>NC_088379.1:189652500-190940000 GCF_037993035.2 Macaca fascicularis | reverse complement strand
GGACTCTTGGTTTAGGCACATGTCTTTTGCTCTGTCTACAATTCTTTCTCCCCAGATATCTCCAAGGCTTCTTTTCTCATCTTCTTTGGGGTTTGCTCAAATATCACCTCTGCAACACAGCCATCCCCAACCGCTCGATGGAAAGTTCAGCTCCTTTCACTCCGTCACCTTGCCTCGCTTTGTTTCTTCATAGCACTTATTGCTACCTGACCTGTATTATGTTTTTATTTAATCGTTTATAGTCTGTCTCCTCCACTAGAATCTAAGTTCTTTTAGGCCAAAGACTGTCTTGTTCAATATAATGCTTAGAGCAAAATCTTACACCAACAAAGTGCTTAATAAATGTCTGATGAAATCAAATCCATGATGATTACCACACAGGAGCATAATCTTCTGAAACAAACATTACAATGGAGTATTCATAAATTATGAAAAGCCTTTGCAAATATATAGGGACATATACTTCGAATTTACTGGGGAAAGTTTGCTACATAGGTAGAAATAATAAATACCTCTGTATTAGAAAATGTAGAATAGAGAGGTATTTGCCAAATGATACAAAAATTGGGAATCTAAACATACTTTTATAAATGTAACACATTTTTGAAAACTCTTTTGACACTTTTATATTTTATTAGAAATTAAGGAATCAAAAATCCTACACAATGATCTGTAGTTATAAGAAAACAATAAAAATATAATACCCAAATGATATATAATATAAAAATGTACTTCTGAATTGGCGTAGAAATTTCATGTAGTTCAGAATAATATCAATATGGATACTTCCTTTCATATTAAATTCACAAAATCTAGCAGTTTTCTATGGTATTTTACATTTTCTTAGATTAAAATTTCTTCATTCTTCCTTTGGTTTTGGATAAACAGACATTTTAATTAATGTAGTCACTAATCTGAATTTAAAAATCTATCTCAGATGTAGTTCAATTTTTCTAATTTTTAACAGATTAATTCTAAGGTAAGACTCATTTATTAAAGTAGATTATAAAAACACTGCCCTCATTTTTACCTAATTAGCTTAAAAAGCACCATCCTTGATATAAGCATTATTTACTAATCTCTAAATCTAATGTAATGTATAAATAAAATACTAACTTTAACATAGGGGTAAAAATCAGTGCAACGAGAAGGTCATTTTTAAAATCAATGACAGGGCCAAGTATCTATGTAATCTCTAAAATGGTACTTTATCTTCCAATTTAAATGTTTAGAAGACTCAAGATCACTGGAACTGGTTCTATTTTTTAAAACATTTTGTTTTTTACCTATATATAAATAATAGATTCTTATTTGCAAACCTCTGAAGCCAAACAAGATAAAGTTACCATAAAGTATATTCAGTGGTTTTCAAAGAAAAAACATTTTATCCTGGATACCCTACCTTAATGTTAGTTTAGACTGAATATCCAGTGTTTTCCCTATTACGAAGCTTGAGCTCATAGAAAAGAATGAGATTATGTCCTTTGCAGAGGCATGGCTGGAGCTGGAAGTCATCATCCTTAGCAAACTAATGCAGAAACAGAAAAACAAATGCCATCCGTTCTCACTTCTAAGTGGGAGCTAAATGATGAGAACACATGGACACAGAGCGGAACAGCACACACTGGGGCCTCCACCAAAGGGTGGAGGGTGAAAGGAGGGAGAGAATCAGGAAAAGTAACTAATGGACACTAGGCTTAATACCTGGGTGATAAAGTAATCTGTACAACTAACTCCCATGACACAAGTTTGCCTGTGTAACAACCTGCACATGTTCCCCTGGACTTAAAGTTAAAAAAAAAAAAAAAAAGGAAGTTTGGACTGAGTAGGGAAGGAGTTGGATGGTTCCTGGAAATGGACATGAAATACCCCGAGTGGTTCTGAAAGAACAAGTGGGTCACGCTTTGAGCAGTAGTGACGCACCAGAGTGCACCTAACCAGCAGCCCTGTAACATGGGCTCCAGGCTACTCACATATCTAACTATTCCTCAAGTGTGAGAGCTGCTGAATTAAGACTGGCATTTGCTCTTAAAAGTTTCTATTGCTAATGTTTAGGAATAATGTAGAAAATTCTCAAAAATGCTTTGGTTTGCTTTGTGCAGAAAACTAAGCATGAGCAATCTTCCCCGGATGCATGGAGCTGCGACCATGGAAAAGAGGCCTGGACCCGGTGGTCACTGTTGCTGCTGCTGCCTCAGGTGTCTCATTGCTATAGAAATGCAGTCAGCTGGCCGAGCGCAGTGGCTCACGCCTGTAACCCCAGCACTCTGGGAGGCTGAGGCAGGCAGATGACCTGAAGTCAGGAGTTCGACATCAGCCTGGCTAACATGGTGAAACCCCATCTCTACTAAAAATACAAAAAAATTAGCTGGGTGTAGTGGCATGCACCTGTAATCCTAGCTACCCAGGAGGCTGAGGCAGGAGAATCGCTTGAGCCCAGGAGGCGGAGGTTGTAGTGAGCTGAGATCGTACCACTGCACTCCAGCCTGGGTGACAGAATGAGACTCCGTTTCGAAAAAAAAGAAAGCAAAAAAGAAATGGAGTCAGCAAGGTCAAGGAGAAATATTCAAACAGCGGCAGGGCTCTGGGGTCATTTTTGTTTTGTCACTCTGTGATAAAGGACAACATTAGCGTTAGTCTGAACACATCTTTTAAAATTCCAGACATCTACAAGTAGGCAATGATCCCTTCACCTTACAGCCAGAAATCGTCTGAAAATAATTTATTATGCATTTATATGATACATATGTGTGTATATTATAAATCTAAGTTTATAAATATGCTCATATATATAACCTTATAAAGTTACAGTTTGGATTAGTAATAATTAGACTGACAAAATGCAATTATCTGACAGAAAAGAAGAAATTAGCTGAGTTGAGATCTGAGAATATAGAAATGAGTGTAAGGACCTGAATCACGATCAAGAGAAACAGTGGGGAGAGGGACAAGAGAAAGACATGCCTGGAGCCTCAGCTCTGCTAATTCCTCTTCCCATTCTCTGCTCCGTTTTCTACGGTAACGTTAGATGGGGATACATGCTCTGAAGAAAAGCCAACAGAGCAGGAGGACAGAGCAAGAAGAGATGAGGGCTCTGGGAAGGCGTCACTGCAGAGGTGGCGTCTGAGCAAAGGCCAGCTCCCGATGGCACGTGGAGGGTGCGAGGCTCCCCTCCCACGGAGGAGCTTCGACTGTAAACAATAAAGATGACATCATCTGCCATAGCTTTTAATTACGTTTATATTTACATTCAACCCTAAGATCAATAAATGTGGGGTACTTCACGTGAACTGTCTGAATTTGAAGATGGAAACTAGAAAAAGAAAATTAGCTTGGGAGATTTCACCACTGACATTTCTCAAAAAGGTTCATGGCTGAAGCACTTTTTAAAAATGTATGAGAAAGTCAGCATGACTAGAACAATCTGAGTCTTATTCAGACTGACATATTGTCTCAAATACTAATATCTACTAGTGTCTACGATTTTGACGGAATTACTAACAGAATGAGACTAGAAAATACATCAGAGTACAAAGTTATAAATGGCATGTCCCTAGATAATATATTCTTATATGTAATTAGTGTGTGAGTACAAACACATGCTAATTATGTTTGTGTATCACTGATAAAATGACGGATTGTAAACACACATCAGGGTCTTCTGAGCAAAGCCTACAGAACCTTGGAGATGCTTTCAGCAAGGCAGCTTGGTGGATTTGACTTTTACTCTCTTTAAAATGCAAAGTGTTCAAAATTAAGTGATTTATTTGTTTGCATTTTTCTCAGTCTAGCATCTCACACTGTCAGACACACAGATAAATAGAATACTTGTTCCTCCAGTTTTCAAGCGATAAGTGGTGTGCTGAGACCATGAGTGCGCCAATGGTTCTGGTGAGGTGGTTTCAAGATGTCACTTGGAATCTCTTCTTTAAAGTCAAGGTTGTCCTCTGAAAAGATTTAGGCACATATTGTGAACCTGGAAACAGCAAGCAAGAGGTAATTCTCATTAAATGTTACAAAGGCAACTACTCAGAACGGCTGTTTTGTACATTCCATGCAAATACTTAAAAATACTTTATTAATACACTTTTGTATAAATTAGGAAATAGTCATATGCAAAAACTCCCAATTAGGGTCCTGAGAAAAAGGAAGGGTGCTCCCCCAAAACTAAGTCGAGGTGCAGGCCGTGTGTCCTCCCGAGCTGGTGGACAGCTTCTATGCAGAGGCGAGTCGTGGCCCAGGAGGCTGAGGGAGCTCTACTTCCTGGCAGTTCTACTGCTTCCCAGGGGCAGGTGCAACGCCAGGTACTTTAAGGGATCCTTCCCACTACCTGGGATACCCCTTTGGCTCCTTTTTTTTTTTCTATCACAGAAATAATAAAAGTTGATAAGTTAATAGTTCCCAGTGCTTTTTGACCTGGATGCAAAGCTAGCAAGGAGGTTATGTGGCCTGCTTGTCAGAGAAAAAGAAAATAAACCCCCAGAAAGACAGGAAGATCCCTCTTATGGACCCTCGATCACTTTTGCAGATATAGAAATGACCTTTGACCATCAGTAATAGCTGTCTCAGAGTTACTGATAAGAGTGCCTCCTCTGAAGCAGTGCATCTGGGCCTGACCCTGGGAGCCAGGCTGTGTTGGATGCCATCATGAAGGCGGATGTGGGTTACATGGGGAAGGGTGTCAGGAAGGCTGGGAGGAAGGCAGGAGTGTGGGTGTGACTGAAGGAGAAGGAAGACAGGAGCGTGGGCGTGACTGAAGGAAGGCAGCACCGCACGCTGCATGGAACCAACATCCGGCCTGAGATCAGGTGCTCCCGAGGCCTGGCTTTTGCGTGGGAATGTCTCCCGCACAGCTGTGCCACTGAGAAGGACCGCAGAAAGATGTGGTTCTTAGAATCACTGATCGAAATGATTCAGAAATTCCCTTATGAGGATCCTGCTTATGATAAGCTCCACGAAGACTTACACAGAGTTAGAGGAAAATTGAAACAGTTTGGTTCATGACTCAAGATTCAGCCTGACCTCGAAATTAGTGCAGAAGCTTCTGGACTTTGATTTGGAGGACGACCGATGGATGAACAAAGACGAAACATCAAGGAACACAGGTCCCTCTGTCCCTCTGTTCAGTGTTTAAAATATGACTGAAGGCCCGACAGTGCTGGGAGATCCGGTGTTCAGTGGGGAGGGTTCCACTTGGGCGGGTGAAAGAGCCTCTTTCCCCAGGAGGTTTTCTGCCCCTCGGTGCCCCAGGGGCCTCTGCACACAGCCTGCCTGTCAGGGGCCCTGCCTGTTCTGCGGGCTCGGAGGCTGCTCACTGCTGGTCCTGAGTGCGTTGGCCTGGCCAGTTCTCTCCAGCAGCACAAGCCTGGCTGGTTCTAGGTGGGGGTTGGCCCTGGACAGGGTCACCCTACCCGGACTTGGATGCACAGTCTTGTTTTTTAAATGAGACAGGGTTGACCTTCAATAGGCTCATGGGCGATCAGGATGAGTCCTTGGATATCCTGAGGCTTGTTACGCACCAGGCACCGCGTTACCTGCTCCGTGTTTTATTTAATCCCTTCAGTAGTCTTTGAGTGAGGTGTTACTCCCATTTTACAGATACGGACGCTGAGACCCGCAGGGAATGCCTGGTCCCACAGCACCCAGCAGCAGAGCTAGGACTTGTGTGCCAAGGCCTGTGACTCTCACCACCACCAGGCATGGTCTCCTCCGGAATGCACAGGCCGGCACCTACAGCCCTGGGCATCTCTGCCCTCCCTTCCGGGCCGCACAGACCGGCGCCCACAGCCCTGGGCATCTCTGCCCTCCCTTCCGGGCCGCACGGGCTGTGCCGAGCCGCATGGAGCTCCCGGGAGTCCCCTGTGGCCAGTTTGCCTGTGCACCTGGTGGAAAGGAAGAAAAGCCAGCCTGATCCTGAGGGTGCCTGGACATACCCTTAGCACTCCCCAGATGGGGATGAGCTTTGCAGCATTAAAAAATGGTTAAGGAGGGGAAATATTTTGAACCAAAGAACTAAATGTTAGCTTGTCATTATAGATGCAGAACCTCTTGGAGCTGTGCATTTGGTTGGCTGTGTTCTCCCTTCTAATAGCTCTTTTGTCTTGGGTCAGTAGTTAAGAGGCAGTAAGGTGCAGATGACTGGTGTGGACCGTTCTCTGGGTCCTGCATGAGTTAAGCGGCCATATGTGACTGCACATGTTAATGTACCTCCTGTGGGCGCCCCCAGGATCACTGCAGTCCCCCCACACCGGCTCTACCCCCACCTCCTCTTCCAGAAGTCAGTGAGTGATATTCCAAAGGTGCCACATGAATCCACTCTGGTGTTTAATTCATTCCCGAATGTCCCAGCAGATCGTGGTGGGCTGCCTAAGCTGGTGGCCAGAGAGGCGGCTCCCTGTGTGAGCAGCGTGGTGGGCTGACGTTGACAGAGTGCTTAGGAGGACAGAAACAGCTTTTCGTTTTTGAGGGACAAGACTTAGGCCTTCTGCTCCCAATCTCTAATCTGTGTGTGAGGCCGCGCGCGCCTCACCTGCAGCCTCACCTGGGGCCCGGGGACGTCTGCATGGGGCACGTGCCTCATCGTACTGTCATCACAGCTCACGCCTTTGAGCCGCGTTCTCTCTACGTGGTGAGACCAGGGGCATTGGCCGTGTTTTCCTCGGTGGATTTTTGTGTTTTGTAAGTTGTCTATTTTGATAATGTATTATTTTTATAATTGTAGAAGAAATGAATAGCGTATTTCAAAGCAAAAAGTTACTGATAAGAGAATACACTGACTTGGCATTTGGTCAGTGATTAACAGTGAAGATTTAAAACAAATTCAGAACCCAATTCCCACTCCAAACCTCCACTATGTGTGCCCAAACTACCTACTGGACGTCTCCGCTTGGCGTGCTCCAGTCAGCATCCCCAAAAGTGAACTCGTCAGAATCTGTCCAGTTCCCTGCCTCAGCACCACCCGCCGCTGGCCATCCACAGAGTCGCCCGTCAGTCCTCACTCCCTCTCTCTCACATCCCTTGCGATGGTCATCTCCTCCAGGAAGCCTTGGCACCCTCCAGCCACCTGACAGGGGAGTCAGGTGGTCCTGCTCACCCCTCACGGCCTTTTCCAGCTTGCCTGCCAGGCTCAATGCTCCTTGAGGCACAGACAGAAACACCCCTGCTGTTTGAATCCCAGCCTTCGGCACAGACCTTGGCACAGAGTGAGTGCTTGATACTCCATCCACGATTGATAAGCTAACTTGGGCACCTACTTCCCCCCAGGCATCTACAATTGTGTTAAAAGCAACACCTGGGCTGGGCACAGTAGCTCATGCCTGTAATCCCAGCACTTTGGGAGGCTGAGATGGGTGGATCACCTGAGGTCAGGAGTTTGAGACCAGCCTGGCCAATATGGTGAAACCTCATCTTTACTAAAAATACAAAAATTAGCCAGGCATCGTGGCATATGCCTGTAATCCCAGCTACTCAGTGGGGGGCTGTGGCAGAAGAATTGCTTGAACCCAGGAGGTGGAGGTTGTGGTGAGCTGAGATTGCACCATTGCACTCCAGCCTGGACATCACAGCGAGACTTCGTCTTCAAAAAAAAAAAAAAAGCAACACCTAACCATGTAGCGTGGCTGCTTTTTAGAGAACGAGCTGTTGCCATGAGAATGACGGCTAATGCTGCTAAGGAACATACAGCGTCCAGAGAAGCAACAAAAAGGCACAGCAGCCCAGAGCTATTAGCACAGGAGCAAAATTTTAAAGAGCTGAAGAATCCCTGACATCACTGTACTACAGGATGACAGAAGGGCTGCTGAGAACAGATAGATCTGTTACACAATGCTTACTTTTTACGAAATTTATTTTATTTATTAATTATTATTATTATTATTATTTTTTGAGACGGAGTCTTGCTCTGTCGCCCAGGCTGGAGTGCAGTGGCCGGATCTCAGCTTACTACAAGCTCCGCCCCCCGGGTTCCCGCCATTCTCCTGCCTCAGCCTCCCGAGTAGCTGGGACTACAGGCGCCGCCACCTCACCCAGCTAGTTGTTTGTATTTTTTAGTAGAGACGGGGTTTCACTGTGTTAGCTGGGATGGTCTTGATGTCCTGACCTCGTGATCTGCCCGTCTCGGCCTCCCAAAGTACGAAATTTATTTTTAGGATTATATGTTTAAAATTCTCTGTAAAACAATAAATAATCCCTGAAATTTCAGATCATTTATAATACAAATGGTTCATACTTCATAATTTTTGAGCAATATATGCCTGGTATCTAGCTAGGTACTTTTCGCAGATTTTCAATAATTATTTTATCTACCCAGCTTCTTATAAAAGAGGAAGCTGAGGGCCAGAGGGGTTGGGACATTCCTAGGGTTGCACAGCTGGTGGCAGAGCGAGGGTGGAAACCCAACGTCAGACTCCAGAGCAGCACACCTCATGATGAGGCCACACTACCACCCTGAAAAACCGTTGGTGACTGTTCTGGAAGTGGAAACATCACCAGCCCGTATTCAAACTAGAATATCCTGCGAACAACACACCAGGCTGAGAATACGTATTTCTCTGTAAAACCTTATGTTATAAAGTAATTAGCAAATCTGTGTTAATTTTCTCAGGCATTTTTATCATCAGATTTTCAAAGAGAATCTAAGATTAAAACTCCACTTAGAAATAGAGCATGAAAACTCTATAGCAAACAAGGGACTGACTTCTCCCAAGACAGCATTCTTTTTAGAGTGAGGCCCCCAGTTCATGGAGAGCTTTTGGACATTTCCCCCTTCTTGACCTGACAGCAGGTGAGTGAGTGCGTGTCTGTGCAGGTGTGATCTGTGATCGAGGTTTCCGAGGTCAGGCCACAGGCCACAGACACTTGCTATTCCCTCCTACACGAGCAGAATAGGCTTATCAAGGTAGATAATCTTGCATTTCACTTTCTGAAACTTGAAATCTCACATATTACATCACTTTATTTATATATGGAGAAAAGCTGACCTGTCAAAATACTTTGCCCTGTCCATGTGTGAGCAGCAAATTCCATTTGTGTCAGTGAACTTTTTTGAGGCGTATCCAACTGCTGGAAGAAAAATAAAATCAGGGACAAATTTCATTTTTTTCAAATGTTTTTCAAAATTAAAGTTACAGTAAACAGAGAACCCACCCGGAACGTGTGGGTTGTGCTGGGCCTCGACAGCTGTTCCAGGGTAGCGGTTCTTTCTCGAAGACGTGATCGTTCTATACCGTCAGGCACGGCACTCGACACACGGTTTTGCAGATGCCTTCCTCTGTACTAAATGAAGGATAATATGTTCTTGTTTAAAATAAATGCAATCCTTAAAAACACAAAAGAAGATTTCTACATGCTCAATCACTCACTCATTTATTTGGAAACTTTTAGTTAGACATTACTAAGGATCAGGTCTCCTAAGGATAAATACCTGAAGAAATATATTTTGATTATGTAACTGCACTATTAAACCTGATAAAATGATAGTGTCATAATAGGGAAAGAGAGATACAAAACCTTAATAGAAATGTAATTCTGCATTTGTAAAGTAGCAGGCTTTTTAATGTGATGTTTGCCTTTTTTTTTTTCCTGAGACGGAGTCTCGCTCTGTCACCCAGGCTGGAGTGCAATGGCGTGATCTTGGCTCACTGCAACCTCCGCTTCCTGGGATCAAGCGATCCTCCTACCTCAGCCTCCTGAGTAGCTGGGATTACAGGTGCATGCCACCACGTCTGGGTAATTTTTATGCATTTTCAGTAGAGATGAGGTTTCACTATGTTGGCCAGGCTGGTCTCGAACTCTTGCCCTCGTGATTCACCCACCTTGGCTTCCCAAAGTGCTGGGATTACAGGCGTGAGCCACTGCGTCCAGCCACCTTTTGTAAAATTATGTTATTCTAAGGTTAAACACGAACACTTTGCAACTCCTGCCTTCTGGGAATGGGTTCCAGTGCTGGGCTCAAGGTGGCACAGGGCACACAGGAGGAAACCTCGCCCCAGGCAGGGTTTTCCTCTCACTATGTCTTTATGTTCCTACAACAGGGCTCCTTCTGTGTTGTATAAAATGAATAGAGACAAGTTACTTGTGTGAGAGTGGAGGGAGGGGTGGCTGTAAACCTGGGGGCTGCCTGGCTCTGCATACGGACAGCAGCACACTCCCGGAGGCCTGTGCGACTGCCTGGCTGAGGGGAGCTTCACTGCAGAAGGTATCACCCTCCACTGCAACAGACGTGGCAGAGGTTAGCTGTAAACATGAGACCTGATAAAAACACCACGGTCATCACTGACTGAGCTCATAATTTCACATCAGGAATTATTTAACACCTCTGAGTTCATTTGGTCCTTCTAACAATTCTTTAGAGGTAAGAATCATTAATCCCCTTTTATAGAGAACACTAAGGCTCAGGGAGATTAAAGTGACTCGTACCAAGTCATAGAAGAGAGTTTCTGTGGCAGGATCCACGCGGACCTGCCTGTCTCCTGACCAAATCTCATGCTCTCTTCTTTGCTCCACCATCCTGTCAGAGGTTTCCTTGACACCTGGAATTTCTGATTTAGTTCAAGACATGCTTCTATTTCACAAAACGGTGAATTAAGCCTCTCACTCCCTGTAAATTCTCACAAGCCATTCATTTACTTTCTGGAAACAGATTATGAAGGCATTTGAAAATAGCCACTCAGATCTTATGTTACTAGTGTCACTTGGAAGTGCTAAGGTTGTTTTTGTTTGTTTTCCAATATAGAACCTAAATGGTCCAGTGAAATACAATGAAATCTGTCTTACAGACACAAGGCGGCATCCAGGAACTGCCGTATTCTGCTCCCTGGTCTCCACGCCTATCGGGGGGAACCTGCTCCGTGATGTCTGAACCAGTGGCGAAACCATGTGGTCCACGCCAGTCGGCCTGCAACACAGCATCATGTCACTGAGCACCCAGGTACATGGATAACTGGCAAGTGATAGGAAATCTGCCAACAGCTGTGATGTTGATGCTTCTGTGCGATGGGCACACAAGAGGTCTTTCATTTCTGCTATTTGTGGTATTATCCTGGTGCTCCCCAGGGAACTTATAGCACTCTGATAACTGGGGGAAAATGTTATCTCGATACAAGTGGAAGACAGAGGATGGAGGGGAGAAGACGCAGAGCTGGTGTGTGTGGGGGTCAGAAGGAAAGTGAGGCTGGCAGGTGAGAATTCAGGCAGGTGAGAAGCCGGGGGACACAGGTGAGGCAGCATCACCAAAGGGGGAGGGCACTGGCCCCTCTGAAGCCACGGCTTCCCTCGTATGTGTAGAGCACAGCTATGCACACAGAAAAACAGGCTGTCTGTGGGACTACAATTCCATGTGTAGGGAGAGCAATTGGGAAGAATGGTCTAAAAGGGCTCCTCAGGGTGGCAATAATAAAAAGAAAGCTGAAAAATCACCAGCTCACAGGGAGGGAGGGGTCAGAACAGAGAGGGACTGGCACAATCGGAGGCATCTGAATGTATCTCAGTAGGAAACATACAGGGTTTCTATTTGATGAAGGTGTGACGGGGGACCCAGGTAGGCTGGGGCAGGAGGAGAAAGCCTGCCATGTGCTGCTGACTGGCACCGTGTGCTGCTGGCTGGCACCGGGTGCTGCTGACTGGCACCGGGTGCTGCTGACTGGCATGGGGGGAAGCGAAGCAGAGGAGGGAGAGGGATCTCGAAGGAATCAGCACAGCAGACACAACACAGCTGGAAACATCAGTCCCAAACTGTGAAAGAAACAGTCACCAATTAAAAAGCTGAAAGGGGCTTTACGACTGCATCTGGAAAAAGTCCGGGTGCCAGGTAAGTGTTGGCAGCCGCCCACTCCTGAGCCCAGCTCCCGATAACCACCCCCCTGCAGGCCGGGGGTCCAGTGGGTGGTCCAGTGGGTGGTCCCTAAAGCCTGAGAGACTGTGGGTGTGTCCGGGTGGGCCTCTTCCTGGCGGGGATGATCTCTGGCAGGCTTAGCCTGTTTCCTGTCTCAGATTTGGGATGGTATGAGTCCCAACCATATAAAGGTTTGTGGTGGGGAATAAATAAGATCATAAATGTAATTCATTTACCTGGTGCTGATAACAAAGAAAGCGATCAATAAACATTAGCTGTTATTATCAATGTAAGTACTGGCTGATACTGGTAAGTGAGCTGGAGGGCAAGAGACAAACACCTTTCTAATGAGGCCATGACGGGATGTGCATCCCTGAGATCGAAAGCTTTACTGAAACTCCCACCTAGAAAGGCATCCTTAAACATAATCCGATAGGGACACAGTCCTTTTATTTTTATAGCATTTTATATACATTATTTTATTTAAACCTCCCCTTAAAAAGTATTAATTATGTAATTGGAAGGCATTAGCTAATTATTCATTTCACAGACGAGTCCACTGAAATCCACCCAAGGTCACCCCACCATCACACAGGCGAAATGAGCTGTGTGATGTCCTGACCTTGTGTCCTAGTATACAGCTAAGCAGACCACTGGAGTCAGCAGAATGTTAAATACTCAATGAACTCATTAGAACAGCGTCTATGTAAAACTGGATAGAGGATGATTTGTCCGGGATGATCCATGAACCCTAACTGGCAAGCGTCTAGGTCCTGCATGACCTTTAGTTTACTACGAGAGAAACGAGACTCACAGTTTTGTTCCCCGAAGAACTTCGTCACTATAGATGTTGGGGGTTTTGAGTCTCTGAGAATCTGACACAAGAGAAGGCAGCCTCCAGGGCACGGGTGTCTGCTTTGCAGAAGGCGGTAATCCATGAGTGTCTGAGGCCCGTCCCAGTCTGTGCCGTGCGCAGGAGGGAGCACCTGCCCCTCCACCCGAGGCTTTGTCCTCCTTCTCATTCCTGGGAAGGAAATCCTGTGAGCTACTCAGCGGCAAGTGCTGGGATAACAGGGAACGCACCTGTCTGTGCTCAGCTGAGCACTGACCGTCTAGAACAGTCTGGCACCTAGAACACACGCCTAAGCACTGGCTGAACGAATGAAAAGACCCATCATTTCCATTTCTGTTTCAAAGAAGAATCATCCACAGGAAGAGAGCTAAGGTTTTCACTGTTAGTAATCCAACAGCCAAGCCCACAAGATTCAGAATTTCAGGACTATATTCCCCTTCCCCATCTCTCCCAACCAAATACACGATAGTAACTGTCGTGTGGTTGGTACTGAAGGGTCTGTTTCTGCGTTTCCAGACGTGCTCAGGCACATCCGAAGCCTGGAATTCAGTGGGACCTTCGTGATCTCATGCCCCCTGCAATCTTCAGTGCTCCAGTGTTTGCAGCCCAGGGAAGAGGCTGGGTAACTACTACTGATTCTGATACGTACTGCGTTCTGTCGGCGAAATAGGTAGGTCTCCGCTGAAGCGGTTTTGCGTGAATTGTCATGACGCCATTCATGTCACTATAAAAACTGTTGGAGAAGCGATGAATCTGAGAACAGTAAAAAAAAAAAAAAAAATTACAAACGGCCAGTGCTGTTCCAATGACTGACGCTTGTCCGAAACCAGCAGGAAACACACAGCACGCTCACCAGCTAACTGGAGGAAAAACTAATAAAGCGGAGATATTTTATAAAGATGTGGGCTGAGACATTAACAACGAACTGGTTAATTCCCCGACAGTAGGGACGTTCAGCACACCTGGCCAAAAGTGGCCAGAAGTGAGGGAGAGGTTCCTGCACCCGGAGAGGGTAGCTGCACGGGGTAGAAACGCCACCAGCCCAGGGTGACCTGGCAGGGAGGCAGCAGGGAGGCTGCAGGGAAGCAGAGCCGTGCTTCAGTCTCCCCCCAAGCTCTGAGATCCCAGAGGCTGGAGGGCAAGGAGCCCCGGTGTGGTCAACGTGTATCAGCCTCTGGTAACTCCAGGGTGAGGAAGGCAGAGAGAGAACTGGGAGCAGCACAGGCTGGGCATCACGGCTCCTGGCTAGCCTGCTTGCCCGGACCTCTCCTCTCCTCCCCTCTATACTTGCCTGGGTTCTCTTCCCAGAAGCAGTGAGATGGCCTGGGCCCTGGAAAGCTTCCGTCTGAATCCCAGTCTGACTGCTTCCTGATTTGTAATTCTCGAAAGCTTACTTTGTTCTTAGGCTTTAATGGCCTCATCTTTACATTGGGGAAAAATCATACATACTTCACAGAGCTATTGTGAGAATTAAATGAGATGACAGAAAGCGTGAGCTAAGGGCTAAGTAATTCTCAACTCCCTCTTCAGTCCCACAACATGACCAACTAGGATTTAAAATCATTTACCTAGATGACAGGTTGACAGGTGCAGCAAACCACCATGGCACATGTATACCTGTATAACAAACCTGCACATTCTGTACATGTATCCCAGAACTTAAAGTAAAATTAAACATTTTTTTAAAGAATAATATTTAGATTCACGAGAACAGGATTTCTGGGACTGGAATTCTGTTCTAGTTCATGAACAGATGTGGCCACCACAGTCATACACAGAGGAATAACTTAAGAGCTTTCATAATTACCACTAGAACATCTTGAGTATTTCAAAACAGGCTCTATTTTTACTCTGTTAACTTTGCTGTTCATTTATTTTTTTAACACTTATCCAAACAGAGTAATTATAAAAACAAAACAGCTATTTTAAAAATGCCTCAGCTTCTAGAATTTCCGTATTTTCCACATCTGTTTATTTTGCCTAATATTAAAAGGTTCATCCACTGCTCTTTTTGTGATATTCATGATGCCTGTTTTTTTAAAAGTGGGAAATACTGTATTGAACTTGGCAGAGCCGTTTAAAGAGACCAAAAAAAATACAATAAGCAGGTAGCAATTCCGCAAGTTTCTTTAGAACAGAAAAGGCACAGAAGGCTTCTTGTAAAGCCCTCACACAAGAGAGTGAAACAAACCTCTGAGGCGCTCTGTTCTCCCCACTGCCCCCTGAAGCACGGATTCTGTTCAGGCCTGTGTCCTTCAGTCTCACAAAGACCCACGGTTTAGGTGCTCCTGTGCCAGGTGCAGTTTTGCTTTTGCTTTGAAGAGCCTCCCTTCCTTTCTCATTTTAACAAATCACACCTATCATTTAGGGCTTGGTTCATATCTTACCCTACGCTGTGAAAAGTATATTTTTCCTCTGACTCCCAGAGCACTTAGGATCCAAAACACATCTAATTATAAAATATATATAATCTGATTACAAAATATTACATCTAATTTTAAATTACACAAACATCTAATTATGAAGGACTATATATACTACCAATATATAATTAGCATCTGATTATAAAAGGTAACACTTATTGAACGCCCACTCTACACCACACACTATACGAAATGTTTTCTCTCCCTTAATTCTCACAGCTTCCTACCTCATAAATCAGGAAACTGAGGTTTTGAGACACAGGGACTGATTTAAAATCATGGAGTATTAAATAAAGACGTCAAGCTCAGAACTAGTAGTCTATATATGCAAGCTTCACTCTGCTGTCAGCTCGACTGCCTCCCGTGTGAGGAGGTGTGCGTGTGTGTGTGTGGTGTGGTGTGTGTGGTGTGTGGGAGTGTGTTTGTGTGTGAAGGTGTGTGTGTATGTGGGGGGTGTGTGGGTGTGTGGGGGGGGTGTGTGTGGTGTGTGTAGGGGGGTGTACATGTGTGGTGTGTTGTGGGTTGTGTATGCATGTGGTGTATGTGTGTGGTGTGTGTATGGTGTGTATGTGGTATGTGTGCATCTATGGGGTGTGCATGGTGTGTGTGTGTGGTGTGTGTATCTATGTGTGTATTTGGTATGTGTTTGTATAGTGTGTGGTGTGTGTGGTGTATGGTGTGTGGTGTGTTTGTGTGGGGTGTGTGGTGTGTGTGTGTGGGGTGTGTGCAGTGTGTGTGAGTGGTGTGTGTGGTGTATGTGTGTAGTGTGTGTGTATGTGGTGTTTGGTGTATGGTGTGTTTGTGTGGGGTGTGTGGTGTGTGTGTGGGGTGTGTGCAGTGTGTGTGAGTGGTGTGTGTGGTGTATGTGTGTAGTGTGTGTGTATGTGGTGTTTGGTGTATGGTGTGTTTGTGTGGGGTGTGTGGTGTGTGTGTGGGGTGTGTGCAGTGTGTGTGAGTGGTGTGTGTGGTGTATGTGTGTAGTGTGTGTGTATGTGGTGTTTGGTGTGTGGTGTGTGTGGTGTATGGTGTGTGGTGTGTTTGTGTGGGGGGGTGTGTGGTGGAATGTGTACAGTGTGTATGAGTGGTGTGTGGTGTGTGTGTGCATGGCTGTGTGTAGTGTGTATGTGGTATGTGTTTGGTGTGTAGTGTGTGTGTGGTATGTTTGTGTGGGGTGTGTGTGTGGGAATGTGTGCAGTGTGTGGTGTGTCTAGTGTATGTGAGTGGTGTGTGTGGTGTGTATGTGGTATGTGTTTGGTGTGTGCTGTACGGTGTGTGGTGTGTTTGTGTGGGGTGTGTGGGGCGGATGTATGCAGTGTGTATGAGTGGTGTGTGTGGTGTGTCTAGTGTGTGTGAGTGGTGTGTGTGAGTGGTGTGTCTAGTGTGTGTGTGTGGTGTGTCTAGTGTGTGTGTGACTGGTGTGGGGTGTGTGTGTGGTGTGTCTAGTGTGTGTGTGACTGGTGTGGTGTGTGTGTGTGTGTGGTGTGTCTAGTGTGTGTGTGTGGTGTGGTGTATGAGTGGTGTGTGTGTGGTGTGTCTAGTGTGTGTGGTGTGGTGTGTGTGTGTGGTGTGTGTGGTGTGTCTAGTGTGTGTGTGTGGTGTGTGTGTGGTGTGTGGTGTGTCTAGTGTGTGTGTGTGGTGTGGTGTGTGTGTGGTGTGTGGTGTGTCTAGTGTGTGTGTGGTGTGGTGTGTGTGTGTGGTGTGTGTGGTGTGTGTGTGTGGTGTGTCTAGTGTGTGTGTGGTGTGTGTGTGGTGTGTCTAGTGTGTGTGGTGTGGTGTGTGTGTGTATGGTGTGTCTAGTGTGTGTGTGAGTAGTGTGTGTGTGGTGTGTGTGGTGTGTATGTGGTGTGTGGTGTGTCTAGTGTGTGGTGTGTCAGGTGTGTGGTGTGGTGTGTGTGTGTATGGTGTGTCTAGTGTGTGTGTGAGTGGTGTGTGTGTGGTGTCTAGTGTGTGTGGTGTGGTGTATGTGGTGTGTGGTGTGTCTAGTGTGTGTGTGTGAGTGGTGTGGTGTGTGTGTGGTGTGTGGTGTGTCTAGTGTGTGGGTATGGTGTGTGTGTGTGGTGTGTGATGTGTCTCGTGTGTGGGTGTGGTGTGTGTGAGTGGTGTGGTGTGTATGGCGTGTCTAGTGTGTGTGTGAGTGGTGTGGTGTGTATGTGGTGTGGTGTGTGTGTGGTGTGTGGTGTGTCTAGTGTGTTAGTGGTGTGGGGTGTGTGTGTGTGGTGTGTGTGGTGTGTGTGTGAGTGGCATGGTGTGTGTGGTGTGTCTAGTGTGTGTGTGTGAGTGGCGTGGTATGTGTAGTGTGTGTATGTGTGTGTGTGGTGTGTCTAGTGTGTGAGTGGTGTGGTGTGTATATGTGGTGTGTGGTGTGTGTGTGTGGTGTGTGTGAGTGGTGTGGTGTGTGTATGTGGTGTGTGGTGTGTCTAGTGTGTGTGTGTGTGAGTGGTGTGGTGTGGTGTGTGTATGTGGTGTGTGGTGTGTCTAGTGTGTGTGTGAGTGGTGTGGTGTGTGTATGTGGTGTGTGGTGTGTCTAGTGTGTGTGTGTGTGAGTGGTGTGGTGTGGTGTGTGTATGTGGTGTGTGGTGTGTCTAGTGTGTGTGTGTGTGTGAGTGGTGTGGGGTGTGTGTGTGTATGTGGTGTGTCTAGTGTGTGTGTGTGTGTGTGAGTGGTGTGGTGTGTGTATGTGGTGTGTGGTGTGTCTAGTGTGTGTGTGTGTGAGTGGTGTGGTGTGTGTATGTGGTGTGGTGTGTGTTGCTTGGCATGGACTCCCTCCAGCTATACTAGATTCTGTGTAGCTCAGGACTAGGAATCCTGCCTTACCCGTGTTCCCTGCTCCCCCACACAAGGCAGGCAGCGGAAACAACCTCCTTGGCACCACGACAGGCCTCGCGTGAACAAGCGTGTCCTTTCCAGCCTCACCTGCGATCACATCTTTCAAGAAAAATGTATTAAGCGCTCAGTATGTGCTGGCCCCTGTGGGAGGAGCTCTCAGGTATTTCTGTGATTTTATCCTCATGATAATCCCTTGGACAAGATAATAATCTCATTGTAAGCCAAGGACACTAAAGTTCAGAAAAGTTAAACACCACGTCCAGAAGAATACTCCTCACAGGCCTCTTGATTCCTAATCCCCGTTCTTGACACTATGCTGCGGTTCCCAGTTTCTTATCCCCTAAGCTCAGCCCAGTCACAGTCCCCAAACAGGCCCCATCTTTTATTCATCCCCGCCTTTGCTTGGCCTGAAAAGGCCCACCCAGAGTTCTCTCCCACAAGAGCCTTGCTCATTCCTTCATGTTTCTGCTCAATTTTACCTCCAGTGTAAAAGACCAATCCCCTCCTGTAATCAGAACAAATCACTCCTTGATTATTCTACAAGGTTTGTTTTTGCTTGTGTTTTTTTGTGCGACCCTCACAGAATGTATCGCACGCAACCCTGTGTCACGGCTTTTATATCACTAGGATTTACCTCTGTATCTCCTCAAAACGCCTTAACTACCACCAGTAAATGCTGAGTAAGCCCAATGTATACTCACCGATTCTTTCATCACTTTGGTGGAAGGAAGGGAGAACATTTATAATTTTCAAACTAGCTGGAAATGTTAGGGGGAAAGCATTTTTTTTTTTTTTTTTTTTTTTTTTTTGAGACGGATTCTCACGCTGTTGCCCAGGCTGGAGTGAGTGGCGCGATCTCGGCTCACTGCAAGCTCCGCCTCCCGGGTTCCCGCCATTCTCCTGCCTCAGCCTCCTGAGTAGCTGGGACTACAGGCGCCCGCCACCGCGCCCGGCTAATTTTTTGTATTTTTAGTAGAGACGGGGTTTCACTGTGGTCTCGATCTCCTGACCTTGTGATCCGCCCGCCTCGGCCTCCCAAAGTGCTGGGATTTTTTATGTCCCAAAATATAGAAAACAGCTTCACATCTCAAAGCAGCACCATGTGGTAATTCTGTTAAATTTCATGAAATAATCACGTTGTAAACAGACCTGAATATCATTGTTTTAAATAGAAACTGATGTTTATTTTCCATCAGCCTTATTTCCACCTTGCTGGTGCCCTGTGGAAGAACAGCTTGAGACCGCTCAGTGGTTGATCCTCCTTGTTCAGGGGCCTGAGCATTGGGAGTTGTAGAACAGGCTTCCCTGGCAGGCTGAGTGCTCCAGTCTGCAGTAGGGACTTGCTGAATAGGCACAGGGGGCACCTGCACCTTCAGAGCAGTCTGCAGCCTCACCCTGAGCAGCAGTGCATGCAGGGGCTGGGTCTGCAGCCTCAGGCTGGGCGGCGGTGCACTTGGGCTGGGTCCACAGCCTCAGGCTGGGCGGCAGTGCACACAGGGGCTGGGTCCGCAGCCTCAGGCTGGGCGGCGGTGTACTTGGGCTGGGTCCGCAGCCTCAGGCTGGGCGGCAGTGCACACAGGGGCTGGGTCCGCAGCCTCAGGCTGGGCGGCAGTGCACACAGGGGCTGGGTCCGCAGCCTCAGGCTGGGCGGCGGTGTACTTGGGCTGGGTCCGCAGCCTCAGGCTGGGCGGCGGTGTACTTGGGCTGGGTCTGCAGCCTCAGGGTGGGGGGCGGTGCACACATGGGCTGGGTCTGCAGCCTCAGGCTGGGCGGCGGTGTACTTGGGCTGGGTCCGCAGCCTCAGGCTGGGGGGCGGTGTACTTGGGCTGGGTCTGCAGCCTCAGGGTGGGGGGCGGTGTACTTGGGCTGGGTCTGCAGCCTCAGGGTGGGGGGCGGTGTACTTGGGCTGGGTCTGCAGCCTCAGGCTGGGCGGCGGTGTACTTGGGCTGGGTCTGCAGCCTCAGGGTGGGGGGCGGTGTACTTGGGCTGGGTCTGCAGCCTCAGGGTGGGGGGCGGTGTACTTGGGCTGGGTCTGCAGCCTCAGGCTGGGCGGCGGTGTACTTGGGCTGGGTCCGCAGCCTCAGGCTGGGGGGCGGTGTACTTGGGCTGGGTCTGCAGCCTCAGGGTGGGGGGCGGTGTACTTGGGCTGGGTCTGCAGCCTCAAGCTGGGCGGCGGTGTACTTGGGCTGGGTCTGCAGCCTCAGGCGGGGGCAGTGCTCAGCAGGCACTGGGGTAGTCCGTTCCCCTGAAACTCCCCCTTGGCCACAGCGGCACCAGCAGCAGGCTGCTCTTCCCTCTCAATCTCTTCAGGGTCTCTGCAGAAGCAGAGGTCGGGCGTGGACTCCCATGGGTGTTCCTGGGGGATGGTGTCACACATGTCCAGAACTCCCTGCGCCAGCAGCCACCTCTTCAGGCCCACTGAGCGAGCTCCCTTGTTGCACGGGATAGCGACTTCCACACAGCGCAGAGGAGAATCTGCGTTCCACAGAGCAACGGGAGGTGGGTTAGCACAAGACGCCTCTCTGAGAGCCGGTGATCGCCCGGGGATCAGTGGCCACCAGCAGACGTGTTTCCCGGAAGGTGGCCTGGATCTGGTGAGTGAAGGTTCCAGGAGAGAAGCGGCCAGCAGCTGGAGTGGCCCCAGTGGCAGCACAGCCCACCGGCCACTGTTCCTGGAGCACGACAGGGACCTCAGCAGGGTTCAACAGCAACAATGGCACGAGCTGCCAGCAGCAGCTTCTCCCAGGTCCCTTCAGATTTCTGACAGAGATGCCACCACTGTTCCTTTTGTGGATATACTGCTCCATCTGGAAGCCAAGGGTGGTGCCACCTGCGTGGGCTCCTACTGCAAGGAACTTGAGGACAACCTCGTCCTTCATGGGCAGGACGTCAAGGGCTCCAGGCATCGTGACACTGTGAAGGTTTCCCTTTAAGTCACCATGGAAAGCCTGCATGGACCCCTCTGCAGGCAGCATGGCAAGCAGCCCCAAATATCTCAATACTACAGCTTACTAGAACGGCACTCCTGACAAACTGAGGCGAGAGACGCACAGATTGAAGGCGAGAGGGAGAAGGGTGTGAAAGCACCGACCTGGGGCGGGTTCAGACGAGAAGCCAGGGAGATGCTGTGAGCCTCGGAGCTTCCGGACGGGGAGCCACTGGCTCCATCAGCGTGAGTGTGTGGAATGAGGACATGTGGACATCTGTTTCCAGCTACTTTCAATTTTTCTCTCTGTTTTTTCCCTTCTGTATCAAAAGAAGAATCAATATGATAAGAAACATCAGATTATCTAATACAAATACTTAAAATTCACTCTTAAAAGGGAATATTTGTTCTTGAGCTACCACGAGTCCATGCTATGGCCACTATGCACGTTACTACAGAGGGCAGAGACCCGTATGGGGCAACTGGCTGCTGTAACTGTGGTTGCAGTGGCATGAGAAGTGGATTACACAGTGGGCAATAAAGATTCTCAGCACATCACAAAGCCCAACTAATTCCTTAAATACTGGAAAAAGAACAGGATTTAGGTTAACATGATTATTGCCTTATTGTACAAATTGATTAATAAAACTAGTCATTAATGTCCATCACCGATTTTTATTTGTTTTGTTCAATGTTATGTTTAGAGAATATTTTATATGTTGAAGTAAGATAACTAAAGGATTATTCATTTAGCTATGTTTACATTTTACATTACAGATAATGTCATGAACAATTAAAAACATATCTCTTATTAGTAGAAATTAGGTAAATTATTTTTACTATAACAAAAAACGTGACTTCAAGCCTTGTTCTTGTGTATTTCTGTATGTTTTCCAGATGCGTATGCATTGTTATTTTTTGGGGGGAGATGGTCTCGCATTTTTGCCCAGGATGGAATGCAGTGGCACGATTATAGCTTACTTTTAATATTGAATTCCTGAGCTCAAGGGGTCCTCCCAGCTCAGCCTCCTGAGTAGCTGGGCCTACAGGCACTTGCCACCATGCCTGGCTAACTTTTTATTTGTATTTTTTGAAGAGACAGGGTCTTGCTATGTTGCCCAAAATGAGCTGGCCTTGAATCTCTGGGTTCAAGTAATTCTCCTGCCTTGGTCTCCCAAAGTTCTGAGTCACCATGCCTGCTCTGCATTCTTTTTTTTTTTTTTTTTTTTGAGATGAGTTTCATTCTTGTTGCCCAGGCTGGAGTGCAATGGCACAATCTTGGCTCACTGCAACCTCCAACTCCTGGGTTCAAGCAATTCTACTGCCTCAGCCTCCTGAGTAGCTGGGATTACAGGCACGTGCCACCATGCCAGGCTAATTTTTGTATTTTTAGTAGAGAGTTTCATCATGTTGGCGAGGCTGGTCTTGAACTCCTGACCTCAGGTGATCTACCTGCCTCGGCCTCCCAAAGTGCTGAGATTACAGGCGTGAGCCACTGCACCCAATCAGCCCTGCATTATTTTTCATAACACAAAAAACAATAGCGTCCTTTTTGAAGGGACTAAGGAGCACTCGTGAGTAAAGTCAGAACGCCCACTTTTCTTCTCACTGACCGTGTTCTAGGTATGGCTCCTGGGGAGCAGGAGCCCAGGGCTGAGGAACAGGGACTTTTTCTTTTCATTAAGCCAATTCTGCACGTAAGTACCTGTGAGTGTAGTTTCCCAGTGCTTTCTAATCAGCTCTTCCAAAAGTTCTACCACATTTGTCCAGACGTGATCAAACACTTCCGCCATCACAGCATCTTTGACACACTCATGAGGGGAAACAGGAGGAAGTCCGAGTTTGCGCCTTTTCCTACCAGGCTGAGCTGGTTTTTGTTCAAGACATTCATCATCACTAAGAATAAAAACCCACTCCAATTACTAAAATATCAAGGCTTAGAGTTAAAATAATTCTATCTACACACATTCATGTATGTACATTTATACACATATTAATAAACATTCTTCGTTAAACAGCATTGTTCTTTTTCAACATATACATATTTTGTCAATTACACATGAATAAAACTGGGTGGGGGGAACAAAACAAGAAACGAAGTCTTGGTTTCACTGATCTTTCTCTTTTTCTAGTCTCTTCATTTATTTCGGCTCGGAGCTTTGTTATTTCCTTCCTTCTACTAAGTTTGGGCTTAGTTTGTTCTTTTTCTCATTCCTTCAAGTATAAAGTTAGGTTGTTTATTTCAGATATTTCTTTTTTCTCAATGTAGGCATTTATTGCCATAGGCTTCCCTCTTAGAGCTGCTTCTACTGTATCCCGTGAGTT
This sequence comes from Macaca fascicularis, assembly GCF_037993035.2. NCBI lineage: Eukaryota > Metazoa > Chordata > Mammalia > Primates > Cercopithecidae > Macaca > Macaca fascicularis. Next base: position 190,916,817 of record NC_088379.1, on the reverse strand, counting down.
TGGTTTTAATATGTTGTGTTTCCATTTTAATTTGTCTCATTATGTTTTTGATTTCCCTTTTGATTTCTTCTTTGACCTACTGCCTGGTTGTTGAGGAGCGGGTTGTTTAGTTTACATATATTTGGGAGTTTTCTAGTTTCCTTCCTGTTACTGACTTTCAGTTTCGTACCACTGAGATCAGAGAAGATGCTTCTTAAATTTGTTAAGACTGGTATTATCAGTGTTACTTTTTAATGTGCTAATTTTCAATCATGGGGCAAATTTTTATCATGTAATAGTTGTAGTTTTTGATTAAGAACAAAATATGAATTTAGTGCAGAGGCAGGGACTCTCCTTAGGCCCTTTTGGGCAGCCAGGGATGGGGAATCCGGAGTCCCCAGCACCAGGACCGCGAGGAGCCGTGTCTGCTTTTACAAGGGCGCTGTACACCCTCTTCACTGCTCCCGCACAGGCACTGCCTGCTGGGAATCCAAAAGCTCTGGGAGTGCATTACTCTCAAAAGAACAGAAATCTTCTGGGTGAGTAAAAAATACACAAAACACTTAATGACCATACGATAACAATAATGTCAAATAAATTAATATTATTTTAAGAGGCCAATGTCAAATAAGATTCTATTTACTCCTCTTTTCTGTCAAAAGCGAAATACTCTTCAATCTTTCCATCCACATGGTAAACCTCTTCTTCCAGGGATGAACATGCCGTTAGGTCAGCAACCCCCGTCCCATCAGGGCCTGGCAGGGCAGAGGCTGAGAGCGCTGCTGGGACTATCTGAGAGCCAGAAATGCACAACCTATGGGGAAAAAACAGATTCCACATGGGAGTTTACAGGACACCAAGAACGCAATGCTTAAATGATCATGGCGGATCTTTAACTTATCTTTAAAGTACAGAATCCCCCCCAAAACGATTGAATATTACATTGGACAAAACTCATGTCCTTAAAAACACTTTAATACAGGCATCATTAAAAATCATAAGGGCTTCTTAAAAGCCTAAATTATTCTACGAGTTTGTACCCTCTTTGGTTGCAGTGAAAGGACTGCATTGTGTCACGGCACACCAGATACGTGTGAATGGCATAGAGTCATCAAAATCCTCTAGTGAACAGAAATGACAGGACAGAGCTTCATTTCTCCTGCTGCCACTGCCTGGAGGCTTGTAATCCATCCCAGTGAGGCAGTTTCCATCCTGCACCCAGTCCACCTTTCGCAGCGTCTTTGGAACAAACGTGGAAGGTAACTACCACGTGTGAGCATGTGTGTTCCACATATACATACATTACACATCTCTCTATAGACACACACATACGCCTATCATCAATTCAGAATCAAGAGCTTCTTACAAAAACTGTTCTCTGTATCTGCCTTTCATCAGAATCTAAATTTCCAAACTAGGTGGAGCCCAGGCTTGTAGATGAGATAAACATTAAAAAGTATAACTAAAATACAGCTAACAATACTTCTTGAGAGTCACTCATGTGAACATACTCTCTGATGTTGCTGCTGCGTCCGCAGGCACTGAGCGGGGGTCTGTGGGCCGTGGAGGCAGCGGTGCTGCCCTGGAGATGCTGGACGCCTTCATCAGTGGGCAGGGTCAGCTGTCCTCCTAACACTCTGCAAGGTCAAAGAGAAGCTAGTAACATTTTTGATCAGACAAAGGGAAAAGGTTTGGGGATTTTAAAAGTAGGAAACAATGATTTTGAAGGCATGTGTATGATACGAAGCGTGTATGGGTATGTGGGAAGCATCACGCATCATAGAAGAAGCGTGACTTTGAGAGTTTAGGCCAGATTGTTCTTCCACTGGCTCAGTCTCAGGCAAGGTTCTCAGGCTAATTTCATTTGTCTTTCACTTGCAAAACAGGATAATAATGGTTACCTTGCAGGGTTGATGAACGGCTTAGAGATCATATATGACAGACTTAGGTGTCTAAGGCAACACTGGGCACATAGAAGCTCTCCATAGATACTAACTAATGCACAGTTAAACACAAACATAACAAGAAGAAAAACATATAAATATGCACACTTGGTTATGTACCTGGCAATCTTTTCTTTTCCCACCTTCCCTCCATTTCTATCAATAATGTAAGATAGCAGTGACAACAGTAAGACTGAGCTCCCAAATTTTTGGTGAGTGACCATCCCCAGAAAAGTGAATTTCCACAACTAGTATCTAGTGGACATATCATACTCTTTAGGGCAGGTGACTTATCAGGATTGAAAAGAAAAAAAAAGAAAAACTCTAGTTTGGTCAAGATTTCTGTAAAAGTTATCTCGTGAATGTAACCAGAAAATCCAGCCACATTTACACGAGTGTTCTAATTGATTCTCCCCAGATAGAATCTAGAGGAACTCAGGTAACTTTGCTAAACTGTCCTCCAGTACATTGGCTGAGTGACCGAAAGAAAAGCTTGCCTTCTTACCCCATCCATATTCTCCATCTTTGATATAAAAAGTAACACATACTCCTCCCTACGTTAGGAATGGGTGAGATGGGAAGACCCATCTATCCAGCCATTCCGCACATCATCACTGCCCGCCCTCGCTGTGTTCTGTGATGAAGACAGACACGTGCTGCTCACACACAGTGAATGTGAAGGTAAGAGGTGGCCTCCACCGTTCTTGCATTCATTGTATGTGTAATGCCCTTCTCAGGATGAGCCGAATTTGCTTCTTGCAAATTAAAAGGCACTTGGGTACTGGAATGTCTCAGTATTTCCTCAGACACCGTAAGAAGACAATGATCTCTCAGTGAAGGACCGTACTCTGCATCCATATTCCGACTGGGCAGGTGCTTTCAGACCAAATGTATTGATCATATCGAGGCAGGCCAGGGGTGGGCGCTTCGAAAACCCACCCCAGAGAACTTCCACCACCAAGGTCCCACCTCAGATGGAGGGATCTTCTTGTCCACTCCTCGCATTCGGCCAGCAGACTCTGGGTCTGAGGGTTCACTTTCTCCTCAAATAACATTTCCTCCACCTCCCAGAGTAACCGCTGCACTGTCTGTGCACTGGCTTCGTCAAACTCCTAAACAGAAATGCACATTTAGTTACGACCCTAAAAGTTACAGAAATGCGGGCTTCTGGATCAATGCTACTTATACATTTACCGTAACCCACCATGTAGGAGGGCACATGACATGGTAAAAAGGAGGTGGCTCTGCAGTCAGACACACCCGTGCTCCAGCTGTTACCTTTCAGAGAAATGCCATCTCACGCTGAGCCTCAGATTCTTTTACTGTTAAACAGAGAAAACTTCTACCACGGGAGTGATGAGACTCGAGAATTTGCATAGATACAGGTATAGGTGGAGGTGTTCACACTGCCATAGACATCAGCGTCGACACACAGACACACCCACAGCTGCATGTCCACACACACAGACACGCCTATATCTGTATGTCTGCACACATACAGACACGCCAACATCTATGTCTGCACAGACACGCCCACATCTGTATGTCTGCGCAGAAACGCCCACATCTGTATGTCTGCGCACACAGACACGTCCACATCTGCATGTCTGTGCACACACAGACACGCCCACATCTGTATGTCTGCGCACACACACGCCCACATCTGTATGTCTGCACAGACGCCCACATCTGTATGTCTGCGCAGACACGCCCACATCTGTATGTCTGCACAGACACGCCCACATCTGCATGTCTGCGCACACAGACACGCCCACATCTGTATGTCTGCACAGACACGCCCACATCTGTATGTCTGTGCACACACAGACACGCCCACATCTGCATGTCTGCACAGACACGCCCACATCTGTATGCGCACACAGACACACCCACATCTGCATGTCTGCACACAGACACGCCCACATCTGTACGTCTGTACACAGACACGCCCACATCTGTATGTCTGCACAGACACGCCCACATCTGTACGTCTGCACACACAGACACGCCCACATCTCTATGTCTGCACAGACACGCCCACATCTGTATGTCTGTGCACACAGACACGCCCACATCTATGTCTGCACAGACACGCCCACATCTGCGTGTCTGCGCAGACACGCCCACTTCTGTATGTCTGCACAGACACGCCCACATCTGCATGTCTGCACGCACACAGACACACCCACATCTGCATGTCTGCATGCACAGACACGCCCACATCTGCATGTCTGCACACAGACATGCCCACATCTGCATGTCTGCATGCACAGACACGCCCACATCTGCATGTCTGCACACAGACACGCCCACATCTGCATGTCTGTGCACACAGACACGCCCACATCTGTATGTCTGTGCACACAGACACGCCCACATCTGTATGTCTGCATGCACATAGACACGCCCACATCTGCATGTCTAAACAGACACGCCCACATCTGTATGTCTGCACAGACACTCCCACATCTGCATGTCTGCACAGACACGCCCACATCTGCATGTCTGCGCACAGACACGCCCACATCTGTATGTCTGCACAAAGACATGCCCACATCTGCATGTCTGCACGCACACAGACACGCCCACATCTGCATGTCTGCACAGACACGCCCACATCTGCATGTCTGCACAGACACGCCCACATCTGTATGTCTGCACAGACATGCCCACATCTGTATGTCTGCACACAGACACGCCCACATCTGTATGTCTGCACACAGACACGCCCACATCTGTATGTCTGCATGCACAGACATGCCCACATCTGCATGTCTGCACACAGACATGCCCACATCTGCATGTCTGCATGCACAGACACGCCCACATCTGCATGTCTGCACACAGACACGCCCACATCTGCATGTCTGTGCACACAGACACGCCCACATCTGTATGTCTGTGCACACAGACACGCCCACATCTGTATGTCTGCATGCACATAGACACGCCCACATCTGCATGTCTAAACAGACACGCCCACATCTGTATGTCTGCACAGACACTCCCACATCTGCATGTCTGCACAGACACGCCCACATCTGCATGTCTGCGCACAGACACGCCCACATCTGTATGTCTGCACAAAGACATGCCCACATCTGCATGTCTGCACGCACACAGACACGCCCACATCTGCATGTCTGCACACAGACACGCCCACATCTGCATGTCTGCATGCACACAGACACGCCCACATCTGTATGTCTGCACAGACGCCCACATCTGCATTTCTGCATGCACACAGACACGCCCACATCTGTGTCTGTGCACACAGACACGCCGACATCTGCATGTCTGCATGCACACAGACACGCCCACATCTGCATGTCTGCATGCACACAGACACGCCCACATCTGCATGTCTGCACAGACACGCCCACATCTGCATGTCTGCACAGACACGCCCACATCTGTATGTCTGCACACAGACACGCCCACATTTGTATGTCTGCGCACAGACACGCCCACATCTGTATGTCTGCACGCACACAGACACGCCCACATCTGTATGTCTGTGCACACACAGACACGCCCACATCTGTATGTCTGCACAGACACTCCCACATCTGTATGTCTGCACACAGACACGCCCACATCTGTATGTCTTCACAGACACGCCCACATCTGCATGTCTTCACAGACACGCCCACATCTGTATGTCTGCACAGACACGCCCACATCTGTATGTCTGCACACAGACACGCCCACATCTGTATGTCTGCGCACAGACACGCCCACATCTGTATGTCTGCACGGACACAGACACGCCCACATCTGTATGTCTGCACGCACACAGACACGCCCACATCTGTATGTCTGTGCACACACAGACACGCCCACATCTGTATGTCTGCACAGACACGCCCACATCTGTATGTCTGCACAGACATGCCCACATCTGTATGTCTGCACACAGACACGCCCACATCTGTATGTCTGCACACAGACACGCCCACATCTGTATGTCTGCACACATGCCCACATCTGTATGTCTGCGCATATATGCAGCCACTTGTCCCTCACAGAGCCTGACACACCTAAGCACATCTGCAAAATACAAGATTTTTTTTTTCTTCGGGTGATACCACAGAAAAGAAAATTACTTTTGTAGAAAAGGCCATTAACCTCCTTCAATGAATGAACTGGGAAAATTTTTTTAAAAATCCTCAGTTATCCTAAGAAGTGTGGTCATTAGGGTGAGGCCCAAGTATTAATTTTTCCTCTGGCCTTAGGAGATTCTTACACTTGGCTGCAGTGAATCAGAGATGAGAAAACCTCTCAGCCTTCCTAGACGGTCTCATTTGGGAGGCAACTCTCCTGAAACTCTCAGAGCCAAGGCAGGATCCCCGCCACATGGTTTTCTAGGAGCGCCAGAATTTTCACAGTCCCCAGGGCAAAGAGTGTATTCAGTCACACGTGTCCCCAGATGGTCAGTCCAGGTTGATTTTCATAGAATGCTATTTGTTATTTTCTGCATTAGCTCCTCTCTCAAATTGATAATAAACCAGATTCCCAGATTACAGGGGAGTTGAATTATTTCTTTTAAAATACAAAGAAAAGGAAAACTAATAATAATATTTATCTCCCAGGAGGAGACTGGGTGGCTGGGGCATGGGAGAGGGCTCACTTTCATTTCTCTATCTTTTGCATTCCGTTGCTTTTGCAAATATTTCCCATCGAAAAGTAAATACATTCTTAAAAATTAAAATGAAAAGCAATTATAGGGTCTGGAGTATTTTTAATTCTATAAATGGAAGTTATACGGATTTCCCTGGTAATTCCATTAAATGTTATACTAAAAGAATCCTAGAACTTGGACAGAGTAAAGCAGTGGCGTTCAGCCTTCTACCAAGGAAGCCGGGCTTGAGCGGCGGCGGTGAGTGGGCGTAAGGCTGGGGAAGGAGGCAGCTGCCCCTAAGTAAGGGAGCTGCCTGCGTGTAAAGTCCTCCTAGCAGTGCTGAGCTGAGTCCCTTCCAGACTCCCTCTGCTGCCCGCTCCCCTGAGAATCTCGGCTGTACAGCTGCGGACAGAAGCGGATTCACGTGTGCGGTGGGAGTGGGGAACCGCTTTTAAAGAAAGCAAAGAGGCCGGGCGCGGTGGCTCACACCTGTAATCCCAACAACTTTGGAGTCTGAGGCGGGCGGATCACGAGGTCAGGAGTTCGAAACCAGCCTGGCCAATATGGTGAAACACCATCTCTACTAAAAATACAAAAAGTAGCTGGGCGTGGTGGTGCGCCCTGTAATCCCAGCTACAGGGGAGGCTGAGACAGGAGAATTGCCCGGACCTCGTAGGCGGAGGTTGCAGTGAGCCGAGATTGCGGCACTGCACTCCAGCTTGGGGGACAGAGCAAGACTCTGTCTTAAAAAAAAGAAAGAGAGAGGGGGAGAGAGAGAGAGAAGGGGGGGAGGGGGGGAGAGAGAGAGAAGGGGGGGAGAGAGAGAGAAGGGGGGGAGAGAGAGAGAAGGGGGGAGAGAGAGAGAAGGGGGGGAGAGAGAGAGAAGGGGGGGAGAGAGAGAGAAGGGGGGGGAGAGAGAGAGAGAAAGAGAAAGAAAAAAAACCCACCAGCATAAACGAGGTAAAAGAGAACACCCAAGGTGCTGCAGCCAGGTGGGCCTCACAAAAGGAGGGCTGTGTCCCGGGATCCTCAGAGACCCCTGGAGGGAGGAGGAGGGAGGAGACTGTGGAGCCACCGAGCTCCTGAGCAAGCTGGAGCCGTGGAAGCAGCGCTCACCCAGCCAGAATCCCAGGCTCACACAGGCAAAAGCGGTTCAGAGGCAACAGCTCCCCCAGGGATAGGAGGCGACAGTGAAATATCCCACTGGGAATCCTGGCGGGGAGTTCTCTAATCACAGTGGGCTGTCACAGCTTTCACTTTTCCAACATTGTTTTCCTCTTCAAGTCCTGAATTTCCGGCCATGGATACCACCAAGAAGGCACCGGGAGCACACACCGGGAGAGCCGGCTGCAGGGTGGAAACGAGAACACTGCGGGCGCTGAGACGGGGCCAGGAGGTCATGAGGGAGTTTCACTTTTCTCCACAGTTCCTGATCTATTACTTTCACATGTAACATGTACATGCTTTAACATGTATGTATGCAATAGGTCATGCTTTTATAATTAGTAAAAAAAAAAAAATTTGAATATAAGGAAGCAATTCTTCACTATACACTGTAATTACAAGATTATCCAGAATATTCTGAGACATACGTCATCTCTCCAGGAATAAATGGAGCCCCTCTCCGTGGACGAGCCGGTGGTGGAGCTCTGCGTGGCCGACCCAGACCAAGAGGTGTGGGCTCCCGTGGGTGTGCGGCTTCCGCTGGAGGAAAAGGACGATTCGCTGCAGGAATGAACACGGGCAAAAAAATCACATTTGCTGGAAGGGCTTGGACGGCTAAGTGGCTTCACTTCTCTGAGCCTGCTTCCTCTTTCACTAAATAAATTTATTAATTTCACAGTATACTAATTTTGAAATATTTTTACAGTGTGGTGTTTACACTAGGTTAAAAATAAAACTGCATCTCACTTTTAGAAATTCATGGCCAGTCACTAATTTCCTTTCCCACATTTGTTACGGGCATTTTGTGATTCTGTAATCTGAAGCAATGAACAAGGTGAATTCTTACCAGGCATATTTATCAATGGCTTTCTGCACATTTCTTGTAAAATGTGTAGGTAAAGGATCTTTGCTTCTCACAGTATAACTGTGCCTTCTAGGCCCTTCTGACAGTCCTCTTCTGGAAATAAAAGAAAACATGAAAACTCTCCCTAATGTAATAATATAGTTTTATTCATTAAGACTTTTAAAATTTCCTTTTTGTATAAAGTTGCTCCCCTTCTTCTGCCACATCCCTCCAAACTCACCTGTGCATAAGCGTGCGTGTGCACACACACACACACACACCCCACACATCCTCAAGAAACTGAGACTTAGGACCTTATCATTTTTATTTTTCTTAAAGTCAAGGTTGCCATTAACCTACATGCACCTTTATGTGAACTGAAGACAACATCAACTTTTTGTGACTTAGCCAGAGAAGTAAAAGTTGCCCCAAACAGTTCGCACTATTTCAGGGATGTCAGGCCCCAGCTGTCCCTTGACCAGGCCCCTTATACTTACAAAACTCAACCAGCCCTCCAGTAAAAAATCATTAATCCCATATTAAGAAGCATCAAATTCTTTAGACTCACTTAGAAGCCACACAGACATCTAACTCGCTTTAATTTAGCATTGCTGTTTGTGGGTATAATGAGTTTTCAAGAGTTAGAAAACATTAAAATTTAATGAAGAACTAAAACAGAAGAAATATCTAGATGTTAAATACACTATTAAGCCTAACTGGTGTAGCACAGTTCCTGTTAATCATTGAAATGTCCTTTCAATGAACCACTTAAAACATTTACTTCCTCTATAGTCAAAATATCTTCCTGATGTTTAATAATCAACAACTTCTGTTTTTCAATACAAATCTTATTTTTCTTTATAAATAAAACACATATTAACATAAAATACGGTAGTGAATTAGGAAAAACTTCAACTTTCAGTATTTCTAATAAGGACACCATGGTAGCATGCATTTTTAAAAAGTTTGCTCTTGCTTCCAATTATAAGGCTACCTAATTGACCTCAGCTCACTGCAACCTCCGCCTCCTGGGTTCAAGCAATTCTCCTGTCTCAGCCTCCTGAGTAGCTGGGATTACACGCGCCTGCCACCACACCCAGCTAATTTTTGTATTTTTAGTAGAGACAGGGTTTCACCATGTTAGCCAAACTGGTCTTGAAATCCTAACCTCAAGTGATCTGCCCACCTCAGCCTCCCAAAGTGCTGGGATTACAGGCGTGAGCCACCATACCCAGCCAACAAAGGGAATTTTTAAAACAAATTAATTACCATGTACAGATTAGCAAGAACATCTACCTTCCACAGATATGTCTCGTGCAAGAGAGAATAACAGAATTATATGATTTTTTTTTTTTTTTTTTTTTTTTTTGAGACGGAGTCTTGCTCTGTCACCCAGGCTGGAGTACAGTGGCGCAGTCTCAGCTCACTGCAAGCTCCACCTCCCAGGTTCACGCCATTCTCCTGCCTCAATCTCCCAAGTAGCTGGGACTACAGGCGCCTGCCACCACGCCTGGCTAATATTTGTATTTTTAGTAGAGACGGGGTTTCACTGTGTTAGCGAGGATGGTCTCGATCTCTTGACCTCGTGATCCACCCGCCTCAGCCTCCCAAAGTGCTGGGATTACAGGCGTGAGCCACTGCGCCCAGCCGAATTATATGATTTTTTTTTTCTTCTCTTTGTTGCTTATGTATCTTACGGACAACCAGGTAACTCCGAGGACAAAGGTGTTAAAGGGCCCCAGAGAAAAGAATGAAGGACATGCTTTAGGCTGACAAACTGCTTTACCTTTAGCTCTCTTCAGTTGCTTTCAAGCCATTAATTATTTCTTGTTTACGTGTGACTCAATAACTTTTTACGTAAATATACAAATACTAATGACAGAAAATAACAACTAAAAATTACATCAAATAGATTTGTTTTGAACACTAAAAAAAAACATACTGGTATATGAGTTAATATATGACTGAGAAATAATTTAAAAACCCAGCATAATGAATTAACTAAAACATTGTTCTTTTATGATACATATCTACAGAATAATAATAGGGGGTTCAAATTTGCTCTGCCACTGAGGCTTCAGGCAAGTTACTTTTCCTCTCCTGAATTCAGTGTCCACATCTGTAGATAAAGTATATGAAGTGTCTAATCAGTGCTAGATAAATCAGGTTTACCTGCTCACTGCTATTATTATGTTATTATTATTATTTGATACAGGGTCTTGCTCTGCTCCACAGGCTAGAGTGCAGTGGCAGGATCACAGCTCACTGTAATCTCGACCTCTGGGCCTCAAGCTATCCTCCCACCTTCAGCCTCCCTAGTAGCTAGGACTACAGGTGTCTACCATCATGCTTGGCTAACTTTTTAATGTTTTGTAGAGATGGGGGTCTCACTATATTTCCCAGGCTGGTCTTGAACTCTTGGGCTCAAGTGATCCTCCTGCCTTGGCCTCCAAAACTGCTGGGACTACAGGCATGAGCCACTGCACCTGTCCTCTCACTGCTATTATCATCATCACATGCTATTCTATGAAGATGCTGTGTTCTTGTTTCTTTGGACCTCCCATAGCATTTTGTATTATATAGATCTTTTCACATTTTAACCTTTTGTTGTGACCTTGACACCTTATTCATCTTTTAATCTAAGTACCTGAAATAACACTCATCACACAAAAAATGCCCTCTGTTGAAAGAATTAACAGGCAAAGATGAAATTAGCAACTCAAATGCAGAACTCATTTCACTATAGAATTACTCTGAATGTTTATGCCTGAAACATAGGATTACACTGTGACCTGACATGAAAATATTCCGCAAATTCAAGACATTATTGGATAACGTTTTACTCGTTAAAAAGTCACAGCTCTTCTTTGAGCAGCTGATGTTCCCCCGAACAGTTTTCACCTCCAAATGGAGCGTCTGCTCTGCTCAAGACCACCTGTCCCGCTTCGAGCTCCTCCTCCGCCTTTTGTGCAACTTCAAAGCCAAATTCAGAAAGGGACCCATGCGAGTTTGTTTCAATGAATAATTTCTTCCTCTAAGAAATTCACTCTTTTTCAGGGGAAAAGGTGGAAGGTCTTTTCAAATTAAGAAAATTATTTACAAAACAGAGGAACTCATGTCTCTTCACATCACACCATATCCTTTCCAGGACCAGGCTGCCCACTGTGTTGGATGCAGAGCTGAGGCCAGGAGGTCTTGGGATGCAGGGCAGAAGGAAATGGGAAGCTGGGTAACAGTTACACCAGTTAGTATGAATTAGATGCCTTAAAACTCCTCTACTCGACTCCATTTACCCTTTTTTCTTCTCTGCCCTTCCCCTCCGTGTCTCCTTTCGAGCAATTGCTTGAGCTTCAGAGTTCAGTGTAATAACATACAAACTTGACCACACAATTCACAAAAAAACTAGGTGAACAGGAATTTAAGTCCATAACTCAATGATTGCCCAAGAGCACAAAGAAGACAGGGACGGGCTTTCTCCGAGGACCCAGGCCACTGACCGGCCTGTCTCTCTGGGACCACAAGTTACTAACATCATGAATTAACAGCAGAGACTAAAAAATCCCTTTCTTTTCTTTTTCTTATTTTTTTTTTCTTTCACATCTTGTTTTGGTTCTTTGGTTTCTCTGTTCTCTAACCAAGGATTGTACTGGTCCTTCATGCATAACATTGAACCTCTTTAATCCCCATAAACTATGGACTAGTTATATATGCTACACAGTCTAAGAAAGTGTACACAACTTACAGGATGCATCCTGCAAGTGTTTTAAAACTTGAATGTGGTGGCATGCCTATGAAGCCTCTATACATACACATGCAAGTTCTACACTAGTTCCTGTCCATACTGATTACATAGAGCAAGGCTGATGCTTTGGGGACAGGTCTTCGTAGGGTGGACTGAAGTGCAGTCACTACACTAGATTGTACTCATTCGCTGGTGCACGGAGCTAAGGGTGAGTTCCAATCTCCATGACTCAATTCCAGCTGTCAGGGAAATAACCATCTGGAGTTACTTTTGTAGGTTGCTTCTTGACAGCCCACAAACGTCTGCCACACTGCTTTGCAGAAACTCTAATGTCAGTGACAGCAGCTTTCAAAATTGTCTATTCCTAGTTGACAGGACTGTCTGACATAAGCACTGCACTCTGAACAGGTTAAAATGCAGGCTGGTTGTCAGGACGGGGTGGCACACAGGGGCACTCCAGGGTGGCCATGGGAAGCCGCTGCTCAACATGGAGCACTCACACCGCCCTGACCCAAGACCCGCAAGTCCCAGGAGCGACCGCGGTGACGGAGGAGTCCCTTTGGCTGGGAACACTTCTCCGCGTGAGCCATGCCCGGGGCAGGCCTGACGCTTCCCGAGCGCCGGCAGGGAAGCCCGGGCCAGACGCAGCCCGAGGGCAGAGAACACCGCGCACATCGCCCGCAGAGCGGCCAGAAGGCGAGCCCCGCTGCCGGATGAGACTCACCCGATCACGATCAGCCCCGGGCCTGTGCTCGCAGCCCCCGCGCCGGGCTCCGCGCTAGGCTCGGGCACGGTCAGGCAGAGGCACCGCGCGCGGGCCCCACGCGGACAGCTGGTCCCGCGACCCCGCCACCGCCGCAACCCCGGGGCCGGGGCTCCCCGCTCGCCCAAGCCCGCGCCCGCCGCGCCGCCGGCCCAGCTCAGGCGGCCCGGGCGCGCCCGGGGTCCGCGAGGCTCGCGCGCCCCTTCCCTCTCCAGATCCTCCGCCCAGCCCGCGCTGGCGCCACCTCCCGTCCTCCTCCCAGCGCTGCGCCCTCGCCCGCCCGCTAATCCCGGCCGCGCCTGCCCATCCCGGCTCTCGGCCCCGCGCCGACCTCCAGGAATGCGCGCCTTCCCCGCTCCCTGCCGGGCCGGGTCACCCCTCCGCGCACCGCACGGCCTCCCTACCCCTTCCCGGGTCTCCGGGGCCGGGGGCTGTGCAGACTGGTGCTGGCTGCCCTTCCCTCTTCCGAATCGGATTTTAATTCACCAGAAGAATGCGGAAAACCACTGGCCCATCTCGCCTATCCCCGCCCCATCAAAGGGTGCGGACACTGGGCGGGGGTGGGGAGTGGACAAATGAGGTCTGAAAGCTGAAGCCCCGGATCTAGTCCATGCGAGAACCATTACTCCATCAACAGGAACGCTAGATCTAAGCATGCATAATAAGGCGTGGGCCCTTCCACGTCTGTCCTGCCGGCTCACACAACCCGGTGCATTTCCTGCACACCCAGAGCATGCCTGCCGCTTGCGTTAACATGTGCTCGTTTCAGTGTTGGAAGCCCAGGATTATACCAGGAGCAGAGCAGCTGGATTCTCTCCTGTGAGCTGGTGAAACTGCTAAACCGTCATTTTCATTTGCTAAGGGAAGTAGGGATGAGGACCGCGGAGGTGAACTACATTTTCCAACCTGAGTGTCAGAGGGTGGCCACTGCACGAGGCATGCCTTTCCCACGACAGGGATTTTAGTAATGACAGTTAGTGCACTGGGTGCCGCTGGTACAACACTCATCCTCCTCCTGCCATAGCCAGTCTCTTTTGAGAGCTGAGGCCATCTAAGTTTCAACAGGTACAAACGATTGCTCCTGCCCAGTATCCTGCACTTACAGAGGTAAACCACGTCTTTCTGAGTTTTTAGTAAAAAGCCCAGTTTATTTCTGATGGACCACCCTAGCACGGTGACAAGAAATCACTACCAATAACAAAAACATTAGTCTGGCCAGGGTGGCTCACGCCTGTAATCCCAGCACTTTGGAAGGCTGAGGTGGGTGGATCACTTGAGATCAGGAGTTCAAGACCAGCCTGGCCAACATGGTGAAACCTGTCTCTACCAAAAATACAAAAATTAGCTGGGTGTGGTGGGGCGTGCCTATAGTCCCAGCTACTCAGGAGGCCGAGGCACGAGAATCACTTCAACCTGGGAGGCAGAGATCGCCCCACTGCACTCCAGGCTGGGCGACAGAGGGAGCCTCTGTCTCAAAAAAACAAACAAAAACAAAATAGTAATCCATTGTTGAACTAAGGACACTGGGATCCTCCCCACTTTTGTAAAAGTGGTAAGTGGTTATAAATTATAAAATTAATGACATTTTAAATCCTGATACATGTATATATGTATATATGTGATATGTGCATATGTGTATCCATATCTCAGGAAAACTGACGGTATCTTAAGTCCACACAGACCTGCTGGTGTTATTTATATTGCCAGGGGCGGGAGGATGGACATGCCAAGGAAACAAAAGAAAGGAGCCTGGTGTGATGGCTCCCACCTGTAACCGCAGTGTTTTGAGAGGCCAAGATGGGAGGATCACTAGAGCCCAGGAGTTCAAGACCAGCCTGGGCAAGAGAGCAAGACTGTCTCAAAAAAAAAAAGAAAAAAAGTAAAAATCAAACACAAAGTCATTTAAGATCCAAACATATGCTAACTGCTTTTACTTTTATGTATTTTACATATATTCTTACACATATTATTTTACATGTATTATTTAACACCCATAGTAGGTAGACACTATTATAATTTTGTTGATAAAAATACTGATGACAGAGACCTTAAGTAACATGTTTGAGGTCACACAGCTAGGATGTATGTGAATGTGTCCCAGGTATCTGTCACCCCGTAACAAACTACCCCCAAACGTAGATTAAATCAGCAGTCATGTTATGCTCATAATCCACAGAAGTCAGGAATTCCGGCAGGTTGAGTGTTTCTTCCGCTCCATGTGGGGTCGCTCAGTGGCATACAGGTGGAGGGTGGTCTGGTCTGGAGGCTCTAAGAAGGCTTCACTCACGTGTCTACACCATGCAGTGAGTGGTGGCTGGAAGCCTGGGCTCTGTTGAGCCCTCTCTCATGCAGCCTCAACACTTCTCTGAGTGGTCCCTCCAGTGAGGTCGTCAGAATTTCTACTGGTGGCTTAGGGCTCCAAGAAAGCAAGGCAGAAGCTGTCAGCTCTATTCAAGGCTGCAACTGGCAGTGTCACCTCCACTGTACTCCATAGTCAAAGCAGTCCCAGAATGAAAGAGTTGGAAAATAGACCCCTGCTCTCAATGGGAAGAACCTACAGCCCTCTTTAATCTGCCATAACCCTCCTCTGGCCACAGGCCATTTACACGTGTATGACACACTCAGCTCTTTCAAGATGCTCAGAAGTTTCATCATCTAAAGCATGTCCACGTGCAGATGAGGCTTCTTCTTGGGGTATGTCCCTTACATCTGAAGACCTGCGAACTAAAGAGACAAGGCAGCAGCCTTCTCCACACCCAACCGACAATGGTGAGACAGAGCCAGGACAGCCCCAATGGGCACCTGTCCAACAGGAGAGGTGGCGGAGTCAGGCAACAGCCACTGCGGGTTCCAGCAGGCTCCTGCTGCCTTGCCTTGAGAAGGACTCGCTTCTGCTCCCGACCTTCTCGCCAGCCCTTAGCTCTGTCCTGTGGGCTCTTACTTCTTCCCTCCAAGACTTCCTCAGGGAAAAGAAATGGCCTAGGTTTACAACTGAGTAGCCTCTCAGCCTGCTTTCTTCCAGGGAAGGCTGGGGAAGGGGGTCCAAAAGTCTGCGCCTCTTTTAGTTCAAGCCAGTGGCGCTTCCATCACTCTGCCAATGTGGTTATCTTATGAACCTTGTGGGTTTCTTTGAATTTTATCAGAGTTCACCCCATCCATTAGTCACAAATCACACTGACCTTCCTGAGATGGGCCCTTGATCCACCTCTGAGACTGCCAGGGGACAATTCTCTTTATGATTTTTTAAAGCCCTATTGTTTATCTTGGGGATCTATGAGATACCCCTAAATCTGATGTCTTAATAAGCCAAACCTTTGATTTCACATTTGCCCCTGCCTAGGATTTGATTTTTGCACAAAGGCCATTTTTCAGTTTTGCCCAGAGAGATTGTGATGGTCAAAGTTGCACAAACCCAGCAAGTCTTGACTTATATTTCCTACGACTTCTGTTCAAAACCTAAACAGTTCCTTAATTCATTTGTCTCTTCTCTCAAATTTCAAAACCTAAAGCTAAGTTGCTTAAGATTAAAGTGATAAAATCTTCACGTTGGATTGGTTTAGACCACCACTGTCCAGTAGAAATACAATGTGAATACGTACAATTTTAAATTTTCTAGTATCCACATTTATAAAGTGAAAGAAACAGGTACAATTTTAATGATATATTTTATTTACTCTAATATAAAATATTATCATTTCAACATGTAATCAGTATAAAAATTAGTAATTAGATATTTTTAAATTTTTTGTACTGAGTTTTGAAATCCTGTGTGTAGTTTACACTGATAACATATTTCATGCATCCAACAAGGTCTAATATCCAGTATCTATAAGGAACTTAAAAACATATTTGCAAGAAAAAAACAACCCCATAAACAAGTGGGCAAATGACATAAACAGGCACTTTTCAAAAGAAGACATACATGTGGCCAACAATCATATAAAACAAAGTTCAACATCACTTATCATTAGAGAAACGCAAATCAAAGCCACAATGAGATATCATCTCACATTAGTTAGAATGGCTATTCTTAAAAAGTCAAAAATAACAGATGCTGGCAAGTTGGATCAGAACTACTTCACTGGTTCTCCTGGATCTCCAACTTGGCCATTCACCGTGAAGGCCTTGTGACTTGTCAGCCTCCATAATCAATGAGCTAAGTCCTTGTAATAAATCTCTTTATACAGATATATATAAATATAGATGTAGACATGTATCTCCTATTGCTTCTGTTTCTCTGGAGAACCTAATACAGTGTTACCTGTACTTAGTCCATATGATTTTCCATCTTTCACTGATTACTTGAACCCTAATTGAGAATTGAAAAGTACATAACTATTTCTATCTTATTGTTTAAGTGTTTTACATTTTAATGCCAGGGGCCCTGGGATCAGTAATTATAGTCATTAAATGGGAAAACTCAATTCCTGAAATAATAGGATCTGCCTTAGCCTACTTTGGCAAATTCATTAGGATAAAATAAAATGGTATAGGCCGGGCACAGTGGCTCAGCACTTTGGGACGCCAAAGTGGGAGGATCTCTTGAGCTCAGGAGTTCAAGACAAGCCTGGGCAACATAATGAGACTTTGTTTCTACAAAAAAAATAAAAATAAAAATAAGCTGGGTGTGTTCACACGGATCTGTAGTCCCAGCTACTTGGGAGGCTGAAGTGGGGGGATCACTTAGAGCCCAGGAGATGGAGGCTGCAGTAAGCTGTGATTAAACCACTGTAGTCCAGCCTGGGTGACAAAGCAAGACACTGTCTCAAAAAATAAAAATAAAAAGTGGTGTATGTGATTATGTGATCACCCTCTGAAAATATTTAATTAGTAATATAAGATATAAAATTATTCCAAAAATTATAAGTAACATTTAACTCCTCTAAAAATTGACCTGATTTCACATGCTCGCTCTGTCTTGCCCTAGCCATGCAATGCTGAGCTGATAACTTAATGCTTTGAGCAGAAATTAGCTAAAACAAGGCTAATATTAGTCTTTCTTGTAGAGTTGTGTGAATTAGACACAAATTTTGGAAAGTGCATATAGATACATAATAAATTGTAAATTATTCCATTTTTCAGCATTTAAAGCATTGATTGGAAAGTGCATATAGATACATAACGAATTGTAAATAATTCCTTTTTTCAGCATTTAAAGCATTGAGTTACTTAAAGTAAATTTTTTTTAAGTTAGAGTATGAACCAGTTCATTTTAATATTATGCACTATGACATACAAAAGTTACATATAACCTTTGACATTTATCCAGTACAAGCAGTCCTGGCTTCACATGGGTATCATGTAAACGGAAACTTCTTCATATCAGAACTGTGTCCTTGCTTTGCAAATACATACATGTACAGACAACTATGTCATCTCTCTATACCACAGAGCTGTCTCCAGTAGCAATGAGCATCTCCAGTGCCTAGATCTTAGTCCCTAACACTGTCCTAGTCCATTTGGGCTGCTATCGCAAAATACCATAGACTGGGTGATTTATCAACAATAAAAATGTATTAGGTTGATGCAAAAGTAACTGCGGTTTTTGCCATGACCTGTTTCCCACAGGTCTGAAGGCTGGGAAGTCCCAGCACAAGGTGGCAGCAGAGTCAGTGTCTGGTGCCGGCTCCATGCTTCCTAGATGGTGCCTTCCAGCTGAGTCTTCACATGACCACAAGGGTGAAGAAGCGCCCAGGGCCTCTTTTATAGGGGCACAGATCCCGTTCAGAGGGCTTTGCAATCAGGACCTAATCGCCTCCTAGAGGCCCCACCTTTAGTACCAGTTCATTGGAGATAGGTTTCAACCTAGGAATTTTGGGGGTTACAAACATTCAGACCACAGCAAATACCGTTCCCCAACAGAGGGACCAGGGCTCCTTGGAGAAGTGGCCGATCTGGAGGCTGAGGCAGGGAAATATAAAATGGACCTGGAGCATTTCCTGCCAGACGGTAGGAAAGCACTCAAAAAACAAAAACAAAAACAACGCAAGAATGAGAGCATGTCACAGGAGCCAACCTGAAAGAGCCCCAAATGGCTAAAGCTGGAACGACCTAAGTACCAAATAAATCATGTGCTATCGGATTATAACTAAAGTACAAAATACATTTCCATAAGCCCATATTGATAGAAATAAGCAAATAAATAAATGGGGAGAAGAGGTGAATTTCCCGCAGAAGAACTTTCCCCAGTGGTGTGCGTCTCCCCTTCCAGGAGGCTGGTGTCATACCTTCTCCTCCCAACTGGAGTGGGGCTTGACTCCAAGAGTGCAGTGTGGAAATGGGGGGTGACTTCCCAGGGGAGCAACCTGACAAGCACTCCTGGAGTCAGATGGTCAAGGCTGGCACCACCTGTGATGACACGCGCCCTTGCGTGTTGACACGCGCCCTTGCGATGAGGCGATGAGAACGGCACTTCCCTTATGTGGCCTTCCTCCCCAAACCCATACCCCCAGTCTCACCATGATAAAAACACAAGGCGAACCCCAGTGGAATGGCCTTCTACAAAACACACAACCAGTACTCCCCTAAACTGTCATGGTCATCAAAACAAGAAAGTCTGAGAAACTGTCTCGGACCAGAGGACGCTGAGGAGACGTGACAACTCCGTGTAATGGCAAGTGGACCCTGGAGGAGAGGAACGGCACTGGGGAAAACTGGTGGTGACGGTTAATACTAGTTTAGTGGACTCTGCGTGAAGCAGATGACCCTCCATCACGTGGGTGGACCTCATCCAATCTCTGCAATCCTCTGCTTCACTATCTGCAAATTCACCTCTTTGCTAAAATATAATTGTAACCCCCAAAATAATGTCACCTCTGCAGATTTTGGACTTACCAAGCCTCCACAATCACGTAAGCCAATTTTTAAAAAATCTTTCTCCCTCTTCACACACGCAAACACACACACACACACATACTCATCAACTCATCCTGTCTGATCTGCTTCTCTGAAAAACCCTGACAGTACTCTGGTGAAATGAGAATAAATGTGGAGTTTAGTTAATGGTCACAGATTGATACCGGTTCATCAGTTGTGGCATCTGTACCAGAATAATAGGGATCTGCTTTTCTGTAAATCTAACACGCTCTAAATAAATAATAAAAAGTCTGTTTTAAAAATGCTTGCATTAACCTCCTCTATACATTTAAATATATTTTACAAGTTAATAACTTGCTTCAGAGAAGACTAATAAAACAATAGCATGTTTTATTATTTTAATGGGAAGAGTATAAAAATCTTAGAAAGTGCTAAGTAAACTATGAAGTCCACAGCTTACATAAAATTATAGAAAAATATAGATGATTTAATGTTTAACAATTACCTCAGTGGTGATATTTATAAGTACATTGTTTTAAATGGGTCCAGGAAATTGCAATAAATAAATATGATATTAAATGATAACAGAATTTTTCTTTTATGAGAATGTTCTAGGAATAGCCTATGTAAACCAAGATACAGCTCTAGATGGGGACTGAAAGGCTGCATGCAATATTGAAATGTTGGCATGTAATACTGCCAGAAAGCCACCAGAGGTCAACATTTCCCCGCTTTCATCACTATTATTTAAAAAAAAAAAAAAAAAATCCTTGCCCAGTTTTTAATACTTTATGGGTCTTTTTTTTTTCTCAAGATTTAGGGTTTGCTGAATTTTCATTCCAGAATAAAGGAGGAATCCTGTTTAAATCAGAAGTCGCCATTTCAGTGAACAGGAGCTGGTGCGCGCAGCCAACAGAAAGTGCCATGATATGAAGGAGCATAAGGCATAGGGGATGCTTTTGCTCTGACAAGCACTTAGACCAGAGACCAATGCACCTCACTCGCAAACCTCACAACCACCACATGAACAAAACCTTCAGCCACCTGAAAGGTAGCTACCCTTTTATACAGAAAAAAAAAAAACCAAGAGGGTCAGCAACATACAGTAAACTCCCAAAGGTACATGGCTTTATCCAGATCAGTCCAGTCTGGCTTTAGAAGTTTAGCTTTCAAAGATTCATCTCAAATCCAATTTGCTGATTTCTGTTGAAGTTCCTTTCATTATTGGTCTATTTTAAACCAACAAATACGTTCTACCATAGTATCCACTAACATTTCTTGAATATGTACCACATGCCAGGCCCTGTTTTAAGCACTTGAGAGACAGAGAGAGAAACCGATCAATCAGTGTATTGAGCTTCACAATCATTCTTTGAAGGGGGCACTACTGTTAGTGCCATTCTGCCAGTGAGAAAACTCAGGCACAGAGAAGTGGACGGAAAGGCAGAGCCACCTTCTTAGGCTGTGGGTGGCCTGGTTTGTTGAGCACCCCACCTCCAGCCCTGCAGGGCACACCCACAGCTCTCTACAAATCATACGGAGATGCTAAAGCTCTGATACATGGCAAAGACAATCAGGACTTTTTAAAATTGCTACGAATGTTGTAACTGAAAGAGAAGATGAAAAATACTTAGACTTTTAACATGAAGAGTGTAAAAAGCATAGAAAGTCCTACATAATCAATGAGGTCCACAAGCTTAGAGAAAATTATAGAAGAATATAGAATTAGCACATTATTCAAAATGAAATACCAAAGTTCTGAAACCCAACTTTTTAAAATAAGTGCTAAAAATTTATCACGGAGAGTAATTATTAGGCAGAATCATATGAAATTGTCCATATTGTACTATTTTGAACCAGAGAAACAGAAATTTCATTGTTTCAACCTAATATATTGAACAAATGGGTTCAATGATATTAATATCCAATTTTTTTTCTTACTTTTACACATTTGTTTACTATACTTAGTATAAAGTTTAAAAAGAATCTAAAAACTGTTTTACAAAAATTTTGATAATTAAACAGTCTTTCAAAATAACTATCCAAATACATTCCATGAAGAGTTTGATTGGGCAAACTGCAACACCAATAAGGCCAAATTTTCCTAAAATGTGTTTTTTGATGTTTGATTTATTCTTTTAAATAGCACAGCAGAAAACAAAGACTTCACACAGTAATTGCTAGACCACTATTGTACGTTATATTTTATGTAACTGAAATATTAAGATGCAATTGATCCTTCTTATTCTCTGGTTCACTCTCTGCAAATTCACCTACTTGCTAAAATAGATCTGTAAGCCCCAAATCCACACGCGTGGTGCCTCCGTGCCCCTCTGCACACGTGCAGAAGGAAGACACATCTGAGTGTCTTCAGCTGCGTGCTCCCCACTGCGGTCACACAAGGCAGCCCTGTCTTGTTTCAGCACTCACACTATACACAAGTGTGCACTTTTGTGGGTCTACTCAGTGCTGTCACAGGTTTTCCAAACTGTCGTGCTTTTTGTTGGTGATCTGGCTGTGTAAAGTGGTCCTGTGGAGTGTTGTGCTAAAGCTATCGAGTGTTCCTAAGTGCCAGAAGGCTGTGGTGTGCCTTGGGAAGGAAATATGTACGTTGATCAGCTTTCAGGCACGAGGTATAGACAGTACTGTCGGTGAGTTCAATGTTAGCAAGTCACCACTATATATTAAACCAGGTGTCTTTAAACAGGAACACACATTAGACAAGATCAGGTATTGATCAGCTGACAAAAACGTTGAGACTGGAGACTCACAGGAAGCTAACCCTGTATTTCGTCTACAGCTATGGTTCAGTATTCACTACATCATGGTTTCTGGTGACTTCATAGACCATGACCACCAGGCATAATGAGAACTGATGATTACCTCCACCACCACTCACATTTATATGACATTACGATACAACGTCTTCAGAAATCTATTACTAAATTTCAAGACATACAGACGGAATTTCAGAACATTAGAATTGGGAGATTGCATGGGTTTTATGTTTAATACACAATCTAAAGTAAAAAATGTTGAGTGTAGAGGCAAAGGGGTGGTGCCCGCTGTCTTATGTTTGCACTGCAGTTTGCTTGCCAGATCAGAATCAAATCCAGTGGTTCTCAAATGGTAACATGCAGCAGAATCTCCAGTGCTCGTAAAAACCCAAGTTGCTGGGTCCCACCCCAGTCTCTGGCGCAGCAAGTCTGCAGTGAGAATGTGGATTTCTCAGGATCCCACGTGCTGCTGGTACTGCTGGCCCAGGATGGCACCCTGAGAGCCACCGCCCTGATTCATCCTTTATACATTCTATCCTCCCAACCCATTCCCACCTAAAAAATTGCTTGAGCCCAGGAACTGTGTCATATTGAATTGTGTCACCCCAGCCTCAGCACACCTTTAATTGATGTTTGAAGGAGTAGAGGAACTAATCAAAGCAGCCTTCATGTTCCAGAGAAGAAAATGTGAGGTCTCAGAAGGGCAGGCCTGCTGCTGCTTGGTGAAGACCAGGGACCAGAACCCAGATTCCTGCAAACGTGCAGCACACGAGGTGGCCAGGCTTTCCCTCGACAGCCTTAATTCTAAGTAAATCCTATTCCGTCTTTGGGTGGGAACACCGGCAGAACACCCTTTCTAAATGTAAAACAACACAACGGTCAGATTCTAGGGCAATGCAGGATGCCCAGGGAAAACTGAGGTCTGACTAAAGAAGACACTTGGGAGAGCACAGAGGTTCCTCTTTACTTGGTGCTCCAGGGCTCTCAGCTGACCAAAGCTGAAAGGAGAACTCAGGCTGCCAGACACTCTCAGGATGACTGTGTTCTCGCTGTCTTTCTCATGCACCTAAAAAAGCAAGAGGCTCTTCTTCCTCTCCCTGCTGCAGCGCTTAGTAGAGTCAGGCATGAACAGGCTTCACATGCGGCTTTGTTTCTATCTGAGACCCAGGAAGATACCAGCCTAAAATGTTGCAAAAGAAGAAAATAAAGATCATAATTGCTCAGGTTTAATCTCTGAGGCTGGGATGCGTCTATCTT
The DNA here is from genome assembly GCF_037993035.2 of Macaca fascicularis. NCBI lineage: Eukaryota > Metazoa > Chordata > Mammalia > Primates > Cercopithecidae > Macaca > Macaca fascicularis. The sequence continues at coordinate 190,892,911 of NC_088379.1, read as the reverse complement.
CAACAGCATCTCACAGTGCTATCTGGAAGCCCTTGCCAAAAAATGTAAAAAGATCAGTCCTCCATTTCAAACTAATTAGAGTGGCTGTTTAAAAAGAAAGAAAGAAAGTAAGTTTTGGTGAAGACGCAGAGAAATGGGAATCCTCGTGAATCACCAGTGGAAACGTAAAACGGTGCAGTTACTAGGAAAAAATCATTTGGTGATTCCTCAGAAAGTGAAATGTAAAATTACCCTACAATCCAGCAGTCCCACTTCTTGGTATATACTGAAAGAATTAAAAGCAGGGACATAGGCCAGGTGCAGTGGCTTATGCCTGTAATCCCAACACTTTGGGAGGCTGAGGCGGGCGGATCACTTGAGCCAGGAGTTCGAGACCACCTTGGGCAATACAGGGAGATCCTGTCTCTACAAAAAATGTAAAAAGTAGCTAGGTGTGCTGACACATGCCTGTACTCCCTGGTACTCTGGGAGGCTGAGGCAGGAGGATCACCTGAGCCCAGGAGGTCAGGGTTGTGGTGAGCTATGATCACGCCACTGTACTCCAGCCTGAGTGACAGAGTAGGAACCCATCTCTTAAAAAACGCTCAGAGCAGCAGCATTGTTCACATAGCTGAAGGGGGAAACAATCCAAATGTCCATCAACAGAAGACTGGATAAACAAAAGGTAGTATATATCAATACATGCGATTAAATACTGTCTTAAAAAGGAGTGAAAATCTGATTCATGCTGTAACATGGATGAACCTTAAAATCCTTAGGCTAAGTGAAATAAGCCAGACACAAAAGCCCAAATATTGTATGATTCCAGTTATACAAGGTCCCTAAAGTAGTCAAATTCATACAGACAGAAAGCAGAACGGTGGTTGCCAGGTGCTGAGGAGAGGAAGGAACAGGGAGTTACTGGTAATGGGTACTGAGTTTGTTTGAGATGATGAAAAACGTCTGGAGATGGATGGTGGTGATGACTGCACAACACTATGAATGTGGTACTTAATGCCACTAAATGGTACACTTAAAATTGTTAAAATGATCAATTCTATATCATGCATATTTATCACAATTTTTAAAAAATCACCTCCCAGCTTGCAGAACGTAGTGTGTAGCCTGGAAAGAAGTCAAGACAATACGTGACTCCTGTGTAACCTTTAGCCACCGGTGAATGCCTAGGGAGGAGGAGGCAGTGTTGAGTCAGAAGCCTTTACTCACACTCCCGAAACAGTGCTGAGTGCAGGCCAGCTCTATAAGCAGCGCTAGTCTAAGAGCCCAGCATCAATGTCTCTTTAAAAAATCCATCTCCAAACACCATCACACTGGGGGTTCAGGGCTTAACGTATGAATTTAGGGAAAGACTGTGAAAGGAAAACAGAAACTTGGGACCCCAGTTCATGATGCCAAAAGGAAAAACTTAAGCTGAAAGTTGAGTCATGCAAGAAACTATCTTTCCTTTTGTTGACAGGCAGAGAGCTACAGATAAAAGGTTAAATATCTTCACACTCCATGTTCACCTTATCTTGCGTAAAGAGCCTAGACGAGTACCTAACTGTCCATTCCCCTCCCTGCTCCTTTTGTCTTGGAACCAGTGGATTCAGTAGTGAGACCATACCCTCCCTCTATCGCATCCAGCCTGCTTTTCCTCTTTCAATACCTAAGCCCTCAAAATCATCTTTGGAAAAAGGCACAGACCTGTCTCCCTGGCATGTTCTTAACCTTGGCAAAATTTCTAAATTGATTGAGACCTGTCTTAGGTACTTTTTGGTTTAGAAGACACAGACACTCAGCCCATAACAATCATCTTCTCACCAATGTCTGCAACACCAACTTTGCAACAATCCCATAGACAAATAGGTCTGTTTCTGGCTTTTCTACTGGGCTCCCAGGGCCCATCTGTTTATCTTTGCATCAATAACACGCTGTCTTATTTACTGTGGCTGTTAAATCAATTTCATATCTAAGAGAGTGATTACTGCGTTGTGTGCCTCACCAGTGCTTTAAGGGCACAAAAAATACCAGTGGAAAAGCAAAGACCTGAAAAAATTCTCAATAGTTGGTCTCTGGTAACAACTTTTAGGAATTTTTTGAGCCTATATTTTCCTTTTTATATCAGCACAAGAGTGACTTATGATTTTTAAAACTCCAATTAAATTTAAACCTATTACAATAAGAATTAAAATTCTCAATGAGAAAGTATTGTAACATTTTTCTTTGTAGTAGAATGTAAAATGGCAGTATGCCTTATAATCTATCTTATTTCAAATTCAGTAAAATTCAGTAATTCCCGACTTGGAAAAAGGTTTTTTTCAATACTGTTAGATAGACATTCTAGGAGGCCACTGTTTTGTTTTAAGCTCCTGGACTAGGTCTCAAAAGACAAGACTAAAAACCAAAATGTAGTTACGTGCTCAAGTTCCACTTCACCAAACCCAAACTGAGTTGGGTTTTTTGTTTTTTTTGTTTGTTTTTTTTGAGACGAAGTCTTGCTCTGTCACCCAGGCTGGAGTGCAGTGGCAAGATCTCTGCTCACTGCAACCTCCGCCTCCTGGGTTCAAGCGATTCTCCTGCCTCAGTCTCCTGAGTAGCTGGGACTAAAGGCATGTACCACCATGCCCGGCTAATTTTTGTAATTTTAGTAGAGATGGGGTTTCACCATGTTGGTCAGGCTGGTTTCGAACTCCTGACATCAGGTGACCTGCCCACTTCGGCCTCCCAAAGTGCTGGGATTATAGGCGTGAGCCACCAAGTCAGTCCCCAAACTGAGCGATTATCCAGCCTTTCCAGAAATCAGGAGAGAAAGACATCCTGATTCCCAAACAGACCAGTTTCAATCAGCGTCATAACACTGAAGTCCTCTGTTTTCATCTCTAACCTGGAGTAACCCAATGTTAGCCCATCAGTAAGTTTTCTTTCTTTCTTCCTATTTATTATTATTATTGTTATTGTTATACTTTAAGTTCTAGGGTACATGTTTCGTCTCCCTATTCCTGCCTTACAAGGAAAAAAAAAAACATTGAAATGACCAACTCGCTCTTTGTTCCTTGTTTCTGCTTTCTCCACCGTTTCCTGTCTATAAAGCTCACCTCCTCTGCTTTGCCCCTTGGCACATTTATTCTATTTTCTGGAAGCGTTGCCCAATTCCAGAATCACAAATAAAACCAACTGAGATTTCTGAACTCAATTTGTTGTAATTTTGTCTCCTGATAATACTGATGGCTTCATTTTCAGAAATAGGTAACAGGTCTTTAAAAATTTGCCCTTCTTTAAAACTGACATAAACCGGAAAATATTGTACCAAGGTAATTTGCCAAATGATTAACATCACCAAGTCTCTGTTGTGGAAATGACATGTTATCTGTGTTGCTTTTATGAAGATAATAAAGAAAGCTAGAATAGAAGCTAAACCCATTCAAAAGCAAATTCAAAATAACTTTTTTCCCAACAATCGATTACAGTTAAAGGGCGAGCTGGCCCTCCAAAGCTTGTTTGGGGTCATTTAAAACCTTCCAGTAAATGGTCTGTTTTGATTAACAGAAGGTCTTAATTTTAATATAGTGTAACTTTTACTTTTTGGTTAGCAATTATTTTGTCTGTTAGCAAAGAGATCCTGGCCTATCCTCAAGGATAAGATGCATGAAAATCGGCATCTATGTCCTCTCCTAGAAGTCTCATTGTTTTACCTTCATATTCAGATCTACAGTCCGCATGAAATTGTTTGTATGTGTAGTGTGACTTCAGGTATCAGGTGTCTTTCACTTCTGTAAGGATATACAATTGGTTCTGCACTATTATTGAAAAGACCACTGCCTCCGTCAGCTCAGGCTACTGCGGTAAGACACCACAGCCTGGGCAGCTTAATCAACAGACACTGACTTCTCACAGTTACGGAGCCTGGAAGTCCAAGATCAAGGTGCCGGCTGGTCTGGTTCTTGTGAGGGCATCGTCCTGGCTTGCCAAAGGCTGCCAACTCCCTGTGTGCTCAAATGCCCTCTTCTTTGTGTGCACATGGAGAGTGGGAGAGTAGGAGGCTCTCTGTCTTTTTTTTTTTTTTTTTTTTTGAGTTGGAGTCTTGCTGTCACCCAGGCTGGAGTGCAATGGCGTGATCTCAGTGCACTGCAACCTCCGCCTCATGGGTTCAAGCGATTCACCTGCCTCAGCCTCCCGAGTAGATGGGATTACAGGCATTTGCCACCACACCTGGCTAATTTTTGTATTTTTAGTAGAGATGGGGTTTTACCATGTCAGTCAGTCTGGTCTCGAACTCTTGACCTCAAGTGATCCACCCACCTCAGCCTCCCAAAGTGCTGGGATTACAGGCGTGAGCCACTGCGCCAGCCCTTCTTCTTCTTCTTATGAGGGCACTAACCCTGTCACAAGGGGCCTTTCCTCAAGACCTAATCTAAACCTAGTTACTCCCCAAATACCAACACACTAGGAGTTAGGGGCTTAACACACGAATTTGGGGAAAGACACAGACATTCAGTTCATAGCAACCATCTTTTCACCAATATCTGCAGCACCAACTTTGCAGCACCCAAACGTCCATGTACAAATAGGTGCGTCTGGCTTGTCTACTGTACTCTCCTGGCCTATTTGTCTACCTTTGGATCAGTAACATACTGTCTTATTACTGTAGTATGTATCAGTAACATACTGTATTATTTATGTATTCCTCTCATATATATGAGAGGAATTACTGTGTTAGAATCTAAGGTAAATTGGTGGTATTTTTTCTGAAACAAATTGACTCTAAAAAATTATACATAATTGGCCAGGCACGGTGGCTCATGCCTGTAGTCCCAGCACTTTGGGAACTCGAGGTGGGTGAATCGCTTGAGTCCAGGAGTTTGAGACCAGCCTGGGCAGCATGGCAAAACCCTGTATCTACAGAAATACAAAAAAATTGCCAGGCATGGTGGCTACTGGGGAGGCTGAAGTGGGAGGATCACCTGACTCCGAGCAGGTAGAGGCTGCAGTGAGCTGAGATCACGCCCCTGCACTCCAGTCTGGATGAGAGAGTGAGACCCTGTCTCAAACAAACAATTATACACAATTACTGTTAAAATCTTCCACTATAATTTTGGATTTATTTCTCCTTTTAGTTCTGTCAATATATATATAGAGATATAAATACAATAGATAGATAGATACATAGATAGATAGATAGATAGATAGATAGATAGATAGATAGATAGATAGATAGATAGATGGATAGATTGATTTCATAAAGTCAAATTTTAGATTCCTTTTTTGGAGTAAAACAAGTTTTGCACTGTTTACAAGTTTATGTCTGGGTTGTAGCAGTTACCTGTATTTCCTATACTCTTCCATTCAATCTTGGCTGCCACAGGCTGATGGATAGGAATGGCAAAAAACACTTTTTCTTGCATCTGGAGCGGAAGCCTTGGCAGCAGACATCAGCTGCTGCAAGTCAGTCAAATGGGTGCATCTTTATGTACTTTTTGAAACGATGTTATTGGTGCCTATAAATTAAGAATTCTTATATCTTCTCATAGAGTGGCCCTTTAAACTTTATGAAATGGCCCTTGTTACTTCCACCAATGCTTCCTATTTACTTGGAAGTCTACTTGGTCTGATATAATACAAGATACACCAGCTTCCTTTTATTGGGATCATCTGCAAATTCAAACACTTGATGTGTACATCTATTTTTAACATTTCTTTCTTCTTCTATTTAACTGGTATCTGGTAAACACTATAGAGTTGTTGCTTGCAGCTTAAGTTCAAAGAGGATTGTATTTGCTTCTTACAGCAGACTGTGCTGGGGGCTCTCGCAGTCCCAGGTCACCTTAATCCACTCCGGAACTGAGAAGATCTAAAACTGGGTTTCAGTCCCTGGCGCTGCTCTATTTGTAGGTCACCCTAACTCCTTTGAGGTCTTTAACTTGGTGTTCAGCTTCTCTAGTTGCTTTCAGCTGGTAGCTGGTCTGAAACAATCCAGTCCACCCTTGCTGGAAGCGGAATTAAGAGAACTTTTGAAGTGAGATATTGTATGGTGTGTGATATGAATCACATTCATCTTTCAAGGGGATCTTTAGTGAAATACACAGTTTCTCCTCGTGATTTAATGCAATTACAGTTCATGAATTCCCTATGGGGAAAGGGGAGTAGCATCCTTCCTTCAGGGTCAGTGTGGGGCAAAAACAGAGGCTTCCTAACAGGGACAGGAAGGTACACATTAGAAGTGTATTCGGAGCACACATACATAGACACACACACACACACTCTCATACACACAGAGACACACACACACATGCACACATACATACTCATACACAGACACACAGAGGCACACACATGCACACTCATACACAGACAGACACACACACACACTCATACACAGACACACAGAGACACACACCCATACAGACACATACATGGACACAAAGTGACAGATACATACACAGATACAGGCTCATACATGGACACACACCAACACAGACACATATACACAGACACTCACACAGAGATGCACACACACACTCACATGCAGAAACACATACACACACGCCCCTATACAGACACATACACCATACACACATGCACATATGCAGAGACATCCGTCCATCCACACATACATATATGTACACACACAGACACACAATGCTAAACTCAAAGCGTGAATATTAACCAAACCAACAACTGAAGTACATTAAATAATAAAGGTGAACATTCTAATTCTAAATTAACAGAATTTCATATGGACCTTGAATTTCAAAAAACCATGAGCTCTGGAATATACCAGATATATTTCCATTAAGCAGAGCTCAGCCCTTCCCCACAATAAACAAAAATACATACAATACATGTCCTTATAAGGGGGAAAGAAAGCATCATGAGCTAAAGCATTCCAGGCACGGTTCCACTGTTCTTTTTGTTTGGTTTTTATAATATTTAGCTGAGTGGCTCCCGAAGACAGACAATTGCAACGAGGCCCCTGCAGAGCACAATTTCCTTTCAGCCTTGTATCATCTAAACTCATGGTCCTTACCCTCACTGTCAGTCGTAAGCTGTGACCACAAAAATGTAGGACTAATTTTATCAATGATTTGCATTAAAAAACAGAATATTGGCCAGGCACAGTGACTCACGCCTGTCATCTCAGAATTTTGGGAGGCAGAGGTGGCTGGATCACCTGAGGCAGGGATTTCAAGACTAGCCTGGTCAACATGGTGAAGCCCTATCTCTACTAAAATACAAAAATTAGTGGGGCATGGTGGCGTGTGCCTGTTGTCACAACTACTCGGGAGGCTGAGGCAGGAGAATCACTTGAACCTGGGAGGTGGAGGTTGCAGTGAGCCGAGATTGCACCATTGCACTCCAGCCTGGGCAACAAAAGAGAAACTCCATCTCAAAAAAAAAAGAAAGAAAGAAAGAAAAAGGCCGGGCATGGTGGCTCATGCCTGTAATTCCAGCACTTTGGGAAGCTGAGGCGGGAGGATCAACTGAAGTCAGGAGTTTGAGACCAGCCTGGCCAACATGGTGAAACCCTGTCTCTACTACTGGGCGTGGTATCTCATGCCTGTAATTCCAGCTACTTGAGAGGCTGAGGCAGGAGAATTGCTTGAACTTGGGAGGCAGAGATTACAGGGAGCAGAGATCGTGCCATTGCACTCCAGCCTAGGCGACAAAAGCGTAATTCCATCTCAAAAAAAAAAAAAAAAAAAAAACACCCAGAATATTTCAGACTACCCCTTTCACGTACATTCCCTTATTCTTGCTTGTCTGAAGAGTAAGGGATATAATTGCAGTGATTATGTTAACAAATGCTCATGAAACTGTTTCTTGCAGGTACATGTCATCCTCTGATGGATGTTGTAAGACAGAAAACAAATGTTGAAAGCCACTAGACAGAACCTGGTACCCACACTTCCACTGTGTGACTTTGGAGAGGCCAGCCTCTTGACATCTCTTCTGAGTGTTCTTATGACAGAAACAGTAATCTCAAAGCCTTTTGTCAAAAGCATCCCCTTGTTTCAATCTACCTGTGGAATCGGGTAGATTGAAAGGTGTTTACTGTGAAGTAAACATACATCTTACACTACTTAGCAGCAGTGTGCTGGTAGACTAACTCTCCGGAAGAAACCGAAGCTCTGAGTGGAGGTTCTGTGGGCATGCAGGGTCAAAAGAGTTCCTCCTTGGCTGATTTCAAACACCCATTGTGAGGCCTCTCAGGGTGGAGTTGGCGAGAGGTGTACGGTTGCTCCTGTCGGCCCGTGCCGTCAGCTCCAGCACCTTCTGCCTGGCGGGAAGGCACGGCTTCTCAGAGAATCACACAGACACACTTCTGCCTGTGAAATAACTGTCCTCCCGCAACACTTGTAATTGGCACGCGCGACAGCTCTACCGTTACAAAATGCCGTTCCATTCTTCGAGAAGCCTCTTCAGTGGTTCCAAAGCAGAAAATTAGCTCAAAATCCCCACAGAATTGTGACATACTGCCCGTTTGTAAAGAGCAAGCGTCTCTTCCTTCCCCGGTATTGGGGTTCTCCAGAGAAACAGAACCAATAAGATAGAGATATATACCCGGAGATATATTAGGGAAACAGGCTCACGCAATCACGGAGGCTGAGAAGTCGCATCATCTGCCACCTGCGAGCTGAAGAACCAGGAAAGCCGGTGGTGTGATCCAGCCCGAGTGTGAAGACCTGAGAACCAGGGGGGTCGATGGGGTGACGATGGCGTGACTCCCCCCAGTCCAAAGTCAAAGACCTGAGAATTCGAGGGTGGAGTCCTGGAGTCTAAAGACCCAAGCACCAGGCCCTTCGATATTGGTCTGAAGGCAGGAGAGTTGGATGTCTGAGATCATGAAGAAGAGAATTCGCCCTTCCTCTGCCTTTTTGTTCTATTTGGACCCTTAAGGGATTAGATGAGGGTAGATCTACTCTCATTGGTGAGGGTAGATTCCGATGCGTCTACTGATGAAAATGCTAATCTCTTCCGGAAATACCCCCACAGACACATCCAAAAATAACGTTTTATCAGCTATCCGGGTGTCTCTCAGCTCAGTCAAGTTGGCACATAAAATTGACCATCACACTATCCTACGGTAGAAAAGCTGAGTGAATAAATTCTATCCAGCCAGCAAGAAAGGGGGACCTCAGGAAGACGTGAGTTGGGAAGGGCAAGTCCATCAATGTATCCTTTTTGGTAACAAGGTGCGAGGCTTACTCGAGGTACTCCTAGTAATGAGTAGTATGGACTGGGCAAGTGATATGATACCAATGAAAGGAATTCATTTTGTGGAAATTATTTACAAATATTGGAAACAAGCGTCCAGATCCCACAGGAGTCTGGGAAATGCCACCCCAACAGGAATATAAGGGAGGAAGGAGATGGCAGGCTTTAGGGGTTAGAATCTGGGGACTGTGAAGGCCATCCGCCTCCGGGCAGCCAGAGAACAGGCTGTTACCTCGCGCTCTTGGCAGTGCAAGTCTGTAGCACACAGAGAGGGTGCCGTGCTCGTTCATGTGATTCCACTTCCTACGTTGCTTCTTCAACATCTCACCTCTACCCCGTATTTCTTTCTAGCCTCCCTTTCGAACTGTTGGGTATTCATGGCCCCAGCCTGCCTATGGCCTCTCTGTTCTTTGCCTTCTCTCAGAGTACCCTTCAGCTTCAACTGTTCACAATAGTAGTGTTAATTATCCAACAGTTATTAAGCCCCATATTTCAGCCAAGTGCTCTGCTAAGTGCCTTATGGGAAAGATCTCACTTAAACCTGACAACAAGGCTGTGTTGCTGACTCTCCCTCTACCTTGTGTGCAAATTCTCGTGAGAAACCCATTTCACCACATTGACATCCCTGCTTGGATAGAGCCACTCCTGGGAGCATGTCACTGATTGCTGGCTGGCTGATGGATGGAGTCTTCCTCAGGCTTCCCAGTGTGCTCTGATCAGCTCGGGAGGGGCAGCGTCATTACTGTGTGTGTGGAGTTTCCTAGGGCTGCTTCCCTCGGCAGTGACTATGGTCAAGAGACCTCCACAGGGGATGTGGGTGTAGCAGGCATCCTAGCTCTGTGCTCATCCAGTGAGAGAGATGGTTCGAGAAGCAGGTGGCTGGCACATACCACAAAACAACAAGCTGAGGGCCTGAACTGCATCATTACTTAGAGAAAAAGTACTGAGAGAAAGGAAAAGGTTTGTGAGATGCCACCAGCAAGAATTTCCAACAGTCCAGTCATTGGCCTGTATGGCTGTGGACACATCACCATGCTGTGTTCTATAAAAATGGCAAGAAACTGGAAGCCAACCCACCCTCTGCCTCCACCCTGGAGGAAAATAGTGCCTTTGAATTTCCTCCTCACAGAATCATTCTGTAGATGTATCTTGGGATCTTATCCTAAGTCCATCCTTTTCTGACCAAGGATACACCTCCCTGGGGCGTGGATGACCTGGAAACGAAGTGGTCACCCACTACCAAGTTGCTCATTGTCTGCGTGAGTGTGTAGCCCCTTCTCTTACACGTTAGAAAATTTTACCTATCTAGTTAAGATGGCAAATTTTTAGAATGGAATTTCGTTTCGCAATTTCAGCTACTGTCACTGCTTTGCACAAAAAGTGTGTGTGTGCTTTAAGAAAGTGATTGTCACGCAAATATTTGCTGCTTAACTATTCTGTGCTGGCTGTCAAGGACTGTGAAGGGTCTGGGATTTCATTTTACTCAGCTAAGAAGCTAACACATTAGTTTGTCACAATTTGGTGGATGCTTAGAGGAAACATGAGAATCCTAAATTGCAGATGAAAGACCTTCTTACTTGCTGCAAAAGCAGTTGCCACAGTATCAGAATTCACGTCTGTTCCTTGCACCCCACTTCCCACAGGGCAAGCGTTTGGTCCTAGATCCTGCAGTGGGTCGCGTCACAAGAAACACTGAGCTTGCAAACCCCCTGGTCCACAGTGGCCGGTGGCTCATATGCTCTTTCTCCCTCATCTCTTCAGGCTGCTCACTGCAAATGCAATCCTGGAAAATGGCCCTAATAAAGAGCCACGAAGGGCCTTGCATTTCTGCATATCCAGCAAGAACGTACAGAAACAAAAGGCCCACGGAGAACTGTCTCCCAACATCAGCACATGTCCGTGAGAGGAAAATTCACCCGTCTCATAATGGTACAGACAGGAAAACTTGCAATGACAAGAGAAATCTTTTAACTATACAAACTACATCAACTAACAACCATACTTTGCCAAAAATAAACTATACAAACAGCCATGTTTTGCAAAAATAAGATTTGGACATCCTTTGAAAACTCAGTAATAGTGACATTTCCTTTTCAAGCTGTCCTGGTTCCTTGTATTAACACTGGACTGTATATCAGAATGACCAGAGTTTGAACCCAGAGGCATGGCCTATGAATAGAAGTATCTCCTCCATCTTCTCTTCCCCACTATTTCTTATTACCTTGTAACAAAATTAAACATACTCATTTCTTTCCCTCTAGGCTCTATCATAATTTCCATTTTTCCTTCTTCAGAACTTTAGATTCTTCTCTGAAGACTTGAAATTTTATAAAAGAAAGTCACCATTACCACATGCTTTCAAGAAAGGTGGAAATACGAAATTTGGAACACTAGAGTTCACAAATGTTAAGAAACCACCTAGTCTCCAAAACAAAGGCAAGAATTTACTTATCTTTTGTTTCATCATTTAGATTTTCATCCTCTAAATATGTACATTATTTATGAACAATTCCCATGAAAAGTCAATATTTAACATTTCTGTTGAGGTCAGAATAATAATGATTCTTATATAAAATAGTTTTTCCAACTTACTATAACGTATTTTTAAAAATACAGAAGAGTTGAAAGATTTATACCAAAAAAAAAAAAAAAAAACCTATCACCTGGATTCAACCATGGTTAATATTTTACCATATTGTTTTAAATCCAGAAACGTATTTTATTCTGGATTATTTGAAAGGAAGTTGCAAATATCGTGACACTCTACTGATCCCTACCTTACCATACATTTCCTAAAAGGATGTTCTCCTACATAATCCCCATACTGTTATCATATCTAAGAAAATCAATGACAGTTTCCTGAAACTAGTACTCACTCTAATATTCTCTTTAATATTCAAATCTAATTTTCCCAAGTATCTTCTATAGCTATATTTTTAAACTAGCAGCCAATCAAATTCCATATTTTAAATTGTTCTTACCTCTCTTTAGTCTATTTTCAAGTAGAAAGAAAATTATTCTTCCACCTTTCCCCAGACCTCACCGACACTGACAGTTTTAAAGACAGCAGGCCAGTTATCTTTTAGAACAGCCCAGCGTCTACATTCATCTTATGCTTCCTTTACCAACAGTTTTAGACTTCTTCATAACATCTTTATATTTGGTCAGCAATTTTCTCACTTAATACAAAGACATAATTGAGATGAGTGAGAAACTAATGAAAGGAAAACAGGTATTGACTATTCTCATCTCCCGGACAGGCCTAGGATGGCGCCAGCCAGGAAGTCACTGTCTTGGTAAGTTTTGGGGCTGGATCTGGGTTGGCTGACATGGTTAACAGAGAATTCAGGAAGATAAATCACAGGCGCGCTTGAGTCAGATTCTCAGGAGCTGTGAGGATTATATCAAGAGCCAAAGGTATTCATCAAGTCCGAGGTTAAACTTCACCACGAAAGCAAGACAAAGACAAAAGAACCAGAAGCAGAACTTCAACAGTCAGACTCGAGAACAAAGACAGACAGCCGCTGGGTGTAGGATGGCACCGCCACGCCCAGTTTTTAGTCCCACGCTAGGTGGGGTAAACGTGCGCAGCGCCTGTCAGGGCAGTCATAATACGTTTACGTGCATCAGAATATCAATTGCCATCAATGTCTCCTTACATCTTCCATAGGGTCCCATCATTTTCTCAATGTAATTTTGACATGCTCTACTAAAGAAATGTCACCGTAAAGAAACGAAGTTAATGACTAAGTTTTAAATGGTCACTTTAATAAATCTTTAAAAATACATTTTTAGAATATATTTTAACTATATTTTATAGAACCTCAAAATTATATCATTTATGTTAGAAATCAACAGTCAAAAAAGATCCAAAATGTTAAACGTCATATGAAACAAATATGCTCACTAGATAAACATGAACATCAGGGCTGGCAAGGATTACAGTTGTCAATATTTAATTATAAGGCTTCTTCCAAACCCTTAAGTGAAACATCTAATTAAGAAAATGCTGACGTGCAGGAACAGCCTTTCCCTGGCAATGCCATCTCTAGTTGCTTCTCCATTTTTTCTAGTAAGACAATGCTTGCTCATTACTGCCTTTCTAGTATGAATAAAATATATTTGGTATCACCACACAAAATAGTTTACAAGAAACATAATTATAAAAATAATCTGGAAGAGAGTTGACAAAATGAATGCTTTAAGAAGTCATGTCTTTATTACAAAATGCATTTATCTGTACTTTGAAATGGACTATTATGGTCTCTTTATCAGTACTAATAGGAATATTATTTTGAGATACTTTTAGATTACTAACGTGAGGTTTTTTGTTGTTGTTTTTTTTGTTTTTTTTGTTTTTGTTTTTTTTTTTTTTTTTTGAGATGGAGTCTTGCTGTGTCACCCAGGCTGGAGTGCAGTGGCGATCTCGGCTCACTGCAATGTCTGCCTCCCAGGTTCCAGCGATTCTCCTGCCTCAGCCTCCTGAGTAGCTGGGACTACAGGTGCGTAACACAATGCCCAGCTAATTTTTGTGTTTTATTAGTAGAGATGAGGTTTCACCATATTGGTTAGGCTGGTCTCGAACTCCTGACCTCGTGATCCGCCCGCCTTGGCCTCCCAAAGTGCTGGGATTACAGGCATAAGCCACCACGCCCGGCCTTACTAACATGATTTTTAAATTTTTATTGGAAAGAGTATAATTCTTTGGAGTCATTTTGTTCTAGTGGAAATTCCACGAATTACTTTGGAAGTAGATTTTAATCCTCATTACTATCTTAATTCATTAAAAGTACCTGGTTATACCTGTGTGGAAGATATAGATTGATTTCCACAAATTCAATCTTATACTTTCCACATAGCAGCTAGGTGGAATTAGACAATTTCTTATTCTGAGTCTCAATTTCTTCATCTGTAAAATGAAAATAAAATTCCTGCCTTGTAGGTACATTTTGGGGATTTGTGATAATGTCCATAAGACATGCATGCTATATTTGGTGCCTCGTAGACCCTGAAATACCAGCTGTTACTTCAAATGCTAAGAACCCTGGCTTTATGGAATAGTAAGTAGTTGACCAATGATCACATCAATCTGTGAAACATGCTTATAAAAATGTTAAAACCAGTAAGTAAAACAGAGGTCTGAGGCAGACCTTTCCTTGGGAATGTATCACCTGCTTCTTTAAAGTGCACTTCATATATTGAAACTGTAGTTCCCTAGGATTCAATTATTTGCATTAATTTAGCAACAAAACTTCTATTTGAGGGGAGGGGTTCATTTTATTTGATGGAGACTCAGGTCAACTGGATTATGAAGAGTCCTGCATGTACAGGGATGGTTTCCAAGTCTTCACACTGATATTAGGGAATTGAATTAAATGTTGCAATTTACAATACATCCCCACTTTGCCTTTCTATACAACTAGTGACATTCTCTGAAATAGAATTATTAACACTAAAAGCCTGATACGAACAGGAGCTTCCAAGGTGAGTTGTGTCCTCATCCTCATGACTGACATTATATAGAAGTTCCACAATATTTAAAAATAATTTCAAGTTATGGTTATAAAGAAAGCAATGATTCTAAGAAGATTATATAGGTATACATGCATTTGAGAAGAACATTTAGTTCAACTTTGCCTTAATAACCTCTTTATTAAACAAGTGAAGCGGAAGTCTTAGCGTGGCTGTTTTTCTAGTCACTGCCAAAGACCACCAGCTTCTAAATGATATGTAATCATTGCAAAGTTCCATAATGGTGAATCATGACAAAGCGTTTATTTGATTTCTGTGCTTTACAAGAGACGGCATCTTCATTATTTCTACCTCTCAAAAAGGGGCAACTTTTTTCCCAATACATAATGAATAGTATTTATTCATTTGCTTGATGAGTACTACGTAGTACATGCTGTCTAGTAAATCATGTCCTGCTAAATACGTGTCTGAGTAACACTACTCGTGAGACCATTAAATGTGAAGGTAATTTTTGAAATTTTTGCCTATGAATTGTAAAATTCTGCATATCCAAAAAGGTAGGTGGTTTGACTGTGTAAAATGAAACACATATCCGCACTGCACCCATGAGGGAAGAGGTCCTCTGTAAGTGCAGGATATGTGGCTGGTATTTGTAAATGTTAACTGGTATTTTTTTTCCCTAGCATTTTCACTTTCCTTTGTCCCTCCTCACAGTGAATGATCCAAAGGTTTATTTTGAGGGAAAGCAATAGACTCTACTCCCCATGGTTTTTATGTTAAAAAAACAAAACAAAACAAAAACTGACAAGCTAGGATTAAAGCAAGAATAAGAATGGGAAACTCCCTCCTCCCAGACAGTGGGTGCTTGGCTGGAGGCTGCATCCGATGACCGCAGCGCTCAAAGACACTGTGAACCAGGCACATCCTCAACTCCAGATCGTCTGAACAATTCAAAGAATCTCATTTTCAATCAGAGGATACTATTAGAATATTGCTTAGCCTGGTATTTTAAGGACAGTAAAAGATAATGTTACGTTTGGCTGTTTTTTCTTGGTGTCCTGAAATGTTTTGCTCAGTGTGGTTTAAAGGTATCTTAATAAAGTCTACCTCAGTGGTCTTCAAACTATCTGTAGTGTTGGATCATTTTTCCAATTTATTGTATGTAAATACTTTTAAAATATAATAAAAATAGAAAAAATGGTAAAAAAAAATATACAGGCCGGGCGCGGTGGCTCAAGCCTGTAATCCCAGCACTTTGGGAGGCCGAGACGGGCGGATCACGAGGTCAGGAGATCGAGACCATCCTGGCTGACACGGTGAAACCCCGTCTCTACTAAAAAATACAAAAAACTAGCCGGGCGAGGTGGCGGGGGCCTGTAGTCCCAGCTACTCGGGAGGCTGAGGCAGGAGAATGGCGTGAACCCGGGAGGCGGAGCTTGCAGTGAGCTGAGATCGCGCCACTGCACTCCAGCCTGGGTGGCAGAGCGAGACTCCGTCTAAAAAAAAAAAAAAAAATACAAATGTGAATCCAAATGTTTAATTATTAGTCAACAGACATAAAGCTCCTCTGCCAATTGCTATAAAATTTCTAAATGCTTATTCTCCCTTTCTGTACTTACCTCTTCGTGGACAGGGAACAAGTAGCCACCTGGTAACTGCTCGCAGGTAGCTAATGCCACACACATTGAGAAGCACTGTTCCAGCAGAGAAAGGAGACGCCCCTCATTTTAGAGGGTCTTGAAGCACCTGCAGCAACAGTAAGGAGCGCTCCTATCTTGCTTGGCGTGTGATGTCATCTGTTGTGTAGTTTGTGATCACTGTGTGTGTTCACCATCACCTGTATATGCAAAGCCGCCTGTTTATACTCCCAGTCCTTAACTTGCTGCCACATTCCACCATGAATGTCCAGCCCCGTGCCTGCCCCTTCCCTAGATGTTTTCCTAGACCTCAACTCAAGGTGTGTATCCCAGAGGGAACGCCTCGTCTGCGTGACAAACCCACATCTTCTGTGGTCCCCCCTTTATGAGTGGCGCTCTCCTCCCGGCCACGCGACATCATCGTCAGCACTTCCTCTGGCTTCCTCAGTCTCACCTTTGTGCTGCCGGTCTCGCGAGATTTGCCCGTTCGGTATCTTTTTCACCGTGTTCATTCCTAGGCTCCATACCTCTCAGGTGCTTATTCCCGGAGCCTCCTACTAGCTCCCTGCATATCAGCTCAACCCTTCTAAAGCGCAGCCTGCTCCTGCCACTTCTCTACCTAAACCGTGGCTTTTCCAGTGTTTACTAAACGTGCCCAGTATCCAAGGCTCTCCCTAGTTTTAACGCTTTTCACAAAAGCTGTGCTCCTAACAAATGGAAAGCCTCGTGCCACGTGACTCTGTGCCTCCATGCATTTGCTCGCACTGCTTTGGTCTCCTACAGTGCCCTCCCAAGCCCGAGGTGCCCATGCGCCCCACTTTTGGATATTCTTTAGAACTCAGACCCCTGACACCTCCCCTCCCTCAGCATCATCTCCGGGCCTCCTTTTCTCTCTTAGCTGTGTGCTCACAGCAGTGTGTCTGAAACCACTCTTGGATCATTTATCTTATTTTTCCTGCTTTTTGATAAGATCCATTCCAGTTCTTTCCCTGATTACTCAAAAATCTAGCTCCATGTGGATCTTAGATGGAAAAGATATAATACAGGTTGACAATGAATACATTAGCCTTCACTGCAGCTCATAGCAATAAACTCTATTTTGTACAAAAGATGCTGACTGTAGGTAATAAATAAAAATATATTTAGAATAATGAGTATCATGTAATAGTAACAGTTATTTATTGAGTGCTTATGTACCAGCCACCACAGAAACAAGTTTGTATATATAATCTCTTTTAATCCTTACAACATCTCTTTGAATAGGCATTATTAATTCCCATTTTATGAATGAGAAGGTGAAGCTTAAAGAGGTTAAGTACCCAATGTGAATGCTTAGTTAGCATTCCAAGAAGAATCATAAAATGAGATGTGAATCAAATTCAATCTGACTTCAATCTGTGCTTTAAAAACTATACTAATTTACATGAGCTGTTATGATTACGCAACGCTGAAGCGTTCAACTCCCACAGGACTGTCATTATGAGCTTGGCACAAGTCAAGGGCCATGCTTGTTGGATAAGAAATTAGAAAACACTCAAAATGTGTTCTTTAAACGCACAGCAAAAAAACATAGAACTGCTAACTCAAATGTTCAAGATGTAAATATATCCCAGCTACTCAGGAGGCTGAGGCAGGAGAATCAGTTGAACCAAGGAGGCGGAGGTTACAGTGAGCTGAGATAGCACTGCTGCACTCCAGCCAGGCTGGTGACAGCGCGAGATTCTGTCTCAAAAAAAAAAAAAAAAAAAAAAAGATTGAAATATAACAACAGAGAAAGAGGATAATTTACAGCAAAAGTCTACTGCATAACACAGAACAAAATTGTTTTCTCGGGTTTAAGCAAATACTTCATATGGAAAACCAAGTTGAATTCATTATTACTTTTAATGAAAGAAATGGTCACGTGACAATTGTACACTGAGCTCCCTGTTCATCCCTGAGGAAAGGCTAAGTCCCGGCAGAAAGCATTACCAACTTTGGAAAAACTCCAGACAATGAAACAAAGAGACCCAAGACAATAATTATTCTGAAAGGAAGACATTGAAACTGCCCCTGGGTTCTTGTAAGATTAGAAACCCAAGACAGTGGGTATATAAGGAAGAAAATATTTTCTTCATCCATTCAATAAATATTTGCTAAATGTCCTTCATGGGCATGCGTTCCCTTAAGTGTCACAGGACAAAGAGTTTATAGTTTGATAACAGATGTAAGATGTGAATATAAATCACAGGGTTTCAGTGGAGGAAAAGACAAGGGCTACCCAAATGTACGATTTGTGATGCTACTGATTATTCTGCAGATTAGAAGTTTGATCCCAGAGTGGTAAATGCATTTCCTTCTGGGTGTTACACAGCGTTCAGTGGCAATGTTAATTAAACTAACTCTTATCTTCTGTAAGTCATGCAGGGAAGGTAATGATGAAAGATTGGCATGTACGATAATTTGTTCTCCCAAATAACTGAACTAAAAGATGCCATTTATTACAGTCACATGGTAAATATAATGAATCATTTTTCTCTCTCAGTCTTTCCTTCACCTAGAATGTTTCTTTCAATAAAACATGGCTCTCAATTTTCATTTCTGTGCCAAGAAGTAGGTAGTAATCATAGATAACACTTTTTTTTTTTTTAGCATTTCTCCATATGTTACTTAATATATTATTTCAATTAATTTCTGGAGTACCTTGATGCAGAAAGTATTATCGCCTCCATATTATCATGAAAGAAAAAGTACAGCTAGGGAAAAATGAAAAACCCGCCCAGAATTACTCAGCTAGCAATTGGTTTGAGGTGGAATCCACCTTGTCTGGTTTCTAGGTCTACAGGCTTCCTCACACTCGAGGCTGCCTCAGTGTCAGAGGAATCAAGATGAGTCCCTCCAGTCACTTTACTGCCAGCCATGCTGACAAGCCATTCAAGCAGCCACTGCAATGTATCCACAGTAATATTATTTTAACAATGGAACTCAATCACTCAAAAAAAAAAGAGTATATGCTTGCTAATAACTATGACTTATACAAGCTATAAATACTTCCTGACTAGAAGTTTACACTCTACCAACATTCATACACAGCAATTATCAATCTATCCACCTTACGTATTGCTAGGAATTCTTAGATTTGCAGAACAAATGAGAGAACAAGACCTTTACAAGGTGTATTGTGTGGTTCAAACCAGAAGTGTAAAAAGAGGTAGTGACGAGGGGTGAGTGAGACCGAAAAACACTGAGGTGTAATATATACATGAAATGCACAGGGAAGCCAAGGTGAAGATCAAAGGTGTTGGATCACACATCTAGGGATACAGGACAGTGAGGTGAAGAAAGACAGTTCAGTATCCTCTGGCTCAGATGTGCAGCCAGTATGTCCTGTGGAGTGAAAGGGGCAGCCTCCGTTCCATGAGCATTTCACTTAAAAACCCCTGCTGCTATTCAGCATCTTTGTTTGGGAAAAAAAGCCTCTAATTGCAGGAGAGTTTGCATATTTTCCTACTCAAGTTAATTTCACTACTTTGAGTTTTTTTTTTTTTTTTTTTTAAAGCCAAGTACAGAATCAGGCAAATGTAAAATGTATGCATTATTGTCAAAAAAAGTATAAACGGTTAGTAGGGCTTTCCTTTCGAATTCAGTGCCACAGCCTTAAAATTAGATCCACATTTCTTACAGATAGGTTTATGTTTCCTTTATATGTGTTCACATTCTCTCTCATCACTCTTTTTCTTTTTCTCTGACATTATCCATTTCTCCCTTTCCATGTTCCCAGGCTTTTGAAATTTAAATTCTTGATTTTAATACTAACCACGCAGGCTAACAGCAGCAGCTATCTGCCAAGTGACAGATGAGATGGTAGGAGCAAATTTAAATTCATTGTGTTAGGTTTGTTTATTCGGTGTTATAAATCACCACTGCAGAAATCCAGGAGGGGAAAAAAAGCCTTCAAGGTGCAGTCTGTAGTATTGAAAGAAAAGTGACCTTAATACTTTCTTCCTTCCCCTTCGTCTCTTATGTGTTAGTGATTGAAAAAGGAGTGGGGTATGATGAGAGGAAGGGAACGTGAGTAGCCGTGGATCTGAAAGGAAAAATGGTATGTGCTCACAGGCCAGTCTGCTTCCTGCCTGTGTGTGCCTTTACCTGCGGCTGCAGACAGCAGGAGCACACAAACTCAGGAGGAGTCTGCAAAGCACCTGGCCGTGTATATTACTTCTCATGGCACTTACCTAAAATCCAATTTCATGGCCAGATGCAGTGGCTCATGCCTATAATCCCAGTTATGCCTAGGTGGGAAGATTGCTTGAGGCCAGGAGTTCAAGACCAGCCTGGGCAACACAGGGAGACTCCACAGAAACATTTTTAAAATTGTCCAGGCCTAGCAGCTCACACCTGTGGTCCCAGCTACTCAAGAGTCTGAGACAGGAGAATCAGATCGCTTGAGCCTGGGAGGTTGAGGCTGCAGTGAACAGTGATCATACCACTGCACTCCAACCTGGGTGACAGAGGGAGACCTCATCTGAAAAAATAATAATTTAAAAATTCAATTTCTTCACTGTCTGTAAAACTGAATGCATTTGTTAATTCAGAATAATCTCATGTAAATAATGTCAAATGCAGTGATATTCAAAAAGTGTCTATGGCAAATATTTGCACAATATAAACATGAGCTAATATGTTCAAGAATTGAAACTAATACCAGTTCTTTCACTGGCCATGCTGCATATTTCAGTGCCTATCTGTTAAAAGCACTAAGACTAGCGTTTAAGGTCAGTGTGTAGATCTGTTTGCTCATAAAACATTAATTGCATAAATGTTAAGGACCAGTTGCCAATAACAATGGTCTAATTCCTCAGGTATACGTATTCCAGTGAGTTTTCCAAAAGCAATTAACTGATAGTTTTAGGGAAAACTATCAGTCGATAAACATGTCATAATATAGTACTTTTTAATGAGTGGGAACAACCTTTTGCTTAACTGCTTATTCTCTTTTTTGAGACGGAGTCTCGCTCTGTTGCCCAGGCTGGAGTGCAGTGGCGCGATCTCGGCTCACTGCAAGCTCCGCCTCCCGGGTTCACGCCATTCTCCTGCCTCAGCCTCCCGAGTAGCTGGGACTACAGGCGCCCATCACCACGCCCAGCTAATTTTTTGTATTTTTAGTAGAGACGGGGTTTCACCGTGTTAGCCAGGATGGTCTCGATCTCCTGACCTCGTGATCCGCCCGCCTTGGCCTCCCAAAGTGCCGGGATTACAGGCGTGAGCCACCACGCCCAGCCTTTGCTTATTTTCATATTGACATGAATATCATGCAATTTTGTGAAATTGTAATTATTTAAATTGTGAATGAGTCAGGATCAGTATGAATGGAAAATTTACTCAGGATTTTTTGAAGGGAGTAGGGAATGGCCTCACTAGATTACAACGCAGAAACCCCAGTCTGTGAATTGGCTCATTTGCCTTTGACCATTTCACTATTTCTTTGCAGCGTTCAGGATGAAAATTTACCCACTCAAGAATAACAATATGCTCCACTCTCTAAAAATTAAAACTCATCTTAGTTCTAAAACACATTTTAAAAGAGCAATGTTTTTATCACGACTCTCGGAAGTGAAAGGGGTGTTGTGTGGGTGTGTGTGTGTTTAGGGAAGTGGCTTCCGATTCCCAGTGAAAATGTTCCCATGAAGTCAACGTTTCCGCAGTAACTCAGGGCACTGTGGCAAGTTCTCAGGAGCTCTAAGGTAATAATCAGACATGTCCTGGCCATTACAATTCCATTTGTGTCAGATGGTGTTATGCATGTATAAATTAAGTAGATGTCACACAAAGGAGACCCATCCCACTTGGGATAAGACTAGGGGCTGGTCCTTAGAAATCAGGAAAGCACAAGGTCTCACCATTTCTTAAAATACTTGCTGCAGATGTGTGTATTCTGTCTCCCTGCATACCTACTATATTCTGAGACAAAGGGACTTCAAAAAGTCCTCAAGAAAACCACACAAACGCTCTAAGTAGCAATGCTTCTGGTAGAAGAGAAACAAAATTCTGTCCCTTCCTTCAAGCCGCCTTAGGATTCATTCTCAGAAAGTTGGACAAAGCATGTTACAGCTTATGTCTGAAAGCCCGCAAAGCCAAGGAGTAAGGATCCAGGAAACGTGCAAGGAGGGTGCCTGGGGGTTATGGAAGTTACTACAAATATTTCATTTCCTAAAGTGTACCTGCGAAGGTGAGTGCGGCAGGCGAAGGGGTCAGGGGTCCCAGCAAAAGGTATACGCGCGCCCGGACCACGCTGCTACTCACGCTTCGCCATCCCCGGAGTCGCCGTCCGAGGCCCCCTCCTCGCCGATGTCAGGCAGGGTAAGGAACAGGGTTCTGGGGCCAGCCCCGGGGGCCAGGTAGGCGCCGGGCTCTCGCTCTCCGGAGCCAAACTGGCGCGGGTTCCGCGGGAGCGCGGCCCAGGCCCCGCCGGGGCCCGGGGTCGGCCGCGCTGGGACCACCAGGCGTGCAGGGGAGCAGCCCCCGCCGGAGGGAGTGGGGGGCTGGGGCAGGGGTTTAGCCGCTCTGGGGCTACTGGGCCACGAGAGCAGGGTCCCCACTGCTCCCGCGGCGCGGCTGGCGGTGGAGCCCCGGGAGTAGGAGGCGGGGAGCAGCGGGGCGGGCGCCCGCCGCGAGGCCGAGGGGGAGTCCGGAGCAAGGGCGCGGAGGAGCGTCGGGGTCGGGGCGGTGCCCAGCGGTGTGCCCGCCCTGGAGCCCCCCGACCTTGCAGCGGCAGCACCTCCCGAGGGTCTGGAGGAGGGGCCTGCGGGGGGCGCCGTCGAGGTCTCGAAGAGTTTGGCCAAGAGAGACCCAAGGTCCAGCACAGCAGCCTTCATGCCTCGACAGTGGACACGCCGTCCTCGCCGCCGCCCGAGAGTCCAGA
The DNA here is from genome assembly GCF_037993035.2 of Macaca fascicularis. NCBI lineage: Eukaryota > Metazoa > Chordata > Mammalia > Primates > Cercopithecidae > Macaca > Macaca fascicularis. The sequence continues at coordinate 190,869,709 of NC_088379.1, read as the reverse complement.
CCGCGGGGATCCGGCCGAGGCGGCCCGGGCGGGGGCGAGGAGCCTGGGGTCCCCGCACCCGGAGCCCCGGAGGCCCCTGCCTCCGTCTCCTCCCCGAGGAACCGCCCAGGGCGCTCAGCTCCGCGCCGCTGGGGTCGCCCTTCGCCAGTCCGGGTCCGGGTCCGCCCGCCGAGCGCCCCGGCTGCGGGGAGCAGCCCCGCCTCGTCCCAGCGCCGCGAGACCCCCAAAGGCCGAAGGGCCAGGAGCCCCGGGAGGCGCGCCCGCCGCCCGCCGCCCGCCGCCCGCCGCCCGCGGTTGCTACGTTCAACACACCCCGCCGCGCTCCAGGCTAATTGGGCCCCAGGTGCGGCTCGGGCTGTGCCCGCGGGGGACGCCCCACTCCTCGCCTGGTTCCGCCTTAAAGGAACACGCCCCCATTTCCCCTGTGCTTGGAGCCTCGCAGATCCCATCCGAGAATCCTGGCTCCAAAAGGTTCTGGAACTTACCCAACCTGACAAGCTCGCACGTGCTGAGGTCAGGTCACCTCTCTGATGATAGGGAAGGTAGGTAGAAAGGTGTACTTGGGCGAATGAGCTTGAAACAGCAGCGCCCACCTCCCTACCCCAGGGTGCTGCTCAAAGGGTGGGGTGGGAGCGACAGCGAGGTGCGCCACCCACGAACCTGCAAACAAGACTGGCTCTGAGAGCTAAAGTAGTAAGACCCACGCACACCTATTTAAACACCTGTCGGAGTGAACCAAGAGACTGTGTAACTCAAATGTTTGAGAACTCAAATTATAATCGGAACGACTACAAATTCAAAGACAGATACGGAAGGCAATGTTTTTTATTAAGTAGAATAAATTGTATTTTACTTAATCTGAAAATCGTATGTGAAAGGTAGAGTGTATGGGTGCGAGCATCCAAAGGGGTGTGGGGTCAGTGTTGAACAGAGTAAAAAATAAGATACTGCAGCCAGGCGAGGTGGCTCATACTGTAATCCCAGCACCGGGATTGGGAGGTGGGAAGATTGCTTGAGCCCAGGAGTTCCGGACCAGCCTGGGCAACAATATAGGGAGACCCCATCTCTACAAATATTTAAAAAAAAAAAAAAGCCGGGCGTGGTGGTGCATGCCTGTAGTCACAGATACTCAGGAGGCTGAGTGATCACTTGGGCCTGGAGTGAGCTGTGATCGCACCACTGCATTCCAGCCTGGGAGGTAGAGTGAGACCCTGTGTCAAAAAAAAATAGTAATATTGACGGAGTTTGTCCATTAATATTCAGGGGAGGATCTCAGGAGATACATTTCCTGATTTGGGGTAGGGAAAAGAGATGAATTAAGTCTGGCAGTGAATAAACTGACATCCTTATGTACTTGAATCTTTTGTAAGCTATCAAACTGGAGTCTGAGCCACGGTAAACTTCTGTAGTAATGCTAAGTTTTGCGTTATTTGGAGGCAGTTAACCAGTCTTCTGCTCGTGATGTCCGGTCACGATCCCTTTTCCACATCTAACTGCCACCAACAAACATGTACCGGGCACTTGTCTGCTTCAAGATTGCATTAAGCACAGACGTGCAAAGAGCAGTTCTCTTCCCAGAGCATGGAATAATCCGCTTCACGTCATATGCCAAGTGTCTGGTGAGTGCCCTAGAAAACAAGCACAGGTGACGGCAGCCATCGTGGTCAACATTCGCTTGGGGACAGCAGAGCATTTGTATGCCTAAGGGAAGTAAGAGACATGGGTGACTAGGGTCAGATTTTAAAGGGCCTTGGATGTTCAGAGAGGCGAGATCACACAGTCGTCAGCCTGTGAAGCACCAGCACACAGTGAAGAATCAAAATGAGAGAAAGAGGGAATTAAGAACGGACATCTCTGAGAGCAGCAATGGTAACAAGAGGGAGAGGGCTGGGGGCAAACCAGGGAAGCAGTGCCAACTCCATCACAATGCAGAGACACCAGCAACAGGCTGCTGTTGAACCATGAACTTTTCTCGTGCTGTTGAACCATGAACTTTTCTCGTGCTCTCTTGTTCCTCTTATGCAGCAACTCACCAGGTAGCCTCGGAAGTCTGGACGTTCCATCCAAACACTGGACTGTTTTCATACAGCACTCATTCAGGACTGCAAGGCAGTTTCCCCCAGATTTTTTATTTATCATATAAGGATCTTATTCTGATTCATGGAGTAATTAAATCCTTATTATATCAGGTCACTTTCAATGCAAATAGAAGTCATTTCTAGAGTATGTGCTTTCAGTGAGTAAGCTGCTAGTCATTCCATTGAATCTGAACATATGTAACTTGAAATAACAGCAAGGGAGGGCCACTGTGGAGCAAAGCTTGAGTCAGCTCACCTAGATCCTTGGGGGTAGCACTTGTTTGCTGCCAGAACTCAGGATTCCTGATATTTCAGACCCAGAAATCTGATTGGCCCAGCACCTTCACAGCTGACCAGTGTCTCTCAGTGTGGAGCCCCACTAACCTGACTCATAAAGCACTGATGCCGTGTTGCATCCTCTGCTCTTTCCCCATAAGAGGAATCCCTTTAGGACCAAATTAATTCCAATGATTGTTAGGTGAGCGTGGAATCAAAGCAAAGGGAAGGAATCATGGTTCACATACTGGAGGCATTAACCATTAGAACCAAACACCCTTATTCTTCAGGAGCAACGGTTCCTGAACAGTGGTGCATTCATGCCGCTGTCTTGGGCTCTCTGATTCTAGATCTTTCCATGTTTCCCTTAATAACCACTTCTCTTCTGTGGACATACTTTTTTTTTTTTTTTAAAGTATACAGACAGATGCTGTTAATAAAGCTAGAGAGGCTGGGTGCAGTGGCTCACGCCTGTAATCCCAGCACTTTGGGAGGCCGAGGTGGGTGGATCACTTGAAGTCAGGAGTTCAAGACTAGCCTGACCAACATGGAGAAATGCTGTCTCTACTAAAAATACAAAAATTAGCTGGGTGTGGTGCTGGGTGCTGTTATCCCAGCTACTTAGGAGGCTGAGGCAGGAGAATCGCTTGAACCCAGGAGGCAGACGTTGTGGTGAGCCGAGATCGCACCATTGCACTCCAGCCTGGGCAACAAGAGCGAAACTTCGTCTCAAACAATAATAATAATAATATAAAAAATAAGGCTAGAGAACAGCTGCATACCCTTCCAGATCCCGGCCTTGAAAGCATTCTGTGTCTAAGGTGTGTTTGCATGTGGCCCAGCTGTGGGTACATTTGAGTTGTGGGCCCCCAGAAGATGTGTTGAAGTCCCACCCCCAGTTCATGTGAATGTGATCTTATTTGGAAATAGGATCTTAAACAGATGTAATCAAGTTAAGCTGAGGTCATTAAAATGGGCCCTTGTCCAGTACGACGGGTATGCTCTTAAGAAGAGGGGGATGTGGGCACAGACACACGGGGAGCACCATGACAGAGGCAGAGGCTGGAGTGAAGTGGCTGCAAGCCGAAGGGCGCTACAGGCTGACGGCCACGACCAGACGCTAAGAAGAGGCAGGGATGACTCCTCGCCTACAGGTCCCCACAAACACCTCAGTTAGGACTTCCCGTTTCCAGAACTGTGAGAAAAAAATTTTGTTGTTTTAAGCCACCCAGCTTATGGCACTTTGTTATGGCAGTCCTAGAAAAGATCCATGACTGGGGTATTAATTAATTTTGGGTTACTTCAAGATCATAGTGTCTTGCTTGTGCCTCTGTGAGAGTCTTTAGTGGGTAAATTCACTCTAAAAAGCTGGCTACAAATTGAAATGATAATCGTAATTGTTTTAAATCTATAGGGAGAATGACAAGAATCATAAAAAGGAGATGGTGGTGGTGGGGAAGATGTATCATCCTTGGTTATGGTAGTAGACGTAGCATTCTGACCAGCCAGCCCCATGAAGAAGGCACACGGAAGGAATAGTGGATCTTTTCCTTTGGAGGGCCTTCCTTTGAAAATGACCTATAATTGCAAACACAATAAGCCATTCTTAGCAAGTTGTCCACCCTTTTGTACCCATTGTTCATCCATCAACAGCCTTTCATAGACACAGCCAGGCTTCCCTGTTAATTACCAGCAGCATGTCATGCTCAGAACATGAGCCTCAGGTGATGTGGTCGGGCTCAAGCAGGATCAGGCAATGAAAGTAAATACAGTAAACAGTTAATCTTTCTTTCTACTGATTTTATATAGACTATTAGAAATGTCAGGGTAAGGCCCGGCGTGGTGGCTCATGCCTGTAATCCCAGCACTTTGGGAGGCCGAGGCGGGCGGATCACCTGAGGTTGGGAGTTCAAGACCAGCCTGACCAACATGGAGAAACCCCGTCTCTACTAAAAATACAAAATTAGTAGGGCGTGGTGGCACATGCCGGTAACCCCAGCTATTTGGGAGGCTGAGGCCGGAGAATTACTTGAACCTGGGAGGTGGAGGTTGCAGTGAGCCGAGATCATGCCATTGCACTCCAACCTGGGCAACAAGAGTAAAACTCCATCTCAAAAAAAAAAAAAAAAAAAGGAAAAGAAAAGAAATGTCAGAGTAGTGCTTTATGTGATAAAATTATTCTGCTTATATTGATTAACAATTTCATTGATTGTCTTTCTGATGTGTATAATAACGCTTGGCTACATAATGGAGAAAGTATTAGGAAATTATGACCATGTTGCTATGAAGAAAAGTGTTTTGGAAACCTGAAAGTTAAAACAACCTAAGTAATTAATCTGTTTAAGACGTTAAATCTCCTCACTTAGCATGACACCAGTATTTTACAAAGAAAAATACTGTCGATTTTTATTATAAAAATGTCAAACTTCTGAACAATGAGAAACATTTGTTGATTCAACAAACATTTACTAAGCACTACAGCAGACAGGCGGACTGTGGGTCTGAACTGTGTAGGCTCATGGTCTGTTTTTGCCACTAAACACCACCAAGACTTCTCTCTGTTCTTTAGTTTCCTCGGCTGTACTTATCTGAATGGTGCCTTGTAAGAGTTATATTAACTAATACATGTGAGGTCACTGGAACAGAGCATAGCACTTGGCAAATTCTCAGTAGATGTTAGTTTTTATTATATATGACCCCAGGTTACATTGAATAACTAGAGAAAAAGATCTAGAAGGAAATTATAGCTACATTTGCTTCCAAGTTTATTCCTTTTTGTATAATGTGAACAAAAATTTGTTGGCAACAAATGTGCATTATTTGTTTTCAGTGATAAACACAATAAATGAAAGCCTCTGTAAAGCCTTGGGCAAATTTTCTTGCTATTTGATTGAGCCCTCGGATTCTACTGAGGGAAAACTATTAAAATAACAATAAGAACGATTTTAGGCTTGATGTGGTGGCAGACATCTGTAATCCCAGCTACTCGGAGGCTGAGGCAGCAGAAGCTTGAACCCGGGAGGCGGAGGTTGCAGTGAGCCGAGATCACGCCGTTGCACTCCAGCCTGGGGGTCAGGAGTGAAACTGTCTCAAAAAATAAAGTAAAATAAAATAACAATAAGAACAATTTTAAACTGATCAAAAGGCAGTGTTACATCACAGTGATTCTTGATAGACCATGACCCCATTCCCCGAGTACCGTAGCAGATACAGTGTAGTGGGAAGGCGGAGGACCAGACCGCAGAGGCAGGTAAGGTACATTTAGCTGCAGGGAACAGGGAAATGGTCCTCACTGGCCTTAGCTTGAGCATTCAAGATGCTTCAGTAGCTCACAATTCACTTCCCACAGTTCACTGCCTCTGGGATTGCTGCGGTAAATTACCAATGTCAGACTGAAGCTCATTCTCTTTCGTTCACGCATTGTCAGGGTGTATGGCTTGTTTCCTGGTGTTTCCGAGGTGTCACCCTCAGCACCAGCCATCTTTCTTTAAATAGCTACATCTGGTCGGGTGCGGTGGCTCACGCCTGTAATCCCAGCACTTTGGGAGGCCGAGGTGGGCGGATCACGAGGTCAGGAGTTCGAGACCAGCCTAGACAACATGGTGAAACCCCATCTCTACTAAAAATACAAAAATTAGCTGGGCGTGGTGGCACATGCCTGTAGTCCCAGCTACTCAGGAGGCTGAGGCAGGAGAATTGCTTGAACTCGGGAAGTGGAGGTTGCAGTGAGCTGAGATCTCGCCATTGCATGCCTGAGTGACAGAGCAAGAGTCTGTCTCAAAAATAAATAAATAAATAGCTACATCCAAGGTAATAAGAAGGTTCAGGTCACCCTCTCTCATTAAAGAACGAACTACTTTCCAGAAGCCTCTCCAACTGAGTCCCATTGGCTATAACCAGGTCAAAAGTCCACAGCTAAACTAATCATCAGAAAGAGACATAGACCGAGCAGGGTGGCTCACGCCTTAATCCCAGCACTTTGGGAGGCAGAGGCTGACAGATGGGTTGAGCCCAGGAGTTCGAGACCAGCCCAAATATTAAAAAATTAGCTGGGCATGGTGGCTTATGCCTGTCTTCTTAGCTATTCCAGAGGCTGGGTGGGAGGATCACTTGAGTCCAAGAGGTCGAGGCTGCAGTGAGCTAAGATCATGTCACTGCACTCTTCCAGCCTGGGTAACAGAGTGAGACCCTGTCTGAAAAAAAAAAAGCAAGAAAAGAAAACTAAGAGGACGAGAAAGAGAAATAATGCTGTTTTTCTAGGGCTAGAAGGGATCCCCTTTCCCTGAATATGTTGCCCCCTGAACAAAATCAGCATCCCTAAACCAAGAAAGAGTGCGAGGTGTGGGTGTCTGTTGGGCAGGTAACTGGCAGTGTCTGCTGTAGTTGGGAGCTCCAATGAAGAGTCTGACTGTCCATTGTTAGTAGACTGAAAGGGCAGCTACTGATTTACAGCACCTCTATGCTCTGTTAATATCATGCATGCACAGAGCATTCCGCCATTTCAAATGCTATCATTCACGAGACAGCAAGATACCTTCTCAAAGCCAGCCTTTGAATTTCTGGATGACATGCCAACGTCATATCATAGAGTGCTTTGGTAAGAGGCTCATAAAACACAAGAATGACAGCTATGCACACAGACTTTAGACATACCCATTCCCCCGGAGTTTGTGTTTTCCTGCTAAGCATGCCTCTAGACTGGGGCATGATCCAGGGAGAGCAGAAGAGGGAAAGGAGATTGAAAGTAGATAAAAAGAGAGAAAGAGGTAGAAGAGGAAGATGAAGGAGAGAGCATGGAACTGGGGAGACTCTCCTTAAAGTTTGGAGCACGGCTTATGACACCTCCTGGAAGTTATTTGAAAGTACCATACTCAAATCCACTGTGCCAAGATTAACAAGAAGGTCAATTTTCTAACCACAGTCCTGAGCCATCCCTTAAATACACCCTCCCGCTTTATACACTCTACCATTACACTCAGAAATCACCAGGGGCTCCCTAAGGAGGGAGGGCGAGGCGAGGGGCAGCCGTTCCCTTCCCTCTCTTCTAAGCTGGGATCTGATATTAGGACCACATACTCTAAGGTCAGACCATGACACGTGAGCCAGCAGAGATGGATGACATGGCAGGAAGCTGCAGAATCACTAAGCTGCCAGGAGTGGGGTTGAACTGTGATCAGGGGAGTCCAGAGGGACCTTCTGTTTCTCACCACTGGGTACGTAAAAGGGTTTCTCGGCCGGGCGCGGTGGCTCAAGCCTGTAATCCCAGCACTTTGGGAGGCCGAGATGGGCGGATCACGAGGTCAGGAGATCGAGACCATCCTGGCTAACATTGTGAAACCCCATCTCTACTAAAAATACAAAAAACTAGCCGGGCATGGTGGCGGGGGCCTGAGGTCCCAGCTACTCGGAGGCTGAGGCGGGAGAATGGTGTGAACCCAGGAGGCGGAGCTTGCAGTGAGCCGAGATCGCGCCACTGCACTCCAGCCTGGGTGACACAGCGAGACTCCGTCTCAAAAAAAAAAAAAAAAAAGGGTTTCTCTGAGGAAGGATGAGCTCACTGGACCCAGTGCGCATCCCCGTGGAAACTGCTTGATACCAAAACAACCTGAAGAACAGCTCTTTAAACCCCCTTGCTCTGAAGAAGGGCGATTTTCAGCAAAGTAGTAGACTGGAAAAGAGGCCCCAACTGAGAACTCCCTTCAAAGTCACATGGCAGCCAAGGCAAAGCCCCGCCTCCCACCTAGGATTTGTGCAGATCCTTGCACCAGCACGGTGGATCTCCAGGTTGCACACTTACAGGTACTCTGTTCACCAGGTTACGTCCTTTCTATCCAAGGCCCTTTGCACAGGGTGAAGGCCTGGCTAACAATTGTCCCAAGGCGTGTTTAGGAAGGCTTCTAGGAGAAGTGGACACCAAATCTAACCCTGAAACTGCAAGATGTAGCCAAGGAAAGGAGAGAACAGAGCAGTGAAAACAGACCCCTCAAATGGATAGAAATTTGAAAGGGCACACTTGGAGAACTGAGAGGATTTCTCCCTGTTGTCATAGAGAGCTACAGTGTTGTTCAGAGTGTATCCATGCAATAATCCTTTAATTATTCCATCAGCAAACGTTTTGTGAATTCCTACTCTGTGTCAGGCACTATGTAAGTATAAGGGAATGGTCACACATGAAGCAAGAAAAAAAGAGAACAAGATCACAAAAAAACTTAGAATATAAACTAAGGTTTTAAGTGGGGACCTAGAACCCCGCATCATTCTTCCTGGAGTGCTGGCATGTTCTTGGAATAGGGATCGCAGAGCTGGAGGAGGCCATAGGGAATGCCGGAGCATCCTGGTTCTCTTATTTGTTTTCATTCCCAGAAACAGAGCTACTGGAGATGAAATTAGCTGAAAGTAAAAGTGTATTTCCACACAATCTGACATGCCTATTCCCTTTCTATGCCTCCTGCCACAACTTCAGTCTAACATTTACTTTTCCAACAGCTTCTTCTTTGACAAATTACGATGTTGCAGTCACCCTTCTAGATAGTGGGGATACCAAGATGAGTATGATAGGGCTCTCTGTGTTCAAAGTTCTATCCTATTGCAAGGGCTCAGGACAGAGTCAGATACTATAACAGTGTCTGCCACACCGTATGCTGTTAGACTAAGGGCATGGATAAAGTATGATGGACACCTAAGTAATGAAGCGATTCATCCTGCAAGGCAGAAAGGGCAGCGCTTTGAAGGACGGATTCTCACGGAGTTGGCTCTGTCCAGCTGGAGAGGAGAGGAGAGGCTGTTGCTTGCAGAGGGAGGAGCACAGAGACACGACTGTAACAGGCAAGGGGACAGAGCATTCAGGGGTGATGGCACCAAGCATAGGAGACATGGTAAAACAAAACCAAACAAAATCAAGCAAGGAGATAAACTCGACCCAGTTGCGAAGGGTCTTGAAGGCCACACTAGGTCAATATGTTAATGGTGAAGAGTCTCCAGGTTCTCGGCATCTTGAACAAAGAATTGGACAAAACACACAAAGCAAGGAAGGAATGAAGGGTTTTGTTGAAAATCAAAGTACAGTCGGCCGTGGTGCCTTATGCCTGTAATCCCAGCACTTTGGGAGGCTGAGGTGGGTGGATCGCCTGAGGTCAGGAGTTCGAGACCAGCCTGGTCAACATAGTGAAACCCCGTCTCTACTAAAAATACAAAAAATTAGCTGGGAATGGTGGCGGGCACCTGTTATCCCAGCTACTAAGGAGACTGAGGCAGGAGAATCACTTGAACCCGGGAGGCGGAGGTTGCAGTGAGCTGAGATTGTGCCACTGCACTCCAGCCTGGGAAAAAGAGTGAAGCTCCATCTCAAAAAAAAAAAAAAAAGAAAGAAAGAAAGTACACTCCACAGTGTGGGAGCAGGCCCAAGCATAGGGGCTCAAAAGCCCCGTTACATGATTTTTGGGAGTTTAAATACCCCCTAGAGGATTACACTGGGGTATGCCTTATGTAAATGGAGAGTTTGAAGTAAAGTTACAAAGTCATTTACAGCATAGGTTCTGTGGAGAGGATATTTCCTGTCACAACTGAAGTCTGAATTGGGCTTATATTCCCTGCCTCCAGACCCTATTTTCCTGCCTCAATCTGAACTTGCCCTATGTTCAGATATAGGGGCATCTCAAGAACCTCAGTCTGTTCCCAGTCGATTCCAGTATCTCACTCTTCCTAAAACCCAGCTCTTCACTCCATACTGCTTCTACTATCAAAGCATCTTTATGACTCCTGGTTTCCACTAACTCACTTCCTTGGTCTGGTATTTGAGCTTCCCCACCTCATGCGTTGACCCATCCAAAATCTGGGGCATCCACATCTAGGACCTGAAAAAGAGGAGAAGAAAGTGCTGCTGAAATTCTGGCTAAAGCCATTGACTAGCAGGAATGGAATTTAGCTGAAGCTTTAAAGAAATGAGTGCAGGGTGGGTTGGGTGGCTCACACCTGTAATCCCAGCACTTTGGGAGGCTGAGGTGGGAAGATCGCTTGGGGCCAGGAGTTCAAGACCAGTCTGGGCAATATAGTGAGAACTCATCTCTACTAAAAATAAAAAAAAATAGCCAGGTGCGATGGTGTACACCTGTAGTCCTGGCTACTGGGGAGGCTGAGGTGGGAGGATCACTTGAGTCCAGGAGGTCAAGGTTGCAGTGAGCTGAGATCATGCCATTGCACTCCAGCCTGGGCAACAGAGCAAGACGCTACCTGATGTAAATGACGAGTTGATGGGTGCTGACGAGTTGATGGGTGCAGCATAGCAACATGGCACAAGTATACATATGTAACAAACCTGCACGTTATGCACATGTACCCTAGAACTTAAAGTATAATAAAAAAAAATGGGTGCAAAAGTGGAGGAGAAGGCAATAAAAAACAAACTGTGACATCTAAGGTGGGCAAGGTATGAAGAGGAGAATTTCTTAGGAGGTGCAAGAACTAGAATAATTAAGTTTACCTAGAGTGTTCCCAAACATGTGCTATGCAGAGTATGCCTTTGACAGGATGCTGATAACAGTTCCCACTAGCAGGGTTCTATCATCAAATTGGTTTGGCAACTGCCTCAATAATGAAGGTTAAACGGCTTTCTTTATAGCAGGCATCTTAGTTTTTTCATATGCTGGTATGCATTGAGTATTTCTGAGAGAAGAAGGTAGTATACCGTCTTTCCCACATCTCTTTGGCAGGAACCCCTTTCATAAGACGTTATCTTACAACACTAGTGAGGAACACCAATTAATGCCTTAGATGTATGAAGACACAGCAGGAGAGAGTTTGGAACCCAGATTGGGACAGGCCAATGGAAAGTTTTGGATTCATTTTATTCCATCCTAGCAGCATGGATGAACCTGTGCTGGGAGTGGCTAACCAGAGCCTGTGAGTTGGAGTGCAAGGGAAGAAGCTGGATTTCTGAAGAAATGACAGAAGCGTTCATGAAAGAAAGAGGCAGCCCCTCAGTGTTATGCTGCCAAAGGCCCCGGGCCGGATGGCACCTGTGCCCACCAAGTAAAGGCTTCTCTGTCTTTTATCTTCTCCTTCTGTGTGCTGTACCCCTCAGATCCTGGAGATGCTCAGAGCCCCAGGCAGCGGGTGAAAGAGCAGGGGGAGTGTGGAGCCAAAGGAAGTCAACACTACCCGGCTCCCTGATGCGGGCGTCCAGCAGGCTGCAGCAGGTCTCGGACAGAGAAGAAGAGAGCTCCAACTGGGAAAGAGTTTGTGCTTTCGTTATTACTACAGGACTGGAGTTTTGCACCATGATGCTGGGACATGCTTTGTGCTATCTAAGTGTGTCTAATAAGCCAGAGGTTTCACTCAAATGGCAGGATGAAAAAAAGACAGCTTTGAGAGAGGAAGAAAGAACAACGGAGGTTTCTGATTGGACTTTACAAGTCCAGCTTGTCCAGCAGACCAGTTCCGCGTGGCTCATAGGGTGGACACACCCTGCTTTGCTGCCTGGCTCCCCTCTTGGGGAAATAGCATTGGCTTGTTTTGTGGGGGCCATTCCTCCTGCCATTCTCTCCATGTGGTTCCAGTGGGTGCTGCCAACCCCAGCACCCTACTCCCATGGCCACAAACATGGACATCTATCCCCAGCTAGACCACGCAAAGGACTGTCCTGAGGTTTTGGAAACCACACTAGGAAAGAGGGCTGGTGCCTTGTTGAAGGGAAATGGCAGCCTCAAAGATCCTGGGCGCCCACATTTCCAGCCATGCAAACCAATGCCGCCATCATGCAGAGAGAAGCACACACTGCGTGGTGGTGTCAGAGCCCCGTTCCAGCTCCCCTTCCGAGTTTGGTTGTCCCACGAACTTGCCTCCTTTTTGCCTAAACAATGAGCTTCTGTCCTTCTTGACCAAGTACTCACTCAGATTAAAAAAAGAGATCTCTGAAAGGAGCCAAGAAGATCCCCATGAGAAGGGAGGTAGAAAGGAAAACAAGGGAGCAGGCCTTGATGTGCAGGAGCAGCCAGGCACCCACGGGGCGGGTGTGCTCTTCTCCCGTGGCACACAGACACACTCACTGCATACCAGCTTCCACAAGACTGCTCTGTACTAGAAAGCAGCATGAAGCACCACCATGTCATAATTTTGTCTGAGTCCAGACAAAAATAACGTCACTTTGCCACCCTCAAAATACCATAAACACTCCTCTCTCAGCTCAGTGATTGCTATTTCTTTCTTTTTTTTCTTTGTTGAGACGGAGTTTCACTGTTGTAGCCCAGGCTGGAGTGCAATAGCGTGATCTCTGCTCACTGCAACCTCCGCCTCCCAGGTTCAAGCAATTCTCCTGCCTCAGCCTCCCAAGTAGCTGGGATTACAGGTGTGCGCTACCACGCCTGGCTAATTTTTTATTTTTAGTAGAGACGGGGTTTTACTATGTTGGCCAGGCTGATCTCCAACTCCTGACCTCAGGTGATCCTCCCACCTCAGCCTCCCAAAGTGCTGGGATTACAGCTGTGAACCACCACGTCCAGCTAGTGATTGCAATTTCTTTTACAACTTTATCCCTGTTCTAGTCTCCTCTTCCTGAATTTACCCATCCCAAGCCCAAATCCTATATAATAGGATTTTTCAAGCCCCTTCTTATTGATACCCCATGATGTGTTTCCTTCCTTACTGCAATGAAGCAAACCCCAACTTCTTTAACTGCAGGTGAGTTCGTTGTCTGACTACAGGACATTAACACTGTGAAAACATCCTTGTCTGTTAAAAAACAAAATTATTGGCTTTTTATGAAGTCATTTGTTTCTCAGAATTTTTGAAAGAGACCTTATTTAAAAAAAAAAAAGTTTGGAAGCTTGCATTAGTGCCCAAGCCAACTGCGCTCTGTATGTTTTAATTCTTGTTTTAATTTTAGAGGCAGGGTCTTGAAACCACCTTTGTAAAAATTATAGCAGAGAGAAAGTTACGACAGTGAAAGAGATCTGACCTCACCGACTCCATCTTGCTTCTGACCTCCAGGCTGCCCGTGTTCATTCCTGAGCATAGGCCGAACTAACTTTAAACAAGGGTGGTAGCCCTTTCCTAAAATAAACCCCCTTCTTGCCTGGGGACTGGACTGCCTTCGTAAAACTAACAAGTTAGCCACAAGGTTAGAAGTTACGGCTCTGGAGTCATGCAGCCAGAGGCCACAAGATCACTAGCCTCCTCAATTGCTCCTATGAATAACATAGCATTATAAAACTTAAGATTGATGTTTGAGGTCTTTTTCAGACCCTGCGCTTGATGGATCAGCTGGCGCCACTCAGATCCATAAACAGGCTCACCTGGTCTTGTGGCTTCCACTCGAGAGCCTACTCAGTGTGAAAGGACAGCTTCAACTCCACGTGATTTTATCTCTGATCCAACCAATCAGCATTCCCCATTCCCTGCCCCCCCCCCCCCGGCACCCATCAAATTGTCCTTTAAAATTTCCAGTCAGCTCTATCTGGGTAGCAGGCAAGATAAACCCATTGGGTGGTTATAGGGTCTCATTCTGTTACCCAGGCTGGAGTGCAGTGGCACGGTCGTAGCTCACTGTAGCCTCAAACTCCTGGCCTCGGACAATTCCCCCAGCTTAGCTTCCCAAGTTGCTGCAACTACAGGCTCACACCACCTCGTCAAACTAATTTTTAAATTTTTTGTAGAGACAGAGTCTTGCCGTGTTGCCCAGGCTGGTCTCAAACTTCTGGCCTCAAGAAATCCTCTCACCTTGACCTCCCAAAATGCTGGCATTACAATGAGCCATTGCACCTGCCCTTTTAATTCTTAAGTACCTCAAAAGGCGCGGTGGATGTTGTAGTGAAACAGGTGTGACCACCAAGTATTTTAGCTGCTGCCCACACAGAGCTAATTTATCAAGACAGGGGAATTGCAATAGAGAAAAGTTTAATTCATACAGAACCAGCTGAACAGGAGACTGGTGTTTTATTACTCACATCAGTCTCCCCGAAAATTGGTAGACTAGGGTTTTTTTTGTTTTTGTTTTTGAGACGGAGTCTTGCTCTGTTGCCCAGGCTGGAGTGCAGTGGCACAATCTCGGCTCACTACAACCTCCACCTCTCAGGTTCAAGTGATTCTCCTGCCTCAGCCTCCTGAGTAGCTGGGATTACAGGAGCCCACCCCCACGCCAAGCTAATTTTTTTGTATTTTTAGGAGAGACGGGGTTTCAGCATGTTGGCCAGGCTGGTCTCGAACTCCTGACCTCAAGTGATCCACCTGCCTCAGCCTCCCAAAGTGCTGGGATTACAGGCATGAGCCACCGCACCTGGCCTTGAGACTAGAGTTTTTTAAGGATAGTTTGGTGGGTAGGGGCCGGGGAATGGGAAGTGCTGATTGGTTGGGTCAGAGATGAAATTATAGGGAGCCAAAGCTGTCTTCGTACACTGAGGTGGTTCCTAGGTGGAGCTACAGGACTTGGTGGGTCTGGGTTGAGCCATCATTTGTCAGAAATGCAAAAACTTGAAAAGACATCTCAAAAGGCCAATCTTACATTCTGAAATAGTGATGTTGTCTGCAGGAGTAATTGAGGAAGTTACAAACCTTGTGGCTAATTTGTTAGTCCTACAAAGGCAGTCTGGTTCCCTGGCAAGAGGGAGGTTTGTTTTGGGAAAGGGAAGTTATCATCTTTGTTTCCAAGTTAAACTATATACTAAGTTCCTCCCAAAGTTAGTTTGCTACAACCAGAAATAAACAAGGCCGGAAGCAAGATGGAGTTGGTTAGGTCATATCCCTTCAATGTCGTAAGTGTCTCACTGTTACAATTTTTGAAAAGGCCATTCTATAGGGAGCTCTGCTCTCAGGATCCAGGCACTTATTCCTCCAGCTGCACAGTGAGTTGGCTTCTGATGGTTCATAACTGAGGTCTTCCCCTTGAATTTCTTTCTTCTTTCTTTCTTTCTTTCTTTTTTTTTTTTTTTTGAGACGGAGTTTTGCTCTTGTTGACCAGGCTGGAGTGCAATGGCACAATCTTGGCTCACCGCATCCTCTGCCTTCCTGGTTCAAGCAATTCTCCTGCCTCAGCCTCCCAAGTAGCTGGGATTACAGGCATGTGCCACCACGGCTGGCTAATTTTGTATTTTTAGTAGAACTGGGTTTCTCCATGTTGGTCAGGCTAGTCTCTAACTCCCGACCTCAGGTGATCCGCCTGCCTCCATCTCCCAAAGTGCTGGGATTACAGGCGTGAGCCACTGCACCCGCCCCCCTCCTTGAATTTCTTTTGGCAAAACATATTACTTAAGGTCACACTTCCTCCCTGGGGCTGCCTGTGTCTGTGACTGGTTGATGTGAGGGCATGGAGAGGGGTCCAACCCTTTGCCTAGATTTCTCCTAATTCTCTAGGGTCATTCCAGTTCTAGAGCTCCCCATGGGGTTGGCTAAGAACTCAGTTGCAATTGTGAATTGCATCAGAGTTAATCATTCTCTCTGTTCCCAATCCAGCTTATTTCACTCACTTATAAATCAGAGCACCCCTGAAACTTCCTTCATGCAAATCTCCATTCCAAAACCTGTTTTCTGGGGAACTGACCTAAGAGAAAAGGAAGCTAAATAAGCCAACTCTGTCTGCCCAGAAGTCCTCAAACAAAACTGGAAGAGTTCCACCATCGGAAAGTCTGGTGATTCTTGCCCAATGCACACAAAGTATAAAGAATGGTTTGTGAAAATAGCCACATGGCATAACTCTTTTCTCCCGTAAACAGGACAATGGAGCAAGGCTAGAGAGTTACAAGAGCCAAGAGTAGCTAATATGTCACCTAGTGTAATTAGTAACTAATGAGTGACTGTCCTTTGTTATTTTAACACAGATGTATATGTTTATAGAAAAAAAAAAGTACTTAAAGCCCCATTTGTTATGTGACAGTCAGCCTGGCTTTGGACTGTGAAGTTACAGTCTATGTTCCTCTGTTTAACTGGCTGACACCTAAATCTAAGGCACAGATCCCAGGAGGGAATTTCATCTTGATGTCTGGGTTTGCCAGCTGAAAGCCATAAAGTCACAATTTCAAAACATTGCATCTATATGAAAGGTGACAACATGCTAGCAGCCCTCACTCTCGGCACCTCCTCTGCCTTTGCATCCACTCTGGTGGCGCCTGAGGAGCCCTTCAGCCCACCACTGCACTGTGGGAGCCCCTCTCTGGGCTAGCCAAGGCTGGAGCTGGCTCCCTCTGCTGGTGGGGAGGTGTGGAGGGAGAGGCGCAGGTGGCAGCCGGGCCGGGGAGAGTTCCCGGGGGCCCGTGCACGGGCTCTGCCGGCCCGCACTCTGAGCAGCCAGCCAGGCCCGCCGCCAGCCCAGGGCAATGAGGGGCTTAGCACCCGGACCAGCAGCTGCGGAGGTTGGGCTGGGTCCCCCAGCACTGCTGGCCCACATGTTCTGTACTCCAATTCTCGCTGGGCCTTGGCCGCCTACCGTGGGGCGGGGCAGGGCTGGGGACCTGTAGCCTGCCATGTCCAAGCACCCCCACCCCCCACAGTGGACTCCCACGCAGCCCGAGCCACCCCGGCAGTGCCCGGCCCCATCCACCACCCAAAGGCTGAGGAGAGCGGGCATGGCTTGGGACTGGCAGGCAGCTCTGCCTGCAGCCCCAGTGCAGGATCCACCAGGTGAAGCCAAAGAGGAGTCCTAAATGCGTGGGGATTGGGTAACTTTTATATCTAGCTCAGGGATCGTAAATGCACCAATCAGCACCCTGTCAAAATGGTCCAATCAGCTCTCTGTAAAATGTACCAATCAGCTCTCTGTAAAATAGACCAGTCAGCGCTCTGTGAAATGGACCAATCAGGAGGATGTGGGTGGGGTCAGATAAGGGAATAAAAGCCGGCTGCCCGAGTAAGCCAGCAGCAACGAACTTGGGTTGTCTTCCTTGTTGTCAATGCTTTGTCAACTACTTGGGGTCTTTTCCACGCTGTGGAAACCTTGTTGTTTGGTTCTTAACAATAGATTTTACTGCTCCTCACGCTTTGGGTCCACACCACCTTTAAGAGCTGTAACACGGTGAAAGTCTGTGGCTCCTCTTTGAAGTCAGCGAGACCACGAACCTACCAAAAGGAAGACACTGCCAACGCATCTGAAGGAACAAACTCCAGACACACCATTTTTAAGAACCATAACACCATCTTTAAGAACCATAACACTCATCGTGAGGGTCTGCGGCTTCATTCTTGAAGTCAGCGAGACCATCTCCACTCACTGAAATCTCACCTACCGTGGAAAGGGTTGTTTCACCTCTGTGGAGTCATCTCTGCCCAGGTCCATCTTTGAAATCCTTTTGCACCCAGGTTTTATTGCCGACAGGTTTTATTGTTCACCCAGATTCTAAATCCCACCTTGGTGTTCACTATAGTAATTAGCACCGGGCTAGGCACCTGTAGCTGCTCAGAAAAGACTATTTTTAATAAAGGCTTTGTGAATGTATAACTTACACACCGTGAAATTCACCTGTTTTAAGTATCCAACTCAATGACTTTCAGTAAATTTACATGGTTGTACAATTATTACCATAACCCAATTTTAGAGTATTTTCTTCACCTGAAAAGAGTCTCTTAACGCCTATTTGCAGCCACACCCCATTCCTGTTCCCAGGCCCAGACAACTGCTAATCTGCTTTGTGTCTCAATAGATTGCAAGAAATGCCTTCTGAGTTCTTGATTTGAAGCCCCTTTACATGTTTGAATGGTCACTATGACTTTACCATTGAGTCTCCTTTACAACCTAAGATGTATATTTGAACAATTAGAAGTTATTAACTAAGTGGCATTGAAAACTCCTCCCCTCTTCACTAACAAATTGATAGCATCTACTTCTGATTACAATCTAAAAGTTATCATTTTTAGGTGGAACTAAATACGAAGATTTATTTTAAACTCAGTGTTGATTCAGTTAGGTTTTGTTTTGCAACGTGAAAAACAGGAAGAAGTTGGAGTGAACAGATAACATGATGGCACCCTGAGAGGATTCAAACAAGTCAAGTCACTTGGGCAAATCAAAAAAGAGGTCAAACATCCTTTTCCTCAATCCCCTTCTCTCAAACCCCGGGGACAAGGGTTCCTCCTGGGAACAATTACACAGGACAGCCTGCAGAAGTTCTGGATGTTACTTCCTCCCTAGGTCAGAGAGGAGTCAGAGTTTACACCTTTTCCTAGTTTTATTGGTATTCATTTAGAGGTCATTATCTGTGCATCTTAACCTCTTAACTATTAAGCAACTTAATGATGTATTGAATATGTCATTGATATATTTGAGGCAGGAGAATAGGGTCTGGAGGCAGGGAACCTAAAGGCTTCCTAGAAGTAAATCAAGGGGGAAAACCCTAACTTTCTACCACCAAGTAAATAACTTTGTAACGCTAGCTCAGCTATGGCAAGAAATACCCTCTTCATTTGCATAGGGTGCACACCAAGTAAATAACTTTGTAACTTCACTTCAGCCTCTTCGTTTACATAGGGCGTACACCAAGTAACCAATGGAAGCCTCTAGAGAGTATTTAAACCCCAGAAAATTCTGTAACCCGGTTTTTGAGCTGCTTGCTCGGGCTGCTCCCACCCTGCGTGGTATGCTTTCGTTTTCAGTAAATCTCTGCTTTTGTTGCCTCCTTCTTTGTGCATTTTGTCCAATTCTTTGTTCAAAGCAGCAAGAACCTGGACACCCTCTACCAGCAACGTATCAATATATTAAATATAGATATTATATATTAAATATCATTGAAATGTGACATATTAAGCAACTTGATATATTGACTAATTAACAATAATGATTTATTTAAAATATCTTATGAATAGTTGAGAATATTGATAACACACAAAGCATATAAGAAAAGCAGAAGCTGTGATTTTTATTTTATAATGCCAAAATAAAACAGGATTATCGCACAGTTAAAAAGCAAATCTTAACTAAAATGCTGAAAAGCAGTGTCTCAGCTGTCAGGTTGGCAAATAACATGAAAGTGATAATTAGTCCTCCACACATTCACAGTGTTGGCCGACTAGAGACTCTTCAGAACCAGCGGCACAGTGGATATGTCTCATCCAGGGTCATGGAAATCAGCCTTGAGAATAATGACTTATTGGGGGCCGGTCGCGGTGGCTCAAGCTTGTAATCCCAGCACTTTGGGAGGCCGAGACGGGTGGATCACGAGGTCAGGAGATCGAGACCATCCTGGCTAACCTGGTGAAACCCTGTCTCTACTAAAAAATGCAAAAAAAAAAACAACAACAACAACAACAAAAAAAAAACAACTAGCCGGGCAAGGTGGCGGGCGCCTGTAGTCCCAGCTACTCAGGAGGCTGAGGCAGGAGAATGGCATGAACCCAAGAGGCGGAGCTTGCAGTGAGCGGAGATCGCGCCACTGCACTCCAGCCTGGGCCACAGAGCGAGACTCCGTCTCAAAAAAAAAAGAAAAAGAAAAAGAGAATAATGACTTATTTAAATCAAAGTTCCAAAATGTGACATCTCAAATGCTCCTTGAATTCAGCAGACAAGTGAACATTTCAGGTATAGAAATTAACTCAGACTTATAATTTCAGGTTTCTCTTTAAATACTGGAACTATAACTATTTCAAAAAGCTATTCAGGTCTATTTCCAATAATCAGACTCTCTTTTATTGTAAAACTGAAAACTTTTTTGTTGTATTGTAAAACAAACATAAAAAGGCCGGGCATGGTGGCTCATGCCTGTAATCCTAGCACTCTGGGAGGCCAAGGCAGGTGGATCACCTGAGGTCAGGTGTTTGAGACCAGCCTGGCCAACATGGCGAAACCCCATCTCTACTAAAAATACAAAAATTAGCCAGGCATGGTGGCATGTGCCTGTAATCCCAGCTACTTGGTGGCTGAGGCAGGAGAATAGTTTGAACCCAGAAGGTGGAGATTGCAGTGGGCGGAGATTGGGCCCCTGCACTCCAGCCCGGGCGACAGAGCCAGACTCCATCTCAAAAACAAACCAACGAATAAAAAACAAACAAAAAAATAAAAATAGTGTTTCTAGATAAGGACTACCTTATACATGGCATATTATTTTATGGTAAAATAATACATTCCTGTGAATATATTATACAGTGATCATCACCACTAATTATATAGGAATATCTACGATGCTATTTATTATCATAATTTTCAAGATCAGGAGTCAAAAAATCCCAGTGAGCCCAAGTGATTTCGCCAGTGCCATCTCCTGAGTCTGTAACCATGGGAGGAAGGTTGTTTCCACAAAGCCAGTTACTGATTAGCCTTCAGAAAGCAAGCCTGCCCACAATACTCTTAGTAGGAGAATTGTTTCTACCCTCCCACAGCAGAAACTCGTATCTCAGGAAAATACAAGTCAATATTCATTCAAGTAATCATCTCATTAATGAAAATGAATTGCAAATGTTTTCTGCCCTTGGGTATGCATATTAAAAAATATTTAACATTTAACGAAATCAATACTGAGACAAGTACTTACTAAAATACAAAGTGTTTCCATTGAAAAAATACTGTAATTAAACTTGTTAAAAATATGGGTATATATTTTACTCTTTTACAAAGGAAATAGCATTATACCCATTGAAACAATTATCTTTCTTTTAAGTGTATCCAAAAAACGAAAAGATCATCACAAACCCTAATGTAACTCTAACTTTTCTAAAAATGAGAAATGTTTTAAAACTCCTTAAGTTGTCACAGACTCAGTGGTGGATCGTGTATTTATCAGTAGAGAATGTTCTTATGTGCTTCTGTGTTTATTTTGGGTAAAATTTAGTCAGTTGTCAAAAATAGGCCTGAAATAAGGAGATACATTTTCCTAGAAGAGATATAATCGTGATAGAATATAATCACTTACAAATATGAATAAACAAATTATAACACCTTTATGGAAAACTTAAATTTGCCATGGAACTTTTTAAATAGAGAAAGTTTCTCCTTTGCTAATTGAATATTTAAATAAATTTAATGTACTGAGTTTTTGGATCCAAGTGCTACTTGCAGTTTATGATGAAAGGCACCTATCCGTTCTTTCTGAACTGGCCAGTTCAAGATGCAGTGAGATTTAAACATTCCTCTTCGCAAACAGAGTGCATGGTTCAGTTTATAATCTGGAATCTCCTCAAGGAAAATCAATATAATGGAATCCAGATTTTGTTCAATAGCTTGTTGAACGGCATGATGTACCTTGAATCTAAGTAAAGAAAGGTATCGAAGAATTAATACACAGTTCTTAACAGCCAGAATCACTACTATTTAAAATAGTCTGTAACAGAGTTTAAGCTGTTACTGAAACTCAGGGGTTTTTTTTCTTAATTTTGTTTTTAAAATTCTTTGAGTTGAGTAATATTGGTAATATTTAAAAGTTTAATTGAAGCCGGGTGTGGTGGCTCACGCCTGGAATCCCAGCACTTTGGGAGGCAGGTGGGCAGATCACCTGAGGCCAGGAGTTCAAGACCAGCCTGGCCAACATGGTGAAACCCCATCTCTATTAAAAATACAAAAATTAGCCAGGCATGGGGGCACACACCTGTAATCCCAGCTACTCGAGAAGCTGAGGCAGGAGAATTACTTGAATCCGGGAAGTGGAGGATGCAGTGACCTGAGATCATACCACTGCACTCCAGCCTGGGCAACAGGGTGGGACTCCATCCAAAAAAAAAAAAAGTTTAATTGAAAAGCAAGTACACACTTAAAATTTCACAATGTTTACCTACCTTTTGCATAATGGGTCTTTTAATAGATGGTGTGTTATAATAAAAATAATTTTTCTGCTTCTTTTGATGCTGTTAACAATTGCTTCCAGTTCAAAAACACCTGCCTCAAAGTCCCTTTCTTCCAGACAAAATTTGAGAGATTGGTCTTCCTTTTCCATTGAAGAGAAATGTTCCCAGACCCAATCCTTATCTTTATGGGCGTGAATTATATATGCTGCATATTCAAACTGTTCTGTCTGTCTGTCTATTTCTTTGAAACCAAGAACTCGATGTACTGAAACATTCCAGTAAAAAGATATCCTCCAGCCCTCAAAGTGGATGAGAAGTACAACAAAGATAAAAATCAACAGGATACTGGTATTGATCATGAAAAAGAGTTCAAAGGGGGCACTGTCTTTGCAGGATGATGTATCAAAAAGTCTCACTGGGAACCCATGATAGTGGGGTGGAGTGTTGCAAAGGTAGTGGCTTGACAGCTCAGGGATGTTGGCGTGGGTCTTGTTAATCCAATTAACAAACCAGGCAATACTTTCACATGTGCAATCAAAGGGATTAAAGCGCATATCTAAGTTACTCAGGTTCCTGAAAGCTGGCCCGAAAACCTTCTTCTCAACTGATGTTATGAGATTCTTCTGAAGGTTCAATGACTTTAGAGACACCTGATTATCAAAGACAGACGCTGGAAGTGTGTTTAAATTATTCAATCCTAAATCAATGATCTTTAGTTCAGATAAATCCTTGAAGACCTCAACTGGGATCTCGTCAAAGCCATTAGACTCCAAGTTAAGGATGTGGAGGTGAGACAGACCCTTTAGGAAATAAACAGGACCACCAGGGTTTGCGTGTTTCCAGAGCCGTGCTAAGTTGTTATGCTGCAAATCCAGAATTTCTAGTTTCTCGAGACCTTCCAACATGTCATCATTTATGTTGGCTATGT
The DNA here is from genome assembly GCF_037993035.2 of Macaca fascicularis. NCBI lineage: Eukaryota > Metazoa > Chordata > Mammalia > Primates > Cercopithecidae > Macaca > Macaca fascicularis. The sequence goes on along the minus strand of NC_088379.1, from coordinate 190,846,741 downwards.
TGTTGTTGCTTAGATCCAGAATGGTCAGGTTACCAAGAGGCTGGAATGGTGAAGGAGAGCAATCCACATTTTTAAGGGCCACCCTTCGGAGCATCAGTCGTTGAAGGCTTCGGACCAAGGCAAAGGAGTTCTTAGTCAGTTGCAGGTACTTGTTGTAGGAAAGATAGATTTCGAAAATATTTTCTAGACCACTCCATTCCTGGCCTGTGAGTTCTTGCCCAATTTCATTAAGGCCCAAGTCAAGTACTTCTAGGTGGCCCAACCAAGAGAAGGCACCACTCTCTATTTTTGAGATTTTATTCTTGGTTAGGTTGAGTATGTGTAAGGGAGAATGAGCAAGTGATACAAATGTTTCATTTGTCAAAGTTTGCAAACTTGTAAAGGAGTTGGATAGACTTAAGTATTTCAGGTTTATCAATCCTGTGAACATATTGCTTTTTATGCCTGAAATATCATTATCTTCCATGTTAAGGTGCTCCAAACATGTTAGCCACCGAAAAGAAAAATCATCAATCTTGGGGAGCGAAGCAAGGGAAATACTTTGTTTAGTAAAAGACCGTTTCAAATTCAGGTACCGCACATTGAAAAGCCCGTGCAAAGAGTGAGAGAGCAAATGCTGTATATTATTATACTCCAGGAAGAAATATTCTAGATGTGGAAGCCAAACAAAGGAATCGTTACCAATCACATTTAAGTTGTTGTGGGAAAGATCGAGCATAGTGAGGTTTGTCCACTTTAGTCCCAAGAAAGTTGTATTGCTGGTGGTGGACAGCTGGCTGTTACTCAGAGACAGATTCCGAATGCTTGTGTTTGCTAATTCCAAACATAGCTTCTCTGTGAGGCGGGGACCCAGCTGGACATTGTTCAGAAAGAGGCCCAATAATCTTCCAATTGCGTGAAAACACCCTGGAGAAAACTAAAGGTAGAAAAAAAGAGGTTAACAATCAAAAGCACAGACTCTGTAAGGTTGTTGAAAAGCTTAGATGCAGTTCTGTTTTTTTTGTTTTTGTTTTTGTTTTCGTTTTTTCCTGAGATGGAGTCTCACTCTGTCACCCAGGCTAGAGTGCAGTGGAGCCATCTTAGCTCACTGCAACCTCCGCCTCCCGAGTTCAAGCAATTCTCCTTCCTCAGCCTCCTGAGTTGCTGGCATTACAGGCGCCAGCCACCACGCCCAGCTAATTTTGTATTTTTAGTAGAGACGGGGTTTCACCCTGTTGGCCAGGCTGGTCTCGAACTCCTGACCTTGTGATCCACCCGCCTTGGCCTCCCAAAGTGCTGGGATTATAGGCATGAGCCACTGCGCCCGACTCAATGCAGTTCTTTACTCCATTTCTAGTCACCCTTCACCACATCCTGTGGGCAGAGCATTTCTCCCCCTTCCTCTAATGCACGAGTCCTTCCTTACAGCGCCCACCTCTTGCTCCAACCTCTGACTCCCCTGGCCACTGGCTAGCTTCTGCTCAGCATTCACAGCCTCAGCTTAAATGCCACCTTTTCAAGGAGCCTTCTCTGACCTTCCAGTCCAGGATCAATCTCCTGGTACTTTTTCTTTATCACCATGAGAACAATTGCAATGAATAAACTGCTCATGAAGTCACTCATAGACTGCCATGAAGTCACTCTTTTCTTTTCTTTTCTTTTCTTTTCTTTTTGAGACAGGGTTTTGCTCTGTCCCCCAGGCTGCAGTGCAGTGGTGCGATCTCAGCTCCCTGCAACCCCCGCCTCCTGGGTTCAAGCGATTCTCCTGCCTCAGCCTCCTGAGTAGCTAAGATTAGAGGCGACTGCCACCACGCCTGGCTAATTTTTTTGTATTCTTAGTAAAGACGGGATTTCACCATGCTGGCCAGGCTGGTCTTGAACTCCTGACCTCATGATCCACCCCCATCTCGACTTCCCAAAGTGCTGGGATTACAGGCGTGAGCCACTGCGCCCAGCCTGGCGGGGCTCTGATTTGTAATGTGTCACTTGGGGGACAGTAGGACTAATGGAAAAAAAGAGAAGTGTAGAAGAAAGGGTGCTTTATCATCAACAAATGAGTTAAAATGCAAAGCCGAAAATTATGAAATTAAGTATGATAAATCTACATGATAGCACTATTTTACAGGCAGTAAAATTTAGCTTTGGAATGATTCTTAATTGTATGGGAGATGTTCATGATATCATATTAAATCTAAAGAGCAGGAGACATCATGATCTTTGGTGGGCGATATAGCATAACTGTTAGGAGCAGGGCCTCCAGTCCCAGCAAGCCAGAAACCCAGCTCTGTCCCAGGTGGATCCTGTGGGGCCTGAGATATGTCACGTTAACTTTCTTCATCTCAGTTTTCTTTTGTGAAAATGACAATTAAGAATAAGTTGATTAGGCCGGATGCGGTGGCTCACGCCTGTAATTCCAGCAGTTTGGGAGGCCAAGGCAGGTGGATCGCCTGAGGTCAGGAGTTCGAGACAGCCTGACCAACACGGTGAAACCCCGTCTCTACTAAAAATACAAAAATTAGCCAGGCGTGGTGGTGGGCACCTGTAATCCCAGCTACTCGGGAGGCTGAGACAGGAGAATAGCTTGAACCTGGGAGTTGGAGGTTGCAGTGAGTCCAAATCGTGCCATTGCACTCCAGCCTGGGCAACAAAGAGTGAAACTCAGTCTCAAAAAATAAAAGAAAAGAAACTAAGAATAAGTTGATTAAAACTACTATATACATAAAATATTTTTAAAAATTTATCACAGTACTTGACACACAGTTAAGTGCCTTAAGGATTTAAAAAACAGTATGAATTTCAGTACAGTAAGAATTTAAGCTGTTGTTTTTCCTTATAATTATTTGGAGAAAAGCCAGGGATAAATGTACCCAAATGCTAACCGTGGTTGTTTCTGACTATGGACATTTGAGGGATTTTTTTTTTAATCACCCCTTATTATTATTGTTTCTCATTTATTGATATATTTAATACCATTACTATAATAAATGTCTTTTTTTTTTTTTTTTTTTTTTTTTGAGACGGAGTCTCGCTCTGTCGCCCAGGCTGGAGTGCAGTGGCGCGATCTCGGCTCACTGCAAGCTCCGCCTCCCGGGTTCACGCCATTCTCCTGCCTCAGCCTCCTGAGTAGCTGGGACTACAGGCGCCCACAACTGCGCCCGGCTAATTTTTTGTATTTTTAGTAGAGACGGGGTTTCACCGTGGTCTCGATCTCCTGACCTTGTGATCCGCCCGCCTCGGCCTCCCAAAGTGCTGGGATTACAGGCGTGAGCCACCGCGCCCGGCCATAAATGTCTTAATCATAGAAAATGCTGTTTAAAAAAATAAAATGAATAGCTTGCACAAAACATCTTAATATCTCAGGATAAATTTGTACGCCATTTATTTTTATGTCTGAAAATGAACAGAGTTGTAAGGAAGGATTTCCAGTAGTCTTGTAGCCTGGAACAAAATGAGTGTAAAATACAGACAACCTGTATATAAAAATGCGGAATCCTATTTAGAGAAAAGGAGTCAGTCGACAGGACCGAGAGAAAGCAAGAGAGCAGGTAAGTTCTTTCTTTCTTCATGATCCAGGACACATAGCCCTCCTGTGCGAATAACTGTCAGTCTTCCCGTGCCCAGCTATGCCCAGGGCCCTGCGAGTTAGCCCACTGCAACCTGGGCGCTGTCCGTGCCGCACAGAACCCTCTTCAGCATAAACAACATCCTGTAAAATCCCCAGCAAGCCTTTGTTTCTTTGCAGTCAGCTTCGCTTGCTGAAATGCCCGTTGCCTTCTCGCAATGTAGTTTCCTACTTTCACTAATGAACATGCCTTTCTCCACCTACAACTGTCTTGGTAAATTCTTTTACCCCTGTGCCACCCGTCCAGATAGTTGTTGCTCCCCCGTGACAGCAAATGATTAGCCTGAAGATCATGATTCCAAAAAGAGACAGTCCTGTCAGTTATTTAAGCTGACTTCATTGTAGGAAGGTTTTTATAACAACATAGTGCTGCTTGTCATTTCCTGAGCCCTGCCTATGCCAGACACGGTCCTAAATTGTTTACCACACAGTCCTGTGAGGTAGAGTCATTATCACGCCCGTTTGAAAGCTGGGAGGCTGGAGAGGGAGAACTTGAATAACTTGCCTGATAACACGATGGTTAAAAGACAAAGCCCAGAGACCAGGCCAGCTAACCCAACTGTGAACCTGGGGCTCTTGACCATCGTACTCTTTTATTAATAATTCTTTCAGAGAGTTTGTGTGACAGAGAGCACTATTTCCACTTTGCAAGGGAGGACACAGACTCAGGGAGGTTAAGGATGTTCCCAAGGTCATGGCACGGGGGTTCCACCCGGTACTGCAGGACTGCAGAGTCCCATCTCCCGACCTCTCCTGGGGCTGCCTGAGCTCTCACGAGGGTGGCACCAATGCCCCCAAGCAGTAGGTGTGAAGGAATGCTGGAAGACAGGCAAAGGCTAGAGAACAACAGATTCCTGTGTCTGTGACACAGATAGGGACTACCCACCTTAAAGGCAGAATGCAAAATAATTTTAGCTTACTTCTTACCTCTTTAATTTGATTCGATGACAACTCTAACTTTTTTAAAGATGAATTGGCAAGGATACCAAGTTCTTCACTTTTTAGCGCTTGGATTTTATTGTTTGATAATAGAAGCTCTTGGAGATTTTCCAGCTGAACCTGAGTTCCTAATTTTGTAGATGACAAGCCATTATGAGACAGATCTAATGTGATTAAATTCTGAAGGGAAAAAACAATAAGCATATGTTAGAGTCTTGGTGTCAAAAACAGTTCTTTTAAATGTAAGTACGTCTTAAAAATATTTCAACAACAAAATCAACACCTCTGTATCATTCTGTAGAATACTAACAGTAAGCATAAGAAAAAATCTTTGTTCTGATTAATCTTTGTTATGTTATAATCTTTGTGATGGTTACCCTTGAAACCATTGTAGGAAGGATTTTATTTCTTACTTCAAGAGTCATTTTATTTCTCTTACCAAAATAAGAAGGATTTAAGCTTACTTATGATATAAGGAAACTTGCTAATTTATAAACTTATTTTTAATAACCATTTACTCATGATGCAAGGATTTTCACATGGCTTATCAAACACAGTGTCATGCATTCACCTTGAAAATAAGTATCAGAAAAAAGAACAGAATGTTTTCTTAAAAAACATGAGTAGAATTTTGCCATCTATGAAATTTAAATAGATTTTTATACTGAGAAAGATTCATAGTTATATAAATTTTGGATCATGACTAGTACAGAATATTAACTTTAGTTTGCTTGTCAGTACTGTGGGATGTTTTATTACCCTTTGCTACTTTTGAATATGTACGCTTCAAATTCAGGCAAAAGGTAAGGAAAAGCTGATGATACCAGTTAAGGCAAAATCTAATGTAATCTCTATTAACGAGAAGCAAGTTTTTTAATTTAAGTCTTTACAAAAATAACATTTTACAATGACTTCTCTAGCAAGATTTTGAGGCCTTTGTATTTGAAGATATTTCATCCACATTAGACTCTAAGAAGACTCAAGAGAAGATTTAAAATAGCCAGGGAGCAAATCACTTTATGTTTCACAGCATATTTACATTTGTAGACTATTCTTGGCATCTGAGGAAGAGCAATGCTCAATTTTTTGTAAGGCCATAAAATGAAGTAACTTGAAAATCACTTTGGTTAAAGAAAAACACTTAATAATTGCCTCAGATTTAGAAACAATAGCTTGCGTTTTGTTTGTTTGTTTGTTGTTTTCTGGTGCGCTAAAGCATTGTAGGGTGAATATGGTTAACTATGATTTATTGTATATTTTTTAAAAGCTAGAAGAGGGTATTTTGAATGTTCACAACACAAATGAGAAACATTGGAGATGATGGATATGATAATCACCCTGATTTAATCATTACACATTGTATACACATATTGAAAGATCTGCATTCTAGATCTCATAAATATGTACAATTATTAAATGTCAACTAAAAAGAAAAGAAAAAAAACAAACTAAAATTCAAGCAAAGTGTTGAAAAGAAAAAGGTAGCCGTCATTGAAAAAGTGACACCACTATTGAACAAGTCATTGAAATAGCCACTGAGGAGATTTCTTAAACCAGGAGTAGGTAATTTTTAGTTGAACAATTCACTTGATCATTGTATCAATTTGTTAATTTTATTTAAGTCAGACTTTGGACTCTAGACTTTTTTCATGACTTCACATACTAAATCAGCAGCACTGAAAGTTCAGTGTCCATGTTCTTATGGGATATTCTGACTCTTCTCTGTTCATTACTTCTACCTTTTGCATCTAAGTTCTGTTTCTAATGGGAAAAAGCGAGAGAGGCAAACATTGAAAATTAAGGATGAAACTGATTTAAGAGTACATTTTCTCTTTTGGAAACATTTTCTATTATAATGGCAATATTTGTGGCAAATTGGATTAGATCAAATTTCTTCCTTTTTCTTACTTTGATGTTTAGATAGTAAGTCTAAGGATGGATAAGTGACTTTAAAACATTAGTAACAATAGACGTTTTCATCTTACCTTCTGCTTTACAAAGGGATTATTTTTAATTTTCTGGATTGAGTTGGACATGAGATGGAGTTCCGTCAAATTCATGCAGAAGGCAAAAGTTTTATCAGAAAGTTGAGATAGCTCATTGTGCTGGAGGTTCAAAACTTTTAACATGGGAAGTTTTTGGCACAATTCTGGCTCCAGTTTTGAGATGGAGTTAAATCCTACATCCAAGATAGTTAGTTGGCTATATCTTGTAAAATTGGCAGCTGGTAATCTTCTGAGTTGATTATGGGTAAGATTCAACACTGTTATGTTTGTGGGGAGATCATCGGGTACCTGAGTTAACTTCAGGTGGCTGCAGTCAGCAACTTCTTGGCTAACAGTGCATTTGTTGGTGGAGGATGCACACAGCATCCCAAAGGGCAAAAGTCCCCACCAAAAGTAGGTATAAGGCAAAGTCTGTCTCATGATTCTGCTGTATAGAAGAAACATTAAAATGTATGAGCAACATTAATAGCAGATGACTTTCAAATGCATTGGTATATTCCTTGTAAAATATACCACCAAAATATGACTATGTATATTATGACTCATACTCTTATGCCCTACAAGTGCATATTATACAAGTAATACATAAAATAGAAACATTTCAAACAGTACAGAAAGGTAAAAAACAAAACATCCAAACTTCCTTCCCATCCTTCACCTTGATCCCAGTTGCAGCGGCAGTGTCTCTCTTTTGATAGGTTCTATCTGTAATTCTCATGATTACCTCCATAAACTTAATATTCTTGCCCTTCTATTTCTTCATTTACTGATTTCACTATAAAGATAAGGAATTTAATTGTATTTTTCCTTCATTCTCTTCACTTCTCTTTAGTTAATTTTGTTTGTTTGTTTTTGTTTTCGTTTTGTTTTGTTTTGTTTTTGAGACAGAGTCTCGCTCTGTCACCAGGCTGGAGTGCAATGGCGCGGTCTCAGCTCACTGCAATCTCCACCTCCGGGGTTCAAACGATTCTCCTGCCTCAGCCTCCCAAGTAGCTGGGATTACAGGCGCCCACCACCACTCCCGGCTAATTTTTTGTATTTTTAATAGAGACGAGGTTTCACCATGTTGGCCAGGATGCTCTCCATCCCTTGACTTCGTGATCTGCCCACTTCAGCCTCCCAAAGTGCTGGGATTACAGGTGTGAGCCACCGTGCCCAGCCAGTTAATTTTTATTTTATTTAAAATAAATAAGTACATTTTTCTCCACATTTCTTCCATTCTTACATTTCCTAAAACTGTCAGCTATAACATTGCTTGACATTGTCAAGATGTGAAATGTTAGCATGTTATCCTGAAACTCTGATTACATATGAGGTCCTTGGCCTACATCAATCCAGAAAATCTAAAGTCAGTAAATATCATTTACAATTTTAAAAATTATTTGTGTTTATTTATTTATTTTTAGAGACAAGGTCTCACTCTGTTGCCCAGGCTAGAGTACAGTGGTGCTATCACGGCTCACTGCAGCCTCCAACTCCCGGGCTCAAGGGCTCCTCCCACCACAGCCTCCCAAGTAGCTGGGACTACAGGCATGTACCACCACACCCAGCTAATTTTTTTATTATTTTTTAAAATTTTACAGAGAGATAGGGTCTCGCTGTGTTGCCCAGGCTGGTCTCAAACTTTTGACATCAAGTGATCCTCCAGCCTTGGCTTCATAAAATGCCAGGATTACAGGCATGAGCCAAAGTGCCCAGCCTCAATTTTACAATCATATAAATTTTACAATCATATAAATAAATATTCACTGCAGATCATAATGTAACTGAAAAATTCTTATCACCTACTAATGTAGCTGTCATAGTATCATAGTGCAATGCATTCCTCACATGTATATAGTGATGCTGGTGTAAACAAACCTACTATACTACTAGTTATATAAAATATAGCACACACAATTATGTACAGTGCATAATAGTTGATGATAATAAATGAATATGTTACTGATTTATGTATTTACTATACTTTTTGTCATAATTTTAGAATGTCCTTCTACTTATTTTTTTTTTTTTAAGTTAAGTGTAAAACAGCCTCAGACAGGTCCTTCAGGAGGGATTCCAGAAGAAGGCACTGTTCTCATAGGAGATGACAGGTCCATGCATGTTGTGGCCCCTGAAGACCTTCCAGTGGGACACGACGTGGTGGAAGGCAGTGACATTGAAGATCCTGACTCTGAGCGGGCCTAGGCTAATGTGTGTGTTTCTGTCTTTGTTTTTAACAAAAACGTTTAAAAAGTTAAAAAAAAAAAGAAGAAAATTAAAAGTAGAAAAAAGCTTATAAAATAAGAATATAAAGAAAGAAAATACTTTTGTATAGGTGTACAATGTGTTTGTTTTAAACCAAGCATTATTACAAGAGTCAAAAAGTTTTGAAAAATTAAAACATTTATAAAGTAAAACAGTTATAGTAAGTTAATTATTATTGAAGAAAGTATGATTTTTAAATAGGTTTAGTATAACCTAAGTGTATAGTGTTCATAAAGTCTGCAGTGGTGCACAGCCATGTCCTAGGCCTTCACATTCACTCACCACCCACTCACAGACTCACCCAGAGCCGCTTCCAGTCCTGCAAGCTCCATTTGTGCTAAGTGCCCCTATGGAAGTGCCATTTGTAATCTTTCCTACCACATTTTCACTTACCTTTTCTATGTTTAGATACACAAGTACTTCCCATTGTGTTACAACTGCCTCCAGTATTCAGTGCAGTCACAGGCTGGCTGTCTGATTTTGCAGCCTGGGCGCCACAGGCTGTACTGTCTAGTTTTGTGTAAGCACTCCCTTTGATGTTCCCACAATGCATTTCTCAGAATGTAGCCCCATAATTAAGTAACACGTGACTGTGTTCTATTTCTTTGGGGTAAATTACTAGGATTGGAATGGATGGGCCATTTGGTGAGGCCGTTTGATTTTATGAGAAACTGCCAGATCTTTTGGGAAAGTATCGCACCACCGACTTCCCTGACAACATTTGGTGCCTATTTTTATTTATTTTTAGTCATTCTGGTGAGTATGTAGTGATAGCTAATTATGCTTTTAATTTGCATTTCCCTGCGGACTAATGATATTTAACAATTTTCATGTGCTTATTGTTCATTTATCTTCCCTTATATATTCAAATATTTTGCTCATCTATTCGATTGTTTCCTTTTTATTATTCTGTTGTAGGAATTTTTTACATATCTCAGTATCAGTCCTTTGTCAGATTCCTATTTTGTAAATATTTATTCCCAGTATGTGGGTTGCCTATTTATTTTGTTACTAATGTCTTCTTAATTATGATGAAGTCTAGCTTATCATTTTCTCTTTTATTTTTATTGTTTCTGTGTCTTCTCTAAGAAACTTCTTCTACTTAGATACTCTCCTCTAAAAAGCTTTATGGTGTTAGCTTTTTTTTTTTTTTTTTTTTTTGAGACGGAGTCTCGCTCTGTCGCCCAGGCTGGAGTGCAGTGGCCTGATCTCAGCTCACTGCAAGCTCCGCCTCCCGGGTTCACGCCATTCTCCTGCCTCAGCCTCCCGAGTAGCTGGGACCACAGGCGCCCGCCACCTCGCCCGGCTAGTTTTTTGTAGTTTTAGTAGAGACGGGGTTTCACTGTGTTCACCAGGATGGTCTCGATCTCCTGACCTCGTGATCCACCCGTCTCGGCCTCCCAAAGTGCTGGGATTACAGGCTTGAGCCACCGCGCCCGGCCGGTGTTAGCTTTTATGTTAAGGTCTGTGATCTTTCCTAAATTAATTATCGTGTATGCATGAAGTAGGAGTCACGGTATTTTGTGTGTATACCCAGTCAGTTAGACCTTTTTCTTTCGAGATGGAGTCTCGCTCTGTCGCCCAGGCTGGAGTGCAGTGGCGCGATCTTGGCTCACTGCAACCTCCACCTCCCAGGTTCAGGTGATTCTCCTGCCTCAACCTCCCGAGTAGCTGGAACTACAGGCACCCGCCACCATGCCCAGCTAATTTTTGTATTTTTAGTAGAGACGGGGTTTCACCATGTTGGCCAGGCTGGTCTTGAACTCCCGACCTCAGGTTATCCACCCGCCTTGGCCTCCCAAAGTGCTGGAATTATAGATGTGAGTCACCGTGCCTGGCCAAGTCAGGCCATTTTTTAAAGAGACTCTCTTTCCCCCACTGGACTGTTCTGTGCCTTCCTTAGAAACCGAATAAATGTTTTAAGTGAGGGTCTATTTCTGGGCTGTCTCCTCTCTTCCACTGAAATATTTGTCAGTTCTTAGGCCAATACCACATTGTTCGGATTACTTTAGCTTTATAACAAGTCTTGAAGTTCAAAGTGCAAACCATCCCATCTTGCTCTTCTTCTAGATTGCTTTTTCTGTGCCATGGTTGATGGAAATTATCCAATGTTGTGTATTCTTTATTATTAATTATTGCTTCTCACTAGAATGTGAAGCTATAATAGTAGAGAACATAGTTCTTATTCCATATGGTGTTGTCTGTGCCTAGAACAACGCCTGCCACTTTGTCAGCTCTGAAGAAATAAATATATGTTGAATACATAGCTGATATGGTTTGGCCCTGTGTCTCCACCCAAATCACATGTCGAATTGTAATCCCCAGTGTTGGAGGTGGGGGCTGGTGGGAGGTGACTGGCTCATGGGGCGGAGTTCTCACAGTTGGTTTAGCACCACCCTCTCGGTACTGTTTTCCTGATAATGAGTGAGTGAATTCTTATGAGATTCAGTCATTTAAAAGTGTGTGGTGGGCCAGGCGCGGTGGCTCAAGCCTGTAATCCCAGCACTTTGGGAGGCCGAGACGGGCGGATCACGAGGTCAGGAGATCGAGACCATCCTGGCTAACACGGTGAAACCCCGTCTCTACTAAAAAATACAAAAAAACTAGCCGGGCGAGGTGGCGGGCGCCTGTAGTCCCAGCTACTCGGGAGGCTGAGGCAGGAGAATGGTCTAAACCCGGGAGGCGGAGCTTGCAGTGAGCTGAGATCCGGCCACTGCACCCCAGCCTGGGCGACAGAGCAAGACTCTGTCTCAAAAAAAAAAAAAAAAAAAAGAAAGAGAAAGTGTGTGGTGGCCAGGTGCAGTGGCTCATGCCTGTAACCCCTGCACTTTGGGAGGCCAAGGCAGGCAGATCACCTGAGATCAGGAGTTCGAGACCAACCTGGCCAACATGGTGTAACCCTGTCTCTACTAAAATACAAAAATTAGCTGGGCATGGTGGCGGGCGCCTGTAATCCCAGCTACTGGGAAGGCTGAGGCAGGAGAATCGCTTGAACTACAGAGGCAGAGGTTGCAGTGAGCCGAGATCCCACCACATGGCACTCCGGCCTGGGCAACAGAGCGAAACTCCGCTCTCGCTCCCCTCAAAATAATAAATAAATAAATAAATAAATAAATAAATAAATAAATAAATAAAGTGTGTGATGCCTTCTCCTTCTCTCTTCTTCCTGCTCTGGCCATGTGAAGGTTCCAGCTCCAGCTTTGCCTTCTGTGATGGGTAAAAGCTCCCTGAAGCTTCCCCAGAAGCAGAGGCTGCCATGCTGCCCGTACAGCTTACAGAACCATCAGCCAGTTAAACCTCTTTCTTTGTAACTGACCGGTCTCAGGTGTTTCTGTAGAGCAGTGTGAGAATGCACTCATACGGTAGTTTTCCACGGGCATTTAATCAGCTCAGGAAAGCCACTCTTATCTCCACACATTGTCACACTTTATTTTGGTGGGATGTGTACCCAATGTAATACTCTCTGGTGTGACCAACAACCTAATTTCAGGTATTTTAAAAAATCAAATACACCCACAAAGTATGGAGATGAAGTAATGGTAATGATATCTAAACAGATATTCCACAAGATCTAAAAGTCATGACACAAAAATTACTCCAGATAAGTTTCAGATAATAAAATTGTCTTAGGTGACTAATCCTAGGAAAACAGAACTAATGTATTTAGAATTATTCTAATATACTTAAAAATAGTGATTTTACTAGTATTCTAATTTAGTTCTCAGAAACAGAAAAAGAAAAAAACTGGCTTCTATAAACTAGTATTCCCATCTCATGGCTTTTACAATTCTGGCACTAATCATTGTAGAGCTGTGCACATTCTTTATATCCACAGGCCATGAGGAATGCCACAGCCAGGCCAGCAAGGATGCACGTTGCTGACTTGCCCAGGTGCATGAAGAATGCAGGGCTGGCAATGATGCCTTTTGAACGCCAGGGACCAGTTCCCCACCTGCCTCCTCTCTCACAGTCTCCCAAACCTCTCTTCCAGTTCCTTCAGAACTTCCTACCTCTACTTACCAACTCACAGGTAAAGTCCCTACGATACATTCTCCTTGCTTAGGCGAGAGGTACCCCTCTGGTAGGGCTCCGGCTAGAGGTCAGAATTGCTGAGAAGGACTAATCCATTACAAAGCATATCCCTGAATGACTGAAGGACTTTCCCCATCTGAAGACATTTCATCAGTGGGCAAAGCTCGCCTAATGCTAGGCGGGAGGAGTGAAAGAGGAACAGACGTGGAGAGAATCTTATGAAATTTCAGAATTGCAACCATGCACACAAAAATCCTAAAGCCTTCATTTCCAAAGAAAAGAGATCTTGATTAATAAAAAACTTCTCACCAGTAACGTGAACTGTTGCGGGAAGTCAGGGACCCCGAACAGAGGGATCAGCTGAAGCCGCGGCAGAAGAACATAAATTGTAAAGATTTCATGGACATTTATTAGTTTCCCAAATTAATACTTTTATAGTTTCTTACACCTGTCTTTACTGTAATCTCTGAACATAAATTGTGAAGATTTCATGGACACTTATCACTTCCCCAATCAATACCCTTGTGTTTTCCTATGCCTGTCTTTACCTTAATCTCTTAATCTCATCATCTTCTTTGTAAACTGAGGAGGATGAATGTCACCTCAGGACCCTGTGATTGTATCAGCTGCACAAATTGTTTGCAGAGCATGTGTGTTTGAACAATATGAAATCTGCGCATCTTAAAAATAAAAGAACAGGATAACAGCGATGTTCAGGGAACAAGAGAGGTAACTTTGAACTGGCATCTGGATGGAACAGAGCTATATTTCTCCTCTTTCATAAGCAAATAGGAGAAATATCGCTGAATTCTTTTGCTCAGCAAGGAACATCCCTGAGAAAGAGAATGCGCCCTGAGGGTAGGCCTATGAACGGCCCTCTCAAAGCGGGCTTTTATGGTCTTTTACGGTTGAAGCCGAAGGGATTAAATAAGCCCTGGTCTCCTGTAGCGCTCCCAGGCTGATTAGGATGAGGAAATTCCTCCCTAATAAATTTTGGTCAGACAGGTTATCTGCTCTCAAACCCTGTTTCCTGATAAGATGTTATCGACGACAAAGCATGCCCGAAACTTCATTAGCAATTTTAATTTCGCCTCATCCTGTGGTCCTGTGATCTCGCCCTGCCTCCATTTGCTTTATATTTTATTACCTTGTGAAGTATGTGATCTCTGTGACCCACACCCTATTCATGCACTCCCTCCCCTTTTGAAAATCGCTAATAAAAACTTGCTGGTTTTACTGCTGGGGAATATCACGGATCCTGCTGACATGTGATGTCTCCCCTGGACACCCAGCTTTAAATTTCTCTCTCTTGTGCTCTTTCCCTTTATTTCTCAACCCAGCCCAGACACTTAGGAAACAGAAAAGAATCCACGTTAAATATTGGGAGCGGGTTCTCCCGATATCTGGCGCTAACGTGGTCTTTCTTTTTTCCTAAGTGTATGTGGGAACCTGACTCCTTTTGGCAGGTACAGTGAAACGACATCGGCTTGGTTCACAGATACGTGTGTTCGACTCCCTGACGAATGGTGAATAGTCTGTGTATAATCCTGGTTAACTATGGGACACACGGAGTATAAAAATTATACCTATCTCTTCTATATTAAACTCTGGTTAAAACAAGGAATGATTTGGGTGCCCATGGAAAATATGGTCTCTCTATTCAGGGCGGTGGAAAAATACTGTCCTTGGTTTCCTAAAAAAGGAACCGTATATGTAAAAGTATTGGACCTTTTTACAGCATTCCAGGACTTTGTCTCAACAGGGAATTGTGCTCCTGTCACTGCTTGGGATGATTGGGCCTTGGTGAGTGCCATCCTAATACCTCCTCAACTTTTCTCTCACATGGCCTTCGTTATCTGATCAGCCTCTCCATTCAGCTACTCCTCTTCCACCTAACGATGCTGAAAATTCAACGTCTAACTCTGGTGACTTTGGCTTAACGTTACCCCTTGATGATCTTACTTCTTTTCACGAAGAGCAAGTACTTGCAGCTCCCGTGGCCGTGGCCGTGACTCACTCAGCCCAGGACCATAGATATGCTAATTCGTCCCTCTTCAAACCTTTGCAGCATTTGTCTCTAGGTGTCACCTAATGGCTCCGGGACCAAACTACAATTTACCTGTAATTCCTCAGGCCTTCTATCCACTTCAGCCCCTCACCCTCCTGTCGTTTCAGTTCCTCAACTGGTCACGTTGCCATCCCCTCAGCCTGCTTCTTTGTATGGTTCTTCGCACATGGACGCCAGCAATCACCGGTATACTTCTGCTTCTTCTACTCCTTCAATTCCCCTTTCTCACACTCTCATTCTGGTCTGCGTCGATATGCGCCGCTCAATTTTACTTTAAAAAAAAAAATTTAAGGATGCGTGTACTCAGTACGGTCCTACTTCTCCTTAGGTTAAAATGGTGTTGCAAACTTTTTGTACAGAGGTCGCTTTGCTTCCTTTAGACTGGGACATTTTGACAAAAGCTGTTCTGACCCCATCTCAGCATTTACAATTTCGTACTTGGTGGTCAGAGGAGGCCTGTCTGCAGACTCAGCTATATTAACTAATGGCATTCTAGTTACTCAGGCTCAGCTCACAGGCTCCGATCGTTTCTCTGATACTTATGCCCAATCAGGCTTTGAAAAACTGTAGACTTTAACTCAATTGGTTTCTGAACAGTTACAGCTTAAAAATGTGGAACCCTCTCTTTCCCCCTGGAATTCTCCTGTGTTTCCACTAAAAAAGAAATCAGGCATGTGGCAGATGGTAACCGACTTAAGGGCCATTAACGCTGTAATGAAACCTATGGGGTCCGTCCAGCCCGGCATGCCTGCCCCTGCTTCAATACCTAAACATTGGCCTCTTATAGTCACTGATCTTAAAGATTGGTTTTTTCATATTGCTTTACATGAATCGGATTGTGAAAAAATTGCTTTTACTGTATCATCTATCAATAATAAGGAGCCTGCAGCTCGTTATCAATGGAAAGTACTTCCTCAAGGACTCCTGAATAGCCCGACAATCTGCCAGCTTTATGTTGGACGGGTGCTGTCACCGGTTCGAGCCCAATTTCCCCAGGCCTATATTCTTCATTATATTGATGATATTTTAATTGGTGCCCCCACTGATAAAGAATTAATTGACTGTTATCAAATTTTGAGCCGCCGTGTTACTGAGGCTGGATTACACACCGCCCAGGATAAAATTCAACAGACCACTCCTGTTCAATATTTAGAAATGATGGTCGAATAAACAATGCATCCAACCTCAAAAAAATTCAAATTAGGAGAAATTCCTTAAAAACTTTAAATGACTTCCAAAAACTTTTGGGTAACATTAATTATTTAAGACCTACTTTAGGCATTCCAACCCATGCACTGTTGAACTTGTTTTCTACTCTGCGGGGAAAGTCCCATCTCCACAGTCCCAGGACTTTGACCCCTGAGGCTTCACTAGAACTGGAATCCGCAGAGGAAAGAATCCAGACCGCCCAGTTATCTAGAGGACAGCCGTTTCAGCTTCTGGTTTTCGCTTCATTACACTCCCCTATTGGACTAACAGTTCGAAATAATGATTTAGTGGAGTGGTGTTTTCTTCCTCATTCTGTGTCAAAAACTTTGTCTGTCTATCTGGACCAAACTGCCGTAATAATTGGCCAGGCTTGGTGTACAATACTTCAAATTTCTGTATTTGATCCGAATTTAATTGTAGTTCCTTTAAATCGGCTCAAAGTTCAGGCTGCCTTTCAACATTCAGCACTGTGGCAAATTCACTTGGCTGATTTTATTGGTGTTATTAACAATCATTATCCAAAAAACGAACTGTTTGATTTTATAAAAATGA
Source organism: Macaca fascicularis (assembly GCF_037993035.2). NCBI lineage: Eukaryota > Metazoa > Chordata > Mammalia > Primates > Cercopithecidae > Macaca > Macaca fascicularis. The sequence continues at coordinate 190,830,087 of NC_088379.1, read as the reverse complement.
CATCTTGGTTGGTCCTTCGACTAACCAAAGATCAGCCCATTCCTGAGGCTGTTGCAGTGTTCACCGATGGCTCCAGCAATGGTAATGCTAGCTATGCAGGTCCTACAGACAAGCTTATTCCTACTTCTTATATTTCTGCTCAAAAGGCAGAGTTAATTGCTGTGATTACTGCCTTACAGGATTTCCCCAAATCTTTAAATATTGTCTTTAATTCTACTTAACATGGGAAAGAGGATGTGCTTGGGTTTCACCAGATCATCAAACAAAACCCACAGAGAAAAGACGTCTGTGTCAGAGATTGCCCTCAGACGTGGTGAGATCTGTGCCAACTTCTTAGAAGCTGTCATGCCAAATCACAATGGGTCTAATTCAATCCTCTCTGATGGCAATGGAGACTCATCTAACTAATCCCACTTCTAATTACCTTTCTTTTTCTCCTTACAAACCTAAAAATCTCTCCATTTCTATTAGCCTAAAAATAACATCCCTCTGTTTTTCTCTTCCTCCTTCAGCACTCAATCTCGCTTATAATGGGTTTTATTTAATGATTCTCCTCTTTATACTTTCTGTCTCTCCAGTTTCCTCTCACACTGATTTACCTGCTACACATAATCATTCTTATTGGGCTTATGTGCCTTTTCCTCCACTTACTCGACCTCTCACCTGGATGGACGCTCCTGTGGAAATCTGCACTAACGACAGTGTGTGGATGCCTGGAGCTACAGATGACCATTGCCCCGCTCAACCAGGAGAAGAAGGCACTGCTTTTAATGTTACCAGGGGTTACAAATAACCACCTCTGTGCCTCGGACACGCACCTGGTTGTATTCATCTAGAAACTCAAGTGTGGGCTGCTTATCTTCCGGAGAGATCAGTTACAGAGGAACCGGGACATTTGGTCTCTGGCCGCTCCCTTTCTCCTTTAAAACAAATGAAAGCGGGAGTAATGGGAGATGCTCCATACTTTCAATAGAAACCTGCAGGAAAACCATGCCCTAAAAATTTTGAGGGCCCATCTAAAACTTTAATTTGGGAAGACTGTGGTAACTCACATGCAGTAATATTTAAAAATGACTCATATGGTTTAGTAATAGACTGGGCACCAAAGGGCTGTTTAAAAAACCATTGCTCCTCTGGTGGAAGGGAATGCCTGGAGGCTACTTATTTTATTTCTTATTGGGAGAATGAGAATCATCCTTCTACTTTGCATAGGAGGTTCAGCTCATTCTTTCCCGTAAAATGGGAAGATAAAGGCATTATCCTCCCCGCCGCGCCAAGGCCTCGTATGATACTCCCCATTCTGAGCCCAGAACACCCAGAACTTTGGAAATTGGCTATTGCTATGTCTGGACTGTGAGTATGGGAAGGGGAAACTATTCTGTCTGTTGTACCCACTACTGCCCCCATCTCTCAGTATCAACGTAGATCCAGACATTCTGCTTTACTTACCTCCAGCCTGACTATTCCCATACAGAGTTGTGTTAAGCCTCCTTACATGCTGTTAGTGGGAAATATAAAAATTTGGACAAACAATCAAACTGTCCAATGCATTAATTGTCATTTGTACACTTGTATTAACTCCCATTTTGACTCCAGGAAAAGTGTAATGTTGGTTCGAGCTCGAGAAGGAATCTGGATTCCGGTAACTTTGCCCAGACCTTGGGAATCCTCTCCCTCGATGCATTTAATTAATGAAGTGTTACAGCAAATTCTAAAAAGATCTAAGAGATTTGTTTTCACTATAATCACTGTGATCATTACAGTCACTGCACTGGCCACCACTGCCGGAATGCCGTTACATCAATCTATTCAAACAGCTTATTTTGTTAATAATTAGCAAGCCAATTCCACCCAAATGTGGAATTCTCAACAAGGCATTGATCAAAAATTGGCTAATCAAATTAATGATTTAAGACTGTCTGTTATTTGGCTTGGAGATCGGGTAGTGAGTCTCGAACATCACTTGCAAATGCAGTGCGACTGGAATACTTCTGATTTCTGTATCACCCCATATTCCTATAATGAGACTGATCATTCATGGGAAATGGTCCAGGGACACCTTCTGGGAAGGGAAGATAATTTATCATTGGACATAACTAAATTAAAGAAACAAATTTTTGAAGCCTCTCAAGCTCACTTATCCATTGTGCCGGGAGCTGAGGCCTTAGATCAGGTGGTGAAAAATCTTTACGGATTGAACCCCATGACTTGGATCAAGTCTACTGGGGGCTCTACTGTGGTGAAGTTTGGAATTATGTTTCTCTGTTTAATCGGCTTGTTTTCAGTGTGCCGGGCCAGTCAAAGAATCCTGCGTCAAAATCGAGAGAATGAACAAGCCTTCATCACCAAGGCACATTTATGTAAAAAGAAAGGGAGAGATGTTGTGGGAAGTCAGGGACCCCGAACGGAGGGACCGGCTGAAGCCACAGCGGAAGAACATAAATTGTGAAGATTTCATGGACATTTATTAGTTCCCCAAATTAATACTTTTATAATTTCCTATACCTGTCTTTACTGTAATCTCTGAACATAAATTGTGAAGATTTCATGGACACTTATCACTTCCCCAGTCAATACCCTTGTGTTTTCCTATGCCTGTCTTTACTTTAATCTCTTAATTGCATCATCTTTTTCATAAGCTGAGGAGGATGAATGTCGCCTCAGGACCCTGTGATTGTATCAACTGCACAAATTGTTTGTAGAACACATGTGTTTGAACAATATGAAATCTGGGCATCTTAAAAAAAAAATAGAACAGGATAACAGCGATGTTCAGGGAACAAGAGAGGTAACTTTGAACTCGCCGCAGGTGAGCTGGGCGGAACAGAGCTATATTTCTCCTCTTTCATAAGCAAATAGGAGAAATATCGCTGAATTCTTTTTCTCAGCAAGGAACATCCCTGAGAAAGAGAATGCACTCTGAAGGTAGGCCTATAGACGGCCCCTTTGGAAGCGTGTGCTGTCTTTTATGGTCGAAGCCGAAGGGATGAAACAAGCCCCAGTCTCCTGTAGCGCTCCCAGGCTGATTAGGATGAGGAAAATTCCCGCCTAATAAATTGTGGTCAGACAGGTTATCTGCTCTCAAACCCTGTTTCCTGATAAGATGTTATCGACGACAATGTGTGCCCGAATTTTCATTAGCAATTTTAATTTTGCCCCATCCTGTGGTCCTGTGATCTCGCCCTGCCTCCATTTGCTTTGTGATATTTTATTACCTTGTGAAGCATGTGATCTCTGTGACCCACACCCTATTCATGCACTCCCTCCCCTTTTGAAAATCGCTAATAAAAGCTTGCTGGTTTTACGGCTCAGGGAGCATCACGGATCCTGCCGACATGGGATGTCTCCCCTGGACACCCAGCTTTAAATTTCTCTCTCTTGTGCTCTTTCCCTTTATTTCTCAACCCAGCCGAGACACTTGGGAAATAGAAAAGAACCCAGGTTAAACATCAGGAGCAGGTTCTCCCAATAATGAACCACTGGAAAACAATAGAGATAAGCTTTCCAAACATTTAGAGAAAATTATTTTGAATTTAAAATTTCATATCCAGGCAAGGGGTATAGTGGCTCATCCCTGAAATCCCAGCACTTCAGAAGGGGTAGGCAGAAGGATACTTGAGACCAGGAGTTCAAGACTAGCCTGGGCAACATAGTGAGACCCCATATCTACACACACACACACACACACAAAATTAGAAATTAGCCAAGTGTGGTGGCACAAGCCTGTAGTTCCAGCTACTTCGGAGGATGAGGCAGGAGGATCGCTTGAGCCCCGGAGGTTAAGGCTGCAATGAATCATGATCACACCACTGCACTCCAGCCTGGGCAACAGAGCAAGATCCTCTCTCTAAAAAACAAGAAAATTACCTTTGGCCAGGCCAAAAAAATTACCTGTGGCTCATGCCTGGAATCCCATCACTTTAGGAAGCTGAGGCTGGAGGATCCCTTGAGCCCAGGAGTTTGGGACCAGCCTGGGCAACATAGGGAAACCTCATCTCCACCAAAAAGTTTTTAAAAATTAGCTGGGCATAGTGGTTCGCACCTGTGGTCCCAGCTACTCGGGACACTGAGGTGTGAGAATTGCTTGAGCCAGGGAGGTCAAGGCTGCAGTGAGCCACAATCATGCCACTGTACTTTAGCCTGGGCAACACAGCGAGACCGTGTCTCTAAATCAATAAATGAAATGAAATGAAATAAAATAAAAAAAAATTTCACATCCACCTGAATAACTAAAGAAAAAGGTACGAGTATTTTGAGATATGCAAAAATGCAGTAAGTTCATAGCCATATGATCTGTATGAAAACGTTATTCCAGGACATGCTTCGGTAAAACAAGCAAAAATGCAGTTAAAGGATGAAATGAGAGTGAAGAAAAAGTTGCTGTTGAATGAGATCTAACAGAAATAAAGAAAATGAAGAAGCAATGAAAAAGAGTCTCACTTGGCCTTAGAATATTTGGCCTTGGAAATATTTTGTAAGGGCACATGGAATTCACATTCTTCGTCCAAGTGAGAGACAATGTTGCCTAATGGTTAGGACATGGGGTCTGGAGCCAGACTACCTGGAGTTAACCACTATTCATAGTTTGATTTGTAAACTTTGCAACCTTTGTATTAGGTTAATACATAGGCACGCCCCTGTGCAGACACATACCAGCACATAATCATCGGTAAACCTGGGAGCCAACTTGCTGAAGCCAACTCCATTTTTGCCCAAGTGCCCACAATTGCCAATGCCAGTTTCTGATCTTCCTGCACACCTGAACATCTTTCCACTTCCCCGCTTCTTCCATTATCCTTCGTGAGGTGAAAGAAAGCCATTTACTTACTCCTAGGCACACCTGAATGTTCTCTCCTATGCAAGACACTGTCACACAATGCCAGCTGCTGTCTCCCCTCCTGCCAATAAAACTAACAAAAGGGGACACGCTCTTTTAACATCTTGGAGTTTTGTTTCTTTAAGGTAAAGTGTGATTTGTTAAAAAGGTGTTGCAAAATGATTTCCATAGCTTCCCTAATGTGTTTTTTCCAGGTACAGAATGCTACAGAGGAAAAAAATTAAATACTGCATAAATATATGATCAAATTAACCAGATACTGGTGCTTTTACTTGTATTCTGAGTTATACCCTTCTCCCAAGCCCATGTCATCTCCCGGTTCTTCCACTTTCCTTCCTGAATGATTCTGACTAGATTTCAAGCACCAGATCCAAGAAAGACCAAAGAAGGTTAAAACCATACACATTCTACTAACGAATTCTACTCAGCAAGAGAGACCCTGCCCAGTAAGAACGTGAAATGAACACCTTCACTTACTTGGATGACTGCTGGCCATTCCTTTTTTCTTTAGTCCAAATCCAGACATTTCATCAGGGAAATGTGTGACAAATAGGCGGCACTCTCGAAAGTGAAAGTAAAGCTTGAAAAAAATGCTTTTATGTTTGGTGCATTCCAGGAAAGGCAAAGGGGGAAAACAAAAACAATCTCCGACACCTCAGAGAGGTGTTTCAAACTGCTTCGAGAAACATCTTGTTTTTATTTTATTTTAACTTTTTTAAAGCTGAGATCCTTGGATTTCATTAAAAGGGTCACAGATTTAGCAACAGCTGAAGTCGAAAGTGGGGACCTCACCATTTGATGTGGATGGGTCTGGACCTCTACAAGTTAACGAATAACAGTGAATCCCTCGATTTTCTGCTAGACTCATGCAAAGCTGTCAGAATTGGGTAGTGTATGGTCACAGGGACAGAAAAAAAAATTCCTAATCAAAGCTAAAGTACTTTCACTTCTTCTGTCTGGCTTTTATCTCTTTGCAACGCTGTAAAATAACACTGCAGAAGTTAACCTCTTGTCCCAGGAAGAAACTGAGTTTCACAGCAAAGGAAGAGCCGATCATGGCAGAGCCGAGAGGCAGTCCCATTCCTGCTGATCCACTTTTCAATGGTCAAACGCGTTAGGGAACAAATCAGTATGCCCAGTAAAGTTCAGATTAACTAGGCATTTCGTTCTTAATTCGCTTTAATGACTCCAACTAGTTAAGTGAATGCGCTTGTTAAGAAATGAACTCACTTTTTTTCATTACAGATGTACTAGGATATATTATAACTATGTTGTTACACAGTGAAATATCACAGTTGAAGGAACTGTAGACCACCTAACCTCGCTCCCTTGTTTGAGAAATCAGGAAAACGAAACCTAGAGAGGTGAGTGGCTTGCCTAAGGACATGCCACAAACCACCATACGCGTCTATCACACAAGTCATAAAACAACTGGACGGCTGGGACATGACATTAGCTTGAACTGATTGCAGAACTGATGGCAAGAAACAAGCGTGCATCACGGGGCAGAGTACCCTCCCGGGGGCTCCAGCTTTAGCTAGACCGCTTTGTAGTTACTGGGCTCATGGCTACATGTCTCTGACTTTCATTTGTGACATCTGAAACATAATACCACAAGCAAACAGATGTCCTGAGTAAGTGACTGTCCCTCACATCTCTCCATGGGGATGTCCAGGAAACTTCACTAATATTCAAAAGGTTTCTTCTCTGTGGGCGCCTTGAGGACAGGGTGAGGTTTATTCTGTGTATTATAGCTCCCCAGCTACCCCCTGAGGTAGACTGTTCCTTCGGCCTTCGATGGAAGAGACTCCTCCCCAGAATTCAAACCCTTGTGTGATCTTCTCCCATGCTGACTCTGGGCTTGGCCATTTGACTAGCTTCGGCCAATGGGATATTAGCAATCATGCAGCAAGGTCTCATTGCCAAACACGATTCCCAAGGCTTGAGAAGCAAGCAAATAAATGACAGTTGTTGTTTTAAGTTAAAAAAAATTGGAATGGTGTCGTATGCATTATTAGCGAAATAAAACACATCGTCTCAACAATCCTTCATACCTATCGCTTACGCCTTATGACTCCTTATACAGATTAAATTTCCCACAATACTGGTTGACTAGTGAATGGCTTTCAATAAGTAAATTGTACTGATGGTCTCCTAATGCAGTAGTTTTGGCTTAATATCTGTTCATATTCAGATATTATTGGTCCTTAATTCTTGCTAGTTTCTAAATACCACACAGACTGTTTTCTCTCCACTGTACATTTCTTAACTACATGCATTAACTTATTTAGCTATGATGGTGGTTGGAGCTGTAGTGAAAAACCTCATTTTCCTCTTTTTAAAAGAATTAAGGCTACGGGCAGTGGATCATGTCTGTAATCCCAGCACTTTGGGAGATCGCTTGAGCCTAGGAGTTCAAGACCGGCCTGGGCAACATGGCAAAACTCCATCTCTACAAAAATTACAAAAATTAGCTGGGTGTAGTAGTGCATGCCTGTAGTCTCAGCTACTTGGGAGACTGAGGTGGGAGGATCACTTTAGCCCAGGTAAATTCAAGTTTTGCATTGAGTCATGAGCGTCCCACCACACTCCAGCCTGGGTAACAGAGTGAGACCCTGTCTCAAAAAGAGAGAGAAAGAGAATTAAATAAAAATAACATATGCCCATAAATGTAAAATAACAAATTTAGTAAACACTGATATTTCATAGCATTACAGATCACCCAATCTCAGAATAAAGGGAAGCTGTATATTCCCAGCAGAACTGACATCTACGGAATTCTAGAAGCCAAAGTCCCTTAGATTTATTCACATTCTAAAAACTCTAAGTTCCCTCCTTCCATTTGAGGGACCATTTTAATGAGAATTTAGTAAGATAATATACACAAAATTTCTGGGAGAATGACTTGACAAAACACAGCAAGTTACAGAGACTGGAGTGACAAGCCAGATATAATTAGCAACTTACCACTCACACGCTGAACTACACAGCCACTGTTCTTCTCTGCTCGCTCTTGATAACATTTCTTAATAAAACAACCGTTTTTATTTATTTATTTTTTCCTGAGACAGTCTCGCTCTGTCACCCTGGCTGGAGTCCAGTGTTGTGATCTCGACTCACTGCAACCTCCACCTCCTGGTTTCAAATAATTCTCCTGCCTCAGCCTCCCGAGTAGCTGGGATTACAGGCACGTGCCATGATGCCTGGCTACTTTTTTGTATTTTTAGTAGAGACGGGGTTTCACTGTGTTAGCCAGGATGGTCTCTATCTCCTGACATCATGATTCACCCACCTCCGCCTCCCAAAGTGCTGGGATTACAGGAGTGAGCCACCATGCCCGGCCAATTACAACCATTTTAACTATAGGCAAAGATAGTGTATAGTCTGTAGGCAGTCTAGTCAATTCATTATAAGATTTATAAGGGAAAGTTTATCATTTTAATTATCATCATTATCAGCACCTACAATACTGAGGCTTTATGGGATCGTCTTTACAATCTCCCGAATGGATGAATTTAGACATAAGAATTGCATCACCGCAGCTTCTAACCACAAATATAGAGAATTGAAATTGTGGGGCCAACAGAAGACTCTCCTCTCAATGCATCTATGTGAAAAGGCGGATTAGTACTGAACAACACAATAATTACACTTTGCCAGGCTCTGCGAGGGCCAAATATAGAGAGAACTAATTGCTCAGTAATACTTAACCTTTGTGCCAGCAATGAATATCCAACTGTCAGTGAGCTGTTGGGTATTTGAGGCAATATCACGCATAGGTTTAATTTAAACTGGCTCTTAGAGTCTCAGAAGTGAACCTTTATTCATGGCGTTAAAGTACATTAAAATGGAGACCAGGCCCGAGGAATCCAGGAACATACCAAACCAGCAAACTCATGAACAACCGCGACCTGGCTTGGTGTGCAAACATAAGCGACAGATGCAAACATGATAACTTGAGCACTCTATCTTGTAAATGCCTATATTAAAGAAAAACATAAGCGCAACCAATCAGAAGCAGCCAACAAACTTATATAACTAAGGACTTTCCAGTGAGATAGACCAAATAAGGTAGCTGTATAACTGCAAACATTCAAGCGCTATCTTTACTCTACTTCTGTCTCTGTCCTGAAAAAGCCTTCTCTTGTGTTCCCTCCGTGGAGCTCCTCAACCACTTCTGGTTCATGAATCATGGCTGGTTCAGAACCACTGTAAAATTGTATTGTGTCTCGGTTTACTTTTTTATTTGTATAGATTTATGGGAGTAGAAGGGCCGTTTTGTTCCATGCATAGATTGCATAGTGATGGAGTCAGGGTCTTTAGGGTATTCATCAACCAAATAACATACATTGTAACATTAATATCAGTTTACTTTTTAACAATAGGAACAAGGAGATTGGACCAACCAATGTTCTCTGGGTTGGCAGGAAGCCAAAGTGAGGCTAGACCTTTAAATCATTCAAACTTCTCCTGGGTATGTAATGTGATTAATATATTATGAACCTAAAACAATGGTTAAATTCCCTGAGAGCACCAGACAGACAGTCATTGTGAACTGCGTTCAACTGGTCCCTTCACAGTCACCATTCCAAAAAGACATGGTTCTGAGCTGTATTGGCTGAAACTCTAGGGAGCATTTCTTTTCTTTTTGAACCCTTTCTCTAAAGTGAAGATACAGTTCCTTTTACCAGTGTCACTTCCATTTCTGCTCACTGAGCTTTGGCTGGTTTGAACTCGGCTCAAACAAAGACCCCAGCAACAACTTTAACAAGAGAGAAAATAACAAATGTCCCTCTCCCTACTCTCACTCATGTCTGCTGAGTGGTATTGAACTTGAACTTCCCCTCTGAAAAAGAAACCAATGTTTGCCACACAGAGCTTCTGGTTTAACCTAAACTTTTTTTTTTTTTTTTTAAGGTGGAGTCTCGCTCCGTCGTCCAGGCTGGAGTGCAGTGGCGCGATCTCAGCTCACTGCAACCTCTGCCTCCCAGGTTCAAGCAATTCTCATGCCTCAGCCTTCTGAGTAGCTGGGACTACAGGCGCCGCCACCATGCCTGGCTAATTGTTGTATTTTTAGTAGAGATGGGGCCTCACCATGTTAGCCAGGATGGTCTCAATCTCCTGACCTCGTGATCCACTTGCCTCGGCCTCCCAAAGTGCTGGGATTACAGGTGTGAGCTACCGCACTGGGCCTAACCTAAACTTTTGTTTATTTATTTTATTGCATTGTTTGTAATTTAACAAGGTAGTTGAAAAGTGATACTTTTTTAAATTTCATGAGATATGCACTGTTTTATTCCTTCATTTTAAACCACTCTATCAGCGTATGGTTAATATACAAAAAGCTGTACATATTTAATATATACAACTTGAGGAGCTTGGAGACAAGTATACTTCCGTGAAACCATCACCACAATCCTTACCATAAGCCTGTCCATCACCTCCAGAAATTTCCCTTTAATCTCTTTATTATTATTTTTGTGGTCTGACCAGAATTTGCCAGGCTGGAATTTCCTAATCCTAGCAAGCCTGGGGGCCTGGGGGCACTGCAGGAGACTAGGGCATGTTTCATCCCTATTTTCATCTATTTACATCTGCATAAGGCAGACACCCCCAGAGCGGCCATTTCAGAGGCCTCCTCTGGGAATGCGTTCTTTTCCCAGGGCTGTTACTTATTCATATTCCTTACTGGGGAAAAAATTCAGTGATATTTATCTCACCCATTTTCAGAAATAAGAGAAATATGGCTCTGTTCCACCCGGCCCACAGACAGTCAGACTTTTAAGGTTATCTCCCTTGTTCCCTGAAAATCACTGTTACCCTGCTCTTAAGGTGCCAGATTTTATATTGTTCAAATACACATGCTCTACAAACAATTTGTGCAGTTAACACAATCATCACAGGATCCTGAGGCAACATTCATCCTCAGCTTACGGAGATGATGGGATTAAGAGATTAAAGTAAAGAAAGCCATAGGAAATCACAAGAGTATTGATTGGGGAAGGGATAAATGTCCATGAAATCTTCACAATTTATGTTCTTCTGCCAGGGCTTCAGCCGGTCCCTCCGTTCAGTCATTTGAACATGACTCCTGCTTTTCACCTAAGAGTAACCTCTATCTGTATCATGGGATGGTCTTATAATAAGAATATGAGAGCTGGTGCCTAAAAAGTAGCAAGCAAAAGTGGAAAGAAGTGGGGAGAGGGAAGCCTTACTATCATAAATATTTGTAGATAAAATAGGTAAATCTAACAAACTTCAAAAAAAAAAATCCTCTACTATAGAGTTTACAGCATGTATAGAATGCCTAGTCTAATTCTTTATCTAGAAATAGGACTGTTTAAGAGGTGAGAGTACACTTTAAAGTCATCAAAAAGAGTAGCATTGCTTTTTCTTTAAATTACCTGTTTATGTCATTTACTTGATTTTTTAATTTTTGTTATGGATTTATAAGAGGTTTTGTGGACGTTACCAAAATTAGCTTTGGTCCAAGTGTGTTGCTGATTTTGCTTGATATATTGTTAGCTTTTGGTTTTTCAAAGTGATAGTCTTAACTAGTCAAAACTTCCTCAAAGGATTGACATCAGCAAAATGGCAGACTAGGAAGCTTCAATTCCTCGTTTCCCCATGGAACCATCAAAAATGACCAGAAAGTTGCTGAACTAATCTTAGAGTAGCTGTGGGAAAAAAAAGTTTACAGCAACCACGTAAATACCTAATAAAAAGTTCACCTTAAAAAGGTAGGAAATTGTATGGTATTTTTCTTTACCGCTGCCCCACTCCATCCTTGCCTCAGCATGGTCTCGTTCTAGAGGAGGCAGCAGCCCAGCTTCTGCTTATCTCTTTTTGCCTTCCTGCAAAAGCTGAGAGAGATGGTTGTTTATTCGAGTATTGAAGTGCCAACAAAAAATCATAGGGTATACAAAGAAGTAGTAAAACCTGGTCTAATCAAAGGAAAATGTAAATCTCCAGGTAATATCCCTAGAGAGCATGTACATTGGACCTACAAGACAAAGACTTTAAAATAGCTGTCTTGAATATGCTCAAAGATCTAAAGAAAAACACAAAGAACCAAAGAAAATGAGGACAACAATAAACAGACAAAATAAGAACGTCAGCAGAGACCAGAGTGGTGGCTCACGCCTATAATCCCAGCACTTTGGGAGGCCAAGGCGGGCAGATCACTTAAGGTCAGGACTTTGATACCATCCTGGCCAAAATGGTGAAACTCTGTCTCTACTAAAAACACAAAAATTAGCTGGGCATGGTGGCGCATGCTGCTAATCCCAGCTACTTGGGAGGCTGAGGCAGGAGAATCGCTTGAACCCAGGAGGGGGAGGTTGCAGTGAGCTGAGATTGCACCACTGCACTCCAGCCTGGGTGACAGAGCAAAACTCTGTCTCAAAAAAAAAAAAAAAAAAAAAAAAGCAGAGAAGTTAAAATTATACATATAAAATATGAAGCTGAAAAATACAACTGAATTGAAAAATTTACTAGAGGGATTTCAACTGCAGATTTCAGCAAGCAGAAGAAAGAATCAGTAAATTTAAAGGCAATACAATTAAAATTATTGAGTCTGAGGAGCAAAACAGGAAAGAAAAAAAAAGAATAAACAAAAGGGAGTAGAGCCTCATGGCCTTATGAAACACTGGCAAGTAGGCCACTATATGCATTATGGGAGTTCAGAAAAAGAAGAGAGACAGAAAGGGGCAAGGAGGTTATGTGAAGAAACATGGTCCCAAATTTTACAAATGTGATGAAGTACATGAGTCTAAAAATCCGAGAAGCTCAATGAACTTTAGGTAAGATGAACATAAAGAGACTCACAGTGAGGCACATGATAATCAAAATAAAAGTCTAAGACATATATAATCTTGAAAGCAGCAAGAGAGAAGTTACTTATGACATACAAAAGATCCTCAGTAAAATTATTGGTGGATTTGTTAGTAAAAACCTTTGAGGCCAGAATGCAGTGAGGCGATATATTTAAAGTGCTAAAAGAAAAAAAAATCTGTCAATCAAGAATTCTATATCTGGTGAAACTGTCTTTCAACAATGAAGGAGAAATGAAGACATTCCTAGATAAAGAAAAGTGGAGGGAGTTCATTATCACTAGATCTGCCCTACAAGACATGCTAAAGACTAGGAATCCTTTAGATTAAAATAAAATGATTCTAGACAGTAACTCAAAGCCATATAAAGACATAAAGATCTTTAGTAAGCCTAAGCATATGGTTAAAAAAAATGCTTTATTATAATTTTGGTTTGTAACTTCACTTTTTTCTTTTCTAGAGAATTTAAAAGATAAATGCATAAAAATAACTATAAATCTATGTTAGTTGAGTACATGATGTATAAAGGTGTAATCTGGACATAAATAGCATAAAGTCACAGGAGGTGGAGATATTTAAAAGTCCACTTGTGTGCAATTAAAGTTAAATTGGTATCAATTCAAATTATATTGGTATAACTTTAAAATGTTGCATGCAATTCCCATGATAACCACAAAGAAATTGCTGATAATATATACAAATAATTCTAACCGGAAATGAAAAAGAGGCATTAAAATTGATTTTAGTTTTTTAAAATGTATTATAAGACTACAGTAAAAAACTGTATACCAACAAATTGGATAATATAGGTGCAATGGCCAAATCCTCAGAAACATACAACCTACCAAGACTGAATCACAAAGCTGTAGAAAATCTGAATGGACCTATTACTAGTAAGAAGTTTGAATCAGTAACCAAAACATTCCAAACAACAGCAAGATCTCTGACCTAGATGGTTTACTAACGAATTCTACCACACGTTTAAAAAATTAGCACCAATCTTTCTCAAACTTTTCCGAAAACCGGGAGACAAAGGAACACTTCTAATTTATTTGATGAGGCCAGCATCACCCTACTACCAAAGCCAAAGTCACTACAAGAAAAGAAAATTGCAGGCCAGGATCCCTTATAAATACTGATATAAGTATCTTTAGCAAAATGCTAGCAGCATATTTAACAGATTATGCATCATGACCAAGTGGGATTTATTCCTGGAATGCATTGATGGTTCAACATACAAAGGTTAATCAATGTAATATTCCACATTAACAGAATGGAAAAGAAAGTCACATGATTGGTCCCACACGGTGGCTCACACCTGTAATCCCAGTACATTGAGAGGCCGACTTGGGTGGTAAGATGTTTGAGACCAGCCTGACCAACATGGTAAAACCCCGTTTCTGCTAAAAAATACAAAAATTAGCCTGATGTGGTGGTGGCGCCTGTAGTCCCAGCTACTGGGGAGGCCGAGGCAGGAGACTCGCTTGAACCAGGGAGGTGAAGGTTTCAGTGAGCTGAGATCATGCCACTGCACTCCTGCCTCGGCAACAAAGCATGACTCTGCCTCAAAAAAAAAAATAATAATAATAATAAATAAAAACAAAAACACATGATCATCTCATTTGATGCAGAAAAAGCATTTGCTCCTGTTAAAAACCCTTTTGTGATAGAAATACTCAACTCTTTTATATGATTTAAAGATTGTTTTGATGACAGAGTAAAATACAACGACTCCCAGATAGGTGAAAAGCAGAATTATTTGTTACTTACGGTTCCAAATAGAGAAGGCTTCTAGGCAGGGCCATGCAGGGAATTGAGCCTAGGCCAGGGTAACAGCAACCTGGAGCTGTGGGAAGCAGCTTACGTATGGCAAGCTGGGTGGAGCGGGCTAGATTCTGTGGGTTTCCTGTGGGTTGGCTATTTGAATACTTTCAGAGGGCTCTGGGAGATAGGGGCTGTCCCTCCTGCTATGGTAACTGGCCCTAAGGTGATTCGCGTGGGTGTGTAGTGGCCTGTAGTGTGACAGCCCTATAAGGGAAGTGGTTCAGTTGTGGACTTAATCACCTCCTCGATGAGAGGAGATGACCAGCCTCTCATCAGCTTCTCACTACTGGGTCAGGACAGATTTTTAAAAAGCTATATTACAATTGATTCCCTGATGCACTGTTCTCAGTTTTAAGTTTAGTGTTTTTTTGTTTTGTTTTGTTTTTTGTTGTTGTTTTTGGTGGGTGTGTTGGGGGAGGTACTTGAGTAGCTCAAATAGTACAGGAGATTTCCGGAGAGTAGGGCATAAGTTGTCTTAAACAGCATAGAAAACAATTTATTATAAGAGTCAAAAACAGACAAACAAGGAAAAGTATAAGGAGTTTCTGAAGGATGGTTCATAACCAAGTTCCCTATTCATAATTGTCAAGATTGCAGACCTGAAACGCCCAGGGTCTCTAACAATATCTTCACGGAGTTGTAACATATGTTCAAAATAGGAGTTATACTTTCATGACCGTAATACCTCAGTGTATTTCTTGGGTCAAGAGAGCAGGTCTAGCAGTTATGTTAGGGGAGAATATTAATCACTTAGTAAGAGATATGTAAAGAATAATGGCATTTGTAACCAAATGAAATGAGTAGCTGTGGTGGTCATGGTCAGAGACTCAGGGCAGGAGGTGGCAGTGGATAGATTGAGGTGGATACCTGGACGTGGATGGCGGGAGGTGGATATCTGGGTTTGGATGGCTGGAGGTGGATATCTGGGTTTGGATGGCGGGAGGTGGATATCTGGGTTTGGATGGCTGGAGGTGGATGGCTGGAATTGGATAGCTGGAGGTGGATGACTGGAGGGTGGATGGCTGGAGGTGGATGGCTGGAATTGGATAGCTGGAGGATGGATGGCTGGAGGATGGATGGCTGGAGGTGGATGGCTGCAGGTGGATGACTGGAGGATGGATGGCTGGAGGTGGATGGCTGGAGGTGGATGGCTGGAGGATGGATGGCTGGAGGTGGATGGCTGGAGGATGGATGGCTGGAGGATGGATGGCTGGAGGATGGATGACTCGGGGTGGATGGCTGGAGGTGGATGGCTGGAGGTGGATGGCTGGAGGTGGATGGCTGCAGGTGGATGACTGGAGGATGGATGGCTGGAGGTGGATGGCTGGAGGTGGATGGCTGGAGGATGGATGGCTGGAGGTGGATGGCTGGAGGATGGATGGCTGGAGGATGGATGACTCGGGGTGGATGGCTGGAGGTGGATGGCTGGAGGTGGATGGCTGGAGGTGGATGACTGGAAGGTGGATGGCTGGAAGGTGGATGGCTGGTGGTGGATGGCTGGGGGTGGATGACTGGAAGGTGGATGGCTGGAAGGTGGATGGCTGGAGGTGGATGGCTGGAGGTGGATGGCTGGAGGATGGATGACTGGGGGTGGATGACTGGAAGGTGGATGGCTGGGAGTGGATGGCTGGAGGGTGGATGGCTGGGGGTGGATGGCTAGAGGTGGATGGCTGGGGGGTGGATGCCTGGAGGTGGATATCTGGAGGTGGTTGGCAGGAGGTGGCTATCTGGAGGTTGATGGCTAGAGGTGGATGGCAGGAGGTGGATATCTGGAGGTGGATGGCAGGAGGTGGATATCTGGAGGTGGATGGCTGGAGGTGGATAGCTGGAGGTGGATGGCTGGAAGTGGATGGCTGGGGGTGGATATCAGGAGGTGGATGGCAGGAGGTGGATGACTGGAGGTGGATAGCTGCGGGTGGATGGCTGGAGGTGGATATCTGGAGGTTAATGGCTGGAGGTGGATGATTGGAGGTGGATATCTAGAGGTGGATAACTGGAGGTGGATGGCTGGAGATGGATAGCTGGGGGTTGATGGCTGGAGGTGAATGGATGGAAGTGGATTGCTGGAGGTGGATACCTGGAGGTGGATGTCTGGAAGTGGATGGCTGGAGGTGAATAGCTAGAGGTGTATATCTGGAGGTGGATAGCTGGAGGTGGATAGCTGGAAGTGGATGGCTGGAAGTGGATGGCTGGGGGTGGACAGCTGAAGGTGAATGGCTGGAGGTGGATATGTGGAGGTGGATGGCTGGAGGTGGATACCTGAAGGTGGAATGCTGTAGGGGGATATCTGGAGGTGGATGGCTGGGGGTGGATATGTGTAGATGGATATCTAGAGGTGGATGGCTGGAGGTAGATAGCTGGGGGTGAGTGACTGGAGGTGAATATCTGGAGATGGATAACTGGAGGTGGATGACTGGGGGTGTATGGCTGGAGGTGGATATCTGGAGGTGGATAGCTGGAGGTGGATGGCTAGAGGTGGATAGCTGGGGGTGGATGGCTGGAGGTGGATATCTGGAGGTGGATGGCTGGAGGTGGATAGGTGGAGGTGGATGGCTGGGGGTGGATAGCTGGGTGTGTATGGCTGGAGGTGGATATCTGGAGGTGGATGGCTGGAGGTGGATGGCTGGAGGTGGATGGCTGGAGGTGAATGACTGGAGGTGGGTGTCTGGAGGTGGATGGCTGGAGGTGGATAGGTGGAGGTGGATGGCTGGGGGTGGACAGCTGGGTGTGTATGGCTGGAGGTGGATATCTGGAGGTGGATGGCTGGAGGTGGATATCTGGAGGTGGATAGATGGCAGAAGGAGATGAACAGTGGGACGTTCTCTCCTCTGTGGGTCAGCGAGTGAACTGATATGAGGAAGGTCCCCCTGAGGGAAGCAAACATTTTCATTAATATTTAGAATAGCACAAATAGTGGTGACCATGATATGATTTGCCTTTAGACGTGGGAGTGTACAGGTGTATGCTTTGGCAGAGAGTAAGGTGCATAGCAGGATCAAGGAGTAGGCAAATGGCAAGCTCAGGAAGTGTAATAGATTCTCTAATATCAAAGGAAGAGAAGCAATAAATGACTGTGTCCAATTTGTCAGAGCCTTAAGAAAGGCAGCCTGCGGGCATCACTGAGGCAGTAGTTTCAGCATCTGGGTTGCACTTGTCTTCGACGTAGAGAGCAGTATCATCCTTAGGGGCGAGCTAGGGTGGTGTCTCATTTGTGGAACTAGACTGTCCTTCCCAAGTGGATACCCATTTGTGCTAATGTGAGTCATGTTTTTGTGACCCTGTCGTATTGTAACAAGGCTGAGCTGCTTGTAGAATTTGAGGGCATGGTTGGTCCTGGGAGCTTGACTTGTAAAAAAAAAAAAGAAAATCCCAAAGCAACAATAATAACAACAATAAAACAAAGTAAGTGTTGGTAAGGATGTGGATCGACTGAAACCCTTGTGTGTTGCTGACAGGAATGTAAAATGGAGATGACACTGTGAAAAATAATATGTTGGGTCCTCAAAAAATTAAACATAGAATGACTATGTAATCCTACAATTCCACTTCTAGGAGTATGCCCACGAGATTCAACAGCACAGACTTGAACAGGTACGTGCACACCAATGTTCATAGCAGCATTACTGGCCATACAGAAAGGGGGAGACATGGCCATCGATGGGCAGATGCATAAGCAGAATGTGGTATATACCTACGGTGGAATATTATTCAGCCTGAAAAGGGAATACAATTCTGATATTTCATTCACTACAACACGGATGAGACTTGAAAACATGCTGAATGCAATAAGCCACACTCAAAAGGATAGATATTGTATGATTCCATTTGATTAGAATAGTCAAATTTATAGAGACAAAAAGTAGAATAATGGTTACTGGGGACTCGGAAGCAGAAGGTAGCAGGGAGCTACTGTTTATTGGGCACAGAGTTCAGTTTAGGGGAAGAAAACAGTTCTGAAGATACCGAGCGTTGCACCATCTGGAGACTGATGGTGCCACAATACGAATGCGATTAATGCCACTGAATTGTGCACTTACAAATGGTTAAAAGGGGCCGGGCGCGGTGGCCCACGCCTGTAATCCCCGCACTTTGGGAGGCCGAGGCGGGCGGATCACGAGGTCAGGAAATCGAGACCATCCTGGCTAACACGGTGAAACCCCGTCTCTTCTAAAAATACAAAAACTAGCCGGGCGAGGTGGCAGCGCCTGTGGTCCCAGCTCCTCGGGAGGCTGAGGCAGGAGAATGGCGGGAACCCGGGGGCGGAGCTTGCAGGGAGCCAAGATGGCGCCGCTCACTCCAGCCTGGGCGACAGAGCGAGACTCCGTCTCAAAACAAACAAACAAACAACAAACAAAAAAGACAAACCAGACAGGCAGTACCTCTGAGTACAAACAAATGTACAATAGCTGTCAGCACGTCAAGAGCTGCATTCCATGAGCAATGTAGTGTTTCTCAAGGAGTATCCACAGGCACAGGCTGGGAAACGCACCTGATTTTGTCTGTAAAATCCCCATCTGGTGGCACTCAGACACCGTGACACCCAGGTGGCTGCACATCCCAGGACATGCCACCAACACATTCAAAAGGGAGGTTGGCCAAACAGAGACCACTGACGTGGACTTCGTATCAAGGTTTTAAGAGACTTAAAAAATGTATGCTTTTTAAAATAAGCATATACTTTTAATGTTATGATACTTATTGTTGGATTTTCATGGAAAATGTTACACAGATTAACAAATTTCATTCGTAATGTATGTTACTCCACCGAATAGTTCTTGAGGATAGCTGTTTTCATATATTCTCAATGATAGTTAAACTTTGAGAGTTTGATAAATGGAAAAGAATATCTTACTGTTTGTTGATTTTAAATCATTGCAGCTATATTTTTAATTTTTATTATATAACTTTAATTTTTAATGTTATTTTTGTTCATTTGTATTTTCTTTTCACTGAAGTGCCTGCTCCTGTCATTTGTCTTGTTTTTCTACTATTTTTATGTATGTATTTTTTATTTGTAAGAAGTTTTTGAATATTAAAAAAGTTAGCTTTTGTCATATAAGCTACTGTTTTTGTCTGGATTGTTGTATTTTTTTTTATGAGACAGAATGTCACCCTGTCACCCCATCACCCCGGCTTTATTTTATTTTATTTTATTTGAGTTTAGTTTAGTTTAGTTTAAGATAAGCTCTTGCTCTACCACCCAGACTAGAGTGCAGTTGTGTGATCTCATCTCACTGCAGCCTTGACCTCTCAGGCTGAAGATTCTCTCACCTCAGCCTCCTGAGTAGCCTGGACTACGGGCACAGGCCACCGGCCTAACTAGTTGTTTTTTTTTTTTTTTTTTTTTTTTTTTTTTTTTTGTAGATTTCACAATGTTGCCCAGGCTGGTTTCAAACTCCCGGGCTCAAGTGATCCACCTGCCTCAGACTCCCAGAGTGCTGGGATAACAGGCATGAGCCACTGTGCCCGGCCAGGTGTGTTATGTTTTGTGTCAGAACACACACAACATTTATCCATCAGGTTTTCCACCTTATTTCAGTGTGGTTTGGGGCACCCCAAAACAATATCGATAGTAACATCAAAGATCGCTAATCATAGATCACCATAACAGATGTAATGATAATACAACATAAAATAATGTATAGTAAATACTGTGACATATAACAGATTTAATAAACAATAATATATAATAATGAAATAATAAAAAGTTAGAAATATGATGAGAATGAGCAAAATGTGGTACAGAGACATGAAGTGAGCATGAGCTGTTAAAAAGGAATGGTGCCGGCAGATTTGCTTGACACAGAATTGCCACAAACCTTCAATCCGTAAAAAGTGCAATATCTGCGAAGCACAGTAAAATGAAGCACAATAAAAGTGTGCCTGTATTAGTATTGTTATTTTAAGACTGTGTCTACTGCGAAGAATGTGGGGTAAAGCAAATAAGTAATTAGTGGATATTCCAATTCTATCATCCCTTGTATTCTTGTAAACCAGCATCTTCCTGTGGAAGAAAGAAACTACAGATTTAATACGGAAGCATTAGGTAAAACTGTGTAGTTCTGAATTTGGATCAGAAGTACTAGTATAGGCTGGGCGCGGTGGCTCACACCTGTAATCCCAACACACTGGGAGGCCAAGGCAGGCAGATCACAAAGTTAAGAGATCGAGAGCATCCTGGCCAACAGGGTGAAACCCCATCTCTACTAAAAATACAAAAATTAGCCGGACGTGGTGGCACATGCCTGTAGTCTCAGCTACTCAGGAGGCTGAGGCAGGAAAATTGCTTGAACCAGGAAGGCAGAAGTTGCAATGAGCCGAGATCGCACCACTGCACTCCAGACTGGGCAACAGAGTGGGACTGTTTCCAAAAAAAAAAAAAAAAAAAAGAAAGAAAAAAGAAATACTAGTATAGGCTGGGTGAGGTGGCTCACACCTGTAATCCCAGGACTTTGGGAGGCCGAGGCGAATGGATCACCTGGAGTCAGGAGTTCGAGACCAGCCTGGTCAACATGGTGAAACCCGTCTCTACTAAAAATACAAAAATTAGCTGGTCCTGGCAGGCGCCTGTAATCCCAGCTACTCTGGGAAGGGAAGGCAAGAGAATCGCTTGAACCCGGGAGGTGGAGGTTGCAACGAGCCAAGATCCCACCACGGTACTCCAGCCTGGGCGACTAGAGAGCGAGACTCCGTCTGGAAGAAGAAAAAAGAAATAGTAGTATAAATTCTGTCTAGAGACAGAAGGAATGATTATTCTTGGTCCCAGATTGTGATTTTTATATACCATTTCCCAGCAAAAGAAACCAGGTTTCTAAGAGAAGTGGATAATTTCAGATCTAGGGAAGGAAATGTACAAAATGAGCCGGAGACACTTTATTCTTATCATTCTTACAGCAAGGAAGAGGTCAAAGATGCCTAGGATAGTGACATTTATATAAAAACTCTTTTTTCCTCGCAGTATTTTAGCCACTAGTTTTTGTTTTAAAGAACGGCTTTATTTGTAGTGAAATGTAGTAAATGAATGAATTCTGGGAAGTGTATCCATTTCCAACAGGTATAAAAAAGCCCCTGATGGATGTGCCTGTGCTTCCAGCATCTCAGCTCTCCTGACACTCCCTCAACTAGTTCAGACCAGTCAGCAGCTACTGAGTTGAAATGGCCTCTTTCCCCCAAATTCTTACTCTCTTTCGAGATACAGACGACAGGTTTTCTTCACCCTTCATGCAGTGCTGGAAAACAATATTCTAAAGTGAACATTGTGGTCTCAGAATGATTCTCAACAGTGCATTAGAAAGCTGTATATTTGCCTTACTGGCCATAAGCTAAAATTGTTCATTCTACACTTTGTTGTTGTTGTTGTTGTTTTGAGATGGAGTGTCACTCTTGTTGCCCAGGCTGGAGTGCAGTGGCACAACCTCAGCTCACCGCAACCTCCGCCTCCCAGGTTCAAGCGATTCTCCTGCCTCAGCCTCCCGAGTAGCTGGGATTATAGGCATGCACCACCACGCGCAGCTAATTTTGTATTTTTTGTAGAGATGGGGTTTCTCCATGTTGGTCAGGCTGGTCTCAAACTCCCGACCTCAGGTGATCCGCCTGTCTCGGCCTCCCAAAGTGCTGGGGTTACAGGCGTGAGCCATCGCGCCTGTCCTCCACACACATTTTTAATGTAACTACTGTTTTGGCATCGTTTCATTGGAAATACATATTGTGAGCTTTAAAAAACTAATTTACAACTTAACTCTGGTCATACAATTCACTTGCCCATATTTGGGGACACCGGTGGTTTCAAATTCTACCACAAGACATACACCTGGGATCATTTACAACTGACAAGTAAGCTCTGATGATAATTATGATTTGTTAATATCTTCAAAATAAAAGTTATGCATAGAAAGGCAAAAATAAGTGTAATCATTGCATGCAAATGTATTTAAATAGACTGCGGGAATATTCCTCAGACGCTGTGGAGAACAATTTGCAGTCACACCTCGTCATCTTCTGCCACTCTGGGAAGCAGGCTGCAGGGAAGACAGGAGGAGGAGGAGAGGACACCCAGTGGGTGGGACTTTTCTGATACTGCATTCCCACCTCCTCCACCACCCCCGCGTCTGGCTTCTCCAGAATCTGTTGGCTAATGGACTGATAACTCCCAAGACACCAGCGCCTAATAGAGGGCACTCCTCCCGGGCTGCACCATCTTTTGGTTGCAGAAAGTGAGGAATATGTTTGCATTGATAATACATTATTATTGCGATCATACCTTTTAGCCATACAAACCTAGGTCTTTAAGTCAGTGGTGACAATGCTGTTGTCTCTGTTTGTATGGAAAGCCTCAGGCCAATGAGATCGAGACAGGGTGATGGCAGCAGTCGAGAAGACAGATGGCATATTGTCCCTTATTTCCATGTAGTAGGACCTAAGAGTGGTAGGGAAGGAGCTGTTCTTAGCCTCTGTCTCCTAAAGGAAGAGTGGACTTTTCAATGCTTTTGCCATCTTTTTTTTTTTTTTTTTTTTGAGACAGTCTTGCCCTGTTGCCCAGGCTGGAGTGCAGTGGCATGATCTCGGCTCACTGCAACCTCCGCCTCCCAGGTTCAAGCAATTATCCTGCCTCAGCCTCTCCAGTAGCTGGGACTACAGGCATGCGACACCACACCTGGCTAATTTTTGTATTTTTAGTAGAGATGGGGTTTCACCATATTGGCCAGGCTGGTCTTGAACTCCCAACATCGTGATCCACCAGCTTCGGCTTCCCAAAGTGCTGGGATTATAGGCGTGAGCCACTGCCCCCGGCCGCTTTTGCTATCTTTCTCATGAGTTTACCAAACGTGGAAGTGGTAGTGTCTACCTCTGACATGGCATGGGGTAGACATTCATATGCATGTACAGCCAAACATTCCCATTCAGCATACTGTACATAATGCGGGACAAAGAAAATAAATAATTATTGAATATTCTAATTCTATCATCTTCGGCATCCTTGAAAATTAGCATCTTGTGGAAGAAATAACATACAGATGTACATGGAAGAGTTATTAAAATATGTCGTTCTGAACTTTGGGAATGTTAGTATGAATTCTGTGTGCATGTGTATGTGCATATACGTATATTTCACAGGTGGCAGGTACCATCATAGATCTGCGCAAATATTTATGGTTTTCAGTGAAATACTGAAAAAATAACCTGCTTCTCAGAATAAATGCAGCAATCAACTTCACGATCCCTTTTTAAAAACCTCACCTTTATTTTTAACTTTGAGTTTGGTCCTTCAAATGCTATTAATGACATTCTAAGTTACATATCCAATTACAAACAAATTGACTTTCTTTCAGAACATTCACTGAGATTCTTTGTGTTCACCATTTTCCAACAGTTCAAGCATATAGAAGAGCTGAAAAAGTTGTATAGGGAACACCCACATACCACTACTTAGCTTCTACAATTAACGTTTATTGCTTCTCAGCCGTTTGGCTAAGATTAAGTGTACAATTAACGTTTTACTGTATTTGCTTTATCACATAATCATCCATCTATCCATCCCTCTCTTAATCCATCTTGTTGTTTGATGCATTTGAAAGTAAATTTCAGATATCAATATACTTCACTGCTAGTCTTCACAAGGCACATGGTTAACTAGAGTTTGATATTCCTTTACAGTGTTTTTTAGATAATATTTACATGCAATGAAAATGCGTAAATCTTAAGTTTTCACTTGATCAACATGGATAAGTGAACACATCATTAAGATACAGAATGCAGCCTGGGCAACATGGCAAAACCCCGTCTCTACAAAAAAATATAAAAATTAGCTGGATGTGGTTGTGTGTGCTTGTGGTCCCAGTAACTTGGGAGACCGAGGCAGGAGGATCACTTGAGCCCAGGAGGTTGAGGCTGCAGTGAACTGTGACCACACCACTGCATTCCAGCGTGGACAACAGAGTGAGACACTGTCGCAAAAAAAAAAAAAAAAAAAGATAATAGAAAGGTTATTGCTTTGGTCCCAGGAAGTTCTCTCTCACTCATTCCCTGCCAGTATTTGCCAGACACCTTCTCCCAGAAGCAACTACTGTTCTGATATCCTTTTTACCACAGATAAGTTTTTGCCTATTTCTAGAATTTCCAATAGATAGAATAATATATTATGTGGCTTCTTTCACTCAGCATATTTTTTTTTTTTTTTTTTTTAGACAGAGTATCCCTTTGTTGACCAGACCGGAGTGCAATGGTGTAATCTCGGCTCACTGCAACCTCTGCCTCCTGGATTCAAGAGATTCTCCTGTCTCAGCCTCCCGAGTAGCTGGGATTACAGGTGCCCGCCACCATGCCCAGCTAATTTTTGTATTTTTAGTAGAGATGGAGTTTCACCATGTTGGCCAAGCTGGTCTTGAACTCCTGACCTCGTGATCCGCCTGCCTCGGCCTCCAATAGTGCTGGGATTACAGGCATGAGCCACTGTGCCCGGCTCCACTCAGCATGTTTTTGAGAGTCATCCATGCTACCGTTTGAATCAGCAGTTTCTTTCTTTCTATTGCTGTGTAGTATTCCATTGTATAATTCTATAGTTATTCATTCTCCTGTCAATGACCACCTGTCTTATTTCTAGGTTTTGTGTATTATAAGTAAGGTTGTTGTGAACATTCCTGGGAAAGTCTTTTTGTAACATAGGTTTTCATTTTCTTAGGTAAACAACTAGGATTGGAATTGCTAGTAGGAACGTCTTTAGTTTTATAAGAGAATGCCAGGCCTTTTGCTAAGTAATCATGTACTTTCTTACTCCCATCAAAAATGGAGGAGCCTTCCAATCGCTCTACATCTTTGCCCATGCTTGCTATTGTCAGTCTTTAGAGTTTTAGCCATTCTGATCAATCGTGATGTGGTTTTAATTTACATTTCCTTGATGACTAATATTGAGCATATTTCCATGTGATCATTGGTATATCTTTCTTTGTGAAATATCTTCAAATCCTTTCCTCCTTTTAAAAATTGGGTTACTTTCTTTTTTCTCTCTGGCTGGCTTACGTGGTGTCTGCAGCTCGTGCTCTGCCCTGAGAGGGACTTGGTGTCTCTGGTCTCTCGCACAGCCATCCCGTTGGGGGCACTTCAAGAAGCCATCTTGGGCCGAGGGCGGTGGCTCATACCTGTAATCCCAGCACTTTGGGAGGCTGAGGAGGGCAGATCACGAGGTTAAGAGATTGAGACCATCCTGGGGTCAAAAATTAGGCCTGGTGTGGTGGCTCACTCCTGTAATCCTAGCACTTTGGGAGGCCGAGGCGGGCAGATCACGAGGTCAGGATTTCGAGACCATCCTGGCTAACATGGTGAAACCCTGTCTGTACTAAAAATACAAAAATATGGTGCGCGCCTGTAGTCCTAGCTACTCAGGAGGCTGAGGCAGGAAAATCGCTCAAACCCGGGAGGCAGGGGTTGCAGTGAGATGAGATTGCACCACTGCACTCCAGCCTGGGCAACAGAGCGAGACTCTGTCTCAAAAAAAAAAAAAAAAAAAAAAACAAAACCCGAAAACATCTTGACTTCAGCTGGCGGCACAGTGAAGCACCACTATGCCGAAAGGAACGCTCCCGGGAAGCTGGTCACTGCCCTGCCTCTCCTGTTGCACTTTTAGCTTTTGGACATGCAAATTATATCCACCTGCATCCCTCATCTCCCCCCATATGAACTCTGGAGCATTAAGGGCATAAACTTTTGTTTTTGTGCTGACTTGAATTTACTAATTCATTAGTAAATTGATAATAACTTCAGCTATAAATTCCAAAAGAAGTAGACTAACATAATTAACATTTCCCTACATTAGAGTCCTGGTAGCAAGCTTAACTACTGTGGCAATAAAACACATGCTAGCCCTAAATCAAACTATTCTGGGATGTGTTGGAGAGCTGACAAATGCCACGTTGGCCACCCCCTTCATGCCCATTTATTTTAAAAGGGTGTTTGTTTTTGATTTTAAAAGGGTGTTTGTCTCAGACTGAAGAGCTGGACGACCCCCAACGTGATCAATGGCTTGACGTTTGCACAGAACAGCAGCATTCTTCTCGGCGGCAGCCCTGCAGCAACTTGAGTTTAAAGAGTGCTCGTGCAAAAGCCAAACACAACTCAAGAGAACATTTCCCCCAACGTCTGGTTTATGTTTTGGGAAGCTCTTGACATGTACTAGCAGGAACCACAGCTTCTTCAGAACCAGCTCAATAGCTAAGGAAGGAGAGGGCTCGGCACGTCTCCCGCTGGTGCTGAGGCTGCAGTTTGGCTGTTGCTTAACCAAGTCATGGGGCCGAGGTTTCTGCAGGGAAGACTGGTTGGCAGGGAGCTGCTTTCACGCCGTCCCTGTGCCGGCGGTGCTTGGTCCTCAGGTGGAGGCCTCTGCGTCCTGGCATCTGGAAATGCTGTATGAAGCCACACTTCTCTTCCTTTGCCCCAGAATTCCAGTGTGTTCCAAGTTTTAAATGGCCATTTCAGCCAGGTTGTACTTTTTGCAACATTAAATGGTTACTTGTGGATAGATGACGCTCTTCTAATGAAAATGTTAGGAAATAGATTAAAGGGTACAAACCAAAAGAGGGCCTGTGGCTTTTAGGTTTACAGTTGGTCACAAATTTAAAGCATTTCTGACAGAAAGAGGCAGCATTACACAGCAATGAAAAGCAGTGTTTTGTAATCAGAAAGATTGAGGTTCACACCATAGTTCTGCCTCTTAGTGACTATGTGTGACTTTGCGTAAGGTTACTAAGCTCCTTAAGCCCCAGGTTTCATATCTGAATAATGGTCGTATCTACCTTACAAGACTATTGTGATGATTAAATAGAAAAATGTGCATCTACTTCTAGCATATAGTAAATACTGAGTGATCATTATAATTAGTAACTTTCAGTGATAATTATACTTTCCTATTTAATACATTTGATCAATATGCTTCTTATGATCAAATAGCCCTGTGACAGTGTATTTTACTTAATGATTCATTTATTTTCGCCAGATACAATTCCATGATTTAATATCCTTCCTTCTCTCTCTCCTTTCCTTCCTCCCTCTGAGAATTGTACATCAGCTTCTAAGTCCATGATGTAACTGTCGATGGTCTCATGTTGCTGTTAAAGTTAACCTCTAGAAGGTTACATTCTTGGCCATGTTAGTTCTCATTGTACTAAGAGTCAAGTTTTTTGTTTGTGTTTTTGAAACAGGGTCTTGCTCTGTTGCCCAGCCTGGAGTGCAATGGTGTGAGCACGGCTCACTGCAGCCTCGACCTCCTGGGCTCAAGCGATGCTCCTGGCTCAGCCTCCCTGAGTAGCTGGGATGCACCACCACACCTGGCTCATTATTTTTATTTTTTTATTTTTATAGAGATATGGTCTCACTATGCATAGGGTGGTCTTGAACTCCTGGGCTCAAGGGATCCTCCCATCTCAGCCTTTCAAAGTTCTGGGATTACAGGTGTGAGCCACTGCACCCTGCTAGAGTGCGGTTCTATACCTGAACTTCCAGACAATAATAGGATCATAATTGCTGCCTTGCCCTAGATTTAGGGATTATCTTACTATTGAGAAGATTCATTTGGTGCTAGGAATGCATAATCTTCTGCTTTGAAGCACTTCTCACGGTTATGTAACAGGAGAGGCTAATCTTGCTGTGTTCCTCACTCAATTTCTGGTTACCTAAGGCTGCCTGCGGCTCCTCGGGGCTGAGACGCCAAGCAGTGTGTCATTTCGAGACACAACACTAGATGGCGCAAAGAGATCACCTTTTCCCATTAAGTCCCGCAATTCGAACTTACTGGCAAAGCAGAATTTCGTTCTATAATTAGGTGATTACATGAGTTAATCAGAGATGCAAAGAATTAGACACTTGAGTTTTCTCTTTGCTCTTTCCCGTCCTCCTCGCTGTCCTCTCATTTGTTCCTTCAGCACGCCGTGAGATTTGGGCTCTCTTGGAGGGGTAGAGAAGTCAGGGATTTTTCTGCTGCTGGAACAGGTGTAGGTAAAGGATCCGCAGAGTCGATTTTCCTTCGTCTGTGGAAACAACAGGGAATAGCGTAGGTGTGTGCCTTCCATCGACCTTTGGGCTGCCTATCTTCCAGGTTCTAGAAAACTGTACTGGGCTTGCAGTCACCTCCGCCCTGGTCCTTCCCATCCCCTGGCTGGGAAGCTCAGCAGAGTGCCCACGGGTCTGGATTCCAGGTGCTGCTCCCATCTGTCATTCCCACCTGCCCTGCAGTATTGCGCCTGCTCCCAACAGCTCCATCTCTGCTAGCTACATCCTCCCTAGAGGGGCACACCTGTGCATCAGCTCCCTAGTGTGTGCGATCAACAAATTGAGTCAGGTTATCTCTAGAATTACTTTTCCAGTCTAAAGAGCTTATAATTCTTAGAACCAGTTTATCCCTTTGTTCTTTTTGGGGTCCTAATTAGGGAAAAGGAGTCAGGCTGGTAGGACCAAGGGAAAGCAAAAAGAGAACGCAGATAAGCTATATAAGCTTTGCCTTTCTTCATGGTCCAGGACTAGTCCTCCTGTGAATATAACTCAGTCGTCCTCTACCCAACTTCTCACGAGGCATGGCCAAGTGAGCTCCCTGCAACGCTGGTGTTATCAGTACTGTTCGCAGCCCTCTTCAGCACCCAGGAGAAGCACAGTTCAAAAAATCCCCAGCCCAGCCAGACTTCGTTTCCTGGCAGTCAGCTCCTCTTCTGCTGGCCTACCTGTTGCCTTCTTGCAACATATTTTTATACTTTCTTCATTAAACCTGCCTCTCTTTACCTACAACTATCTTGATAAATTCTTACCCCCGTGCCACTGGCCCAGATAGTCACCACTCACCCTTGACATTCTTTTCCCTTCTGTTCCCTGTATTTCACGTCCCACAGCAACCTTCCACACTTTATTCTAAATAAGCACTCATTTGGTCAGTGAATAGGTTAGAAGTGAATGAATGACCAGCGTCTCTGACCTCATCTGCCTACCTTCAACATTTCCTTTCCTGTCCTCTTCCCCACCCTGCCCCGCAATATGTACTTTTCTTCATCATTTCACTGTCCTTCCCAGCAACTGAATTTAGGGTCCTCATTCCAGCTCCTCCCGCTCCATTCCGTCCTGCACTCCTTGCTGCTGTTCTCTGCTTGCTTCCCTGCTGTGTCATCACAGTTGCTAGAGTTTTGTGTTTTGCTTGCCACTTCAGTCTCTGGCTTATCTGCATTACATTCCTGCTCACCACAGTAGAATGACTGAGATATTGATCGAAGTGGCAGATTTGGATTCACCTCAGCTCTGGTGTTAGGTTGTTCTTGCCTTGCTATAAAAAAATACCTGAGACTGGGTAATTTACAAGAAAAGAGGTTGAATTGGCTCATGGTTCTGCAGACTGTACAAGAAGCATGGTGCTGTCATCTGCTTGTCTTCCGAGCCGCCTCAGGGAGCTTTTACTCATGGTGGAAGACAAAAAGGGAGCGGGTGGGTCACAAAGCCAGAGCAGGAGCAAGAGAGAGAGTGGGGAGGAGGTGCCACATACTTAACCAATCTCTCTGGAACTCACTGTCACAAGGACAGCACCCAGTCATGAGAGATCCACCCCCATGACCCAAACACCTCCCACCAGACCCCACCTCCAACCCTGGAGATTACAATTCAACCTGAGATTTGAGATTTGGAGGGGACAATATCCAAACTGTGTCAGCTCACAAATGAGATTTGAATCTGAGTAGTAAGTTTATGACAACCAAGGTGAATTGGTAATGGAGTATCAGAAACAAGTTAGCTTTTTTTTTTTTGTTTTCTTTTTTGAGACGGAGTCTTACTCTGTTACCCAAGCTGGAGTGCAATGGTGCGATCTCGGCTCACTGAAACCTCTGTCTTCCGGGTTCAAGCAATTCTCCTGCATCAACTTCCCAAGTAGCTGGAACTACAGGGGTGCCACCACACCTGGCTAATTTTTGTATTTTTAGTGGGGTTTCACCATGTTGGCCAGGCTGGTCACGAACTCCTGACCTCGAGTGATCTGCCCCCCTCAGCCTCCCAAAATGCTGGGATTACAGGCGTGAGCCACTATGCCTGGCCACAAGTTAGCTTTAATTCTTCGGAGGACAATCCATGGTCAATGGTCTCAGATGCTTATAAAATACTGAGAGTTGATGCTGCTGCTCGAGCCCACCTTGTCAATTCCCAGCCTTTACCAGTTGATAACTGATGGTCTGCAGAGCGGGGCACATTGCTCGACCTGTTCCTTGTTTCTTATATTAAAGGTCAGTAGCACATTTTCCTATCATGTACCTGACCCAATGCAATAGCTATTGAATACATACAAAAGCATAAAGACTCTATATTTGAAAATAAGAATGAGCCCTTGATAGGTAATTGTATACTTATGAATTACTTATCAAAAATTTGCTGTATGTAAAAATAACAGACTTTTTTTTAACCCTCCAAAATGTTTTATAAAAATTTAATTTTAATTGTAATAACACAAATGGATGGATGTTTAGGTGCTAATTAGAAAAAGTAATTAGAAATTTTTTTTCAAAGTATCCTCGTATGTCTTAGGAAATCTTTCCCTACTCGAGGGCTGGGGAGGGAGGGAAGATACAGCAAGGGGATTGGGAATCCATGCGTGCCTCAGGCTTGATCTGTATCCTGAGGGACTGGTAATCAGTGAGTGTATCTGGTGTGATCTGTACTCTGAGGGACTGGGAATTAGTGCATGCATCAGGCATGATCTGTACCTTGAGTAAATAATAACCTTTGTATGTATGTAGCAATCTACATATATAGATGCTCTTTTCACAAATGAAATAACATTTGTTTTTTAAAAATGACAAGTGTTTTTATTTTCTTTGTCTGTTCAAGTGAAAGCAATTTCCTCTGCTTTTTTCACCACTTGTTCATGTTCTTTAGAGAGTGCAAAAGCTGGGCCAGGCATGGTGGCTCACACCTGTAATCCTAGCACTTTGGGAGGCCGAGGCTGGTGGATCACCTAAGGTTGCGAGTTTGAGACCAGCCTGGCCAACACAGTGAAACCCCATCTCTACTGAAAATACAAAAAATTAGCTGGGCATGGTGGCGGGCACCTGTAATCATAGCTACTTGGGAGGCTGAGACAGGACAATCACTTGAACCCGGTGGGTGGAGGTTGCAGTGAGCTGAGATCACACCACTGCACTCCAGCCTGGGTGATGGAGTGAGACTCTGTCTCAAAAAAAAGAGAGAGAGAGAGAGAGAGAGGAAGAGCCTTTGTTTTTAGATAGTTGGCCCAGTTTCCCTTAGAGTGTGTTAATCACATTTTTTAATTTCCTGTTCTTATTTCCTTAAGTACCTTTTAGTCTAGAGTAGTCTGCAAGTCACAGCACAGAAGTCAGTCAAAAAAAATGAAGATTCTTCTAACAGCTAATAGAACGCTGGGAGTTCTGACGAGAGAAACCAGAAGTTGCCGGCTCTTCTTCCCAGGTGAAGCCATTTCAGATCACTGCTGAAAAGCAGTCAAGATACTGAACTGACCTGAACTTGATGGGATTGATTATAATCTTTACCATGATTGATAAAATGCTCTGCTCCTCCTTGGGAGGCCAGGGAACCATTGATGTGCCCAATATCTTTTTTTTTTTTTTTTTTTTTTAACTGCCTCAGAGCCTTGCAACAATGGCACGAAGAACAAACAAAAAGGCTCCTTTTGAGAAAGGACATTGTAAACCAAAAATAAAATTCTAAGCCCTTCATCCAACTGAATGGACCCCTCCTCTTGGCCAAGGGCATTCCAACGTTAACCCGATAAACGAGGCCCTGATGGGAAGGGGTGTTTAGATATGCTTCGTTATACCCTCCTCCCTTTGGCATCCAGTCCAGCTGACCAGCATTAACATTAAAACAGAAACCTTAAGGCCGACAAAACACACACTTTCTAGCAATAAGATACCAACATGACAGAGAGTAGGCCCTGAAAGAAATGGAAGTATTTCTCCCCAAAATAAATTTCTTTGACATATTTTGGAATGGTCCTGTAAAGCCATCTCTTGTGGAGAAAATCTATGTTCTATAGAGAACCCCTTTCCCTTTCCACATCTTTTCCCTGATCCAGGAGAGAATTAACTAAGAGTCTGGCACCTTTTTAAGTCTGATAACAAACACTTACAATCTGTTCTCTCTGGAGCCTGCCACCTGGAGGTCTCATCGGGATAAGAAGAAGCTTGGTCTCCACAACCGCTTGTCTTAACCCAGACACTCCTTTCTACTGGTTCCGGCTCTTTAGATAATAACTGACATCTTTCAACCAATTGCCAATCAGAAAATCTTCTAATCCACTTCTTCTTCCCCTGCCAACGTGAGTTGTTCTGCCTTTCTGGACTGAACCAACGTGAACCTTACGTGTACTGATTGATGTCTCATGTCTCCCTAAAATGCACAAAACCGAGCTGCAGCCCGACCATCTTAGGCGCATGTCCTTAGGACCTAGTGAGACTGTTCCTGGGGCCGTGGCCACTCATATTTGGCTCAGAATAACTCTCTTCAAACATTTTATAGTGTTTGACTCTTTTTGTTGATGATAAGATTATCACTATGATCTCAGTGTCATTTCACAATCTCCTTTTGTCTCCTACAGTGCTATCCCATCAATAAAATAGACATGCAGACGCTGGCTAAGTTTAACCGTGGCTGGGTAGCAAACTCACATCACAGTCTCGTGGGTTAAATACATGTGACTTCTCAGTTTCTCTACTAGTGATCACATCTCACTCCTGAGCCTGAACTTGCCAGCATTAGGAATGGGGCAGGACTGTGAATCGAGATGTTGTTCAATCCAATTTATTAATTTAAAATCTCTTCTTCAGTAAACGGTCAGTTTCCTCAATGCTTGGTTGCCCACATTGCCTCTCTCCCCTCTTTCCACCGCCTCTCAGCACAAAGGGAACAGAACAGCAGTTTGCTCCCCTCCCATCCATTGCATCCTCCTCCTGCTCTCAGCTGCGGGTGTCTCCTGGCCATGGCCTCCGGGTACAAAGGCAACCCACCTCCCCTCCTGGACCAATTGTGTGATCACAGACGTCTAGGCTGGGTTCCGCGTATGTTTAAGAGATCCATAACATTCTCTCTTCTCTCTCTCTCTTCCTCACTTTTGCTCACACCTATTCTTTCACTTTTGCTTGCTCTCTTCCTCTCTCCAAAGTCTAGCTTATGGTCTTACTGTCTTGCTGCAGACAGCAACAAAAATCAGGTTTGATTGTCCAAGCATATAACTGTAAACCAGAAGAGCAGGAAGTCACTTTTCCCTTGCAGGGGAGGGAAGACATAGCCCCTGCCCTCTGAAGGTTTGAGAACTGAGTCTACGAAATAAGCAGACAGTAGGCAGATGAGTGGGAGAAAAGGCAAACGCATGTATTATATGCACAGGGGCAGCCCAGGGAAGAAAAGTGAGTGCCCAAACCCAGAAAGATCTAGAAGCCCACATACCCTCTCCCCAGGGAAGAAAAGTGACATCTCAAAACCCAGTGAGATCTGGAAGCCCACACACCCTCTCCCCAGGGAAACAGGGGAGGGGCAGGAAGCTTGGGGCAAGTGAATGACCTGGCGGAAGGTGATTGGGTGATGCCTGTGACTGAGTCTGCCTGGATGTCCTGTGGACCCCAAGTCTCTCCTGGATAATCCTCCCGGGTTGATGAGATTCCCAGGGAGGAGATGCATGACAATTGACCTTCTATTGGAGAGTTGGGTTTTTAGACAGATAGGGAGGTTCAGAGAAAGCCCTTGGCTGCATTTGCTGCTCCTCCAGTGCCCTCCATTTGAAGCAATCAGTATATTTTGCGGTCGCATTTCCTGAACCCTTTTACTCTTGGAGCGCTGAAACCCACAGCTTCAGTGACTGGGACGCCCAGAGCATGAAGATGTACGGGAAATAGAAATACACCTTAAAGTACATTTCAAAAGACACTGTGCTCGTTATGAACCATCCACACTATGAAGGAGAGGAGCACAAGGAGCTCTCTTCTTCCTCCCCTTCCTCCTTCATGAATAGCCTCATATTTCATTAAAAAATGTCTGAGATGTGAGTTTATCCAAATGACACAGCTGTAGGAGGGGAGGTCATTAGGGAGAAGTTCCATGGAAAAAAGGAAAATGAAAGCTGATTGTTACCCATAAATTAGAGTAATTTTCTTAATTTGCTGTCCATTTGCTTGCTTGTTCGTTGCTGGCGTGCCTTATGAAATATGAAAATCTGACCATTAGTCACTTGGAAGGAGCACGTCTCCACGCCAGGTCCAGGTCTCTCTGCGGCACCAGGGGATTTACTGTTCTCCCTGTGTCGCCAGAAAAGAGCTGAGCGGCCTTGTCTTTGTTCCCCACTGGCAGCCTGAGATGCAGCCTGCACCAGCCTCCTGCTGTGACCTTTGGGCGGGGGCTGGGAGACAGCGTCTTCATGACTGACCCCGTGTCAATCCCTTCCTGGCAAAGGAAGAGGGAGGGCGCTCAGGGGCTCTGGAGCCAAGGGAGGGGAGACACCAACAGAACGAGCAAGTGGAACACACACAGCACTACATTCTTCTCGTGCTAAAACCAAGAAAAATCTCCCAGCTCTCACAATGTTTCTTGCTAATCTCCCTTTCTGGCTATTATTCAGCTACTGTGAATCTTCTCAAGCTTCCAGCTTCCTTTTAGCTGTAGAAAGAGAATGAAAAAAATGTACCCTAAGACCTTGGATTTTTTTTTTCTTCCTTTTCTGTTGCCAGTGAATCTGTTTGAAGAGCAGCTGGCGCGGGCTGCGGGAGTGTGTGCCAGCGCTAATGGAGACGCAGGAGCAACGCTGCAGGCGTCCAGGCACCGCCAAACACGGGCTTGCTGCAGGCGGGCACTCCCAGGAGGGTGACCTGCCAGTGACATAGGTTTCAGACCTGCAGAGGGGGTTTGGAACATTGGAACTATTTCCCCTCCTCTTTATTTTTTTTTGGAGGGTCACACACATTTTAATAGTTCCATGATCAAAATTGCTGCTTCCAAGCAAGTTCACTGGAGCAGACATCATCTCATCCCTCCCCACATTTCCTTTTGGGAAGTTGAGTATAAATATGTCTGTACATCTAAGTATTTATTTTCCATAGAAAGGGCAGTCAGGCAGTCTTGCTTTTGTTTTGTTCTTACCCAGTTCTTAAAGGGCCTGATCATATTTATTCAGCAATATGTATCAAGTGCCAGCCATATACTAAACACTGTGGTTTAGAGTGAGGATGCCCCAAGGACAAGGTGGATGAAGCACAAAGCGTGAGTGTTACTGGCAAAACCAAAGTCTGTAAAACAGCTGAAGAGGTTTATTCTGCACCAATATGAGTGGCCATGACTCAAGGAACAGTCTCAAGGGGTCCTGACAGAGCCTGTCTGAGGAGATCGGGTTATGGCTGGTTTTATAGATTTTAGGGAGAAAGAAGTTACAGGCAAAGACATAAATCAATACGTGTACAGTGTACATTGGTTCTGCCTGGAAAGGTGGGATATCTCAAAGGTGAGAAGTGGGGGGCTTATGAGTCATAGGTAGATTCAAAGATTTTCTGATTGGCAACTGGTTGAAACAGTTGAACTTTGTCTAAAGGCTTGAAGTTGGTAGAAAGAAATGCTTGAGTTCAGATAAGGGGAGTTGTGGGAGCCAAGGTCCTTGTTATGTAGATGAAGCCTCCAGGTAGCAACCTTCAGAGAGAATAGATGCTGAATGTCTCTTTTCAGAACTTAACAGGTGTCAGACTCTTTTTTTTGAGACGGAGTCTTGCTCTGTTGCCCAGGCTGGAGCTCAGTGGTGTGATCTCGGCTCACTGCAAGCTCCGCCTCCCAGATTCATGCCATTCCCCTGCCTCAGCCTCCTGAGTAGCTGGGATTACAGGCACCCGCCACCACGCCCAGCTAATTTTTTGTATTTTTAGTAGAGGCGGGGTTTCACCATGTTGGCCAGGATAGTCTCAATCTCCTGACCTTGTGATCTACCTGCCTTAGCCTCCCAAAGTGCTGGGATTACAGGCGTGAGCCACCGTGCCAGGCCAGGTGTCGGACTCTTAGTTAATCTCTCCTAGATCTGGAAAGGCCAGGCTGTGTGAATGAAGGTTCTCTGCAGATACAAACTTCCTCCATGAAAGATGGCTTTGCAGGGCCATTTCAAAATATGTCAATGAAAGGTATTTTAAGTTAAAATACGTTTGATTTCCTTCAGAGAGTGCTATTTGTCATACGATGCTGTACCAGAGTCAGATTGGAATTTGTTATCTTATTGCCATGGAGACTGATTTGTTAGCGCTATGATCTCTGTCTTCATGTTAATGTTGGTCAATTGTGCCTAAACTCCAAAGGCAGGGGGCATAGTGAGGTGTGTCTGACATCCCTTCTCATCATGGTGGGGAATTCAGTTTTTCAGGCTTCTCTGGTGTATTAGTTTGTTTTGCATTGCTCTAAAGGGATACCTGAGACTAGACAATTTATAAAGAAAAGTTTACTTTAGCTTACAGTTCTGTAGGCTGTATAGGAAATGTGTTGCCAGTATCTGCTTCTTGTGAGGCCTCAGGAAGCTTCCAATCATGGTGGAAGACTCAGGGGGAGCCAGCGTATCACAGGGCAAGAGAGGGAGCAAGAGAAAGAGCGGGGAGGTGAAACTGCTTTTGGAAAGATGACGACAGTGACAGAAATCTGATGTAGGTGACTCCATCTTGCTTCCGACCTCCAAGCTGTCCTTGGTCATTCCTGGGTGTAGGCCAAGCTAACCTTGGGACAAATTTAGTTTATAGTTTAACCTTAAGACAAGGATGATAACAGCCCTTCCCAAAACTGACCTTTCTAGAACCAATTAAAGACCTCATGGTGAGGATTATGAGAGGGACCTGAACCTGCTAAGAGACAGGTGTTGTTCCTACAATCCCTTACTACTCAGGGGTCACGTGGCCAGGGGTCACAAGATTTGAGACCTTCTCGATTGCTCCTATAGATGACATCACTACTGTGAACCTAAGGTGGATTTTTTGAGATGTGTTTCAGACAGACCCCACCTGGACTCCTGACTCACCTGACCCTGTGGCCCCACCTAGCAGCTGACTCAGAGGATGGGGCTTGTTTCCACACTCTACGATTTCATCCCCAACCAGTTGGCAGCACCCATTCCCTAACCCCCCGCTTACCAGATTGTCGTAAGGACTCTGACCTCTGAGCCTTCAGAGAGACCAACTTCAACTATAGCTCCAGTTCTCCCGTGTGGGTCGGCTTCATGTCACTAAACTCTTTCTCTACTGCAACGCCATGGTCTCCGTGGATTGATTTTGTCTGTGCGGCCGGCAAGAAGCACCTGTCTGGCAATCACAGAGGTGCCAGGTTATTTTAGACAACCAGCTCTCCTATGAACTGATACTGCAAGAACCCACTCATTACCATGAGGATGGCACTAAGCCATTCATGAGGAATCCACCTCATGACCCAAACACCTCTCACCAGGCCCCACCTCCAACATTGGGGATCACATAAACATGAGATCTGGAGGGACACATCCAAACCGTATCATCTGAGGTCCCCTTGGCTCAGAAGGGGTCCATTCAGTTGGTGGAGGGCTTAGGGTTTTATTTTTTGTTTATACGAGGCATGAGTGGAACTTATAAGTGAATGGGGCAGAGGAGTACATTAAATAAGTAAAGATAAACCACCATTATGTGTATTTTGCTTTGTTGTAAGTGCTGTGGCACAGTAAAGGAAATAAACAGGGTCTCTGATGTCATGGTATTTAGTGGGATGGGAGGTGCAGTAGAAATTATGGACTGGCTTTTCAACTCCTGTTCCAACCCATTTATGGAATCACTTTCTGAACTACAGCTAGAAGGCCTGTTTGAACTGCAGAGGCGGAGAAGAAAGAAAGAAGAAAGAAAGGACAAGAAAGAAGAAAGGAAAAGAAGGAAGGAAGGAAGTGAGGGAGGGAGGGAGGGAGAGAGGAGGGAGGGAAGGAAAGAAAAAAGAAAGATGGATGAAAATTACACTTCCCAGCCTCTTGTAGCTAAGGTCTGACTGCCCCCCCCGTTCCCCGCTTTGTGAGTCTTAGGTGGAGAAAATGAACAGTGTAGCTCTGTGCAGTGGCAGTATCGTAGCCAATGAGGTTTATCCGAGGGGCGATCATTGCTAATTGAAAATGAACAGCGCAAGGCAGTGGACCTTGTGAGGAGTTGACATATTTTCACACACCTGGCAACAGAAGCACTAGATTTTTCTAGACAGCTCCGCAGAAGCGCTTTGCCTGTGCTCTGGGCTTGTAGGAGCTGAGAGGCAGGTGGTGATAGTGAGCTTTCCACAGAGACACATCAATGGGGTCACTTTGCCCAGCAGCTATTCCTCCCACCTGCAAAGCTTCCCAGCTGCCTTCCCTGTGGTAACCGCCTTCGCTTTGCATCCAGCACAGGATCTTGCACCTGAGTATTTTCCAGCTCTTCCCCAAGGGCGAACAGCTTTTGCTTCTTCCCCTCCCCGAGAAGCAGAATCTGTGTCAGGGACAGTAGCTGGAGTGTCCTGCCCTGTCCAAATCTTCCTCAGGAGCACACAGTGGAGACGGTGGGAAGAGCTAACACTAGGTGAATGCAGGTTCTCCTTGTGTCTCCGGCTCCCCCGGGGCTTTCTCAACCATCTAGCGCACAAGCTCACACTCAGACTTAAAGAATTCGCTACATCCTGGCTGTTGTTGTTGTTTGTTTGTTCGTTTTTGAGACAGAGTCTCACTCTGTCCCCAGGCTGGAGTGCAGTGGCATGATCTCGGCTCACTGTAACCTCTGCCTCCTGGGTTCAAGCGATTCTTCTGCCTCAGCCTCCTGAATAGCTGGGATTACAGGTGTCCGCCACTATGCCCAGCTAATTTTTGTATTTTTAGTAGAGATGGGGTTTCACCATGTTGGCCAGGCTGGTCTTGAACTCCTGACCTTATGATTCTCCCGCCTTGGCCTCCCAAAGTGCTGGGATTACAGGTGTGAGCCACTGCACCAGCCTATTCTGGCTGTTTTCTTCCAACCTGCTATTAAGGCTGCTCCCTCCACCCTCCTCTCACACTCTGCGGAGGGTGAAACCATCTGTGCTGCCTGATTCTCCCTGAGGGGCCTGTCACTCCTCAGAACTGACTTCACTTGCTTGCCTCACAAGCTCAGCTTTCTGATGTGCTCAAGAAAAGTTAGCGCTGTGAAGATCACACAGCTTTTTCTCCTTGCTAAGGTGGGAGTGACATCTTTGTAAAGCTCTCTACATA
Source organism: Macaca fascicularis (assembly GCF_037993035.2). NCBI lineage: Eukaryota > Metazoa > Chordata > Mammalia > Primates > Cercopithecidae > Macaca > Macaca fascicularis. Next base: position 190,790,378 of record NC_088379.1, on the reverse strand, counting down.
TGAAGTGAAAACAGGACTCCCTGTTTCTGTTTCAAGATCCCACATGCGTGGTCTGAAGTTTAGCTCCCTCCCAGCAAGGGATCAAAGCATCCATGCTGCCAAAAGCTTCGGAAATGAACTATTTGTTAATTCCACGCATCTTTTAAGGGCCTACTATTTGCACATCACTCTATGAAGAGCTGAGATACTGAGATGAATGAGGCACAATCCTTGTCTTACCCTCGCTCACGGTCCTGGGGCAGTGAAAGCACAGAAACAAGCCTCATAAACTAGAGTCAAGAATGCCGCCCCAGGAGTGGGGAAAACACGGTGGGAACCTGCATCTGAATAAGTAGCACGCAGGGGCATGAGGAGCCAGAGTGATTTGAGGCTTCTTGAATTTTGTGTAAGAGTTTTTTACACGGAGACAGTAAAGAGGTATTCACAGAAAAGCGTTCCATCTATTCCTCACTCTCTGATAAGAATTCCATGTCCTGGCAGGGTTTGCCTGGATCAGAACTCTCTTTCTAGGTCACATGGGCTGACCTGGTCATAGCCAGAGTGAGCTCTGTGTCTGCGTCCTGCAGGTGAACCCAGCATTCTGCAAGGCCAGCGGGTTCTGTGGTGGCAGTATTAATCATGGAAACTCCGCTGCATTTGAATAAAATCAGTATTTTATTCTTGAAAAAGCGTGATGCCAATATCTAATCTGCTTTCTTTCATATTTGTCCTCTCAATATTTGTTTATTTTTATTTTATTTTATTTATGTATTTTTTGTTTGTTTTTTGGTGACAGGGTCTCACTCAGCCCCAGGCTGGAGCTGGAGTGCAGTGACATGATCGCAGCTCACTGTGACCTCTGCCTCGTAGGTTCAAGCAATTCTCCTGCCTCAGCCTCCCGAGTCACTGAGATTACAGGCACCTGCCACTGTGGCTAATTTTTGTGTTTTTAGTAGAGATGGGGTTTCACCATGTTGGCCAGGCTGGTCTCGAACTCGTGACCTCAAGTGATCTACCTGCCTCAGCCTCCCAAAGTGCTGGGATTACAGGGGTAAGCCACCAGGCCCCACCTGTCCTCTCAGTATTTGTATTAACCTATTTGTTGTCCCCGGAGGGGATGGATGACTGGATATTAGTTTATTTATCGGAACCACTGGGGCGTATGTCACCACTGGTCTGGAAAGAATGGAGAGGCTTCGCCGCTGCCAAAGCTCTCCTGGTTTGGCCTCACCTGGACGGTCGACTACATCGGCGCCAAGGCAGGAACCGTGCAGCCCAAACAAGGACTCGCTAGAGTCAGACGCCCAAGAGAATGGGCTCATAAGCCAAAATCTAGTCCTTTTGTGAAAGATGAGCCTGTGGGACGCTGAATTTAAAGAAGAGTTTTAGCAGAGGATGTCGAGTCCCAAGCGTGGGCATCAGTCTGTGAACAAACCCAGGCCCTGAATCTGGCGAGATGGGCAGAACAGGAGGAGGAGCCAGGACCGGAGCTGAGTGCCCAGGTGGGCCAGGGCGGGCAGAGTCCAGCCCCACTGTCCCCGTCACCACCACTGGAGCATCATTTCAGAAAGCCGTGCCCGTCATCCACACAAACACACACGGACCACGGCTTTCAAAGCAGAGCCATGTTGAACGAGAAGAGCACGGTCAGTGCGCACGGCGGTCCACACGCACGGTGCGGTGGGATTGACTTTAATGTATTAAACGTGGTGACACTACACACTAATGGCAGCTGTCGGAATGTATATAAAAGATGTTTGTGAAAGGCACAAACCTTGTGATTTGAAGAACTAGAGAAAGATCGTTCAGCCATTGAGGTTTACCTTTCTGTGACCTACTAACTCATGAAACAGGTTGACAAAGAGAGGATCAGACTATAAAAGAGGAGGAAAGATGGATCTTGTAGGAAATTCCACAGTTTGGTGGAATTTGCTGGCACACCGATGTCCTCCTGCCTTGATATTTAAGGCTCTCCCCCTGGGCAGGGGTCAGTGTACCAGCCCTGCCCTGTACAATTCAATGCTGTGTGCAAACTACACTGCTGGCCAGTTTGTGGTTGCCTTAGCAACCTACTTAAGTCTTTTGCTGTTATTTTGAACTTCTGAATAAGCATGAAGGTAAAATAGTTGTCAACATTTGCTGGATATGATCTATTTATTTTATTTATTTTTTATTTTTTGAGACCGAGTCTTGCTCTGTCGCCCAGGCTGGAGTGCAGTGGCCCGATCTCGGCTCACTGCACCCTCTGCCTCTCAGGTTCAAGCGATTCTCCTGCCTCAGCCTCCCAAGTAGCTGGGATTACAGGCGCCCACCACCATGCCCCACTAAATTTTTTTGTATTTTTACTAGAGACGGAGTTTCATCATATTAACCAGGTTGGTCTCAAACTCCTGACCTCAACTGATCTGCCCAACTCGGCCTCCCAAATTGCTGGGATTACAGACGTGAGCCACCGCGCCTGGCCGCCAGGTATGATCTTAACTATCGTGAAGGTCATTATAACAGAACGTTCCTTAAAAATCACTTTAAGCAAATGTTTTCCTTATTGCAAGTGTTCCTTTGCATCCCATTTCCCTACTGAAGCGTATGAAAAGACATTTTCTTTTGTTTTGTTTCTGAAACTGATATTTCATTGAGAATATTTTTCTTGCAAGGGTGAAAAAAAATCACTACACTGTTATATACTTTGAATCCAAGTATTACCACCCAATTTTTTATCCTAATATAGTGAAAAATTCAGCCATCTAAGTATTTATGATCATCCCCTTCTCAGTATTTTAATAGCTTGAAAGCAATTTTAAGCAAGTTGGTGCTGGTATCTGGTAGGAAACATTGCCTTCACCAGCGTAGTGCCCACGCTCCCCATCGTCCATCTCTGTAGCAAACACGCATGCTTATGGTAATGGCTGTCCAGAGGCGGCTGTCCTGTGTGGCTGCTCTGGAAATGTGGGTTTCACCATCCTTGAAGAGAATCCCTGCGGGCGAATCATAAGAGGTTGAAGACACAAATTGTCCAGAGTTTAAAGTCACAAATAAAGCATTTCTTCATAATGAGACTTATCAGTAGGGCTAGAAAGGACACAATTACATAGGATATAAATTATATTTTCATTGCATATATATAAATTGTGATGTTGTATATCTAGGTAAAAATCCTAAAGCATAGAAGTGAGTTTAAGAAGTGTTTTAAATAACAGATAAATGTGCATTTTCCTCAATAATAACCCATTTATTCAGTTTTATACTTACACATGGTTTTTATGCTTTTATTTGATCCTCATTATAAGTCTATGAGGTGGACAAGGAGATATTGTTTGCTTATTTAGCTGATGACAAATTACATGCATATTTAATAAAGATAGAAAAATCCTGAATTCTCCCTTGGCAAAGCCGAGCTATGGATAGATTAAATACATTCTTCACTGCCCCAAAGACCAGATCAAACCCTGCAGCTGTCATTACCCAGACAAGGGAGGCAAAGCCAAGATGATTCTGGCCTGGATTTTGTAAACTGTGTCAATCCATTCCCTTTGCTTTGGGAGTGGTGTATTGCTCTGGAAATCCCTGACCATGTCAGGAGGTGAAATAAAAACAAGCTCCTTGATTTCCAGTTGTGACCTCTGACCGCTAGAGGACAGTATTGTTCTCTGCACAGCTTGCGGAGAACCCGGTCTAGGAGAAATGATGGGACCCCGCAGTCAGTACACCCCACACCTTCCCAGGCTGGGCCTGGGCCATACCGATCAGGGATGGGATGTGGCTTTGCATCTCCGGTTCCAGATGGCATCTCGTTCCCCAGCCCTGTGCACTCACAGAGCTTTGGCCTCTGCACTGGGTAGTGTGAGGGGAAAGACTCAGTCTGTCGGGGTTTCATTATGTCTTTTCACCCTTGAAGCCTCTTCCTAAGTGATACGCTATGGATGAGTCATTGTTATCATAGGCTCAGAGTTTTTTCAGCCTGATTTATTTAATCTCTAGAGAAAGGAAAACAGGAGATGATTGCTTTGATCGTGCTGTTCGCTATTCTGAAATGTACAAAGGGAGGGGAGAGAGAAAAAAAATCTCTGCTCCCATAATGAACTATTATATAAAAACTGCTATATAAGAAGATACACGGCACAATCCCGAGTGTAACGTACTTCACTGTGTTCAACATGCTTCCGTGGGCGTGCGTGGGTGGAAAGATGTTTCTGGTGACTGCCAAACAATCCAGTGTTTCTAGAGATAAAAAGTCTGTAAAAGTTTTCTACTGTGAGGAATGATAGGCTTTGTGACCTATGTGATGTGTGCTCTCTATAGTCCAAATGAAGACAGTAACTACTGATCTGTGAAACCTCTGCAAGAAGACAGGGCTGCTCACGGCCACACGCCCAGTCTCACTGGTGACGCCTTCGCCCTCCTCTGGGTTCCCTGTTTCTCCCTCCTCCGAACTAAGCATCTGTCTCCCTCTGACAAGTACCTTCTGCTACCTTATGTTTCAGATCAATTTCTAGAGACACTAGATAGATTTCAATTCTGTGAAGATTTACTACGAATCACACAGTCTTGGGCCACGTGCTAACATGTATTCACGTGATGCTGGCTCCAGAGCTCAGCAGGCTGAGGGCCTCCGACATCCCCCTCACAGCCGCCGCCTGTCCCGCAGGTGCTGGCTTCTGTTGCAGACACAGGCTCCCTAGGCAGCCCTATGCTCTGTGCAGCTATGCCTGGAAGCTTTGGGACGTCTCACCAATGCCCTCCCTGTTCCGCTCTGGACACCTGCCCTTCTACGAGTCTCTTCTCTCAAAGCCTCCTTACCCGGCTGCTGTCCGTATTGCAGAAGAGGGCAGGGCACAGGGAGCTGAATCCCAGGAAGCCTATGCTGCTGAGCTCCCGAGGCCTTCAGTAAAGTAGGGTCGCCTCTCGTACACCCTCGCCCTGCCTCCACCGCCATCGGCCCAGGGTAAGGACAGCACATCAAGGCCAAACTCCCTCCCTCATCTCTCTTTACAGCTCCATGTCTGTGAGAAGCCCTGGCTCATTCTCCTTCAGTCACAGTCTCCTCCCTAGCAGTCGTCTCAGGCACTCTGGGTGCCAGCATGGCCTACGTGAAGCCTTCCTTAAGAGTGAGAGCGCAGGACGTCCGCACTCAGGAAGCTCACGTTCACGGCTGTGCCTCTTCCTACACTCAGTAGAGTAAACCGTGCACAGTAGATGCTGATGAAGTGTTAGGTGAGAGTGGTGACGATGAGTGTGGAAATATGCCTTAATTTTATGGGTTACCAACCTGTCATTGACTTCATGTTCATTCTGGCAAGAGCTAAGAGAGATACTATTGAGTATTTTAACACAGACTTCACTTGCTTGGTTGAACCATAGACAGAATCCATCTTTAATGACCTATTACTGTTACTGAACTGAACTGGTGTCTGCTCTCCCAGTGGGGTGAGGTCAAACATCCACACCGTGGTTGGCAGCAGGAGAAAGGAAGGTATTTATTTGCAGGATGCCAACAAGGAGAATTGGGCACTCACACTTGAGACCTGACCTCTCGATGGCTTACAGGTAGCAGTTTTTAAATCTGGAGAAACAGAGGTTATAGGCAAAGAAGCCAGTTAATACATTGAGGCTATATATTAGTTTGGCCTAAAAAAGTGGGGTGTCATGAAGCAGGGTTCCACAGGTCACAGGTGGATTCAAAGATGTTCGGATTTGCCATCGGGTAAGGAGGCGAAGCTTTGTCTACAAATTGGGGGTCAGGAGAATAGAATGCTGTGGGTAGGACTCCCTCCAGGCCCCTCAGGAAGACATTTAGAACAAAGAACAGTGGTTGAAGTTTAGTCCTCAGTTCCCCATTATCGGAGGTCTCTGTGCCAGCAGATCCACTGGGTGGGGGTCTAGGTTTCTGAAAAACAGCTCACGGATATGTGTTAACATGTTGTCTTTAGCTTCCACAGGGAACCAAACACCCCCTGACTTCAACTCCCTTGGTGATTGTTTTAAGCTGCTATTACCTTCTTGCTGGTCAGGTTGCTCATTTACTCTTCAGGGCTAGCTGAGTGCCTGGAATTCCCCTTGAAGGAACTCAAGATTTTTCTTTCATGCTTGAGGGACCTGCAGGCCCCTAAGAGGGGTCCCTGCTCGGTCTCATTTCTAGTGGTTGGTTGTTAAGAAACCTCTCTAATGAGACCATGAAGTTCTTGAGGTGAAGGCACCAATCTTATATCTCTCCTTTTTTTAAATCTTATTGTTGTTACACACACTCTCCATAAACTCCGTTTTGAGTAACCCGGGTTTCAGCTGCTACTGCTTGTGTTTCTAGTGCAATCCCTCTTGTTTCCCATCTCCAACAATCCTCTCTCAGAGACATCCTTCAAGTCTTTGCTAAAATGTCACCTTCACAAAGACCTTTTCTTACTATCTTTCGGCAGGCCTCCTCTCCCCCATCTTGGCATCATTTTACCCCCTGGCTTTTATCACCACCTGACATGCCACATATTTTCACCTTGTTTATTGCCAGCACCCACCTACCCCACCACAAAATAAGCTCCAAGAGGGAGCTTTTGTCTATTTAGTTCACTACTGTATCCTCAATGTCTACAAAAGTGTCTAGCACATAATCAACACTTCATAAACAGGTGTTGAATAAATAAACCCATCAAGCACTTCACACAGCATTTTCCCCGAAGTAGGCAGTTAGGAAATATTTATTCGGGCTAACACAACTATGTTTTCATCAGTTCGGGAAAGTGGAAGGTCAAGGATCATTTATAGAGGGTACCCCAGAGCCTAGGGTAGCTCACCAGCTGTTAAAATCTCCAGAGAAGGGATAAATGCAATTTTGGGGGGTTAGCAAAATAAGCAAAGAATGTTTTGATATGAAGTCCTTTGGAATTGGAGTCACGGAAGACCCTGGAACTAGTAGGGCTTCTAGGATAATCGGTGGAGGATTTCAAAACCGTTTGCACTGCAGTTCTCTTTCAGTGGTGTCAGGCTTCCAGACCAAAGATACTTCTACAAATGCAGAACAGCATATTAAGGGAACCTCTGTAACAGCAACAAAACCCCGTGGATAGCATGTGATGTCGTGATAGTAAAGCTTCATGTTACAAAACACAGAGAGATAGAGGGTGTTTACTGGGATAACACTTTGCAGTAGTAACTGTTCTTGATATTTCCTTTTTTTTTTTCCCAACTGGGAGACTAGATATGAATTTTGTATTGCCCAAGTGTTATTCGACACTGCAGAATGCATGTCTCTAACCATGTCATTTTATTTTCTGTATGTTTATGGTTTGACATTGGGTTCTGGCTGAGCCTGGAGGGACTGGCAGTCTGTTAGCCTACTAGTGTCTCTAGTTACCCAATTCCTAGAGATAGTGAAGGATCCCCGCCTCCAGTGAGAGCCTTTCAAATGCAAATGAACCAATCCAAAGCCCACGCCCCTAACCACCTCCTCTATTGGGGATCTCAAATTCAGGGGCATGATTCCCCCTGCCCTGATCACCCCAAACCAGGTACCAGACAGTTAGGGACAGGCCCTGTGCCTAGAGTCTGCTGAAATTGCTCAAACTCTCCACCCTGAGGCTGCTCACCCTGCCTTACCCACTTCTTCCCGTGGAATCCTCTCCCCCGCATTCTCCCCCTGCTCACTCTGCCTCCTGCCTGACCAGGTGCTTCCCGTGTGGCCACACGGTGTGGCGCTCGCTCCTCTTGGCATCTGTGAGCATGAGACTTTTTTTTCAATGGTAGTCATCTCCTATCTATTGGTCTTGCCCTATCAAAATTATAACAAAACCTGTGCTTTAAAATAGTAGCGAAGAAAAGAAGTTAATTCTTGGCATTTAAGGGCCTCTGTAGCTACGGGACTGCCATATGAACAAGCAACTACATTCACAACAAAAAAGATTTCAGAGGATGCGCTTTCTAAAATTCGGAGAAGAGGAAAGAAGAAGAGAGATGTGGAGGTCATAGGGCGGGCCTGCAACCCGACCTGTTCGCGCCCCTCTGCTCCCCTTCTCAGGGCTCAGCTTGAGGGAAGAGTTCAGGGGGACTGAATGATGGCCTGAGACACCCAAATAACCAACACAGCCAACACCCCTTCTCTCTGCAGTTCTAGCACCTGGCATCCTCAGACATCTTCTCAATACTCATGCAAATTCTGCAGACGAGCAAAATGAGACTGCAAGAGATGAAGACCACATGATGACAGAATGGAGGATGCTGAGTTATAATAGCGGTATCTGTCATGTGTGGATTGCTTCCTATGGCGTAAGCACAATGATGCCACGTGATTTCATCCACTCAACTGCATAGACTGGGATAGCATAACAATGGAGCACATGGACTCTGAATTCTGCAGTCTAGGTTTCATTCTGATTCTGCTACATAATAGCAAAAGAGTTCATCTTGCTTTAAGTCGTAAGTCATGGCTCCGAAAAGGATGCCCCAAGTATGGCCTTGACCTGCTGAGTACTTTGAACTAAAGGGCATTGGAAAGCCTCAGAAGCAGCCTCAGAACCAAGTCTCTGATCTTCTCCAGCCCTCCTGTCTCTTGCCTCTCGTTCCCCCAAGAAGTCAGTCACAGAGGCCAGAAGTCCTCTTCTTTAAAGTAGATCACAGAAGATAGAACCTCTTTCCCCAAAGCCAGCCATTAAAAACTAGAATCACTGCTCGAACTTTCCCTGCCTTTCTGGGTAAGAGCTGGCCATAAAGGAGTTCTCTGGCTCTACTTGCCTGAAAGTAGGTTATAAGACCCTCATTCCAGAAGGCGCCCTGCCCTACTCTCAGGAAGAAGGAACGCCACACAGGGAGGCCAAGAGGAACCCAGACAGACGGATCCAGCTGGGACCCTCCATCTGTCACTGTTCCGTCGCTCCCTCTGTGTCCAGTCACGGCTCCGCAGGGCTACCATTCTTCATCAAATCTAAGCATAGAAATGGGCAGTTTTCCCTTGGGTCTTTAGGTCTTCATTTACAAAGGCTCCCATGTTTCGTAAAACTTTGATTAAACAAATTTGTGTGCTTTTCTCTTGTTAACGTGTCTTTTGTTACATTTATCCCCTTATCCTCTCTCTTTTACAAACGTCCCTAGATTTTGAGGGTAAAATTATCTCACTGTAGTCATATTTCTGTCTTCGTATTTCTGTCTTCAGCAGTGGCCCCTTAGGGTGGTGGTACACGCCTGTAATCCCAGGTACTTGGGAGGCTGAGGCACAAGAATCACTAGAACCTAGGAGGAGGACGTTGCAGTGAGCTGGGATTGCACCACTGCACTCCAGCCTGGGCAACAGAACAAGACTGCATCTCAAAAAAAAAAAAAATTAAATTAAAACAAAATTAAAATTTAGGCCAGGTGCGGTGACTCACACCTGTAATCCCAGCACTTTGGGAGACTGAGGCAGGCAGATCATGAGGTCAGGAGTTTAAGACCAGCCGAGCCAACATGGTGAAACCCTGTTTCTACTAAAATACAAAATTAGCAGGGCATGGTGGTGCAGGCCTGTAATCCCAGCTACTCAAGAGGCTGAGGTAGGAGAATCTCTTGAACCCGGGAGGTGGAGGTTGCAGTGAGCCGAGATCATGCCATGGCACTCCAGCCTGGGGGACAGAGCAAGGCTCCATCCCCCCCCCCCAAAAAAAAATTAAAACTTAAATACAAAAATAAACGAATTGAACCAGGAAAGGTCTTGCTGTGAATGTGACATTTTGCCATTTCTTTATTTCTTATCCCCTGTCTTTTACAAACATCCCTAGATTTTGAGGGTAAAATTATCTCACTGTAGTCATATTTCTGTCTTCATGTTTTATTCACCTCCAGAGTACGTATCACTTTCCAACGTATGGCACGTCGTCTTATATTTTTAGTTTTGTATTCGTTGTCTCCTCTCTCTGGAATACAAGTGCCTGGGGGCAGGGATAGCTGTCATTTGATTCACTGCTATAACACTGGAGTGGAGAAGTGCCCAGGATGCAGTAGATACTCAATAAATGCTGCGGACTGAGTGAGTAACTGTGAGAAAGAAGAATTCTACAGTGGAATTAACCGTGCTGTTACCGATCAGTGATTGAAACAGGAATATGTGTGATCTGAGAGGACAGAGAGGAGGAGATGGGTCCGAGACTGAGTCAACAGTTCCCGCCTTGGCCATTCTGTGCCTAGGGTAAGCAGGGAGAATCTAAGGAGGAGAAAGGGGGACATTCATTGAACATGGGCGGTGAGATCGCATGCAGAGACAGAAAGACACACAAACTCACAAAACAACTGGCTTCCAAGCATTGCTTTTTCTGATACTCTCATAAATTCAATGTAACATTAATAATTGTCATCCCTACTGTGATGGATCAAACTTCAAATAATAGGACACATGTGCTGACCAAATTATATTTCTGGGAAATAGTGGGTTTAAAACTTTTTCAGGCCGGGTGCTCGTGCCTGTAATCCCAGCACTTTGGGAGGCCAAGGTGGGTGGATCACCTGAGGTCAGGAGTTTGAGACCAACCTGGCCAACATGGTGAAACCCTGTCTCTACTAAAAATACAAAAAAATTAGCCAGGCTTGGTGGTGAGCACCTGTAATCCCAGCTACTCGGGAGGCTGAGGCAGGAGAATCACTTGAATCCAGGAGGCGGAGGTTGCAGTGAGCCGAGATCGCCTCACTGCACTCCAGCCTGGGCAACAGGAAACTCCATCTCCAAAAAAAAAAAGAAAAAAGAAAAAAAAGGTTTTTTCAAAGAAATCTCTTTTTGTTTGAATATCAAGACTTTTATTAGTAATTGAAGAGCAATTATTCTTCAATAGCAATTTTAGGTGTTTTATGAGTTTAAACAATGTGCTCTCAAGTTTTTATTGACTGAGTGCTCTGTTCTTTATTTCCAATTAGGGTAGAATTGTACATCTGATTGTGATCAGTGATCAATGATACTTTTCATAAAATCAGCAGCGCTCAATGTTAGGAGGGTTCTACATATCATTTCATCTGTTCCTTCTGTCTTTGGCTACAATAAAAAATTGAGCAAAAGGGGTGTGTGTGTGTGTAAGAAGTAAATAAAATATTTAATTAGATCTTCTTTTCTTATTTGAAATCTTTAAATTAATCGAATCCACAGCCATCCAAACTAGCATATTCTATGTCCCTAGATTCTCAAAGAAGGAATCTGAGGAAAGCAAAACAAAAGTTAAAGAACATCAAGTTCTTACATTTTATCAGTTGGTTGGATTCACATGAGTATTCACATGTGACATTGGAGTGAAATAGTGAGGAAGGTGTTGGTTAATCTGTGTGGAATCCATACGAACTTTGTGGGTCATTAAAATAATAGTGGGCCTTTAAACTTGAATAGATTGTGCATCCTTTTCACAAACTCTGATAAAAGCACTGTCTGTCCCTTTTAGCAGGGCAAGCAATTGTAGAAGACAGCAGGGAAACACAGGCTCAATCAGTTTTCTTTGTTGTTCGAGATTATTTTCTGAAAGTGTTTAAGTTGCTTTCCCTTAATAAAGAAAATCTCATGCTAAAAAACGTGAGCATTTGGCATGTCTTTCTCAGAGGACTTGGAAAACAAGTTCCCCACCACAGCATATACCTGGAGTGTTGAATCCCAAATTTGTTAATTTACAGACTTGAGGATTTAAATGATAAGACTGCAGACCTTCCTATGGAATTGAATTCTTTCTAAAACATCCCACAGGAGGTGCGCATTTAACTCTGACTGCTTCCTCTGCATTTATAGCCTGGAGAGTTCAACAGCAAAACCTGAACAGGAAAACCAGGGTTCCCAACTGCGAAACGTAGGAAGTCACAAGTCATCATCTTTGGCAAAGCGAGAGGGAAATTCTCAGAAAGCGTTCAACAGTGACTTTCTTCTCACCACAGCTTAGGGCCATTGACAAATTTCTGTGCCTGGCCACAGTTCACCTGGGGAGGAGACAATTCTGGCTGACTAGCCACCAGGGGAGGCATTCATCCTGTAGATGTTCTGGAAGGTGATAGATCTTCAGTTTCAGCATCACACAAAACCGGCTAGAGGGAAATTTATAAGGAGACATTCACTGCTTGAGATGTGACTTTCTATCTGTAGACAGAGAAACCAGATTTTTCTATAGCTGTAATAAATGCCCTTTATCAAGAAAGTGGCTAGCCCATTATAGACTCATTGGAAGAGACAAAGAATTTTTAAAAAGAGAAACATGAAGAAAAAATATATAGGTCAGAAATATCATCCTGGATACTGTGTTCGCCAGTTCCTAGAGACGGGGGATTTTGGTCAACACCAGAAACAAATTCATGTAACTTGTAGCTTGGTTGTGTGTGTGTACACACAGTGCAAGATGTGCCTCCAGTGTTGGTGTGTGGGCTGGTTCCATTTTCCCATCATTAGACTTCTTGTGGTTGCAGAAGGGACGAGTGAACTGGGTGTCCAGCGTCTTCGGCGTGGGGGACAGCTTCCACTTTGATATTTTGCTTCCCATGTCCCCAGAGTGTGAACCTGTCCTCACTTTCCCATGGGACGGTGGCCGTGTGTGTGTGTGTGTGTGTGTTCCTCCTGGTCACCTTACAAGCCTGGGAAACAGTCACACTAACAGTGATAACAGTGCTGTCACCGGGGCAGGACAGGAGCACCCTACCAAATTCTCCCAAGACACTTTTTTTTTTTTTTGATTTAAAAGATTTGATTTTCTTTATCCAGGTAGGCAGTTAGAAATTTCAGCAAAGTCTAACAATGACATTCTTCAAAGTGGGCACAGCCTTTTGAACCCAGGCTATGTATACAATAACCTTGTGGAACTGGTTCAGCCAGATCTTCACTTTCATGAAAGCACAGGGTCTGTTCTTTTCTTTCCAGAGGACTCCTCTCATATTCCTTCGCCAGTTTCTGACTGAATCAAGCCAAGATCAACACACTGGTGCACGTGGCTCCCAACCGGTTTTATATGTATATATATATTCTATTCCCAACACCCGCATTCATCCTGGTTCAGTCAAAGCCTGGTTTTGGCCAACAATAAACTCGTCAGGAGATCGAAGGTTGTAGATGTCTGCACGTGGCTTCCTTGGAGGCCCAGTGGTGACTCCCTCCTCCAAAATCCATTCTATACCCGCTGGCTGCTCTAACGGGCAGGACGATAGCATATGAAGCCTGGCTGTAAGCCGTACAACCACCACACTACGAGCGCCCCCAACGCCCCAAGACACTTTTGAAGGTCACTAGGTGTGTGTGTGTGACAGAGAAAGGGATGAGGGGAGCAGTGGGTCTCATTGTCCAGTCAGATACCTGCAGACCTCCACCTGGCACCTTTCGCTAATTCTACCACGTGCCAGCAGCCGTGACCCTTTCTTCCCACCCCAGACTCGCTGCAAGGCACTGACGGCCTCATCCTGCAAAAGCAGAGAAAAGGTCATTCTGTGGAGAAGTGAGGAGCATGTCGCTTTTGTCGTTCTGTGTTCCTTTCTGTCGGCTAGTGCAATCTCAAGTCGCTGGTTTTTTTTTTTCTTTTTTCTTTAAAGCTGTCCGTCTCCCAGGACCAAGTCTGTGGATGTGGGGTGGGGACAGAGCTGAAAGGCGGGCGCCTTGCTGTACTCAGGTGCACGACGCCTCCCACCCCTATGACGAAGGCTTTGTTCACAGCGGCTTCAGCTGCCTGAGTCCTTCTTCCCTCACACTGGGCTCCTTTACATGAACAGATCTCCGGGGGCCTCAACAGTAAGCCATTCACACAGGTCCATGTTTAACGCTCAGCCGGGAGCCCATGTTAACATACGTGTTTATACTGCCTGTGCGTGTGTGTGCGCACATGGACACACACCGGTGTTACTTAATGATGGCTGCTCATTGAAATCACCCACCCAGTTTCCAAAACATATGAACACCTGGACCTCGCCCGTGACCCATGTGAAACAGAGTTTCCAAGCAGTGGGTCGCACACACCTGTTGTTTTTAAACCCTCCGCAGACCATTCTGATGCATGGTGAAGGCCAAGAACCGTAGTGTGTACACTTGGTTTAGGGTAGGGCTGTGCCCAGCACTGTTTGAAAGCGCTCAGGTAATGCAGGGTGCATGCAGGGCTGCGACCGCAGGCCTGGGCTGCTGTTGAACTAGGTACCCACCGGACAGCTCAGGCCAGCTCTGGGGCGCACGATGAAGCTAAGCCTTGTGGGACATTTACCACATTCCTCCATAACAGAACTTATTTTCATGGTTCTCACCTCAGGCTCTGTCAAAATCCTTTGTGGAGCTCCAGCAAACCCTGCGTTTCTGATTGCAAAAGCCTGGGAGCAAGTTTGCAGATCTCTTAACTTCTTAAAGTTCTACTGCCTTGATTCTACTTGCGTGTCACAGGTTACACGTGCCACATTAATGCATTAGGTAAATTATAATTAGTCAGCTGATTGGGGAGAAGTTCTTTCAAGGTCGTGGGTATAAACATTATCTTCCACATAGAGTGGAGAATACTTTTAAACCTAGTAGGTAGTGGTGAAAACAGTAAAGAAAAAAAATAAAGTTCAGAGTGTTCTTATTGGAAGATGAGAATAACATGGTAAGTGAAACACAGATGGAAGCTTGTGATATCTGTTCTGAGTGGAGCACAGTTATTGCAGAGGTAGGCAATGCCAAGCAAGTGCAAGGAGAACAACGAGAGGGATGCTGAGGACACAGAGTGAGCTGCGAGGCTGAAGACACAGGGAGATGCTGTCCCCGGCAGCCCTGGTACTTAAAGTCGGTTTAAGGTATTGCTGATGTAGAGAAAAGGAATTCTCTGTAAATGACATCAATAAAGATATGTTCCATGGTACACTGATATGGCACAAAACTTAGAATACAAACTAGAGGAGAAGCAGAATTTGGGTGAAAGAAAACAATGAGGAATCCTGACCAAACCAGAATGGAGATTAATCCTTTAACTAAACTCGACATAGTGGGTGCAGTGGCTCACACCCGTGGAGGCTGAGGTGGGAGGATCACGTAAGCCCTGGAGTTGTAGACCAGCCTGGCCAACATGGTGAAACCCCGTCTCTATTAAAAATACAAAAATTAGCTGGGCGTGATGGCACATGCCTGTAGTCCTAGCTACTCAGGAGGCTGAGGCAGGAGAATGGCTTGAACCTGGGAGGCAGAGGTTGCAGTGAGCCAAGATCACACCATTGCACTCCAACCTGGTGACAGAGTGAGACTCCATCTCGAAAAAAAAAAAAAAAAAAACACACACACACACACACAAATGCCTGTAGCCCCAGCTACTTGGGAGGCTGAGGCAGGAGGATCACTTGAACCCGGGAGGTGGAGGCTGCAGTGAGCAGAGACTGCGCCACTGCACTCCAGCCTAGGTGAGTCTGTCTCAAAAAATAATTAATTATACTTGACTAAAGATTGTTTCTCAATATGGAGAAATTGAAAATTTAAATAAAAATTTCACAGTGTTAGCCTTGCTTGCTGTTTATGGCATATTGAGGTAAATTGTACAATAAATTGGAGATAGCCCCTATTCCAAAGTGTAGTTTGACCATTTTCACAAATATCTCTATTGGCTCCACAAGGCAATGAGTTAAAGTCCCTCCAAGTGTTGCTAACATGATTTGTCAGGACTAGATAGGCCCCTGGTGACCATTGGTGCAATTCTAGCAGACAGAGTGGGAGAAGCTATGAAATTAGCCTCTCTTCCTGAAGTTTCACTCTGATTAATTTCACTCTGATTAATTTCACTCTGATTATGCTCCCACTAGATTTTTAAAAATCATAATGTACCTCCCTTGTTATTCACTTTATTTATATTTTTTAAAAAGTGCTAAAAACATGCGTAGGTGAATGTTACAGATCATACCGCTACCACCCAAGATACACTGTCTGAGTCTGTGAGGATTTCTGCATTCACAAACGTCAAAAATCAGTGCAGTGACATGTCAGCTGTCATTCTAGATCACACACACAAACTCAGGTGTCGTATTGGAAGCCGGAGAATGTCTAATGTGGACTTGAAATGGCATCTTTTTAAATTGCTCTTACAAAAGGAAGAAAATTCCAGAAGTCATTCTTGAAATTTTTTATTTCTAAATATTGATGCTTTAAAATCATTAGAAGAAACTCAGAGTATTTTGAGAAGAGTTAAATGGGAAAGTCATCCCCAAAGCGATGGCCATTTATGATGAGCACTCTGCAAGAGAAGCTCAGAAGGAGGTTCTTATGTCATCAGTGTCCCGCAGGCGACAGACTGCATCGTAATGGATCGGGGAAGGGAGGGGAGGGAATAGACAAAGTATATGGATAAGCACTGGCATGATTTAGACATAATACATTGTCAGGATAGTCTGTGGGCTCGCCTATGGAGGAGGTAGGAAAACTACCCTTTATCTTTATTATTTAGTATAGACACTTAGACTTGCAATTAGCTATTATGCATAAAAACTCAATATGGTTTTCCACAGTTGAAAGACTGGAAAATTGAAGAGACAGCAGGGATTACAAAAGTTATATGGGTAAAATGAGATTGCAATCTGGATGGTTCAAAGTTTTCTAAGTTTTATTCATATATATATATATACACATATCTTTTTTTTTTTTTTTTTTTGAGATAGAGTCTTGCTTTGTCCTCCAGACTGGAGTGCAGTGGTGTGATCTCGGCTCACTGCAACTCCTGCCTCCTGGTTTCAAGCAATCCTCCTACCTCAGTCTCTCGAGTAGCTGGGATTACAGGAACCCGCCACCACGCCCAGCTAATTTTTGCATTTTAGTAGAGACGGGGTTTCACCACATTGGCCAGGCTGGTCTCGAACCCCCGACCTCAGGTGATCTGCCCACCTCGGCCTCCCAAAGTGCTGGGATTACAGGCATGAGCCACTGTGCCCGGTCTATTCTTATATTTCTTTATTATGGCATCATTTTAGCATTTCAAAAGCAATGGCTAAATATTTGGGGAAGGATCAGGAGAAATTTTACCTTATTCATAGACTGTAGAGTATAAAATATATCCATTTTTTATGTTTTGAAGTTGAAATATCAGTGGAGAGGCCGTTCTCAGGTTCGTGGTGGAAGGTGCAGTGGGGAACCTTCTCCCTTGATGACCTTCATGGAGCCCGGATGGATCAGACCACACTGTCCACCCTGGATTCTACGAGCCCGGATGGATCAGACCACACTGTCCACCCTGGATTCTACGAGCCCGGATGGATCAGACCACACTGTCCACCCTGGATTCTACGAGCCCGGATGGATCAGACCACACTGTCCACCCTGGATTCTACGAGCCCGGATGGATCAGACCACACTGTCCACCCTGGATTCTACGAGCCCGGATGGATCAGACCACACTGTCCACCCTGGATTCTACGAGCCCGGATGGATCAGACCACACTGTCCACCCTGGATTCTACGAGCCCGGATGGATCAGACCACACTGTCCACCCTGGATTCTACGAGCCCGGATGGATCAGACCACACTGTCCACCCTGGATTCTACGAGCCCGGATGGATCAGACCACACTGTCCACCCTGGATTCTACGAGCCCGGATGGATCAGACCACACTGTCCACCCTGGATTCTACGAGCCCGGATGGATCAGACCACACTGTCCACCCTGGATTCTACGAGCCCGGATGGATCAGACCACACTGTCCACCCTGGATTCTACGAGCCCGGATGGATCAGACCACACTGTCCACCCTGGATTCTACGAGCCCGGATGGATCAGACCACACTGTCCACCCTGGATTCTACGAGCCCGGATGGATCAGACCACACTGTCCACCCTGGATTCTACGAGCCCGGATGGATCAGACCACACTGTCCACCCTGGATTCTACGAGCCCGGATGGATCAGACCACACTGTCCACCCTGGATTCTACGAGCCCGGATGGATCAGACCACACTGTCCACCCTGGATTCTACGAGCCCGGATGGATCAGACCACACTGTCCACCCTGGATTCTACGAGCCCGGATGGATCAGACCACACTGTCCACCCTGGATTCTACGAGCCCGGATGGATCAGACCACACTGTCCACCCTGGATTCTACGAGCCTGGATGGATCAGACCACACTGTCCACCCTGGATTCTACGAGCCTGGATGGATCAGACCACACTGTCCACCCTGGATTCCATGAGCAGCTGGTCTGGTCCTCTGAGGCCAGGCAGGTCTAGCCTCTCTCACCCTGATGCCATGGCTGCACTACCCTTGGAAGGAAGAAAGTGCTGTTCCTAGGTCAGGGCACTCTACAATCTACTAAAGTACTAAGGGCACCTAAACATCATTTGACGCCCCCAAACCAGGATTCTAATAGAGATCATTGTTATGCATAAGAAAATATGAAATTCGGCCAGGTGCAGTGGCTCATGCCTATAATCCCAGCACTTTGGGAGGCTGAGGCAAGTGGATTGCCTGAAGTCAAGAGTTCGAGACCACCTGGCCAACACAGTGAAACCCTATCTCTATTAAAAATACAAAAATTAGCCAGGCATGGTGGTAGGTGCTTATAGTCTCATCTACTCAGGAGGTTGAGGCAGGAAAATCACTGGAACCCCAGAGGACGTGGAGGTTGCAGTGAGCCGAGATCTTGCCACTGCACTCCAGCCTGGGTGACAAGAGTGAAATTCTGTCTCAAAAAATAAACAAATAGATAAATAGAAAATATATATTTCATTACAATAAAGCACTATATCTACTCAGTAATGTGTTATATAGGTATACACCTTCAAATATATAGCTATCATTTACAGTGCATTAAGTGAACAGTGAATGTCTTGGGAAAAGAGACTTTGGAGAGATCCCAGAAGCAAGGAAAGATCAATTGGAAAGGAGTGAAAAGAAGGTGTCCAGCTCCCTGTCCAACACATGTACTGGAGCAGCAATAGGCTGGGCTAAGTCAGGGCTTCAGAGTGGAATAAGTCTTTGCAATAAAGACGGTGACCCTAGGCTGTGTATGTTACAGGGAAGTTATTACTGAGTATTTTCTGTATTCAGGAATAGGACTCGGTGCTGGAAGGCAGTGGTAAGCAAACTCCTCATGGACTCTGAGGAATGCAGCTTCCTTAGAGAAGACAAACAGTAAATGAATAATTACAAATTAATTATGAATAGGCACAGTACTAAGAAGACATACTAGGCATTCGATTGGTAACAGAGGACCTAATCAAATCCAGAGGTCAGCAACGTTTTTTGGAACTGAAATGTGAAGAATAAATAGAAGTTAGTAAGATCCAAAGAAGAGCAAAGAGCATTCTTGGTGGACGGAACCATGTGTGTGAAGGTCAGTAAGTGGGAAGGGTTCACCACATGCAGGCAAAGGGGTGTAGCCTGGTATGGCTGGAGGAGGAAACTCACGCATGTCAGACTCCAAGCCCTGGGATACAGTCACGTGAGTTACAAGCACCTTAAATTTAATGCCAATTTAAGTGTCCTTGAAGCTGGTCATCTTACTTCTGGGCTAAAGTGAGGTTCTGAAGAAAGGCATCTTTATTTCATCAAAGATGAATGTCAGGATAACTGACAACATTATCTTAGCAGGCTGGGTCAAGGACATTTCAGATAGATCAAAGCACAAAGCAGCAATTTAAATTACTCTAATTTTCTTTATGTTGTTATTTGATCTATGCTTAAGGACTCTGAGGGATGTAGTTTCCTTCAGATCTCTTAACAGACTGTGATGTTGATCACGGTTATTCTGGTTGCAAGGGACAGAAATCCCATTAAAACTTGCTATAACAAACCAGTCAACTAAAAAAGGAGCATGTTGCCTCACATTATTTGAGAAGTCCCAGACACCCAAATCAAATGCTGTTGTGCGGACCTCGTCTTTATGCCTCAGCTCTGGTTTTCAAGATGTGAACTGCACTCTAGGACACGTTCCTGACATGGTGGCAAGAAGTTTTTCACTTCCCCAAGCTCACCTTATAGCAGTTTAGCAGCCCTGTAGGAAAGGAAGCTCATTGTTTTCTCAAAGGTTCAACTAACATCCTGTGGTCAACTCTCCCCTGAACACCTTGGGTCATGTGACCATCCTTAAACTAATCACCGAAGCCAGAGGTCTGGGATATGCCAATGGTCCAGACCAGGATTAACCAGAGCCTGAGCTGGCATCAGCACCCCCAAAACTGCATGGTCTGGAAGTGAAGAGGAATGCTATGGCTTGCTGAAGAAAATCAAGACGCTGTTATCAAAGGAAGTGATGGAATAGGGGCAACAAAAGAAACAGACCTTCTCAATACAAACTGAATCTTTTTTTTTCAATCATTGAGAAGTTAGTCTGTTTAGGGTGATTGGATTTAGTCTGGCTTTATCCACAGTTAATCATACTAGTTTGCTACTTTAAACTTAATGAAAAATCTAAAATGTTTCATAAATCTTTGTATATGATTTTGTTTTATACAGAGTTATATATAAGGCAGATTTTATAGGGCAAAGCCAATATTATCATGATATGAATGATTACGCAAAAAAGTCAGGATATTGAATTGGATGTCTGAAAGCATTAACTGACCTAGAACCTAGAGAATAAAGAAAAAGAAATCTAAGATTTTTGTGGGCATGAAGGAAGAAACAGAGCCTAGAGTTTTATACGTCAGTAGAAATAAAACAGCTTTGTAAATTTTAAATAGAAGCCATTGCAAGAGAACTTAGACATTAAAACATGCATTCAGATGTTGATTGGGTTGCTGACATTATGTGAAATATGATTCAGCCCTAAAGTTTCTGTGGAGTTTGTTTATTCTGATAACATGAAATGTGAATGGCCAAGATTCTGAAACCTGAAAACTCCTCCAATATTAACAAAACAGAAAAAAATTTGGAACATAAAATCTCATGTTTATGAGTGATCAGTTTGTCTGAATTCTTATTTTTCATCTTCTAAACAGTTATGCTGTCAGTTCAGAGAATGTGGCTCCTAAAATCAGGTAGAGTCATGATCTCATTCTTACTAAATACGAGTGTGTTACGATACATGACATCAACAGAGTGAAGGACAGTACCACACGATCATCTCAATAGACACAGAATAAGGATTTGATAAAATTCAACGACCTTTCAGGATAAAAATTCTTCAAAAATTAGGTATAGAAGAAACATATCCCAACACAATAAAGACTGTATATAACAAAACCTCAGTTAACAACATACTAAACTGGAATAAGACAAGAATGCCCACTCTCACCATACTTATTCAACATAATACTGGAAGTCCCAGTCAGAGCTATTAGGCAAGTAAAAGAAATAACATCGTCTAAATTAGAATGGAGGAAGTCAAATTGTCCCTTTCTGCAGACAACATGATTTTACATTTGGAAAAACCTAAACTCCACCATAAAACTCTTAGAACTCATAAACAAATTCAGTAAAGTTGCAGGACACAAAATCAACACATCAAAAATGGGCAGTGTTTCTGTACACCAATGACGAATTAGCTGAAAAGGAAATCAAGAAAGTAATCCCATTTACAATAGCTACCAACATAATAAAATACTTGGGAATAAATTCAACCAAGGAAGTGAAAGATCTCTGTAAGGAAAACTATAAAATACTAATGAAAGAAATTGAAGAGGACATAAAAAATGGAAAGACAGCCCATGTTCATGAACTGAAAGAATGAATATTATTAAAATGACTATACCCAAAGCAATCTACAGATTGAATGAAATCCCTACCAATAATATTCTTCACAAAAAGAGAAAAAACAATCCTAATATTCATATAGAACCACAAAGGATCCCTAAGAGCCAATGCAATTCTAAGCAAAAAGAACACAGCTAGAGGCATCACACTACCAGATTTCAAAATATACTACAAAGCTGTAGTAACTAAAACAGCACGGTGCTGGTATAAAAACAGACACATAGATCAGCAGAATAAAACAGAGGATCCAGCAATAAGTTCAGGTATTTACAGCCAACTGATGTTTGACAAAAGTGTCAAGAACATACATTTGGGAAAGGACAGTCTCCTTAATAAATAATGTTGGGAAAACTGGATATCCACACATGGAAGAAAGAAGCTAGACCCATATATCTCATTATATACAAAATATCAACTCAAAATGAATTAAAAGCTAAAATGGTTGACCCGAAACTGTAAAACTACTAGAAGAAAGTATAGAGGAAACATTGCACAACATTGGTTTAGACAAAAATTTTATGGCTAAGACCTCCAAAGCACAGGCAACAAAAATGAAAATAGACAAATAGGACTATATTAAACTCAAAAGCTTCTGCATATCAAAGAAAACAATCAACAGAGTGAAGAGACAACCTGCTTGATGGAAGAAAATATTTGCAAACTATTCATCTGATAAGGGACTAATATTCCAACTATACAAGGAGCTCAAACAACTCCACAGTTTAAAAAAAAACACAAATAATCTCATTAAAAAGTGGACAAGGATATGAATAGACATTTCTCTCTCTTTTCCTTTTTTGACACAGGGTCTGTCTCTGTTGTCCAGGTTGCAATGCAGTGGCATGATTTTGGCTCACTGCAATCTTCACTTCCTGGGCTTGTGACATTTATTTAAAGAAGACATACAATGGCCAGTAAGTACATGAAAAAATCCACAACATCATTCATCATCAGGGAAACGCAAATCAAAACCACAGTGAGATATCATCTCACTCCACTTAGAATGGCAATTTTCAAAAAGACAAAAAACAACAAAGGCTGCCGAGGGTTAAAGGGGACTCTTACATACTGTTGGTGGGAATGTAAACTAGTACAGCCACTATGAAGATCTATTTAAAGTTTCCCCAAACAACTACAGATTGACCTACCAATAATCTAGCAATCCCATTGCTGAAAATATATCCAGAGGAAAGGAAATCAGTGTGTGTGTGTGTATATATATGTATACATATATATACATTTTTTTTTTTTTTTGAGATGGAGTTTCACTCTTGCTGCCCAGGCTGGAGTGTGAGTGCAGCAATGTGATTTCGACTCACTGCAACCTCTGCCTCCTAGGTTCAAAGGATTTTCCTATCACAGCTTCCTGCATAGCTGGGATTACAGGCATGCACCACCATGCCGGGCTAATTTTTGTAATTTTGGTAGAGACGGGGTTTCACCATGTTGGTCAGGTTAGTCTCAAATGCCTGACCTCAAGTGATCCACCCACCTTAGCCTCCCAAAGTGCTGGGATTCCAGGTATGAGCCACCGCATCTGGCAGCAATCAGTATACTAAGAGATTCCTGCATCCCTGTGTTTATCGCAGCACTGTTCACAATGGTCCAGATATAGAATCAACCTGGGTGTTCATCAACAGATGAATGGACAGAGAAAATATGGTGTGCGTGTATACACACACACACGCACACACACAGCCACACACACAATGAAATACTGTTCAGGCATCAATAGAATGAAATTCTGTCATTCACAGAAACACGGATGGAACTGGAGATCATTATGCTGAATGAAACAAGCCAGAAACAGTAAGATAAACACTACATGTTGTCATGTGTGGAAGCTAGAAAAGTTGATCTCATGAAGTAGAAAACTGAATAGTAGTTATTGATAGGGAGAGATTGGTTAAAAGTTACAAAGTTACAGCTACATAGGAGGAAATTAGTTTTAGTTTTCTGTATCACTGTGGGTTGACTATAGTTAGCAAAAATTTATTGTGTATTTTCAGATAGGTAGGAGGGGGTTATTGAATGTTCCCAACACAAAGAAATAATGAAGTGATGAATATGTTAATTACCCCGATCTGATCGTTGTAGATTGTATGTACTGAAACATCACTATGTACCCATACATATACATAATTATTGTGTGTCAATTTAACAAATAAAAAGTATTTTTACAAAGAGTGTATCATTCTGCTTGGTTACAATACCATGTTCATGTATCTCACCTATCTATCTTTGCCGAACAACTAAGAAGTTTATGACTTGAACACTGAATAAAACTAGTTGAAAGTGTTGAAAATTTAGTAGACAGGCAAAAAATGTTTGTGAATAGTATTTTTTAAAATCATTTGCAAAACTATGGAAAATTCAGTAGTTCACAATGACTCAATCTGTGAACATGCAGTAGAAAGTGACAAAATTAAAATGTAAATGTATATTCCGTAAAACTTGAAATTGCAAAAAAATATGATTATTAGAAATATTATAGGATACTAATAAATATTGACTTACCAAGTTCTACCCTGCTAGCAAAACAGGTAGTAGATGCCAAAATGTACTCCACCACCTGCAACAATCATATTAAGGTTAGAAAGGTCAGGAATGACTGTTACGGAATACCTGCTGAATGTCAAGTACTTCTTATGTCAGTTATCACCAAGCCCATTGCACAGATGAGTAAATTGAGACTCAAGAAGATTAAGAAATTTGCCTAAGGCCATATTGACATTTACAGGCCTGAGATATGAACCTAAGTCTAGTTGGCTCCTTAGTCTATGTCCCTTTAGTCACACCAAAGAGAATCAAGCACCACAATTTTGTTTATTTTTTGCGAGAAGGAAACTCATTTCTGTATGATGATATATGTTACATATAAATTTACCACAGATATTGTTACTTTTTCCATAGATCTATACATGCTTTAAACTCATTTGCTATCTTTTCACATGAGTGTGTGTGTGTCTGTGTCAGTCTTTAACAGCAGTAAAGTATTCAAATTGACCTTTTATGTTTGACAATTCTGATCTCATTATAGAGGAGATATGACAGGGTGAATCCAATTACAATTGAGGCACTGTTATTTTAGGATATTTTCAGGATACAATCTTGCTTTTTAATTAAGTCAGTATATTAGTGATGTTTTTGAAGTTTGTTTTACCTTCAGGTATTACGGAAAATTCAATTAGAATATGAATCAAGTCTTTTGTATTTTGTATGTAATCTGTGCCACATATAAACGACCACTTCATAGGAAATTTGATTTTCATAAGAGTTAAGTTAATTTGGTTCACAGCCCACCAAATCTAATACTGCTGTATTTGGTAAATTATTTTTCTAACCCCTCTACCCACAGTGACACCGCCTGTTAATTGATCTTCAAAAAAGGAACCTGAATCCAATCCTGAGAGCCACATTGTGTCTGTTCCCTCTAGCGGCCTCCCTGACTGGTCCAGGCTCCATACTTTGCTTTGCCCTCAAGCCATTTCCATTTTGCAGAATTCAATTTCTGGCCTAAGCCGGTGTTTTAGAGGAATGAGGTCATTGAAATCTCATTTGCCAGATCTCTCCACCAAAGGACAATAACCAAGGACTGAGTGGAAAATCTCGCACAAAGCCAGATTCGCATTTGTGCTAATGAGACAGCAGTGTTGTTTACAGCGGTGCTCTCTCTCAAAGGCAGTACAGTTCCCAAAAGCACCCTGGTCGCTTCTAGCTCTCCTGGGCAGGCCCAGAGACTGCAAGTCTGGAGGTGACCTCGTTTCCAGGAGCTTTGTTTTCTTCCCCACGCGAGTGGCCAGGACAGGCTCTGAAGATGAAGGTACAGCATTAGGAAAAAGTGCCGTCTCTGGCTACAACTATGTCAAGAGCAACCCATTGTTTCAGATCATCCAGTTTTATTAAAATCGTGGCACACTGTAGGGGTATTTTAGTAGACATTAAAACAATAGACTTGGAGCCCTCAGTATGAGTTCACATTTACTTGCTATATGGTTTTGGTTTAAGTCACTCAAGCTCTCCATGCTTCACTTTCTTCCTTGTTAAAAATTGGAGAAAAACACAATATCTAACAAACTTAGCTCAGACATGAGGAAGCATGACATAGACATATAAAGGATAAAGACTTATAAATGCACATTATTGTATGTTTGATGTTAAGCTAGATAAAACAGAACTTCAACCTTTGACACGGACAAAAGCTATCGTAGCAACACCAAAGGTAATATGAATGGTGTGATACGAACCACCACATTTACCTTCATATGGTGTTTTGATCAGAAAGGAGTTCTCGACAGGTATTTTTTGTACACATCCGAACAAGTCTAACTCCCATGAAATTATGCTTTTCATGGAAACTTTGACCGTATTAATCTTGGCAGGGTTTGGGGACTGTTTCTGGAACTCTGAAAAGACTCTTTCATTTTAATTCCCATGAAGGGCTTTATTTTTACATACTGTATTAGGAAAATCCGAAAAGCAGAAGAAAGCTCCACTGTCCTTCTGATAGTGTTTCGTGGAAATACAGCAGCCGAGTCGGAAGTGTGTGCTCCAGTGTCACCTTCACCGTCCCTGTCATCGGTGTGTAAAATGAGCCCTTCGACCTTCACTCATTAATTGTTCATTTCACACTTAGTCATTTCATACATTCCTGTTTGCACAGAACATTCATACGTTGACATGTTCACCTCGAGGCAGCTTGTACGCAAAGAGAATTATCTCCCTCAGCGATTGACCCCACGGTGAGACAGATTCCCAGCTATCTTCTTCTAAAACTCCTAACTTTTACAAAGCACCGAGACTCACTCAGGCCACTGCAGTGGTGGCCCAGTTGAAATGCTATGCTAGCTTTCTGGAAGACTTAATTGACTTCAGGGCTAGACAATGTGCCCTAGAGAAGCTAAACAACGGGGAAAAAGCATCTCGAGGTAGATGATTGCTCTGCACTTACTTACACCAAGATTTCAGGGGACAGTGGGGACTTATATTCTTAATAGTGGAATTGAAATGTGGAATGTTGAAGGATTGAGAAGTACTAGGGGCTGAGACCCAGCACCTTCTGTGTATGAGGAGTACATAAGTCATCCTTCTTGGGTGAAAACGGCCTCCAAGTTGTTTTGCCAAACCAAGCCTCTCTAACAGTAGGAGATTGTCAAGGCTTCAATTAGTAAATCCCTAAGCACCAAAGTTAATGAGGTGAGCAGTGAAACGTGGTGGGAAACTCGCTCCCAGGGAAGGGAAGAGTCAGATCAGCCGTCATCGCCGCCGGGCACAAAGAAGGACTGGAGTCCACCACAAAAAGAGGTGTTTGTGCTGCCTCCTAAAAACGAAGGAAAACTATTTAATCATTATTCTTGTTAGGTAAGTTTCAGTCACATTTTTCCAAGCAATAAAAGACTACAAAGAGCACTTGGATGCTAACTGCTCTTAAGACAGTAGCTCAAGCCTTATGCACAATCAGGGAGAATATGAACATATATTTAAGGACTTAAGGAAAAGAGAAGGATAAAAAATGATTTTTCTTTGATAAGCGAAGTCGGGAATCTCTGACTAATATAATAATAAAGGTTGTACCATTTAATGCTCGAGAATAATGTCAGTGCTCACAAAAAAGGGGAGGTCAATTTGTATAAAAACTAGATAGTGCACTACCGAAATACTACAAAACTAAGCATGAGTATGACAAGAAATGATGGAAGCCCACATATGTCAAAAGTTTGGTTAAAGCTTCAGGCCCTGGAGACTTTCAAGCAAGGCTATTTAATGAGCGAATGAAGTTAGTAAACATGTAGATACCATCTAAAGGAAGTTATGAAAGCCTACAGACACTGGGAATTTTATCCTTAAATTACAAATGAGGAAAGAATTCCGGATGGAGGCCTCTGGATATCCAGCTAAACCTCCCTCCCTTTACTCCAGTGTGACTACCCTTGTTGCTG
This sequence comes from Macaca fascicularis, assembly GCF_037993035.2. Lineage (NCBI taxonomy): Eukaryota > Metazoa > Chordata > Mammalia > Primates > Cercopithecidae > Macaca > Macaca fascicularis. Next base: position 190,762,881 of record NC_088379.1, on the reverse strand, counting down.
GGGCCATCACTGCCCGGTCAGATGCCACATTTGCAAGTCATCCTTGCAGAACCAAGTCATCCTTGCAGAGGAAAGAATTTCTGATGAGGAAGATCGCTGTTTTGATGGAGGCCTCCGTGTATTCAGCCAAACCTTCCTCCTTTTACTCCAGAGTGACCACCATTGTTGCTGGTCCCATTGCTGCCGGTCAGATACCACATTTCCAAGTCGTCCTTGCAGAACCGATGCAATGGTTCTCACCAACGACATGAGAATAAAGTGATGTTTGCCACTCCTGGTCCTGGCCTTCAAGTATCAGGCAAGCACGCTTTAGAGAGAGTCTGTCTCTGTCTAAAATGCTGGGGTCCTATTGAACCCTGGGAAAACACCCCAGGGAGTGGAGGAAAAGAAGACGGAAGAACTGGTTCCCTGGAAGGTCCCCACGGAGAGGGTCACATCATCAGTTCAGGCCGCTCACCTCAGCACGCTTACGTGAGAGTGAAATAGATGTTGGTTTTTAAAGAGTGTGAACATGGTTTCCATTTGTTTTATGTCTGTTGTCTTGGCATCATTATAAATGGCATTCCCTTTTGCTGTCAAAATGAATTACACAGTCACCCTATTTTAACTCAGGGTATCATGGTACCTCTTGATACCCTACTGGGTAGGGGTCGGAACTCCTACCCAGCTGGGGACCGTCAGAGATCTGTCCTTTGCTCCTCCCTTGTCCCAGCCGAGTCTTCCCTGCAGATGTGCTGTTCTAGCTCCACCACTGTGGTTGTGAGTGGGAGGGACATAGACAACTGGCCTTTTAGCTGGAGGCCACTGGACAGTGAGCTGCTACCTCTGGACCAGATCAAAAAGACCCTCCAGGCCAGGCGCAGTGGTTCACTCCTGTAATCTCAGCACTTTGGGAAGCCAAGGCGGGTGGATCACCTGAGGTCAGGAGTTCATGACCAGTCTGGTCAACATGGCAAAACCCTGTCTCTACTAAAAATACAAAAAATTAGCCAGGTGTGGACACCTATAATCCCAGCTACTTGGGAGGCTGAGGCAGGAGCATCGCTTGAGCCCAGGAGGCTGAGGTTGCAGTGAGCTGAGATCGCGCCACTGCACTCCAGCCTGGGAGACAGAGCGAGACTCCGTCTCAAAAGAAGAAGGCCTCCAATACCTCAGGGACCTAGACCTTGGGCTGGGGGAAATACAGAGGGGACTCCGGGGCTCCCCATGGAGGGCAGCACAGGTGCCTCATGTGTCTGTGCGTGGGAAAAGAGCACACACAGATATCGGGTGACACTGGAGGGGTCTGAGCTGGACACAGCTAGTTACCAGATCGGCTTCACACTTCTACGGAAACAACGTGCTGGGCCTTGACTTACGGCTGGGCTTCCAGGGTGATGTTTCTGAACTTTCCATGCAGAGAGTGGTGGCCTTGTGACTGAGTTCCAGCCACTGGAGTTTAAGTGGAAGTGACATTTGCCACTCTGGACCTTAAAACAGCGAGCATGCACTTCCCCACCTTCTCCCTTCATCTGAGCCGGTAGACGCAGGGGCCTCTGCCCCGGTTCCCATCATGCAGAAGTGGATGTCCTAACGAGATGGGAGGAATGCGTTCCCTGCCAGCCTGCACTTCCCACCACCCAGGGATGGCTCTCTGAGAGGGAGAAATACACGTAGAGGTTTTTATGTCACTATCTGGGGGATTTCTTTGTCACCATACTAAGTCTTCACCCTGATGCTAGCCAATTATAGCTATTTGTAAATTCAGTTCATCCATCTGTCGGGTAAAGCAATGTGTGGTGACACCTGCATGGTGTCAGACACCACAATAGATTCCTAGGCCCATGTGCTGGGCTACCAGCCAGTCACTGCCATGCTGCGCTCAGGCATGGTGCTGTGCCCACGGCCTCTTGGCAGGCCTGCAGGCTTCCGGCCATGCCACCGCCTGCAGAATCCCAGAGTGTACACGGTGGGACTGGAACCCAGAACTCGCTGACTCTCGAGCTGTTTATCTTTCTATTTATAGATGTTCAATTTGGTAACAGATTCGCAAACACACTACAATTTTTCAGGAATGTAGGTTTTGCGTGTGTGTGTGTTTTAACCTATCAGCCATGTTTATTTTGCCTTTTCTATTCGACGTTAAAATTATGTTGCCAATATTTTGATAACTTGATTTTTTTAATATAAATAAATAGAAGCATATGCCCCATGCCAATTTAACTTCATTTGCTTAGGTTCTGGGAATTTTCCATATACTTCAAGTATAATTTTGGATTTTGAATCAAGCAACATTTTAAACTCTAAGAGTTCATGACTGTAACAAGTACTGGGTGCAATATATCTTTCCATGTCTTACAAGATATTGAACTCTGTAAAGAAATTGCCATTAAAACTTTTAAAGAAAAATACACTTTGGAAGGAATGTTCTTTGCTTTATCTTGGTAAATTCTCTCTAGTGATCTAAAATCTTATTCTGGAATGTTTATTTGTTTGTGGAGGAAAAGCTGAAGGAGAGTGTCCCCATCAGGTAAAATAATACATGATGACCAGATGGTTCCTACCTTTACTAATATGAAACAGGAAAAATGCAGGAAAAGAACAATTTCCTAATATTAACGTATGAAGGTATGTTCTGGAGGCTTCATTCATGTTCTTCTTTCTTTCTTTCTTTTTTTTTTTTTGAGACGAAGTCTCACTCTGTCACCCAGGCTGGAGTGCAATTGCACGATCTTGGCTCACTGCAACCCCCACTTCCCGGGTTCAGGCAATCCTCCTGCCTCAGCCTCCAGAGTAGCTGGGATTACAGGCATGCGCCACCACACTAGCTAATTTTTTTTGTATTTTTAGTAGGGACGGGGTTTTACCATATTAGCCAGGCTGGTCTCGAACTCCTGACTTTGTGATCTGCCTGCCTCGGCTTACAGGCGTGAACCACTGCACCTAGCCCACTTTCTTTAATTTAATAAGTATTTACTGGGCGCCTCTGATATGCCAGCCTTTCTGGTAGCCCTGGGGTTGGCACTGAAAGCCCAGGGGCTGTCTGCACTGCTGCTGGGCTGGTGTTGCAGAGCACCCTCCGTGTACGTGGCTCTGCGTGCTAGAGGAGCAACCGCAGCAGAGCAGGCAAGTCCCTTCCCTCCTGGAGGTTCTAGTCCAGTGCAGCCTCCTCTGAGGGTGTGGCCTGCTAGGATAAGTGGTTTTATCTCTCCCATCATGAATGTTCCGCTACGGGAAAGCAGGCAGCATCTGTTCTGTTTTGGGAACTTCTCTTTAGTACCTTATATCTCCAATTACATCTGATTAATTTCCGCTTATTTGTAGCTCCCCCTTGCTCACTTTTCAGATATTAGCTCAAGTGTGGCTTCCTTAAGGAAGGCTGCCCTGAAACCCTCGCCTCATTAAGGTTTCTTTTCTATGATCTCATAAAACTGAATGTATTTTCTTCCAAGCGTTTATCTCACATGATGATTATACCTTCACTTGGATAATTATTTGATTTTTTTGCCTCCTGTCTACGGAACTATAAGCTCTCTGAGGTCAAGGACTATTGATTTTTAAATAATGTAAAAAAATTTTTTAAAAATAGAGACAAGGTCTTACCTTGTTGCCCAGGCTAGTCTTGAACTCCTGGGCTCAAGCGATCTTCCCACCTGGGCCTTCCAAAGCGCTGGGATTACACATGTGAACCACTATGCCCGAGCATGGACTGTTGATTTTAATTCATCAGTCTGTCTCCTAGCACACAGCACAGTTACGGGTTTAAAAGAAACAAACAAACAAAATATTCCCACAAGCATGTAAATAATCAATTATTAAAATTTGTTGAATGAATGGATGAAAGGTGAATGTTTCATTGTCTTGATGCTGGCAACAGTGCTAATATGAAAATTGTATCACTTTCTCATAATTGGTGAATGTTGGTTTTTATTTTACTTTTTTTTTGTTTCTTTTGAGATGGAGCCTCACTCTGTTGCCCAGGCTGGAGTATAGTGGCGCAGTCTCCATTCACTGCAACCTCCACCTCCTGGGTTCAAGTGATTCTCCGGCCTCAGCCTCCCTAGTAGCTGGGGTTACAGGTGCCTGCACCACACCTGGCTAATTTTTGTAGTTTTAGTAGAGACAGGGTTTCACCACGTTGGTCAGGCTGGTCTCAGACCCCTGACCGCAGGTGATCCCCCTGCCTCGGCCTCCCAAAGTGCTGGAATGACAGGTGAGAGCCATTGCGTCCAGTCTTATTTTACTTTTTAGGGTCACATATGTCTTGTAAATAATGTTGAGTAAACTACTCAAGAAATCAGATGTCACTTTGTTGAAATTCTCATAATCACAATGAAGTTGGGAAAGTCCCTCTCAGCACCCCAGATTTCTATTTTGTCTGAATCTTACTGCGGCGTTGTCTCCAGTCTGGTTCCCGACACCTTCGGGATCTGCTTCCCAGGTGGTCACGCATCCCCAGGCAGCAGCTAAGGTCATAAGAATGAAAGAGTGAAAGATGGAAGCAGACAGTGGAATTCCACGACAGTGTGAGGAACACGTTAATCATAGAGCAGGTGTCCATTTATGTGAGGATGGACGGCAATTGGATTAATGTTCGGAAACAGTGACACGGGCACAAACTGAGACACTACTATGGCCCAACCAGAGGTTTCGAACATAAGCCCTGCCAAAGCAGGCGTGCCACCATAGGATACACAAAGCTGTGGGGGTGCTGTGAAACAAAGAAGCTTGCACCTGCTGGGAGTGAGTGGGGACGCAACACACTGTGTGGTGAACTTGATGTGTCAACATGACTGCACTAAGGGAGGCCCAGATAGCTGGTGAAACATTATTTCTATGTGTGGGAGGGTGCTTCTGGAAGAGATTAGCATTTGAATTAGTGGCTGAGTAAAGAAGATCACCTTCTCCAACGTGGGCAGACATCAGTCATTCCACCGAGGACTGGAATGGAACAAAAAAGCAAAGGAAACACAGATCCTGTCTCTTCCAGAGCTCCTGGTTCTTGAGCCTTCGGACTCCAGGACTTACACACCAGCCACACTGGTGCTCAGGCCTTTGGCCTGGAGCTGAGAGCAGGACCGTCGGCTCTCCTGGTTCTCAGGCCCTCAAACTCACACTCAAGTACATCACTGGCTTCCCTGGTTCTCCAGCTGGCAGAGGGCAGATCACGGACTTCCAGGTCTCCATAATTGGGCAACCAATTTTCATAATAGATATCTACACACACACACACACACACACACACACACACACATACACCCCCTATTGGTTCTAGAGAACTCTGACTAATACATATATGAAGATATGCCCTATTTTAATTGGAGTCCCCTGAACCAGACCCTGAGGCAAGTAGTTTATTTATTGTATAAATGTAAGGGGTATGAGTGCAATTCTGTTACATGGATATACTGCATAGTGGTGTGGTCTGAGCTTTTAGTGTATCTATCCATCACTCAAATAATATACATTGTACCCATTAAGTAATTTGTCATCATCCACCCCGACTGGCTTCTAAGTCTCCAATATCTATCATCCCATACTTTGTCTCATTTACCCATTATTGATAGCTCCCACTTATAAGTGAGAATATGTGATATTTTTCTTTCTGTTACTGAGTTGTTTCACTCAGGATAATGGACTCCCGTTCCATCCATGTTGCTGTCAAAGGTATTATTTTATTTTTCATGGCTGAATAGTATTCCATTATGTATGTCTAGACACATTACACTTTCTAAGTCCAATTGTCTTTTGATGGACACTGAGGTTAGTTTGATATCTTTGCTATTGTGAATAGTGTTGTGATAAACATATGAGTGCAGGTATCTTTTTGGTATAATGATTTTTCTTTTGGGTAGATACCCCATAGGGGGATTCCTGGATCCAGTGGTATTTCTATTTTTATTTCTTGGAGAAATCTCTATGCTGGTCTCCATAGAGGTTGTGTTAATTTACATCTCCACCAACAGTGGAGCTTTCCCTTTCCTCCATAGCCATTCCAACAATATCTGTTATCTTTTGACACTTTAATAATAGCCATTCTGACTGGTGTAAGATGGTATATCATTGTGGTTTTAATTTTCAGTTTTCTGATGATTAGTGATGAGCATTTTTTTTCATATACTTGTTGGTCATTTTTATGTTTTCCTTTGAAAAATGTCTCTTCATGACCTTTGCTCACTTTTTGGTGGGATTATTGTTTTTTGGTTGAGTGGTCTGAGTTCCTGAGACAAGTAATTTCAATGCAAATTGTTTACACGTTGAATCCAGGAAGCAGCCTTGGAAGGTGGGGAAGAGCAGGAAGCCAGTCAGGTGTGTGGTGTCAGGCGCTCACCGCTGGGGGCAGCAGAGGCTCAGTCCAGCCAGGGAGCTCTGGGAGACAGTAACAGTGCCTGGGCCTCAACTGCTTTGATGTTGAAGAAAGGGTGAGACAATACATTTCAGAGTAATGCCAGGAAAATATACATCAAACCTTGAATATCAAGAGAATGTATGAGGTTCAGAACAGATCTAGATTTGAATGATGTTTAGTGAGTGCCAAGTCTTCCATCACCTTTCCCAGAGGTTTCTTAACTCTCACAATAATAAAGTGGGGACGGTGACCCTCGTTTTCACATATAAAGAAAATGATGTTCAGAGGACACGACTGCCTTATGGAGTACCAAAGAGCGAATATAAAGGAGGCCCTGGGTCATATTCAGGTTTCTGAACTCAAAATATAGTGATGGCCAATAGAGAATATTAGAGAAAACAGGAGCTCTGTAGTCTATTTTTGTGCATCTCTATTGCTGTCCAGGGCAGTACCTGAATCTTAACAACCAGTAATGGCTCGGCTGACAAAGCAAGACAGTCACTGTGGAGCACATGAGGCTGCCTGCACATCAGCCCTGCCTTTGAACTTTGCACAGGCTCCTTGGCCTCTCTGGTCTTCAATTTCTTCATGGTAAAATTGATACATAAAACCTACTTTAGCAGGTAAAATCTTTGTCCATTGTCAAGGCTACGTTGTCAAACTCAGTTCTGTTCCATTTGTTCCAAGACCCACATTTGATGCCCAAACACCTCGGCATATTCTCAAATCAGCTATTTCCTGGTGTACATACCAATGGCAACAATGAATGGAGCACTTCAAAGAAATCAACTACTTCTACCGACCAAAAACTGAGAGGCACGGGCTGGTATAGAGAGAAACAACTTCCACAGCATACTTATTAAACATAAATGCAAGAATTAACATTTCCCTTAGTCCGAGTTTTTCCTTCAAGTGAAATGGTAATTACATAATTGTGATTCTCTTAGTTTTCTTGTTATTTATATTAATTAATCCATTCATCCAATATTTATTAAGCAACGATTCTGTGCCAGACACTAAACCAGTCCTGGGACAGAGGGGTGAACACAGCAGATGTGGAGTCTAGTTGTGGAATCAGATGCTAACCAGAAGTGCAGCAAGAAATATTCTCATTTGTGGTTCCAACTGAAAATAATGGCTATGAAAGAGAACTGATATTGCATCATAAAGATATTGAGGAAACCACTTCTCAACAAAATCTTTTAAAATATTAACTGCTCCTGGAAAGAAATCACAGATAGATATTCTCAGCCTGTGCTGAAGATGAGTCTCAAGGACTCTTTCAGGAAAAAAAAAAATGAGTTTAAAACTCAACAGTATGACTTGCAATTGATTCATTTAGATTGAATTTACTTCAGTTCAACTTAGCTCAGTTAGACTCAGTTAAACTTAGCAAACCTTCTTGGAATATTGTATTATGTGGAGAAAGGCAGTTCTCAACTGTTGGTGCCCGGAACACTCACTTTCCCCTCCAAAGCCCTGATAAGCTTTAGCCCTGACTTCATTCTACACCTAACGAGAGCTTAGAGAATGACATAATACTGTGCTTTAGTACACCAGCAGGAGTAAATTGTTAAGGTTTTTGTTTTTTTAAAAAAAATGAATCAAGGAAGCAATTGACCTGTCCAGTTGAAAGCAATCAATGAAGAATTACATTTTAGATTTTTCTACAATAGACAGCAACAATTGCAATCTCTGTGCTGATTATTTCACTTCCATTTCAGTAAATGACTTGAATTTTGTGTGTTTCTTATTTTTTTAAAAATGTCAATGGTTCCTTTTGTTTGCTTGTAGCCCAGCTTCACCTTACAGCTAGTTTGGGGACCCAAATGACTTTCCATGAAGTGCAATGGTAATTACAGAATTATCATGAGCTTATTCTTCTTAATCCATTCATCAAATATTTATTAAGTAATACATTTATGTCTTACTTCAATGCATTCTGGGGTTCTTAATTCCAACTCTACAGTTTATTTTCTTACCCTTCTTTCCGGAGAAAAATTTTCATTTTTGCCTACTAATGTTCACAGTTTGTCTACTATTAGTGCCAGAAACGCCTTAGACAATTAGATGTGGGTTTTCAAAGAACCTAAAATTAAAATTAGTCAGTACTAATTGAAACTTTCATGCAAATGGAAACATTTTCTGCTTGTAAAGCTTTGGTGAAAATGAAGCAAAAGAAACTTTACCACTGAGGACTTCAATCACTTTAACAAGTATGATTCCCACAGCTTGGCAAGGATCAGTGACTGACAGGCGTGCGTTTCGTTCTGTTCCATTCAAACCAGCCTCCACAGCATGTCTGTTTTTATTTTCTGCATGATTGAGAACAAGATTGCTTACATAACACGTTTCAAGTAAAATTTAATGATGACTTACTTGCTACTTCTTTAGTTTTGGTTTTGATCATCTTCTGAGCAGGGTAAGATTTTGACTGATGAGAATGGGAGCTGTTTATTTTGTTTTAAATCAGTTGAATTAATTTTTTTTCATACTTCCATCATGTTAACTTTAACATATCAAGCACTAATACAGTTTGTAACATTACAGGAAAACAACAGACATCTACAAAGTTCACTCAGTGTTTTCCAGTGACTTGGAGATTGCCGTGATATTAGCTTGCAAAAATTTTAGATTTGTGGCACAAGCCAAATCAGACAAACACAAAGTTGAAATGACATTAAAAACATTTTAGCCCACTTAGTTTTACAGATCAGGAATATGTAGAAAGCTTTAAGAGGAACGGTGTCATTTCCAACCTATCTGACTGACCCAAATCTAGTAAATCCTCCAGGAGGCCTCAGTGGACGGACCATTATTCCAGAAAGTACTGGCTTCTAACACACATCCAAGAGTGGTATTAATCCTGGACCACTGTGTTAATTCTCTCCTTGGGATTCCTTGGATTGTTGGGGAATCGCAGACTCTTATAGGGGCATTACATAGTTTTTTTTGTTTTTTGTTTTTTTTTTCCACTCAGATTCGATGCTGAGAAAGAAAAGTGTCTTTCCTGTTGACAATATGTAGATTTTTTTCTAACCTATTCTTTCATTAAGGTTACAACATTTCAAATCCTTAGATTTATGAGGAAATCTTAGTCCCAACTCCCTATCGTAAGCTGACCTGAGGCCCTGCCTCTTATCCCTCACACATTCAACCCCAAACACGAACTTGCTGGTGTCAGCTAGCAGTTTTGGGGCTTCCCTGCATTAGCCCTTGCTTTATCGCCTAAAATGAGGTCCTTCAATTAAACGTTCAACTAAGTATTTAAATATTTATTGCATTTTTTTCGGGTATTGTAAAGTTTCTTTTCAGAGGTGCTTTCCAGAATACCTAATCCAGAATATTTTGGGAAGTATAATGTCAGTATGTCTTCATTGCATTTATCATGGGCCGCGGTACTCTCTATTGACTCATATCGATCCTTTCCAAAGATTCACAACATTATCTGTAGCCTTTTAAGGACGTTGACTTTGGGGCCTCTGCTTTCATTGGGAGGGTGATTAATACATGTATCCTTATTTAAATATACTCTGGGGTTCTTAGTTCCAACTCTACAGTTTCTTGTTTTCTTACCCTTCTTTCCAGAGAAAAATATTTCACTTTTCCTCTCTTTCAGGAAGAAACAAATTCCATATCGCTTGCAAAAGAGTGGGAGATGAAGCATTAGAGACCGTTTTTTCCAAACTTCAAGAAGCATATTGATTGGAAGGAAGAAATATTGTAGAGGTCAAGGCTTAGAGATATAATTCATTTTATGTATTTCTCCCCTAACTGTTTATTGAGTTCTGACAAGGGGATAAGCAATACATCAGATACACGTGGAAAAGTCCTGTGAAGCCGCTCTTGGACAGCTAATCGTCCACACTCGTGATCTTAAGAACTCTGGGCTGGAGATCTCAAGGATCCTTACCCAAGCCCCTCCCTCACTGCCTCAGTGACTTAAAAAATAGGCCTTTGTTATTGAAAAGCACTCGCTAAGTCAAGAACTTGAAATTCTGATTAAAATATTTTCTGTTTGATAGGCTAGGTGTGTTAGGAAGAGGAACGGAAGAGACCGGCATCTCAGGAAGCACATTCACTAGTAGGCCCAGTGACATCTCAGTGACATGTTCCGCATGCCCTCCACCAGTCAGCTTCCTCTTAATGTTGCAGAAGACTATTCCAGGACATAGAATTCTCAATGGCATGATTTATTAACGTTTAAAAAATGTTACACATCGTATAAACTATAATCTCAGTGAACACACAGGAAATAGATCTAAATATTAATAATGGTTGGTTCTGAACGGTGGGATTGTAAGCGATTTTGATTATATTTGTCTTTTTTTTTGTACTTTCCTAAGTTTCCACCATGAACTTTTTTTTTTTTTTTTTTGGTCACAATGACCTCTTGCCTGGCATGGCTGTTTTCATTATTTCCCTGGAGGCCCAGGTGATCCTTTTAAAATGGAAGAGTCAAATCATGTCTTTCCTCTGCTTAAAAACTCTCCAGTGGCCCCTGATTTCACTCAGGATGAACGCCATGTCTTTATCCGGCTGTGACAGATTGGACATTTGCATACGTCGTTCTTTCCCCTTCCAAGCAGATGTCCTCAGAGCATGGGCCGCCAGCATGAGCATCACCTGTAGACTCGATAGAGATGCAAATTCCAAGGGCTCGTGCAAGGTGTACGGAACCCCAACAGTGTGTCGACAAACCTTTGTGACTAGAGACGATGGAGTCTGAGGATCTCTAATCTAGGCTATTCCTCTGTATTGCAGGACCAGGAACCTGGGAATTACATTTCCCAGAATGCCCATAAGCAGGGTTCTGGTTTTGATCTGGAAGGCAGAAGGAGATCAAAACGCATTACTTTTTCCTGGCTGCTGAGATGAATTGAGGTTTGTCCAGTGGCCTCAGGGCATTTCCTTGTGAAAGCAGCTATGACTACTGGTGGTGGGTTCCTGTAGTTCCTGGCAAAGATGTCAGAAGCGACTTTATAAATCTCTAAAGAACAGCAAACCGACAAGCGCTCCAGCACAGAAAACGGTTTTGAACATGGCTATTTTGCTGTAATAAGTCATTTTCCATTTTATTTATTTTATTTATTTATGTATTTATTTAGAGATGGAGCTTCACTCTTGTCACCCAGGCTGGAGTGCCATGGCACGATCTTGGCTCACTGCAACCTCCGCCTCCCAGATTCAAGTGATTCTCCTGCCTCAGCCTCCCCAGTAGCTGGGATTACAGGCACCCACCACCACACCCAACTAATTTTTGTATTTTTAGTAAAGACAGAGTTTCGCCATGTAGGCCAGGCTGGACTCGAACTCCCGACCTCAAGTGATCCGCCCGCCTCGGCCTCTCAAAGTGCTGGGATTACAGGCGTGAGCCGCTGCGCCGGCCATTTTCCATTGTAAATAGTTTCTGTTCTTTCACAAATACTGACCTGTGCAAGTGTTCTTGGTATTCATTGTTTGCAGAAATGTTCTGTGCATTGTATCACATTTTACTGGCACTTAACACCTGGCAGCTAATGTCAGTAGAAACTCCCAGTCATTAGACAAACAAGGAAATCTCCCTACATTTTTAGACGCCTCCTCAGATTACAGGACTGTTTCCAATCAGTTTCCTCCGCCCAGGCCTGGCCTGTGGGAGTGTCACTGCCCAAAAGAGTGAGTGGTCCTTAGTCAATACTTACTATGTGTTGAGTGAAATAATAAATAACAATATGATAAAGGTTATTTTTGAAAAGCATATCAAGGGTGGAAGCTTATCTAAATCACATCCCACATTTGGAAAATCCAGCATGGTTTTCTATGTTTTGCTCGGTCCCAGGGGACTGTCTCCTCACTGATAGCCCTCTAAAAATTCTTCAGGCAGTTATAATTTTCTGAGTCATGGGGAAAGCCTGTGAACTCCCTGTTCAACTACAGATAATCTGGAAATTATCTGGAAACATCACATGGCCCAAGGATACAGAGCTCACTTTTACCTGTGTCTCTTTCTCGGGACTCGGTAATTAACAGGATCAAGTGACATCAGTGAGGACAGGGTCCCCTAATCTGACAAGTGCCGACTCATCTATAAAACATTTTTTTTAAAGTGTTCTTTGGTGCGCTATGATTGGAACCTTGTGACATGGGTCTATAGCACATCTCACCCTGTCTACTATAGGATTGCAAAGCATGATTCTCAGGCCAAAAACCCAACTGTATGAAAAATGTTTCTCGATTTCCTTTATATGAACTTAGTCCTGGATTTCAGCTCCCATTCCACTGTGTTGGTGAGGAATGATTTTTCCAATGCTATTGGGACCCTTTCCAAGAATGCTCCAGAATGTGCTGTTTTCACAACCCCTAGGAAATGAAATGAGGATCAATGTTACCATGGTCACCATTGACCTTTTAAAAACTCCCTTAGATTTCTGCTTCCATATCTCCAATAGAGCAGGGAATCTTCCTGAAACTGGGAATTTTGTTGTTGTTATTGTTGTGAGGGGGTCTTGTTCTGTTACTCAGGCTGGAGTGCAGTAGTGCAATCATGATTCTTACTATAGCTGCAAACTCCTGGGCTCAAACAATCTTCCGACCTTGGCCTTCCGAGTAGCTAGGACTACAGGTGTGCACCACCATGCCTAATTTTTTCTTTTTTAATTCATGTAGAGACGGGGGTCTCACTATGTTGCCCAGGATGGTCTTGAACTCCTGGACTCAAGTAATCCTCCTGCCTTGGCTTCCCCAAGTGCTGGGATTACAGGTGTGAGCCACCTTGTCCAGCCTGAAGCTGGGAATCTAGAAGCCTTGAGTTTTACCCCTCACAGCCATCTGCTTGGATGTCTGATCTCTGCCCTCCCTCCACAGAGGGCTTTCACTGAGCGGTGTTCTCCTGCTCTTATGGGATATACCACTTTCCCCACCTGTCTAAATCTGGGGAAATTGACCCTTCCCAAACTGGGTGGTTGTGTTTTTTTCCTGATTAAAAATAGAACATGTTCATTACAAAATATATTTTGTAAAGAAAAAAAAATCAGACCTTTATAAATTTAAAATAGGGGTTATGAACTCATATGCTTTTAGGGGCTACACAGGTCAAATGTTAGGAAAACAGTGGAATTTAACACTAATGGGAGTAAAGTAATAATGGAGTTGCTTGTGTGAGACAAACCCTCGTGCTAATAACAATGATACAAAACACAATACAACCCAAAGAAGGCAGAAACTCTTCAGCAGAAGGTGCTGGAAAGGAGCAAAGGACACTAAGTGACTTCTACATTTACCTGACTTTTCCCATATGGGAACTTTTCAGTTCACACGATGCATGAGGAAATCAAGTTCAAACGGAAAGAAGACATTTTTTGCTCAGGAAACAGAAACTGAAGTTCAGAGATGCCACAGTGGTTGAAAATCAAGGCGACAAATCTTAGAAGAAATCTTAGACACAAAAAGAGAGCTCTAAAATCAGCACACAAAGTCCCTGCAAGTCTCTGGCTGGTCCTTAAACGGCACTCAAGGAGCTCAGCAGAAATCAGCAACTGAGGGGCTAAAAAGATAAAATATTATGCAGCCATAAAAAGGAACAAGATTACATCCTTTGCAGGGACATGGATGAGGCTGGAAGCCATTATCCTTAGCAAACTAACAGGAACAGAAAACCAAATACCATACACCACATGTTCTCACTTACAAGTGGGAGCTGAAATGAGAACACATGGACACAAGGAGGGGAACAACGCACACTGGGGCCTGTCAGGGGAGGGCGGGGAGCGGGGAGAGCAACAGGAAAAATAGTTAATACATGCAGAGCTTAATACCTAGCGGTTGGGTTGACAGGTGCAGCCAACTACCATGGCACATGTTTACCTGTGTAACAAACCTGCACATCCTACACGTGTATCCCAGAACTTAAAATAAAACAACAAACAAAAAATACAAAAAAGGAAATCCACACAAACTGAAAGAAAAAGAATATATAAGCAGAGATGTCAGTAGTTGCCTGGTTCTAGGAAGATAGTTCAGAGTTCAAATCTAGTCATAAAGGAGGAGATTAGAAAACATTTTGGATTTTTCAATGAAACCCTAAGAGCCATGTTACCAGAATAAAGTCAGGATCCAAGACTCCAAGCCATGCCCCAAATCTAAGGGTCAACTCAAATAAGCCTCCATAACAAATTCCAAAATCAAGCCTCAGTGGAAGCAAGAACATCCATCAAATATTTAAATATTTGCCAGAAAGAAGCAGTCCTCTTTATGGGAAGATCATAGAATCTAGAGTTTGTACAATATGTTGTACATAATGTTCAGAATTCAATACACACTTACTAGTTATGCAAAGATGCAGGAAAATGTGAGCCAGAACCAACAGAAAAACAGGCAATAGAAATAGAGTTTCAATTACTCAGATTCTGGAATTAGCAAAGAAAGAATTTAAAAACAGCTAGTATAATTATGTTAAAAGATTAAACATTGGGTACACATCGACATTGAGATGGGAACAATAGACGTTGGAGACTGCAAGAAGCGGGAGGCAGGAAGGGAAGCAAGGACTGGAAAATTACCTAGTGGGTACTATGCTCATTACCTGGGTGATGGGCTCGATTGTATCCAAACCTCAGCACCATGCAGTTGGTCCTTGTAATAATCCTGTACTCTCTGAACCTAAAATAAAAGTTGCTGTTTAAAAAAATATCTTTTAAGGTTTTCAGGAAAAAATAGAATGTGTGAACAGATAAGGAATTTCAGCAGAAAATTAAAATTGTAAAATACAATGGAGGCTGGGCTCAGTGGTTCACTGCTGTAAACAGAACATTTTGGGAGGCTCAGGTGGGCAGATTACTTGAGCCCGAGAGTTCGAGACCAGACTGGGCAACACTGCAAAACCCCATCTCTACAAAAACAGAAAAAGGAAAGAAAGAAAGAAAGAAAAAACCAAAAATTAGCCAGGCATTGTGGTGTGTGCATATAGTCCCAGCTACTTAGGAGGCTGAGGGGGTAGGATTGCTTGAGCCTGGGAGATTGAGGCTGCAGTCAGCTGTGATCACACCACTGCACTCCAGCCTGGGTGACAAAGTGAGACCCCATCTCAATCAATCAATCAATCAATCAATCAATATCTCATGTAATATTGTGACGGTAGTTAATAAGAATGTATTGTATATTTTAAAATTGCTGAAAAAGTAGGTATTAAATGTTTTTATGCCCACACACATAAAAAGGTAACTATGTGAGGTGAGGAATATATTAAATTAGGTTAATTGTGGTAATCATTTTACACTGTATACAGATATTAAAACATCACATTATACACCATAAATATATAGAATTTTAATTTGTCAACTATATCTCAATAAAGCTGAAAAAGAAGAACCAAAATCTCTAGAACTAGAAAACAAAATATCTTAAATGAAAAGTTCTTTAGAGGATTTAAGAGCAGAATGAACACATAGATGAAAGGATGAATGAAATTGAAGATACTTCAATAGAATTCACTCAAACTGAATCACGGAGAAATACAGGAAGAGAACAGAGTACTTAAGACCTGTTGACAAAAACATGTTGAACACAGTAGTGAGTCAAATTTCTCAAAGGCATAAACCCATAGATAAAAAACAAAAAACAAACAAACAAACCCCAGCAAATCCCAGACAGGACAAAAACAATGAAGATTTTACCAAGGCATACCATAGTCAAATAGCCAAAATTCAAAGATAAAAGTGAGAAATCTTGTTTGTTTGTTTGTTTGTTTTAGACAGAGTCTCACTCTGTCACCCAGGCTGGAGTGCAGTGGTGCAGTCTCGGCTCACTGCAGCCTCTACTTCCCAGGCACAAACAATTGTACTGCCTCAGCATCCTGAGTAGCCGGGATTACAGGAATCCACCACCACACCGGCCAAGGTGAGAAATCCTAAAAGTAGCCAGAGAAGAAAACACATGTTATACTCAGAGAAACAATAAGAATTGTGGCTGACTTCTTAATAATAAAGAAATGGATATTAGAAAACAATTAAATAACTTCAAAGTATTGAAAAAATATGTCAACCTAGAATTCTAAGTCCTGTGAAATTTTCCTTTAAAAATGAATATAAAAAAGAGCCATTTTCAGGCCAGGTGCCGTGGCTCATGCCTATAATCCCAGAACTTTGGGAGCCCAAGGCTGGCAGATCACTTGAGCCCAGGAGTTCAAGACCAGCCTGACCAACATGGTGAAACTCCATCTCTACTAAAAATACAAAAACTAGCTGGATGTGGTGGCATGCGCCTGTTGTCCCAGCTACGCAGGAAGCTGAGGTGGGAGGACGGCTTAAACCTGAGAGGCACAGGTTGCAGTGAGCTGAGATCCTGCCACTGCACTCCAGCCTGGGGGCAGAGTCAGACCCTGTCTTAAACAAACAAACAAAGAAACAAAAAACCCCACCATTTCCAGAAAACAAAGGTGAAGAGAGAATTTATCACCAGCAGTTTTGCATTACACAAAATATTAAAGAATGCACTTCAGGCTGAGGAAGATGGTCAGAGGTGGATGTGAAAACATGAATCTGCAAAAAACAAAAATAAAGGAAGAACACCAACCCCAGAGTTGGTAAATATGTGGGCAAATACAAAATACTTTTTCTTAATCTTTTTAAGAAAGTCAAGTGATTGTTTAAAGTAAAACAATGAAATTGTACTGCAGAGTTTATAAGACAGAAGTCAGCAGGGAGCCGAGATCGTGTCACTGCACTTCAGCCTGGGCAACAGTGTGAGACTCCATCTCAAAAAAAAAAAAAAAAGACAGAAACGAAATATATGACAATAGTAGTAACAAGTGTTGGCAGTTGAAAATTGAATTATAATGTTACAAGGTTCTTAACATGAAATTGTAAAACATTAATTTCAGTAAGCTATGATAAGATTAGGGTCCGTATTATGACCCCTAGAACACCTACTATAAATGTAAAATTAAAATGTAAATTTCAAAAACCAATAGAAATAATAATATGTAATTCTTATAATTCAATTAATCTAAAAGGAGGCAGGAAAAATGAGACCAAGGAGAGATGGGAGTTATGGAATAAGTAGAAAACAATTGTTACCAAACCCAACGATATCAACAATTACATTCGGGTGAAAAGGTACTAAATACTCTTAATTAAACATTAGAAATTGTCAGATAAAAAAGTAAGATGAATTCAATAGGATAATACTTTAACTGTAAAGACACAAATAGGTTGAAAGTAAGAGAATGGAAAAGAGGCCAGGTGCAGTGGCTCATGCCTGTAATCCCAGCACTTTGGGAGGCTCAGGTGGGTGATCGTGAGGTCAGGAGTTCGAGACCAGCCTGGCCAACACGGTGAAACCCTGTCTCTACTCAAAATACAAAAAATTAGCTGGGCATAGTGGCAGGCACCTGTAATTCCAGCTACTTGGGGAGTTGAGGCAAGAGAATCACTTGAACCCAGGAGGCGGAGGTGACAGTGAGCTGAGATCTCGCCACTGCACTCCAGCCTGGGCAACAGAGTGAGACTCCATCTCAAAAAAAAAAAAAAAAGTAAAAGAATATACCATGTAAACACTAATCGCAAGTAACACAATGTGACTATATTATCAGACAAAGTACACTTTCTGACAAGAGGAATTTGAAAAAGATACACTTATAACCATATGTTGACAAGGGTCAATTCATTACATAAACATCCTAGATTTATTTGCAATGAAGAGTAGAACTTCAAAATACAGTTAACAAAAATTGGCAGAGCTAAATGGAAAATTAGAAAACTTTACAATCATAGTGAAAAATTTTTACAGCCATATAGTAAAAATTCACAGAAGTAGACCAAAAAAGTTAGCAACAAAGAGAAGAATTCAGCAGCTTTATTAACCCCTCAACCTAACTGATATTTATAGACTATTACAACAAATTACTGCAAATACATATTAATTTCAAATGTACAAGGAACATAGACTAACATTGACAAATGCTGAGTCCTAAAATAAGTTTCAATACATTTTAAAAGACTAAAATTATATAGAGTATTTTTAAAACCACTTGAGGATTAAGTTAAAATCAATAGTAAAATTATAACTAGAAAAATTCTTGAATACTTGCAAATTAAACTACATGCTTCTACATAACCCATGGGTGAAAGGAAAAAAAATCCCAAGGGAAATTAGAAAATACTTTGAACTAAATTGTACTTAAAACAAAGCATATCAAAATTTGCGAGATGCAGCAAAAACAGAGCTAAGAGGGAAATTTGTAACATTAAAGTATACATTAAGAAAAAGATCAAGGCCAGGTGCGGTAGTTCACACCTGTAATCCCAGCACTTTGGAAGGCCGAGGCGGGTGCATCACGAGATCAGGAGATCAAGACCATCCTGGTTAACACAGTGAAACCCCGTCTCTACTAAAAATACAAAAAATTAGCCGGGCGTGGCGGCGGCCGCCTGTAGTCCCAGCTACCGGGGAGGCTGAGGCAGGAGAATCGATTGAACCAAGGGAGTGGAGGTCGCAGTGAGTTGAAATTGCACCACTGCACTCCAGCCTGGGCGACAGAGTGAGACTGTCTCAAAGGAAAAAAAAAAGAAAAAGATCAGTGATCTAAACTATCAAGATAAAACAAGCTAGACAAGAAAAAAATATTAAGCTCAATAAAAGTAAAAGGAAGGAAACAATATAAAATCATAAGTCAGTAGGATGAAACAGATAAAAAAAACAAAAATCAACCAAGTTGAAATTTGTTATTTAAAAAGATTAACAAAAGTGGTGCACTTCTAGCAAGACTGGTTGAGAAATAAATTGCCACTATAGGAATGAAAGAGGAGATATAACTATAGATTCTACAGACATTAAATGACATTAAAGCATATTGGAACAAGTTTACATCAATAAATTCAGTGAATTCAATGATTTTTTTTCTGAAATTTATACAAGAAAACAGAAATTCTGAATAGCACTGTATTCATTGAAGAAATCAAAACATCCCAAAAGAAATTTCAAGCCTAAATGGTTTCACTAGTAAATTCTATAAAACATTTAAGGAAGAAAAATATCAAAATTCAACAAACTGTTTCATAAATAAAAGAAGAGGAAGCACAAACTACCTTAATGAGACCAATGTAATCCTGAGACCAAAACACCAAGGATGGCACAACAAAAAAATTACAGATCACTATTTCTGAGAAGACAGATATAAAAATCCTCAATATCATGTTAGCAAATAAAATCCAGTGATATTTAACAATAATACTACATCAGGCCAAGTTGGGTTTATACCAGGATTTAATATTTGAAAATTAATTTATATAATTTACCATGTGAATAGAATAAATAAATCATATGATTATCTCAATATACAGAGAAGGCATTTGACAAAATTTACCCCTTAATCTGGATTAAAAACAACAATAAGCTAGGAATAGAAGAGAGATCTTAAATGTGGAAAAGGACACCTATGAAAAACTTACCTCTTTTTTTTTTTTTTTTTTTTTTTTGAGACAGAGTCTCACTCTGTTGCCCAGGCTCCAGGCCGGAGTACAATGGCACGAGGTCAGCTCACTGGAACCTCCGCCTCCTGGGTTCAAGTGATTCTTCTGCCTCAGCCTCCCAAGTAGCTGGGATTACAGGTGTGTGCCACCATGCTTGGCTAATTTTTTCTATTTTTAGTAGAGATGGGGTTTCACCATGTTGGCCAGGCTGGTCTTGAATGCCTGACCTCAGGTGATCCACCCGCCTCGGCCTCCCAAAGTGCTGGGATTACAGGCATAAGCCACTGTGCCTGGCCTGAAAAACTTACCTCTAACATCATGTTTTATAAGATATTGAATGCCCCATCTTTACCACCTCTCACCATCAGAAACGAGGCAAGGATACTTTAACAACTTCTGTTTAACATGTTCTAGGGATCCTAAACAGTGCAACAAGGAAAAAAGAAAAGAAAAATAAAGGGAAAGAAGGAAGCAAGGAGAAGTCATAAAGACTGAAAAACAAGAAAGGCGTAACGTGGTCTATGTGAAGACTCTCTGTGGTTTGGATACACATAAAGTCCAGTGTGTTCTACAAGCTACTGGAAGCAATAAGTGAACTTAGCAAGATCATAGCAGTCTGCAAGTGTCAATTTTGCATCAGCAATAAATAACTAGAAAATAAAATAATAATCCTAGCACTTTGGGAGGCCGAGGTGGGTGGATCACCTGAGGTTGGGAGTTCGAGACCAGCCTGACCAACATGGTGAAACCCTATCTCCACTAAAACATACAAAATTAGCTGGGCGTGGTGGTGCCTGCCTGTAATCCCAGCTATTTGGGAGGCTAAGGCAGGAGAATCCGGGAGGCAGAGGTTGTGGTGAGCTGAGATCACACCATTGCACTCCAGCCTGGGCAACAAGAGCGAAACTCCGTCTCAAAAAAAAAAAAAAAAAAAAGAAAAGAAAAGAAAGAAGAGAAAAGAAAAGAAAAGAAAGAAAATAATACCATTTACAATAACAACTTAAAACATCTATTACATGTAAATAAATTAAATGAAAGATGTGCAAAACCTCTACACTAAACACTATGAAACATTGCTGAGAGAAATTAGAGATCTAAATAGATGGAAAGATGCACCATGTTTATGATTTGGAGGTCTAAATATTGTGAAAATATTCATTATTCCCAACATTATCTACATCTTTGAGGCAATTACAACCAAAAACCCAGCAGATTTTTGTAAAATTTGACAAACTAATTCTAAAATTTATATGGAAACTAGAAGAACTGGTATAGACAAGACAATTTTTAAAAGAGAAAATTGAAAAAAAATAGTGTTTTATCTCAAGACTTACTACAATGCTACAAAATTAAGACAGCGCAATGTTGTGATAAAGATAAACAAATTTTTCAGTGGACAATAATAAAAGGTCCAGAAATATACACATACATGTACAGTCAATTCCAACACCAGCCCCAGTGCAACTCAATGGGGAAGTAAAATTATTTGAATAACTATTGCTGGAACAACTGCAGCAAATATTAACCACTACTTCCCAGAAAATATTAACCACTACTTCCTAGAAAATATTAACCACTACTTCCCAACATTCACAATAAGTCAGTTGAAATTTATCATATTCGTAAGTATGGAAACTAAAACTATAAATTTTCTAGAAGAAAATTTTATCACTTGGGGCAAGTAGAGAAATAAAGTCACTAATTACAAAAGGAAAAAATTAATACATTAAATTTAATAAAAATGTAAAACTACTTTTGTTTTTTTTTCTTTAGAGACAGGACCTCACTCTGTCACTCAGGCTGGAGTGCAGTGGTACAATCACAGCTCACTGCAGCCTCAAACTTCTGGAATTAACCCAAATGTACATCAACAGGAAAATGGATCATCAGTTTGTGGTATTTCTTACAGTGGAATGCTACTCAGCAATAAAGAAGATACATATTATCGATATATGTAACAGTACGGCTGAATCTCTGAACTATTATGTTGAATAACAGAAGCCATACACAAGAGTGCAAGCTATATAATTCTATTTATATGAAGTTTAAGAACTGGTAAAATTAATTCTCAGTGATACAAATTAGAACAACGTTTGCCTTCTGAGAGGAGAATTTACTTGAAAGAGACATGAAAATTCTTTCATGGATAACGGAAATGTTCAATGACTTGATTTTGGTGGTTGGTTACATGGGTATATAAAATTGTCAAAACTCATCAAACTGTACACTTGAAATTTGAGCATTTTATTGCATATAAAAATAACTCAAAAAGTGCTTTGAAGTAAAATAATACATGTTAAATCGAGTTAAGCCTAAAGCTGCCTCCTTACATATTTTAAATTCAACCTAAAGGTTTTTTTGTACATCATGAACTGTAACAGGTGGAGGTGTGAACAGACCACAGCCTACACTTGTGCCAATCACCGAGTTTTGGCCAATCAAATACAGCCAAATGTTCCAACCATGTTCCAGTAAGGCAAACGCCAACCTGTAACTCATCTAGCTGTTTCTGTACCTCACTTCCATTTTCTGTACATCACTTGCTGTTTTTTGTCCATAAATCTTCTTCCACCACGTACGTGGCTGCGCTGGGGTCTCTGAGCCTACTGTGGCTCAGAAGGCTGCCCGATTCACCGATCATTCATTGCTCAATAAAACTCCTTTACATTTAATTCGGCTGACGTTTTTACTTTATTATAAAGTATATATTGGGAAGTACAAAGGGACCAGGAGAACAAAAGCCTGTTAAAGACTGTTCCTGTCCACTGTTCCCTAGGGAACCGAGTAGTGAAAATCTACTGAATTCAAATTCTTAAGTTTTTAAAAAATAACATTTTCAAACTCATACAGTGACGCACCACTGATAATAAATCTGAAATCTCCATACTCCCACCCACAAGACATAAGCAATGTTAACCGTTTTTTATATCTGGTATTTTCTATGTGTGTAGTAACACATTTTTATTATCGTCGTCATCACCATCATTATTTGAGACGCAGTGTCACTCTGTTGCCCAGGCTGGAGTGCGGTGGCACAATCTCGGCTGACTGCAATTTCTGCCTCCTAGCTTCAAGCGACTCCCCTGCCTCAGCCTCCCAATTAGCTGGGATTACAGGTCCTGCCACCACGCCTGGCTAATTTTTTGTATTTTAATAGAGACGAGGTTTCACCATGTTGGCCAGTATGGTCTCGATCTCCTGACCTCGTGATCTGCCCGCCTAGACCTCCCAAAGGGCTAGCATTACAGGCATGAGTCACCACACCCGGCCACATATTATTTTTAATAAAAATAATGTTATATGATCAAAATGTGTATAGTGACCTGAAATCAAAGCCTCCAAGTCTAAAATCTGAGTTTATGAATCTGAAATTCTTCACTGGGTTTCCAGAGGTTGCATTTCATTGTCTTATTCAGCGTGGAAGATACCCGCCATTAATGTGTTTCTAATTTAGTAGAGCAGATTAATTCAGGTAACTGAAACTGCAAGTAGAAATAAATGAGCTGCTTCCAAATGTTTTTAGAATGAAACAGTGCAAGCATAAATTGATTTTCATCGATAAATACAGTCATTACAAGAGTGAATTTAAAGGGAAGAAAAGGTATTTTTCCACCCAGATTCCAGTGTTTCTAGAGGGGTGGTTTCAAGCCTCTTCTTAGCAAAAGACTGCTTTCTTCAAATGAAATCTTCCAGAAACTCTGGCTTATAAAACAGATACAACCAAATCTACTCTAAGCGAATAGGTTTGGAAAAAAGTTAAAGTTCTCTAGGGATCATAATACGGACCCTAAACTTATCATAGTTTACTGAAATTAATATTTTACTATTTCACGTTAAAAACCTTGTAACAGTATAATTCGATTTTCTATAACAATTTTCTACCTCCAACACTTTTTACTATTATTGTCGTATATTTCACTTCTGTCTTATAAACTCTGCAGTACAATTTTATTATTTTACTTTAAACAATCACTTGACTTTCTTTCTTTTTTTTTTTTTTTTTTGAGACGGAGTCTCACTCTGTTGCCCGGGCTGGAGTGCAGTGGCCAGATCTCAGCTCACTGCAAGCTCCACCTCCCGGGTTCACGCCATTCTCCTGGCTCAGCCTCCCGAGTAGCTGGGACCACAGGCGTCCGCCACCTCGCCCGGCTAGTTTTTTGTATTTTTTAGTAGAGACGGGGTTTCACCGTGTTAGCCAGGATGGTCTCGATCTCTTGACCTCGTGATCCGCCCGTCTCGGCCTCCCAAAGTGCTGGGATTACAGGCTTGAGTCACCGCGCCCGGCCAATCACTTGACTTTCTTAAAAAGATTAAGAAAAAGTATTTTGTATTTGCCCACATATTTACCAATTCTGGTGTTCTTCCTGTTTTCTTTCTCTCTTTTTTTTTTTTTTTTTTTTTTGCAGATTCATGTTTTCACATCCACTTCTGACCATCTTCCTCACCCTGAAGTGTGTTCTTTGATATTTTGTGTAGTGCAAAACTGCTGGTGATAAATTCTCTTCACCTTTGTTTTCTGGAAATGGCTTGCTTTTTATTTTTATTTTTATTTTTTTATTTACAGGGTCTGGCTCTGCCACCCAGGCTGGAGTGCAGTGGCCTGATCTCAGCTCACTGCAACCTCGGTGTCCCAGGCTTAAGCCGTCCTCCCACCTCGGCTTCCTGAGTAGCTGGGACCACAGGCTGAAGTTTGTCAAGGCTCAGTCCTCATCTCCTCCATGCCGCCCTGGTGCCTAGATTCCTCAGAACTTGCAGGGCTCCGATGAAGGGTTTGAAAAGCAGCCAAAGAAAGGATAAGAGTTTTCTCTAATTATCGATCTTTTTCCTTTTCTATCATGTCCCTTTCATATAATTCGTGTCTCTCTTCTTTTCCAAAAACTCAACAATAAAGAAAGAAATAGTTTTGCCTAGTGTGATGGCTCACCCCTGTAATCCCAGCACTTTGGGAGATCAAAGCAGGAGAATTTCTTGAGCCCAGGAGTTCAAAATTAGGCTGGACAACATGGTGAAACCCCATCTATACAAAAAAACTTATAAGATTAGCTGGGGGTGTGGTGTGCACCTGTAGTCCCAGCTACTTGGGAGGCTAAGGCAGGAGGATCACTTAAGCCCAGGAGTTTGAGGCTATGGTGAGCTTTAATTACACCACTGCATTCCAGCCTAGGCCACAGAGTGAGACCCTGTCTCAAAAAAAAAAAAAAAAGAAAGAAAGAGTTTTTAGATTTTGCTGTTTTAGTCATATAATCAGAAGGGTGGTTTAAAGATTAAAATGAATTTACAATCAATAGAGTGTCATTGAATTAAATAAGTATATTGCTTTTCAATTTTCAAAATTTGCCGGCCTTTAGTTTTAAACTTAATCATCAGCTCCATTGTTTACACGAGAAATTGGTTGGGTTTTGGTCTTAACCAGCTTTCTTCTGGAATGTACATCCTACTGAATTGTCTTTATTTCATTCTTGGCTCTCAATCCTTGATTTTTGCCTTCCTTAAGCTACTTGCATATCTCACTTTAATCTACCCTTTCATCCTTAGCCAAAGTAAAAGGAAGTAGAAGGAAGGTGCTTCGAATAAAATGCATTCTGTTCAGTTTCTTCCTTTGTTTCTCCATCTTCCTTTCTTTCACTTGAGGCCAAGTATCCACAAGAGGTCATTATGATGTAAGTGTGTGTGAAGGTGATAGAGACAGTAGTGCTGGGGCTCAGAAAACAAAGTGAAGGCCACAGAAGCAGCCTCAAGCCAAGTCTCTCTCTTTCTCCTGGCCTCCTGTCCCTTGGCCCTCATTCTCCCACAAGACAAGCCCTAGAAACAAGAAGCCCTCTACTTCCAGGTGGGTCATAGAAACCAGACTCCTGGCCGGGCACGGCGGCTCATGTCTGTCATCCCAGCACTTTGGAAGGCCGAGGCAGGCAGACCATGAGGTCAGGAGTTCGTGACCAGCCTGGCAAGCATGGTGAAACCCCGTCTCTACTAAAACATACAAAAAATTAACTGGGCGTGGTGGCACCCGCCTGTAATCCCAGCTACTCCAGAGGCCGGGGCAGGAGAATCACTTGAACCTGGGAGGCGGAGGTTGCAGTAAGAAGATCACACCATTGCACTCCACCCTGGGTGACAGGGCGAGACTCCATCTCAAATAATAATAATAATAATAAAATAAATAAAGCAACCGGACTCCCACTTCCCCCAAAGCCAACCATAAAGCCTAAAAACATTACTTTAAGCCTCCCCGCCTTTCTGTGTGAGAGCTGCCGTAAAGAACTTCTCTGACCCACCTTGTTTAACTGTGGGTCGTAAGATCCCCATTCCAGAGGACCCTGCCCCATGCTCAGGAGGAAGGAAGCTGCACAGAGAGGACAAGAAGAGTCCGAACAGGCCTTGCTGGGTTTCCACACAGCCCGGTACTACTAGACCGTTCCCTTTTTGTCCATTCCCATTTCTACATGGCTGTCCCTGTTTCATCAAACCTTAGCACGAGATCAGATGGCATCTCCCGTGTCTTAGGGTCTCCGTTCCCCAGGCCCCCATGCCACATAAAACAATGATCAAACAAATTTGTCATGCTTGTCTCTTGTGAGCCTGTTGTTTTTTAGAGGAGTGTTGGTCATGATGCTTATGATGGGAAGGAAAGGGATCACCCCCTTTCCACCCCTGTGGTTCTGGTGACCCAAATAGGGTGACCAAGACACCTGACTCGCTCTGGAGCCTCCAGATGAGGTCCTGGGACAACTGACAGAAAAATAGCAACGAAAGGTAAGACTTTTACTAAGCTCACTTACGCCAGACCTCTGCTTGTAGTGCAAAATTTCACTTTATCCCTCCTTTCCAAATTTAGCTTGGCAGCAGGAAATCATTTGGATGGCGACTCTCGTGTGTATTTGGTTTGGTGGTACCCATTTGTTATACTTTCCCTTCTATAAACAGCTGTTGTTTTCCTGTTTGTCTTGTTTTGTGTCCTGAGAATATAGCTTGGCATGCAGGTTATTGGGCCTGCATGTACAGGAGGCCAACCCAAAGGTTGGGGCCCCCATAAAAAGAATATGGCTGGACAGATATGTGGGCTGGACCCTGCTTGTGGCTGGCGTACCCACTGCTGCCACTCTCCAGGAGTCGTCTCAGCCTCTTTTTCCTTTCAGCTGTCTCTGGGGGTGGCTCTGGATCCCGTGAGAGCTGCTTCCTGCCGCCTTTTTGGAGATGCTTCATGCATCCTTAGTTAAGCAACAACAGGCGTATTGGTTTTGGTTCTCAGTTATTTGGTAGGTATCTTCGGTTTACAAGAAAGAAAATAAAAAAAAATTAGTTGAAAAGCTAGAAATATTGGCTGTTTGTCCGGGCTGAAATCTGATAAAAGATTTAAGAAAAACATTTAGGCTGGGTGCGATGGCTCACGCCTGTAATCCCAGCACTTTGGGAGGCCGAGGTGGGCAGATCATGAGGGCAGGAGTTCCAGACCAGCCTGGCCAACATCGTGAAACCCCGTCTCTACTAAAAATACAAAAATAGCTGAATGTGGTGGTGGGCGCCTGTAATCTCAGCTACTCGGGAGGCCGAGGCAGGAGAACCGTTTGAACCTGGGAGGCGGAGGTTGTAGTGAACCAAGTTTGTGCCACTGGACTCCAGCCTGGTCACAGAGCGAGACTCCATTGGGAGGCCGAGACGGGTGGATCACGAGGTCAGGAGATCGAGACCATCCTGGCTAACACGGTGAAACCCCGTCTTTACTAAGAAATACAAAAAACTAGCCGGGCGAGGTGGCGGGCGCCTGTAGTCCCAGCTACTCGGGAGTAGTCTCAGCTACTCGGGAGGCTGAGGCCGGAGAATGGCATGAACCCGGGAGGCGGAGCTTGCAGTGAGCTGAGATCCGGCCACTGCACTCCAGCCTGGGCTACAGAGCGAGACTCCGTCTCAAAAATAAATAAATAAATAAATAAAAACAAAAATAAATAAATAAAACAGGTCTATGGTCAAAATGGCTAACTTTATTTATAGTTATTATTTTTTGAGACAGGGTCTTGCTTTGTTGCCCAGATTGGTCTCAAACTCCTGGGTTCAAGCAATTATCCTGCCTTGGCATCCCAAAGTGCTGGGATTACAGGTGTGAGAGTTGGCTAAATTAAAAGCTTATATTCAGGCTATAATTTTTTTAAAAAAAGCCTTTCTGTTTTTTCTCTTTTGAATTCTGTTTCTCTTATGAGAATTTTTTCAGTCAAGTGAAAGCCCCTCTTTACTCAAACCTCTGCTAATGATAAGGTCCTCTTTAGAAGACTTAAAATCTCCCCAGGTCGGCTCCTCTAAGACCTGATCTTTCCATTTGCATCTGCTCCTTTTGCCACGTTTGATCTTCCACCCAGTTCCCAGTAACCTTACCTCCTCCATTTGGTGGTCAATGGATAAAAAATTACTAAGGGAAACAGTTTTGGATACTGCATACGGGGATATAAAGGAGATATGCAACAACCCGGAGACCCTTGAAGGAACAATGGGGATCTCCCTCTTCCTGATGGAGCCCCAGGAGTCATGGGTGGGTTTGTCTCAGGGCTGAAGCTCTACTCTCTTTCCCATTAAGCTCCCTGATCTCTTTGGCTTTCATTTTTCATTTTATTTTTTGGGACGGAGTCTTGCTCTGTCACCCAGGCTGGAGTCCAGTGACTTGATCTCAGCCCATTACGACCTCTGCCTCCTGGGTTCATGCAATTCTCCTGCCTCAGCCTCCTGAGTAGCTGGGATTACAGGCACGTGCCACCACACCCAGCTAATTTTTGTATTTTTAGTAGAGATGAGGGTTTTACCGTGTTGGCCAGACTGGTCTTGAACGCCTGATCTCAACTGATCTGTATGCCTCGGCCTCCCAAAGTGCTGGGATTACAGGTGTGAGCCACTGCACCTGGCTCTCTTTGGCGTTTAGGCACAGCAAGGGTCATTTTACACTGTGAGAGGATACTTGGCCTTTGAGTGCAAGGTAATGAACACTGGCAAGAGATGACATTCTTAAGGAAATTGACAGCAGTTGCAATAAGTGGTTATTACTAGAAGGAACAAACTCTGACTTTTTATTGTCTTCATTTCTTTGTGTGCACAGGTAGGGGAAGCCTCAAGTGTCTCACTAGGTCAGACAGAAACCGACAGTAAATGGCAATTTCCTACAGAAAAAAAATCATTGGTTAAGTTGGTCAGGAGCTCTCAGAGCCAAAGCCCTTACTGGCTGACAGGCGTGGTTCAAGCACTCAGAGGTTACTGGAGCAGTGGTCACCAAAAAGTCGAACTTCCATGGGTTGTGGGCTAGGGGCCGCTCCTGGAGCGGCTGGTTAGACAAGGCAGTGTCCTGGGGCGCATCCTTGCAGCAGGACGCACGGGGAGAGCGTTGCACAGCTCAGCCCCACGGCACGGCCCTCTCGGACTTTTGTCTTGGCTCTGGAAGACCCGTGATTCAGTGTAAAAAAGGAATCCTTAATTTCTACAAATCTGAGTACTCTGCCTTCCAACAACACCTGCTTTTACAAGCATAAATGTTAAACCCCAGAAGCTGCAAGTACTTTGTTGGCCCTATTCCTCAATGGGCTCCACCCAGAGCTGGGTCATCCAGTTAAAACACAGAAGGTATGTTGAAAAGCTACCTATTTAACTAGATTGTTTTCCAAACTACGACTTCCAGGAATTCAACTGATTATTTTGAACAGATTTCTGAACTTGTTCCTAAGCTCATCTGGGTATTTCCTTGTAAAACACTGTAGTGAATTCCTATAATTTTATGCAGTGTGGATATCTGTTTTTGAATCTTTCTCATTGGCCCATCTAACTGACACACTTGAACCTAATTCTTCTTCTCATCAGGGATCTCCTAGAGAGTGGCTGCCTTGATAAACCTGTCTGGCCAGGGGTAGGGATTACAGCTACTTTTCAGAGAGAAACTTCAAGACCAAATTAGAGAAAAATGCAACAAACCCAATTGTAGCAAAAATGGATATTTTGTCCACTCAGATGAGCTTTAAAAACATTCACACCTAAAACCCAGTCCATAGCCTCCATAAAATTGATCTATGATAATAGGCACAATGCCCCTAAAGCTTTTTTTGTTTTGCTTTGTTTTTGAGACAGAGTCTCACTCTGTTGCCCAGGCTGGAGTGCAGTGGTACGCTCTTGGCTCACTGCAACCTCCGTCTCCTGGGTTCAAGAGATTCTCCTTCCTTAGCCTCCTGAGTAGCTGGGATTACAGGCCCACACCACCACACCCAGCTAATTTTTGTAATTTTTAGTAGAGATGGGTTTTCAATATGTTGGCCAGGCTGGTCTCAAACTCCTGACCTCAAATGATTCACCCGCCTCAGTCTCCCAAAGTGCTAGGATTACAGGTGTGAGCCACTGCACCTGGCCCCTAAAGCTCTTTTTTAAAGATAAAATTAAATTAAAACTAACTCAAATACCTTATATAATAGTATGATGTGCTAGATAGTTCATGTGATCTGAGTTTCTACACAGTCAATAAAAATCATCGTTGGTAAACAAAGTTAGTTTTAAACTTGTTGGTAAAATAAAAACAGGAATATCTTCAGATTTATCAGCATTGGTTATAGTACTGATAGGGACAGGAGGCAGGGAAATTCTAGGCAGAAGAGGGCAGGTCCTGGTGAGGGCCCCACCCTCCAGCCGAAAAGCCTGGAACCATGGCCCAAAGTGAGAACTTCCATCCCTGTTTTCCACCTTAAATGTTGCCTTTTCCAAAACCACCCATGGCTCACCCCACCCCATATCGTGTGCCCATAAAACCCCAGAACTCAGTCGGCAGAGAGAAGAAGCAGCTGGACATTGGAGACTACAGTTGCACGTTGGAGAGAAATGGCTTGACTTCAGAGGAACAGCTTGATGGTGTAAGTTCGGAGAAGAATCTGGCCAGAGACAGCCAAACTTTGAGGGACAATTACCTCCCACCCTGTCCCCTTTTCAGCTCCCCTTCGCACTGAGAACCACCTCTATCAGCAGGAAAATCCCCCACATTTACCATCCTTCAATTCGTTCCTGCCACCTCATTTCTCCTGGACACTGGACAAGAACTCAGGAACCACGAGTGCAGATGCAAAAGGCTGTCACACTGGGCCTTTGCCGTCGCTGGTGGAAGGCAGCCACCTGATGCGAAAAGGCAGCGGGTCCCCTGAGCTGTTAACACTTAAGCCACCCGCGGGCAGCAGAACTAAAAGAGCACTGCGACACTCCCTCTGGGGCTTCAGGGGTGGCAGGCACCTCCCTAGACACTGCCTGGGGCCAGTACAGAGTTGGCTCCTGCGGGCACCCAAAAGCACTGGCCCCGGCTCCTGTACCCATTCACCTGGGCACCCTCTGCCGCAAGGGTTGAAATGCAGTGGGTCCAAGTGAGTGGAGTTCGTTCCCGCAGGTGCCGGAGCAGCCGGGTGACCCCAGCGCTCGTGTACACTCCAGTTCCCACCTCATTCGCTCGTGCAGTCCCTCCCACGAGGAGATGAGAGTCGTGGGCTGAGTAAACAGGGCACCCCCTTTGTGGGGCTTGTGAAGGGGTCAGGGAAATATCCTGCTTCAGTACACACATCCATATATTTTTAATACCTAGAGCTACTAGTCAAATAAGATTGTTATCGCCTAGGCATTTAAAAGAGCCGGGGGCGGAGGGGGGGGGGCGTGCGGGGGCGGGGAACCACGTTTAACTTGTAACTTTTATTCTCAGCTTCCGTACTATTTTTGATATTTGCTTGGTTTGTCTGTGGACTGAACTGTGTGGGCTGGGTGCTGGCTCCCCTGAAACCTTATGCACATGCTGCTGCAAGCTTACGTCAATTCAGTTCTGAGCCTCCGGATTCTGGGATCTGGACTGGTGGCCATGGTGAAGCCTGAGCACACATGTGTATCCCAGCACCTGGGCCACCAGCTGCAGGGCAGGGTCTAGACAAGTATAGGCCCATCCTGTGGCCAGTGTCACAGAGGCCTTGATGAAGGCAAAGCTGGCTAATGCAGGGTTAGCTTGGTCTTGCTTTTTCAAAAATAACTTCTATGGCTAGCTTTGTTTTCCATGAGCAATTCAAATATAATTATTAAGAATTAGTAAATTAGGTAAATGGAATAAACATTTCTAAGTAAACTTGTCCTAGGTTCAAATATTTTTAAAAATAATTTAAAATCTTAAAGTCATGTTATACTAAGTTAAATAATAGATCATTATGAAATATCTGAGTCATTTCTAAATAAGTTAAGGTACTGAAAGATTAATAGGTGTAAGTTCAAGTTTATATAATTTGGCATTTTGTTTTTATATGTTATTTTAAAAAGCAAAATTTATTTGGAATTGCTAAAAAGCATAAAAAGATTCTAAAAAGCTAATGTTTCTAATAATTGTAAAATGTATATTCATAAATTATTAGTGCAAACAGTCAAAATTGCTTACTTCTAGGTTTTCAGTAAAAATTAAGGCTAATGAGTTAAAATTACAATTAATATATTTAATGAAAACTACCAAAATAAGAGGACCAATTCTATATGCAAAATATACAAGCAAAGCAAGATGTATTTCTGATGAAAAAAGTTACAAAAAATGAAAAATATGTGTTTTGTTTAGAAAAGTAATTTTATCTAGTTTAGAGGGCATTTAAAGATCATTTCAGAATAAATAATTTTTGAATATTATATATTATATTAAATAGATAAAATAGTTGAAAAAGGAGAAAATAGCAGAGGATCTTATGTGGTTAAACTAAGATTAAATAAATGTATTATAAGAGAAGAGATAATAAAGGATTTTTGTTTCCTTTTGAGTAAGCTACAAAAGAAAAAAGAAGAGAGAGAAAGAAAAAAATATTCCATGCACATCACACTGTCCTTATTAGATCTTTTGTTTAAATAAGTGGGCATTTTTCTCACAAGGATCTGTGATGCTATTTTTGATCAAATGTTTCCAACCTTTATTTTGGCAACCTTCCCTAAACCAAAATTAAGTCTTTTTGACCTCAAAGTAACTTTTAGACGTTATGGAAGGGCCCCTGGAAATCCAAGAAAGACATTAAATTAGACTTATTTGATATGTTAAATTATATGACAAACGTTGTCAAATAAGAAATGATGTTTAACCTTCTTTGAGGTTATGTTTGTGTGAATATGTTATTGACATATGTGTTCCAAAATTGTAAGAGATTCCTAGAAATCCTGGAAATTATGTTTTTGTATATGTTATCAGTCACAAGGCTAATGTTAAAATGTTGTGTACCACAGAGAGAGCCAAACTTTCTTGATAGTTGCATCATTATTACTGTGAATTCCTATCATATCTTTTACCATAGCCATTTCAAGTCTTATCATCCACAGTTAATTGCTTTATTTTGATGTTTTTTTTCTGAAAGCTCTTTGCAAGTGATTAGAATCCTAAAATGTTGTGTCTTCAAGGAAATATACGGAAAGAACGAAAAGAATTCTAACTTTGAGTTCATACTATTGGACTGAGTTTCCATAACTTGAATGGAAAAACTGGACTCAAAATCCTAACTAATATTGGCAGAACAAGAATTAATTACATCGGACTGAACTAACAAAGCACTATGACTTTTTAGTGACTTTTTGTTTGAAACATATTTTTATGTTTTTATCCCCATTGTTAAGGAAACTCTTTTACACTCTCTGTAGCTTGCAGCAATTTGCTAACATATATTTTTATGAGCAAAATTGAAACATTTACCTTTGTCCCTACCTGATCCCTCCAAAATTTGGCAACTGCGAGTGTTCTAGTTTTAAGGCAAAACGGTTATTTGTGTAAGTACAGTCCTGAGGGTGAGTCCTTGGCTTGGCTCCTGACACCTGAGAGGCTGTTAGAAAGTCCAATCTGAGGTTCCTGATGAAAAAGTCACCTGACAAAGCCAATTGAAAAAGAGCCTATATGCTCGATCACTGTTTTTGCTATACTTATGTAAAAAATCATAAAGACTAAAGACTAAACTTTTCTTATAAACAAATTAGTCTTGTTTTATGACTTTTTGTTTGAAACATATTTTTTATGTTTTTTGATGGGGGACTAGAGAAATAAAAATTATATTTCAGAAGAAAACTCCAGTGTACCTGTTATTAGACTCTACCCCATTATTTTTGAGAGTTTACTATCTATCTACAATCTGGACCAGATCTTGAATTATTTTAGTTTCCTGCAATATCTGATTATGACTCTCCAAAGCAGTATTTGTAATTTTTCTCTACCCTTCCAGCTTGGAATCACTGAAATTAAAACTGCACTTTCCTGAAACCCTGCAGGCTAAAACTGGATGGTTTGATATAGGCTTCAGAGAAATCACCACAGCAGTTTATATAGAAATACACTTTGTGCCTGTTACTATGTGGGCCGCTTAGAAAGCTTACCAGATGCAAACTGCGAACCGGAAAAATCTGTCAGATTGCCACTGTCTGCTCTCATTCCATCTGAAGATGCTTCAAGTCTAACATCTGAAAATCTTGCCTGGCTGCCCTCTAGACCCAAAGGTTTATTTTCTTTTCTTTCCCTAGAAATGCCCTTTGCTACATATATGACTGTTCACGCTATCTGGGGCCTGCCTTCGGTGGAAGCCGGTCTGCAACACCGCTGCTGACATGAGACACAGCTGTCAACTGATGAGCTGAAAGGCCTGGGAACAGGCGCTCAGGGGACCGGGCACCATGGCTCACACCTGTAATCCCAGCACTTTGGGAGGCTTCGGCGGCAGATCACAAGGTTGAGACCAGCCTGGCTAACGTGGTGAAACCCGTTCTCTAGTAAAAGTACAAAAATTATCCGGGCGTGGTGGCGGGTGCCTGTCACCCCAGCTACTCTGGAGGCTGAGGCAGGAGAATGGCGTGAACTCAGGAGGCAGAGGTTGCAGTGAGCAGAGATTGCACCACTGCACTCCAGCCTGGGCGACAGCGCGAGACTCAGTCTCAAAACGAACAAACAAACAAACTACTCGGGGGAGGTTTCAGACTGAAGAACGTTGAGGCTCAGGAAAATGATACTTCAAAGTGAAGACTGTAGAAGGAGCCTCAGAAGCCAAGTTTCCCTGTGACCTTCTCTCACCCTCCCGTCTCTCAGCCCCAATCTCCCCTGAGGCCAGCCACAGAAACTGGAATCCCTCTGCCCCAAGCAGTGTCGTAGAAACCGGAGTTCCTTCTCCCCAAAGCCAACGTGTAACCTGAAGGCACTTTCACGTTTGGCTGTTTTTCTGTGTAAGAATTGGCCAGAAAAATTTCCCGACCTATCTTATGTAATTGTAGGTAATAGGCCGCCCATTACAGAAAGGGCCTGCCTGACACCTGGGAGGAGGGAAAGCTGCACGGAGAGGCCGAGAAAAACCTGAACGGACAGGCCTTACCGAGTGTCCCTATTTAGCCTGTTACCATTACATCATTTCCTTCCGTCCAGCCACATTTCTGCATGACTGTCCCTGCTCCCTGAAACCTGAGCAGAAATTCGGAGTGTCCCTGGTACCTTTGGGTCTTCATTCTGATGGCTCCTGTGTCCTGTAAAACTATGGTCAGGTATATTTGTTGGGCTTTTCTCTTGTTAATCTTTGTGTCAGAGGTGTCCGTTGTGACCCTTATGACAGGGAGGAAAGGGGTCACTCGTTTTCTGCTGCTACAACGGGAAGTGTTGTGGCTCAGAAACCCGCACTCCAGCATGTGGTCCTTTGACATGTTGAACTAAGAAGCAACCTCAAGGTCTCTCTGATCTACCCCTCACCCGCTATCTCTCAATGTGTGTCTCTCCCAAGGAACAAGATGAAGTTGTTCTCTGAGGATCCTTTATCTTCCTAGAAACCAGACCAGCCAAAAGAACACAACTGGCTTCCCTGAGTTCCATTAACTGCACTCACATCACAGGAAGAAAGACTGAAGTCCGTCAACACGCCTGGGTACACTTTTATCACAAACCATTGCCTACTCTCCAGGCACAACACACCTTGTCCCAAGCCATCGTATGTTCTCCAAGTCCATTCATCTTCCCCTAAAAATCATTCACTGTCCCTCAAATCGCCACATTTATTGTATGAAGAGGGGTATCTAAGCATCTGTACCCCACTGGGTAATCATTCTGCAATTCCCCGGTGCTATACATGTTAAAATAGAAATGTGTGTGCCTTTTCTCCTATTAATCTGCCTTTTTTTTTTTTTTTTTTTTGAGACTGAGTCTGGCTCTGTTGCCCAGGTTGTAGTGCAGCGGTGTGATCTCAGCTCACTGAAACCTCAGCCTCCCAGGTTCAAGCGGTTCTCCTGCCTCAGCCTCCTGAGTAGCTGGGATTACAGGCGTGTGCCACCACGCCCAGCTAATTTTAATACTTTTAGTAGAGATGGGGTTTCACCACGCTGGCCAGGCCGGTCTCTAACGCTTGACTTCAGGTGATCCACCCGCCTCGGCCTCCCAAAGTGCTGGGATTACAGAGGTACACCACTGCACCCGGCCTAATCTGCTTTTTGTGTGTTCATTTTCAGTGACCCTTCAGAGGGCAAAGAGAAAGTTGTCCTGTGCCTCCTCCAGAAGTTTGGTTGAGGGATAATTTATTTTTTATTTTATTTTATTTTATTTTTTTAAAATTTATTTATTATTATTATACTTTAAGTTGTAGGGTACATGTGCATAACATGCAGGTTTGTTACATATGTATACTTGTGCCATGTTGGTGTGCTGCACCCATCAACTCATCATTTACATCAGGTATAACTCCCAATGCAATCCCTCCCCACTTCCCCCTCCCCATGATAGGCCCCGGTGTGTGATGTTCCCCTTCCTGAGTCCAAGTGATCTCACTGTTCAGTTCCCACCTATGAGTGAGAACATGCAGTGCTTGGTTTTCTGTTCTTGTGATAGTTTGCTAAGAATGATGGTTTCCAGCTGCATCCATGTCCCTACAAAGGACACAAACTCATCCTTTTTGATGGCTGCATAGTATTCCCATGGTGTATATGTGCCACATTTTCTTAATCCAATCTGTCACTGATGGACATTTGGGTTGATTCCAAGTCTTTGCTATTGTGAATAGTGCTGCAATAAACATACGTGTGCATGTGTCTTTATAGCAGCATAATTTATAATCCTTTGGGTATATACCCAGTAATGGGATGGCTGGGTCATATGGTACATCTAGTTCTAGATCCTTGAGGAATCGCCATACTGTTTTCCATAATGGTTGAACTAGTTTACAATCCCACCAACAGTGTAAAAGTGTTCCTATTTCTCCACATCCTCTCCAGCACCTGTTGTTTCCTGACTTTTTAATGATCGCCATTCTAACTGGTGTGAGATGGTATCTCATTGTGGTTTTGATTTGCATTTCTCTGATGGCCAGTGATGATAATTTATTTTTATCAGAGACTAAACTCACATTTGATAACATGGTTTAGTGTAAAACATCTGCGTTCCCCATGAATTACTTGTAGAGATATAAGTGTTTTATTTCCTCCTACCTATTGCCCAGAAGAGCTAACGTGAATGAAGCAATTTATAACAAAAGGCTGTATTTTTATCTGAACTCTGGTCTAATGGATGCTTTCATGTGAATAAGCATCAGAAGGTTCAACTTTCATGAAAATAAATGAATGAAGTAGGTCAAGGTGGTAAATCTAGACCGATAAGGGTAGCTGTTAAGGCACTTCTAAAACAAGGCATTTCAGCTCTAGTAAGCAGATCTCAGCCCACCGCATTGTGTTTGAGATCTGCAGCTGAACATGGCTTTGAAGTGAGAAGACAAAGGCAATGACAGACTCAAAAGAATGAAACTCCAGCGTACAGTGAGAAAGTGTGCTGAGGAAAGGGGCTCCCTTTTTATCGCATTGGTTAATTCTCCAAAGTGTCTTTTATATCCCTGGTTTTGGAATTGGAATTGGCAGTTAAAGCTTGTATTTAAAAACTTTAGAGATTTCATTGCTGTAAATCTGTATAGTCAAGTTTGTGCTGGAGATGTACAAACTTAATTAAATAGGAAGTCTGCCATTTTGTTAGCTATTGCATTTCCATATAGCATAAGAAGTTATCCAATTACTTTCTAAAAGCAAAGATGTAAGAAAAAGTCTGTAATCACTCCTGGCAAACCCAATTAAAGCAGATTAGATTTATAAGAAGTATGCTCATATGTATCACACAGGCATAGGAAGAGCTAACTTTAGAGAGACAGCCCTCCAATCTGGGTGTGTTCTATAGAGTGGAGCGTCTGGGAGGGACAGAATGGGTGACACTGCAGGATCACGGGATGGCTCAGTATCTTCTTCCTACTAGTTATTCCTTCTGATTTCCCTTTCTAAACCTCAAAATCCACAGAGCCACACAAATTTGGGTACCAATGTGAAATTTTCAATGTTTAATGAATAAACAAATGAACAATTAAATGATCAAATAGAAATACAAATATTAGCTGTGAAAAAGACTGTTTTATAATAAGTTAGCCTTGTAGATTGTATTCTGAAGTTCAAGATACTCTACATGCTAAAGAATGCTTATTTTATTTCTTAACCAAAAAGTTGAATTTACAAAATTTTTTCTGTGACTGCCAAATCCTGTGGATCTGTACAGTTGAATCAACTATTGTTATCTTCTCAAAATTCCTCAACAGGCACCAAATGTGTGTTTTAACATTTTTTATTAACTTTGACTTCGGTTATCGAAAAGTCACTAAGAAGAAAAATTTAATTTGTTTTTAAATTCTATAAAATGATTTTGGTGGTAAAGTGTTAAGGATGTTTTACTTCACTGGTTCTTTTATATTTATGGTTGAGTTTTAAATTTATTTTAAAATAATTATAGTTATTTTGGAGAAAAATATGCTGACCATATTTGTATATTGCTCTTGAATGTCATTTTATTTTTTTCTTATCACTTCAGAATTTCAAATAATGCTTCTTGGATGTTTTAGTATTGATTTTAAGATCTGTTATTTTCTCTGAAGTGCCTCTAACAAGAATGTGACTGAAATTGGTGAGTCAGAAGGAAAATGCCAGT
This sequence comes from Macaca fascicularis, assembly GCF_037993035.2. Taxonomy (NCBI): domain Eukaryota; kingdom Metazoa; phylum Chordata; class Mammalia; order Primates; family Cercopithecidae; genus Macaca; species Macaca fascicularis. The sequence continues at coordinate 190,724,147 of NC_088379.1, read as the reverse complement.
GAACTTAACTATACTCAGGATTCCAGAGGAAATTCAAATTTTTACATTGAAGCCAGAGATGATCATGTAAATTAAGCTGGACCTAAATAATAAAATGCTCAGACACTAGGAATTTTTATTGCCTTCTATAATTTGCAAAGTATCCTACCAAAAATACAGAATAAACTATTACACTTACCTAAGATATAAAAAAGAAATAGGTGAAAGAACTACAGTTTGAGAAATGAAAAAATTATAAAGCATTTTGTAAAGAGCACTGCTATATCATAGATTTGCTTCGCACTAAAAATGTTTAAAGGTTTACAAATATTTGATTAAAATAGCGTTGGTAGTGTGGCAGGTAGAGTTGAGAAGGTTGAGATTCTAAATATTTATGTTACTTACTCCAGAGTTATTCATTTGGTAAATGGTGGAACAAGCATTAGAATTAAAGTTTTGGGATGTCTATAGTTTCTATGTACAATTTAGAAGTAAACTGGGCAGCCCTTGGTTGTAACTATAGTTCCACCTGTGACTATCCAAAGCATTCCACATAATTTTTCTAAGTTCCTGGAGCTTCCTTTGTCTGCCTCCAAGATTCTATTCCAATATGATCTGCTTCTGTTCTTTCCGTAACGTTGACAAGAAGGCTAACCTCTTCACCCCTCTCTAAAAATTCTGTTCCCAGCAAATATTCCATATGTTTTGTGTCTTTACTGATGATTTGGTGAGAGGCCCTTTGCCATCTTACTACCAGCTTTCTCTGAATTCCTGATCTCTTCCTCTGCCTCCACAGACAGCAAAATTACCTCCCGTCCCCAAAAAGTTCCTCCCATATTAAGTGCTAAGGAGACTTTTCAAGGAATGTTTTACAAAGGAAATTCTTAGCCATGACCACGCAAGAAATTCTAATAGACAATTTAAATATGTTATTGAAATACATTATGTTTCTGACATTATACATGTAACATTATACATGCTTCTTTAGAATGACATACTTCTCTAATTTTCATTGCTTCCAAAGTCTCAAGTTTTTTAACTAGAAAACAAATTCAGTATGAAGACCAAATTAGTAAGATTATTTATTGTAGAAGACAAGCACTTAAATGAGAAAAGTAGACTTTTTTCTCTTGGATTAGAAATTTTATCATTTAAAATTTGTAAATTTTATTGAAAAATGTTTATAAGTAAAGATTTTAACAGTATAGAAAATTATATAGGAAAAAATAAGTTTCATCTCCACATCTTAAACCCTCCAATTTTGCCCCCCAGAGGCAACCATCATCAGTAGATTATTTTCTTGTACATCTTTCTAAAAGGTATAAATATTTCTTTTTTTAACGTAAATGGGTTCCTTTTTTCACACTGCTTTACATCTTGCATTTTCTCCACTTATTAGCACATAAAGACTTACAAGTCTACCTTATTTTGATATTTTGTTATAATTTTTATTCTCATTACAGTTAGTGGATGTACATGAAAAGTTGTATTCAGCAATTATGAAAACAGGGATTTATGCCATTTCCTGTTTGCTGGAGGCAATCATATTAAGGTTAGCTCTTCTAGTGTTTACTTCCTCACCTCTGTTTATATTTCCACTTCTTGATATTTCAGTTTTAGGCATTAAATATTGACTTCTCCCTTTGGAAGGTGAGGATTTATTTCTCTTTCAATCGTACGGCCTATACCCACCATGCACATACACTTGCAGTCAGCTAGATACAAATATTATACTTTTGCTTATATCAATATTCAGTGCTTTTATAACTCTGGCTAAGTCAAAACTACTGAAGCCCGAATCATGAAGTTTACTACGATTACTTTGTGTTCCTACTCAACAAAAGTGTCTTTTTTGTTACTCAGTTGTTTATATACTTATAATTAGTACAGCCTAGAGCCCTCTCCCAATTGTATAAGCCTTTTCTCAAAAATCTCAAATATATTATATATGCTATCAATTATGTCTTCCTGAAACTCTTCCTCCTTTTGACCTGATGCAATCTGGACTGACAGCTCCCTAGATCTGCTTGTTGTCTTTATTTTGAAATGTCTCCAAGACCATTCTGCAGGGTGAGCAGATCCTTGAACTTTTCGTTTTGTAGGATCCCAGTTTCTGAATCCCAAGCCTTGTCTTTTTTGTTTTATTCGCTTGTTTTGGTGGGACACATTTTGCAAGAGACTCCTGAGAAAAGGTTCTTGAGATGGAAATTTTAAGGGCCTTTCAAATCCAGGAAAAGTATGTCTTATCTAAAGCCTTAGAGATATTTTGGCTAGGTATGGAATTCCAAATTGGAAATCATTTTCACTCAGAACTTCAAAGACATTTTTCCATTGTCTTTCAGCTTCTAGTATTGTTATTGAGAAAAATGCCATCCAAATTCTTGATCCTTTATATGAAATTCATAGTTATCTTTCTAAAAGTTTAAAGAACTTTTTCTTTTCTTTTTTTTTTTTTTAAGAGGCAGGGTCTTGATTCATTTAAGGCCAACGGCAGCCTCAAACTCCTAGGCTCAAGTGATCCTCCAACCTCAGCCTCCCTAGTAGGAGGAACTACAAGCCTGCCTCACCATACCTGACTAATTTTTTAATTTTAATTTTTTTGTAGTGATGAGGATCTTGCTATGCTGCCCAGGCTGGTCTCAAACTCCTGGCCTCAAGTCATTCTCCCACCTTAGCCTCCCAGAATGCTGGAATTATCAGAATGAGCTATCTCACCAAGCCAAGAACGTTCTTTATTTTTAATTTTCTGAAATTCCACAACCACGAGTCAATTGTGTGTCTTAAGGTCATATGTCTATTCTGGAAACTCGTGAGAACTTTCTAAAAATTATTTTTTATGGTTTTCTTCCTTTTGTTTTCTTAATTGTTTCTTGCTAGAACTCCTGTTATCCAGATGTTGAATTCCTAGACTATACCTCCAATTTTCTTATCGTTTTTCTTACAGTTTTCCATATTTTGCCCTTTTACTCAACTTTCAAGGATATTTCCTCAACTCTGTCTTCCAATTCTTCTACTGAATTTTCCAAGAGCTTTTTATGTTCCATAGATTTCTTTCATACAGTTGCTTTTGGTTATTTCAAAGAAAAGTATAGTCAGTCTTCACTTTGTGTGATAGCACAGGATTGTAAAACTGACCATGCAAGCCGAAACCATGAGAAGCATCTCGATAATCAATGAGAAAAATGACAGTTGTTCTGTGGGCTTTAATAATTTTCCTATAACATTAAAAACGCTCTTACTATCAGTTATAAATGCATAGGGAAATAAAAATAACGAAACTAATATTTACTGAGTACGCTGTAAGTAAAGCATTGAAAACATGGAAAATTAGTTATTTCTTTCTTGGAACAGAGCTTGTCCCCTTCTCATGATGTGAATTAAAATACTAAAGGAGCATCTTTCCCACATGTTGGGGAATTGTCATCCTCCCTTCTAAGTTTGGAGTAGCTTCCCACCATCATTTCTCCTTTGTGCTTTCAGCTGTCAATGTCATGAAATGTCTCCAAGAGGTTTTTTTTTTTTTTTTTTGAGATACAGTCTCACTCTGTCGCCCAGGCTGGAGTGCAGTGGCGCCATCTCGGCTCACTGCAACCTCCACCTCTTGAGTTCAAGTGATTCTCCTGCCTCAGCCTCCCTAGTAGCTGGGATTACAGGTGTGCGCCACCACGCCCAGCTCTTTCGTATTTTTAGTAGAGACAGGGTTTCACGATGTTGGCCAGGCTGGTCTCAAACTCCTGACCTCAAGAGATCCACCTGCCTTGGCCTCCCAAAGTGCTGGGATTACAGGCGTGAGCCACTGTGCCCGGCCCCAAGAATTCTTTAGTGTAAATTATTTTGTCAGGATCACTTCCTCTGGGACATTTTCATCTTTTTCATCACAAACACTTTTATTCGCATAGAATATTTGACAACGATCATGCCCCTGTGTTTAACCAGTCCTTGGAATCTAGGTGCACGTTTCAGAGCAGGACACCTTTTTGCTCTGGCAGCTTCACAAGTTGGCTTAACATTAATCAGTTTCTGCCAACTTTTGAAACCAGATTTTTCTGGCAGTAAAAAGTGTCTTCTTCGGCTGGGTGTAGTGGCTCACACCTGTAATCCCAGCACTTTGGGAGGCCGAGGCAGGTGGATCACGAGGCCAGGAGATCGAGACCATCCTGGCTAACACGGTGAAACCCCGTCTCTACTAAAAATACAAAAAATTAGCTGGGCGAGGTGGCGGGCGCCTGTGGCCCCAGCTACTCGGGAGACTGAGGCAGGAGAATGGCGGGAACCCGGGAGGTGGAGCTTGCAGTGAGCCAAGATGGGGCCACTGCACTCCAGCCTGGGTGACAGAGCGAGACTCTGTCTTTAAAAAAAAAAAAAAGTGTCTTCTTCCTTTCTTCTGTAATTGCCATTTTCTTTTCAGATGGGAAGGAACATCAACACTTTGACCTGAATATTAGCCGAGTGACTTTTCAAAAATTGCAGTCTTCAATCCAACCAGAGTGCTTTCCTTCCTTCGTGCAATTTAAAAAGATGTTAAAGAAACTTTGCCTTTTAAAAAAGTATTGATTAGGCTTCTGCAGTATGGTTTATTCAAAGCTAGGTCCCTTCAAATCTTAAACTTTGCTATTCCCATTTTAAAATCTTCTAATCATCTCCAATTTCATTTCCCATAAAATTGTTTATTTCTTTGCTGCACTTTCATCTGTGCTGGTGAATTCCCTCTTTTCATGATCCATTCTTGTGAAATGTTGCATGGGTGCACCACTGGGAGACAAGGAGGCAAGTCAACAACACACTGGGTGCAACAACTCAACAACAACAACGTACATGAGCTGACAGGCATACCTTAGCCAGTCACTGACAGGCTTTGAAGAAGTGCTGTGATTGGCCACTGATCATGATGTGCATGTATTATTATTTAGTGACTGTGGGTGGAAGAGCTAAAAGAGTTTGCATACTGCATAATCACTCGTGGTTAACACGCCATGGTAACTGAAATTTGAACTGTATTGCTGGAAGACTGGTGCTATCAACTACACTGTGTAGGTGATATTTGTAAATACTGGAAGCATGCAGAGTGAGAACTGCCTGCACATCTCTTATTTTGACAAGGCCATTAACGGTAGTGTTTAAACTGTTCTTCTCCCTGCACACCCATTGTTTCCGTCAGTTTACTTTTTTTCCATGTTTGCTTGTCTGTTTTTGCCTGTTTCTTTTTTGTTTGTTTTGTTCTCTGCTTTAATGTTAGAGATTTGTCTGATCTGCTTACATGTAAGAGAGGGGCACCAAAATACATGTGTAGAGCTGATGAACGTGACCTGAACTTCTGGGAGATCTAGCCCAGCCATGTCGTAGAGAGTACCCTATAGGGATGCCTTTAAGTCTTATATTTTGGGATCGTGGGATCCCTGAAGAGCGCTCTTCACATCTTTTTTCTGGAGCCTATTCACCTTGCTACCTGGCTCCCAGGAGTTGAGTGGTGAAGGCCCAGGGTTTTTATATCTATTTCTCATTAACAGCAATATTTTTAGTTTGGTGCCTTTATTCCCAGCCATGCCAGTCCAGAGGCCCTCTGTTAGTTTCTTCAGAGAATAAACCTTCTGTGTTCTGTAGGGAGAATGATGGGCAGTCAGGACACCTGCCGTTGTTAGCCCCATTTTCATCTCTGCCAGTTCCAGAGCATATTGGGGCCGCTGACTTGGAAATGCTGCTGCTTCTTGACTCTCCCCATTGCTCGTTTGGGATCCAGCTCTCTCTGTCCAGCTACCACTCACCCATCTGCTTTCTTTTTCTAAATCGGGTTGCTGTTTTCTCCTATTTTCTTTGTCCTTGTGGGTTTATGGTTCTTAAAATAAAAACTTTATTGTCATTTGAGTGGGGCTTTGTGAGGGAGAAAGGGTTAAATGTAAGTGATCAATTTACCATCTTCCATTTGATGCCTCTCATTTTGAAAAAACAAAACAAAACTGTCTGGGTGTGGTGGCTTATGCCTGTAATCCCAGCACTTTGGGAGGTCGAGGCGCGTGGATCACCTGAGGTCAGGAGTTCAAGACCAGCCTGGCCAACATAGTGAAACCCCGTCTCTACTAAAAATGCAAAAATTAGCCGGGTGTGGTGGCAGGTGCCTGTAGTCCCAGCTGCTCGGGAGGCTGAGGCAGGAGAATTGCTTGAACCTGGGAAGTGGAGGGGGTAGTGCATGGAGGTCACACCACTGCACTGCAGCCTGGGCAGCAGAGCAAAACTCGGTCTCCAAACAAACAACAACAACAACAACAACAACAACAAAACAGAACGAACAAAACAAAACCCCAGTGGGGACTTCTCAATACCCTGTTTTAGGTCCTTGACCAAATTGAATCCAGTACATGGACAGGAGATGATGAAGGTGTACTTTTGTTCTTTTCTCGTTTCACTATTTTCATAGAGTAAAAGATTTGATTTTTCTTTCTGTTACTTGTCTTCTAGAGATGCTAAGGCAGGCTTTACCTTTTTGTCTGTCATTGGTCTTTACGTTTTTTATTATCAGAGCTATCTAAAATCAACCATAAATGTCATAAGAGCATTTTGTGTAAATGATTTATAACACTTTCTTGAGATGGCTTCAGTAGCCTTCTTCAACTACATCTCCTGGCATTTTTAATAAGCCTCTTAATAGATTCTGTCATCCCCATCTGTTTTGATTTAAGGTTGATTATTACAGACACGCCGCGCTGCAAGAAGCCACCTGATCACTTCAGTAGTGTGTTATGCATGCATTCAACTCCAGGTATTTTCAGGGAAGAATCATGAAGCCGCTCCTGTTAAATCATATCCCTTTTATTAGGTCTCTCCTGGTGGATTACGTAGAACTTTGGAAAATTAAACATTAGACATGTTCATAGAAAATCATGTCACTGATTTTTAAAGCCAGCTCAATTTAACCTGCCACTGATTCCCTAATCAGCACTTCTCTGACTGTATCCCGAGGGAAAATATATTGAACGCAGCAGAAGGTTAAGGCAGAGGAGCTGGGCTAGATTGGGAAGCAGCCAATCAGATGGGGAGGGTCCAAAGATCTGATGCCTCCAGGCGAGCAGCGCCCAGCTGAGCTGGTTAGTCTCCTTTTATTGCGGATGAACACCACACACATGTTGTGAACGCTCCCTGGGTTGGCTGCAGCGACCAGGCAGACCCGGGAGCTGAGAATAGAGGAATACCTGCCCAAGCAACTCATTCTGCACGGCAGCCGACGAGACAGCGATTTTCCTGTGCTGGAATGTGCCCATCCAAAGGTATCACTTCCTTTTCATTGAGTTTCTACATTTCTTAAGAATTACGGAAAGCAGAGATTGCTGATTCTGGAGGAAGATCACTGCTTCCTAGTAATGCTTTGTTCCTGTTCTCAGGCTAAGTGCCAGCTTTAAAACGGTTCACCTCTAGGGGAGAAGCTACTAAGCAGAATAAAGCAACACTTTACATTTTGCTTAAGCTGACTGTGCACAGACAGACCTTTTATTAGGATGGGTTCTTTGTTACTCTTGCTGTTGTTCGGAAGGTAAGCCGGTTACAAATGCAGCTTTCAACCTTCACATTCTGCTACCTTTATAACTAGGGAGACCTGGGGGAAGCCCTGGGGTGGGAGTGGAGGGTCTAGTATCTCAAAGGTTGCTGCAATTTATCAGCCTCAGAGAGAAAAAGGGCCAAATTGCTCATCAAAGGTAGAGAAAGAGCATTTGGTTGGTATGAGGATTCTTCTGTACTTAGGACACAAGTTTTACAAAAAATGAACACTGCATATTTTCACTGTGCTTAATAATTAAGATGCCTTAATTATCATTTATAACTGACAGCTGATGTGCTCGTCCAAAAGTCATCAGCGTGTTAGGCGCTCTTGTTTCAGTTGCCAAGGTAATTGGAAGGATAATTTAATATGTTAGAGTAACAAAAGACCCATGAGAAACATATTGCATTAGGTGAGGCATGAGATTGCTTTGTGGAGCGTTTATTTCTGAGAGTGAGTTCCTTCTTTTGTCTCTTGGCCCCATCAGTTATCTGTTAGTAGGAATAGCTATACCAGAGACTTTCATCATGTGCCATACAGTTAAACTAACACAGTTGTTTATCTATACAGTAGGCAAGATTCAGTTTCTGTCTAAGACATTAAATTGTTAGTCATATGGAAAGATTTCCCCGGGAAGTTGTTCATTATCCTCTGTGGGACAAGTGACATCACACATCACTGGGTTATGAATGATGGCTTGAGAGAAAGTGTTTTCTCAGGGAGCAGAAGTGAATGCAAACAGTGCTCTGCTTCATTTTCTAGTGATCTCTAAGAAACATGGCCCATAGAAATGTTAAATGTCACAGCATATTATCAGGGCTAATCTTTTATGGTATATTTGTGGAAGCTCTTATAAGTCATGCAGATGCTTTGTGTAGTTACTTTTTTTAAAAGAAGGGACCTTTTACAGCATTGATTATAGTTTCTAAATTGCTAGGCTGGTGGTATTTTTTTTTTTTTTTTTTTAAGATGGAGTTTTGCTCTTGTTGGTCAGGCTGGAGTGCAATGGCAAGGTCTCTGCTCACTGCCACTTATCTGGTTCAAGCGATTCTCCTGCCTCAGACTCCTGAGTAGCTGGGATTACAGGCGCCCACCTCCACATCCTGCTAATTTTTGTATTTTTTAGTAGAGATGGGGTTTCACCATGTTGGCTAGTCTTGTCTCGAACTGAACTCCTGACCTCGTGATCTGCCTGCCTTGGCCTCCCAAAGTGCTGGGATTACAGGTGTGAGCCACTGCGCCTGGCCTAGCGTTCTCTCTTTAATAGCCAACATTTGAAAATAATGAGTGCGAAACAATAAGAGATGCTTCATTTATTCGTTCATTATTCATTTGTTTACTAATTATGGTCTGGTGAGTGAAAACACACTTTGCCTCTGTGACATCACCGATTATGCTGGCATATGATACAATTTGTGATTTTGTTTCTCAAAATATTTACAATGTACATAATTTTATTTGTAAAATATTATAAGCAAGTAAGATGAAAATGTACATCTAATATTTAAAAAGCCATTTATTTACATGTAATATAACTCACTATCAAAATAATACAAAGTTAAAATTCAAACTTTTAAGATTTAAAAATCAACTGTAAGATAAAAATAAGATTTTAAAAAATGTATGTGAGATTATTGTCTTACTATGTTTAAAAGGCATTGCTTTTGAGAAGGTGAATTAACCCATGAATCAGATGGTCATAGGGAGTCTGTTAGCAACCTCGATGAATGGCAATGGGAATGTAGAGTGGGTATTATTCTGCAGAAGAGAATACAGACGGAGCATATCTTGGACTATAAGAAATGTCCTTATACCTGAGATATATAAAATCTATTTCTAGTAAAGCCAGAATAAAAAGAACAGGCAGATTATAATCTTTAAAAATAAAGTTAGCATCAATAAAACATTTCAGGACAGCAAGAGATGAGTTAACTTAGGGAATGGATTAAAGCCAAAGAAAGGCCGTCTCCCTCGAGGATGTCCTCCAGGCATGAGATAATGGACCAAGGCTGGCCTTGGACACGCACAGACCTGGCAGAAAGCCCAGCTCTGCGCCTACTCCCTGCCCACACCGGGTAGATGGGCCCTACTTGGGCGGCTTATGTGAGTTGTAAGAAATCCACATAATTATAAGCAGTTCACATAAATACAAGAAGGGTGTAATTATAAAGGTGTGATAAAATCGATTCCCACCTCACTGGGGATGATGGAGTTGACATGATTACTCCTGAGAAGAGGGCCTGGCTACGGAGGCAGCAACAGAAAGGCCCTTATTAGTGTCTTGGTCTCTGTCCTCACTCTCTCCAATCTCTTTCATCTCGCAGCTGACGCTGAGACTTCCACCTTTTCAGAGTAGTGCCTTGGATTTAATGCTCTGAAGCCTATACAAATGCAAACAGCCTTGGGAAGCACACTTTAACACGTGATCCCACCTTGGTGTCCTGGTGGGATGTGAGCACGGAGGCTGGTGGGAAATGCTCAGTAGAAGAGAGATTTTTCAAAAGGAAGGATGGGAATACTGGACCAAAATGATGCCAGTGAGAGAGGAAGGGCTGATTGGAGTCTGGGAAACATAAATATATATATATTTATATATTTGTATTTTTCTGTCACCCAGGCTGGAGTGCAATGGCGTGATCTCGGCTCGCTACAACCTCCGCCACCCGGGTTGAAAGGATTCTCCTGCATCAGCCTCCCTAGTAGCTGGGATGCAGGTGTGCGCCACTGCACCTGGCTGATTTTTGTGTTTTTAGTACAGACAGGGTTTCACTATGTTGGCCAGGCTGGTCTTGAACTCCTGACCTCAGGTGATCCACCCATCTCGGCCTCCAAGAGTGTTGGGATTACAGGCGTGAGCCACTGCGCCCGGCCTGGGAAACACTTGAAGAGACCAATGTAACTTAATAAATGCCCACAGGGAGACCAGGCTGACTAGGAACCTACAGGTGGGCTGTGGGCCAAAATGAAGTGTGAAGCTCAGGCTGCAACCTTAATGGCAACGTGACACACATACATTTTCTTTTTCTTGGCCACCTGTGAGGATGTTTGCTATGAGTGGTGACTCATGCTGTTTGTAGGAAGAATTTGTTTATTGGTTTGAAGGGGGAATAAACGAGAGGAAAAAGAAATCAAATGTAAGGGACAGAACAACATTTTTTATTTTTTACCAGGAGAAGGCAGAATGTGAGGAGATAATGTGAGGAATGGCTTGCTTCAAAATTAATGCTGTCTGCATACATGCCGGACTTTGATCTCAACACAGAATGATACAGCCCCTGAGCAGGAATAATTTTCAAATATGTACAACCCTCCAGACTCTCCCTATTCAAGGGAACTGCACTGCATGCCTTGATTTTCTCAGACTTGAAATGAATCCCATATACTCCCACCTTTAGGGCTTAGGAGTGATTAAATCTAGAGAGGGTTGCATGCTACTTGAGGACCAAATACTCAGGGCACTGCCCAGGCTTGGGCAATGGGAGGGCCCCAATGTTCTCAGGTGACCTCTACCCACTAGCCCAGGCCTCAGTACCACCTTTAATCCCACTGAAATGCAAACACCTGGGGATGAAGTGACACTATAAAAAGCTATTTTGCTGGACTTGGTGGCTCACACCTATAATCCTAGCACTTTGGGAGGCCGAGGCTGGTTTATCACTTGAGGTCAAGAGTTTGAGACCAGCCTGGCCAACACATTGAAACCCTGTCTCTACTAAAAACACAACAAAAATTAGCCAGAAGTGGTGGCATGTGCCTGTAATCCCAGCTACTCGGGAGTCTGAGGCGGGAGGATGGCTTCAACCTGGGAGGTGGAGGTTGCGGTGAGCTGAGATCTTGCCATTGCACTCCAGCCTGGCAACAGAGTGAGACTCTATCAAAAAAAAAAAAAAAAAAAAAAAAAAAAAGAAGCTATTTTAATCTTCTTCTACCACTTTTGATATTCTGTCATCTTTTTATAATTTTGGGGATGTTTGTTTCCTTTACCAGATTGGAATTCTTCCAAATAAAGAATAGAGTTGGTCTTCTAATTTATGATTGCCTAGCTAGCAAAATGCCTGTCACATAGGAAATATTGCATAAGTATTTGTTTAACTCACTAACACGATTTATTTCCCAAGAAGCTCACTGATGCATGCACATTGAGCTACCAAGCTGCCTAAGTTACACAAAGGGAAAAGTGGCCAAATTAATAGTCTCAATTTGACTTCACAATACAGTCTGCAAATTAGGAAAATTTACCTTTGTTCAGCATCTCTCAGCAAACTTAGGTCAGTGGATCCTGGCACCTTATGGTACTGCTGATACCAGGGAATTGTGTTTATGCCCAAGCAAGTCTGACAAGTCCACACTGATAAAATAACAGGTTACTCTCATTCATTAGTGTAGGAGCCAAATCCAGAACGTGCAATGGCAGGGAGGGCTGTTGAGAACAGGTGCAAAGGACACCAGAAGTGTCTGCCACCTACTGGGAAGTGGGGGTTGGTTTCTAAGAATGATGAAGGGCAGAGATGACAGGACGGCAGTACCAGGGCAGTGAGCTGGGCCAGAGGAAGGACCTCTATTATGAGGCAGGGTGATGGATCCCACGCTAGTCTTCAGAGAACACAGCCATTTGTCAGACATGGGAGGCGTGGTCCTGTTTTACCCTCCACAATTTCTTAAACTCCTCTCACGTCTTTTCAAAATGCTTGTATGATCTGAGAAAGGAAGCCAAGTGCATGTTTTCCCTGATGTGCCCGAAGTGGTAGCATGATGGTACATACCTGTTAACAGCTGGGACTGTGCGATTCTAAATCCTGTTAAGGCAGGTAATGAAAAACAATGAAGTTGTGCTGCGCTGGAAGGATTCCAAAAACATTTGTCTTGTTTTGTTGAGTATGATGTCATTGAGGGATCATTTGCAGGTAGCATCTGGGTTTCTGACCTGTGAATCAATCCGTCTTACATTCCATCCTTCCTTCCTTGCTTTAAACTCTGCCAGTATTTTTCCTAGCAGTGGCACAGGGGAAGTACTGATAGGGGTTCATTCAGTGAACATTCAGCTTCCCCTGGAACCATCTGGGAACCCTATTCCATTCCTATTCTGTTCACAGAGACATTCAAGTTCCTTCCCCCAACCCCAAAAGAACAGATATCCACCGTGAAGGCCATAGCGCGATTTCCAAAGTGTCTCTCTAAGGAACATTCAGCCTGTTCTTAGAGGAAACAAGGGCAACATTGTTAAAACAGAGACTCTCAACAGGTCCAATGTGTGTTAAAAATTAAAATATTGTTCCCAGCACGGTCTTGTATTAAGGCTCCAAATAGGCATTTAAAAAAACCGTCCTGGACGGGGCATCCATCACTCCTGAGTACACGTGAATTCTAGGTAAATGTTTGAATAAAGAATCTCTGTGAGGGAACTTGCGAAAATTGCCTCCAAACCCTCAACCTGCACAGAATATAGAGGTTCTCTAACCCACTCTGGTCTCCTCTTCCATCAACTGTGGCCAAACCATGACCATGACCTTCTCTCCAGACTGCAGCCTCTCTGAGATTTTATACTTCATCTGCCTCTAATTCCATTGTATTCATCAGGTCTAGGATTACTTCCTAATTCACTATCAAAAATTGCTCGAGTGTTGAGCTGTAGCCCAGTGTTACTTTAAAAATTCATTCTCAAAATATTCTTTTTTTTTTTTTTTGAGACAGAGTCTTGCTCGTTGCCCAGGGTGGAGTGCAGTGGCACGATCTCGGCTCCCTGCAACCTCCGCCTCCCGGGTTCAAACAATTCTCCTGCCTCAGCCTCCCAAGCAACTGGGATTACAGGTGCCTGCCACCACACCTAGCTAATTTTTGTATTTTTAGTAGACACGGGTTTCACCATGGTAGCCATGCTGGTTTCAAACTCTGGACCTCATGATCTGCCCGCCTTGGCCTCCCAAAGTGCTGGGATTACAGGTGTGAGCCACTGCGTCCAGCCTCAATATATTCTTGATAGGACCAGTTGCCAGTTGTAGCAAAAACTCTTTGTTCTTCTCTTCCCTTCTTCTTCTTGGCCTCCAGTTATTATGGTGAGCTGGTGGACCCTTGATTCCTTGAGTTTCGCGTGATGAAATGTCAGTGAGCACTGCGAGGATGCTGTTGTCAGTAATACTTCCCAAATAGGTCTCAGATGCAGCATTTTCTTTGAATTTCATACTGTGTTTGTTTAGACTCCTACATCTCTCACCAGACAACTGCTCTAGGTTTTAATGGGCTTTTCTGCTTGTAAGACTCTTTCTTCTTTCATCTATTATCCACACTACTGCACAGTTATGATTGTTAAAATTCAATTTTTTAACATTATTCCTTCCCTTAAAACATGTCAGAGTGCCACTCCTCACTCTGCCCCCTATCCCCTTAGTCTCATCTCTTCCAAAGTGTGGTTGCAATCACGTGGACTTTAGTTAAAATCCTGACTGCTCCATTTTAGTAGTTGATGACTTGATTTTTATGTGAATAAAGTGGGACTGATATCTATCTATGTTGCATTTTACTTGAGGTTTAAATAATGAATGTCAGGTATCTAAGAGGCTATCTGTTTCAGAGTAGACACTGACAAAGTTGGAAACAGTTCTTTCTGCTCAGGTCCAGTCCAGATTCAATACTGGATGTGCCATCAAAGAGACTTTCATTCTCTGACACCTGCCTACCTTAGCAGCCTCCTGCTCCTCCCAGCCCACTGCTTCATCCTGCAATTGTATTCTTTGGCCATACTTGGAATTCTCAAACATCACATGTGGTTTAGTCTGCATTCCTCAATGTTTGCCATTATATGTGCTGTTGTGCTGTTTCCTCGATATGGAATACGGCATCTCTCCTCAACCCCTCCCATTTCCTGGAAATGTCTTGTGCATCATTGAACACATAGATAAAGGACACTGTTTCTTCTCGGTGATAATTCTTTATAATAACTCTTCAAGCATTTGATAATCCTTTCTATGTGCCAGGAGCTCTTTTAGGTGTTTTAAACATTTTATCTAATTCAGTATTGATTACCTTTCACTTTACAAGAAAAAGACATATAATGTCTTTAATTAAAATGAAGTAACAAAGAAAAAATAATAATTTAATATTGAAATTCATAGCCTGGTGCGGTGGCTCACGCCTGTAATCCCAGCACTTTGAGAGGCCGAGGCGGGTAGATCACCTGAAGTCAGGAGTTCGAGACCAGTCTGGCCAACATGGTGAAACCCTGTCTCTACTAAAAATACAAAGATTAGCCAGGAGTGTTGGCAGGCACCTGTAATCCCAGCTACTTGGGAGGCTGAGGCAGGAGAATTGCTTGAACCCAGGAGGCAGAGGTTGCAGTGAGCTAAGACTGTGCCACTGCACTCCAGTCTGGGTGATGGGAAAAAAATTGAAATTCATTATTCTCCTAATCACAATCTATTGTCTTCTCCATTACATTTATGAACTATTGGAGTGTGGAAACCAGTGGCTATCATGGCTTGAATGGATAAATGAACAGATGGATAGATGGATAGAAGAAAATTGGGAGGGCTAATGTGTATTAGGGGAGGTGAAACTGTTCCCTGAGACGGCCGATATTTTAGGACGGGAATTATAACAAAGCCCAGAAATGCCTAAAAAGATGCTATGTAAACAAATAAATAAAAGCAAGGCAAACCAAGCTTAAATCAGGATAGTCTGCTGCAGATTGGAGAGGTTCAGGTAAGCTAGATCGCCTGATAGGAAACTAAGAACAGAGAGAAGCTGCATCAGAGGATTTCTGAAGGAACAGTCTAGGATTGCACTAAGAATGGGCTTCACTTCCTACAGAAATGAGCCACAGTAGCCTAGATGGAAGTTAAAAAAAGAACCAGCCTCTTGAGGCATTCATAATATATTTGATTAGCACTTCCTTAGTGAGTGCCAGGTTCCATGCTAAGCACATTACATGAATTGACTCATTTGAACTCCCTTTAAAAAATCTCAAGAGGGTGGGGCATAGTGGCTCACACCTGTAATCCCAGCACTTTGGGAGGCTGAGGCAGGCAGATCACCTGAGGTCAGGAGTTCGAGACCAGCCTGGCCAACATGGTGAAACCTCAACTCTGCTAAAAACACAAAAATTACCTGGGTGTGGTGACATGCACCTGTAATTCCAGCTACTTGGAGGCTGAGACAGGAGAATCGCTTGAGCCCCGGAGGCGGAGGTTGCAGTGAGCTGAGACCATGCCATTGCCCTCCAGCCTGGGCAACAAGAGCGAAACTCCGTCTCAAAAAGAAAAAAAAAAAAAAAAAAAAAAAAAAAAAAAAACAAGAGAAAAGAGATTTTGTAATCCCTATTGTGTAGCTGAGATGACAGAACTGTAGCCGGACTAGATAAGACCACAGAGGTAGCAATTGGAAGGTTGGGTTGGAACCCAGGTTTACCTCACTTTTGCCGTTTATGACTCTGCAGTTCTGTCCCTCTAAGGATACTGTGGGAGATGGTTTGGGCTTAGAAAAAAAAGTGAATTAACCTAGGAAGAAAAGACCTCACATCACCTCCAAAGTTCGACACTAGAAGAAAATTGAGAAATGAAAAGCCCAGGAAATTAAAATACGAGAAGAAACAGGCTTCCGTTCCCTGCTAAACTCATTGAGGATTGTGAGATTTCCCTGACTATAGTGCAGATCCCCTAAGAGTCCCATTACTGTGACAGGGAGATTGCTGTGGACACTGAAGACTAACCAAATGCATGGGTTGCATTTTTTCTGGATGAAGGGTAGGGAGAGGATGGGGAAGGAATTCAAGAAAACTGAAAGGGGAAAAGCTATAAATGCCAGGGCGAAACTGTGGAGACAAAAATCCTCCTTTTTCCCTTGACGCCATTTTACCCTGGATACGTAATTGTTGGGGAATGGAGTAGAAATTGATGGGAGGAGGTGACAGCACCAAGTCATGGGTCAGGTACCCATCTGTGGGGGTACACCCCAGGGAGAGGTTTGGTTGTGTGACCCTGGCACACATAGTCATGGATGAAAGATGATTTCTGGAATCAGAGAGCAATCTCACAGGTCATAATTTTGCATTTTATTTGATTGAATTAAGCATGTTTATCTGTTCAATGAAATTAAAAGCCAGCTGAAGGTTTTATTGTCTTATTTGGCACTTTAATTGAAAGATATGTGCTGTAAAATATGTTCTATTTACAAAATTAGGTTCAGATGTACATTAAGTGTTGAATTTATTTCATTGCTATATTTTGAAAAGAATGAGTTCATCATTTAGAGGAGAAGTAGGGTGGATGAGGAGATGGAAGGATGTTTGTTTGTTTGTTTAATTGACTTTGTATTTCCTTTGCTGATGTTTTGATTAGAACACTACAAAGAAAATATATTTGGAGATAAAAATATGCAAGAAGTGTCATACATTGATTTTTCTGGAATTCATATCTATGTCTAACTCTCATCTCTAGTTATAAGCTTCATCCATTTTCAGATTATTTCAGATGCTAACCTTACAAAACATATTTGTAGGCTTGTTGCTTTTTCCAACCCATTCCTGTTTCTTCTATTCTCACCATCGCCTTCACTCACACTCACACTCACATAATTATTATTATGACAATAACCTTGTGACAGATTTCTAGGCCTGCCTCCTCCAACTTCTACGTACTTGACAGAGTTGACTTTCAAAAACACACATTTACTCATGTTCTCTTTTTCCTTTTCTTCTTGTTTTTCCCTTTTTTTCTTTCCCACATCCTATGGGTGCTGTACAGATGTGGTAACAAGGTCTGAGGGAGGCACATGTCAGACGTGTGCATAGAAACCCAATCATCACACTCATCAACCCTAAAAGGATCACTTCTTCATGTGAGTAACTTTCTTAAACTTTTTAAAGATAGCTCTTTGTTCTCAGAAGAAGGTCCAGCTTCGCTCATGGATTACAAAGTCTTGACCATCTCTCAACCTGCGAGCTCCCAACAGCCTCTGCCCCATTGCCGTGTAGCTGCCAAGCACGTGGTGTTTCTCCATCACCTTTCTGACTGCTGCTGCTTCTTCCTGGAGCATCATTCCCTACCCCTCCATCCCATCAGTCACTTCTTACTCCGGCCCGAAGGCCTCCATTTCCAGGCGCGTGGCACATCTCACAGCACGCGCCTGCTCACACGCTCAGCCAGCATGGGTCAGGTATCTGTCCTCTCCGTTCATTCAGCACCTGCTTGTGTTTCTAACACATCAACCATTTTTCATTTATGTTTGCCTGATTCTCAAGAAATGTTTGTTGAGTGAATAATGACAAAAACAAGAATTCCTAAAATGAAAATGGCAAAGAACATATATTTCCTATAGGAATATAATCAGTGGAACACTAGAAGAGGATCTGCAGAGGAAATCCAATTTTCTTCCTAAAGGTTTACCAAAATTGCCCAATGATCAGGACATAACTTGGGATCTGAATCATCATCATTTTCATTCTTGTTGTGAAATGTTGCCCATTAAATGTGCTTCCTCTTGACCTAACCTCAGTCAAAAATTTGAAAACATAGCTAAAAAATTTGCTAAGTCATATGTTATACCTTTTATATGTTGATAATTCTGTCCAAACTTTTGGCTTTGTTCCCTCATTTATTCAATATTATTCTTTCAGGAGAGAGCTGATGGGGTTCATAAACTCAAAATGGTCAACTTGTCATTACAATGGTTACTGTATCAACAAGTTGACAGAATCCAACAGGTGGACTAAACCTCCAAGCTATCACAATGCATTTAGCTTAGTAACTGCTGATGGTTTATGTTCTACCTAATGTTCCGGGCCCGTCTCCAAATCAGCACCAACTTTTGACTAAAACGTGGTGGGCACTGGCATATATGAACACGTTGCACAGTGTGATTCATAAGCTCCAAAAGTTCCTAGAGCACTCACAATGTTATGTTTGGAGCACCCTTGAAAGCCTTGATATTGGTGTTCTTTCTCCTATAAATTGTTGGCTGTTGCATTGGAGAAATTCAGTGACAGGGTGGTTTTGTAACAGGGGTTTGACACCAAATGTTTCGGCTGTTGGTGGTGATACTAATCTTGCACTTACCTGTGCCATGGGATTGAAGGAAAAGCCCATTGTTTTATGATTGTGAGACACGCCATAATACGGAGTGTCCACAAATGACTTTCACAGTATCATGTTCTTCATACTCGTCTTCATTTTCCAGGATGTAAAGTCACTTGATGCGCTTGTCTCATGAGTATCTGCAACGAAGCTTCACGGATATATCTATGTTTCTGAACTCTTTTAGTTATGCCAGCATTTTCCTGTTAAATATTTATAATGACTTGGTGCCACATTTCAGCTTCTCTATAGTTTGAAAAGTGTCAGTGCATCAAAAGGGCTGTGTGATTTCTGCACTATGCATTTCAGATCCAAATTTTCGATGTGTTGTGTCTTTATAGTCTCTAGATTGGCTATATTGTAAAAATTCATATCTGGTCTCATTTGTTAGGAAATCTCTGGAAATGAAATGACATCGAGACTCAATCTATGTAAGTATTTAAGTGATGTGGCTGACATCGCATTGATGTCAATGCAAGTCAGTTTGGAAACTAGGCCCAGGCTAGTGGCCACACAGTGGCTTTCATTGGGTGCTTCTCATCTCTATTTGGGGGCCCAAAAACATTTCTTGCCCGTCATTTAGAATTTGCAGAAGATTTAAGAAAAAGTAGTTGGCTATGTAAGCATTTGGCTCTGTGTGGAGCATGTACAATCAGTTTTATTACAGGAGGTTTCATAAAATAGTTCCCAATAAGGAGTGCAGAATGACAAATGTAAGTAGGACATAGCTTTGCTGAGTAATTTTCTGAAGCACTACCATTAGCTTCATTTCAACATTTTTACATTCAACATTTACACAAACACAATGGTTGAAGGAATAGTACATCAAATACCCACTAGCTGGATTTAATTATTAACACGTTGCCATACTGCTAGGTCCTCACGGGCATGTGTTTTGAAGAAGCATTTGAAAATAAATTGCAGGCATCGTGATGCACTTCACTCCTAGAAACAGGAGACCCCAAGATAAGGGCGTTATGTTACATGGCCTCAATTTTATAATACAACTAAGAAAATTAATAGTTTTCTAATACAATCTAACATCCATTTCACTTTTAGTCTTTTTCAATTGTTCCTTTTAAATTATTTTATTATTTTGTTCTTCAACCAGCTTATACTGGAGGCTCGGGAAGTTCATCTCTATTGATCTAATATATTCTCTCTGCTATTTTTCCCTATGACATTGACTTTGTGAAGCGAACAGGCCAATTGTCTTGTAAAATGTCCCACAATGAGGATTTGTGTGATTGCTTTATTGAAATGATGGTCCCTTTGGTTCCTATTAACTAGAAATTACTTCTTACAGCTTGAGCAGGTACCATTTGTATGTTTTTGGCAAGAATATGTCCTAGATGATGTTTCTCTGGCATCACACCTGGAGGCACACAATTTCATGACGTCAGAATTCAGTGATGCTGCAGTTGATTGTTTGGTTAAGGTGGTGACTGCCAGATCTTTCCAAAAAGAAAGGTTTTCCCTTTTGCAATCATTAGGTAATCTGAGGGGTGGTAATTTGTTACTATGTGGAATATCCTATTCGTCAATAATTACTAGGATTGTAGGTTGAAATGGCCTTAAGCAACCCAAGGGATCTTTCCTGAATATCTCTTTTCTGAATGTGTGTGAAGGTGATCTATGAGGAAATTATTTCTCCTAGAAGTACCATTAATCCAAATCTGTTTCATCAGGAAAAATGTCATAAGCCTTCTAAAAGTTATTGTTGCATTAAACCATCTACATTAAAGAAAAAATAGATGATGTCAAACAGATTATCTGTGGAATTTATTTTCTTGTGTCCTAATTATTAAATACACAACTGTCAGTTCATCATCTGGGTGTAAACCACATTTTTTCTGTTACTCTCAGAAACAAGTAGAACAAGTTGGAGAGAAAGCTATCACTTGTTTTTCCAGTAATTCTATCAGATTATGAACCGGTCTGCAAAGTAATGGAAGATCTAAGATAAGACATACATGATCTCTTTCCCTATCTACCTTGCAAATTCCTTAAAGGCAAGAACCATAGTTCTGATTTTGGGGTGGGGATAAAATAAGGGGCAAAGGTGGAAATTGTTCTAATAAGAGCGTGGGGACACATTGTACTGAGGGACAAGAGTAAAGAAAATATAGGGCCAGGCGCGGCAGCTCGCGCCTGTAATCCCAGCACTTTGGGAGGCCGAGGTGGGTGGATCACGAGGTTGGGAGATCGAGACCAACCTGACCAACATGGTTAAACCCCGTCTCTACTAAAAATACAAAAATTAGCTGGGCGTGGTGGTGCGCGCCTGTAATCCCAGCTACTCAGGAGGCTGAGGCAGGAGAATCACTTAAACCCGGGAGGCAGAGGTTGCAGTGAGCCAAGATTGCACCACTGCACTCCAGCCTGGGTGACAAAGCGGGACTCCATCTCAAAAAAAAAAAAAAAAAAAAAAAAAAAAGAAAAAGAAAAGAAAAGAAAATATGAACCTAGGGAAATGTAGTCAGATAAATGAAGGTCCTGTTCGATTTGAGGACACAAAAAGTGCTTTCCTAAGTGGGCTATGGGGAGCCCGTTGCCCTAAGAGCTTCTACAAATTCTTTCCTCCCAGCAGCATTTCAGAGCTACATGAAAATTCCAAACAGAAGGAAGAAAAACTGGAATTTTCGTCAGTATCTTGCTTAGTTTCTCCAAGTCTTAGTGTTTTTTTGTTTTGTTTTGTTTTGTTTTTTGTTTTTTTTGAGATGGAGTCTTGCTCTGCTCCCCGGGCTGGAGTGCGGTGGTGTGATCTTGGCTTACTGCAACTTCTGCCTCCTGGGTTCAAGCGATATTCTCCTGCCTCAGACTCCCGAGTTGCTGGGATTACAGTCGCGCACAACCACACCTGGCTAATTTTTGTATTTTTAGTATAGATGGGGTTTCACCGTGTTGGCCAGGCTGGTCTCGAGTTCCTCACCTCAGATAATCTGCTTGCCTTGGCCACCCAAACTGCTGGGATTACAGGTGTGAGCCACCGGGCCCAGCCATCCAAGTCTTATTTTTCTTACATAAAATAAGTAATTTGAAAGTTATTATCTCTAACATTCTTTCCACCAAAATGACTCTGTGGATCTATGGGTCTGAAATGTGTTATGTAAGATTGGAGGTGGGGCTGGAGAAATGGGTACAATCATATTCGTGTTGAGGATAGGAGTAAGGAGGAAAAACCAGACCTGAGAGAGCGTGGGCTAAATCAGAGGGAAAGTAAGAAACTGGACTGTCTCCAGGATAGAAAGCAGGTCATTTTCAGGGAAGTGAGCTTCGTGTGAGAAGATTACAAGAAGCAATGCTTGGAAAGGTATGCAGAACTCTTCATTCGTTCAAGATTTTTGAGGTCCTCCTATATGTCTAGACAGAGAGGATCCAGAGATAAACAAGTCTATTATTTCCATGTTCTCATGGAGATAGTATATTAGTGGGAAAAGACAGGTAATAAATTATAGGAAAAAAATGTGACCTCGTGGCCCTCTAATGCAATGGTTAAAGGTAAAGGCTTTAGAGCCAGACCATCTACATTCAAATTCCAGCTCTCCAACTTGATCTGCAGCAAGACAGTTAACTTTTTCCTGCCTTACTGTCTCATCTGTGTAATAATGGGACCCATTTTATATGGCTGGCACATGAGGATTAAAGAGGAAATAAATGAAAACTTTAGAACAGTGTCCGACACCTGGTAAGTCTGAAATACATGTTCATTATTATTATTACTATTATGCAGATAAGTGTTGTGATAATAATGAAGTAGATGCATGGCATGGTTTTTCAACCTTAATTCTACTGACATTTGTGGGGGCCTGAAATTCTTTTTTGTGGGCAGTCATCCAGTGCATTGTAGCATCCCTAGCCTCTACTCACTAGATGCCAGTAGCAACTCCCAGTAACGACCACCAAAAATGTCTCTAGCCATTGCTAAATCCCCCCAGGGAGGCAAAAGTCTCTCCTGATTGAAAACTGGGTTAGAGAATAAAGAGTACAATATTTTTAGATAGGGCAGTATAGGACTCCTCAAAGAAAAACAGGAACAGACTCCCGAATGATGTTTTGCACACCTTTTGCAGCCATGAGAAAACCTGGGGGAGACGGTTCTGTAGAGGCGACAGCAAAGATAAAAGTCCCTAGGCTGGAAGTTGGTGTAGAGGCAACAGCAAAGATAAAAGTCCCTAGGCTGGAACACGTTGGTGTGGCCAGCTTGGGTGAAGAGTAAGATTATGTGAAAGAAGTAGGCAGGGTCAGTGTCTGAAGGGCAGTGAAGACCCTGGCAGTCAGTTTGGATTTTATTCTTTATATGCTGAGAAGCTATTAGAGGGTATTAAGCCAGAGAATGATAAAGCAGGAAAGCTGGTGAGGAAGGGAATGCAAGTCCAGTGAGAGATGAGGGGGCTTGCATAGGAACAGTCAGAGGCCATGGTTGGGGAGGTGGTGAGCTGCAATAGGATTGCAATGTATGATGGTTGAAGAACATGTAGAATGGTTCTTCATGCATGGGGAATAAAGGTAGAAAGGGAAGAGCACGTTTATGAGGAAGGAGTTTAATGAGTCAATAATTCTGTCTAGGCCGTGTGCCGTTTGCCTCCTGCAAGTGGTAAGTGGGCTGTTGACTAGTTTGGAGATCAAGTGAAAGGTTGGTCCTGGAGATAGATAATGTTTGGGAGCTATCAGTGTTTAGACAGCACTTAAACCATGGAACCTTCTGAGATCACCAAAGGAGAGAGGAGGGTGAGGTGGGAAGGCCACGGACCAGTTCTGAAGCGTGCCTACATTCTCTGAAGAGGTGGAGAAAACAGAAGTGGCCGGTGATGTCGATCAGCCCAGAGGGTGTGTGGTGTCTTAGAAGAGAAGAAAAGAAAAGAAATGCTTCAAGAGGGTGTGGCTCATCTGGGTCAAATGCTACCAAGAGGTCAAGTACGAAGAGAACTCTGACAGATGTCGGGATTTGGCAAGGTGGACGGCGTTGGTGGCTGTGATGAGAACAGTTTCACTGGGGGCATGGGGATGAAGGGCTCACTGCAGTTCATTCTGGAACAGTGGATGGGCATTAAGAAGGTTGAGATAGGAAGTGCAGATACCTCTTTGGAGAACTGTGCCTGGGCAGGGAAAGGGAGAAATAGAGCAGCAGTCAGAGAGGGATGTGGACCAAAGAACACACAGTTTTCTGGTTAAGGTGGAAGTATTACAGCATATGTGACTGCTGATGGAACTGTTCCAATGAAGAGAAGGAAACTGATGATCCAGCGGGATATTAGGAACGATTGCTTGGAAGAATTTGTTGAGGAATGGAAGAGGTAAAATACGCTGTTGACAATGGGTCAGTTTGTCTGATGAGAGAAGGATGGACAGTTCAATAAAATGAGAGAGGAGAGAAATTTAGGTAAAATGGTACATTTGGGGTGGAAAATAAAGTAATTTGTGTCAGAATACTTCTATTTTCTTAAAGTATAAAGTAAGACCATCAACATATGGCCAGAACGCAGAGGTCAAAGGGCTGAACAAAAGTTAAAAAGGCATTGGGTATTCTTTTAGGAGACTGAACAAGAATATTTATTGGGAAATCTGTCAGAATCAGCAGGCAGTTTTAAATGTTGAGGGAACTGTGTAGTGATATATTTAAAGCGAGACTCATGAGCACATTTGCATGCTTTTCTTTGTTGCTTTCGTGCTTTGAAGTGGACATAATGTAGTTAGGGGGTTGAATGTCCAGACTGGTGCATTGCCAGGCACGTGTCCAGTGGGAGAACAGAGGAGCAGGGGATGAAGGCAGAATACAAAGGGACATTTGCACTGGTAGTTTTAGCCTCCAGCCTGCTGGGGAGGAAAGAAGCCTGTGGGGAGCGGTGCTGACTGGTGGGAAACTCGTAGGGTTGGTGCACTGGGGTTCTCAGGGAGGTGGAACATAACCAGAGCGTAGACAGCAGGAGAAGTTGCCTGGAATGATCAGAGATAATTATCAGAGTGGATGCTTTCCACTGAGATTTCAGAAATGGTCAGGTCATTGGTGATGAATGGTGAGATTATAGAGAGCTTTGACATGCAGGACAAGAAGTTTGAATTCTGATCTTTTTGAGCAAGTTGTTCAATCTGGAGTTTGTGGACAAGTTTTAGAGCATGGAACTAGAATAAAAGGGGGTGTGTCTGTGTGTCTACATTTTTCTGAGAGAGAGGATCATCAAAAGAATATCTGAACTACAAAATGTTAAGAATGATTTCTTTGTCGGGAGCGGTGGCTCACACCTGTAATTCCAGCACTTTGGGGGGCCAAGGCGGGTGGATCACCTGAGGTCAGGAGTTCAAGACTAGCCTGGCCAACCTGGTGAAACCTCATCTCTACTAAAAATACAAAAATTAGCTGGACATGGTGGCGGGTGCCTGTAGTCCCAGCTACTCACAGGAGAATCACTTGAACCAGGAGGTGGGGGTTTCAGTGAGCCAAGATCGTGCCACTGCACTCCAGCCTGGGTGACAGAGCAAGACCCTATCTCAAAAAAAAAAAAAAAAAAAAGAGTGATTTCTCTAAAACCTAGGAGGTGGGCAGCCGCTGACAGTCTCTGAACAGGAGTAATGGTGTGAGCGTGCTTTTTACAAAGATGACACTGAGTTTGAAGGGGCAGAGAGAGGAAGATATTCTGACTCTGAAGAGATGTGTAATTCTCCACTTACCTGGCACAGAAAGGAGTAGATGCTGGAGCTGACTCCACAGCACAGCACCCGTGGGGCTGGACGCCGGTGCCCGCTGAGGAAGCATCCCTCTCCACATCATACTGTATTCATCGCTCCCTCATTCCTCATTCCCCCTCCCCTCCACTTCCAGCTGAAATAAAGTGGTTTTAATGAGGCATCACTTGGTGAGCTCTCGAATCAGGAGCCTGTAGGAGGACTTAACCAAAGATGTAGAGTCCTGCTAAATGCATCTTTTGTCACTTTGGGGTAGGAGGACAGACCTAGAGGTACTGTTTGACGAAGGATTTAGTGCACTTGTTCCTGTGCTCGGGAAATACGGAGTTCTCCACTTCCGAAGTTAAGCACTTTAGTGCCCATCAACCTTAAGACTGAGGTATTGTGGTGTCCATAAAGAGCAAAAAACTTGGAGTCAGACACACGGCCAAGCAGCTGTTTCATTTAACCCTTACAGTAGCTCTGTTAAAAAAAAATGGAACCTATCTCACTGTAAGAGTAAATAAACAGAAGTTTCAAGAAATTACCTCACCCACGGTGAGACTGCTAGTACAGTGCAGAACTTGATATACTTTTCAAAATGTCACGTGTGTTTCTCGAAGCTTTAGGAAACACGCTCATCCAATTCTCGTAAATCTCTCACTCAGGCACAAGCACAAGACAAATGAGTTTTCCTTAAAATTGGGTTCAAGCACCAGGCTGACAGGAAACCATGTCATAATTAAAATCAATCAATGTCATGTTGAAATAGAATGACTTGTCATTCAAGAAGACAATTCTGAGTGGAATTTCAATTACATTTAGAATGAAAATAACTGTGCGATGTAATCTTTTAGAAGGTAGTCCTCTTACTCTCTAAGAAGCTGAATTTATTTTTCAAAACATTCTAATTAGACATTCTTGAGGAATTTCCACCTTTAGTGAAACTGACAGCCAGTGCCATGCTGTGCCATGCCGTGCCGCGCGTGCTATGCTGTTGGTAGTGAGAGCAGAAGCTGGGTGTGGGAGAGGAAAGGAGACTCAGTCTGGGAAACAGAGGGAAAGGGAAATCTTCTGTAAATTGCATTTCTAATCACCATGATGACCATGTTTTCTAGCCCTAAAATTGGGATATGTGACTTGACAAAGAGACAGAATACTGAAAATTGGGATAGATCAGAAATACGGGATTTATGGTCATCACCCTATTATCAATGGTGGCAAGGGGCAGCTTGAAGAATTCACAATTAAAATTTAGATTAGATTTGAGGAAATTTACTTTAAAAATTAATTTCTGAATATATCACACTTGTGAACATTCAATTCTCTGTCTTGAAAGCTTCCCACCACCTCCTTCTCTTAAATATCCCCTTTATGAGTTCCCATCCCTACTACCTACTTTATAACTTTGTGTCATTGATGGTTTAAGTACCCATTGCCTATGTGCAACTGCATCCAGCCTTCGTAGTTTTGGAACCGAGGATACTGCCCACTCTCAGTTGGCCTTCAATAAATGTTTGTTGCAGGGATGGAGCGTGGGTGAAACTGGGGCCAGCCAGAGCCAGGATAAACCACGTACCTTGGTGCTTTTCTTGTGAAGGCTTTATGTTTACTTCTTTTGGTACAACTAAATTTGGGACTAAGTTTGAATAGCACAAGTCTCCTCATTGAAAACTTACCATTGGCCAGATGCGATGGCTCACACCTGTCATCTCAGTAGTTTGGGAGGCCGAGTTGGACAAATCACTTGAGCTCAGGAGTTCAGGAGCAGCCTGTCCAACATGCAACATGGTGAAACCTCATCTTTACAAAAAATACAAAACTTAGCTAGGCGTGGTGGTGCATGCCAGTAATCCCAACTTCTCGGGAGGCTGAGGCAGGAGAATCACTTGAGCCCAGGAGGAAGAGGCTGCAGTGACCCGAGATCACACCACTGCACTCCAGCCTGGGTGACAGTGAGACTCTGTCACAAAGAAAAAGAAAACGTACCCGTACACTACTCTCCCACTTAATTTTCAAAGGTAGCCTGTGTCTCTTTTCCACATTCTCCCATGATGCTAGGCGTTGCCAACTGTGTCTCCGAATTATTGGTGTCTCTGTGGAGAATAAAACATGTTTTCCACCCATATGCATATCTCAAAAACAGCCCACCATTCTAGGTTTTAACTGGACGGATTCAAATTGGTGATAATTAACCCTATCAATACCGCAGTTAAAGTTGGTATGTCTAAATAACTAGTTCTTGGGTACTAATAAAGGCTACTCATGGTAAGATGCTGGCCTTTTGGTGGGGTTTGTTCTGATGATCTAATATCTTAATATTGCCATAGCACTTGGGATCATGCTGGGACATAGTGAGAGACATTTATATGTTTGCCATTATCTTGCTTTATATCTCAACAAGCTTATGGGGACAGAGAAAACTGATGCAAAAGTCAAGGAGTCTCTTAAATGCATTATCTCCCATGGCTTAGTTTTGAGTTTCTTGTTACAGATAAGTGATGTTTAAGCACAAAATAATAAATTTAAAATGTTGTATTGACAGCAGAGACTCAGGCCCTTTATGGTGGGACAGAAGCTTGTGGAAACAGTAGATACTTGGGATTGAACCCCTTGTTTCTTTAAGACCAGAAAAGCTTGTCAGTTCCTGCATTTGGCTTGGGTTTTACTAACTGATACATTGCCCGTTGGTTTGTGGGTATGAACTGTGTTTCTTTGGATTTTTCTTAAGAATTAGGGAAAGAGCTACATTAGCCTTGGTTGTTGGCGGATTTTGATATCTGTAATGATTTGACTTGGGATAGAAAGACAGAACATAGTTCATACATAGAAAGCACCACCCAAAATATCTAAAGTGCGAATGATGGAGAAGCGACCTGACTCAGTAACAGACTATCCCGAAGAGCCATGATCAAGCATCTTCTTGAGGAGTCTAGGGATGCACAGGGGCTGGGGGAAAGCAGGGGACAGAACAATGTTTAGAAAGATAGACCTAGTCTTGAGTATCTGATTAGAGTTGAATGTCAACAACTGCCTTGACTTCTCTCTTAAAAATTTTTTTCGAGATGGAGTCTCACTGTCGCCCAGACTGGAGTGCAGTGGCGCGACCTCAGCTTACTGCAACCTCCACCTCCTGGGTTCAAATGATTCTCTTGCCTCAACCTCCCGAGTAGCTGGAATTACAGGGGCCTGCCACCACGCCTGGCTAATTGTTTTTTTGTATTTTCAGTAGAGCCAGGGTTTCGCCATGTTGGCCAGGCTGTTCTCGAACTCCTGACCTCAGGTGATCCACCTGCCTCGGCCTCCCAAAGTGCTGGGATTACAGGCGTGAGCCACCGTGCTTGGCCAAAAAAAATTTTTTTTCTTTACTATGTAAAATCTCATATTGCTTTGTGGAAGGGTGAGAGTTTTCTAAACAAAAGCAAATTGGATGCCTTTATTCTAGAAGAGTGTCTTCATCCCGTTTTACTGGTAGAGTGCAAGCCTTTGCATGGCAGGAACAGTGTCTTATTCATGTTTTATCCTGAAGGGTTTACAGAGGTCACACCATGAAGAGCGGTTCTGAAAATCATCTGTGGAATGAATAAATGAATGAAAGCAGGAAAGGCTCTGGTCCTCTAGATTCTTATTCAAACAGTGTACGAGTTGCTATATTATCCAACAAGGGCATGCGGGAAAAGACAGGAGGGTTAAAAGAGAAATCAGTCAGCAAAAGTGCTAACCAGAGAGGGGCTTTCAATGAAAGCTACTGGGAAAAGTTGGTGGATGTGTCTTCCTTAAAGGTTTTATTTTTTCCTATGGGGAAAAATGCTTTGAAGGAAAGACTTTTAATTGAGAACAAAACCACAGTCTCTGGAAAGTGTGCAGCTTAGCAGGCCCGCTACAGAGAGACTTTAAAGCCGGTGGGAGGTCAATTTATATCCCTAAGCTTTGTAATCTTTTCCAGAAGGGTCTTCATTTCAGGTGGCCTACTTTCACCGAAATGCCACTGATGTTGGCTAAGTTCTGTTTCCTTTCAATTCATATTTTGAAGTCTTAACCTCCAGTGCCTAAGAATATGACTTTTTTTGGGAAATGAGTGGCTGGTAAATTAACTGATTAGTTAAGATGAGGTCATTTTGGAGTAGGGTGGGCATTTAATCCAATATAAGTGGTGTCCTTGTTTATAAAAAGCGGAAGTTTGGACACGGACACACACACACAGGGGGAATACCATGCAAAGACGAAGGCAGGGATCCAGGTGATGCGTCTACAAGCCAAGGAAGCCAAAGACGCCAGCAAGGGGAGAGGCAGCAACAGACTCTCCCCCACAGCCTCGGAAGGAACCAGCCGGCTGTAACCTTGATCTCAGACTTCCAGCCTCCAGAACTGTGAGATGATAATACATTTCTCTTGTTTAAGCCATCCTGTCTGTGGTACTTTGTTATCACAGCCCAAGCAGACGAAGAGACCCACAAGATGATTCAAACACTGCTGTACTTTAATGGTTACTGCGAAATGCCGCAGTTCATGATAATTCTACAGTCTTACTCTAGAACTGCTGTAATGTTCAAGTAGACATAAGATCACTGGGTGGATTGTGTTTTTACCAACACACGAAAATATAATTATCCGTGAGCACCGTGCTGCCTTTGGAGACACTGCTGGGACTGTGACTCAGACCTCCCTTGAGAAAACTGGTCATTAGGAGTCACAGTGATGTGGAATCCACTTTGTCTTTCTGAAACGCTGGAGATACTCATCATAGCCTGGACCGCCTGGGATCCGCGTGTTTTCTCCGTGTTGTAATGATGTGAAACGCTTTATCAGCACAGGAAGGCGTTTTTAGGAGAAGCGTTTTGAATCAGAAGGCTTAAGAAGAATTCTGCTTTTCTCGTGAGTATCAAGTAGTTGATTATCGAGAACTGAAAACATTATAGAAGGATAACTGACAAAGGGATCCTTAAACATCTGCATTTATCATGAAAGGTAAAAGTCCAGAGAAACTGTTTGTTAGCTGCTAGGAAAAGCTGTGTTTTCTCTATGATCCTAAGTCATAGAGAAGGATCATGGTGTGGCAAGGGCAACTGAGCCCCAGGGGGCTCCATCCGCTTTAGGCCAGGCCCTGCCTACAGCAGTTTGCAGAGGCTGGTCTCAGATGCTTGCCAACAAATATAGCCCTGCAGTGCAGTGACACTGCATTCTGGCAACTCTCTGTTCTCTTCATATTTTCTCATAAAAACGTGACTCTGGCTAAAGAGAAAATGCCGTGCAGTAGGCTTAGCTCCTTAATGGTGAGGTGTTGATTTGGTATAGGTCTGTTTTCAGCCAACTCAGTACTTACTGTGTGGGGATTTTGTTGTTGTTGTTGTTAATGGTAACGGTATTGTCTGGCCAAAGAATCATCCTTCCCATCCAGCAGTAAGACTGTCATCGAATCACAGCCATTTCTGCTTGCAGACGGGCAGCCGCGGGCATGTCAAAACCATGTGTGCTGATTAAAAGGTGACTTAACACCCTGCTCTCTACCCTCCACTGTCCTTTGCAAGATTTCTTCAGATTCTCCGGGGATCCATCCTTTTTTCCCTCCACTGCCACCTTCTTAGCTGCCCCTCTGACAAATGCCTCTTCATCCCGCAGGCATCGCCGTGCAGCTGCTTCTGAGTCAGCTCGTTCCTCATGATCTTGGGGACCCATCCTCCAAGTGGTTTACCAAGGTGTGTGTTTATTATGTGTATGTAATAAACACACATATAAAATAAATATATAATAAACACACACTATATATATTTATATATAATATAGTGTATATATTATATATTAATTATATATAATATAGTGTATATATTATATTTTAATATATAATATAGTGTATATGTTGTATATTAATTTTATATATATATAGAGAGAGTGTGTGTGTATATAAGACCCATTTAGTCTAATTTCAGCAAGAATCCTGCTGTGTCAGTTTAGTGAAAGTCCCCTACACTTAGTATCCGATCCCCCTTTAGTACCTGATCAAATGCCTCATCCGCTAGCCTTGATGTCTTATCACCCTGGCCTGCCTTCAACAAGAATATTTTTGAGTCAGCCTAGCAACAACCCCCAGCCTTGATGTTCCCACTTAGTAATTTTCCATCCGCTCATCCCCAGCCTGCTTGGCCATCGGTCTCCACTCGTCCTTGTAGTTGGAGTTGAGCTCAGTCACCCTTCCCTACTACAAACCTCCTTGTGGCGTCCCCACTCATAAACTCTGCGTGTCCTTAACAAGTGTCATGAATATTTTTTTCTCTAGCAGTAAAAGAGTTTTTTTGATGATTAGACCATAAGCTTTTCCAAGGTAAAACTTTTCTCCTGGGCTCCTGAAATCATGAGTGTATAGTAGTTGGTCAATGAACATTGGCTAGTAGATGGATTCTCCTCTTCCTTCCCATATTCCCCCATACCTTCCTTATTGTCTTGCCTCCTTTTTCCTTCTCCGTTTAACATAAAAATGATGAATCATAATGATAAACTCTTTGATGTCATCAAAGAATTTAATCAGCATTCTTCATTTAATCAGCATTCTTCATTGAATCAGCATTCTCTAACTTACTATTAATGAAATTATCCATTTCAATAGGGTAGGTATATCAACGCATTGAGTTTTTAGAGGGACATTTCACAGGCACTTAGTATTTTATAAAAATATGTGGCTTTGATGCATTAATTAAGGGGGAAGTAAAAATCCACAGAATTCACACACATGTCATTATTACTTTTTCCATCACAGAATTCTGCCTCTTTTTATTTTATAAGAAGAATATAGAAACTATGATTTTTCATTGCTTGGAAACAAGTGGATCGCATTGGAGGAGGGGAAAGATCATATTGCATGCGTTATACCTTCAGAATAGCATACGATAGTGATAAGGAGAAATATTTTATCAAAACAGAGAAAGCTGAAAGGATTTAAAATCTCCCAATTTGAAACTCTATCCTAGTGTTATAGTAGAGATACAAGTTTTATTCACTAACATAAAATAATAAAAACTATAATTCTGTGGGGTTTTCTTATGTTTGGGGGATGAGGAGGTGACTATTTAAAACATCCCTGAAAACAAGTGCAGAATTACCAGTTTCATATGTTTTTAGCATCATGTTCTATTCTTGTAGAAAAGTAGTGACAAAAATAATGCACAACCCAGCACTTTGGGAGGCCGAGGTGGGTGGATCACAAGGTCAGGAGATGCAGACCATCCTGGCTAACACGGTGAAACCTGTCTCTACTAAAAATACAAAAAAAAAAAAAAAAATTAGCTGGGCATGGTGGCGGGCACCTGTAGTCCCAGCTACTCGGGAGGCTGAGGCAGGAGAATAGTGTGAACCCGGGAGGCGGAGCTTGCAGTGAGCTGAGATCCTGCCACTGCACTCCAGCCTGGGCAACAGAGCGAGGCTCCGTCTCAGAAACACACACGTACACATTTGTTCTGCACTCCTGTGTGCCACGCATAGTGGTAAGCGCTTTCTGTACATTGCCTCATTGATTCCTCACAACCACATTGTGCAGTCATTTCTTTTCTTATCTCCGTTTTATCCATGGCTGAGCTGAGGCTTGAGAGTGAAGCAAACTGCCCAAGTTCATCCCCGTCAATAGCAGAATATGAAATTCAACCCCTAGTGTCGCTCATGCCCAAAGTCAGGCTTTTAAAAATCTCTTTGCGGCCAGGTCTGGTGGCTCACGCCTGTAATCCCAGCACTCTGGGGGGCCAAGGCAGGTGGATCACGAGGTCAAGAGATCGAGACCATCTTGGCCAACATGGTGAAACCCGATCTCTACTAAAAATACAAAAATCAGCTGGGCTTGGTGGCACATGCCCATAGTCCCAGCTATTTGGGAGGCTGAAGCAGGAGAATCTCTTGAACCCAGGAGGCGGAGGTTGCAGTGAGTCGAGATTGCACCACTGCGCTCCAGTCTGACGACAGAGTGAGACTCTGTCCCAAAAAAAAAAACCAAAAAAACAAACCAACAAACACAACAAAAAACCTCTTTGCTATCTTCATGAAAAAAGATTGACCTTTGATGGATCATACAAATGAGATATTTGCTTGTACTCTGCTTCAAACTCAATTATAAAAGACTTTGGAAAGAAGAGCTATGATGATTTACAGATTGAATCTTTCTACATCATGTGAGATTGATTTCTTGAAGTTTCTCCGAACTGGATTAACATCCTCTGAGTGTTAACTGGTTGGAATGAATCCAAATCCCTGCAGCACTTGTGGAAGCCTGGGCCACCTGTCTCAAAGATGTTTACCCCAGATTTGCAGACCAGGAAATCTTGTGAGGCACTGCCCAGGAACCCACAGTGGTAACAAGCTCACCATAGGATTCTTGTGTGAACTGCAGTTTTAAAACCACTGTAATAAGGGTGATTTCTCTTTCTATAGGCGGAAAAAGATTCCATCCAAATGTTTAGTTTAAAGGAATATCACTATAATTATGATAAACCAGGAGGTGCAAACTCGTGGACTGAAAGACAGTAGTTTCTCCTTTGGCCAGCACAGTTTGTTACCGTGAGAGTTTGGATGTCTTTATCTAAGGCATATGCCCCCTATTTCAATACACTGCCCATGATTTCCTAGCATCTTAGACTTTGAAGATACTGGCATGATCCCTCAAGAAAGCAGGAAGGAAGAACATTCTTATACATGAAATCCATGAGATCCTGGGGCCCCGTGTGCCTGACTCTCCTGCAGTGCTCCAGACCTGTCTATAGGGTAGTTTTTCTCTCTGTTCAGGGAGTTAGACAAAGAAGAAATAGTTTTTCCTTTTTTCTTTTTGAGACAGGGTCTCGCTCTGCCACTCAGGTTGGAGTGCAATGATAGGGTCATAGCTCACTGCAGCCTCAAACTCCCGGGTTCAAGTGATCCTCCCACCTCAGCCTCCCAGTGAGCTGGCACCAGAGGCACATACCACCACTCCCAACTCATTTTTATTTTTTATAGAGACAGGGTCTTTCTATGTTGCCCAGGCTGGTATTGAGATCCTGGGCTCAAGGAATCCTCCTGCTTTGGTCTCCCAAAGTGCTGAAATTACAGGTGTGAGCCACTGCCCCCAGCCAGAAATATTTTACTATGCTTCTTCTTGCCCTCTGTAAGTGACTCAGATATTCTCATTGTCATCTGAGACCTCAGTCCTTTTTGATAAAGTAGAAGGGAAAAAATGGATAGGAGGTCCTCGGTGAAAACAAATCAGAAATATGAGTATTTTTCATAAATTAAGAAAATAAAACAATTTATGTTAAATCAAGAAGGTGACATACCAAATAAAACAAATCAGACGTCAGTGTTGGTGATAAAAAATGATAGGACTTGTGTATCTCTTGAGTGTTCACCATATAACAACAGTACCTATAAGGGCTTTGAAAAGAAAAACTGTCAAAATAATCAAGACTCATTTTTGGGAAAAGATGACTTATTTGACAAATTAAACCACCAAAGGAAAGAATAGTAGAAACGACATAAAAACTTTATTTCATCAATATAGGTAATTAGAAGCAATTGGGCTTTTATTTTGTAACTAAATATATGTAGTTTTCAAATTAAGAGGTAATGGAATTTTGACTAATATTTCACATACTTAATTGGGAGCCTTTGGTTAAGAACTGAGTGCTCTCTCAGCAAACTAACACAGGAACAGAAAACCAAATACTGCATGTTCTCACTCATAAGTGGGAGTCGAACAATGAGAACACATGGACACAGGGAGGGGAACATCACACACCAGGGCATGTCAGGGGGTGGGGGATAAGGGGAGGGAGAGCATTAGGGCAAATACCTAATGCAAGCGAGGCTTAAAACCTAAATGATGGGTTGATACGTGCAGCAAACTGCCATGGCACCTGTATACCTATTAACAAACCTGCACGTTCTGCACATGTATCCCAGAACTTAAAGTAAAATAAAAAACAAAAAAAAAAGGACTGAGTGCTCAAAATTTTTTTATAAGTTAAGAAAACCAAACAAAAATTATATATAAACATATATAATATTATATATAATATGTATATCTTGTATATGTAAATGCATTGTTATATATAAGAATATATTTTATATACATATACACATATATAATATAGGCCAATGTATAATATATATTTTATATAATATGTGGTATCATATATATTGTATATAAAATGACTTGACTTTACAATAGCATGGCAGATTCAATAAGAAGGAGGAAAGTAAGGATGTGTAAAATCCTCTTCGTTCGACTTTTCCTTGGCTTGTGGCTTATACAGTGTTATCCTAGATTTCTTCTGCTGGTTAAGGATTCGTGATTGGATTAACTGATATAATTAATGTCAGGGTCAGCAATGGATGAGTCTCTAAGGGGAGCCCACGTGCTCAAAAGCGGTGATAAAAGTCACTTCCTTAGAAATAAAGATCCTTGTGCCACATCAAAAAGCTTTTAAATGTGTCAGTTAACCTCCCATGTTTCCTAAGGAAACAGAGATATGGGCAAAGGTAAATCTATAGGATGTTTATCAGAACAGTATTTAAACTATACTAATATAAAATGTAAAGAAACTGTGTCCAGAAGTAGTATACTTGTGTTTTAAAAATTGGCTTTTATAATAGAATTCTGCATTACCATTAAAAAAACACACACACAACTTGAACATTTCAAACTCATCATATTCAAAACTAAACTCTTTCCAACCAGATCTACTCCCATCATTTATATGTGAGTGTTTCCATCACCCCTGAGATGATCATGCCAGATACCAAAAATTGTCTGATTCCCCTCTCTCCTTTTTTGTCTCCCTCATACAGCCGCATAGTCTGTAGGCAACAAGGCACCGCCTCCAGGACTCAGCCTAAACTCATCCACTTTTCTCTACCTGTGCTGCCACCATGCTAGTTCGACAGACCATGCCTTCTTGCCTGGAAACTATGCTGTGGCCTCTTACCACGACCCTCTTGGCATTGCAGCCACAGCAGTCGTTTTCAAAATGTAAATGAGACCACGCCCACTCCTGTGCTTAAAATGTAAACGAGACCACGCCCACTCCTGTGCTTAAAATGTAAATGAGACCACGCCCACTCCTGTGCTTAAAAGCCATCAGGCCCTCCATTTGTTTCACGGGAGATCCCAACCCTGGCCCACAGCACTATTATAGCACAGTCCTTGCCTTGATCTCCAGCTCCATTTCAGCTTACTCTCCATCTCGCTCTCTGCACTCCAGGAAGGGTGGTGCGGCTCCTGCAAGTCTGTGTGTGCTGTTGCCTGTGTCTGGAATCCTTCCCTCCCACACAGCACTCCTCTGTTCCATCGAAGAACTGCCTTCTTATCTTTGACCTCTCAGCTTAAGTCTGGTCTGTGATACGGATTGAGTCCCTAGTTAGTTCTTTCTTATAGTGCCCTGTCACCCTGCACCCGGACTCAATATTGCATATATAGTTTGTAAATAAAATTTCATTTGGGTCTAACATCTGCTTGACCCATTGGATCGTAACCCTGCGAGGAGGTAATCTTGTGTGCTTTCTTCTCCAGTCGCCTCCCCCTTCCCTACAGATACATTGC
Organism: Macaca fascicularis; assembly: GCF_037993035.2. NCBI lineage: Eukaryota > Metazoa > Chordata > Mammalia > Primates > Cercopithecidae > Macaca > Macaca fascicularis. Next base: position 190,687,366 of record NC_088379.1, on the reverse strand, counting down.
AGGTGCTGACAGTTGTCACTCAGCGAAATGTGTAGAGTGAAATGTCTGACATTTAACAGTCATCGTCACATATTTCCAAAATGTATCTTTTTAAATAGGCATGAACAAATATACACGTCTCATACATATTTTGAATGTGACTATGATACTAAGAATGCAAGCAAAAATTACTGTAATGGTTCTCTCTGGGGGAGATGCATTTTAAAAATATATTTCTGTGTTTTTCAGTTATCCATTGAGTACTTTCATCTTTAAAATTAGAAAGAAAAGTGCTATTTTGTAAAGTGTGTCCCTTTCTTTCACTAATTATAATTCTGACCACCCCCCACGTCCTTTTCTGCCTCTGGGACTAGGACTCTTAAGACAATGCGTTTGTCAATTTTAAACCCAGCTGTACAGGTCCATATTGAAGGACCAGTGGCATTAGAGGACATAGGAAAGGAGAAAAGTCCAAAGTGGCCTCACCAAATCACAGTTTATCACAATATTAAATAATAATACAACAATGAGAATGTCATTGATGCAAACAAAACCATCGTCTTATATCATGGCAAGCTGTTTTTGTGTTTTTGGTCTCAACATTCATATCAACTCAATCAGTGGCAACTTTTTGGCTTGAATATGGCCATTGTTTTAATGCTGCGTGTATTCATTGAACAGCCTTGTCAGAGTGGTTACTGGGGTGGGAACAAGTTGATACGGCTCCCATGACTGCAGGAACACCAGGGTTCTTGGTCTCACACTGAAAGGATTAATGACAGGGACACACATGGAGTGGTTTTATGGAGCGAAAAGTTTAATAGGCAAGAAAGAAGGAAGGAAGAAGAAAACAGCTCCCCAGTACAGAGACGGAGGGAGTGGGGATTGGAACAAAGAGAAAACCCGCTGTGCTGCAGAAAAGTGGCTGCTTATAGGAGAAGGCGGTGTCTGATTTGCATAGGGCACAGGGGATTGGTTTGACCAGGCATGTCATTCACATAGCCCGTGAAATAACTGGCCCTCCCACCCTGGCTTTTAATATGCAAATTCCGGGCGCCATGATGTTCTGCGCACGTGGGGATATGTGGGAGCGGCCATGTTGCCAGGTACTTGTGGGGGCCCGGAAAAGACAGGGGGAATCGCCCTGTTTGGGTGGACCCAGTTTCTAATGGCGTGCATTTGCATGTCAAAGCTTGCCGGAGGGGGCTTTCCTGCTAGGCAAGAAATGTTTCTCGAGCTACTTTAAAAGAAACAAAAACTTGGCAAGGACCCGTTTTCCTCTCTATCTGCCTAAAATAATTTCTTAATAGCTCCTGTAGCAAAGCGAGGTTTCTGTCCCCACAGTGAACTTTTGCTCCCCCAAACTTCTAAGGCAGCCTCCCTCCCGTTGCACTAATGAACATCACAAACTCACTTCCTGGCAGTGTGGAGTACTCCTCTTTTCTTGTAAATTGTACCTCTTGAGGCTGACTGCAAGCTCCCTGAAGGCAGGAGAGCATCTTGTGTATCTCTGTATATCTGTCCTCGCACCCACAGAGCACTCAGCCAGTTCATGTACTCATTTCATTCATTCATTCATGTCACAAATATTTACTGTGACCTCCTGGGTTCATGGCTCTGCTGTACCACCTGGAGATAAAGAACAAAACAGATGAGACAGAGATCTGCTTTCATGCTGCGTCCATTCTAGTGGAGTAATACACTTCACAAAGGAATGGTCAGTTATTGATTGAGCATCTCTTAACAATTCTTGTCTTGAAAATCAACTGATTTTAGTATTTAGGAAAGTATCCAAGGAAATAGGAGACATATTTTTCTTCTTTAGTTCTTTTAAATAGATTTCAGATATATATATTTTTAATGTAAGAAGTTAATGTTAGAACCCTGATAATGTATCTAAGGAATGACGTTGTGGAGAAGTGTTTCTCTCCTTTTATGTCTTTATTTACAAATATAGGGAGTTGTTGAGCCTACATTTCCAGAGTAATCATCACATGGAAAGGAGTGCTCATTGCCAATCAGATTGCAAGTAGAGTTTCACAAATTTAGTATACAAAGGTCTATAGAAAAAGTATTAGGCCAGGCACGGTGGTTCACAAATCCCAGAGCTTTGGGAGGCAGAGGCAGGAAGATTGCTTGAGGCCAGGAGCTCAAGACCAGCCTGGGCAACATACCAAAGCCCTGTCTCTACCAAAAAAAAAATAATAATAATAATAATAAATAAAAATTAAAAAATAAGAAGCTTAACCAAGCATGGTGGTGTGTCTGCAGTCCCAGCTGCTCAGGAGGCTGAGGCGGGAGGATCGCTTGAGCAGTGAGTAATAATGGCACCGCTGCACTCCAGCCTGGGTGACAAAGCAAGGCCCTATCTCTAAAATAATTCTTTTTAAGTATTATATGACTGATCCAAAAGAATAAGTTACTCAGCAAAGGATGCAGGTGTACTTTTCCAGCATAAGCAGCATAGATCCAAGGTTGACCACAACAGAGACAAGGAAGACTATAGAAGATGGGACCAGACACTCACCTTTGTGGAGTGTCTGCTCATTATCTGCTGGGCTCTATGTGGAGCTCCCTCCATAAAGATTATCCCCTTTAATCCTCACAACCTCACTGACACTTAGCCAGTATTCTTCCCATTCTACAGAGGAGAAAACCGAAGCTCAGAGAGACTAAATAGGTTTCCCAAAGGCCTCTTAGTTAGACAACTTCATTCAGAGTTTGTATCTAACTGCACAGTCCTAACTGCTTGAGTTAGGAGTCAAATGATAAGAATTTTAAGTTTCAGTTCCCTCAGTTTACTAGCATGGAAACTAAAGTGGGTTACTATATTTCCTAGATCTTCCTTTCCTCACCTAGAAATGAGAATAATATCTGCCATATGAGGATGTCAATTTTTAAAGGAAAAGCTAAATGAAATCATTTTGTAATCCATAAAGCACTCTGGGAACTATAACAATTGCTGAATGTTAAGAAATACAGAAAGTCTACAAAAGATTTTCTAAGAAAAAGGAAAGGAAATGATAATCACTATAATTTCATGAAGGAGAAAGTAGGCCAATAGTTGTCATTAATTACGAATGATAAAACAAGAAGGAAAGCAGAATGTCATATCACTCTCAATAAAAAAAACATAGGTTATGCAAATCTGATGTGTTCCGGAAGAAATGAGAAAAGTCCCTGAAATAGGATTCATTTCTGAGGCTCAATTCCGTGATTTGTGCCTATGAATTTGAATTATAAGAGCTAGAAGGAACCATCCATGAAGGATTGGGGATGGGGAGCGTTCAGAGACTTGCTCAGGGCCGGAGCCAGAGCCAAGACCCTGGGCTGCTCTGCCCGGTGTGTTCTTCCTTAGTTCACTAGAAATCATTTTGAGTGATGCACTCCAATGAGGGCTGGGACAGAGAGAGGAAGGGGAGAGGACCACTATTATCAACAACCGTCCAGAAGATAATCAAATTTATGTCCTAGAATTATTTTCTACAATAGAAGATAACCACATAGTTATGCTAACCACAACTGTTAAAGCTAAATGAATTCTCCTGAAAGCCAGTGCTTCACCATACGCAGCTACCATGTGCCTGATTAGAGCTGTGCCAATTGTAACTAAATCAGGGGCTCACCAATGAAAGGACTATGTTGATAACTAAATCCATTCATGAGATGAAGAATGCTTTCCATGAAATGAACAACTCCTGTTTTCCCAATGTGAGGCAGTGTTTTGAACAATTGTGTGGCTTACGTGATTGGCAGTGTTTCTGTAACAGGCAGCTCCGATAGCAGGGCAGTCTGAATAAAGGAATCTGTGGAGGTGAAGGTGCTGAAGAGTGTTGATACTTGAAATGTTGGGGAATGAAAGACTGCTCTTTTTCAAGAAGACCGGAAGGATCACTCTGAAATCCCGGAAGGCTTGCAGACATCCTGCAGAAAAGAACTGGCTAAAAATAGCAGCCAGTGTTGTGGTTGGCTGATAGGGCTGTAGAGTGGAAAAGTAAATATCCATTGCTTTGTGAACTGAGGATCTCTATAACCTGTATCTTCCCACAAATATACTCTCTACTTCGTCCTTCTTTATTTTTTTAGAGATAGGGTCTTGCTGTATCGCCCAGGCTAGTCTTGAACTCCTGATGAATTAAAATACATTCCATTTTTTTTTCTCTTCCTCTCTCTCCATATTTTGTTGTGTGACATATTCCTCCAGGATAATAGGGAACAATTTAATAAAATATTTTTCTAAAGCCACCATTGCAAAGCATCTGGGTTGTTCGTCTTCACTTCCATAAACAACCCATTATCAGGAGATGGTTAACTTGAGCAATTCGATAACAGATTCGGTTTGAAGTCACATTATAAAAAACAGCCTAGAGTGATTGTCACATACTTTCAGATATGCTTAGGTAATCCTCACGGTATTGATGTTATCCCCAATTTAGAAATGGCTGAGTGGAGAGAGATTAAAGCTGCCAAGGAAAAGATTAAAGGGTAGCTGTCTAATGTCTACCCTGGGACCTGGGACAATGGGAACCATGGAAAATCGAAACCTACACGTAATGCAAACGACTTAAGCCATGAGCTATCTGATTTGCCCCTTTCCGCTCCTTGCTCATGAAGGGGAAGCGGCCTGGTTAATTGACAAGGAAAGTATCAGCCCTCTGCTTCTCATGTGCTGAGGGGCTCCCATCAAAGGAAGAAGTCCACAACTTTCTTTCCTATTCACTTCTCAAACCTTCATGACGGGACATCTTACTGAACGGATCACTGGAAAGCATTTGGATGACCCATCTTTATGACATCGCATTCTGTGACTTTGTACAGGTGACTTTTGTTACCATTTACTTATCACTGAGAGAGAGAATTGTAGTATTCTCTCTCACTTCTTTCACTTTTCCTTTGTATCAGCAAAATTAATTTTATTAAATCTCAATATTTAATGTATTCAGTCTTTGAAAATCCTAGCTTCTTGAAGGAAACGAGTGAAATTTCACAGATACACTATTTTCAGGTAAACTTTTTTAGAGTTGCCAAATTTTTTAAAAAGTAAAAACATGCAAGATTTAAATTACGAGTTAGGACTGTTGGATGGCTAGACCCTGAGGCATATACGCACTCTGTTATGTTCCACTTTTTCCACTTCCAGTCGCTGAAGCACTTTTAGGAAGGATGGAATGGAGGTGCTTTGTATGGCAATGCAAGATGAAGCAGGATCTGTTACAAGGTCCCTGGCTGGAAAAGTACACTTCTTTCAGCACTATTGTACCTTAACTGTCTCCAGTTACAGCCAGAGGAGATGTGTAATATAGGACTGGACTTGCCACAAATGCAAGTACACAAGCCTTGGGACAGAGACACCTTGTGCTACAGTAAATTGATCTGCCCCTGGTGTCCACTAAGTCATCCGGCACACAAAATAGGAGCTCACATCAGAGATGGTGGGAACTGCCTGGAGTTCTGATTTTTATCTGGCCATTCAAGATCTGGAGAAAGAGTGAATTTTAAAGTCCTCTCCTGTAGAAACCGTTTAAATATCTGAATATCCTCATTTAGATTTATGACCCTACGATTATGCTACTTTTATATTTAAAACCATTTGACGTAGAATCAAATTTGTGTACCGCTATTTTTAAACTCATTTCCTAATGTTTCCTCTTAGAATAATTTTTTGTCAAATGGAAATAACATATAGCTTGCATTTTTCTTAAATGGAAATATTAAGATTATTCCTATTATTGAGGAAGATTAAAAGAAAGATGGCATACTGAAAACTAATTTTTTTGTATGATAGTTCAGAATAGTGGTAGATTTTGCAAAGCCGGTATCTTATGTCATCTGCCATATATTATTAAGCATCAAATATATTGCCACTTCAGGCTGGGTTTCCCAGAGATGCATGGCGTGAAAAGATGACAGCAGGGTAATAAGATACGAGCGAAGTAAAAAGGAGAAAGAAGATGAAGAGATTACTGATAAACAGTGAAGCAAGCCATTGTATCAGCTATTTCTGGTGATGTCAATTTAGTGACATATCTTGGTGAAGTGAGTTAACTGCATGTGTGTGTGTGTCAAGTTGCTTCTTTTCTGATGCGGGTTTGACTTTTCTCATTTTGACTACTTTTCCAGAGGTGAAATTAGAGTAGATTAAAGAAAGTAAGAAAGAAAAACCTCAACGGACAAAAACTGGTCTAGGCAGTTTATATCATCTCATTTAATTATTATCAAATGCTTGGGAAGAGATAGTATTATTCTCATTACAGAGATCATGAAACTAAGGCTCAGAAAGGTTAAGGAGTTTATTCATAATCACAGATCTAGGAAGTGGCTAAGATGGAGACTTGAATCTACTTTCATCTTGATGAGGAGCCTGGTGTCATCCCACAGCACGGAGACGCCCACAACTGCAAATGTCATGTGCTTTCAGCAGTGCCTCCCATGACAGCAGGAAGAGCAAGATTTTGGGGATTTCTAGGCAGAACACTTATGTAATAAAGTATCTTAGAGATATTTTTCAATCTCCAAACAAGCTGGCAATTGAACTATGTAAGTGGTAATGAACGAATTCTTTAGAAGATGGGTTAACTATGCTGGCTCATAAAAGAGGGAACTTGACTGCACTAAAGAAATTCATGAAAAGAGTTCTGATTCTTCCTGAGTCCCCAGTGTCCCTTGTTCTAAGAGAGCTGTGCAAATGCTACACTGATGCCTGGAATCATCTATAATTTAAAGAGTTACAAAGCTGTTCTTCTGCCCTATGCTTTGGTTTTGTGAAGATTTTTGTACATCAAGTGCTGCATCTGTGGATTCATTCCAATTACATGGATTTATTATACAGATCATTTGTGTATCCACTGTAATGTGCTGTGTGATCATACACGGAAACTGTAAATCTTCATGAACATTTACATCATCATTAGATAAGTTCTACTCATTAGACTCTCAGCACAAAATAGTCCAATTCAATTAGAACACTTCTTCAGTGAGAGTTTAATAATGAGAGTATTTTCAGTGCTGTGACCATGATATAAGGGAAATGCAAGAGCCATTGTAGGGGCTCTGTTCCCACCCTAGGCTGGAAGAGGTGAGTGGAAACAGAGAGCTACGCAAATGTCTCTCTAACATGAGCCACGGGGGCCACCATGAGGCCGTGGTGACCTCTTAGGGAAGGGCTGGGTGAATAAAGACCCCCTACTTCACTTTGCTCTCACCCCTCATTGGCCAACTCAACTTGAAGCCAGAGGGTAGATGCATCTGTTGACAGTATCTCTAAGGATCAGTCAGTTGGGCGCTGGTGAGAAGACGGAGAGTGACCTGGAGGGACGAAGAGAAGCCACTTAGCACGTCAGTATGAGAGAGATTACTCACAAACAATTTAAACCAAAGTTTTTTTTAATCATACATAGCATTTCTTTCTCCAGCTCTGTAGCCACGAAAACATATGAACAACAACCAAAAAAATGGGTTGTATTATCTGCTAACAGAATCAAATAGCATGTCAAATTTGGGAAATTACTAATTTAATTTCTACAAAAAATCTTTATAAGATGTTTTACATTCAAAGAAATGTTGGCGATTAGTGAATCTGTGAAAACACCTTAGGTATTGTCTTTTTTTTGATGCCTAGTGAACACGGGTTGAGTAAATACCCAATCTATTCCAAACAAGCTATACTGTTCGAATATGCGCCTCAGCTGCTTTCACAGAAAAATCACTTTTCTCCTGTATTTCCATTATGAAGCTGAGAATTTTCTTTTGTCTGCCATATTCATCCTACATGGAAGTCTTGATCAGTTCTGTCGTTGAAAGTCAGGGTTTCTTAATCTGAGTGGAAAAAACACAAACTGTTTTTCCTCTGCTCTCACACCATGACAATCAACATAGAAGACTTCAGTGACCAAATGTCAGGGGCGTTTTCCCCACTCATCAGGCAGCAGACACCAGTGGAGTGTCCCCCAGTTCAGTTCCATTCTGATGCTGTCCACCTGAAAATAGTGTCAGATCCAGCAGGTTGAAGGTTCAGTCCCAAGTCTGCCTCTCCCCAATGTTTGATACCAGTCACAAACCCCAGGTTGAATAACCTGTCTTCGGACCGGCTGGCTATAGCTGGGGTTCCCATGACCCCCTTCTTGGGTTTGATTAATTTACTAGAGGGGCTCACATGACTCAGGGAAATATGTGCTGTTTTACTATAAAGGATATTATGGGCCAGCAGTGGTGGCTCATGTCTATAATCCTAGCGGTTTGGGAGGCCAAGGCGGGTGGATCCCTCGAGGCCAGGAGTTCAATACCAGCCTGAACAACATGGTGAAACCTTGTCTCTATAAAAAACACAAAAAATTAGCTAGGCATGGTGGCTTGCACCTATAGTCCCAGCTACTCAGGAGGCTGAGGAGAGAGAATCCCTTGAGCCCGGGAAGCAGAGGTTGCAGTGAGCTGAGATTGTACCACTGCACTCCAGCCTGGGCAACAGAGTGAGACCCTGTTTCAGAAAACATGAAAAGAATACAAAGGATACAGACGAAGAGATGCACAGGGCAGGGTATGAGGGAAGGGGTGCAGAACTTCTGTGCCCTCCCTGCCACGCCACTCTCCAGGAAACTCCATGTATTCAGTTCCCCGGAAGCTTCCCAAACCCTGTCCTCAGGGGTTTGACAGAGTATTTGTTAGATAGGCATGATTAATTAAACCGTTGGCCATTGGTGATCCACTTAACCTTCAGCCCCGCTACCCTCCCATGAGGTTGGGGTGGGGCCAAAAATCCCAACCCTCTAATCCTGGCTTGGTCTTTCTGGTACCCAGCCCCATCCCTGTGGCAACCCGGGAGCTGCCAACCGTGAGTCAACTCATTAGCATACAAAAAACAGCCCTTTGCAGATGCTGAGGATTTGGCGAGTTGTACACTCAACCTGTGCACTGTTACTGTTTGGGGTCGGATAATTGTTGGGGGAGGCAGGAGCTGGCCGGTGCACTGTAGCATATTTAATAGCATCTCTCTCCTGTATAGACCAGGTGCCAGTTCTCACCTCCCTAGTTGTGGCAATCAGAAGTGTCTCCAGACACAGAAAATGTCCCCTGGGAAGCAAAATTGCCACCAGTGAGAACCACTCTTGCAAATGAATGTGCTGGGAGTGTCATATCTTGGGCATCAAATTGTCTATTCACAAACCAGTCCTCTTTTGATACCAGGCCACTTCAAGAATCCAGCTATTGAGTCAGTTGGCTAACATGATCGATTCAGTGATAATCATTAGTAATGAATTGGCTCACTGTGCTTCACAGGCAGGTGACTGGATGGTTGTCACGCAAAAGCGACCTTGGGTGTGACGGGCACTGAGACTGACGTGTCCGAATAACTCTGCAAGCCATGCTCCCAGCTCTAACTTCTGGTTGCTACCTGGTGGGACAACTGTATCCATAGAAACAGTTTTTAGATGAAAACAGATCAAATAACATCGGAGGTCCCTGGTTTTCTGACTTAGTTTCAATGATTTTGGATCAAAGTCCACTATCTTCTACCTGGACTCTGAAATTCCTCCTAATTCAGTCTTCTTGCATCCATTCTTGTTTCCCTCCAGTCTATGACTCATACTGCGCCCTGAGTGGCCCTCTAATTTCCCCTAGTTGGAAACCCTTCAGTATCTTCCCAATCCACTTGACCCTATTGTGATCTCGCTCCTCCTTACTTATCCACCTGCCATTTCCCTCTCTGCTTTCTTCCTATACAAGTTCATATAGACCTTTGATGACTACAGGGCCTTTGCTTATGCTGCTTCTTCCTCCAGCCTCCTTATATCTGGTTAATACCACAGTCTTCAGTTTCCAGCTCAAACTCTATTTCACCTGCAAACCTTCTGGTTGCAAGATTCCAAATCTTCAAAAGTACCAGGGTTAGGTTTTTTTGTGTTGTTTAACCTTCTTATAGAGCTACGTTCTTTTAATCCAGAGCACTTATCTTGCTTTACAATTAATTATACGTTCAGTAGAGTGATTATTAATGTCTCTCCTTCATTAGACTTAATGCTGGGGGTGGGGGTGGAAGGACCTGTTAATTTTCTTCTCACCAGTACAAATGTAGCACCTAGGAAATTCCCAATAAATATTTTTGGGAAAAAGGAAGAAAGGACAAAAGAGAAGGAAAGAGGGAAGGAAATGAGAGAAATGTAGAAAGGAAAAGCAGAAAAATAGATGTCAAACGTCCGGGTGTGACTGCAGCAAAACCTGTTTGTATGTACTCTCCTGGTCCTCCCCAGGCTACCCTCATAGTTAGCTTTTTCCTCGAGGACACGATGCTTTTTCCATGCCATCAGCATGATCTTCTGAGCTGATTACTATTTAGGCTTCTGGCCAACAGGTAAAATGTCCCCAAGACCTTCATTTTAGGAAAATGCTTTTCAAGGCATTAGAGGAAACATGTGAATCTATGGCCGTGCCCTTGGAGGGAGGCTTCTATGAGATGAAACTGAGGACCGTAAAAGTTGCTTCAAAAACAAATGCTCCATTCAGTTCCATTCGGATCTCTTTATTAAAGTCATTGTCCACTTCTTAGGTACAAATGCTGCTGAAAGCAGTATAAAGGCCGAAAAAAGCTTTAAAATAACATGAGAAAATGAGCAGTGAGTGGTATGAGTGACCTTGGTCCACAGATCATCCTTTCAGATGAAAGCCTTTTGTTTTCCCTAAAGTCCTTCACATTAGTCTTTAGTGCCGCCATTCATTACACAGTCTGTCTTCATTTACAATCCATTTGCCACATGTCGCCACTGAAGGAGATGGAAAAAATCCATTAGACATAACCCAGGCTTTCTCCCACCAGCAGGGATCAAACGACCCCATAAAGTCATTTCCTATTAATTACAAATTGATTGTGTATAAACGTTTCAGCACTAGTTTTCAGATGATAATAAATGAATTGTGACTGGTTACAGAGGTTAGATAAAGATGCCGACACAGGAAGAGGGCAAGGGCGGTGCAGGGAGTGAGAACAAAGCTGCCTGATGGTCGAGCCTCGTGGTGTTTGTAAACGTCAATTGGTCAGGAATGATGGATGCATTTCAGAAACCTCAAAACCCAAAAAATGCATAATGTTAACTTCATAGATTCTTTCAGGCCTGGGTGACCACAGTATTTACAATGAACGTGCGTTCACGGTAATAACATAACAGTACCTTTCAGCCCCAAATCCCAGATATTTGCACCTTTATCAACTGTTAAATTCTAAGCCAGCTGATGAATAACATTGCAGTATGTACCTATTTAACTTTTTATGAAACATGATAATTGAGTGACGTCTCTAAGGTAACAGAGTAGAGTAGCAACTCTGTAGACTAGGTTATGAAAATATATTTTTATGAGGGTGAAATGATGAAAACAGTCTGCACATAAAAATTATACCGGAATGAGGAAATGGTACTGTAGCAAATTATTTAACTGAGATTTAGTGAAGCAACAATCAGTGCAATTATACACGATTAGTGGGGTTTTTGTTTCAGAACTTGAAAGGAGAGAAAATATACTTATTTCTAACTTTCCTAGAGAAAAAATGAGAAACTTAGTATTGTTTTCTATTTTTCAGTTTTTGTGTTTGTTTATAGATGGTTGTGGCAACTTTGGCAAAGCTAGAGCAAGCTAGTTATTGTCCACTGTGAAAATAACCCAGGTATAGAATGATGGAATTTCAGACTGAAGAGTGAGCGCTTTAAAACCTACTTGTTTTTGTACTCAAAATTTCTCATTTTTAACCTTTGTATGTCAATAGTTGAACGCATTTGAAGGTTTGTGCTCTGAAACCCTTAAAAAAGGTGTATGGTCTTATGAAGCACTATTGGATTAAAATTCAGTGTGATTTAGAGCTAACCATGTCCCACATGAGGATGTTATAAAGACTAAATTATGTTTTCTACATGAGCATTTTAGATATTTGATCTTCAGAGCTCAAAAACAAATTTATTTTCCTGGGATTACATTCAAACTAAACCATTGCAATGAATGAGTCTTTGAAGAGTCATTCATACATCCTAAAATCCAGAATAATGAGCATCTCTTCTAGTTTTAAAATCTTAAAGAGAGACATTCCTGGTGTTATGATGTCATTTGCTTTAACTCCTGTCTTGCTAACAATGACCAACTAGTCACCATCCTCTTCAGAATCAGGGGTAATTAAATCCCCAGGAAGAAATGAAATGAGAAAATGTTTAATAGGAAGTGACTTCTTCAGGCTTACCTTTTAACACGATCATTGCAATCAGAGAAAAGCTTCTAACACAATCATTGTGATCAAAGAAAACAATAAGTTTAAACTGAATTATATTTGATTGTATTGGTTTAGACTCGTCTTGAAAGAATCACTCAGTGACTCCTTTGCTAAAACCTTTTTAAAAGTCCAGATGTTGGTCTGTTAGGTCAACCTCAATCAAGGTATAGCAACATTTTTTAAAGTTTTGGACAGAATGAGCCTCAATCATAATATTTTATTGGATGCCATCTGGTAAAACTGGTTTTATTTGGTTAATGTTTATTTGTTCCATAAAAAGATAGGCTAATCATGACTCTGTTTTATGTAATGCTTGTTTATGTAACAGGACATAACTGTGCAATGGGTCCCAGGAACATTATTATATTTGGTTGCTTCTGTTTTCCCAAATAGATGAAAGAAGTAAAACATCCTTATGCATTTGTAAAGTTTCTGGTAGCTTTTGAATTGCCATTCAAATGGAATCAATTTCAGCACAGCAAGACATTTCTTAATGCAACCCTGCAGCACTTTAGCAAATGAAAACTATATTTTCCCGTGAGTCATTCTTTGAATTACAAAATGTTCATCATCCAGGAGTGTTTATTGTAGCCATAAAACTAATGCAGCACAATAATAGGTGTTAATGTCAGCAGTATCCGGCTGTTTCTTATGTAACATTCACAATGGGAAGGTTTGTGTTTAGTGCTATTATTTGTTGTCTAACAGTTCCAATTGTTCATACTGTCAAGTGCTTAGACAGTGGATCAAATATTTTGCTTGATATTCTCCAGAGCAAAAAATGTAAGTTTACTTTTCTTTTTAATTAGCATGGTGAAATGGACGGCTAAAAAAGAAGCTGCCAGGATCTCAAGGTAATTATGATTTTTTGTCTAGTGACAGCTTCTTGTTTTGGATACCCTTTCCCTTTTTTCCTTCTATGACAAAATAGAAACTCTTTTTTTTTTTTTTTTGAGACAGAGTTTCGTTTTTGTTGCCCAGGCTGGAGTGCAGTGGTACTATCTCTGCTCACTGCAACTTCCGCCTCCTGGGTTCAAGCAATTCTCCTGCCTCAGCCTCCTGAGTATCTGAGATTACAGGCACGCACCACCATGCCTGGCTAATTTTTGTATTTTTAATAGAGACAGGATTTCACCTTGTTGTTCAGGCTGGTCTCGAACTCCTAACCGATATCAACTAAGCTGCATTGCAGAACACTTATGTTCTATAACAGTATGCACTGTTCTTCCTATTAAGATGTATGGACAAACTGCATTTTAACATTTGATTTTAGCATAACCTAGAGGTTTTCTCCCACTTAAATCAATTTCTTCTTTACCCTCCGTGAAAAAGGAGAAAGTATACAATTTTTTAAATTTTTTTTTGAGACAGAGTCTCACTCTGTTGCCCAGGCTGGAGTGCAGGGGTGCGATCTTGGCTCAGTGCAACCTCCACCTGCTGAGTTCAAGCAATTCTTCTGCCTCAGCCTCCCGAAGTAGTTGGGATTACAGGCATGTGCCACCACGCCCCAGCTAATTTTTGTATTTTTAGTAGAGATGGGGTTTCTCCATGTTGGCCAGGCTGGTCTTGAACTCCTGACCTTAAGTGATCTAGCAGCCTCGGCCTCCCAAAGTGCTGGGATTAGAGGCGTGAGCCACTGTACCTAGCCCAAAATATTTTTATATCTACATTACTGAGTACCAATTTTCCTAAAGAGATACACTTAATTCTGAGTAAAACAAAACCAGTTCTTCATAAAAACAACAAAGATATTTTTCAAGAATTAAGAATATAACTATATATCATAAATGATACCAGATTTTACTTCCTTATTAATCTGTTCTGTCTCACAAAGAAATTAAATGATTATAACTATGAATCAAGACAAAAGCTGCAGTACCCACTTTCATTATAATTTTGTTGTCAGATCAAAACCCATGCACTTAATTGTCCTCACTTGTTTATTCAGGATAAAATGCCTGCCAAGTAGGCACGCTGCGAGAATGAAACATGAATTTAGGTGGAAGGCCTTTAAGAATAACATTGTTATACTATATTAGCTTTATCTGAAAGTGTGTAAGAGGCACACCACTATTTGCCACCGTGTGTACTTAATGTAGCCACACAATGTGCTTCACAAAACTTCATAGTTCACTGTAGACTTTGCGGTGTGGAGGCCTCGGAGTTCTGACAAAATTTGAAAGGTCACGTTTTGGGAAAACAGGTTGGAAACAATCCCTCAATAAATAAAATAAGAATCATAAAATAACAGAGAACAATGCATCAAGTATACTAATATTCCTACACATTAAGCACAAAATCTCAAGAGAGATTTTTCTTGGAGGATGACATACTTTTGGGAAAAACAGGTTACAGTTTGAGTCAACTTCTTCAGTACACGTGTTTTAAAGCGTTCAAAGCAGGAAAGGACCACTGGTGTGGGCTGTAAGCTGGGAAGAATGGGTTGGCGCCAAGCAACGGTGGAAGCGGGAGGAGAGTGAAGGGTCTGGGGTGTGCGGTGTGGGCTGGGGCTGGGAGGGAGGTGAGTTGAGACTATGATGGTGGCTGTGGGAATGAATAAGACGGACAGAAGATGCAAGCAGGGTGACCACATGACTTACCATCCAAGTCTGGACACTATGAGAAGGATCCAAGACGCTGGGACCTCAGGCGTAACGCAGGCTGCCCCAAGGACAGCAGGACTTAAGGGCACCCCTACCTAGCGACAATAGAATAGACCGTTTCAGTGATGAATTGAACTTCCAAAGGTGAGATTAAATAATAGGAAAAAATATGTTGGGGATTATATGAAAAATATGGAAGAGGATTAGCCAATCAGATGAGGAAACATGTAGAGTCACAATAAATTAAGCGATGTGGTGTTAGGGCATGTTGGCCACCTCAACTTCCACTAAGGGCTCCTACACCTACCCCCAGATCAAATAAGTGCTGAAACATATGGGCTGATACCGAACCTGCTGTACAGCCACGTTATAAGCATTTCATAGGAAGTAAAATCTTATGGGTGGTGCCACTAAGTACTTTACTTTTTCATTCATTCACTGAATACTTATTCAGCATCTACAACGTGCTTTTATTTACTATGTGCCAAGACTGTGCCAGGTGATGAGGATGCAACAGAGAACAAGATAGTAAGATTGCCTGAAAGCAGCACTCTGAATTTACTCTTTGTTTTGTTGGGGAGCCACTAACTTATATTGATCCTCATGGAATTATTACATCAACTGTAAGGTTATTGTCCAGTCATTGATCCATTATATCCCAGAATAGCTCTATGGTGGCAAGCCTAGTGAGAAATACTCCAAATTCAGCACACAGTCTATCTCCATGCATTATGAACAGTTGTTCTGTTCTCACCCCAAGGACACTAGGCCTTGTTGAAAGGGATCCCTTTTCTGCATGACCGACTAGAAAATGGAGCTGATTCTGTGGGCTGCCCTCAGCACCTGTGAGGACGATGTGATATGCGTGGCTAGCTTCATTCTTGGCTCCATTTAATCCTTGCCTCTGGTTTATTTTCTTGTTTGCTTGTTATATTTTTCCTTTCCTTAAACTCATTTCAATTTCATGCCATTGTGTCGTGTTTTTAATACGTGAAATCTTTCATCAAAAAATCCGGACCTGTTTGGTAACAAATAAAAAAAAATCAACAAAACAGAAAATTCAAGAAGAAATAATTTATGTTGCATGTAAGAAAAAGACATTGTCATGATAGTATCTCAAAACAATTAGACAGAGAAAAACTACTTAACAAAATGAATAGTAAATAGGGCAACAAATTAGCTATTTAAAAACCAAATAATTTAGATTCAGATTTCATATCATATACCAATATGTTTCAAATGAATGAGTTAAAAACAAAAATTACAAAACAAAACTCAATTTTTGTGAAGTAGTAGAAATCACAAAATATTTAACTATCTAAAATTTTATAACATCTATGCCATGGGAGTTTAAACAGAATAGAAAATAAAATAGACTGGAAATATTTGTAGAAATATAATGGACAAAATGTTTCCATCAGTTACATGTAAAGAAACATACAAATTGCCAATATAATTCTTCATATGCTACAGATAAATAAGAGAAAGAAAAAAGACAAATTTAACAGAAGAAAATATGGTTGGTAAACACGCCTGTGGCGAAATAGAAAACTTTACCTACTGTCCAAGTCAGCTCAGGCTCCTACAACAAATGATCACAGACTGGGTGGCTTAGACAACAAACATCATCCATTTCTCAGTTCTGGAGGCTGGGAGGTATGAGATTAAGGGGCTGCCCCAGTACGTTCCTGATGAGGGTCCTCTCCCCGGTTTGCGGGTGACCTTCTTCCCCTTGTATCCTCATAGGGCAGAGAGAGGGAAAAGAAGCAAGCTCTGGGCTGGGTGCGGTGGCTCACACCTGTAATCCTAACACTTTGGGAGGCCAAGGTGGGAGGATTGCCTGAGCTGAGGACTTCGAGACCAGCCTAGGCGACACAGTGAAACCCCATATCTACTAAAATACAAAAAAAATTAGCTGGGCGTGGCAGTGTGCACCTGTAAATCCAGCTACTCAGGAGGCCGAGACAGGAGAACCCGGGAGGCGGAGCTTGCAGTGAGCCGAGATCATACCACTGCACTCCAGCCTGGGTGACAGAGCGAGACTCTGTCTCAAAAAAGGGCATTAATCCCATCATAGGGATCATTCTCATGACCTAATGACCTCCCAAAGGCCCCATCTCCAAACGCCATCATACTGGGGATTAGAGTTTCAACATATGAGTCTTGGTGGGACACACATTTTCAGTCAATAGCACTTACCATCAGGATGATGCTAATTTAAGTAATAATATATTCTCATATTTTAAATTTAAAAATATTTTAAAATATTGATATTTTAATTCAGCTGCAAAAGTAGAATGCTGTGCTGATAGCAGTGCAAATTTGGTTTTCTTCACAAAAACCATAAAAATATTCATTTCTCCTGACCCTTTAATTTCTTATGTATTTTTTTCCATTATAGTAAAAAAAGAAGTAAGTTGCAAATATAGGAGGCTTTTTTTTTTTTTTTTTGAGACGGAGTCTCACTTTGTCACCCAGGCTGGAGTGCAGTGGTATGATCTCGGCTCACTGCAACCTCCACCTCCTGGGTTCAAGTGATTCTCCTACCTCAGCCACCCGAGTAGCTGGGATTACAGGTGCCCGCCACCACACCCAGCTAATTTTTGTATTTTTAGTAGAGATGGGGTTTCACCGTGTTGGCCAGGATGGTCTCGAACTCCTGACCTTAGGTGATCCACCCGCCTCGGCCTTCCAAAGTGCTGGGATTACAGGTGTGAGCCACCGCACCCAGCCTAGCATTATCTATCTTTAATAGCAAACATTTGAAAATAATGAGTGCCAAACAAAAGAGACGCTTCAAATAAATTACCAGTGTTTTATCACCTGTACGAGGCTAGCTACACACCATGAGAAAAGAAAGAAGCACTACTAATTAAAAATAACACTGACTTGCCAGGCGCGGTGGCTCACGCCTATAATCCCAGCACTTTGGGAGGCCGAGGCGGGCGGATCACGAGGTCAGGAGATCGAGACCATCCTGGCTAACACGGTGAAACCCCGTCAAAAATACAAAAATATTAGCCGGGCGAGGTGGCGGCGCCTGTAGTCCCAGCTACTTGGGAGGCTGAGGCAGGAGAATGGTGTGAACCCGGGAGGCGGAGCTTGCAGTGAGCCAAGATCGGGCCACTGCACTCCAGCCTGGGCAACAGAGCGAGACTCCGTCTCAAAAAAAAAAAAACAAAAAAAAAAAAACACTGACGGAAAGAGCTTTTTAGGGTTATTTAAACATGCATTTTGTGCATACATGAAAACGAAGAAGAAGTGAAATAATTGGTTAGGTTATTTTCAATGTTTTTCTCACACAAAGTCCAACTCTTCTGAGTCACTTTTCAACTGTGAGTCACCAACGTCCATGTTTTTCCATTAGTGTTTCTCTGTGCCATGGAGAGCACTGGTGATGTGATGTGGCATTTCTTGTTTGTGCTCTGCAGCCATCTCTGGGATCTTCCTGCAAGTTGCTCACAAACTGTTCTGTAAATTTTGATGCTAATTGTTTCTTGATCTAATAACGTGTTAATAAGAGGTTTTCAGAACCCAGCCAGGTCTTCTGTTTTCTCTGCAAGAGGTCCTCGTCATCTGTGGACCTGACATAAATGGGTTACAGTTGCCCAGTTGTGCCACTGAAACTATCACCATATTAAGCCTCCGTAGGCAGTGACCAGTCTGTCACAGTTGCCACCTGGTCAGTGTGACAGCAAATGTCAGTTGTCCTTGATTGTGAGATACATCCCGACTTAGATGTTAAAAGGTGTATCTTAGAACCATTAAAGTGCAGTTAAGTGTATCCACCAAGAGGGAAACTTGTGCACTTAAGAAGAAAATCAGGCTGGGCGTGGTGGCTCATGCTTATAATCCGAGGACTTTGGGAGCCTGAGGTGGGAGGATTGAGCCCAGGAGTTCAAGACCAACCTGGGGAATATAGTGAGACTCCACCTATACAAAAAATAAAAAAGTTAGCCGGGCATGGTGGTGCACACCTGTAGCTCCAGCTGCACAGGAGGCTGAGGCAAGAAGATCACTTGAACCCAGGAGGTCGAGGCTGCCGTGAGCCATGATCGTACCACTGCACTCCAGCCTGGGAGACAGAGTGAGACTCCGTCTCAAAAAGAAAAGAAAATCATCATAATTTTTAAGCCTTTTGGGCAGTTTTTATCAGACATATGAGATAAGTTTATAAGACAAAAAAGAAACTGTAGCTCAATAGAAAGGGCATAAACTTGGACTTGAATTCACTCTGCTACGTAGTGCTTGTAAACTCGGACAAGCTATTTATCTAATCTTTCTAGAGTCTTTGTTTTGTATTGGGTAAAATGGAAGGCATTAACACCTGCTTTGTGAGATTATTCTGAATATTAAATAATTTGATGCATAAAAGTTTTAGTATTTTCCAAGGGAAGTTTTAAAAAAAAAAAAAACCAACAATGCATTGTGTATGAGAAACGAGTCCTACTCTGTGAAACCACACACTGAGAAAAGACTGGAAGGGAATTTGGATCATGTTAATTCTGATTTACTGATGTAGAGAAATTATACATATTTTATTTCTCACATATGATATAATACAGTCTGTAATACCTGTTATATCCATATCTTTGTATACCCACAGGATTTCGGTTATAGAAT
The DNA here is from genome assembly GCF_037993035.2 of Macaca fascicularis. NCBI lineage: Eukaryota > Metazoa > Chordata > Mammalia > Primates > Cercopithecidae > Macaca > Macaca fascicularis. The sequence goes on along the minus strand of NC_088379.1, from coordinate 190,667,917 downwards.
AAAAGTTTCAGTCAGATGTGCTGGCTCATGCCTGTCATCTCAGCGACTCAGGAGGCTGAGCCTGCAATGAGCCATGACTGAGCCACTGAACTCCAGCCTGGGAGACAGAGTGAGACCCAGACTCCACAAACAAACAAACACATAAATGAATGATAAAAGTTTCCTACCAGCGGCCATGATCTTCAAGCTCTACCTGTGTTCTGAATATGAGGCAAGAGAGAAGGGAGGACAGGAGAGGAATGGGGAGAAAGGCTTCAGAGTTGGGAGTGATAACGGAAATGGAGAGGATGAAATGAACTCAACTTTGTTAAGGAGTTTTGAAGGATTGGCAAGGCTTCTTTGTTACATAATCCGCATTTCTTTTCAGTAAGAGATAGAAACATAGGAAACGCATTGAAAATGGGGTAGGGTGTGGCCAGGCCCTTCTCGTCAGTGGGAACTGTAGCATTTTATACATATATATAACTGGGGCACACATTGTACTCCAGTGCTATTGCTTGTAGTGTCCTTCATTCTGCAGGACACAGGGTCATTCGTGGCAAAGAGCACAGGTGCAGAGCTGCCTTGGCCTGGCTGGAATTTGGGCTGCATCTTATACTAGGTGTGTCTTAAAATTTCCTTTCATTAGATCTTGAACAGTGTCAAACAAACAGCCAGGCATGACATTGAAGTCTTTCTTTCTTTCTTCCTTTCTTCCTTCCTTTCTTTCTTTCCTTCTTTCTTTCTTTCTTTCTCTTTCTTTCTTTCTTTCTTTCTCTCTCTCTTTCTTTCTCTCTTTCTTTCTCTCTCTCTCTTTCTCTCTTTCTTTCTTTCTCTCTTTCTCTCTTTCTCTCTCTCTTTCTCTCTTTCTTTTCTTTTCTTTTCTTTTCTTTCTTTCTTTCTTTCTTTCTTTCTCTCTCTCTCTCTCTCTCTCTTTCTTTCTTTCTTTCTTTCTTTTTCTCTCCTTCCTTCCTTTTCTTCCTTTCTTTTCTTCTCCCCTCCCCTCCTTTCTTTCTTCTCCCCTCCCCTTCCCTCCCCTCCCCTCCCTTTCCCTCTCTTTCCCTCCTCTCCCCTCTCCTCTCCTTTCCTTTCCTTTCTTTTTTCATGGAATCTTGCTCTCTCACCCAGGCTGGAGTGCAGTGGCACGATCTCGGCTCACTACAACCTCCGCCTCCTGGGTTCAAGCGATTCTCTTGCCTCATCCTCCTGAGTAACTGGGATTACAGGAGCCCACCACCATGCCTGGCTAATTTTTTCTCTTTGAATAATATTTCTCTTTGTAGAAAGAGAAATGCAACAGAAAAATCAACTGTGTCAAATATGGCTAGGAGTGAGCATTTCTTTGCATGTTTCCCTAGTTTAGAGTTCTTGACCAAAGTTTTCACAAGTTATATTGAACCAAGTGGCAGTGAAATAATGTTTTAACGGAAGCCTTCATCATTCTTCAGAATCTTTGGCTATATTTATGAGATGATAAAGCAATGCTTGAAAGATTTTTAATGCAATGACTTTATTTTTTCTTTTTGTTTACTTTACCCTTTTATTTATGTATCTTAATTTATATAAATATAAGAAGTAGAAGTGTAATTTTGTCATGTGGGCATATTGTATAGGGTGAAGTCTGGGCTTTTAGTAGATCCATCACCCAGATAATGTACATTGTCCCCATTGAGTAACCTTTCATCATCCACCCCTCCACATACCCCTAGCCCTTCCAAGTCTCCAATGCCTGTCATTCTACCCACTATGTCCCTGCGTACACATTATTTAACTCCCACTTACAAGTGAGAACATGAAGTATTTGACTTTCTGAGTTGTTTCACTTAAGATAGTGACCTCCAGTTCCATCCATTATGCTGCAAAAAACATAATTTCATTTTTTATCGCTGAATAGGATTCCATTGTATATATACCATATTTTCTTTATTCAGTCATCTGTTGATGGACACTTAGGTTGATTCCATATCTTTGCCATTGTGAGTACTGCTACAGTAAACACATGAGTGCAGATGTCTTTTTGATATAATGGCTTCTTTTCCTTTGGGTAGAAACCCAGTAGTGGGATTGTTGAATTTATATAAATATACCAAATTTATTTTTTCTTTTCCTTTGGGTAGAAACCCAGTAGCGGGATTGCTGGATTTATATAAATATACAAAATTTATTTTTATATATGTATTATATAAAAATACATGTATATAAAGTACATGTATAATGCATATATTCATATATAATATATTTTTATATGTTATGTAAGGGTTATATTTTAGAGCCTTATGGTTTCATGTTTTATGGCTCAACCTATCTATTTTGTGTCTTGATAGAACAGAGGCTCCATCATTGTGGTTCTCCTCTAGCTTACTCTCCTAAGATGAACTCTTTTGCTCTAAAAGTTTTTACTAGTTTATAGAAATATTTACAAAAATTCATTTGGTTAAAGACTCATTCATTTCAGAGGTCTAGAAGATTGTCGCCTGAGGAAACACAGTACAGTTTGAGAATCATTACTCTGTAATCCCTTTGAGCGCTTCTCTGGGTTTCCTCGACAGACAGACTCATTTGCCAACAAATCCTTTCTAAGGGTTTTGATTTAGCAACTGAGAGTCAGAGGGAACGTGGCACTTTTTCTTCTTTTCATTGGCCTGTTTCAATTATATTTCAAATATTTAAATAGTTTGTGATGCCTTTGGGTGACTTTCTATATCTCGAGTGGCCATTTACTTGCGTGTGTGTGTGTGTGTGTGTGTGTGTGTATATATATATATATATATAGCCTTTGCATGGGTTCACTTGTAGTTCATTTCGAACCATAATTTATCTATAGATGAAATAAAAAACAGGTTTTCTTTTTATTAAGTTAGATGGGAACCAGGTCAGGTAGGAAGTTGGTTCTTGAGAACAGAATGTGTGTGAAGCAGCTCATCAAGAAGAAGAAAGCAAAAGCAATATCCTGAGAATGTGCTTGTTTCGGGAGAATGCACATGGTAGTGGCGAGGAGCTCAGCTTTGTTCTGCCAGATGACCTCTCCAGGTCGATTTTCTACAGTTGCCTCTCAAATGTCCTTAAATCTTTAATTATACCTTATACTAAGCTATGTTGAGAACACAATTCTGGGATTGTTTCAGTTCCCTTAAAGGCAGACAATTGTGTATACGATTATGTTTCCCAAGACAAAGCATAGGTCTAATGAGTCTTTAAAAACCAAGGGCACATTTGTACAAGAAGATTGGAAATGACTTAAACCGAATTGTGCAATTTAAATACACGCACAGGAAGGTGAGAAGGAGGGAGAGAGTGCATGTGCTTAGCTCAGAGTTCTGTATCTATATCTATAATGGCATCTATATCCTTGCATTTTCCACTAAAGAACTGAGGTAGCTTAATTTACCAATAAAACCCCGGAAACTAAAATCACATTATACATAAGGACAATATGTGATTTTAAAGAAAACATCCATCATCAAGAAACAAAATAAAAAGAGGCAAGAAGCAAAGCTCTCCAGAAAAACAGGTAAACATAAACATGCAGGTGAAAAAATATGTTTCTTCATGGCCAAAGTTAAAATGAAAGCATGACAATTATGTTATAAAGACTATAAATAACACCTCCTCAGGAGAACCAAGCTTTTTTCTACCTCATAGCTCTAAAATAAATTTATTATATGGAATTTTATGTTAAAGTGCTCTAAATCAGTTTCTTACTATAAAAGATAACATTATAATGCCAAAAGGCAACCCAGCAAAAACATTTAAGGTGGACAGACAGACTAGCAAGGTAGCAAGGAAATTTGGCCGAACATCCTTTATCCCATGGTTCGACTTCAACCAACAAGACAAGTGAGCATATGATGGAACAAATGAACAAGTCTTCCCAATCATTCATTTTTTTTTTTTTTTTTTTTTTTTTTTTTATGATGGAGTTTTGCTCTGTCACCCAGGCTGGAGTGCAGCAGCATCATCTCGGCTCACTGCAACCCCTGGTTCCCAGGTTCAAGCTGGTCTCCTGTCTCAGCCTCCCAAATAGCTGGGATTACAGGCTTGCACTACCATGCCCTGCTAATTTTTTTTTTTTTTTAATTTTTAGTAGACATGGGGTTTCACTATGTTGGCCAAGCTGGTCTCGAACTCCTGACCTCAAGTGATCCACCTGCCTCGGCCTCCCAAAGTGCTGGGATTACAGGCGTGAGCCACTGCACCTGGCCTCTTCCCAGTATTTCCCCCCTAAATATCACTTCTCCCAAATGGGGACTTGGGGTCTAATGAGCAAAAGATTAATTTATTAGAAGAAAGCTCTTTGCATTTTCGTATAGGTAGAATACCATCTTCACATGTATTGGAGTCATGCACATAGTCCGAGATACATGTAGAATCATATAAACGGTGGGCAGATGCCATTCGTTTATTCATTCCTGGTCACCGCGTTGGAGAGTGCTGTGCTAGGTATTTTCTTAAGCTACGTTTATGAATAATAAATTTATATGATTTCAATATGTGTTTATTTCATACCAAAAAATTAGTCTTGCTAAAAATGATTTTAAATGTTTTGGTTTTGACCCAAATATCTTAAATTTCTCTAATTAACTTCCTAATGTCTGTAGAGAGGGTTTCTTAAAAACACTTTGAGAAATAAAATTTTCCCAGTTTTGGATAGAGTGGCATATTAAATCTGGAGATGTATAAAGCAAATCATTACTTATAAAAATAAACATGCCAGGCACGGCGGCTCATGCCTGTAATCCCAGCACTTTGGGAGGCCGAGGCGGGCGGATCACCTGAGGTCGGGAGTTCAAGACCAGCCTGACCAACATGGAGAAACCCCATCTCTACTAAAAATACAAAATTAGCCGGTCATGGTGGCATGTGCCTGTAGTCCCAGCTACTCAGTAGGTTGAGGCAGGAGAATCGCTTGAACTTGGGAGGCAGAGGTTGCAGTGAGCTGAGATCGGGCCATTGCACTCCAGCCTGGGCAACAAGAGCAAAACTCTGTCTCAAAACAAAACAAAACAAAAAACAGAACGAAAACCAGGAACGGTTTCCAGCATCTATGTAGCTGATATCGATGATATATTCTGCATGGAAACTCAGCATAAACCAAGGTGAACTTGTCCTATTCACCATGTCACGTCCACTTCCTCCATATCATTTGCTTCAAGATCCTGCCCTGAGCCCACAACATCTATCACCAGTGCCAAGAGCAAGGCTTTACTCCCTTTTCTACCCACCTTACTGACCTTGAGATGTGTGAGCGCTTTTCATCGTTTCTGCCGGTTTTCTTCTGGATTGCCTTTGATATTACTTTGCTCTGTTTTCATCTGAATAAAAGTAGGAGTGGATCACACAGTGTGACTTGCCCCGGATGAGCACTGCCCTACAATAGTCCGGACGGTCACTTGGACTCACACAGAATGTGAGAAAGAGACAGAGGGCCCTCTCTTCGCTGGGACAGAGGAGATTGTGTTGATTCTCATGACGGCAGGGCACTTATTTTTGTCTGAAGGGCCCTGACTACCTTATTTCTCTTTGACTTGGAAATTCATATAGGGTCACTACTTAGTTCATAAATACACCTACAAAAAGACAGAGCCCAGGCATAGTAGCTCGTGTGTGTAATCCCAATGCTTTGGGAGGCTGAGATGGGAAGATTGCCTGAGACCAAGAGTCTGAGACCAGCTGGGCAACAGCAAGACCTTGCTTCTAGAAAAAAATATTTTAAAATTTATTAAGAAGACAGAAGAAACAATGAAAACCTAATTCAAACTCAAATGTTAACCATTTTGATAGGTGCGTCATTATGCTTCAGAAATGGAATACTGTTATGTTTATTTTAGGAAGGGAATACTGTTTTGCTCTAAATTCCAGCATTTGCAAATGAGAATCATTTTTTCAGAGCCAAAACATCTTAGTCAACCTCTGTATGAAAATAATACAGCTTTTAGTATCTCTTGAGAAGATAAAACACTACTATCAACAGTATATTTAAGTAGTTTTCTATACATCCTTAAATGATGGTTACATACACAAATATGTACATGTACATGTATTGTATATGTTTAGATTTGTATAGATATAAAAAGGAGCTCATTTGAGCCATTATTTTATGAACCCTGTGTTTCCCTGGGTGTTTTGGCCCCCAGCTTGGGGAAGATGCTCCGCTGGAGTGAGATAGACTACTTCAGATGGTTTGGTAGGCTGGCACTGTTTCTTTCTTTCTTTTTTGAGATGGAGTTTCACTCTTGTTGCCCAGGCTGGAGTGCAATGGTGCGATCTCAGCTCACTGGAACCTCTGCCTCCCGGCTTCAAGCAATTGTCCTGCCTCAGCTTCCCGAGTAGTTGGGATTACAGGCATGTGCCACCACACCTGGCTAATTTTATATTTTTAGTAGAGACAGGGTTTCTCCATGTCGGTCAGGCTGGTCTCAAACTCCCGACCTCAGGTGATCTACCCGCCTCGGCCTCCCAAAGTGCTGGAATTACAGGTGTGAGCCACCATGCCAGGCCTATTTCTTTGACCCTTGGAGGTAGTTGCACTTCTCACTTGGTTCAGTCTCATTTAATGTCCTGAGTTTTGCCATAACTCCCTGGGGAACCGCTTATTTTTTTTGTACTTTCTCTTCTTTTTAGTCTCATGAAATATCAAGTCTACTCCACAATACCAAAATCAGATTTGCGGTTGCCTCACGTAACCCTTGATGCTTATAAGTTGCTTCTGTCATTGTGCAGCATGCACTGTTATTTATCTAATCGACAATTCAGGGAAACACCAAGTCAGAGGAACTTTCTTCCTGTTGCTAACTGCCTTTGAGATATTACATACAGGCCAAGCACCACACACAGGGAAGCTTTTTACCGTTCTCACAGAGACAGGTGTCTCTCCATAGTCCAACGTCTGAAGGGGCCACTGCCACCCAGTAAGATGATTCTTTTGTCCAGTTTTCAAGTCCATCCAGTAGCACTGGAGTAAGGGGGACACACCTTCAATGAACTTTGATGTTTCTCCCCAACCTCTGTCCCCACTTCTAAAATGCACAGATCCATACTCCCGATCCTGTGACATTCCTTCCTGCGCACAGATGGAGATCCTGCTGCCCTTATACTGTAAGGGTGGTAGACATTTAGGCAGGTCTTTTTCTCCCAGAAACCATGTTTTCAGTTAATTAATAAGATTATACATTCATAAGTTAAATTTAGAAAATTGAAGTCATAATAGGAGACCACAGTTCTCAGATAAGTAAAATTCCTATCTCAAAGTAGTTTTAAATGAATGTATGGTGATTTCTAGATTTAAAAAATAATAATAATTATGCAATTGCCAAGAGAGTAAATTTCCAGAAGAATGGGTATTTTTGTTGTATAAGTATTCTTGGAGGCCTAATAAGACCAAATCTATGGGCCACTAGGTTTTCTAAATCAAGTATGATCTTGACAGAATGCCACAGTAATTATCCTGTAGATCTCTGCACGCTCTGTTGATTTTAACACTTTTAATAACTTCCATTCAGTAGTTCCCTTGAACATGATTCCTTATAACCAAAGCCAAGTTTGTAAGTTTCAAGGTTATCGCGCAATCTGAAACTCTGTGAAAGATCATCACAGGGTCCTTACAGCTACCCACGGGGGCCGTTCCATCCTTATCCTGGTTTAATGAATTATCAGTCCAAATGCAAAAACATAGCCTGAGGAGAATATATAGAAATCAATTATTTCATTATTCAACGATGCTTTCCGAAAAACATATCTGGCAGAGGGGGAGGGAAGAGATCTAGAAAAGCAGGTATCAGAGGGATCCTCTTTCTGAGGGGAAAGGAATTTTGAAGGATATGTACTGACCAGAAACTCGGCCTTCCCCACAATGTTGTTCCAGATAGCTGCGGGTGACTTCTTCCTACTGGCCTCATGCATCCACATGTCAAGCCAAAGTGGAGAGAAAAGAAATGTATGAATCGTGATGATATTGGTAATAATAGGACCTCCTACCACTTACTGAGGATCTGTCAGGCATTATGTCACATGCTTTACATTTATTATCTCTAAACCTCACACTAATCTTAAAGAGCCCAAGATTTTTCTCAATGAGCCATGAAAGATTTTGAATTTAAAATCTGCAGATATCAAATCATTTCCTATGGCATGCCCCCCCCAAAAATCACTATAAAATAGAAAGCTGCGTTTTAGGTCTTTTGGTTGTGTTTCTTTTAGTGCTTTAGTAGAAATAATGATGGCTGATATTTGTTACATGCGTATTTTGCTCCGGGAAGGCACCCCTGAGAACCTTCCATGGACTTAATACTCACAGCACCCCATGGAATCAGAATCCTCACAGCACCCCATGGAATCAGTGCTTTCATTTTTCTCAGTTCACAGATGAGGAACCTGGACTTAGAGAGTGAAGTGACTTCTGTGAAGGCATGCCAGCGGCAAAGCCAGGTTCCAGCTCAGGGATTATGACTTCAGAACAGAGCTTTTATTTACTTTGCCATGGAATTAACATCACAGTTGGGAATACTGGATGAATCCCAGCGCAGCTAAACCAATTGCTGTCAGCAGAGGAGAATCGAGTTAATATACAAAATCAATAACCCGGGAGATGTTACAGCAGCTTTAGCAAGATGCAGAAAGCAATCAGGGCTGAACATGCGTGTGGTTCCTTTCTTTTTCTTTCTTTTATTTTTTTTTTTTTTGGAGAAAAAACACCATTTTTATCTCTAACCTCTTCTTCACACAGAGGCTACAGAATTTTAGACCCTATAGCCTCTAATATTATAATTAATTCTTAGTCATCCTAATATACTAGAAAATATATAAATAAAAAATTTAAAATTGTCCTTTTAGCTTCAAGTATTAAAAGTAGGACCCAGAAATTAAACTTTAAAAAAGTAATAATATTTCAAAGTAATATTTTCTTCAGCAGTGATATCACAAGAAACATTTTTAACCCAGATTTTGAAGAATGGATAGAAGTATACTAATATGCTTTTAAAATACGATTTCCTGATGTAATTCACAAAGAAGAGAATAAACTAATCATATAATAGTTCTGATTTATCAATAATCTACTTAATAGCCTTTTTTATAGTAGATCTTTCTTATGATTCCTATACTTGATTTTTACTAAGGGGCTGCTATTTCATATTTTATAAAATGGAAGACTTAATAGAAATTAAATTAACAGAAACCCTACTTTTTAACCACAAAACTCAGGTTTCAAATGATTTGGTTACATGAATTTTCTGACCAACTTCAGCTTTAATATCTTGTTAGTTTCAGTACTTGTCTTGATAAGATTTGTCCAGTAAATACACATATATTTTGCTCTGCTAAGGAGCTTGTAATTCATTGTTTGAAACCCTGATAATTATTTCAACATTTGCCTTAATGAGAATAATTTATCAAATATAAATTTACCTTTGTATGCTAATCAAAGATATTATAATTCATTGTAAAAAATTCCAGTTGTTAAAATCCCTATAGACATGAGTATTTCAGTGATTAGCGTAAATATATAATAACCCCCAAACAGCCCCTTGATATTTTAAAAATATTTCTGCCATAAGTTTATAAGTTATTGTAAATTTTCCTCTTCGGCTGGGCATGGCGGCTCACACCTGTAATCCAGCATTTTAGGCGGCCGAGGCAGGCAAATCACCTGAGGTCGGGAGTTTGAGATTAGCCTGACCACCATGGAGAAACCCCATCTCTACTAAAAATACAAAAAATTAGCCAGCTGTGGTGACACATGCCTGTAATCCCAGCTACCCGAGAGGCTGAGGCAGGAGAATCGCTTGAACCCAGGAGGTAGAGGTTGCAGTGAGCCGAGATTGCACCATTGCACTCCAGCCTGGACAACAAGAACGAAACTCCATCTCAAAAAAAAAAAAAATCCTTCTTCAACATTTTGGGTAAGACAAGGAGAAAAATCAAATTTAGAAACATAGTCTACACAGTGTATGTATTCCGAAAAGATAGATACAAATTGCATTTTATAAATGGTATCATAATTTAAAACTGACTAACGAAATACTGGGGCTAATTCTTTAGGAAGAGAAATAAATGCAACCTAGTTTATCTACCTTGTTTCATGCAATTGAGATTGCAAATGTTAGATTTGTACACAATGAGGTCAGTCTTTACCCAGAGAGAGATAGCTGTCTATAAACAATGTTTTAGACAACTTGCTAATTGCACTGCTTTTTAGACTATCCTTGGGCTCTAGATTAAAAGCAGTCTGTAGTTTTAATGACTGAATCAGATTTTTGGTCTGCAATATAATTCTCTTTCTCTCTCTCTCTCTCCCTCGCCCTCTCCCTCTCCCACTCGCACTCATACATACCCACAAAGTATTGCAGTAAATTGTAGGCAGTTTCTTCCAACTCATCTAATCCCACATTTTGCAAACAGGAAAATATTGGGTAGTAATTCACATTTGTCTTGGTGTCACTGCCTTTGCTATATTTTTTGAATTTTTTTCTCTATGTATAACCTGTCTTCATCTGTTCTTGGTTTTGTGGTAAATTGTTTCAATATTAATGAGAAATGGGATTCTATCACTTTACAAATAACCATCTCTAGAACCTAGTAGTCCTAATTATTTTATGCCTGGAATGTTTTTAGGTGTGACTTACAGAGCTGGATCCTTTGACCTTCGTGTAAATCCAAGTTGAGTTCTCTTTGATAAGAGAACTGGGACTTGTACTTGCCTGGAGAGAGTCCCGTTGTTAACCTAAAGCCTGTGTGGTTCACTGCTGGGTGTCAGTGTGGAATGGGTAGCCCTATTATTTCTCATAAGTTAAGATCTGGCCAATTCAATATTTTACTCTCAAGTATAGTAACTTATTTGTCCTATGTACTTCACTGCCTTTTTACTTATGAACGATTGTCTGAGTCTAAATTTCTCTTAGCTATCTTCTCCTTTCTTCCCCTTCTTCTTTTTATTTTTAGAGATGGGTTCTCACTATATTGCCCAAGCTGGAGTGAAGTGGCTGTTCCCAGGTGTGGTCACAGCACACAACAACCTCAAACTCCTGGGCTCAGAGATCTTCCTTCCTCAACCTCCTTAGTAGTTGGGACTGCAGGTGTGTGCCACCACGTGCAGCTGTCTCCTCCTTTCTAGTGCCGTTGCCTCTATTTTACCTGTTTTCAACAGGTAGATCAACCCTTACCTGTTTTCCTCCAGGTTATGGCCACAGCCTAACTCATTTTCATATTTCCAACTTTACCCCTTTGTAGTAAGTCTTCTGTGGCGTCCAGCTTGGTAACAATTTGCTGAGTGCTTATGACTGTAAGGAACATGTCAAGGCTTCAAGGTATAATACTTGTTGGGCTCTACTGTCACACTGGCTCCCCCAAACACAAGTCTACTTATTCAGATATAGTTTGTTAAGGAGAGCTCCTTATTTTTCCAACTCTGAATATCAAGCCCTTGACTCCACTAGACAATCTTGGCTGTGGGAATTCCTGGGCATGTCGCGTAGTTGGTTGTTAGGTGGGTTTAAACTCAGTGCTGAGTATGCCTGTTGGAGTCCCAGCCACTGGGGAGGCTGAGGGGGAGGATCACTTAAGCCCAGGAGGTTGAGGCTGCAGGACCCATGATCACGCCACTGCAATCCACCCTGGGTGAAAGAGTGAGACCCTGTCTCTTAAAAAAAAAAAAAAAAAACACATAAATAAACTCAGTGCTTCACAAAATGAAAAAAGGTTTTCAAGAACGACAGAATCTACACTGTAAAATAAAAAATATGTCCAAATCCCTGTGCACACTTAAATACAGAGAATGGCAAAGAAGACAGTGGGTCCTGATGATAGCCACCAATTCTTTGAGAAACCTTAACCATCTGACTAAGGAGTAGCTTCTGCCTGTCCCAGATTGGATTATCCACTGTGTGTCCCAAATCTCTTATCTAGACTGGACCGGCTGCTTCTTACCTCCAGCCATTGCCTGTGAATGCTGGGTGTGGCTGTATAAGGCGGCACCATCTCTTTCTCCTGTGAGCACTGTCAGAGGCTGCCCTGATTCCTATCTCCTTTGTTCCAAATCAGCCTGCTCTGAAAATTAGTATTGCCTCTGTGTACTGTGATGATGGAAGAGATTTTAGGTTCCTTGCTTAAAGTGTGAGCTTAAAAAAATATATATATATATCTCATTGAACCAAAGCACGACAGGTTTTGTGTAGCTCCATTAAACATCCCCTAGGTAAGAGTGGATCAGGATGGTGCCATTAAACACGTCATCCACAGCATCGTGTGGGTCATCAGTAGCATAATCACCTTTTAGATTTATGCTCCATGCACCTTTATCGAATCTCACCATGGCTTGGCCTCTACAGTGAAGCTCACAGTATCCAAATAACATTCTCTGCTTTTTCTAAAGATTTGGGTATTACCTTGTGCTAAACTCACACCCTCTCCACACTGCTCTGCATTTTATTCCTATTACATCTTCAATTTTTTTCCCCAGAGGTAAAGACAAAGCAATAAGGCTGACATGCAAATCAATGCAGCCACTAGTTAGTTCCATTTGTGTTTTTGTAGCCATTATTTTGTTCTTATTTTGCTTCCCATTACTGACTAACCCCAAGCAACGCTGCCTCCAAAAACACCCAGGAATGATTCTTGATGTTTTTATTTTCCTCACCCGGTCTTTCATTATCCAGTGAATAATCGAGTGTGATTGATTTAACTTCTAAATATATGTTTGGAAAATTTCCCCTTTCTTTTCTTCCTTACAGCCATGGTACTAGTTTGAGCCTTTCTTATTTTTGACATTAACTGTCAAAGTTTCTTTCTGGTTTCCCTTCTTATATCCCCTACCGTTCCTTTCCCCTCTGCTTAATTGCTAGAATGATCCATTTAGAATATGTCTTAAAATGGTCAATGGTTTAATATGTGAAAGAGTTTCTTTGGCTATCACACAATCTGTCCCTTTCAGCTTTGTTTTGCCTTCAGGCAGTAATGGGATGTTAATCAGAAAATAGTCATTAAAGGCACAAAGTTTATTTAGATGTCAAAAAGTGGTTGTATTATAGTCACTTTGCTTAGATGGAATGTTAGCCCCTGCGCTATCCAACTCCTGAGCTTCTTTGTTTGTTTGAGACGGGGTCTTGCTCTGTCGCCCAGGCTGGAGTGCGGTGGCGTGATCTCAGCTCACTGCAACCTTTGCTTCCTGGGTTCAAACGATTCTCGTGTCTCAGCCTCCCTAGTAGCTGGGATTACAGGCACCTGCCACCATGTCCTGCTAATTTTTTTTTATTTTTAGTGGAGACGGGGTTTCACCATGATGGCCAGGCTGGTCTTGAACTCCTGACCTCAGGTAATCTGCCCAAAGTGCTGGGATTACAGGCATGAGCCACCGCACGCAGCCTAACTCCTTAGCTTTTTGAACTCTCTCTCGTGCTGGTTTGAACCGTAGCCGTCTGTGTTCCATGACTTTCTATAGCTGTGACTATAGGTTGTGGAGCATGCCTGTTTCAGACTGCAGTAGTTATGGTTGTGTCAGGGCCTAGGAGAAATTTTCCCTTCACCCTCTGAAGGTTTGCTGAAAAATCAACTCACAATAGGCAGATTCATTTGAGAAAAGACGTACAAATTGTATTAAAGTGGACATAGGAGCCTTCAGATTGAAGACCCAAAGACACAGGGAAACTGTCCGTTTTTATGCTTAGGTTTCACAAAGTACGGGCAGCCGTGTAGGCATATGGTTGGACGGAAGGGTGTGGTCTAATGCGAATAGACTGAGTGGGGACACCCAGCATGGCCTGTCTGTCCAGATTCCTCTTGGCCTCTCTGGGCAGCTTTCCCTCCTGCTGGTGTGGCGGGGCCCTCTCCGGAATCGGGTCTGGTGACCGACACTCAAACAGGGTGGCTCAGAGAGCGTCTTTGTCGCCAGTTTTTACCCAGACAGGTGGCGGGAAAGTTAGAGTAATACTTTTAGGTTTTAGGGCTGGCTCTGGGGCACAGGAGTTGTGGTTACTGTGACATGCCTGGAGGAGGAGGGATTGTGGTTTCTCTGGTCTCAGGAGAATTGGGCTGAGGAACTGAAGGCAGAAGTGGGCAGAGAGAAGCTCTTGCTTCTGAGGTCTTCCTTTGGGGTATTGTTTCCTGAGTCTCAGCAGTTGCTGTAGATGCTGGCAGCTTTTCCAATAGCTCAGTAATACCAACTAATCACTGACACGTGCTTTTTTTTTTTTTTTTTCCCTGCCATGTGTAAGCAGTACTTGTAATGCAGGGCAGGTATCACTGGAATCACTGGGACATTTGAGGGCAATGCGTCACCCAGTGGCTTGGCTTTTCCCAGTGGAGCATCCTCCACCAAGAACTCTCTGCAGAGGATATGGCTGTTTGTTAGGGGCACACACTTCAGGGGTCACAGAGCACCCCTTGCCAATCATCCTGCTACACGACAGAGCAATTCCGTGCTTAGAAAAGAGCAGTGAATTGAAACAAGAAGGAAGGAATTTCCGTATGTCCAAACCTGGTTACTAGCTGTGTGTTTATTTATTTATTTATTTATTTATTTTCGAGAGAGAGCTTCACTTTTGTCACCCAGGCTGGAGTGCAGTGGCACAATCTTGGCTCACTGCAACCTCTGCCTCCCGGATTCAGGGGATTCTCCTGCCTCAGCCTCCCGAGCAGCTGGGGTTACAGGCGTGCGCCACCAAACCCAGCTAATTTTTGCATTTTTAGTAGAGACGGGGTTTCACCATGTTGGTCAAGCTGGTCTTGAACTCCTGACCTCAGGTGATCCACCTGCCTCGGCCTCCCAAAGTGCTGGGATTACAGGCATGAGTCACCGTACCTGGCCATTTGCTGTTTAAAGAAAATTATTATATAATCCGTGGCCTCACTACCTCTGGCATAAATATTGTCCTCTAAGTTGAGTATTGCTTGTATTTCCAAAAGAAATTCACTTAGGAAAAGTCTACTGTCTAAAGTTTTGCCTCATCTGCATATTAATCTTCTAGTTAAGCTCAGTATAATCTCTCAAATGTTTCAATGTCTTTGGTATTCTTCCCTTCTCAGAGTTCTTCTTCTCCTTCTGCTAATAGTTGAGAAGGTGTAAAGGCCTGCTCTTTCATCCTGCTAGAATGTTTTCTGTGCTTTCCAAATTAACTTTTGATGTTAGTGCCCATGATTAAATGCACACATTGCACCTCTGGCGTTTCCTGGTCTCCGATCTGTGTTTCCAGCACTCCCCGCCCGGGTCAGCCCCCCGGACAGTCTGCGCTTTCTGGGAAAGGTGCTTCCATCCTTGCTTTGTAGGAGGCGGTTGATCCAGTTGTCACTATCTATTATTGTTCTCTTTTAATCCAGCATCCTGCTGATTCTTGACACTTGTTGAATGTACCTAATGGCAGCAAACATGGCTAAATCTTTTTTTTTTTTTTTTTTTTTTGAGAAGGAGTCTTGCTCTGTCACCAGGCTGGAGTGCAGTGGTATGATGTCGGCTCACTGCAACCTCCACCTCCCGGGTTCAAGCGATTCTCCTGCCTCAGCTTCCTGAGTAGCTGGGATTACAGGTGCTCGCCACCACACCCAGCTAATTTTTGTATTTTTAGTAGAGATGGGGTTTCACCATGTTGGCCAGGATGGTCTCGATCTCTTGACCTTGTGATCCGCCCCCCTCGGCCTCCCAAAGTGTTGGGATTACAGGCGTGAACCACCACACCCGGCCAACATGTCTAAATCCTTTATCTGAGGATTTGTATCTAATTCAGAACCCATCAATGCTGAAAAAATTACCCCTTTTCTTTAAGTGCATTTCTTTATGCATGGCTCCATTGCAATCTGTCTTTCCTACCTATTTTCCATGACAAATTCCAAAACGAAATCGCTGTGGAATCCACTGGAGTATTTGTTATATACACGTTGGTTAAGTGAGATTATTTGACCTAATCCAGAGCTTTTTTTGGCCTGTGAGCATTTGATCCTTGTTCAGAGCTGGATAATTGTGGTCAATGGGATTTCTACTTAATGGGATTTCAAACTCCATCACTCTAATATAGTCCCTTTTCCTGATCCTTACTGATCATTCTCTCCGGCTAATTTTAATCCAAGTGAAACTCTGTGCTGTGAATTTGGGACCAAACTTTTCCAATAATAATATTTTCAGAAGAAAACAATGGAGGGATTGTCCAGAATTATTTGAAAATTAGATTCCTTCAGGAAAAATATAATTTGGCCACATTTTACTTCTCTGAAAAAGAAATTGTTAATGTTACAGTGTGACAAAGTCACTGTTATTCAAGTTTCTTATTGTTAAGGCAAAATTCTCAGAGAAGAACCCTAGTCCTTTGTTCTCAGCTGACCTGTCTGGGCCAATCAGCAGAAAGCGCTAGCTAGGACCACAGACACTGAGACCTGTCTCTGAGTAAGAAGCCAGCCGGGCACTGGGCAGCGGGCACCATGACCGCTGCATCCGCTGCAGCAGAACGGACGCTCACGCCACTGCCACTTTCCTCCACGGACCTCACCTCCTTGGGTTATTCATTCCCTTGGAAATCTGAACCTAAATCGAGCCTCAGTTACGAGGACAAGGGAAGTTTCACCTGGCCTTCTTGGATTCTGTATTGGGATAAATCAATAGAGTAGAGGTTTGTATGGTAGGGAATTGCTCAAACATACAGGTAAGGAGTTCAGGAGGTGCCGTGACACCAAAACAAGCCCACTGTACTTGGCCCTGACTTAGTTCACTGCTGTTGCTTCAGTGGCTTCAGGGCTTGCCCTGTCACTCATAAGAGATGTAGGCTGAGAGTGAGAATTTTGGCCCCCGGTGGGCCTATTGTCCTAATTCGTTCTTCTTTCTTTTCTGTGTTATGGATTCTTAGACGCACACAACTAGTAAATCACATGTTTTCAAGTCTAAAATTAAAATAAGTGTGCAAAGCAATGTGGTCAGATGAAGGGGTCATTAAAACACGAATGTTCGGTCATACGTGGCAGCATGGAAATGGGGCCAGCCGGGGCGTCAGGAGGTGTCCCGGCTCAGTCCCGGCGCCCTGTGTGATCACGCCCCTTCTGTCTCTGCTTCAGGAAAGGGCTGGGCTCCGAGGAGATGGTCTCCAGGCCTCCTCCATTCTCTGAGCGTCTGTGATTTTCCAGTCACAGTGATGTTTGCTGAGGGAGTGGGTTGCATCACCTGGCATGATGGTGTGTTTTGTTCTTTTGTGGGGACTGAGGTGGCAGCTGTCTTTGGCATAAACTGAGCTGTGTCAGTGCAATGGAGCTGATGGGCTGAACCTCAAAAGCAGACCCCAGAGAGAGATTGATTCTGACAGTACAGCAGTTCCAGGGAAGCCTTGGTGCCTTGTGAGGTAAGACATGTGGGTGCTTGGGACACCGCTGGTCAAGTCTTCAGTGTAACGTGTGATTTCATTGCTATGGACAGAGAGGCTCTGGGTTCAGACCGTTCTTAAAAGGAACTGGAGATTAAGTCTGCAAAACTGAAAACCTACACAGAAATTTTCAAATCGATTTTTACTTTTGATGATTCCTAATAGTAAAAATGACTATCTCTGTTTATTTTTTTTACTTCTGAAGCCGATCAATTTGTTGGAAAATCAGATCAGTCAAAATCTAATTTTGATGTTATGCAAATACCCCGGGGCCATGAAGCAGCTGGTGGCTCTTATACCCACTCTTCCCCAACACCTCCTGCCAACATTTTCTTCTGCGTTTGATCCTTTTGCTCTTGTCTTTTTCATATTTTTCCTTCAGTATGTCCCATACTGTCTTTGCTCTTTTAAAATATGCATATTTCTATCGTTCTATTGAAAGAAACTGGAATATTTTACCCTAAAATATGCTTCTTTGGCATATTTCGAGATCGGTATTCAGAGGGGCTAGAGAACACAGGAATAGCTCTGAAAAACTGTCCTTTGTGAGGCAGATTTGCATCTGCAGGGAAAATCTGCTCTAGGGAGGTAGACAGACCATGCAGACAGGCTCAGGGGCCCCTTGTCTTCCTCATCTGGATCTAGGAAAGGTTAACTCATGGGAAAAAGAGGCTAAAGTCGGACACTGCTCAAGGTCTGATAGAGACTTTTACCCCATTCCCACCTGCTCCTCCTGAGGGCAGCTCCAGGGTCACAGCAGATTTTATCCACATGACAAGACACCATGTGCTCACCAGGCTGACCCGCCTTCACTCTCCCATAACCTTGTCGCCTCCTTCCCCGGGGAGCCCCTAGCCGCTGTTCCCTCCATAGCCTGGAATGGAAGCTAGTCTAAAAACTTCAGCCATCTGACCCTTCTTTGAGTCTCATGTTTGTGGGACTCCCGTGCCCACGTGCATGTCAATAAATTCACATTCTCTTCTGGCTGTTAAGCCGTCTGTTGTCAGTTTGTTTTATGGACTCAAATTATCAAACTTTCAGAAGCTGGAGGGAAGAAAATTTGCTTCACCTCTACACTATCTATTCCAGATTTAACATCCATGAGTGAGGTGCTGAAGGGCCCGGGTCTGTCAGTATCTTGGAGAATAATGAAGTTTGACAAGCTCCATCCCTGCTAGTGGGTGGGCTCCAGTCCAGGAAGCAGCTCCCAGAGCCTTTGCCCCAACGTGGCAGTGGTACTGTCTGGTGTATTTCAGCCCATCCATCCTGCCTCCCCGAGGCTCACACTCATGGATGTTATGATCCCACAGCAAACCCTCTCACCACATATCGCTCTGGAATACAGGACAGCACCAGGCAATCCATTTCCTAAGTATGATAAGGCCTTTCTCTCTCTTCTTTCTTCCTCCTCCTTCCACATCATAGCAGCCACAGTGCCTTCCCTACTCTGTACCTGATTATCTCTTTCTTCCTGCTCCTCCACGGCTAGCATCCTTAGAAAAGTCAAGACCAGTCACTTCACTAGCTCTCAATGGTAATCGGAGTGTTCAAACTACAGAAGAATATATTATATAGTTCCCTATTCTTGTGTTTTTCGAGGCTATAATTTTCTTGTTCACTTGCTCAAGGTTTCTCCCCTTTCTCATTGTGGGAAAATGTAAATAACATAAAATTGACCATTTTAATCATTTTTAAGTGTACAGCCATAAGGCCTTAAGTGTATTCACATTCTTGGGCTACCGTCTCCGCCATCCATCTCGAAAATTTTTTCACCTTCCAAAACTAATACTGTGTACCCATTAAACAATAACTGGCCACCTCACCCTAGCCTCTGGCAACCACCATCTACTTTCTGTCTCTATGAGTTTGACTTCTCCAGGTACTTCATTACGATTGGAATCATACAGGATTTGTCCTTCGGTGTCTGGCTTACTTCACCGTGCACACTGTCCGCAAAGTTCATCCATGTTGTAACATGTGCCAGGATTTCCTTCCTTCTTAAGGTTGAATAATGTTCTATGATATGTATGCACCATATTTTTTTTACCCGTTCATTTGTCCGTGGACCCTTGAGTTGTTTCCACCTTTTGGCTATTGTGAATAAGGTTGCTGTGAACATGGGTGTATAATCAAAGTCCTTATTAGTAAAATCGAATCTATGGGAGTGCTGACATTGCTCTGGGGAGTAACTACCATTGATTAATGTTTGCAAAAGGGAAATGTTGCAGAGTTCTCTAGTGGATGTTTTAAATTATTCTCTCCTTTGCCCCTTAAAGACACATGGTGCAATTCTAGAACATTAACAACTTCCAAGTTCCTTCATAGCTGGATATTTTCTTTAACCACTTTATTCTTCTGTACACTCAGGTTAGTTTCTTAAAGCAATTGAAATGCTCCAGTTTACTTTGATGCTCAAAGATTTCTAGTATAAGCAGGAGTAGAAGAAATTAACTTAGCACCCAATCTAACATTTTATATAAAATACAAAAATAATTTGGGAGGCTGAGTCGGGTGGATCACGGGTCAGGAGATCGAGACCATCCTGGCCAAGATGGTGAAACCCCTTCTCTACTAAAATACAAAAAATTAGCTGGGTGTGGTGGCATGTGCCTATAATCCCAGCTACTCATGAGGCTAAGGCAGGGGAATCGCTTGAACCCAGGAGGCGGATGTTGCAGTGAGCCAAGATCGCACCACTGCACTCCCAGCCTGGAGACAGAGCAAGACTCCATTTCAAAAAAAAAAAAACAAGTTATTGTAACCACCTGATGGGATCTTCTTGCCCACTGCACAGACAAAACCAATTCACTGAGACTATGGCATTGCAATAGTTTAATTGACACAAGACTGGCCACAGCACGTGGGAGATAGAGTTATTGCTCAAGTCAATCTCTGCCAAAATTTGGAGACTAGGTTTTTTCAAGGATAGTTTGGCAGGCCAGGGGGGTCTCCTTATGAGTGAGGCCATGTAGCTGGTTGGTGGGTCCAAGTGGAGCCATTGGTGATCAGAAGTGCAAAAACCTGAAAAGACATTTCAAAAGGCCAATCTTAGGTTCTAGTATACAACAGTGTTGCTATCTGCAGAAATAATTGAGCATGTTGCAAATCTTGTTTCCTTCAGGATAATGGCTGATAATCGTGCACATCCGTACCTTAACAGAATTCAGGTCCCTCACTCTCCTAACTTGTGGTCTTTTATTAGCTTTGCAAAGGCTGTGTAGGTTTGGCAAGGGCTGTCATGCCCAGGAAGGACTAAAGGCAGTTTGGAGGTTAAAGGCAAGGTGGGGATTGATTAGATACGTTCTCTTTCACTGCAATCATTTTCTCACTGTTACAGTTTTTGCAAAGGTGATTTCATTATGATGGCTTCTTGGGTTTAATTTCACAGATACAAATGTCCACTTACTTTTTTGTTTACTGACACAAAATAAAAAAGTATTACAATAAGCAGAATTAAAAAAAAAGAATAAGCAGAATTAAAAAACAGAATAAGCAGAATCTTAAACTCATAACATTTTAGATCTGAAAGGAATCTTAGAGGCAGTCTGTCCTAACCTCTTTATTTTATAGTTGAAGAAACCCATACAGCTTAAGTGATTCCCTTTCTTTTATTCTATTTATTAATTCATTCATTTGATAGTTACTATCAGCTATGTATAATGCATCATGTTCAATACTATAATACACACAAACATTTCTTATAGTTTGTCCTACTCTTAAAGAACCTGTTTTCTAGCAAGGCAGAAAACCTAGGCATTGGAATTCAACACATATGGAGTCACTCCTATGTTCAGGCCCATGTGCTAGGATGTTGAAGAGAACACCAACATGAACGGAGGGCATCCGCACGCTCCTGAGTGCACACGGCTATAAAGCAGCAAGACAAACACACACTGCGCTGTTAGAAAGGGCTTGAGTGGGGCACCGGAAAGCATTTGGCCTCAGCAGGCAGAGGTGAGACCACTGAGTGGAGCGTGATCACGTCCTGAAGCCGTCAGGGTGAGACTGTGGGGGAGTCCGGAGGCAGTTGTGAGTGGAGGCGGTCTTAAAGATTCTCTCGTGGGCTCTCTCGTTAGGCTGTAGAGATAGAGACACACAGTTCTAATCCTGGTTAAACCTCTGGATTCTCACTGTGACATCCAAACAATACTGAGCCTGCCACACAGGGTTCTTGTGAGGATAAGAGGAGATAACGTCTGTAAGTGCTTCCGAGGCCCTGGAACACAGCAGAATTCCATAGATGTTAGCCACGGTGACTTCTCTACTGTGAAGAGCTTTGCAAGGCCAACCAAAGCAAATGGAGTGGAATATACTTGATTCAATAGAAAATGGGCAGCCACAAAAGGATTTTATACAAAAAAGTGATATATTAATAAATACACTTAAAAATGGTGCGGTGGCTCACACCTGTAATCCCAGCACTTTGGGAGGCTGAGGTGGGTGGATCACTTGAGATCAGGAGTTCGAGACCAGTCTGGCCAACATGGCAAAACCCTATCTCTACTAAAAATACAAAAATTAGCTGAGCATGGTGGCCCATGCCTGTAATCCCAGCTACTTGGGAGCCTGAGGCAGGAAAATTGCTTGAACCTGGAAGGCAGAGGTTGCAGTGAGCTGAGATCGCACCATTGCACTCCAGCCTGGGCGACAGAGTGAAACTGTGTCTCAAAAAAAAAAAAAAGAAAGAAAGAAAAGAAAAGAAAAAGAAAAAAAAACTAATCTGGCAGAATTGTAGGAGAGTGAGTGGAATGAAGGAAGGCAGGAGGTGGAATGAGTGTCAGGAGGAAACTGCAGTAGCTCAGGTGGCAAGTGAGTGTTGAGAGCTTCATTACATCCAATGGAGTAACAGTAACAACAAATTATATAGACGTTCAGGACGTAAAATTGTCAGGCGGAGGAGGAGGACAGAAGCACAGATTGGGTGGAAGGAAGGGGAAAAAGCAAAGATGAACACTTAGCACCCAAGTGAGAGACTGAGAGGAACATGAAAAGATAATTGGAGGTCGGGGGATGATACCGATTTTAAACATTTTGAATCGAAGAGACCAGCAGAGATATCCAATACGCAGGCCACAACAGAGTTAGGTGCAACAGCGTGATGTCCCAGAAGCAGTAACTGGACTTCATAACTATGAAATCACTAATGAATTTGAAAAAAACAGCAGAGGCGAACATGCAGACCAGATTAGAAATGATTTAGAATGCATGAATGGTGAGGCATCGGAAGCAGTCTTTAAAAAACAAACAAAAAAAAATGTGGAAAAAATCAAGTAGGGTGGGAGAGAAAGGGAGCAATTGCGTTTTCTTTCTCTGTTTTAACATTGATGCACCTCATTCTGTTTTTCAGTTAGAAGAAGGTGCAAACAGAGAGGGATCGATTGAGATGTTTTCCAGAAGGAGAAAATGGCTAGAGGCTCCAGGGGAGGTGTGAGGGATGAACATTAAAACCTAATTGAAAAGTTTAACCTTGGAATGGAAGAAAAACACTTTTCCTCTAAGATAAAAGTAAAACAGAAAAGGGATGATAGAAAGCAAAGGGTGATTATAGAAAGCAAAAAGAGAGAAGCTTAGGAAGTTCACTCAGCCCCGATTGCCTCATGAGGCATAATGACAGCAGTTGCCTGCTGGCGTTTGTGCTGGGAAAGAGATACAGCTATGCACTGGCAATTCGGAAGGCGACAGGTGGGCTGAACACCTACTCTGCCCTGAATACAATGCTAAATATTTTCAGTTTATCTCATGCAGTTTGCAAACAATCATGAGAGGGTTTTCAGATGAGACAATGAGGACTCCGGAGCTTTCCCTGTGTTGAGTGTTCAGGGGAGGAGTTGAGTGACTCCCAGCCGTGCGTGCGGGTTGAGGTGGAGACAGCAGGCTGCTGGAGCCACACCGGGTGAAGCTAAGCCTGGAAGCACTGGTAGGATATTAGTACATAGAGATGGGGAAGGAAATTCCCAAACATTGTATGAGCAATTTAGAGTTGGGAAAAGGTAGGAAAACAAACTCCAGAAGAAAGAACACTATTTGTTTCATATGGTTGCTGTAACAAGTTACCATAAACTGGATGAAAAAGTAACAGAAATTTATTCTCACACATTTCTGGAGTCCAGAAATCCAAAACCAAGATGGAGGTGGGGTTACACTCCCTCTGGAGGCCCTAGGAGAAATTTAATCTGTGTTTCTTCCAACTTTTGGTGGCTGCCAGCATGCCTTGGCTTGTGGCCCCATCACTCCAGTCTCTGCCTCCATCTCCACATTGCCTTCTCCTCTGTGTGTCTCTCTCCAATCCCCCTCTGCCCCTCTCTCCTAGGGACACATGTGATTGCATTGACAGCCCATCCAGAAAATCCAGGATAATCACATTCTCCAAAGACCATGTTTTCAAATAAGGTAACATTCACAGATTGTGGGGATCTGTATATGGATGTATCTTTGGGAGTCATTACTAGCACAAGCACTTTACAGAGTATGATAAATGCAATGAAAACTCAGAATAAATAAATCGGGACAGGCAATATATTGAATGTCAGAAAGCAAAATAATAATAATAATAATATAGAATGTCAGGTTTCATACCGTTTATGCTTCTAATAATTACAATGAAAAGATATGAGTTCAATGTATACACACATATATATACTATGTGAGAATCCATGATAATTTAGTAAAAATCAAACAAAAAAAAGCAACTTTTTCTGTCCAACAACAACTGAAGGGGAAAGTTTTGAGGAACAAAATTACAGATGAAAAATTAGATAATTTGTTATTAAGAAGATCAGCAACCCCATCTTCTTAATAACTCTCCAGAAGATATGAAATGATTCTAATAATAACAATTACAAATAATTGAAGACTAGTAGGAGGGTCTTAGTAGGAGGGTGCTACCACCCCTCAGGTTCCAAAGTCTTGCTAGGTTACGCTTTGCTGCTTGAGACTATTGAATAACTTGTTTAACTTAGGTTACAGTAGCTCATTTTGCTGAAATATCAAAAAGGGCATATTTCAAATCACTTGCAAAAAAATATTTTTAACATACCACAAAATCTCCGGTCCATAAATCTGCAGGCTGCATGGTATGCATTTCCAGTGTCAAACCATTGAATAATAAAGGCCACGATCTGGGATGCCCACAAGTTGTGATTTTCCCTTTTCCTGAAGCGTGTGGTTCTTAATGAAGCAGTAGTTTTTCAACCCTTCAAACAACCAAATCTTTATAACAGTTTCAGAACTGTATAAAAGAGGGAAGTGTGTTTCTTCAAACACTGTAATTTCGCTTGCTCAAAGACTTCTTCCATACACAGAGCACCTTCTCTTCTACCCAGCCCATGTAGGGTTCTACTAACAGAAAGAAATGTGATATTATTTCCATCATCATTTGAACTGTGAGCGCCTGTGTAGGTGGGTGTCAGATTCTCACTCAACAGCCAAGTTTGTTATATGGGCTCATGGACCCTCTTTTACTTCTACCTACTAAATGCCTTTTCCGGCTTCTCCGCAGACGTCTGCCCAGGCTGTGCTTGTGCAACTCAAGTGTGCTGCAAAGCCAGCCTCACCTCTCAAGGCAGCCTATTCTGTCTTCACATGGGCTGGAAGGTCCTTCCTCTTCGGCCATTCTCTCGCTGCCAGCTGGAAGATTCTTCCCTTTACTGAGCTGAAATCTGTTTCTCTGTAGTTTCTGACCATTTGGTCTCAGTTATACCCTTTGGACAAACCAAACAAATCGCTTCAAAGCCCAGCTTTTCAAATATTTGAAAAGGGTGATATTGTCCCTTCTTGCACTGAGTCTGTTCCAGGATAAATGATCAGACCTCTTCTGTCATCCTTTATGTCTCCTAAGTCCCAGTTCTCTCTTGTGCTGCTGTTCTTTTCTTGTCACAGATCTTCGAATTCCCTTCCCCACACGGAATCCCATGTTCCAGACTGGCCTGAGCTGTGGGTAGCAGAGCAGAACCAGACCAGGCCATGGCCACGTTGTTTGCTTTTCTTTTTCTTTTTTTTTTTTTTTCTTTTGAGACAGAGTCTTGCTCTGTCGCCCAGGCTGGAGTGCAGTGGTGCGATCTCGGCTCACTGCAAACTCTGCCTCCCAGGTTCAAGTGATTCTCCTGCCTCAGCCTCCCGAATAGCTGGGATTACAGGTGTTCACCACTATGCCCAGCTAATTTTTGTATTTTTGGTAGAGATGGGGTTTCACCATGTTGGCCAGGCTGGTCTTGAACTCCTGACCTTATGATTTGCCCGCCTTAGGTTCATGCCATTCTCCTGCCTCAACCTCCCTAGTAACTGGGACTACAGGCGACCACCACCAAGCCCAGCTAATTTTTTGTATTTTTAGTAGAGACGGGGTTTCACCATGTTAGCCAGGATGGTCTCAATCTCCTGACCTCGTGATCTGCCCACCTCAGTCTCCCAAAGTGCTGGGATTACAGGCGTGAACCACCGCACCTGGTCTATTGTATACTTTTCTTATTGCAGCCTAGAATACCCTAGCCTTTCTACCACCCACCTCACATTTCCTTTCATGAGAGTTTCTAGCAAGGAATTTAAACCTCTCTGGACAGTCAGGGAACAAGGCACTATGCCTAAGTGCTTTCTCAGTCAGTCCATCATTTTCCCCAATCGCCCAGGGGCTTGCTATGTTCACTTGTAACACATCGTATTTGCTTGTGAATACTTGTATTTACCAGCTTGTCATGTGGTTTACTAAGGGGCGCAGTAACTTACAAGAGAAATGTCGAATGCTGTGGATTTTCTCGGAACTTTTAAATAGGGTGACAAGCTGAGAAAGTTGCCTCTTGGCACCTACGCCTCAAAACAGAAAGTTTAAAAATCATGCATTACTTACTTTATGGAAGCTTAAATGAATAAGACCGAATTCTTATTTTCTAAAAAGATGTGCCCAAAGAGTCTCATGGAAAATGGAGTGGGTGTGTGTGAAGCACGATTTGGCTTTTTTTCATGCTACCTTTATTCTCCACAGAGATGCCAAGGATATTCTAGAGGAATCTTAAAAGAGCCAAGTGTTCAGGTTCATTTATGCATTGTTATATATTTTATTCTTGCCTAAACATTTTGAAGAGTAAAATGAGAGATTATAAAAATAGTCCATTTATCATTTGAGTTTATATGTGTAGATAGTAGGCCTAAGGACATCATGAGAAAGAAACTGTGAAATGTTACGCTTTTGAACTGTCACTGACAATGGAGGTGACCTCAAAAAGTGAATAGAGTCTATGTGTATGGAAGTGATGTTGGTGACATTCAGCCTCTGAGCTGTAGTGGGCATCCCTAGACACTTCTGCACTCTCAGTCGAGCCTTCATTATGTTCTTGGCTTTCCCTAAAATGCTTGTGTATTCAGCAGTGCGAGAAAATGAAAAGACAGCAGGGGCCCGGAGGTGCTATGTCGTATTTCAGGGGCAGAAATGTGAAAGCACAAGAGTGGGCTTTTGCTTGCCTTCGGGCTCTGGAGTTCACATAAGAGGGTTTGCTAACTCTCCCATCCCCAACAAGCCATCAGAGGGCTACACAGACCACTTACTTCTGGCTTACACCTTCACAGCTTAGAAGAAGAAGCCTGTGAGCTTGTGAGTATCTGTAGATTCAGTTTTGCTAAATAGCACCTTCTTTTCTAGCAACATTAATTAAACATTTTGATTTTTTTTCTTCTTGTTGCTCTCCTTCCCAAGATAAGTCCAGACAGGTGTGGAGGAGCTGATGCGTACATTGAGAACAGATGGTGGATTTGATGTATCAATTTATGTCTTGCCACCACTTTGGCTGCCCGACTTTCGGTAGGGAAATCAGCAGTATGACTGTAACTTGATCACTGAAATCATTGCATAAAGTATGTAGTAAATTCTCCCAAGAACTGAAAGAGGATTATGCCAATACAATATGAGAACTATCTAAAGAAACTCCCTACTGTCTAAGCATTCCGGGAATACACTGACTTCATACAAGTCTGTGTGTTGGAAACCTCTTAGGAGTCAAGAACTAAAGGCAGTTGAGAGATCATTGTAGGAAAGGGGTCCTCTGCTGAGGAAACCATAGTCTAGATGATAGGTCACTGGTCGACTGCCTGCTCAGATCCAGTCCTGAAACCCACAAAGGCCAATTTAATGGAAATCATATTCTCACCTCTGTTCAGCTCTACTGGACCCTCATTGCCATTCCGAATTTCTTTTTTTCAGATCTTACTAATCCTTTATTTTCTGGAGCCTTTATTTTGAGCCCTTAACAAAAATAAAACTTTTTTATTTAAAAAAATAGCGCATGCTTATTTTAAAAATGAAGAAATACAGAAATGCACAAAGAAGGATGCAAACTGTCACTCAAAGTCCCACTCACCCTGCTATAATCATCATGAATGCTAACTGATAAACGTTAACATTTGTATCAACAGAGATTTAAAGATTAATATTTATGTCTATAAGAACATCCAGATAGAAATGATAGATGGGAACAATTCCCATATATAGGATCTATAAACACGCCAATTTAATTTTAAAGTTAGGTTTATTGAGTTATAATTTATGTACAATAAAATTCAACCATTTTAGATATATAGCTCTGAGTTTTGACAAATACAGTCATGGAAGCTTCACCACAATCCAGATATAGAATATTACCCCCACCCCGTGAAGTTCCCTGTGGAAGGTACTTTGAACCTTCTTCCTCCCCCAGCTCCTGGTGAAAACTGATCTGTCTTCTGTCTCTGTGGTTTTGATTTTTCCAGAAAGTCTCATGGACACCATCATAGAGTAGGTGGACTTACGTGACTGATACCTTTCGCTTAGCAGCATGTTTTTGAGACTCCTCCATAATATTGTGTGTGATAATCATTTGTTCGTTAACAAATTTTTTTTACATATACAGTCTTATTCTGTCATCCAGGCTGGCACACAGTGGCACAATCATAGCTCCCTGCAGCCTTGAACTTCTGGGCTCAAGTGACCTCCCACCTCAGCCTGAGTAGCTGGGACTACAGGCACATGCCACCACACTTGGATAATTTAATTTGTTAATTTGTTGTTGTTGTTGCATACTATTTCATTATACAAATGTACCACATTTTGTTTGTGTATTCACCAGTCAGAGGACATTTGAGTTGTTTCTAATTTCAGCTATTATAAATAAAGCTGCTTTGAACATTTGTACACAGGACTTTGTGTGGATGTAGGTTTTCATTTCTCTTGGATAAAAATCTAGCAGTGGGATTGTGTTTAACACCATAAGAAACTGGCAAATGGTTTCCCAAAGTGGCTGTACCATTTTGCATTCCCACAGCAGTGTTATGAGAATTCTAGTTTCACCTCATCCCCACCAGCATGGATACTGTCAGGTTTTAAAATAATGTAGTGGTACCTCATTGTGGTTTTAATTCACATTTTCCTAATGACTTAAGGATCTTTTTTCTGTGCTTTGTCAATAATATATATTCTTTTGTGGAAAAATCTATTCAAATCTCTATACCATTTTAAAAATTGAATTGAGTTTTTATTAATGCACTTAAAAGTTATTTTTATGGTTTAGATATAAGTTCTTCTCCTGATAAGTATTTTACAAAAATTTTTCCCTGTCTGTGGCTTGCCTTTCTATTCTCTTAGCAGTGTCTTCCACAATAGGGAAGATTTTAATTTTGGAAAAGTTTAGTTGATCAATTTTTTTCTCTTATGGATTGTGCTTTTGATACTGCTTCTAATAAATATTTTTCTAATCTAAGGTCATGACGATTATTTTCTGTATTTTCTTCTTTAAGTTTTATATTTTTAAGATGTACATGTATTTCTGTGATCAACTTGAGTTCATTTGTGTATAAGCTGAGATGTTTGATTTGTAGATAACCACAAGCTCCAGAATTATTTGTTGAAAAAACGATCCTTTCTTGTCTTTGTCAACAATCAATTGACATAGATGTGTGGGTCTTTTTTGTACTCTCTATTCTGTTCTTTTGGCCTATGTTCATATCCTTTCAGCTGTACCACAGTATTTTATTATTGCAGTCTTATGGTAAGTCTCAAAATTGTGTAGTGTGGGTTCTCCATGTTGTTAGTCTTTTAAAGATTTGTTTGGACAACTCTAGTCGTCTACTTTTTCATATAAATTTTAGAATCAACTTGCCGATATTTACAAAAAGAATTCTGCTGGAGTTTTCCTTGGGATTACATTGAGTCTACAGATCAGTTTAGGAAGAACTGGCATCTTAACAATATTGAGTCTTCTGATCCATGAACATAGTACATCTTTCTACTTATACAGATCTTATTTAATTTCTTTTGTCAGTGTTTTATAGTATTCTGCATAAAAATCTTTACATATTTTGTTAGATTTTACCAAGAATTTTGTTTTCAATGTTGTTTTACATAATACTTTTTCAAATAAAGTTCCTATTATTCATTGCTAGTGTATAGAAATACAATGGACTTTTGTATATTGACCTTGTATATTGCAACCTTCTAGACCCACTCATTAGTTCCAGTAGTTTTAGGTAGATTCTTTGAGATTTTCTACACAGACAATCATCTTATCTTTGAATATAACACCTTTTCCTTCTTTCCCAATCAATATGACTGCTTTTTTTTCATCAGTTTAATTTTCAAAAGATACCAAATATAATTTTGCATTAATGCAAGGGAAAAGTGCTATTAAAGAAACCAAATAAAGGAAAGCAGATAAATATTACTTTATCAAGTGAAATATTAGTGTCTAAGAGATCATATTAAAATAATGAAAAAAAGATTTTGAAAATAAGGATTTATACTCAGTAAGTTTTTATACCTCTGTTTCAAATTTAGATATTATTGATACACTCAATCATATGAAAGATAACAACATTAACAATTTTATACTTCTTCTTTTTTCTTTCCCTACCTCCTAATGTTTTGGTTATATTGTTACGTTTATTTTGCCAAGATTATAACACCTTAAATTCTGTAATGGAAATTCCCACAATAATTTAGCTTTAGTTTCATATTAAAGAAAGAATCAATCCTCACACCCATTCTCTCACCACTGCTTCTCCATTCCTGGCATTTTTGCTTGGATGAATAACATATTTCACCGGATTTCATCGTCAGAAGTTGTTGGCATTTTTTCTCAAAAATAATTCGTGCTATATTCTCTGAATTTTCTAGAGATTTATGGTTATAGCCTACATTTCTCACCACTTGTGGTTGCCTTTCTTTTTTCTTGTCTGGATGTCTGAAAATTCTTTCTTCATGCGTGATGTCAAGTAATTTTGAAAGAAAGTATTTTGGTGTCAATTATTCTGTACCCACTTTTGCTGGAGCAGTTTCTGTTATTTCTGGGAATTTTCCTTGGTACAAAATTCTTATAATAAGAAGGTTTGGTGCTATGGTAGTTTCTTCTTTGAGAAATATTATTTATTTGGATCACTGTTGTCTAGCTTCCATTTCTTTAATCTCCTTTCCCATGCTTTCACTCTTATATGTGGATTGCTGTCTCTAATGTATTGTAAAGGGCTATTATTTAATTTCTCAATTTCCTTAACTCTACAGTCTCCCCTAGTTTTATTATTTAACCATGTTTGACCTTGTTTCAATGACGTTACATTACTATGTCCTTGCATAATGCTACTAAATTTTACTAGTTTTTAAATCCAAGCTTTTGCTCAGTAACTTCTTTTCTTCTTTTCCCTTGCTGTATCATCCTTCCTCCTTCCTTCCTTTCTCTTTTTCTTCACTTTTTTCTCCCCATCCCCTCTTCTGTTCTTCATCCTTCTCCTCCACCTCAGTGCTCTGTCTACACAGCTACCAGGCCGTTTTCGTCCTGCTTATGCCTACCACAGACAGTGCTTCTCGGATCTCTTAGTTGCTATCACAAATGAGGAAAATTACTCTGAACCTGTCAACCCTTGTCTGACCACAGTCTATTTGCTTCCAGCCTGTGAGCTGAACGTCGAGTGTCCTGTTCTGTTTGCTTTTCCATACTTTGAAAGCCTGGCAGGAAAGGAAAGGCCACTGGTCCTAAGCACAATGTTTGTTGATGGAAAGGGGTGAGAAGATATCAAGGAGAAACTTAAAAGTATCCTAGTTATTGATGAATACTATCTTGCTACTTTTGTAGAAGATTTTGGAGTAGTTTTCAGTGTTTAACATTTCTTGATTTAAAAATATGCTTTCAAGACATTCTTTAAGTATAACTGACACAATAACAAAACAGTGTTTTTTCCAAGACACCATTCATTACTTTATGTCTTTTACATTTTGATAGGTCAGCTTCAACAGGGCATAATATTTCTTGTTTTGTTTCAATAAGCGGCTTTTTGCAAGGAATCAATGCAGTTATATAACAAGTCAAAGGCATTTGCAAACCATATCACCCCTCCATGCTCCCGACTATGCCGAGTAAACCAGAAGCCAGCATAACAACATGCACCTACAGCCATCTAGACTAACATTAAATGGGAGTGGGTTGCCTTACACGGTATATAGAGGCCGTCTCCTCCTGTTTGAGACGGACGGCTCTGAGAGATTCCGACACGGGCTGCAGTCAGGCGGCGTCCAGGCAGCCCGCGCAGGGGAGAGCCCCGAGAGCCAGAGCTGGACAGAGCCCGTCCGGAGGCTGAGCGTGGCCAAAGCTTAGCTAAGTAATCACGGATAATTTACCTAACTCGCCAAACCTCAACTCTCCAATCTATAAAATGGGAAAGTGTTGACTTTCCTTTTGTTGATTCCTTCCTTCCTTTATTCCCACAACTGCCGTGTTGTGAAACCCGCTGCTGGTGCCACCGTGGCTCGCGTAGACGGTCCGGCGCGGGGCCAAGCAGGGCACAAAGGCGGACCCCGGACGCCTGCCCTCCCCGTGCGGATGCTCCGGTGTGCACGAGGGGCGCTCCGCCTGTGAGCAGACAGGAGCTCCGAGAGGTGGGCCTCCTCGTGAGAAAAACAAGGCCGGTAACGGAGAGAAAGCGGCTGGAGAGCTGGTGCTGAACCAGCTGCTGCGGTGACGGGAAGCTCTGGCACCCACGCGAGCTGGGCCTAACACAGGGAAAGTGGGGAGGGTGGAAGCGGGCGCTGCCAGGAGCCAGCGGAGGCCAGGTCGTGCGGGCTGAGGGCAGGCACTGGAATTGTGCTGTCCCTGCAGGCAGCAGCCATCGGGTCTCCACTGGAGAGTGATAGAATCACATGTGAGGTGTGGAGTTCCCTGGGTGCTGGGTGGAAAGCGCAATGCAGACAGCAAGAGTGTCAGCGGGCCCCAGTCAGGAAGGAATCCCGGGGTCCAGGACAGAGACCAGATCCTCTCGAGTGGAGGCTTTGGCACTGGAGGTGATGAGCAGTTGTTCTACTCAGCAGGTCCTTAGCGACAAAGTCCACAGGACTTGCTGAGGGCTTGGATGTGGGGATGGGGACCGAGGGGCCAGGTATGGCTCCCGGGCTTCTGACTCAATACATTGGGTAGATGGAGTTGTCATTTACCAAGATGGGAAAATAAGGTAGAGGGGCAAGGTGAAGTGGGGAGAGGTGGGCTTGAATCACACACTTGCTTTGCTTTTAGGTCTTTTAATAAGATTGTATAGTGATCCTCATATATGGATATTCTACAAAATGTATTGCTTTTCAGATCATGTTAATACTTACTGTTTCACGTTTCCAGTCTTACTTAATTGCCAAAGTAGAGAAAACTTATTTAAAAACATATATCTGGTATATATGCAAATTCTTGTTTTAATTCTCGCAGGTTTCCTTTAGCTAGAATCAGTTGTTTTGCCAGGTACAAAATCGTATCACAGCAATAGGAAATCATTGGCTCTTTTCTTTTTCAATGTTTATGCAATTATATTTTACCTTAATCATATATACTAAAATCTTCAAGGCTATTAGCAGCAGTGGAAAATGTTTCTGCCTAGTTCCTGATTTTAACTGAAAATATTGTAATGTTATGTCTTTTAGGATACTGTTTATTTTTGTTTTTTGGGCAAAGAGTTGCTATATTTGTCTGCCTGCTTTCCCTCCTTCCTTCCTTCCTTCCTTCCTTCCTTCCTTCCTTCCTTCCTTCCTTCCTTTATCTTTCTTCTTTCTTTCTTTCTTTCTTTCTTTCTTTTTTTTTTTTGACAGAGTCTCACTCTGTCACCCAGGCTGGAGTGCAATGGTGCTATCTCGGCTCACTGCAACTTCTACCTCCTGGATTCAAGCAATTGTCCTGCCTCAGCCACCCAAGTATCTGGGATTACAGGTGCCCACCACCATGCTGGCTAAATTTTTGTATTTTTTTAGTAAAGACGGGGTGTCACCATGTTGGCCAGGCTGGTCTCAAACTCCTGACCTCAGGTGATTCACCTGCCTTGGCTTCCCAAAGTGCTGGGATTATAGGTGTGAGCCACCACGCCTGGCCTAATTTCTATTTTTAATGAGCAATTATCACAGAATTCTGTCTTTTCAGTATGTGATTATCCAAGTTTTTTTCATTTTATGATTTAAAATCAATAGCTGTCTTTTCACTGATTAAATCAAATATATGTGATGCTGATTGCTTGTGTACTCTGAACAGTTAAGAGAACATTGAAGTTTGGTATAGTTTGTAAATGCATTTGAATTGTTACATAACTGCATTAATTTCTTGAGAAAAGCAACCTTATTAAACAAATCTCTTTTTTCTGCTTACCTTGGCTCTTTTAAAAAATACAACCTTTAATGTTTTTTAAGATCAGCCTTTAATTTTACAGCTAATATGTTGAACAGATTGCAAATTATAATAATAGGTTTTATCTTTCTGGTTCTTTTCTGGATGGTTATATTAATATATGACATTATTATGGCTGCTGTTTATTTGTGCCCCCAGGAAGCTATTTTTAAAGGAAATGTAATTAGGTTTCTATCCTTCATGATCCAGAGGTTATTATGGATAATTTGGATAATTTTATTCTTTTATTGAAGCAGATCTCTGACTTATGGCCTCATCATCCAAGAGAAATTGCATTTCAAAATCGGAAAAAGGCTTAAGCTACAACCATGACTAAAAACAATTAACCAATTCAGAGAATACCTTGTTATTTTAATCTCATCAACATATTTCCTGATTCTTAAGGTTTGGTTTGTGGGGCCATGAGTAGTTTTATCATATACTTCAGAATCATGCTAATGTATACCCTTCATTCTAGCATCCCATGTGGCTTAGCACTTAACCTGGGATTTTTATTTTAACTGAATTATTATGTGCATTTAAATAAGCCAACAGTAGTTAGATAGAC
Organism: Macaca fascicularis; assembly: GCF_037993035.2. NCBI lineage: Eukaryota > Metazoa > Chordata > Mammalia > Primates > Cercopithecidae > Macaca > Macaca fascicularis. Next base: position 190,633,406 of record NC_088379.1, on the reverse strand, counting down.
CTCTACTTTGTACTTCCAAGTTCTACCATAATTTGAATTATTGCTACATAAGACACATGGGCAGAAAAAGAGGGGTCATTTAGACGTGGAGGGAAATTCAAAAGCTCACCAGTGGTAACTTTCAAAGACCCTTAGTGGACGTCTTAAACCAATCCTTTTCTTTCAAGCATAGGATTAAAAGTGCTTAGTGATGAAACAACGTGCACCAGGGACTTATTCTGCCGGGGACAGCTCATTCTTTCCAATCTTGGTGGAAGGATAAATTAGCAAATCCCATTTTGGGGGTGAGGCATTTTATCAGTAAAGATCAAAGTTCAAAATATTTAAAACTAGGCCAGGTACGGTGGCTCACGCCTGTAATCTCAGCACTTTGGGAGTCTGAGGCAAGCGGATCACCTGAGGTCAGGAGCTCGAGATCAGCTTGGCCAACCTAGTGAAACTCCATCTCTACTAAAAATACAAAAATTAGCCGGGCGAGGTGGTGCACACCTGTAATCCCAGCTACTCAGGAGGCTGAGGCAGGAGAATCGCTTGAACGTGGGCAGTGGAGGTTGCAGTGGGCCGAGATCGTGCCACTGCACTCCAGCCTGGGCAATAGAGTGAGACTTCATCTCAAAAAAAAAAAAGAAAAATTAAACCTTAAAGTTTGCAATTCTTCTAGTATTCTGCCATCTAGAAGTACTTTACACTCATGCCAAAAGTTGTATGAAGAAGGGTACAAAACACAGAGAGGGTTTGTTATTGAGAGAAACTGAAAAGGATACAATGACTACGAATCGGGGGGAAGGTGATTAATTAAAAGACAATGACTCCATATTATGGAACTTTTAAAAATTATAATATTTGAGTGTCATGAGGGGGAAAAAGTCTTGAAAGTCAGGTTATTACCTGAAAAAACAGCAAAAGACAATACAGACTCCAGAGCGCCTGTTATGGTAAGCAAAGCAACACTGTGTATGTGTGTCACGTGTAGTTACGTATGCACGTAAGCACGGACCTGATCAGTCCTGGAAAGACACGTGCAAACGCTTTCCAGGGTTTACCTCTGAAGGGAGCAGAGGGCTGCGAGGCAGAGCTGGGAGGGAGACTTTCATATTTATTCTCTCCAGATCTGCGTTGCCTGAAACTTCAACAGAGAAAATTTAGTCATAGCTTACGTGTATAATTTTTTAAAGCTAAGCACTGTAAAAGGAAGTCACTCTCTACAACTGTATGCTCCAACAAATATACTTTCTCCGCAGATTCACTCAGTTACAGAGTGACGGGAATTGACCCCAAGGAGAATTAAATGCCTGCCTCCAGGAGACATTTTTGGTTTTTTTGTTGTCATTTTTAATTAATGTTTTAAATTGATAAATGAAAAACTATATATTTATGGTATATTAACACGATGTTTTGAAATATGTAAGCATCTTGGGATGGCCAACTCAAGCTAATGAACATATGGACTACCTCATGTACTTATTTTTTTTGTGGTGAGAACGCTTAAAATCTACTGTTAGCAATTCACAAATTGTTATTAACTATATTTACCATGTTGTCCAATAGATATCTTGAATTTATTCCTTGTTATTTTATTTATTTGTTCTTGCCTTATTTTTAACCAGGAAAGTTTTACCCTCAGAGTTGGATGTCATATAAAACAAGTAGATGAGAACATACTTCCTGGTGTTAGAACTTCCAGGGAATTTCCAAATTACTGCCTCACAGTTTCTCTGAGTCACCCCTATACTTTCATGAGGAAATCTGATCCCATTCAGCCAGATATTCCATAATAAAAATAAAAAGAGTCAAGATTTTAAAAATATAAATATTCACATGTGTGAAGCATTGCGCCAAACACAATATACTCTAGCATGCAAAAAAAAAAAAAAAAAAAAAAAAAAAATCAAGGTAAGGCAAAATGCAATAATAGTTCTTTAACTTTGGGATAAAATAAATGGCCTTGTCCCTATGTTAGGAGGAAAGTCATTCACACAATTCTAGCCAAGGACAACTAATGGAAGGTTGATGTCAGCAAGTAACTGAAAACAATGATGAAATACATAAAGATAGAGCAGAATTTACGTACAGTTAGCAGCCTTATGAAACTATCTAAAAATATCCATAGAGAATGGAATGTGTGTGGGAAATGGCATTAGAAAATGCCTTGGCCCGAAAGCTGCTCCTTAACTTGATTAGGACCTTAAAAATGCATTTTTCAATTACGAGAGAAATTTAGAAATCATAAATATGAAAAATAAGAAAATTAAGTCATTCAGCATGCGTCTTTGGAGTCCTTATTTTTGCACCAGGCCTTTTCCAGGTGCTGAACAAAACTCACCCGAATTCCTACCCTCAGAAAGCTTGCATTCCAATGAACAGATTCTCTATAATTTCACCTCTTTCATAAAACCAGTGGGAGGTATCTGTTTTGATCTTTTCTCCTCGAATTATGCATGCCTTTTTTTCACAGGAATATTGGAATCACAGTGAGCATTTTATCCTTGAAATAATATAGCCACATTTTCCATATTAATAAACATTTTTCAACAGCATTATTTTTGGCACAACACTATGTTCTGGTGCCTAAGCAAATTGTAGTTCAATCTCTTATTTGTTCAGATAATTTTATTTTTTCATTATTATTAACAACAATATGATGGACATCCTTGTAGATAAATTTGTGCACATGTCTAAGACTACTTCAGAATAAAGAATAAGTGAAATTGCAGGATAAAAGGGTTACAGGATGCTCTTCAATTACTGATGAAAGTTAACATACTATTTTAATATTAAAATTAATGTTTGATATAAGCTAGCAAAGCAAAAAGACGTTTATATTTTATTTAATTAAAATAAGGAGGGAAATCACATTATTTAGTTTATATTGGCATAATTATTTAGAATAATATAAATGTTCATGTTGTATTTTTATGTCTGCATACAATAGTCCTCTTTAAGAGAATAGTTTACATATTTTGGCTTAAAAAGCCATTTCTTACACATTATTCTAGGAAATATTTTAAAATTATAGTTTTGGATGGTATGCAGGGTAAATTATGAGCATAGAGTTACATCAAACCCCAGTCTTTCTCTAAAGTATTCATTTTTTATGTAGAAGCAGAGATTATAATCAATGTTACATAATTGATCTACCTTTACGATCAGCTCTTAGCAGCAAAGAAAAATAGATAAGAATTTCCCTATATTTTGAATTAGAATTTCAAACTGTCTTTCCTTGGATCAAGCTTATCAATTTTCAAAGTTGGAAACATAACTAAAACTCTCAAAAATATAGATAGTTTACACTATAATATTAAGACATTTCTTATCCTGCTGGATTTGTATTGGAATCAATGGGAATTCAAGTAGCAAGGCAGGATCTATTGGCAGCTAGCACTCAGGGGAAGACAACATAGAAGCAGGCATCATTAAGAACCGGTTCCTCTTGCTCCATCTCCGTAAGTCCACATAAGGTAAAAGACCTATATACACTTCTGGGATGCAAACAGTGCATCAGAAAAGATTCTAGAGCAGTTTAAAAATAAAGTCATTGCAACATACCAGATGAGGAATTCTATATGGGGAGGAGTAGCTGGGCTGCTCTGTAAGTCTCTGTCTGCGTGAATTGTTGGGGAAAACATGTTTTTGTGTAACATTCATTTTATAATGGCCCTTATTATTTTATTCTTTTAACCAATATTTAATAAGCCTCCTTTCTATGCCAGGCTCTCTGCTAAGCACGGCCCTATGTTGGTGACTAAAGCAGAGGTGGCTGACGTACCTGCCATGGGGGCGTCATCCAGCCTATGCTAATAATATCCCAGCGACTCCCACCTCTAGGGGTCACCAATGAACGTGAAGGTGAGATCAGTCACAGCAGCCGCTGTCCTCCTGAAAAGAATGGGAGGTGTGGAGGGTTCCTCCCTTCCCAGCACTGTATGGGACAAAGACCCGCGGTACCCACCTCCGTGGGATGAGATGGAAGCTCAGGAGACAGGAAGAAAAGATCCTCCCTTTCTCTTTCTCCCTCACCCCAACCACATTTCTCTTTTTCTCTTCCTGAAATTAATCTATAAATCATTTTGATTTTAGGTTCTGGTGACTTAGAAAAACTTAGATTAAAGACAAGCAATTTCTTGTGGCCTTTTTCTGGTATGGAGAGTCTAAGTAATTTAAAACACAATGAAAATGTTTTCCTTGAAAGTGAATGTTATTGATAAATATCATCATTCTTCATTGTCATTCATCCTTGGTCACTTACTGATATTTAGTGCATTCCAAACACACAGATGTTGGCACGTGCATCTTGTGAAATTCCCACAGCTCTGCGAAGGAGGTGTTCACATCCCCCTTGTACAGATGGAGGAAAATGGAAGCTAAGGCTATGCGTGTGGTTTGCCCAGGGTCACACCTCTAACAAGAGGAAGGACCCAGATCAGATTAGATCCTCAAAGCTATAAATCATGCACCAGTTGCCCAGATTAACTGCATTCACTGAACATTACATGCCTCTGATAAAAGTTGCCTGTAGGAGGATTCATTGAATTTCTCTCCTTTCCCCTGGATTTATCCCCAAATATAAATAAAATCAGAGTTTCTATTAAGGGTGACTTCAGAACATGAAAATGAGCCTGAAGCATGATGACAACTTGATGTATTTTTAAATTTTTTTGTGTTTTTTCATATAACTCTTTTACCTCCTAAATTTACACAAATAAAGTTTTTAAAAAGAGAAAATAGATGTTTAAAAGTGACCACATGCTAATTTCAGTGTTTTCCAAAGAACATCTGTGTGGTTTGCTTTGATGAGCAGTATGACGTTAGAGATTGATGAGTCCTGAGAGAAAGAGGTCACGTCTGCATACAAACCAGGCATGTCATCAGTCACAGAAAGCTGCCATTTGTTGAGGTACTCCATACCAGGAAATGTAAAATCAGATCTTCGAAAGCCAGCACTATACTGGGGGGCTGTGCGTCAGAGAACAGGTGTATTTCCAAGCAAGAGTGACTCAGATGGAACGACCTCCCCCTTTCACAGGACCTGCAATATGCCGGTTAACTACAGAACAGCCTTTGGGTGGAGAGAGAGATTTGCTGTCGTAGAGGACATTTCCTCATTCGCGAAGGCAAGGAAAGAAAGAACTGCAGAGCCTCTTTCAGCAGGAAACCACTGCCTGCATGTCTCAAGAATTTTAGCTTTTCCACTCTCGTATTTTTCTTCTGAGTATGGGTTTTAGTGTCCACTAATGACAGCATCCCTGAATTTGATTCCTTCGCTAGGCATTATAAATAAGCGAAGGGAAGCTGTGCTTGGCTTTCTGGGGGGCCCAGGCATTCCTCACAGCACTTGCAGTTAACCTAAGCTCTCTCAGTGTTTCCATTTGTAAAATCCATCTTTGGCTGATTTGTATTTTCACTGTAAGGATTCTTTGTTTCATGGGCTTAGTATTTTTCTGAGTCTCATGTGCTCAGTATTCTCGGAAACATGAATATTTTGAAATAGACTGTTAAGAATGAAAGAGGATTTCACCTGGCTAACTTTTTGTTAAGGTATAAGAAAAACAAAATTTCACTTTTAAAATGTCAGGTGCCTGACATGTACACTATTTAAAGACGATACGTAAACATTGGTTTGATTACAGGGGAATAGACTCTTTGGTTTTATTGATTCAAAGGTGCGTACTAATTGCTTTTCGATAGTTGCATTAACTTTCTATTTGGGAAGTTATTTCCTTTGACTCCCTGAAACTTGCCTGAGGGTCCAGTAATCACTATTGTGCATATGGAGAGAAACTAAAGAGAGAATGACCAACGTCATCTAACCTTGTCTCCTCAAATCCTTGCACAGTGATGGAGGCATAGCAGGTGTTCAGAAAGTTGAAATGAATGAATGTGGCTTCTTTCCTTAATGTTCATGGAGTTATTTAGAGAGACAGAGAGAAAAAAAAAGAATCCTTGATTGACACTGGGTCTGTAAAAACACAGCAGTGGGCTCCTTCCCATCACATCACCTCCCCAAAGGTGGATTCTGAAAACTCTCCCAAGGCCGGGTCCCAGGATTCACCGGGCAGCCCTCTGACCTGCGCACTCACTGCAGAAGGTGCGCGCGGTTCCCCGTGAGGAACCAGCGCAGCATCCGCCCCACGTGCCGACCTCAGACAAGTGCTGGGCAGCGTTTTCGGATGCGGACAGCAGTTGGCTCTCATTAGAGACACAGATATTGTCATCAAAGTTCAAGCAGGATCAGAGACAAACAGTTTGAAACATAACTCTAAAAATGTGGCTGTGGCTGCCAATTATTTCCAGTAAGCCTCCTCTGTCGGGGTAGTTGGGATGCCCGTACTGGGTCATGAAAGGAGGAGACGCAGGGCTCAGAGCTCACAGTCTTCGGTGCCACCCCTTGGGTCAGGCGGTTTACGTCAGACTGCAGTGTCTCCTCTCCTGGAGATTTCATGTACCCTGCAGTTCCCCCGTGCAGGGAACCCAACTTTTCATTCCTGTTTATTTGCAGTAGATCTCAATCTGTGAGCTCTAGATAATGACAATAACATTTTCCTCACTTAAAAGGCAGATAAAAGCAGAAGTTTAGGGCATACAATGGTCCAGTAAGTTTGAAAATGCAGTGTTTTGTTAACAGTGTAAATTACTGTAGTGGTTAGTTGTTACAATTATTTTATTTCTAATTTACAGTACAGTTGATTGAAGGTCTTACTCTCTCCGTAAACAATTAAGAAAGATTTTTCAACTTTTTATTCTCTTGAAACTTATACACATAAAAGAATGGTTGCATCTTATGGTAATATTTTATTTGAAGAAAATGTTAACAAATTAACTGACACCTTTAAATGATTCCTCAAGAAATCCATTCTCCTGGAATTAGAAAAAGAATTTTCTTTTTGCAGCTGGGGAATTTGCTAAATCTGCAGAGTGAAAGCAGAAATGAGGCTCAGTGATTTCCAATTCCAATTCCATGGATCTGTCCATGAGGCTTTGCTCCCTGCCTGGTGACTCTGGCAGACACTCCACTTGTCTACCCAATATCAAATGTCCTTTCTTACTAAGAGAACCCCAGTTGCATCAGAAATGGCAACATGCACAAGTAACAACTACATTTTCCAGCATCTATTTCAGCCAACTTGTTCAATGAGTGAGGCTTCAAGAAATGTTCACATCTGCCTTATCACTCTTGACCTGTTTGCTCCTTCTTCTAACTGGAATGTGGGTGTGGGAGCTGAGGGTGCAGCAGCCGTCTGGTCGGAGCCAAGTATGAGGGCACATGCCCAGGGTAGCAGCATAAAGACAGAAGGAGGTTGAGACAGGGATAATACAGTGGGCCCCTCAGAAAAGACTTCATCTGCCTATATCTACTATGTTCAGTAGAAAAAAATAAACCTTGTATTTGTTTAACCTGCAGTTATTCCGGTTCCTCCTACCAACTGAATAAATTTCCTACCTGAAAAAGTGTCACAATGATGCAGTTCTTCAGTGAGTCAGAAAGATTAAGAAAATATTTTCTATCAATTATGTATAAGATCGCTATTCTTAGAGTTTGCTGTTTGGAACAGAAAACCACCCGCCTGTTCCAGTGCCTCATTTGTTGATGGGGTACTGGCCTCTTCCACACTAGGCAGAGCTCTGTTCAGTTTTCACTTGCTCACCACCAAAGGCAAGTTCTTTGCCAACAGTCCAAGCATTCAGAGGTTTGTTGTGATTGTGTATTTCTCATATGCTCCACAAAATCAACATCGTTTCTCCTCCAGGTTGAACCCCTGGGATTCTGTTTATCTTCGTTACTCTGTACTTAAAGTGGGACATTCTGTGCTAACTTAATGAACGTGTGATTTATAGCTGACAAACTGTCCAACCACTGCCTGAGACAAGGGGTTTTTCTCTACTGATTCAAAAATAATACTCTTTGCTAGAGTACTGACACAGCATGACTTGCCCCTGGTGATGGAGACAACTTCCCTGTCACTGTTGTGCCAAACACCTTTAGCTTTTCTCTATTCCTCTAAACAGACTTTATAGAGAGGTCACAACATGAAAAAAATTACAACCAGCGGTGGCAAAAAAAAAAAAAAAAAATGTGTTTAGCCAACACTCTTGATATTAAATAGTGATGAGGCAATTTACTAAAATACTAGTTTGTCTATGTCGTCTTTGTTTTTTCCCTCTATGCCCCTCAACCTAGCACTAATCCCTCCTTCTTGAAATTTTAGGAGCTGGAGTGTCCTTTAGAAAGTGGAAGCTTTTGGCCGGGCACGGTGGCTCACGCCTGGAATCCCAGCACTTTGGGAGGCCGAGGCGGGCGGATCACAAAGTCAGGAGATCGAGACCATCCTGGCTAACACAGTGAAACCCCGTCTCTACTAAAAATAGAAACAATTAGCTGGGCATGGTAGCATTCACCTGTAATCCCAGCTACTCAGGAGGCTGAGGCAGGAGAATGGCATGAACCTGAGAGGTGGAGGTTGCAGTGAGCCAAGATTGTGCCACTGCACTCCAGCCTGGGTGACAGAGTGAGACTCCGTCTCAAAAAAAAAAGAAAAGAAAACAGAAAGTAGAAGCTTTGAATTTCTTCTTGTTACTCTACTCCTCTAACTAAATTCCTGTTAGAAGTTTGAAGCACTTCTTGTTTTTTATAGAGGCTGAAATGAACTGACTGATATTAGGGAGTGTCCAGAAGGAAGGGAAGAAAGGACTTGGCCTTTAAAGACCTCAAGAGGGAGAGATTTTCTAACAGATGAGAAGGAACTGGGGCGCTATTTGTGCTGGGAGTAGTTAGTGGGACCCCTGAGGGTTGGCTGTGTAATGCCCCTAGAGAGGGTGCCCCCTGGAGGTGTAGGTGCCCTAGCCTCACTGGGAACTTTCAGAGCCAAGTACGTCAACAAACAGTAGAGTCCCCAGACCTGAAGGTAATTTAGAGAGGGTCGATAATGGACAACATCTGTCCCAATGCCTGGGACCGCCCTTCAATCCTGAGCCTAGACCGATGTCAGGACCTTTGCATTGCATGACAGGAATGGAGCTCAAGGGAACAAGCAAGCAATGATGATTGGGGTTTCATTTCCTGTCAGTCCAATGGTTGAACTCAAATTTGAGCTGTGATTTAAACAAGAAATGTGATCATTCCTCCCCCTGACTTCTTGGACTAAGATTTTCCACCTACTGTATTATAGATGAAAATCAATAAAAGATATGCAAACACAGATCCTGCAGACATGATAGAAAGTCCTTCCACCCTGGTGCATTTTTTCTCTACTCGTGGCTGTTTTCATATCACGTGAAGAGCGATCATCTGTCATAACTCAAAGCCTAAATTAGCTAAAAGTTATTTAGCCCTTTGCTAATAGGAAGTTCTATTTTTATCTTTAAAGTAAACCTTCTGGCCAGGTGTGGTGGCTCACGCCTGTAATCCCAGCACTTTGGGAGGCTGAGGCAGGCAGATCATGAGGTCAGGAATTTGAGATCAGCCTGATCAACATGGTGAAACCCCATCTCTACTAAAAATACAAAAATTAGCCGGGTGTGGTGGTGTGTGCCTATAATCCCAGCTACTCAGGAGGCTGAGGCAGGAGAATCGCTTGAACCCAGGAGGCAGAGGTTGCAGTGAGCCAAGATTGTGCCACCGCACTCCAGCCTGGGTGATAGAGTGAGACTCCGTCTCAAAAAAAATAAATGAATAACAAATAAGATAAAATAAACCTTCAACATTTTAGTATACATTGCGTTACTCCTGAAGGAGATCTCTCCTCATTAGAGCACCGTGAGAATTGTTTTCTCATAACTCAGTCCTGCCTTTATTCTCCTGTTCCTTAATGCCAATGCTTGGGCATAGAACACTCGCTGAAACAAGCAATTTGTATTAAGAAGTGTACATTGATTGGTGCTGGCAATTCAGGATATGGTAGCAATAGTGATAAAATAAATTGTGAGGTGGCAGTAATCTGTGGGTTTTACTGAGGTTTCTAGACAACATTCAAGATAGGAAACAAGTAGCTTGTCATAAAGTGTAATTTGTTATGTAGATTAGAACTGAGAATTTTGAGATGGAGAAAAAAGAGAAAAGAGGTGAAACGGTCTCTGTTTTGCCTAGAAATAATTCTCTCTAATGATTTGAACTAAAGCAAGCGAATCCGTTATTACCTTCACTGTATATGATGCAACAAAAACCAGGAGGAAGAAACATGATGCTCTCAAATGAGGCTCGCGTCGCTTACAAAATTGAATGTGCATTAAGTGCAATATATGTGTGAGTGTAAACTTGTTTTCCATAAGAGGGGCAGTTCTATGTAAGTAAAACCCAGTTCCAAGGCAAGGTGTTTGATTTAAATTCAGTCTTCTTACTAACAATTGGAGTAAGTGAATTCAATGAAATTAAGTCTGATTTGGGACAAGTTCTCCTTTTCCGCTTCCTGGTAAACACTGTGCTTGGTTTATTTGCTGTGAGGCTGGGAACACAGGCACATTTAATCTCAGGACTGGTACTCACGGAACGCCAGCAACCCCGGCCACTCCTTGGTAATCAGTATCTTACGATGACAACTGGTTGGTGACAGGAACCTTTTAACCACAGAAACCAATGCAAGAATTAGAAAACAGAAAACACTCTCAAATATGACTACATTTTTGAGGCATTCTAGGCCTTCTGGAATTTCCCTTGGCAATTTGTACATACCATAACCTGCACTTCCTGGGCGAGAGTTCACAGAGACACATGGCAAAAAGCCTAGTTACATCATACCATTTGAAACCAGTTTGTGGACAGTTTGTATTTCAGAGCCAAACCTGTTTTATAATTAAAATAAAAATCTCAGCACCATGTGTAAGAGAAATTAAAAGGTATGTTTATCAAGAAGGAGCTAGAATTTTCATAGTACAGTATCTGATAAAAAAATTGGGAGCACACTGTAAAACCCGATGGTGCCACAGCTTGACTAGCATTCTCTGAGACCAGAACCAGAGGTCATATTACCAAGGACTAAAGAAACAGATAAAGCGCTTAAAGTGGAAGGAAAAGTCTAGAAGTTAGGCTAAGAGTGCATTGAACATGTCCTGAGTGGATGAACTCATTCCTTTAGGAAGGATGCTCTTGACATGGCGTTCTGTACGTTTCCGTGTTCCCATTCTAGAGCTTAATACGCCTTAAAGGCTACAGATCTCCTAAGTCTTTCAGGTTTTGTTTTGTTTTTGTTGTTGCTTTTTTTAAAACCAGTTCTCAAGGGAGACTGGTAATAATACATCTGCTGATTTTAGGTCTGAGGTTTGCATATGACACTTCAACCAGGAGGATGATTTCCAATAGAGTTAATTAGTGGGTGTTGATGAGGATGGGGGAATGGGGCAAGAAGTGGAAGCAGCAGGGAGAAGCAGCAGCCACAGTGGAGTCACGGAAATTGCTGCCCCTTGTTCCTGCGCAGGGGGCCACGGTGCACTGTCGTCACCGCACCTGTTAACGGTTCCATCACTTGAGTTAGAGGTTGATAACCAAACTTATGTGAATTATTATCTTTGAGTAATAAAAGGAAGTCTAAATTACTCCATCTTGGCAGCCATATCAAAGACAGGAAAATGCAACAGAAAGATGCCCATGGTAATGTCGAAACTGAGCTTTCATTTTGGGAGCTGGGAAGGTAGCAAGAATATGGACCAGGTGTGGCAGGTAAAGATTTAGCCCAAAGCATCGGCTCCTCTTTTTCTGCTATCCACCACTCCCATTCATCCTTCCCCCATTCTCAGTACACACAACCCACCATCCAGCGATATGCTTTTCTTTTTCTTTCTTTCTTTTTTTTTTTTTTTTGAGACGGAGTCTCGCTCTATCGCCCAGGTTAGAGTGCAGTGGCTTGATCTTGGCTCACTGCAAATTCTGCCTCCCGGGTTCAAGCAATTCTCTTACCTCAGCCTCCCAAGTAGCTGTTATTACAGGCACCTGCCACCATGCCCGTCTAATTTTTTGTATTTTTAGTAGAGACAGGGTTTCACCATGTTGGCCAGGCTGGTCTCAAACTCCTGATCTCAAGCAATCTACCTGCCTCAGCTTCCCAAAGTGCTGGGATTATAGGCGTGAGCCACCACACCCAGCCATTCAGTGATCTATTTGCTCTTACCAAGGCATTTTGTTTTAGTAAACTGTTAAATAATTCTTTGCCTGCTCCCACTTCCCAAATCTTTAAAATTTAATTTGATGAAGCAAATATAGTGATAGTGGTGATGATTTCAAATCTTCAAATGTAATAATCATCTAAGTTTCAGCTGGATATTTCTAACCTAGTTTTTTGCTTTATAGAAGAGTTTACAAATCAGCATGTAAAAGTCTTACTGTACAAGTAATAAATGGAGCATCACAAAAATAAACACAGTCCTTTAATTCTAAGAGACCACTTCTTTTTGGGGCTTTTAATCTCTTTCTTTGAATCTAATGTTTAGTTGTGGGAAAATTCAGTGTGATATTCTTTGCTTCAAAAGGTATTTTATTGGTTGCATGAGTTTTTTTCTTGAGGTATGTTTTTGCCCTTCTGTTATACTCTGGCTTTTTATAGTATAATGAGAACAATGACCTCATTCTCTCCAGTTGATAATAATAATGGCACATTTTTTATAACTTGAAAAGGCGTCTGCTTATTGATATGAGAGTTAAAATTAACTATAACACAAGAGTTAGCCATTGCATACTTCACCTTATCTTGCAGGCCACAATAAATAGGATGGAAAACATGGAAAGCTTGTGGTTAATCTTTGTAAATGATAATCTGTGTTCCTGCAGAGACCTTTATCTTCTTTTTATGCTTTATTTCATAGCAAAAAAATTAAACAAAGAACCCCATGTTGTTAAATATAGCCCTTTCTGAATGGTAAAAACAACACTAAAAGGGGGAGAAAATTAAAGTCCTATAATGAAGAGGTTATATTTAATTCACAATCATAGCATTTGATAGATTAACAGAAATGTAAAAATTGACAAGCTGGTCTTCCACACTTTGGAGGTGACACACGTCTTCCACCGAGGTCCACACTCTAATTACATTTTCTGAATATAAGTCTGCTTAGAAATCATAAAAATGCTGTGAAAACTGGAGGTTTAGTTCTAAACAAGAAGAAGGATGATAAGTGAATTTAAAGACCCTGGCAAGACAAAAAACTTGAAAGCTGAATAATTAAAATAATCTTATGCAATAGCACTAGTATTTCTAAACTAATCTGTGAAATAACTTAATTCTAAACAAATAAGAAGGCAGTATATTAAGTATGTGGTCTTTTTGTTTATGAATTAAAACTGTGAGTACATTGAATTGGAGATAGTGGTAAATTCCAGAAGGAAATAAGGATAGGACGTTGCACAGTATTTTAATGATCCATCCACGTACCTGTCTCCCTAACTGAATTAAAATATCCTTATAAGACTGCATATCATTTTTATCTCTTTTTTTTCAACCTCAGTACCCGACATTGCCTGGCACACACAGGCACTCCATGAAGGTTTATATTATACACATTGTTGAAAGAAGGCAGATCCCATCATTCCTATTCTAGGCCACTGCTCTTTAAAAATGTTTAATGCCATGCTTTCCCTGATGTAAAAATGCAAATCCATGTGAAGGGATGTGCCTTTAGTCTAATCAGCATGGTACACATTAAGATAATAGATAATTTAAGCTACTTGAGAGCTTCCCATGATTCCTTCCCTATCCCACCTATTCACTGGCCTGGCATGCAGGGCATTGGCACAGGCAGGATGAGGGGGCATAGAGGTAGGCACTAGACCCGTGAGCAGGTTGGGCTACAAGAGTCCCAGGGGCTCTGCAAGAGCAGGCGGATGGGTACTAACCATAAATTGTACCAGCTGCCCAACTGTAATTATGTTCAGGCTGAACCACCAGTCCAAAGTGTCAGGTGTATTTGAGAAGGGAAGACAGCCCCACCACCCACCTCAGTGGAGTAAGCAAGAGGGGACCTGAGGTTGAAGGACAGAGGAGGAAGAGGCAGCCTTCCTCACACCAGGGCAGAAATGATCCTGTAACGTGGAACATTCATCCAGGAAATATGTATTTCTTGCATATTGTGTGTGAGATACTATTAATTGTTTTAAAAATACATCACAGGCAGTGGCTACCTTCAATGAGCTGAGAATTTTATAAAGAAGTCAAGGGCTTAGATAAGTGCACCGCAAGGTAAGCAGTGATCTCAGCCACAAGAGGGATCTAAGCAGACCTTGTGTTTGGGAGAGGAAATTCCCTTGGCAGTCATGCCATCATGGCGAGCCTGGACTCCCATCTTGGGACCCACCGGGTCGCAGTCCTTACTGTAATTTAAATGCAATTTGCTCAAAGTCAAATATATCCTGTCGCTCTCATGCCTCTACAACCTGTCAGTAGCCATTCTTCGTTGCTTTTCGGATCACTGAAACCCCACCCCATGGCCTACAGGGCTCAAGGCCCTGCAGAATCTGCTTGTATGCCGTCTGAAGCTTCTAAGCCTGGCACCTTCACACCGGATCTGTAGTCACGGCCCAACTCCTACTGGGTCCCCCTGTTGCTGTTGCTTTTAGTAGTAATGCTTCTCTCTCTCTTTTGCACTTGCATGCATACACACACACACACACACACACAAACACACACACACACCCCCTGTTTTTGATTCAATTTGTATAGTGTTTCCGGAAATTGCCTTCCTCTGCATACTCTCTACTCTGGTAGTTGCTGTGCTTGTAATGCTCTTCTCCCTGCTCCCAGCACCTTGTTCATGCCACCATCATCTCTCATCTGGACTATTGCCAGCCTTGCCCAGCTTCCAGTTGCCCCCTTGTATCAAGTATCCACACAGCAGGCAAGGTGTTGTCTATAAAATAGAAGTCAGGGCCGGGCACAGTGGCCCACGCCTATAATCCCAGCACTTTGGGTGACTGAGGCGAGTGGATCACAAGGTCAGGAGTTCAAAACCAGCCTGGCCAAGATGGTGAAACCCCGTCTCTGCTAAAACTACAAAAATTAGCCAGGTGTGATGGCAGGCGCCTGTAATCCCAGCTACTTGGGAGGCTGAGACAGAAGAATCACTTAAACCTGGGTGGCAGAGGTTGCAGTGAGCCAAGATCGCGCCCCTGCGCTCCAGACTGGGCAACAGAGGGAGACTCCATTTCAAAAAAAAAAAAAAAAATAGAAGTCAGATCTTTTTCCACCCCTTTAATTAAAATGCATCTGGAATAAGATCCAGATTACTCTCTGGGACCGCTGAGGCACTCTGTTAGCTGCCTTCTATCTCCCGCTCCAACCTCATCGTTTGAACCCTTCCTGTCCTCCCGCCGTATCCTCTGCCCACATTAGCTTCCTTTTGGTCTCTCAAGCACTCCAAATACCCTCTGACTGCACAGACTCACACATTCCGTATGCTCATGTAAACCAAAAATAAAATTCTAAGCCTCCCACTCGACTGATGGACCCCACCCCGCAACCTTCAGCCAAGGGCATTCCAAAGAAACTTGAGAACATTCGTTCAGGCCACAGTGGGAAGTGGAAGTTGGACGTCCCTCCTTATACCCTCCTCCCTTTGGAGTTCAGGCACGGACCAGCATGAACATTAAAACAGAAATCTGCCGACAAAACACTCTTTATAGCAATAAGATACCAACAACATAGATAGCAGATTCTGAAAGAAGTTGGAGTATTTTACCCCAAAATGTATTTCTTTGACATCTTTTGAAATACCCCAGCAAAGCTGTCTCATGGGGAAAGTCTGCATTCTACAGAGAACCCCTTTCCCTTTCCATGTCTTTTCTCTGATCCAGGAGAGAATAAGCTAAGACTCTGGCATCTTTTTAAGTCTGATAAGGAACATTTACCATCTACTGTCTCTGAAGCTCGCTACTGGAGGTTTCACCTTGGTTTCCACGACTTCTTATCTTAACCCAGACCCTCCTTTCTATTGGGTCCAGGTCTTTAGATAATAATCTAACTCTTTCAACCAACTGCCAATCAGAAAATCTTTGAATCCACCTGGAAGCCTCCCGCCTGTGGGTTGTCCCGCCTTTCCAGACTGAACCAAAGTACACCTTACATGTGTTGATTGATGTCTTATGTCTCCCTAAAATGTACAAAACCAAGCTGTAGCCCGACCTCCTTGGGAACATGTCCTCAGGACCCCCTGAAGCTGTGTTATGGATTACGGTCCTCACATTTGGCTCAGAATAGGCCTCTTCAAATATTTCACAGAGTTTGACCCTTTTCACCAGCACCAAGAACATTCTTCTCGCAGATGCTCCCACAAGTCTTCTGTTGAATGGGGTTTCAGCATGAGTGCCAGTTCCAAGTGAGGCCCTTTCGAACCAGCCGAGCTAAAGCCAGCTCTCAGGCACTCCTTTGTCACGTGCTGTCTTTATTGTCTGCATGGCACTCATTATTGAAATTATCAAGTATTAATTTGTTTACTTGTTTGTTTATTTACCACCATCCTCTGCTCTGGAATGCAAGCTCGTTAGGAGGAAAAACCGTATCAACCTTATTCATCCAGTGGCTGGTGCCATCTTCGAGACTTATAGGATTCAACACTTGCTTCCCGAATAAATGAGCCAGTTTTCTTTCTCTTGCTCCTCTCCGTCTCCATTCGCTCATTATATGTTGTGTGATCCTATTTCATATCTAGTGGAAAGTTTTCTGCAACCTGCACCTGCTTATACAATTACAAGTGACCTTTTATATATGGACCATCTTTAAGCAACCTCCAATGTTAAAAAGGAAAAATATGTTAATAATAAATTATGGAAGGATCTTGAGCATATTGTTAAAACTTTAAAGACTCAGTGTCATGTTTATCTGCCATTCATCTCTCTGCATGACTCAGTGTTTGTTTCTTTACTTGTTCGTTGTCTCTAAGCACCTGCTTTTGGAAATAATTGCCATCAGCACCTTAGTTTTTTGTTGATTATGCACTCCCTACAGCTCGAAGTTTCTATTGCCTCTGCCATATGCTCCCATTTATTCACTGTCTTTTATAGGTCACCCATTGTGCCCCGCGCAGTGAGAAACAAAGGTGACTTAAAAACGATCCCTGACCTCAGGAAGCTTGCAAACTGCTAAAAGAGATGGGTACTAAACCAGCAAACACAAGATGTATCATAGGATCTAGAATACACGTATTTATGGGGAATCATGGGGGTCCAAACAAGACAGAGTGGTCAATTTTCCATGAGAATGAGAGAGGCAGGAATGCTTTAGAAAAGAGTGATCTTGCAGAGGAGGAACAGACGTTCCTAGCAAGGAAGCAAGGTTGGCAAAGGCTGGAATTGTAAAATCACCCAGCACTTTGAGGAACTGCACAGAGGGTGGGAAATGCAGGATGTGAGGCAAGTGGATTAAGAGATAAGAGAGAGGCAGGCACAGCGTGGAGGAGCAGCTAGGAGGGTAAGGTATGCTCTGCTGAAACATTCGAGTTCTGTCTCATGGGAAAAAGAACCACTGAAAGTGTTTACTTTCTACCCTAAGGAATCCCAAGAAAGTCACAGTCCATTCACAGAAGAATTCTTTTTCTTCAAGTTTTCTGACTGAAATAAGTCCAATTATGGCCATTAGTATATGTGTTTAAAGACCCAGAAGAAACCTTCTAACAAACAATAGACTCCTTAATCTCCAATAAGCCAAGTGTGTTGTTGTTTTGTTGGCAATTTCCTGCAACATTTTTCTCATGCTTGTTTTCCACTAGCCTTTTGGGTTCACCAAAACATTGTATATACTCATTCTATTGTGTAAGTGGACTACAATCTCAAAAATGAGAAAAGTTCAAAGGCTTTAGAGGAACTAATAAATAATCAGTAATTTCAAGGCATCGATAGAGACTGTTGTAAATCTCCAGACTCCTGTTGACGTTCTTAGCCTCATTTTTGCTCTTACTGCAAGAAATAAATGAAGTTGTCACAAGGAAAGAAAATGAAAAGTTGTCACATTTTTCCCGTACCTTTTGGATTTTCTCAAATTATTACACAGAGTATGGTCATGAAGCCAATTAATTCTTTAGTTAAAACATGTTCCGTTTTATGTTTAAAAGTAAATTTTGATCTTACTCATCATGGTAGGTGATGTGGGTTTCTTTAAGCCTTGTCTGTGTCTCTCCCTTAGTGCCCCACTATGCACTGCTGGCATGCCTGAGAGATGTTGGTGCTTATGGCAAGCTCAGCTAAAAGGCATCTGGTGGAAAGGAAATGTGGCAAATGGCAAATCTGAAATACCCAACATATGCTAAGCATCTTATTTTACCATATTTTTTTTCTGCTGTATAAGGGAGAAAGGGGAGAAAAAGTGAGATTTTAAAATACAGAATTAAGTAGTTATCTTAGTTTGTTTTCTGTTGTTCTAATAGAATATCATAGACAGAGTGATTTATAAAGAATTGAGGTTTATTTAGCTTACAGTTGTGGTGGCTGGGAAGTCCAAGACTGGTGAGGGCCTTCTTTCCGCGGTGGAGGGCATCACCTGATGAGAAAGCAAGAGCTTTTCAGCTCCAGTCTCTCTTCCTCTCCCTGTAAAGCCACCAGTCCCATCATCATGGGGGCCCCATACTCATGACCTTAGATAATCCTAATCACTTCCTGATATGGTCTGGCTCTGTGTCCAAACCCAAATCTCATCTCGAATTATATCCCTAGGTGTTGAGGGAGGTGATTGGATCGTGGGGGCAGTTCCTCCATGCTGTTCTCATGACAGTGAGGGAGTTCTCATGAGAGCTGATGATTTCAGTGCGGCACTTCCTCGCTTTCTCCTACACATTCCCTCCTGCCACCTTGTAAGGTGTGCCTTGCTTCTCCTTCACCTTCCACCATGATTCTAAGTTTCCCGAGGCCTTCCCAGCCAGGCAGAACTGTCAGTCCATTTAAACCTCTTTCCTTTATAAATTACCTAGTCTTGAGTATTTCCTTATGGCAGCATGAGAATGAACTAATATACTTCCCAAAGGCTCCATCTCCAAATACCATCAACATGTAAATTTGGGGATTAAATTTCCAACACATTAAATTTGGGGAATATTTCAAACCATAGCCATAGTAAAGGAAAATAGAATATTTTAACTTATGACCCTTTTTAAAAAAAAGTTACTGGAGATGCTTTAATGCTATCAAAAATCTAGAGATTTATAAAGCTCACAAAGGATTTAGCTGTAGGCAAGATAGTGGGGTCATAAATGTGGGGGTTGCAGGGAAGAAGTGACTTCTATTTTGTATCTCCTACATGCCAGGCAGTGGTCTAGGCATATTAATTCTTAATCTTATTTATTATTTGCTATATGGTATTCTTGGGATTTTACCTAAAAGGAAGTGAAAACTCAATGGGTTAAGAAACTTCCCCTGGTCACATAGCTGTGTGGGAGGAAATGAAATTAGAATCTGGCCTGATCATGAAACCCATGACCTTTCTACTGCATGACACTGCTTCCTCTAAACTAGGAACATCCTAGTTCAGATGCATGCTTTAAATTGGACATTGGACTAAATGAGTAACAGAACGGAATGTGAGAAATGCACTGATTTCAACTCCAGTGTTTGTTTGAATCGTATACGTTTTAAGAAACAGCTAAATTGGAGTGGAAAATACAACAGTGTTGTAATCCAAAATGTCAGTTTATACCTGACTTACATTTATTGTGCTATGTGCTGAGAATCACAAAGGCACATTTAATTTTATTAAACACAGTGATTCATTCCATAAACTTAACAACCAAGGCAGTGCCTTGTCATCTTTTGACAACTACCATAGTTTACTTCAAGTAACTAAAAGAACATGGTGTCTTCATGCTAACTAGGATCTCAGATGTAAATGACAACAGCAGACATCTTAGATAGGATGTACGGTGGTGAAGGAAGACTTTGGTGAGTAATAAGTTCTCGGATGGATTTGGTGGGAGTCCCAATATCTAATGAGGGTATAGACACATGGTTTCTATTCTGTCTTAATTCCTGGTGATTCTTCAGTGTTTGTATTTACCGAAGAAAAATAGACCTCTCTTACTGTGCTTTTAGAAAATGCTTTCTCGAATGGTTTTCCAGAGAAGAAAATTTGTTACCAGATCAATGTACTTAAGGAAATGAAAAGTGCTTGATTAGCAGCCAAGGAGCCTCCTAATGAATTGACATTTCCCTCCAGGGATTTCAAGTGGTTAATAAAATCTAGTGCTGTCAATGCAAAGTGCTTATGTTTGCTATGTGCTGTGTTGAGGTACACTGGTAAACACTGATACAACATTAAGTGGAGCCCCAAAATAGATGAATGTGTGTGTCCACATATGTACTGGAGCAAAAGCTTTATCTACATCCCACACCTGAGCTGTGTAGCTGAAGGTAAATTTACCACACACACAGCTTCAAATGCACTCTTCATAAACCTGACACCTTCAGAGGGGAAGGCCTCATTTACTAACCTGAAAACAGCAATAGCTCCTAAAATCCTGGAGAGAATGTAAGACTGTATTTCAAGGAAAAGTATGCCCTGGATCAGATAAAGCAATTAATTCTTGGAGAAACTAATAATCTCTGATGGTTTCTACAGAGGCAAACAAACCATTAGACTGGTCTTTATTATTACATCATTTAAATGTGTCTATAAATATATAATGAGATTTTTTATTGTCTTTATGATGTCTTCATATAAATGTGTGTGTACAAAACACTCTTATTTTAAGTCTTAGAAACCCACTAATTCTAGTGGAAAACGTTTTAGTGTTACAGGAGAGTTTCACGGCACTCAAGGGCAAGGATGCATTTGGAATCAGGGACTAGCAAATTCTCTCTCAGTAAACTAACTAATTAGCTAACTAACTCTCTCTCTTTTTTATTTCTTTCTGTGAAGCTCCTTCATTCCTCTTTCTTGTGGGGATTTCTGTAGCCTCCACAATTTCTAGTTGGGCATCTTTCCCATTAAGAGAAACACTTTGAGAGTAGAATCTCTTAACTTCAAATGCAGATTCACAGTAGACAGATTTCATTCTATGAAAGCATTGTGATTCATTTCACAAACTGAATAACAAAGGCAGCGCTTTGTCATCTTTTGACAGAGAACCATACTATACCCTAAGTGACTGAAAGAAAACAGTATTTCAATGCTAAGAGTATCCCACATGTGAATCACACCAACTGTGTTCCTTGCCTGGCTTCAGACATCTGCCGTTCCCCGACACAGTGAGCTGTAGCCAGGAGCATGTCACTGGGCCATTCTAATGATACGAGGACAGGCTCACTTCCCCTCAAGAAGAAGAAGCAGTGAGGACAATTCCATTTTTCTACTTCAGTGACCTCTTATAGTTAGATTTTAGTTCAAATGGGACCATTGCATTTCGTAGCCAAGCTTAAAAATGAACAGTTGTTACTATTAGTCTTTTTCATATTCCCTATGAATTTGTCCCTGCCTAAAATGTCCATTCTGCCACCCCCTTGCTGACCCACCACCCGCCTCAGAGCTCAGCTTAGGTTCTCCTTCCTCTGGGCTGACTTCCTCAACCATTCCCCTCTGTACTTCCGTGACACCTCATTGTTCATTCTTTAAAGAAACGCTTGTCACGCCCTTTAGTATAGAACCTGTTTGAAGACTGTAATGGATGATCCACCTATGGAGTATTCCATTTCAGAGACTATTCTTAAACTCTGACTCCTATAAGTAACGAGAAGTAAAGATGTGAATAACACATCTTTATTTCCTTCATCCATTTGGTGTTCACTGAAAGGTTTACCAAAAGTCCCGGACACAAAGACTTCATAGTTTTGCCTTCATTTTAGAAAATACAAAAATGACTTTCCCTCTATTTCTTCCTCAAAACTCATTCCAGGTTCTTAGACAATCAGCTCCATTAAAAAAAATACATATTTTGGAACACTCCAAGTCTGAGGCATAATATTTGATTTATTTCTTTTATAATACCATATACACATATCTTGGAGAGTGAGAACTTTTACAAATACAATACAGAGAAACAAAGTTTGCACTTACAGCTCACATTATTTGTTTGCATATTTCTTCCCAAAAGTGGGCAGAAGGTATACCTCATTAATGTATCCCTCTTATGTTCTCCTTTTTATACTCACAAGAAAGAAAGCATTATCTAGCTGCCCTGATCTGTCCCCGTGTAAATAGCTATCCCAAGCATGTTTCTTGGGGTGCATTTGGGGTGTCGTAGAAATTCTGTACATGAATGAACTAAAAGAAGTCATGATCATGCCTTAAAGAATACCTCAAAGACAGCATACTTTGTGCTTATACATACATATTTGGAAAAGGATACATACACTTTGTCCTATGAAACATTGTAGAAGTGGTTTTATTTCTTTTAGCTTTGATGTCTTCATCCATAAAATTAGCTTCATCGTACTTCACTCCCCAGATGGTTGTGATGGTTGCTATTATTTATCTGAAACTCCAAGCATATATTATCATTTCCTTCCCCTTCTTCTTCAAGTTGAGGATGGCACTGAGAAGCCAGCTCAGGGTCACCACTAGACATGAGCAGGGAGAAGGTATTTTACATGCTGTACATACGCACCTCTCTTCGTGTGTATTTGTGGGAGTTTATTTCCACTAATCCACTCCCATCACTTATATTTAAAGTGTGGTGACCTTCATGATCTCCTAAGGACCCCTGCAGGGTGGCAGGCACAAAGGGAGAGTGAACACCAGGACCAAGGGGTCAAACAAAGACCCAGCATCCTCAAGTGGTGATTTGCACGGTGGTAAATAATTTAAAGCACTGTTTTTATGTTAAGGCAAGTAAACAAAAAGAGAAACCACAAAAACATTGTGTGCCAACTCTTCCCAGACACCAGGGTTTGAGCCCACATGCCTCTACTCTCAGGGTCTTGGGTGGACTTGAGAAGCCTGGTCTACTGAGTATTAGAAAGAGCCGTGAGCAGAATAACCTACCGCAGAGGCTAGAATCTGACAGCCCACAAATTCCACCTGAAGTGCAACTCAAATGTGGAAATCAGTTTTTCTCTTTAAAATTTTTCCTATCATTCAAGGAAATCTCTAGAAAGCTACAGCCGTATCAAAACTGTGGAACACAACACTGCAAAACAGCCACATGACCTGAGTTTTCTAGGATGGACTCAAATTAAAATGTTCCCACGAATATGATCGTATTTGTTAGACTATGGACTCCATTTTTTGGTTGGTGACCTTACCTATACCTGTGGAAGAAGCAAATGATCTGGGACTAGAGAGAATAGTATCTCACTCTGCAGATACCAGTCTAGAATAAGAGGTAGCATTGAGGTTGGTGAACCTACAGCAATGGGCCGAAAGCACTAGTCCTTAACCTATTTTCTGTTCCATCCTGCCTGAGTGATGAGTGACTTAGTGGCCTTAACAGAGGGTGTGTTAGAATGTACAAACTAGGAGCAGAATTTACAGTTTTAGAGAGTGCCCTGGGGATGTTTACAGGGATCAGCTGCCTGTAGCTGTGTTGACTCCATGGATTTTTGTGACTAGGCTAAATGTATTAAAAGCTTTGAATTATAGTACCCCGAAAGGATTTGTTCATTTATCAAACAATTATCTTCTGGTATGAGCTAAGCTCTATGTTATGCAAGGGTCCCTGTTACATACATGAAGTTTTTCTCTACAGTCTTGTTTTAGTCAGGGTTCTTTAGAGGGACAGAACTGATAAGATATATATATGGGAGTTTATTAGGTATTAACTTACATGATCAAAAGACCCCACAATAGGCTGTCTGCAAGCTTGAGGGGCAAGGAGAACCAGTCTGAGTGTCAAAACTGAAGAACTTGGAGTCCCATATTTGAGGGCAGGAAGCATTCAGCACGAGAGAAAGATGTAGGCTGGGAGGCTAAGCCAGTCTAGTCTTTTCACATTCTTCTGCCTGCATTTTATTCTGGCTGTGCTGGCAGCTGATTAGATGGTGTCCACCAGATTAAGAGTGGGTCTGCCTTCCCCAGCCCACTGACTCAAATGTTAGTCTCCTTTGGCAACACCCTCCCAGACACACCCAGGATCAATACTTTGCATCCTTCAATCCAATCAAGTTGACACTCAGTATTAACCATCACAAGTCTTCTACAGGATGTAATGTTAAAAAAAAAAAAAAAGTAAATATGATTTAAAAAAAAAATCCCCTAAGGACAGCTTGTAAGTGTAACCCCTTGCTTATTCCTGTCTCATAGAGATGACCATGAATCAATCCACTTTTACTTTATAATCATATTATTATATTTCCTTAAAGAGATGTAAAAACATGGGACAATTTTTAAAATACCTTTTTCTAAATAAAATTGTAAACACCAAATCATGGTCTTTGTGGTAGTTGAAGGTGAATTTCTTCATTTCTGGAAAGATACAGGTTTTCTGAGTTTAACAATAGCCACGTCAGAGGCAAAATACGGAAGATAAGCCACTCATCTTCTCCGCTCTTAATGATTTTTAAAAAGTGTTCTTGGTATTAGCCAAGGGCCCCCAGAGAATATATGTTTTATACATATATATGGATATTTATTACAGAAATTTCTTCATGTTATTATGGCAGCTGGAAAGCTCCAGGATCTGCTGTCTGCAAGCTGGAGAAGCAGGAAAGCCGTTGGTATCTCAGTCTGAGTTTGCGAGCCCAAGAACCAGAAGCACCAGCATCCGAGGGTGGGAGATAGATCGGTGTCCCAATTCAACCTGAGAGGGAGTGAATTTACCCTCATGTGCCTTTTTGTTCTATTCAGGCCCTCAACAGATGAGATGATGCCCACACACCCTGGGGAAGGTGGATCTTTTTTACTCAAGTCTATCAATTCAGATGCTCATCTCTTCCAGAAACACCCTCACAGACACACTCAGAAATCACGTTTTACCAGCTATCTGGGCATCCCATAGTCCAGTCAACAAGTTGCCACATTAAAATTAACCATCACATGCTCTTAAGCATATTTCAACCACACCAAATAAAACTAGAGTCTCGTAAAACACGTGATATACACACCTCAGTGGTTTTCAGCACAGGCAGTTGACCAGGCTTACTTGCTCAAAGGAGAGAAGATGGGTTTTTAATATCATTCACAAATCAAATTCATGAAGTCCCTTTTTTGATGTAGGAGAACACAGCTATCATTGCAGCAAAAGTTTTCCAAGGCCAGTGATGCCAGGATACCAAGGAGCTACATGCTGTCATTTGCTTGAGTCTCTCTGACAACCATGAGGACACTTGTTTGTAAAGTTGTTAGACTCTCGACATATGGGACAAGCCAGCAGAATGTTAGACTTCCTATAATATCTCAGCAAGACTGCCTTGAGAACTCATGGCATGTGGATGGTTCAGGGAGTTGAGTGTTTTTCCCAACCCAGTCATTACCAATTATACATCCCACATGAAAGTCGCTTTAGCATTTTTCTTTATTTTAGGGGGAAGTGGTGACTCATGCCTGTGGGGCAAGATGAGAACATAGGTCTCATAGGTATCTTTAAACCAGGTTCGCCTCTGCTCCACATTTGTGCCGTGAAAGAGCTTCATTTCATAACAAGCCAGAGACCAATTCTAAATCAGGATCTGCACAGTCCTGAAGAATTGAAGGCTATGCAATTGCAGTCATTGCCAGCGTGGGTGTGGATCAAAAAGCAACGTAGAAACCCTTACGCCATCGCAAGCAGCTTGTCTCCTCTGCCCCAGTTGTTCTTGTAATTTTAACAACCATATGCTTATCTTCTGTTTTCTGGCAGCCTAGAACTGTTCTTTATTTCTTTTTTAGTCTCAATAGAAATTAAGTGGTTTGGCCATCAACATTCCTGTCTGTCGTCTCTCCGTCTCCTGTGAACAGGACCAGATGGAATAAGCTCTTTGATAGTTACACATTCATTGGAATTGAAATAATGGGCTGCTGATTTTCTATTTTATAGGCAAAGTCCCAGGCCTGCCCCTGTGAGAGTGTGGCCTGCTTGGCTACTGTCTTATTCTGCAACAAAGGGGTGAAGCCTCAAAGATTATGTCTAAAAGAGTAATCACAGAGACAGGAGAGGGTTTACTCAGAAGCAAGAATTTCAGAGCATATGAGTGAGGAATTAGCTGCACTGGAGTGGACTCATTTTATGATGGGAGTACTCTCAGAATCTCAAAAAAAAAAAAAAAAAAGGCAGGGAGAGGGAGAATGGCAAGTGACAATCTAACCCAGTTTGAGTGGTCAATTCAGAATGTGACTTGGAATTCATAAATTCTTTATCTGTCGATTGGACAGAAATAATGAAAAAGATCTTTCATTAAGGAAAATCCTACTTCAAAATACAATGGGCTGAGCCTTGCAACGTCTCAAGTCAGCATTCGCAGTGGCCTTGGTGAAGCTCTGGTGGCTCCATTGTGTAGTGTCTGCTCTCCACAATGGCAACAGGGCCAACAAGGGTGTCCCAAGATGCCAGGAGCTTTACTAGACCCTGAGCAGGAAAAAGCTACTCTTTCAGTCTGATAGAGCCCTAACTGGACAGGGTCCTGGAACAACAGTGCTTGTTTCAGTAAGGGCCAGCTATATAAGAGGTGGTTCTAACATCATTCTCATGATTGATGGGCATTGCCCAAAATAAACAAACCAACCAACCTTTTCGTACCACCTAGCAGCGGTCAAGTCACTGTGACACAGATGTGTCACTGCTCTGTGCTTCTTTAATATAAATAAGCCACAGCTAGTGAACGGGCTGCAAGAGATATTTTAGTTTGGTTCATCTCAGTACATCTAATAATCTCAAGCAACTTGAAAATGTTTAGGACATATTATCTATAGAAATGAAACTTAGTACTGAACCCAGCAGACTTAACCATCAGATAAAAGGCTCAAACTCTGTCAAGAAATGTCCTAGACAGGTATGGTGGTGGGTGTCTATAGTCCCAGCTACTTGGGAGGCTGAGGTAGGAGGATCTGTTGAGCCCTAGAGTTTCAGTCTAGCCTGAGCAATGTACGGAGACCCTGTCTCTTAAAAAACAAAAAAAGAAAAAAAAAAAAGAGATATCCTTGTAAAGAACATTTAAAACTTGGACTTAATTCTGAACCATTAGAATTTTCATTTGTGTGACAGTTTTTCTAATACTTTTTAAAAGTTTGCCTTTCATAAATTTGCGTCCATTTGAATTTTCATTTGCGTTCAAGTTGATTTCCTGGTTTCAAAATCAGAGTCACAGCAGTTGTTGACATGGAAAAAAATTTGCCAAAGCAAAAGTTGAGATGGCATGTCACATAGTTTTTCATGAGCTAAAAGTTACCATTCTTTGTTCAATAACTTTTACTTCTCTTTTATTCCATGATACTGGGGGTTCTGTGGTTAAAGGCACTCAGGAATTCTTGCAGACTGGCTTTCCCCAGAATACCCTTGAAGCCCAGAATCATCATGGGGACCACTACAGACTTGACCTGGATCCTAGAGCCTTTATGAAAAAGTCATCACCACACATCCCCTTCTCTGCCTCCATTCCACTGTACTCAGATAATTTGGGATATCTGAGACTGGAGCTTAAAGCATAATTCTCGAGGAGTCTCTGAGTCTATCGAATTTTCTGGGTGGCCCCAATCCCAAACCATGACCTGGGGACAAATTTGGGGGGTTCTTAAATTTCTGGGAGAGTTCAGATCCCACAATGCAGGCCAGGTCAGCCCTACGTCTTGGCATGAATGTGAGAAACCTGTGGAATGCCAAAGGACTGATAACTCTAATCTGAGACATGCTCTTTGCTCTTTGATGAGACTAGCCATCAAAAATGACAGTAGAAAAATCTTAGTCCTCGCCTATGAAGCCAGTTTCTGCATTATAATGAACAGATCTCCTTAGATGTGAGCCCAGCACTTCTTCAGTTCATTCCAGGGCTCTAGGGTACAACTTACTGCTTGGAATAACTCATTGCTAAGCAGTCTGCAGGGTTTAAATTGTCACATTCCTTATGGAGTCAAGGTTGCTATAATCGTTGCTGCCGTCTACAGCAGCTCTGAGAAGGGCAACAGGGTGGAGTGGAATTTCACACATGCCATATGTCGCTTACTCATCCTGCGAGATCTGGCTTGGACTTGCTGCAGTTGGGAGGAGAGGAGGAGGTATGTCTGGATGATACAATCGCAGGGACCCCAGAGCCTGCGAGAATGGCTTCTGAGCTATAATTGTTCACCATTGACGCACGTGTTCAGCTTGATTCTCTGGTCCCGGCATTTCGGCACTCAGCAGTCACCTCCGCACTGGGCAGAGTGAGAATTTGGTGCACCGATCCAAAAGATACTGAAGGCATTTTAAAAGGAAACCAGTTCAGTCCCTTTTCTCCAATCCCAAAGAAAGTGTCCACTCACTAGCGAGAAAAAACAAAATTAGATTTGGATTTCTTATCTTAGAACAGATTGTTTCCTATTAATTGAGGCTCAAATACAACGTGGTAAAAGTCCACTGGGGTGGACTTACGTTATGACGGGAATACTCTCCGAATCATCAACATTCAATCTATTATTAAACATAAGATAAGTGTAAGTTTTGGGGACAGAAGTTATCTAATTGTTTTATCCTTTGCCATCTTTTATTATGAAAAATCTTGTCTTTATCGCCACTCCTGCCACACCAAAGAAAGGGCAGGGAGCATGGTCCCAGTGAGTCATGTTTTTATTCTGGATATTCTCATCAACAAAAGGTGTGGTCATTCTTTCCTTTCCCTAGTTTGGCTTTTTCTCTAAATTTAAATATCATACATGAAATTTTCAAACACAAATGCCCTTGGAGATTCTGAATCATAACCCCATTCTCCTCCTTCCCCCTCTCTCCCAAAGTTTCCCTGGTTTGAATGACACGCCTGGGGGAAGGAAATAGCAGTTTAAGTTAATTAATGGAGCACTCAGCAGAGGTCCATGCTTCCTATTCTCTGCCTTGCTTTCTACCTCATTGAATACATGTACGCTATTATCTCAGTCTTGCTTCGGGCTTTACCAGTGAAATTGTTCCCAGTAGGATTGCCAAGGCCCTTTTGGTTAGCCTTAACCAAGTAGCAGTCTCAGTCATGTTTTAAAGTCAGGTTTATGAAAGTATAATTTATATACAGTATTCATCTTTTTTAGGAGTACAGATAAATGAATTTTGAAACATGCATCAAATTACAGAACTTCCAACACATCAATGTATAGAAAATTTTCATCACTTCAAAAAGGGTCCTTGGCTGGTTCAGTTGATTTTCTTCCTGACCCCAGTCTCTGGCAAACCTCTGCTTTCTGTCCCGATAGTTTTATTTTTCCAGAATGTATTATTAGTGGAAACGTGCAATACATAGCCTTTTGGGTCTGGCTTCTTTCGGTGGCGTGATGCATTTGAGAGGCATGCATTTGTTGCAACTATCAGCGGCCTTTTCCTTTTTGTTGCTGAGCAGCATTCTGTTGTATGGATGTACCATCATTTCTTTATCCGCTCTCCAGCTGATGGACATTTGTGTTGTTTCCAGGTTTTAGTGATCATGAACACAGCCTCTATAAACATTCACTTTCAGGTTGTATGAACATATGTTTTCATTTCTCTTGGATAAATACCAGGGAGTGGGACTGCCAGGTGGCATGGAGTTCATGCTTACCTGTATCAGAAACCATCTTCTAAGGAGTCTGTACTATTTTGCATCACCACTGGCAGTGAATGAGAGCTCCTGTTGCTCCACATCCTTGTCAGCATTTGGCATTTTCAGATTTTGTTTTGTTTAAATTTTGGCCAGTTTAAAGGTGCGTAATAGTTTTCATTTGCATTTTCCTAATGATTAATGTTACTGAGCATTTATCATGTCCATATTTACATCCGCATCTCCTCTTTGGTTAAAGTGTCCGTTCAAAACTTTTGCCTATTTTTTGGCTTATTTTTTTAAATTGGGTTGTTTGTTTTATTATTATTGAGTTGTATACATTCTTTATATATTCTGTATACCAGCCTATTATCAGATACATATTTTGTAAATATTTACTCCCAGTCTGCAGTTTCCCTTTTATTTAGCAGAATATTTTAATTGTGATTAAGTCCAGTGTGTTAATTTTTCCTTTTATGACTTATAAAGCATTTTTTCGAACCCAAATTTACAAAGACTTTCTCCTTTGTTTTCTTCTATAAGGTTTATAGATTTTTATTGTTGCAAAATGCACCTATTAAAATTACCATTTTAGCCACTTTAAAGTAATTCAGTGATATTCACTACCTTCACAATATTGCACAACCATCACCACTATCTACTTCAAAAACATTTTCATGGCCAGGCGCAGTGGCTCACACCTGTAATTCCAGCACTTTGGGAGGCCGAGGTGGGAGGATTACTTGAGCCCAGAAATTGGAGACCAACCTGGGCAACCTAGTGGGACTCTGTCTCTACAAAAAATTAAAAATAAAAAATTAGCTGGGAGTGGTGTTGTCCACCAGTAGTCCCAGCTACTAGGGAGGCTGAGGTGGGAGAATCATTTGAGCCCAGGAGGACGAGGCTGCAGTGAGTCATTATCGCCCCACTGCACTCCAACCTTGATGACAGAGCAAGACCCTGTCCAAAAAAAAAAGAAAGCATTTTCATCATCCCTAAAAAACCCCATACCCACTAAGCAGCCAATCCCCATTCTTCTCTTTCCCCAGCCCCAGGCAGGCACAAATTTACTTCCTGCCTGTATGGATTTGCCTCTTCTGAGTGTTTCATATAAATGGGATGGAATCATATTATATATAGTCTTTCGTGTCTCACTTCTTTCATTTAGCATAAAGTTCTTAAGGTTTTTCCGTCTTGGAGCATGTATCAGTACTTCATTCCCTTTTATGGCTTCATAATATTTCAATGTATGAATATACCATCTTTTCTTTATTCATTCATTAATTGGTGGGCATTTGGTTTGTTTCTACCTTTTGGCTCTTGTAAATAATGCTGCTGTGAGCACTGGTGTACAAGCTTTGAGGATCTGTGTTCACTTTTTACGCAGGAGTAGAATTCCTGGGTCATATGACAATTCTGTGTTTAATTTATTGCGGAATCACGAAACTGTTTTCCACAGTAGCTGTACTGTTTCACATCCCTCCAGCCATATATGAGTAGTCAAGTTTCTTCACATCCTTAGCAACATTTGTTATTTTCTGTTTTGTTGTTGTTATTGTTGTCATTCTCATGGGTGTTAAGTGGTATCTTATCATGGGTGTGTTTTGCATTTCACCGATGACCAATGCTGTTGGGCATCTTTTCACGTGTCTGCTGATCATTCGTTTATCTTCTTTAGAGAAATGTCTCTTTGAGTCCTTTGCCCATTTTTGAATTGCCCATTTTTGAATTGCCCATCTTTGTCTTTCTGTTGTTAGCCTTATAGTTTTGAGCTTTACATTTAGCTCTATGACCCGTTTCAAGTTCATCTTTTTGTATAGGGTCCAGTGTATCCATCAATGTTCATTTTTACACATATGGTTCCAGTCTTTGTTTAACAAGGCTACCCTTTCTCCATTGAACTGCCTTAGCACTTGTGTTAGTCTCAGTCCTGTATTAGCTGCTGTTTCACTTTCTCTTAGTAAAACTCTCTTGACTTTTGTGACCCCACACTGTCCAGATTCCCTTTGAATCAGCCTCCGTTTGCAGGGGCCTTTTCCTCCAGCTGCCTTTCAGGGCAGTTGTTCCACAAAGTCTTCCATAACCCCGTGCTCTGTTCTTTCTACCTACACTCCCTGTGTTGTCATGTATATTCGTGGTGTACCCAGTGTCACCCATGTGTAGACTCCTAATTCCATGTTCAGTCCCAGACCTTTTCCAGCAATCTTATTTATCCAATTGCCTGCCAGCTGCCTGCCCTAGAAGCACGTCAAATTTAATTTTTTTTTTTTTTTTTTTTTTTTAGACAGAGTCTTTCTCTGTCACCAGGTCACAGTGCAGTGGCGTGATCTTGGCTCACTGCATCCTTTGCCTCCCGGGCTCAAGCAATTCCCTTGCCTCAGCCTCCCGAGTAGCTGGCACTACAGGCGTGCACCACTATGCCTGGCTAATTTTTTGTATTTTAGTAGAGATGGGGTTTCACCATGTTGGCCAGGATGGTCTCCTAAACTCGTGATCCGCCCACCTCGGCCTCCCAAAGTGCTAGGATTACAGGTATGGGCCACCATGCCTGACCACATTTAATATTTTTAATATTTACTCCATCACTCCTACCATCTCTATTGCTTCCATGGGCTGGTTTCTCTAGTGACTATTTTCCAGCACAAATCTGATCACGTTGCCCCTTAGCCCCAGTGTACCTTTTAATGTACGGTGTCACTTTCATGGAGTGTCCAGTCTTCAACATTGTAGGTTTACGGTAAGGCCATGAAATCAGGTAGGTAACTCTTTACCATGGCTAAGAAGGCCGACATGCTCTGACTTTTAGTTAACTCTCAGGTCTCATCTTCTGACACTTT
Organism: Macaca fascicularis; assembly: GCF_037993035.2. Classification (NCBI taxonomy): domain Eukaryota; kingdom Metazoa; phylum Chordata; class Mammalia; order Primates; family Cercopithecidae; genus Macaca; species Macaca fascicularis. The sequence continues at coordinate 190,601,078 of NC_088379.1, read as the reverse complement.
CCTTCTTGTCCACTGTGCTCTAGTCACATGGACTTCCAGTCTCTTCCTTGAGCCAACCAAGGTCGTTCTCACTTTAAACCAAAGGTAGATCTTACATGACTAGAGCTTTTTGGACATTTAGGTCATTTAGGCTCATGTGTGACCTCCTTAGTAAGATTTTCTCTATTCATTCTAAGCTGACCACTCTACCACCTACACATTATCTTTCCTATGCTCCTCGTTATTTTATTCCTGACATTATCATCTGAAATGACGTTATTTCATTATTAGTTTCTTATATCACTTATTTCTTCATCTAGGAGATAAGCTCCTTGAGGGCAGGAGCATCTGTCATTTTGATGGGAGTTACTGTCTCTGGTGCCTGCACCAATCCCTGAGCAGGGAGTAGATTCTCAGGAGATTGTGCAGAAGCTCCCAGCAAAACCTCATTTTGCCATCTGCCAAAACCCACGCACCTACTCAGCATTGCTGCAAAATAATAGGTTTCCTTTTCTTCTGTCTTCTGCATCTTTTATGGGGGCCTCCACGGGAGGAATCTAACATGAGATCCTGCTGGCTAGCGAGTGAGGAAAATGTGTAATAGTCCGGGGCTCTGGTACCTTCAATACAGAGGAGACTATAGAAGCGAAGAAAGGTATTGAAACGCTGACAGTTCAGCCCAGGAACTCACTCACTTCTAATATGCAAGCAAGGGCAATCGATTTTACCCAACATTTCCCTCAAATATCTGAATGTCTCACCTCCACTAATCCCCCGCAACCTTTGCCTCCACTTAGGCCCTCATTGTCTTTGACAACAAACTGTTGTGCTTTTCTTCAGCCTTGTTTTCTTAAAATAATCTACCAGAAATACTCCTCTGACTGTGTTATTACCCAGCTTAGAGTCATCAATGCTTTTCATCACCCACAAGGGGAGTTCAGGTTCCATAGGTGAGGGAGAAAGGCCTGGCCTTTTGACATCTTTGTTCTTTTGCAATACTGCACGCCACACATTTGTTGGCCTCTTTGCTTTGCTTCGTCTCACCCACATTGCCTACTAAGCTTCCTGCCCTCTTCCACCTAACTTGCTTGTTTTTTAAGACATGGCTCAGTTGTTACCTGCCCCAGGACACCTTGCTTTATGCCCTCTCCCTCCCCTCCCTCTTGCCCCTCTGCTAACACCCATACCCAAACTGAGTTTGGAGCATCTCTCCTTGGTGATTCTGTTCTGATGACATGAGTCAGTCTATGGGTCTGCCTCCCTCCTAGCGAGTGGACATCTTCCAGAGCTGGATTCTGTTGCCTTCATCTTGGTATCAGGTACCTGCAATACAAAGCACACAGCAATGGTTGAATGAATGACTAAATGCATGCACACAGAAGTACTATGTGCATTAGATCCCCGTAATTATTTTTGAAAGGCTGGGTGTGAGAAAGAAATCGAGTTGTATTTGAAAGAGGGCCAGTACTTCACACATCTCAGAGATCCTCGCTGGTATTTCTTTTCCAAGAGTCACACATCTTGTTTCCTCCTGCCTAGTTGGATTTGATAGAAAAAGAAGATTGGAATGGAACTAAAAGGGTTTTGGACCACTCAGATATTCTACAGACATGCTTAGAGGAAATTAATAGCAGGGTCATGGATCAGCTATAGAAGATACTAGCATTGTTATTCTTTTGAATAGGAGCAGTTGGCTCCACAAGAGAGATGCTTATGAAAGAACCACACCAAAATCCAGCCAGATTCTATCTTGTATGACTGAGAGATATTTTTGGTCTGCAAATAAGCAGGCTTTTCATACCTTGGCATTCTCTTCGACCCATTTGTGTGAGGTTGCCTTTCTCAGAGCATTTCTATAATACAGGAAGATTTGACTTTTATTTGTTTACCCAAGCAATATTCTTAAAATGAGCAGCCCCTGTTCATCCACAAATGACCGTGGAATCTCACTATCACTCTTCGCTACTGGTGACCTCTGCCAGTCCTTCAGGCTGTAGAGCTGTATTTACACCTCACAGACAAGCACTGGTGTGAAACTCTGCTTGGAGCTATGCTGGTCAGAGATGCTCCTCTCCTCTCTTTCCATTTCTTCCACAGGGTGAGACTCATGCTGAGAGGCTGACAATATCCTACATCATAAGCACGTGGCAAGATGCTTCATGCCTCCACTCTGCTCACTGGAGCCCTCTCAGTTCTCTTCCGAGGCCAGTGTCCCTTTGTTTATGACTCCATCCCTCTAAGGATCCCTCTCTGAACAGGCCAAACATCTAATGCTGCTACAATTCACTGAGGGTTTCTTGTTCCACCTCACCCAGACCCAAAGCACCCAATATTTCAGTTTGTACAAACTGCCTTCATTTTATGGTGGTGCAGCTTTTAATGTACATGCTAGAGTTTTATATGTGTGTCCTGTATTGTACACGACTCAGAAGACAATCCCATCGAAAAACAACTCTTTACAGCACTATAAACAAATTACAAGCACATAAAGCTTGGAATACATTCCCCTCCTCAGCTCTCCCCAGGCCTCCTCCCTAGGGAGCGCTCAGTGTTCTCTGGCTTGTTCTTGGGAACTCCGACTGCCGAGTACATGGATGTTGTAAATGCAGCAGACAGGATCCCTTGCAGCCCTCCTACTGGACTGACCCCTGGGGCCAGGCTCATTGTCTTCAGAACTGAGTCCTGGGTAAAATAGCCTGAGGAACCCGAGCGCAGTGTTCTCAGTCTGTTTCAGTCTTGGTCTAATGACTCATTTGGAAATTCTTAGAATCTTATTCATCTTCTCCATGCCCTCTTTCTCTGCTCCAAGCCAGCGGCTGAGGTTAAATCAGAGGCTTGTATCCAAGTTCCCCTGAGTGTTTGCCATTTCCATTTGTCTTCTGACTGAGTTCCCCTCTGCAAGTTTTAAAAGTCTTTTTCACAATGGGGAGCGTAAGTCCCACCATCACTGGATCTTTCTGAAGATGGACTGCATGTTACGAGAGACAGCAATGTTCTCTCCTTCCTTGCAAAATAACAACGTGCGGTGTTGGGGCCATGACGATTCAGTGCCTCAAAGGCAAGGTGACAAAGAGATGTCCAGTTTATGCCCCATGGAAGGCAGCGGTGCCTGCTGGAAGGACAAAGAAACGTTATAGAAATGAACATGACAGGGCCCTGTGGTGGCTGAGCAGACGTCTTTGTGAGCGTATGTGATACCTTCTGGGGATTCTGACCCTCTTGGCTGCCATCAGAGATAGGAGGTTCCGTGTCAAAGTGGTGACAGTGAGATCTGGATTGTTACTGTTACTAGGACTTAACCGGTTTCCCTAGGACAGAGAGCCCCAGGCAAAGCTTACATGCTAATACTTGATGGGAGAACTTAGGGGACCTGCCATCCCAGGATGTAAGAGTGAAAGGAGACTGAAGACAAGGCAGGAAAAAAGGCAAAGCAAATGCAAGCTGACACATCACTGAGCTGCCCTTAGTTTCTCAAGACATTTTGGGTGGCTGTTATGTCACATGGGAGTGAGGCCCTAATGGAACGACTGCACCTCGAATCTGCTGGCTCCACCCTCCATCTCCTCTCTGTGGGCCAGTGTCAGTTCCTCCTCTCCTCCAGGCTCTCCCCTGTAAGCCTCTCAGGCAGCCTTTGGGGCAACCAGAGCATCCGGGAGTTGAGGAGGATGGAGGATTTCCAGGGCTCTGACACCCCTGGCATGATGGTGGCCTGCCCAAGCCCCCAGGGGAGCTAGAGGCAGCCCATGGGGTGAGGAGATGAGATAGCAGAGGCTGCGGCCATGGCTTCACAGCCATCAGAACAGAGTGAGTTATAGCTAGGCCCACTGCAGCTGGGAAGCTGGGCAGGAAACTAAGGCCTGTGGGCGGGGCCAGTCAGGCCTGGGTGCAGGGAGGACGGGTCCCGCACACCCTGCTGGGGAGATGCAAGGGACTCTGGCTACAACCAGGTTCGGTCAATTATAAACAACACAAACTTAGAAAATCATCATCTGTTGGAATTAGTGTCAAATGGGAAATGTGATAAAAGAAGCTGTAGAACTTCAGTAGGACACAGACTTTCAGACTTGAGTAAATGGAAGGCTGCTGGAGACTTTCTCCGCATTAAAAGAAAAACAAACAACCAAAAAACTTCAAGTGGAAGAGGCGGGACTTGCCCAAGCAGCCCTACAAAAGAATCCAGAATCTTTTTTGTTCTCAAAGCAATGTGGGGTTTTTTTTTTTTTTCTGTTAAAGAAATTATGCCTTTAGGGATAGTCTGTATAGTCTTAGAGTAATTGAAATCATTTTTCTTTTGAGATTCTTTTCATATTTATGATTTTAATACTTTATGCTAATTAACTACATAGAGATTTATAGGCTTTGCTAAAGAAATATCTCAACCTGTCACAGTTATATTTGTATGAAACGACCTGACTGCAGGAATGTTAACAATTATTTTAGAGGTTCTGTTCCTGAGTCTAAATAGGAATAATCTACCTCAACCTATTCACTTAGGACAAAAGCCACTTCGGCAAAGCAATAAGCATGTATCTTCTTCCAACCTAGTTGCATTTGATTAATGATTGCATGAGAACCTTTCTCATACTTAGCTTTTCACCTGGGGTTTTTGAAATGCTTAAGAAAAAAAGTATTAAATACAAGAGTTTTAAAGCTGATTCTAAAATGTGAAAAACACTAGAAGCTGAAATTCAGCAGTTGCAAAAACATATTTCAGGTTCCGTTTCCCCAGGACAGCTGCAAAGCTTGCTGGGAAGTCAATGATATTGCAAACTGTAAGCGGTTCTGGCCTTTCATCATGTTTTTTTTCTAAGGACAAATAGTTGATAGGATCTGTTTTATGTAAAATTCAAAAATCCATATAAACTTGGCAGTTTTCCGGAGCACATTTGATATGAGCAAGTTTACTTAGATTCATGTAATTTTGTTTCTTGTGCGTATAAAGATTAGGACTGAATGTGAGGCCCTATGCAGAGGCAAGAGGTGTAATGTGAATAATATAAAGTCTCGTTTTAAAAACCTTGACTCATAATCAAATATCTGTAAGTGAAGGGCAGTAAGTAGATGTTAAACCAAGTGCTGTGTGAACAGAAACACCACACAACTTTAGAATTCGAGGCAGCCTAGCTCTCTTTGTGAACGGAGGACCCTGGAGCCAAGAGGTCATGAGTGACTCTTCTTAGATCACAGAGCCAGTTTTTAGCAAAACTGCACCCTTTGTTAAACTCCAAGTTCTCACATAATTTCTTTGTCTCTACACTTTTAAGTGTTAAAATTAAAAAAAAAAATTTCTATAAATAATGGACAAGAGGTGTTTGATCCTTGGGTGTGACTGACATTACAGTTACACAGTGTGGTGTCAAGCTCTGGGGCCACATGAGCTGGGTTTGAATAGAGACTCCGCCACTTCCTATTTGTGTGACCTTGGCAAATTATTGAACTCTGTGAGGCTCAGTGTGACATGGGGATAAAATCCATGCCCAATTTATAGGTTCATTGTGAAAAAGACATGAGCAATTTCCCTAAAGCACTTTGCGATGTGTACATTATAAGCACTTGGTAAATATTGTTTGTTTTTATTTAAATTGCTTTAATAAACGATTATGAAAGACTTTTCTACTGTTTGTCCTTCTGATCACTACTGTTTTTGTCTGTGTCCCACCTGGCATCTCTTACAAACTGACCTTTTATCTGTCTACTCTGACGAGAGCCATGGCACAGTGGCTGCTGCTGGGAGCAGAAAGTAAAGGCGTGTGGAAGGGCACAGAGGGACCGTGTGACAGGGAAGCTCTCCGTTAGTCCCAGCAGGTCAGTGTGATGCTCACACATTCACTTCCCAGCTGCTCTTGTGAAATGCTCCATGATGCTGCTTTTCTAAGCAAATGAGAAATCGGTTCTCGATCTCAGTCCCAAGCCGACATCTGAAGCTCTTCACCTAAACCTTTTCATCAGCACCACACTGGAGATCTGGGTCCCTGTTTATTACATTCGTGTTTGGGATCCCCAACAATATTATTATCAATGATAATACTTTTTAAGTGAATATTTAATAATAAGTGAATATTTATATTCACTGTTTTGGGAACAAGAAGAGCAACAATAAGCTGGATTATCATGTCAACAGGCTTGATATTTTCCTTCACATCTGTAATAGATGGTTTATGGGACTTCTTCAGGGAAACAGGCCGGGTTGAGCCTCCTCAGACACTTCTATCTTGGGAAAGTAAGTGTCCCACCTTCGAGGGAGATTTTCCAAACTATGAGTGTTGGCTCCAGTCCCATCGTGTTGGTTGCTGAGAGGAGATAAACTGGCTAAAGGGTTTCCTAATACTTAGTCCCCAGTAGCTGAACACTGCTGGTGAAAAACACAAAAAATCCTTTCAAAATTGGCAAAAACACAAACAACAAAATTTAAAATCTTTCTATTGTGATCACTTTTTTTGAACAGTGTTCAAATGAACTGTCACTGGCATTTTTACTTACGTAAGCACATTCTAATGTTCTGTTGACAAATTATTTTTCCATTGTAATCTAGATTCCTTAAGTTCACCTGAATGTGAGATAACATGGTTTCCTTCAATCTTGTATTAAACAAGACAATAAAATTTTGAACACCATTAGAATTGAAATGTTCTTTAATGTTTCTGTGATTAAGCAACATTTTTAATATTCAATTCTATGCTTTATTTTATTTCCTCTTTCTCATAAAATGATTAAAACTTGTTTTTGGAGATGGTATTAGTTCACTCTTGCATTGCTATAAATACCTGAGAATGGGTAATTTATCAAGAAAAGAGGTTTAATTGGCTCACGGTTCCTCAGGCTGTATAGGAAGCATGGAAGAATCTGCTTCTGGGGAAGCCTCAGGAAGCTTTTACTCATGGCGGAAGGCAACGGGGGAGCAGGTATCTTACAGGCAGGAGCAGGACTTAGGGGGAGATTGGGGGGAGCTGCCGTACACTTTTAAATAACCTGGTCTCCAGGGAACTCACTCCCTTCCACGAGAACAGCAAGGGGAAGCCCGCCTCCCGCGATCCAATCACCTCCCACCAGTCCCACCTCTAACCCTGGAGATTACAACTCAATGTAAGATTTGGGCGGCAACACACAGATCCAAACCATATCAGAAACGCTTTTTGGTTATTTTATAACTTTGCATGTCAGGTGCCTTTTATGACTTATATAAACATCTTTGGGAATATGCTTTGAAAAACAATAGTGTAGGGGCTAGCAAAACATGATTATTTTTTATTATGTACAAATCAAATAAAACGTAGGCTGATATTCTATAATATTAATTTAAAAAAATCACTTTCGAGTTTTAAAATGTATAAGGCCCAACCTAGGAATATATTATTTTAAATAGAAATATTTACATTCACTATTTTGGGAACAAGAAGAACAGTTCTCATTTCATGATCTGGTTGCTCCTCCATATGGCTGGTAGAAGGGCGTATGTGGAGCACTGATACCATTCTGCCTTATTTGAGAACAATTTAACTATTGTTTTCTTCTCTCTATGAATGTAAACTTTTCAAGAGTAGGTGGGGTATATTTTGCTCTTAAGCACGTGATAGAAATGTATACATGCTAACAATACACCACAAAGTCTGTGTCTTATCTAATTAATGTGTCCTAAGTGTTCATATGGTTTGGATCTGTCCCAGTCCAAATCTCATGTCGAATTGTAATCCTCAGTGTTTGAGATGGAGCCTGATGCGAGGTGATTGGCTCATGGGGGGGGTTTCTATGGCTTAACACCATCCCTTTGCCTTCCGCCATGAGTGTAGGTTGTCTGAGGCCTCCCCAGAAGCAGATGCCAGCATCATGCTTCCTGTACAGCCTGTAGAACCACAGCCAATTAAACCTCTCTATAGCAGCGTGAGAACGGACTAATACAAGTGTATATGTTTTATACTTTGTGTTTACTTATGAAGCATACATTTGAAGGCTGTTTAACCATTATCTTATCATCTGGATATCTATTAATTGGCATTTCCAGTGTCACAATTTATGTTCATACTGCCCATTGGTTAATTCTAGAACTCTCTGTGAAGCGTATGTTACGTTCCAGGAATCAGACTTCTGGAGCTGTCGGTCCAATGAAGGAGACAGACACTATTTATGTGATGCAAACACATCAAGTGCCTTCTGAATGCAATATTTGAAACGAATTGTTTCCATTATGATTATAGTGTTGCATTTTATTACATTTTCATTTTTATATTAACTGAAATAAAGATTAGTTGAGAATTAATATGAAATATTAATTGAAAACTAAACATTAAATTTAATTGAATTAAATGTCCTGTGTAAATCCTTACAAAACCGTATGAATTTGATGCTATAATTCCCATTTTTCATATGGAGAAATATGATGAATCCCATAGTTACGTAATTTTAAAAATTGACAATCCTTTTGTATTTTGTGTATTGTAGTAATCTATTAGCCAAAGTATTTCTTTTTCAAATCATTCCATTTAAAAAGTGTGTTTAAGGCATATATTAATTACATAGTTTAGTAGCACTAATTGCTTAACTGGTTTCATTTGAAAGGATGTAATTAGGCAAACTTAAAAGCATAGAAGCCACAGTATTACAAGGTGATAATCCCAGGAGCCATGTACGTGATGCCATGTAATTATTTTGAATTACCAGGTTCTGGAATGCTTAAGCTTTGCTGGACTTTTAGAAACAAAGGGGACAGTGACCTCCCATGAAAGGAATGCTGTGGATAAGCTGATCAGTTACTTATCAGCCCTGCTATTGTAGCCGTGCCAACCAGACACGTTCACATTACTTGGACATGATGTGCATGGTAGTTATAGTCAGATGGGGTGGTACAGATAAAACCATGACTTCATTTTCCATGGATAACTTATCTTTTGTTCTTTGGAATTAGCCATTTTAAGACCACATATGAAGAAAATGTGATAAGAAAAAATGTTCCAACTCGGTACGGCAGTGCTTTCAGTACACGCTGTAACAGCTGGATAGGAAAGATCTTAGAGTATCAAACCTGCTTGAGGTTTCTGCCATCACTAGAAGAAAAGAATGTTATCAAGGATGTAAAGTTTCAAAGCATGTTAGACCTCAGCATTACACCTGAATTCAGACTAATCATGAATGATAGTTTCATTTTGTTCAGAAATAGTTTCCAACCTACATTGTGAAAGTAGGTTACTGTTCTCTCAAAGTCCTTTATGGGGAAGATACATATATATTTTTTTCCGAAGGAAAACTTTGAGCGAATTGAATTATTACAAGAAAGGTTTCATAGACTAATGGTAACCAAACATTCTTTTAAATAAATCTTCAGAAAAAAGTTACAACTGGACAAATCCTAGACCAATTTTAAGCTTCGGATGAGAATAACTTTAAGATATAAGAAACTGAAATTGAGAAAAGGAATAATTCCATTTCCTCACCTATCACTGAATTGTGCTTTAATCTACAATAACCAAAACAAATTGTGACCAAACCATGTCCATGGTGACCAAATTCTCCCATACTCTCATTTGACACAATCAAAATCATTGACTTCTAAGTCAAAATGTGGAGTTTATTTTTAACTAGCCAAGATAGATAGAGGTAAAGTATGTAAATATAATCTTATTATAGTTGGTCAGGGTCAATTTTTTATTTAAGGCTATTTAATACTCTAAGGCCTTTAAGCAAAGGTAGACTCTTAAAATCTAAGAAAATAATACTATCTTTTTTATACATATGTAACAGCATCAGATGGGGTTTTTACGTAAAGTTAGATTATTTTAAATCTTAACTAATGCCTAGAAAAGATTCCAGACAAGGGAATGTCTACATATAACATGACTCAGCTTAATTTAGGGAAACCATCTATCATGGCATAAGTGCATGAAACGTGCTGCCTTACCAAGTGTTAATAGTCAAAGAACTAATATTCATAAGTTTCAAATACATTGAAATTGCTTCTCTTCAATAAGGGGATTGATCATATTAAAACCAGAGAACACAATACGTGGAATACTATCTAACATTTATTGAACGGTTAGTATGTGCTAGACACTATGCCAAGCCCTTTGAAGGAGTTATTTCATTTAATCTTTCACCGTTTTAGTAAGGTGCTAGTATTAGTTCCAATTTAGAGATGAGAGCATTGAGGTATTGTTGACTTCACAGTTTTGCCTCAGTTCAGTCCTATTTAGAAAAACAGGAAGTGTATTTTTTAAAGCACTGGTAACATCTCAGAGTATAGTGGAAAGAACAGAACTTGAGGCGTCAGGAGAGCTGTGCTTTAGTCTCCACTGTAAGCTCCCTGAGGGGAGGGACTCTGTCTTGGTTACCACTCCATGGCCAACACCGTCCACATACCTCCGGCATAATAAAACTTAGTAACCCTTCATGGAATGCCGGCCTCACTGAAGGAGCGCAGGTGCTGCTTACTCAGTGTGTGATCTGGCCAGGTGGTTTCACCCCTCAGGGCCCTATCCATTTCTTATTCCTTTCCTATTCTAACTTCTTCCTTGCTTCTAAAAATGATTTGAGGAACCAAATAAAGATTCAGCTGCACAAGACCTTTAAAGTAAAGATAAAAGGTCAAGAGTGATGTACTTTAAGAAGGGAGAAAACTATTTCCAAAGTCAAGGCTAAGAATAGCTGCCTTGTCTGGGCATGGAATTTAGACTGAAAGTTGCTGCAGCAACAGAGCCTCCGTGGATTGAAACCACCCCACCTACCCGCTCTTCTTCTGCCACATTTGGCCAGAGCAATCTGCTCCTGTAGGAGTCTTGGAGGAAAGAAGAGAAGAGCCCAAAATATCCCTTTTGCTGTCTAATTATTTTTAATGACTAAGTCATCCCAGTTCTAGATGACCATGTTGGGTCCATTTTAGAGCGTACGATCAAAAGTCCTAATGGCAGAAAAACCTTGGGAAAACAAAAGGCTGCTTTCTCTAGTGAAATCTGAAACACCGTGTCGAATGGAGGAATTAGAATAGCCCCCCAAAAAGGAAGAGTTATAAAGAGCAGGTCTAAAAAAATAAAAAAGAACCAAGTCACAGCAAACCCTAAGTACCCACATAACAGCACAAATTAGCTCTGGCCGTCTCTAGCAGAATGGTTACTGGAAACAACAGAGGCCATGAGAAAAATAGGAGAAAAACGTCCCGCCACCCTCACACAAACCCAGCTTAAGGTAATGGCTAACTGCCCTCAGGGGGTTGTTTGTTTTGGGTTCAGACACAGCAATTTGATAAGAAAAGAATCTTAGCCAAACGGTGAGAAAGGTCAATAATTAACCATGTTACTTCAACAAACAGCACCAACCCAAGACATTTGGGTTACACCTTGAAAAAAGAAGCATTGGAACCAGCAAGTCTCCATCCTGAGAAAATGTTCTTGATCCTTTGGCCTTGAGCTTTTACTTTCCCAAAGAAGCCACTCCCTTTCTTAATTTGGACCTGGTTGCACTTCAGAGATCAAAAGGAGGCCTCTTCCAACACACGAAAGATAGGCTCCTATTTCTTCAGCGTTTATGATGATATTTGCTCAGCTGCTTCCTTCCATAACCATTTTCTGTTTGCAGAATCAAAATCAGATAGTGGGTGATTCAAAGAGCTATGTAGCAAAAATGTGCTGACCCACCGCACAGCATCTAGGTGTGCAGGGTTTCAGACCTCTCTGTGGCCATCCTGCAAATCCATTCATTGGGAAAATTCCAATAGCTTAGTGGCTCATTCTCCAAACTCTGATCTGAGAGCATCTAGAGGGCCAACCAGAATGTGCGTTTTCTCACTATTTTCCTAAGCACCATTCAATGTGCTACATCTAGGTTAATAATAGTAATCAGGGAAATCAAGGGAAAAAGCATGAAGAAGTCACCATTTGACTTGGAAAAATCACCAGTACAAATGTATCATCCAATAACATGCAATTACAACTGTGCCTCTTAACATTATATCATACCTGGGGCCTGGAACTCTTTGGAAAATTATAGTGGAAATTTAAATTTTCAATTTAATTAATATATAGGGAATGCAGGAGAGTTAGATATCCTTCCCATACTCTTCTTTTTCCTAGTTCACTAAAGTCATTTGAGCTGAAGATTTAAATCTGAAGAATCCAATTATTTATTTTGAGCAATGCATTTTTGGTAGCACTGAAGAAGTTAGGTAGAGAAATTAGCAACCATGGGTTGTATAGAGCAGATGGCTGGAATTAATAATTAATGAAAAAATATATTGTGACATTATGAAATAATTTGTCATGGAGGTTTTAGCTTGATGCATACGTTCAGAGTAGGTGTTCACATTTAATAAATAATGACTGTGTGCCATAAATGAAGAGCAAAACGTAAAAGAAAACTCTTTCTTCTACCTTCTGGAAAGAGAGATGCTCACTCTGCCTCATCTGTTCCTTCAAAGCCATCCCTTGATTTGTGTCTCTTTGTGTCTAGTGGGAGTGGGGATGGGGATGGGAGTAGCAATGCTTTTCTCTCTCTTTCTCTCTCTTCTAAATTTCTGTTGTTTTGCCCAATATTTCTATTCATTTTGTGTGTATGTAATCACATTAAAGGTACTGAAAAAAAAAAAAACCCTGAAACAAGATTGGTATACACCAAGATCTCAATAGCTGGAATCTGCATTTCACACAGATCTCATAGATACCATGCTAGTGTTCAAAAAGCCAGCTGCGTTAGTACAAGGGTAGGGATGATATAGCTTAAAAACAGAGCCTGATTTGCCAACCACATCACACCATTTACCCATGGAGCTGAGAGTCCAGTATTTTAATATTAGATCACATGTATAGAGGGGCCCAACAGCAAGAGTATGATGGTTGCCCCATCCTGTTTTACATGGATTAGAAAAAACTTGGAGCAATCTTCGCAGTTTAAGAGGAAAAGAAGATATTCCAAGGATTGAGGCCAGGTTTTGGCTTTGAAAAGGAACAAGTTTTGGAAACTGAGCACATTTCAAAAAAAGCGCAGTTCCAAAATATGTATGTGTCACATATGGAGGATGGATTAAATCTGATCTGTGTTGTCCCATAGCACAGCAATGGGACCAATGGTAAAAGCTGTGAGAAGGCAGATTCCAGCCACACTTGGAGAAGTCTCTGGAAAAGAACAGACTGCTTGAAACTGTAGTTGCCTCCATCACAGGGGACGGCCCATCTTAGAGTGTGACTGTATAGTGACTTGAATTGCCTGACCTACAAAGCCCTTTTCCACCCTGGGAATCTATCATTCAATAAAAGGAGTGGCAGTAGAGGGGCAGCTAATGTGGGCAGGAGGGATATTTGATATGGAATTGATGTACAATGTCTGCCACTTGGGCCATTTAGGATCTGGTGTTGCTGTGATCGGTGGGTGGGCCATGGTTCCCTGCCTTCCCTGAGTTTAAGCTCTAATATTTTTAATTTTGTGCTATCTGTCAGGGAAACTCTATCTTTTCTTTCTTCGTTGTGTTATAGAAAGAAATGAAATGAGCAGGAGCCTTCAAGGATTTCTTGAAGGCCATTTCAAGCCCATGATGATGATGATGATGATGATAGTGATGATGATGATGTTGATGATTTTAGTGGATGCTACAATCCCTCATCTCTGCCCTTCATAACCAAGGTGTTCACTCACCCAGCCCTCAGAGTGTGCATTGCTGAGGGCTCACAAGTGAGTCTGTCTCCAAGAATGATCTCCCCCAGTTCTGCCTCTCCCAGTGTGGGCAGCCTGCAGGCAGTGGGTGGATGCAGGGCTCCCAAGGTCCAGGCTCCTTGTCTTCCTCTGGGACAACTAGAAGGTGTTATCTCAGCACCATAGCATCCTGTGGCCTCTGCTGAAGCTTTATCAAAGTTCACCTTCTCCCTTTGTCCAATTTTTCCTCTCCTGTTCCCTTACAGATATGATAACTAAGGACATATCCCCAAAGCCCCTTCAGTAAATCCCCTCCTTACCGTATTTCCAGAGAACCAACCTAATGCAGAGGATGATGATGATGATGATGGTGGTGATGATGATGATGGTGATGATGATGATGCTGGTGGTGATGGTGATGATGGTTGAGATGTGATGGTGGTGGTGGTGATGATGATGGAGGTGATGATGATGGCGGTGATGATGATGGAGGTGATGATGGTGGTGATGATGATGGTGGTGATGATGATGGAGGTGATGATGATGGTGGTGATGATGGAGGTGATGATGATGGTGGTGATGATGATGGAGGTGATGATGATGGAGGTGATGATGATGGTGGTGATGATGATGGTGGTGATGATGATGGAGGTGATGATGATGGCGGTGATGACAATGATGGAAGTGATGATGATGATGGAGGTGGTGATGATGATGATGGAAGTGATGATGATGATGGTGGTGATGATGATGATGGAGGTGGTGATGATGATGGTGGTGGTGATGATGGAGGTGATGATGATGGAGGTGATGATGATGATGGTAGTGATGATGATGATGGAGGTGATGATGATGATGGTGGTGATGATGATGGAGGTGATGATGATGGAGGTGATGATGATGGTGGTGATGATGATGGAGGTGATGATGATGGTGGTGGTGATGACAATGATGGAAGTGATGATGATGATGGAGGTGGTGATGATGATGATGGAGGTGATGATGATGATGGAGGTGATGATGATGGTGGTGATGATGATGGAGGTGATGATGATGGAGGTGATGATGATGATGGTGGTGGTGGTGATGATGGTGGTGATGATGATGATATAGTCGGGGTGGGGTACAGTGGTAGCAGTGGAGGAGGAAAACCACTGCATTTCATTTGCATTGTCCTTTATACTAGCAAGTAAAAAGATTCATTTGATCCTCGTAATAGCTTGGATTGGGCAGAGGCCTAAATCACTCCCAATCTACAAATAAAATAACTGAGGGACATAAAGTCAGGAATTTGCTCATGGTCACATAATTAGGGATCAATTTTACGGTAAATCCTGCCTTCTGATTCCCATTTTCCTGTTATTTCACCTGATGACAGTGCCGTATACGTCACAGAAGTCAGTAAAAGCATTTGTGGAATAAATTAGTGTGATTTCATCGGCCCCTTCTCCTTCCATTTTTTTCCTACTGACCCAGTGGATCAGGGGAAAAAAAGAGGAAAAAACAGTATACATTGATGGTGCTGATTTTGCAGGTAATCATGATTTCAGATATCCTGAAGTACGTCTTGCAGTGCATTTGCATATCCTCACCAGCTCCCAGGACTAACTTGTTCTGTTTAGAGACCAGGATGACTTGTTTATGAATAATGCACAGGGCAAAGAAAAATGAAAAGATTCATAAGACAACTCAAGAAAGATTTCCATGACATGCTGCTAGGCTCTGCTCAGGTCCTGGATTTGCGTTGATCGTAGACCAGGGTAGCCTGAATAACAGGTAGAAGTGGTTGATGAGTGTAGGTACCTCAGATAGGTGAGGGTGCCCAAGGGGCCACTCTGAGTGACAACATTTCCACCTAGTCCTCAATATGAAGAAAAACTGTGGAGAAAATCCCCCTACTTCTGCAGAGCACGTGAGCTCTGAGGGATGTTGGTTACGATATAAATGCATTGATGTGGCAAAATGAATTTTAAAATATTTTGTCTGAGTCCACATTTGATGAGGTGTCGCTGATTAAAATGTGGCTGACTGAAATGATGCTTCTCCACTTAGATTTTGCTTGAATGGAGTTCTTGTTTGGCTTGGTAAGCTACGGACTCTAAATGCTTTCAGGCCAGCTTGTTTAGCCACAGAAAGACTCCCCGGGGTGACCTGGGATGGTTCACTTCATAGCAGTTTCAGGTGAAGATAGTCTATAGCCACCGAGTGAGGAAGTCTTGAGCAACTAGGTCATTGCAACCAAGAAAATCAAAACCATTCTTCTTTTCTTCACAGTGGACTTAGGCCCAATGTAAAGAACATCTGGAAACAAAAACCGTTTCATTAAACTCAGGAGCGACTCTGTAGTTAGATTTTCAAGTGGTAGTGCTGCTAATCAAGTCATCTAGCCTCTAGATCATGATAATGCGTTCTCCCCTTCCACAGGCCTGTACACAGGACCTGAGAACAACAAAAAACATAATACCATTATTCTGAGATACAGGAACTATCACAAAAATGATCAAAATGATTTATCCTAGATCAATAGCAGAAAGAAAAATAACAAAAATGCTGGGAACATCACCATTTCCTTCTGATCGACTTTCAGGAATCTGATCCAAATAAAACAAACAGGAGTTTCCACATTTACAGACAATTCATTAAAACAGTGCTGAAGTAAGAAATTCTGCATAGTATTAAAATCAGGCGATTCTTTAACCTTGGAAGTCATACATTTTTTAAGCCTAATTTCTCATCTGTCAAATAAAAATAATTCCTGCTTGGCAGATCTTCTATAAGGAACAGATTTAATATTTCTAAAATTTGTAGCTAGTGCCTGGCACATAGTAATCTGCTAAATAAATTACATTGACTGTTATTACACTGTTTCGAAATTATAAATGATACTCGGTACAGAAAAAAACAGAACAAAGTGAACAAATAAATAAAGATGTTCTCCATGTGCCTAATAATTCTCTGAGATTTTAGGCCTTTGAAAGCTGCAATAACTGCTTTAGATGACTGGTGGTCTGAAGCTGCCGCAAAGGCCTGACCTACACCCAGGGGAGGGTGCACAATCATGGAGAGCCTGATTAAGAAGCAATGCCTGTATTTGGAGATGCAATGAAACCGCATGTGGTCCTCTCAGAAACCGATGGCTGAAGAGAGCCTGGAAGCCCCCGATCAATCTCAGAAACCATGTGTAGGGATCAGCCTGCCTACCACCCACGTGGGCCCAGGATGCACTTTGGCATGAGAGTGTGGGTTGGGAGATGTTACTCTGGAAGATTCTTCTAAAAAGAGTAATCAGTCTGGAGGACATTTGGTAGAATCTTTTCAATGTATTACACCTATCCCTTTTTGTTGTTGTTGATTCAACTTTATAATGGTAGATTCACTCTAAATCCAGCAGAGGAGTCTTTCTGCCAATTCAGTAAAAAAAGAAAAAAAGCATCCAGAGATGCAGTTTAATTGATCTTTTCCACCAGCACCCTGGGAATTCCTCGATGTATGAATTGAGTTCAGCTGAGTTGTCCCTGCGTTGGTTTTTCACAGACCCAACTGCACAGGGAGCCACAGTTTTTTCTCAAAAAGCATAATAGCTGCAACCCCATAACTGCCATGGGTTGAATTGCGTCCTCTCCAAAGATACTTTGAAGTCCTGGCCCAGGACTTGTGAATGTGACCTTATTTGGAAATAGGGTCATTGCAGATGTAACAAGGCAAGATGGGGTCATAGGGATTAAGGTGGGCCCCCATTCAATGACTCCTGTCCACATAAGATAAGAGAAATCTGGACACCGACACACACGGGGAAGATGTGTTTGCAGACGGAGGCGGAGATTGGGGTTACACTGCCACAAGCCAAGTCAGGAAACACCAAGATTGCTGGCAGCAGCCAGGGGCTGGTGAGAAGCAGGGAAGGCTCCTCCCCGGAGCCTTGGGAGAGAGCATGGCACTGCCCACACCTCGTCTGCTGACTTCTGGCCTCCAGGACTGTGAGAAAAATGTCTGTTGTTTTAAGCCACCAGGTTTGGGGTACTTTGCCATGACAGCCCCAGGGAACAAATGCAGTAAGCGTGGCCATTTTAATACAAAAAATGAGGATCCTGAGATTTAAGTAGGTTGCCCACGATGACCTAACTTGTAAGAGGTATTCCTACCCTGAGATACGGTATCAGCTGCTATCTTTAAGGTGACTTCTCTTAGTAGCTTCACAGATTCCTGAGATCCAATCAGCTGACTTCTCTGCTGGGCCTTTATATCGAACCACAGACAAACCAGCCTGACTTGTTTATTTAAAATGTTCTATTTCATGCGTGCGTGGCCTTGAAAAAGACCAAATAAAAATCACACATGATGCCGAATTTATTCCATTCTTCTTTGCTCTTACTATAATTTGTGACTAATAACACTTTTTTTCCTGTCTCATGGAAATTGAGAAGTTTCATAAAACAAGTCTCCATCTTCTCACTGAATGTTTTTTTAATATTCATCAAAGCTTCCTCCACAGAACATATCAGGAAAACTCAAATCTTTCTTTGAGTTTTCATAAAGTCAGTTTACTGTTGCTATTTGTAATAACTGTTTTCTTTCAGAAAATGTGTCAATTCATGGAAGAATATACAAGTAAACCAAAGAAACTTTATATGTAACTCAAGCCCTCATTATTAAGCTTTGTTATTGTTGAGTACACTTCCTCACTGTCTTTTTCCTATGACTATACATCCAAAATTTTACTTACAAAAATGGAATGGTGCCACCATACATTTTTATGGGCTTATTGTTGTTGCTGTTTATTTAAAGTATAATGTGAACATTGTAAACCAGAAACGTCTGAGATAGGTCTCAATCAATTTAGAAGCTTATTTTGCCGAGGTTAAGGCCATGCCTGGGAGGCATGCCTTTCTCCAAAGATGGTTTTGAGGGCTTCAGTATTTAAAGGGGAAACGGGGGCTAGAAGGGAAAGAAGGAAGGTGTGGTCACGTCACTGAATCTACTTGTTGCAAGAGAAAAGGAGCAGGCAGGGGAAGAGTCGATACATAATCCTCTGACACTCTGTAAACTGGCACTTCACATAAGATAAGATGAACACAGAGTAGCTACCTGCGGAGATATCGAACCTTCTATCTGTAGCTTCTGCTTAGGAACGAAAGGAAAGGCAGCTTCCTGCATGACTCAGCTTTCGGCTTAATTTTTTCCTTTGGCATCATAAACTGGGGTCTCGAGTTTTTATTTTCCTTTTCTTTAATGCCATAATTGGAAAATTCTAGGTTAAAACGTAAAATCACTATACTCCCAGCGTTCTCAGAACTTTCAGAATGCTGAGCACACTCTGAAACTCTAGGCGAGGGGCATGGTTTGCAGGATTTCCCAACCTTGTTTTGCCTGTGGTGCCCTTGTAGAACAGCCTGTCCTGGAACAGCCTGTGGAAAAGATCATTCTACATGACGACTTGCCAACACTGAGTGTCTCCCCTGGTGTGGATGTGCCACAATCTACTTAGTTAGTCCCTGATCACAGAAGTCAAGTTATTATCATTAATATACTTCTTGCATATTTTTTAAAGTTCCCATCGTATTTCTTTTCTAATATCCCAGGAACAATGTCTGTGCCAGGCACATGGCAGTTGTGCCAGCCTTGTCCTATGCACGTCTGTGAAAACTCACTGAATACAAAAACTACTGAAAATGGAAGCCGACACTCACTTCAGAAGCGCTGCTGAGCCGTCTCTCCTGATGTGCTGGGCAGCGTTTCCTCCTCTTTGGGGGTCTCAGGATCTTTCGGTTACCAACAAGGAACACAGAGCTCCAGGCTTGTTGGAACGGTGTCCGGCCTGGGCCTCCATTTCCACCACTTTTCCTGGTGATCCTGATGCACACCCAACGGGGGAAACACTACATAAAGGATGACTGTCAAACCCTAAATGTGAATGTCATTCAGAAGAGCTGAACCCTGAAGGTGAAGAATTTTAAGAATATTGTAACCGGCTAATTTCACTTTTCTTTTTTCTATACACAGAGTGATAGAGGATGAAATTTAATCTCAATACATTTGAAAGATCTCTTCCAACAAATGACTTAAAAAATAACATCGTGTTAACAATGTCAATGGCAGCAGTTTTTTGCCTTTTTAGTGGAACATAATAGTGGTACGTCTTATAATTTAGGAGTCCTTCATTTTGTTGATACCTCCTCAGGCAACGAATATGAATACCTTGCACAGGAGAAGGTGTTTGAGAAATGTTGCATAATAGTGACGAGTGATAAAAGCGACCAAAACATCAAACCATGTGAATTACTCCATTAAAACGTATTTCCCAGGTAAATGGGTCCTAGAGCTAGTTTTCTAAAATGCAAGAATGATCACGCCTGTGTTCTTTTTATAACTCTATGGTGGGACTGAGTGTGGTGGCTCACGCCTGTAATCCCAACACTTTGGAAGGCTGAGGCGGGCGGATCACCTGAGGTCAGGAGTTCGAGACCAGCCTGGTTAACATGGTGAAACCCCCGTCTCTACTAAAATTACAAAAATTAGCTGGATGTGGTGGCACGCGCCTGTAATCCCAGCTACTCGGGAGGCTGAGGTAGGAGAATCCCTTGAACCCAGGATGTGGAGGTTGCAGTGAGTGGAGATCAAGCCACTGCACTCCAGCCTAGGAGACAGAGTGAGACTCCATCTCAAAAAAAGAAACAAACAAAAAAACAACTCACTGGTTTGTTATTTCCAGGAAGATAAGGTCCAAAGTTCTTACCATGAAGAACAAGGTGTTTGAGAAACAGTGACCCATCTACCCTGTCCATCTCACCTCTGCTTCCTGCCGCAACGCAGGCTTCAGTGCCATTCCACTCTCGGTCTCCCCTGCACTGCCTTTGCTCCCTGTCTCTCTGCGGTCACAGCTGCCACCTCCTCCACCTGGAAGTCCTGTCCCTGGCTTCCCAGGCCGCGAGCTCCTCCTCCTCGTCAGCCACTCGGCTCAGCTCGCATGTGGCCCCTTGGAGAGGCGCGGGACTGTTCGTTTGTTCTCTCTGCTCCCCTTGCTCCCTGGGCATGGACAAGTCACACTGGAACATCACTCTTTGATATTCCCTCACGTTTCCCCCACCCGGAAGGTGGGCAGTGCTTTAATTAGACCCTGGATGCGGGTCTTCTTGGGTTAGCTCAGGCTGAAGAAATGCTTGTCGGATTGAATCAAGGGATGGCCTTAACGGGGCAGATAGAATTCGTTCACCTGGGACTCACGTGGCCCCATCATCCACCCGTTTGTTCATTCGGCACTTCTGTATCCACAGCCCAGGTACGATGCTGAGCCCTGGAAACAGGGTGAAGACAGAACACAAATGATCCCTGCTGCCTGCAGTTTATAATCTCGCAGGACAGACAGAGATGAAGTTAACAAAAGCACAGGTAGATAGAACCGTGCAGCGTGTGAAGCCCCGGGACTGCCAGGACTCAGCTACCGAAGTCTTAAAGAACAAGGTGGCGCTTTTCTTAAAGGGCCCTCTGTGTCCGCGGAGACGCTGTCTGCAAGGCCTCCGGCCCTAGGCGCTTCCCCGCAGGGCCCTCTGTGTCCGCGCGCTGCTCCCCAGCCGCTGTCCCTGGCCCTCTGTGGCCTCAGCTCCCTACTCCTTCCCCAGCTGCGGGACTGGGGCACACCACGCCCCTCCTCTGAAGGCCAGCCCTGCCCTGGCAGCCCCTGGGTCAATAAAGTCCCACTAGATTCTATAAAAATGTTAAATGAGGGAAAGAACTGGGGCTACCGAGAGAATAGGAAACTGGTGCCAATTTAAATTGAAGGGTGGGGGAGGACATCAGCCAGGAAGGGAGGCAGGAGGCAGAAGTGAAAAGTCCTCCTGCCGACTGTTCACGCAGCCTTGAGCTGTCCAGGTGAAGTTCCGGGGAATCTGCGATAAGTTCCCACTGGTGACCCTAGCGCCTGTTTCTCCTTTGCCGAAGCCCGCTGCCCCTCACCGTCTGGACCATTCTTTTGATCAACGCATGCATCTGTGTTGCTTTTTGACGCTCTGGTCTATGTCCGTTGGATGTTTCCCACAGTATTAGAAGGTCCCAGAGGTCCGTGCCCACCCAGTGCTGCACCATAAATCAAAGATACAAAATTCAAAAAAAAAATCGAATGCCCTTTTATACTAATTAAATGATTTAATTGGCACAGCCACCCTCAGAATTAGATAATATTATCATCCTTTCTTATTCTTGAGGAAACGGAAGCACAAAGAGGTTAGGTAATTTGCATATCACACAGCTAACAAATTGCAGAATATTGGAATCCACACCATTTATTTGTTCCATAGTGAATGAACAAGTATACTTTGAGATACTGATATGAAACCAGTATAAGGAGAGATGGCAATGCTTTGAGTCTGTGCTGAGAAGATAAGCACAGTGGCTGGATAGACGAGGACAGCCCCATGTAGGAATGAAGAACGGGTGCTTCCTCAACCCACCGAGTCAGCCTGGGTGATCCCTGCACTGGCAGGTAACCAGCCACGACTAAAGGCTCACTGACAATGTCAAGAAATGAGTAGTACTTTCTTTGTACCCAGGCTGACACGAGCGGGCAGAGGCAGCTTGTTGTCTATCCACTCCCTATTATCGATTTGTTTCTCAATCGTAGAACACTGATTTACCTGGGACCACTAGGCGTCCAGCTGAAAAGACCACATTTTTGAGACTTACTTATCACTCAGGATGCAATGAGGTATCAGCAGAAGTGCTGGGTGGGAGGTGGGGAAAAGCTCTTTCAAAGAGGTCAACTCCAGTGGAAAATGTGCCTCTTGGCTCTCCCTCTCCTCTTCTTGCCTGGAACATGGACCTGATGGCTGGAGCACAAGTAGCCATTCTGGACCACGAGGATTCTTGAGGATAGAAACCAGTTTCAAAAGATGGCAGAACAGAGGGTAGGAGCTGGAGTCCTGATAATCATGAGGCCAGTTTTCTACTAGCCTTGAACTCCTTATTTCTCACTCCTTCAACTGAGAGAAAAATATACCTCTGTCTTGTGTAAGCCCTGTTATTTGAGCTTTCTCTTCTCTGCAGCCAATCTTAATCTTGTGATAAGACTTTCTCATGTGTTACCAAAAATTGAAACACAACTTGGGTTTGTTTCCAATCGTTGGAAGCAAACCGTGTCTTTAATGAAGGAAAAATATAGGAAAGAGTCCACACGCCAAGAGAATAACGGGTCCTAGAGGCAGCTCAGGTATCAGCTCAGATAATTTTTTAAAATCCACCTTTATGCCGATAGGAAAGTTGTTTGTGAAATGATTTTTCATGCTACTTTAAACTTCACAAGGAATGTTTCTTTTTTCTTTTTTCTTTGTTTTTTTTTTTTTTTTTTTTTTTTTTTTTTGAGACGGAGTCTCGCTCTGTCGCCCAGGCTGGAGTGCAGTGGCATGATCTTGGCTCACTGCAAGAACCTCCCGGGTTCACGCCATTCTCCTGCCTCAGCCTCCTGAGTAGCTGGAACTACAGGCACCTACCACCATGCCCAGCTAATTTTTTGTATTTTTAGTAGAGACGAGGTTTCACCGTGTTAGCCAGGATGGTCTCCATCTCCTGACCTCTCATAAGGAACGTTTCTAAAGTTAATCGTCTTCCTTTGATGCAGGAGATGTCCAGAAGAATGTTTCTAAAGTTAATCGTCTTCCTTTGATGCAGGAGATGTCCAGAAGAATGTTTCTAAAGTTAATCGTCTTCCTTTGATGCAGGAGATGTCCAGAAGAATGTTCTTAGTTCAGGGCAATGATCCAGCAATTAGGATGCCAGAGTCTTACTTTTAAAAACATAGGCAGCCAGGTGTGGTGGTTCACACCTGTAATCCCAGCACTTTGGGAGGGCGAGGCAGGCGGATCACAAGGTCAGGAGATCAAGACCATCCTGGCTAACACGGTGGAACTCCA
Organism: Macaca fascicularis; assembly: GCF_037993035.2. NCBI lineage: Eukaryota > Metazoa > Chordata > Mammalia > Primates > Cercopithecidae > Macaca > Macaca fascicularis. The sequence goes on along the minus strand of NC_088379.1, from coordinate 190,577,595 downwards.
TTTCTACTGAAAATACAAAAACTTAGCCTGGCATTGTGGCATGCCCCTGTAATCCCAGCTACTTGGGAGGCTGAGGCAGGAGAATCTCTTGAACCCAGGAGGCGGAGATTGCAGTGAGCCGAGATTGTGCCACTGTGCTCCAGCCTGGGTGACACAGCGAGACTCTGCCTCAAAAACAAACAAAGAAACAAACACATAGGCACTGAATTCTGACCTGGGTAGGCTTAGTAAAATAATTACCATTCTGGGTTATAGCTCCCATCCAATATTCTGCAAGCACGCGTAGTTTATTTTTCCTACCTGCGCATACTCTCACTGGTAGACTTTTAACTGAGCATCTACTATTTCCAGTGTGGATTTGGGGATTTTTGTTTTTCAACAATATTTTCCACTTGGTATTGGACCATTGGGTTCTAAAACGTGTACCTGATTGTATTAATACATCACTCAGGCCCATCTTACTATCTTGGTCAATGAATCTTACTGAACATGTGTTTCAGAAACTCTTCTAGAAGACACAGGATGACCCTCTAATTTTCACTTCTCTGAGATTTGGACATTTGGCAGCTGAGGGCTTTAGCATGAGCCTCTTCAGAGTTTACAGAAGCTGCCCAGTTTCACCCAGCACCTCGTAATTTGTTTCAGTGGCTCAGGTGAAACCAGAAGCATTTGTTTTAAAATCCTTCTTGCCAGGTTTTGTTTGCTGAGCCTGGTGTGTTTCGTTACTAATTCAATAACGCCGTGACGGCAGAGCCCGGTGCTTTTTCTGTACTGGGTTTGGTGGCACGTTGCCCGGAAGTACCTGGGGGCCACTGCTGCCGCAGGACACAATGCTAAGTGGGAAAGGTCATGGGAGATACACTCTATTAATGTGGTCAGAGTGCCTCTCCAAGAACAAAGCATGGCCCCTCACAGGAGCGTGAAAGCAGCCAGCCCTCTCTTTCCAGGTCGCTTTTTAAGCTTATCATTATGAAGTATAAACAGTCAAATTCCTTGGGAGCAAGTGCAGTGTTTTCTGTGTTGCTTGCAGAATCGCACACTGCAGGTTTAATGGAAGCCAGGAGTACTTTTCTTCAGCCACACCTAGATGTATCTGTGTTTTGGGATTGGTTCGCAGGGTTGTGGGAGGGGGTTAATTGTGGGCTGTTTTTTTTTTTTTTCTTTTGTTATTATTGGATAACACCATTATTTTTTCCCCACCTGGTACTGGCACATATTAACACACATTTTAAGATAAAGTAGTTCCTGCAAGCTGCTGCAGTCATAGTCATTTGCAAACGCAAAGCTTGATAAACCTGAAATATTTAAAACAATGTTATTATTAGCCAGTGAAGACCGAGCTCTCCAGACTTAGGACTACCTGAAACTTCTTCCCGTACCTCTTGCCACATTTTCCTTGTTCCTCTTAACCTAGAGAGTATACAGAACTTCTAGGGGGTTCTAGTAACTGCTAATGGGCTACACGCAGTACTTTTGTGTTAATACGTTTGGCTTTCTCTCCAGCTTTTTAAACAGTTTTGTACTGCTGCTGTTTACATTCCTATCATTTGCCCTCTGGCAAGGTTTCGTTCTTCTATAATCATTTTCTCATTTTAAATTCATTTGATTAGTGAATTTCCAAAAACCCTCAACTCTGCTGGGTTTATTTTGCTTTTGGGCACCTCTGATTTATAAAGATCATTCTGGCTACTGATCAGGGTCATACTTCTTCAGGGGATATGAAGGCATTTGATTAGTAGCCTGTGGGTCAGTCTGCTTTCCAGTGTATATTTCTTGCTGTTGGAATCATAGAAATAAATCCAATTTGCTTAATTGAGATACTTCAATCCTCCTCCTAAGTCAGTTGTCACATTTCCCATCAATGTTCTATTTTGACATTGTTCATATCATTGTGAGAGCAACTAAATATGCAAGGTTTAGGAATAACCTTTGGGATATTCTATTTTATTTGTTTTAGGAATTAGAAAATTCAATCTAAGCTTTATAAAAGTCTTTGCTACCTCATAAACAAACCATGCTTAAATTCCAGTCTCTAAGTTAAGTCATACAGCATGTTTCTTTGCTGTGCCAGGGACCAGATCCTTTGGTGGGTCCTAGCTGTGGAGTCCGCAGGAGCAGATGTGACTAGAGAAGAACCTAGTGCTTCAGGCAGTGTTGATTTTGTTGAATTAAGGAAACAGACTAATATGGGTTTCACAATAGGAACCAGAGGATAAACGGTTTAAGAACAGAATACAGGGAAGCAGTACATGTAGGCAAATAGCAAACTTACTTCAAGAAAGTGCAAAATGCTTCCGATCCTCTCTACCAAAGTAGCCCCCTCATGATAACAATAATAGCAGTAATCACTTTAGTTACTCCATCACTTATCACCTTCGTTAGTTTCAACTCTGATAAATAGTTATGTCCCCATCAAGTAATCTTAACCTTAACTCTGTGTCTGTTCTAAACGCTATTTTTATTCTCATTGTATTTCATTTTTTAAAACTTTGTATCTTGAAAACAAAAAAGAAATCAAACTTATAGAAAAGTGAAGATAAGAGTAAAATAAACTGAAAATATTCTCACTTAAGATTCATCAGGTGTTAGCATTTTGCACATTTGTGTTTGCCTTCCATAGATGATAGACAGATGATAGATAGGTAGATTGATTGATTGATGTGTAGGCGTGCATATGGAATAACATAAAATAGAAGCTAGATAAATAGATAGCTCTCTCTCTCCATTTATATGTGTGTGTGTGTGTGTATATACTATTAGAGCATATTTATGTGTGTGTATATGTATTCTCTGATAGTATTATCTTTGTTTGAAAATCCTTCCAAACAAATATTTGTTTTAGAAAATCATATTATGGTGTGGTATTCTATGCTTTCATACTGAACATAATTTCTGAATGCAGATTTTCACACACATTCTGTATTTTCATTTCATAATAAAAACCAAAACAACTAGCATTGTGAATTATAGAGCTCCCTTTATATGTCAGTGGATATCTTAGTAACCTTTAATAATATCACAAATTTAATTATAATGTTTAAATATATAAAAAATACCTTTATGACCATGTTGTTTAAAATTTCACACTAAGACAGTCTCAATAGAGAAGACAGGCAAAAGCTATGAACAGAAAATTGACAGAAGAGGGAACCCCGAAAACCATCGAAAATGAAAAGATGTTCAATTTGTCAGTAATTAGAGAAACACAAATTAAAACAATAGTGAGCTATTACTCTGCACCTATTATGTTAGCAAAATTTTAAAACTAGATAATGCCAAGTGTCCTTGTCATATCTGATTGGACCAAGGCACAGGGCAGCCCACATATAAAGCTGCTGGCCACATAGGTGGTATCTCATTTGACTCAGAAAGATGGGCTGGAAAAGTCATATTTGTCTCTTGGAAATCTGTATTTAGCACATTGTAAAACAAACACGTTCGGAAGGAGAATAAACATCAGGGACCCGGGCTAGGCAGGGCCTGAGGCCAGAGCAATGCCAATGGGCCTCAGTGCACCAAGTTACAAGGGGAGGGGCTTTGAGCAGGCGAAGGAGCCAAGAGCCTTGGAAGAACAGAGCTGCGGCAGAGTGATGTGTGAAGACCAGTAGAGATGCCGACAGACATACCACAGGGCAAAGAGCGGAAAGGGATTCGTCTCCGTTCCTGCCAGCTTCCCAGTTCTGGTTCAGTGATGCCTGGGGATTTCCAGTTCTCTTTGGAGGAGCAGTAATTGGAGGCATAGGGGAGGAGGAGATACAAGAAAAAGGATGAAGGCCTTCGAAATTCCAAAGGAAAATGACTTCAGAGATTTGTTTGTTTGTTTGTTTTGCTACTAAAAACAGAGACAGAGTCTCCCTCTGTTGCCAAGCTGGAGTGCAGTAGCGTGATCTCAGCTCACTGCAGCCTTGACCTCCCAGGCTCAAGCAATCCTCCTGCCTCAGCCTCCCGAGTAGCTGGGACCACAGGCGTGCACCACCATGTCTAGCTAATTGTTTGTTTGTTTGATTTTTTTTTTTTTTTTTTTTGTAGTGATGGGGTCTGTTGCCCAGGCTGGTCTCAAAATCCTGAGCTCAAGTGATCCACCTGCCTCAGCCTCCCAAAGTGCTGGGAGTAAAGGTGTGAGCCATGGTCAGAGATTCTTATACCTTGCCAACCAATCAAGTGTGAGGGTATAAAGACATTTTCAGAGATACAATGAAAAGAAAAGCACCCTAAAACATCAAATGCACCTAGAGTTTTCTTGATATCCTTTTGTAACATGCCAGCATTTTGTCAAAATCACTTAAGTTCTTCTGAAGTGATAAGTCAACAAATGGGTGATATTGAAAAGTGAATTAAAACACAGATTTCACACCAGCCAGTCATCAGTCCCTATTCATACAGTGTTGTAGGTCCTCATTCAAAGGCATTGAGAAATTAGAATATTCCAAGCATGGAGGGCAAAGAAGACATGGACCAGATTGGCTTTCGGAGAGTAGACAGAACAGTCTGGGAGTCAGACATGAAAGGAGAACTGCTGAGAAGTCCCAGGGCGTGACAAGGCCTGTAATAGCAGAGGTGGACCCCAGTACAGGGGAGGCACAGAAGAGGTCGCTCAGACTCCACCTGGGAGAGTCACTAGCGAGGTGGTCAGTGTGGGCCAGGTGTTGGAAGATAAAAGGGGAGGCAGATTGGGATGGAGGTTAAAGGTGCTGGGGCGAGGAACAGTCAGATTGAGAAGCTTTTTAATAGTAGCAGCATCTGCAGGGCAAGGAAGCGTAAAATGGTATATGTAATTCAGGATTCTGAAATGTGGGCAGTGAAGAGTAGAATGGGAGGCTGAGGGTGAAGGCGGGGGGCACGGTCAGCAACAGCAAATGGAAAATAACTTCAGGAAAGGGGACTTCCGTGAAAAAACGCGATCCTAAGCAAGCAGTGAGGACTCTCCCAAGCAGGAAAGCACCATCCACTTGTCTTGCATGGATATGCTGACCCTGGGTGGCCCAGACCTACCTAATGTCAATCGGGTTGGGGAGGAAGGAGAGCGGGCATCCCCAAATCTACATCCACAGGATTCCTACGCAGCCAAAATTCGGGAATTAATACTGAAGGCAGGAGTGTTAACATGGGTAGGGAAACGCAATACTAACAGAATCCTAAATCAATGACTACTTAGCAAATAGAACATCTGTATTTACAAGTCCAAAGTGTTAACATAACTATTTCAAACAGATTGCTAGAAACAAAAATAAATGGGACAGTGCCTTGGAAATATATCAGATAGAATATGACTGGTGAGACAGTCCTGAAAAAGAAGACAAGGCTGGGGGTTTTGTAGAAGATTGAAATTGTTCATGACATTAATCATCGTCGATTCCCAGAGGGGGTGAAATTTTATGAACGGGTGGAATGTGATCCATCTTACTAAGGAAGTAAAACTATTCTTGCCTTGAAGGTAATGTTTAAAGTCAAAGAATTTTTAATTAGGTTCGGAGTTTTTAAAAAGAATTTTTAATTTACAAATGAGATTGAGTTAAAGAATCATTTTCTGCAGCAGAAACAATAGGATTTTTTAAAAAATCTATTTTAAATTGCATAAAAAGCATCTTAAAGTAATCAGATAAGTTGAGCCATAAGTAAATGGATATTTAAAGATCTTATTAAAATATTCTACCTGATTTAGTTATTATTCTGACCCTATATAGCAATTCCCAGGGTATGGTTTCAGTTAAGTGGCTCTAAGATTATCATTTAAAAACAAAAAGTGTAACTCTCCGATTTGCAGCTCTCCACACTCACCCTGACTGGAAGGCGGGGCTTGTTTGACAATGCTTCCAGTTAGGGTCTCTTAAGTGATTTGCATGTTATTAACCTGGATAGCCACTAATAGGGCTTCGCTTCCTCGATTTCATACACAGCCCTGGCTCATATAAAAAAGAGTTCTTCAGGAGAGCGGAAAAATCAGAGCACTTCCACTATCGGTGAAATGTGTAGAAAGATAGCAGAAGCTACCCTCCTCAAAAAAACGATGAGTTTGATGAAAAGAAATTAACAAGCTGTGTGGGTGTGCGGCACATGATCAGCCATGCTTGCTAAGTCTGTCTGTTGGTTGTTGCTATGGCTACGAAAAGCCAGTGGAACCCAATGAGCTGTCTGCAGCAGTGCTGAGAGGACCAGCCATTTTACTTATGGAAAACAGTGTGGCATATTCTGCTGAGCTTCACCCTGGAAGAAGCCTGTTTTATACATCTCTTCAGGGAAGAGAGAAGCAATGGGCATGTTAGTATACAATGATCACAGCCACGCAGGCCTGCAAACTGCCGTTTGGACAGGCTGTTGACTGCTGTTCCAATTAGCTGATTGGAGAACGTGGAATGCAGAGTGATAATGCTGCGTATCTGCTATCAGGCAGCAGCACAGGTTTTTGTCTTGGGAAGGCAAGCTTTCCCTGCAATATTATCTCAGCAGTTCCCTAGCTGCTTACCCTGAAAACGAGGGATCCAAACGGAGGGTGTTGCCCTCTCTCTGCTAAGGCTGGTCCTGTGCGTGGTTGTAGCATATGAGCGGCAGGTCTGAAAAAGCAGGTGTGTGCTGGGACGGGCACTGGACTGGAACGCAGGCGGACGCTCTCGGGTTTACCTGCTTCCTGTTAACAGATTGTGGGCTCCCAGGGCATATGTCTGCACGCTGAGGCCGAGGCGGAGAAAGGGCTTCCTGGGCATCCCACCACACTGACAGAGGTAAGCTTTTTTGACCTTTTTGAAAGCACAGCATAAAAATAACTGGGGCAAAACTTGGCCTGAAAGATTTACATTGATTGTGTGATTTGGATTTACCAAACACACATAGACACACACACACACACAAGACACACACATTTCTAGAAAATAGTATCAGAGACAGAGTGGTTTCAATGAATTTTGGTTCTAGCAATTGGAAGATAAAAAACATGACCGATATGCTTTGGGGTGTAAAACCAGTGTTTGCTGTTTGAACAGACTACGATAGCTTGTTCTGAACCGTCTTCACAGCCAACAACATTTCTCACTTGTGAACAATGGATTCTTTTGTGACCTGCACTTTGACTTGTATTCAGAGAACTACATGAAAAAGCGGTGGCACATAAATTGTGAAGCATTTCTTTTTAAGCCTCGTAAATGATTTATTTAACTCTTAACACACCTATGTACACATTTAAATTAAAGAATGCTGTTCTCTATGTAGGTCATAATAGCCAGTGGATTTTGTACTTGCTTACCCTGGACTGAGTGTCCTGGTGTCCTGTTTGATTTAGCTGGGGTAGTTGTAAAGCAAACAGTGTAGGTATTGGAAGCTGTTCACACCTCCTTCCCGAGTATCTGCATGCCTTGCTGGCCCAGAGCACAAGACCCCTATTGTGCTCCCCCGGCTCAGAATCCAAGGAAAGAAAGGAAGCGAAGTCTGTGCATTGAGCTGTAGGACAGCTGAGGTATGTGGCAGTAAAACTTCTTTTCTTGCACAATTTTTCTCACAAGCAGATAGGTTTCAGAGAGAGTGAAACCAAAAATACCACACACCTCATACAAATGTGCGCTCATACTTGCAGCAAATGTTTGCTGTCAGTTGCTTCATAATAACAGCACAGACCCTGAATTGCAGGAGGAATTGCCTTGTAGTGAGTATTTCCTTGATTTATAGTCTCTTAGGAACAAAGCTATTACTGTGGATTGAAACTGGTCAGTCAAATCAAAATCCCTGGTAAGGAAATGACCAAGTAAGGATCAGATTCTGTTTCAGCAAACTTTTCAGCTTTACCCAAGTCAGTTCTTTTGTTATTTTGTTGTTTTGTTACCAAAAATGTCAGATCACTTATAATACTATTGAAATTATTTAATAAAAATGTTTGGTTGAAAACTTTGAATAAAACCCCTGTCTCCAAAAGATGGAATCTACCACGAAATTTAAAATAAGTAGTAACTGAGATCTACTTCTAAGAAGTTTGTTTTTATTTGCTACCTTTTTCCTCAAAAATCTGGATGACACGAGAGTCTCTTTAGAATTTTAAGTATAATTTTCACTGATAGATATGAGCATGAACCACCTGTTTCACAGATGTAGCTATGTTAATAGGTCCTAAGATAAGAGAGTACTAAAGCATAGGAAAATAGTTTTCAAAACTTTTGTTCTAAATGTCAAAATAGTCAAACTATAAAGATACAGACTAAGAATCTCAGTGGAGCGAACCACGTTCAAATGTTTAATGATAAGTGTATGCCTATGTGGGTCATAGGGGATAAAATGGTGACATGACGGCCTTGTACTTCGTTATGTTTAACATTCAGAGGAAAACTAAATGAACAGACTTAATTCTGAGTCCAATTCTATGAGTAAAAATATCAGCTAAGTAAGTGATTCTATATGAGCTGAATGAAAGGTAGAGAAAATCTCTCTCCAGTTTAATTTCCTTCAAAGCTTTGCATTGCCAGAGGATTCCTTAGAATTGACACAGTGCAAAGACCTGCAGCAAGCACCTGATTTCCTATTAATTTTTCTTGGGGGAGCCTTTAGAAGAATGAGGTGTAGAAATATCCAGGGCACACCTGACTGCTGTGTCTGTTGCCTTGATGGTGGCACCAGGTGAGACAAGAACCTTAGCCCATGGGAAGAATGGCACACACTTCATTCTTGTGCAATTTCTTTCCTATGTTTGTATCCTTTTAAGATGACTTGCTATAAAAAGATAAGCATTTTAAGTTCAATTCTGCATAGCGCATCAACATGGTTAATAATTCAACAATTTTGAGAACCAGATTCAGAGACATAATCTCTATCTTTCAAGACTTAGCACCTTGATTTATAGTCTCTTAGGAACAAAGCTATTACTTTGCTTATGGCTATTTTTAGACTCTTATTTTCTGCCACTTTCCAACTCTTCTGCTGGCAATATCAAATATTCCGGAATTTCCAAAACACACTGTATCAGATTTTTTTTTTTTTTTTGCAAATGCAATGCCCCCTGAAGAGTCATTTCCTTTAAATCTCCCCTGCAGTGACAGCTGCTTTCATACGCCCTTCAAGTCCAGCTCAGACATCCCCCCACAAACTGTCCCCCACCCTGTTTGGCTGTATCTGAATCTTCTAACTTTCTGTCTACTGCACCATATTGCATTTGTCTCTGTTCACAGCCTTCCAGAGCTTTCCTGGCCTCTGATTCTAAAGTACTTTGTCCCGTGTCCAGAATTTGGCATTCAGACATTGTACTGGTAACTTCAGACTTCAATATTTTCCTGTTAGTTACTGTAAATATACACTTGACCTAGAAATAAAGTCCTAATACTGCCTTTTATCAAAGAAACTCAAAACATTTGAAAAACAATGAGGCTGTCATTTTTCTGCTTTAAAAATATGACTTCAGGACCCCAATTTCATGAAAGCTACAACTGTCCTATAATAGATCCAAATTTCCTGAGGGAAAATTTTACAATGTATGTTTTAAACAAAACAACTTGAATGTTTTAGTATATGGATAATAGTATTTTTCTATCCATAGCTATTATAAAATGTATAGAAAAATCCCTATTACAAATTTGTTGTGGAATCAGACTATTTAGAACTAATGCTGAATTGATGATGATTAGCAGCCAATTATAATGTAAGACACTTACGAAGTTGTTTTTCACTCTGAAACCAGGAGAAAGTAAAGGTCGTGAACTGGAAAGAGATTAAATAATTGAAACGAAGTCTACAATAGCAGCATTTCTTTTAATGTTCCTAAATAAACTAAAAGGTGACTGGAAATCACTAGTTATGTTACACTAGTTATGTTACCCTACAACTTGAGTACCTGGGTGAGGCAGCGAATATTCTCTTAGTGTCACACTTGACACAGATATAGGTTTGGTTATAGATACTTCCTACCCTCTGTTCCATATTAGATAACATTATTATTATTTTTTAAATAAGCCTGATTTCAGTAGCCTTTTTATGAAAAAGCTACCACAATCAAAAATAAAAATGTACCCATAATTTTATGAAGAAGTTATACATAATTCCTTGTCTTTAAGATAACTGTGTTGAAAGCAAAAGTTCTAATTAATACTGTATGAATTTTTGCATATAAAGTAGAACTGATGAGGAAGTTTAAAATGTCCTGATATTTGGAATGAGAAAGTGAAATATTTAGGAAATTATTTAAATTCATATTTCTAGACATTATGGCATTCATTCCAGCATTGAGTTTTCCAATAAAAGTAAGATAAATAGCAATTCTTAATTATCATGCTGTCCTTTAAAGCTTTATTTTGGCTATCTTCCAGCTGATTTTAGTGTACAGCATGCTATAATTAAATAATAGCTAAAGTTGGAATTGGTTCTATTCATCTTAAGGACTAATCATGTTTAATCAATTATTTTAAATTGTATATAGTAATTAGATTTCAGAAACCATGATTTTGTAATATGCCTGGACTGTTTCTAACATTTTCTGTTTTAAGTCACTTACAACGTTTTTAAAGGCCTCAGTTATGTCTAACTACATTGATAGCGTAATGAAATGAGTTGCACTTGGATTTTATAAAGAAGAGTTGTGATATATGATTGTGTTAGATAACTTTCTGCAAGTTCCTCAAACTAACAATTTAATTATGGATATGCTTATTAAATTCTAAACTGCTACTGTCAAGTGGAAAAATACAGATAAACGTGTTTTCAAAATATGTTTTTCTGTATTATTTCTGAAAAACTCAAGATGTGCATGTAGTAAAAAGGAAACCCTTCTGTAACTATTGAGTTCTGAATATTGGCAAATAAGAATTTCAGCTTAAGTTCAATTAAGATGATATTTGCTGAATAAATGACAGGCAACCAGCAAAGACAGGTTTTTCTCTTGGTGTTGTGCAGCATGATATATCCATAGGGAGCGCTACCACACTTCACTACACCCTGACCTTCAAAACTGAAATCTACTAGTTTACCAAGTAGGAATTTTGGCCAAAAAAAGCAGTGGTTTCCTCTTCCCTATACAGGTGAGGCTTACATAAATTCAGCATTAAATTCTGTTCCTTCAAGAAGCATTATTTGATCAAAAATTCAGAAAGCTTTCATTTTCCTGAATCCAATCAAGGGTCTTACTTTCAAAGAAAATTTTCCCACCTCGAAAACACAAAAACAAAATAAAAAAGAAAGAAAACAAAAAGCCCTGGTAATGTTCTCATTATAGTTTCTAATTTCTCTTTATATATTCATATTATAATTTAGGGAAATTTATTTGTAATAAAGAACATTAGTTGAAAGTCTCAGTGATTTTTTTTCTGCTCATTTATACTGTTGCCTGCTTATTAAATTTTTGATTTTTAAAATTCAATTAGAAATTCAGTTTTTCTCTCTTCCCTCTGAGATGTTTTCCCAGTGCTTAAATTACAAATCTTATAATGAATTATATCCTCTGCTTTGCATGGGAGAGTTCATCCAATCCATTATTAGAAATAATTCTTCTTTTCCGGTTCCTTGTCCTAGTACATTTTTTCTGGAATAGTTGAACTTGAGGACAGGGGCAACATACACCTGTCAGGTTCCAAATCTTCTGATGGTCTATTCAATTCAGCATCCCTCAGAGACTAATATAGCTGCAAGGATCAGCTGCAAGGAGTCCAATGAACTATAGCAAAAATAGGCTTCTAGCCAAGAGCTGTGCCACTTGTGAAGATCCTATAAGAAAGAGTACAAGCATGGGATGCTGTGAAGAATGGCAAGTGTTTTAAATGCACAGAAAAAAAAAATACATTCAAATGAGATTGTAGCTATGTTGGAGAAAATTTATTAGTAGAAATGTTCATGCTAGTCTCCTGTAAACAGAAGTCCCTGTACTTACTTCCCGCCGAGGACAGCTAGCTTCTTGGAGGCACTGAGTCCTCTGAAGAGGTGACACCACAGAGGCCACAGCCTGGCTGGCGGAGACACACTTCATTAAACCTTCGGCTGCACGGAGAATCCTCTTCCACCTATTGAGAGGAGTCAGTGACTTCTGCCTCATTGGGTCTTTTTAATACCAGATCTTTATACTTCATACAGGTGGCCTACACTTTATACCACCAAACAATGAGAGTTTAAGAAAGCGACACTCGGCTGCTTAAAGTGAGCCTTTTTGGTAGATTATCAAGATGCCTTTACACCTAATTATTTCAGTTCTCTGTGCTAAAGTTAACAAGGGAAAGGAGATTAGATAACAATAACCTCCGCCGTTCTTGTGCTAACTGTGTCATCTGGTGCAGGGTTTGAGCGCTTTCCAAAACACGTACATTTAACCTGTCAGATGTATTCTTGCACTATAGTAAATACTATGTGTTTTAATTTGCTCAATATCTCAAAATCCAGGTTTCACAATTTCTATAGCATAGTATTACTAGTAGTTAAGATGAAAATGGTGTAACTACTTGGTTGCTCTGCTACAGTGTGAATAGACCGGTGTTGTTTGATGTACCTAGAGCACCAGACTTAAACCAGTTTACGCAAAGGGAGGTCAGGAGAGTGGTGAATGGCAAGAGAATGGAAAAAGGTACAGGTTACTTCTGCAGAACAAAAGTTACAGGGAAAATCAACTCGCTTTAGAATGGCAGCCGGAACAGACAGGCCCTCAGCAAACAGGTCAACATACTGCATATTCAGTCAGTATTTGATGAATGAATGAATGGCTCACAGCAATCAGATCTTCCCCAGTGTTGTGCTCATGCTAACACAAGATTAGAAAATGCTCTTTGAATTTAGAGATAAAGTGACAATTCAGACATTTTTCTGATTTTTTTTTAAATCATAAAACAAAGGAGGAGAAAAAACGCATGAAAATTTTTAAAAGGCTATTATTAAAAATATATAGATATATAGTCTCCCTGGTGAGAAGCACTATACTTTAACAATTATATAAGACAGAAATATTACCAGAAGCATAGATAAAGCTCAAATGCAGCACATCATATAGTGAATAATTCAGAAGAGAAGAAAAACTGATTTCTAATCTCTACTTTTTTTAAAGCCTCTTGGTACAGTCACATTCATCAAGAAATATAATCAACCTAAAGAGTTAAAATTTTCTTTTTTAAAATAAGAAAGAAAAGTTTAAATCCAGAGTTGTAAAATTGAAGATCTTTATTTTAAGGCTTTAGAATATAGTTGAACAGAGAGTTCAAGATAGAAAGAGGTATCAGTCTGGGAAGATCTTTTGAAGTTAAAAAAAACCATAGAAGCTGCAAGACCTTATATAGTCAATCAAAATATCTGCTTCTGATTTAACTCAAGAAAACAATAGAAACCTATTAACTAGTTTCAATCAACTACGCAAAAGATTATTCAAAAAAATGTTCAATTTGTTCACTCCAAAGGATATTGATAATAATAATAATTTATATAGATTTTACTCTGTACTAGCTACTATCCCAAGAGTTTTATGTATATTAACTTTTAATGAAAAATCTGGAAAATCACAAAATCTACAATACCAAATACTAAAAAGTAGGGACTTTTAAGGACATTTACATTGGAATTTCTCAGAAACATTTTCTGCAATCTTAAGTTATTTCCCAGAGTGGGATTTAACAAACGTCACATTTAATCACTTTGTCTTAGATGCTCCGATACCACTTTACATATTGTATTATTTTTATATCATGTTAATGAAGTTTTTTGACGTGTCCAGTCTTCCCATGTGAAAGTGACCTCCATGGGAGAGCCGTGTTGTTTACGTGTTTTTACCCATCATCTTGCCATGTCCACTACCAAGACTGAATGAAGGATGGGTGAATAACTAGGCCAAGCAGGTTATTGTAATAAAATTTACACCCGAGGAAAGGGACGTGGTGAAAGCAATGTAAACTGTGTGTAATTCCATGTGACTTTCATCATGAGAAAACTAATCTGGTCTACGTATCTTTAAATGTTTGTTTTGTTATGGATTCTTTGTTTGTTTTTGGTTAGTGTGCTTTTTGGATAAAACACTAAGCTAAATATCAAAGCAACCCTTTTTAAGTCATCGAGACTTTTTCAACAGAGGAAATCATGACGCAACCAAAAATGATTTGGCTCATTTAAACCACTTGTAGAATTTTTCCTCAGAATTTAACCTTTTGAACAACTTAACTACGCATGAGTTATGTCTGACAGTTAAGAAAATAATAAAAATATGAGAAGGCATACTTATCTTCTTTGTCAGAGAAACCATATCTATTTTGGGAAAAGGGCTTTCTTAGGGCAATAACTCAGATGACTGATAATATATCCTGAATTCTTTCACACTCACTTTATTTAGAAACATAACTTTTTATATGATATGTGTTCTGAAATCTGATTATGTCACTCACTGACTTCCTTTCCACCACAGATTTAATTTTACAAGACTAATATAACTCATTTATATAATGATTAATATGGCTTTTTTAATTAAAAAAAGTCTTCCTTCTAACGTGTGCCAAGAAGTTTGACTACATTTTAAATTAATTTTTAGATTTATTGGCAGAAGAGCAGAATCACCCTCATGTTATAAAAGCAAATGACAATCAAAACCATAAATAACATAGTTTAGTTTGAAAACTCACCTTCCTGTTGACCCGAAGTCCCAAATGTCCTGTCAGTGCTTTATATTGATAGTTATCTGGTAAAATGATTGGATCTATGTATTACTATGTGGTATAATATTACATCATAATGATTTTCAACCCTAAGCTTGTGCTTCCTTTGAAGATCGAATTAGGAAAACATACCCTTAACACTGTGCCTCACCTTTTGTGGCTCTGGTATTTAATTTTGCAACTGTCAAGAACAAAAAGATTATGATCATAAAATTATGTTTCCTGGGGAATGTTCTGTTTATGAATTGCCTCATTCCCAGGCTCCTCAGTCATGGTATTGTCTTCTGCCTTTAGCCCAGCCTGTGAGAAGAGGTGTTGGATTTGCATGGTGCAGAAAAGGCCTGGGAGGAGGACAGAACAGGAGCTTAAGGATAGGACCCAGAGTGACTCTGGCCCTTTAAGTATTTGTTACCAATGGGATCACTCAACCACTAGAGCTTGTGAGTTCAGTAGGAATTAGGAAAAGTGTTGCTTTGAAATTCAAATGTTTCTATTTCCAATCAAAAGCAAAGCGTTGGAGAAATCTGCATACACTCTAGTTAACCCCTCAGAGAGTGAAAGAGTATTTTATTTGGTCAGCAAAACAGAATGGCCCCTTGTTGATTGACATGGAGAAATATCACCCCTTTAAACGTCAGATTATTAATTTGTCAGTGCATTCTCTTGGGAAATCAGAATTTCATCAGGCAAGTGTCATGACAGGTGACAAATGATTTTTAAGACTGTCACCAAACTATATCTGCCCAACAAACAGATCAGTACCATGAGTTCCTAACTGCCAAGTGGCCCACAGTATCTGCAGTTTGCCCTCCTGGTAGATGGGCTTGAGCAGGCGGTGACGAGTTCTCTGCTCTCCTCTTCCAGACCTTGAAGACTGTTGTCCCGTTTGTTAGTATGTTAATGTAAGTTAGCTGATGTGTCCTTTCTAATTTGTTTGGTATTGAAAGGATGGTCTTGATAGGGAAAGTAGAGAATGAGAAAGACCTAAGTTCTGGGTAAAACATAACAAGTGGCCAGACCCAACTGTGGATGTCGAAATTGTAACTGTATATTAAAAAAAGATACTTGCATTTTCACATCATTTGCTTATTCATTTATTACACATCCATCAAGGACCTCCTATGTGTTTAGAGTGGAGGAAAAGATGAGAAAATAAGCCAGGAAGTCATTGAAAGAGCTTACAGTTTAGTGCAGGAAGACAGGAACGCTACTTACTATAATTTAAGATAGAAGGTGATGGAGTGCTATAAGGGAGATATAATCAATTTATTTATTCCTTCAAAAGACATGCGCAGAAGTAACTTATACAATAAAGAAACTCTTTGATCATCTCAAGCGATGGAGTTCCAGAAGATGATAATACATTGCTCAGAGAAGGGAAGTTTCTTAGAGGATCAGGAAAGATGAATTAGAGAAAATGGTATTTTAATTGGGGCTTGAACAAGGTGGGAGTTTGACAATAGTTTGGAAATGCAAGCTTTGTAGCATCAAGAATTGTTTTATACAACTCACATTTATTTGGCATCCACTCAGTGCTTTCATGTAAATTGTTGAGTCTGGCTCAACAACTCTGGGAGGTACGCACTATCGTCACTGTTTCACATGAGAAAAGAAGAAACTGAGGCTCAGGGAAATGCTCATTGGGTTTTACCTGTTATGAGTCAGTGGCCAACTTTGAGATGAACTTTTTGGAAAGAACTTTGTTCTTGACAGTTGCTAAAGTGCTGAGATTAAAGCACACGGAAAGATTAAGAACTCTGTTTACAACTCAAGAGCATCACACACACACACACACACACACACACACACACACACACACATATAATTCAGTTAAAAAATGAGCAAAGGGCTAAAATAGTTTTCCAAAGAAGACATACAAATGGCAAACAGGCATATGAAAAGTTGTTCAACATCACTAATCATCACGGAAATGCAAGTTAAAACCACAATGAGACACCACCTCACACCTGTTGGGATGGCTATCACCCAAAAGTCAAAAGGTAACGAGTGTTGGTGAGGATGTGGAGAAAAGGGAGCCCTTGTAAGCTGTTGATGGGAGTGTAAATTGGTACAGACATTCTAAAAAATTGTGCAGTTTCCTCAAAACATTACAACTAGAACTACCATATGATCTAGCAACCCCACTTCTGGGTATACATACAAAGGAAATGAGTAAATATGGAAACAGCCTAAGGACCTGTCCATGGGTGAATGGATAAAGAAAATGTGGTGTATATACAAACAATGGGAAATTATTCAGCCCTAAGAAAAGAAGAAAATCCTGCCATTTGCAACAACATGTATGCTAAGTGAAACAAGTCAGACAGAGAAAGACAAATACTGTATAATCTCACTTACATGTGGAGTCTAAATGTTGATCATAGAAGCAGAGTCAAATGAGTGGTGGTTGCCGGGAATTGGTGGGGGGAGGAAAATGAGGTCAAAGGGCACAGACTTTCAGTTATAGGACAAATAAGTTCTGAGGATCTCATGCAGCATGGTGACTGTAGTTAATAAAACCGCATTGCACACTTGCAGCTCGCTAGGGGAGTAGATCCTAAATGTTCTTACCATACACAAAAAAGATAACGATGAGAAGTGATCACTAACTTGATTGTGGTGATCATTTCACAGTACACACATCAAAGCAGCCCATGGTGCACCTTAAATGTCTGCAGCTTTGTCAATTATACTTCAATACATCTAGGGAGAAAATGGAGTATGTTTTTAAGGGTGTGGAAGAAACAGGTGCAACTAGGAAATAAAAGGATGGAGGGGGCCCAGCTAAGAGAGCAGAAAGAAAAGAGGAGAGAGGGAGAGAAGTGAAGAAATGGGTTTGTGATGGCAAAGAGCTAAGCCCACACAGAGCCCTGGGGAAGGCACTAGCAGCAGAGAAGAAAGTTGCAAGGGAAGCAGGGCAACCCCAGCAGCAAGATCCCAGGGAGGGCAGCAAAGAGATAGGCCCAGGGACCAAGGACAGCCCAGCTGACAGAGGGCAGACTGCGACCTCTGGGACACTGGAATGAATTGAGCAATGAGCTCCACTGCTGAGAGCCAGAAGGATGGTCAGAGAAGTTCCCAGCGGACGCCCAGGAACGGCACTGACTCACACTTTCCTCCTTTATATACTGCGTCTGAAAGTCAAAGACGCATTTAAAATTATTATATAAATCTCTGTGACTTAGAAAGTCTGATGTAGGTGAGATTTCTTGGATTCAGTCTTTTTCATTGAGGAGAATATGTTATGATTGCTAATGGTTAGAAGCATGAACTTTTTTGTATGTTTTTTGAGATGGAGTCTCGCTCTGTGGTCCAGGCTGAAGTGCAGTGGTGCGATCTTGGCTCACTGCAACCTCTGCCTCCCCGGGCTCAAGAAATTCTCCTGCCTCAGCCTCCTGAGCTGCTAGGATTACAGGTGTGCACCACCATGCCCAGCTAATTGTCGTATTCTTAGTAGAGATGGGTTTCACCATGTTGGCCAGGCTGGTCTCGAACTCCTGGCCTTAAGTGATCCGTTCTTAACCTCCCAAAGTGCTGGGATTACAGGCGTGAGCCACTGCACATAGAAGCATGGACTTTGGACTCACACATTGTCGGGTGGGAGTTCTGGTTTAGAAACCTGATTGCAGTGAAGTGAGCCGAGGTACAAAACCTACAAAATGCCACAGTTCCCTCATCTAATTGAGTGTCATCATAGTCCCAGGCATTAAAGATACGTGTGTTGGATATCGATGAGAGCACTGCATCTGACATAAAGAAGGGTCTCACACACGTCAGCCACTGCTGGTGTTGGTTTTTCCTGGGAGTTTATAGAAAGACTGTCTTCCAAATTCCCGTGCTCTAGTTACTCGTCTCTAAGTAAACTCTGGAGTCTTGAGAAGTCATGCACGTGTGTAGTTTAAGGGATGAGCAGCTGCTTCTGCCACTCTTTAGGGAGATCCTAGGCCCCACTACAGTTCGTGTGAAGTGTAAGTCTCAGCGACCTCAGCGGGACTCTAATGCTCATCCTACCATTTGCAGTGTTCGATCTGTGGTGTTAAAAGACTCAGGCTTCCCCTCTTACATACTATTTGTTAGAAAAGTCCCCAAACTATGTGCCCGGTCTGCTACCACTATAGCCAGTGTCACTGGGCATCTCACTATTCTCTGACTGTAGCTGGTACAACAGCAGCAACAGGTTCTCTAGAATGCAGACAATAGAAAGGAGTTGCTAGATTTGTCAAACTTTAAGTGGACCTAATGTTTATCGTTTTGGCATGTTGGGTGGCTCTTCTTGGTGGAAGGCTCACACCTGTGACTGACTCCAGAGCTTCTGCTTACCAATGTCAGAAAACTGGGTTTAGAGTGTTTCCTCTGAGCGTTCCTTCATGAGCCCTTACGAGGCAAAGTCTCCTTCCCTATTTCCAAGATGGATACTTTGGGAAGGTAACACGTTCCCATTCTCAAATTGATGTCAGTACATTTATGTTACATTTTTCTCTAGTTTCGTAGCAGTGAGGGAATAATGGGAATTTATATAAATAAAGCACATGAGTATTTCAAGTTAAAAAAAAAAAAAGAAAAAGACTTAGGCTCCTGGGTGGATCAGGCCAGTGGGTCGATGGTGATGCTGTTAACCAAAGTGGGAATGGAGAAGACCTGGTTTGCTTTGATTTTGATATCAGGGCGAAAACGTTGAGACACGTAGAACTTTCTATCTTTGCTGGAAACACTGGTGAGCAGTGGGCAGTGCTGTTCTGGTTATCAGAAAGAAGTGGGGCAAATCGGGGCCTCACAGGTAGCCTAATTCAAGATATGGACTGAGGGTTGTATATATATAGCTTAATTAAGCATATATACTAGCTTTCAAGAGCCTTTTTTCTGATAAGAACATGTTTAATTAATAAAAGACTATGATGATGTCTTTTAAGTCACCCTGCAAAGAAAGAGCCACATTTTTAAAAAACGAGGAGTTTTAAAAAGCTGTTAAGTGTGGTTGCTAAGTACACTTAGGATAAATGTTGAAACTGCCTCCATGAGTTTTTTTCTGCTTGTCACACATGAATTTTAAAAGCAACTCGTAATCTTTTTTTCTTTGTTTAAAAAAGTAATACAGGATTTGACCGGCCTAAATGTCATTATCAGGAAGAAATAATGCAAGTTAAAAAAACCCAGGATATTGGGCCAATTTTAGTGATTTTATAGAGTTTGATATTGAGCAAAAGTTACTTATTTTCTGTTGAAGTTGTTAGAATTGCAAGTTTATTCTGGAAAAAATAAATAAGGATTAAGATAATACAGTGTCCCAAAGAGTTGTGGGAGGATTGAATGGATTATGTATTCTAATTGTGCAGGGCGAGGTCTGGCGTGTGGGAGATGCTGAACAAATGTGAGCCGGCATTACTATCATTCTTGGTGTATGCATGCGTTCATGTAAAAGGCACACACTGTTCACCTCTATTCTCCAGGCTGTGTATGTTCAGTGGTGACTAGTCGACTTGCTGCTCTTGGTGACTGTTCAGTCTTTGGGATGAGGGAGGGGAAACTGATAATCCCGCAGCAGCACAAGTGCCGAGGCACAGAGTAGGGTGTGACTGACCCTCCTGGGCAACTTCAGTGTGTGCATGGTGAAGGCAGGGGCTTTAGATGGAGAAAGCATTGTCTGCAGGTGAACACGGCATGAAAGCATGTTGCAGGCTGGGTGGTGCGTCTGGAAAGTAGGAACAGTGGGGAGAACCGGGCATGGGGTGGTGTGGGGGGAATAGAAGAGCTTTGCAGTCACATAAACTTGGAATTCATTCCCAGCTCTGTATTGCTAACTTGGTCTTGGGGAACAGGCTCCTGGGCTTTTCCTATTTCCCTACTTAGGGGGAAGAGATAATAGCGCTTACATCTGAGTATTATCATTAGGATTAAGTGAGATTATTGCAAAATGACCGGCATAGCGCCTGGCACATCAGAGGCAGAATGAATGGTCACCTATGCCTATTTTTGTCATCAGCATCAGGATCAGCATCATGTTAAGTAGTTTGGGTTAATTCTTTAGGGGAAAAAAAAGAGAGAGAGAGAGAGGGAGAACCATTGGAGCTTCTTTATAGAGGAAAAGTAATGATCATATTTGTGGGTGAAAAATATGTAACCGGTAGCAGTATCAAATTAAATGAAGAGCACAGGAAAAGATTATGAAAAGATGGTGTCAATGAATTAGACAGGAGAACACCCTGGGCATGAGCTAAGGTGATGGGGCCGGGAGAAACGAGCGAGGAATGTGATCAGTCAGGCCCTGCTCTGTGTCAGTCGCTCTTCTAAGTGTCTGGAACGCGTCTGAAACAGTGACTGCCAAACAGTCTTCAAAACAGGCAATTCTACTTGAGTGTGATGCTGCGCTGCTAGAGGTGCCCGGGATGCAGAGTGAGGGAAATCTGGGGGTACCCGTGGCTTGTGGAGGAGCCTCTCAGGTTTCTCTGAAGAAGTGCGTGAGGTGGGGCCTAAGAATATGTCCACATTCGCCCTGGAAGCTGCCCAGCCCCGCCGTGACCAGGGAACAGCGTGGCCACAGCACCCAGGCATGCCCAGCCCCGCCGTGACCAGGGAACGGCGTGGCCGCAGCGCCCAGGCATGCCCAGCCCCGCCGTGACCAGGGAACGGCGTGGCTGCAGCGCCCAGGCATGCCCAGCCCCGCCGTGACCAGGGAACAGCGTGGCCACAGCACCCAGGCATGGAGCGATGGATTCTGAGCCCTGGGAGCCATTGGTATGGCTGGAATGCAGGATGCCCAATATGGAGAGATAGTGAGTAAAATCGGGCAAGCAGACTAGAGCCAGATGGTGGTGCCACTGTGTCACCCTAAGCTAGATGGGAAGGCCCTGAGACATTTCAAGCAGGAAGGTGAAGTAGGATTTCCTTTATAAGGCAGCTACTCTGGTGTGAGAGCACCACTGAGGTAGGGTGGGAATGAATTCAAGAATTTCACATAGGGCCAGGTGGGGTGGCTCATGCTTGTTAATCCCAACACTTTCAGAGGTAGAGGCAGGAGGATTACTTGAGCCGAGGAGTTTGAGACCACCCTGGGCAACACAGTGATCCTGTCTCTACAGGAAAATTAAAAAAAAAAAAAAAAGGGAATTTCCCATAGGAGGACAGTACAGTAATCCAGGAAGAGGGTGAATAGCCCAGCTAGGACAGGACAGTAGGGCTGGGGGGAAGTGCTGGCGTGGAGAGATTGTGGAGACAGAACCAACAGTTCTCAGTCGGCATTTGGGAGTAAAAGCAGGCTATGGTTTGATTACCAGGTTTCTGTCTTGGGAAAATAAGATATGGAAAAAGCATTTTGGGGGAAGAAGATAGTGAAGTTGGTTTGAGACTTTCTGAGATGGAGATTCAGGTGGAACACTTACATGGATATGTGGTTTAAAAAAAAAAAAGGTCTAGACCAATAGAAATATATTGAGCAGCAAAGAGAAGCCACATATGTAATTTTTAATGTTCTATCAGCCACATTTTAAAAAGTAAAAATAAACAGATGCCACCAACTTTTATAACATTTTTAACCTAGTACAACCAAAATATTAAGATTTCAACAGTATAAAAAATAGTAACGACTTACTTGACATTCTTTTTTTTTATATATCTAGCGTGTATTTTACAGGATAACACATTTCAGTGCAAGCGAGCCAAGTGCCCAGGAGCCACACGTGGCCCGTGGCTGCCATGTAGACCTTCAGAGGCTGGGCAGGAGGTGTCTGCTGGAAAGTGACTAGGATAAAAGCCTTCTCTGAAGGTGCAGATCCAAGAGAGCTGATGCAGGGAGGGTGCCGCGGAGGTGCGCTGGTCCCAGCGGCAGGAGAGAGGAAGGAATTGCCAAAGCTGCCCCGACCTCATTCTTCTATTTTTGAGGGTGTAGGATGTGAGATTGGAGTCTCAGAAATGTTGGGAACTTTGTTTATCTCTGTTGGAATTTACACAATCAGAACCTGCTATATAAATTTGCAGGGCCCAGCGCAAGATGAAAAGGCAGTTCCAAAATTATGATGAATAAGTTATGGATGCTGACAGCGGGGTATCAAACAGAACACCTGGCCGTTCTAAGCACAGGGGCCGTGCACATGCTCAGTTTGCAAGCTCGGGAAGCCCGCCCTGTACACACCACTTGCGTTTTTAGGCATCATCTGTGAACACAGTTTACTTAGTGAGGTGATTAATGACTTTGGGCTACTGTGGGGTGTTGCTGCTGGGAGCCACTCTTCCTGGCTGGAGGTGAAAGCAGCTTCTCCTCAGGCCGGAGGTCTGGGTGCACCAGTCCTGTCAGATCCTTCCCACATTCCTCACACAGACAGGACCTCAATCATGCCCAGACCCATCACCCTGACCCTCAGTCACACACCCAGGACCTCAGTCATGCCCAGACGCCATCGCCCTGACCCTCAGTCACACACCCAGGACCTCAATCATGCCCAGACGCCATCGCCCTGACCCTCAGTCACACACCCAGGACCTCAGTCATGCCCAGAAGCATCATGTCAAGGGGGCCCACCGAGTCCCCAGCCTGCTAGAAATCTGGCAGCTCCACGTTATCATTCTACTTGTAGAAATTCCTCTTTTTCCACATCTTGTCATGGTGAGAACAGCCAACACGGACGCTTTAGATTGGGCTTCCTTAGAGGGGTCGGGGAGGGAGAACTGGACCCAGGAACCACCATCTGAATTCCCTGAGATCAGCAGGATATCTAGAGAGCTGAGGCTGGGCCATGTATCTGCAGTTCTTGTCCCAGAGCAGTGCTTTGAAGACACCTTATTTAGATTTTTATATTTGTGGCTGTGACTGCAATTCCCTGCTTTAAAAATGTAAATTTAATGATCACTTTCAGACTTTCCCTGTAGTACATTATTTATGAACATAGGACCTGCCTCCCTGAATAGCACCAAGCACCCATGGCTCAGACACTCATCAGTGTGGCTGTCCCCACCCACCGCCTGGATTTCCTCCTCTTCCTCCTCCATCTGTCTCTCCACTCTCTTTCTACTGCCCTCTCTCCCCAGCCTAATGTCATTTCTTTACCTGGTTATTTTTAAAATCCAAAAAATAATTTGAAGTGCCATTTGTTATACTTAAGAAACAATTTTATGTCACCAGTGTTTGGTCACTTAGTTTTAAAAGTCAGTAAATAACAGCGTTTTTTTCTTTTAAAAAAGAAAGTATAACAAGTGCTTTTTGATAGACTCTCCCTTTGTATGTGCCTTGTCAAAGGCAGGACTCCCCTAGTTCTGCACCAATGTCCCTCCAATTTTGCAGGACAGAAGGGGGCAGGCCGGGCAGGAGCCTGTGGAGACCAAGGCCCGGTCATGGATTTAGCCTTCGAGGAGGTGTGGCTGCTGCCATGTGACTCTGTATCTTTCAATCACAGGCTTGGTCTCCATAAAGAAGGATGCTGTGCCTAGATCATAGGACCAATCGTTCTCTTGTATGAAATAGTTTGTGCAAAGGATACCTCACAGGGCCTGGCACATAACTGGCTCTCAGTCCATAATAACTTCATCATCAGTAAAACAATCTCCAGAGATGGGAGGGACATCTTTGGCCCAGACAAGCTTTGTTTTGTCAACAATAAAAAAATACACAAAATAAAAATAAATTTCCCTAATAGATAAACAATTAAATAAAAATCTTCTTAATACACAATCCATTTGACTTTCCATGATCATGTTGTTCTTAAACTGTTGAAGTCCAACTTAAAACTCAAAGAAACTTCATTAGAGGGTAACCAACATACTCTGGTATCTTCTGGTCCTAACTGATTACATTGCACTGAGGCAAACTAATCATCTGGATAAATTACGTGGAGTATTCACGGCAAAAATGATGATAGGATAGAATATGGGAGATCACCGTCTTCTAAAGGCCTCATTCCCAAAGAACAGCCATCCTGCCATTGCCTAGGCTGACAGAGACTGCAGTGCCGCAACCCTGAAGCACTTGCTTAAGAATATGCATCATATGATCTTTTCCCAACAGAATTTGGATTACCTGCTTAATGGTGTTTTTCTTGGGCTGATCTAAAATGAGTCTTCACATCACATGGTATTGGAGCTTTGTGATCTGCAGGGTTAGTTAAGAATGTAAAATAACAGTATGTATTCTTATAAATAATAATAATGGCCACAATTCATTCAATGCACTCTGTGTCGGGCAGCGTGCCAAATTCTTTAAATACCTCTCATTGACTATTCACACGAACGCTCTGATGAGGACATTATTCTCATTTTACAGCAGAGGAAACAGGCACAGAGAAGTTAAACAGCTTGCACAGGGTCACACATGTGGGGAAAGTGGGATTCCAGTTTGAGTCGGCCAGATTCCAAGCCCTGCACTTCCAACAGTTTTCCAGACTGCCCATTTGTGGGAACGACAGATCAGCCAAAAGAAAATGTTACATTTCTCATTTTATCATTCTCTCTGTGTTTTTTGCTCAAGAGCTCTATGGAAACCGTTATTTATAAGTGAACACCAAATTTCCTTATCCTCAAGACCAGAAATAGCATGACAATAAAAAGAAGGAGGAAGAAAAAAACAATCTAGGATGTCAACAATGATTGTTTTTCTAAAGTTTTTATTTTTTTCTTTTTGCTTGTTCTCTCTCTCTCTCTCTCTCTTTCTTGATGGAGTCACTCTCTGTCACCCAGGTCAGAGTGCAGTGGTGCGATCTTGGCTCACTGCAGCCTCTGCCTCCCAGGTTCAAGCAATTCCCCTGCCTCAACCTCCTGAGGAGCTGAGACTACAGGCGCCTGCCACCCCACCCAGCTAATTTTTGTATTTTTAGTAGAGACGGGGTTTCACCATGTTGGCCAGGCTGGTTTCGAACTCTTGACCTCAGGTGATCCTCCTGTCTTGGCCTCCCAAACTGCTGGGTTTATAGGCATGAACTACCGTGCCCATCCCATATTTTCTAAATCTACTTAACGTGATGAAAATTTCAAAATAAGGAGATGTATCTAGAATTGGGCCAAAGGAAATTTAGGTAACACCAAGCATGTTTAGACATTTAACTAGGATGCTACAAGACTAAGCAAGAGAAAACAAATTTTTAAGCCTCTGAATATAAATATTTTATTGATTGCCTTCCATTATTAAAATGTGCTTCAATTTTAAATTGGGACATTATTTAGAAGCTGTCCCATTAGAAAACTGATTATCACCAAGTTGATCTTCCATGCCCGTGGGCTATTTCTCTTCAATGCCAGTGGGCCTGTTTACTGGCGGTGGTGGTTTTACCCCTGGATTAAGAATGATTAGCTCTACTTTGGAACCAAATACAGTTCACATGGAGTTCAAAAGGAATCCAGAGTCCTGTGACCCTGTACATGTGGAACAATTTCCCTTTGTTGACTGTTAGCACTCTGATCTAAAGAAGAAAATGGTTACTCTGACGGCGTGTACTTGTGGGTAAAAACAATCTTATTTTTTTTCACATTTTTAAGAGAGTATCTAGTGTGACAAATATCAAGTATGAGCACTCACTTTTATAATAAATTCCATTTTGCAGATTAGTCCTAACATGCTAGGTGAAAGAGTTCACCCAAGGCACTTAAAGTAAGAAAAATAAAAAACAAGTCAAGAGGTCATCCTCGGAACATCCACTGTTTGATATACACTGTACAGCCTCACCTCGGCTGGCTTTGTGCATCCATTATTCCATCATTCACTTTTCTCCACCATGAGCTAGGCTTTTTCTATGGGGCGGACACTGTGCTATATGAACAAAACGAAGTCATTGCCCTCCTGGACCTTCCATGCTCAACGTATACAAGGTCTATGTATACGTTGTATCTGAAGCTAACTTGTCCAGTTCACAAACATGAGTCTGTACAAACAAAACAAGATCATGTGAAGTACAGAAAAGCATCTTCTTAAACATTTAATGTATTCATAAACGTATTGCCCATATTTTGTTCTTATGTAGGTGGTAAATTTATACTTACCATTGCATGGTAATAAAATGTGGCATGTGGCAAAAATGTGCTCATTCTAATTTAAACAGATGTAGGTTTTAAGTATTGAAAATTAGCATACTTTCCCAAATTAGTACTTAGAGAAACTTTTAAAATTTTTTATGAAAAATGGCATTTTAATAAGCCTCATTACATTGCTATGCTCTTAAAAGCACATTCATATATTATTTTTCCCCCATACTCACGATTTTCTACTCAATGTTCACATTTTTCAGAGAACAGACAGTATGGAATATTCATAGCTAAGTACCAAAGTCAGCCTTCCTTTCCATTGACACATTGTGGAGCAGGAATGCAGTTTCCGTGGCACGGAGTCAATGCTGAGTGAAACATTGGATCATTTCAGAAAATGTGATCAGGGAATCTTGAATTGTTTCCTAAATTAACAAAGTCAGTTGTTTAGTGATAAACGTATTTTAGAGTATTTGTCTGTGAGATGAGAGATGCTTTCTATCAGATCAATGGACTAGTTTATGAATAATGAAGTTAACATTCTTAGAATTAAAATAATAGTTTCTTTTACATGAATAGACCATCTATTTATATGTGGCTGCACAAATAAATTGAGTGAAATATGAGTTCGTAGGTTTCTTAGCTCTTTTAATGTGAAAACAATTCCAGTTGTAGAGTCGCCCAGCTCCTCAGGTACCTTGTAACGAACCCTGAAGTTTAGAGTTCTTATTCATTGGAGGAAGCTATTAGTACACATTCAACAGATAAGTGGCAAAGATACATGTATTGTACTTGTGGAGCCAGGGTGGTTATCCTGTGAGTGAGAACTGGGAATGTTTTTGCTCTAATGTGTCTTTTTGAGTGTGGCCACTAATCAGTATGGGTTAATAGACTGATTAAATAGTATGTCATTATTTTTCTGATTTATGTCTTACCCCAATGCTAGTTCCTCTCAGGACGAAGTTAACTACTAAAGCAGTGAGTGGAGATAGTGTCATTAAGAAATAAAATTCCAAATCTCTTGCCTCCTCAAAATCTGTGAAATTGGAGACATGTTTCAACAGCCTAGAAATTAGCCAAGACCATTCATAAACCTTTTAACTACAGTAGATATAGTGTTTCTCAGTGAAACAGATAATGGCAAATGTAGCCCATGGAGGTCCTGCTCCCGCTGATTTGGAAATAGTACAAGAGTTTCTAAGTATTTATATAGATAGGAAGAAATTTAAGGTCAAACTCATTTCCAAATGCACTAAAACACTGAGAAAATGGTCGAGAAGCAAGAATAGCAGCAAAATTACCCAACAATACCTCACCTGGCACATTTTCAAAAACTCCTAATACTTCAAAGGAGTTTAATGAAATACTGCATTAAAAATCAAGATCACTGAAATGTTATAATGCCTCTCTTGAATGATTCTGTTGTAAAAAATTGGTATATTCTGAGGATACCAATTATCCTTTTAAAAATAAAAATGGAGGAGACTATAGAATGAAATTATGATTTTATTTGCTAAAATTATATTATATTAAAAATTATAAGAAATTATATTTAATTTATTGATTGTATATATTATATATTTGATTACTATATTATATAATACATAATTATATAATTTAATTATACTTATAAATATGATTTATTTGATAAATTATAGTTTGCTAAATAATAAAATTGTTATGACTTTATTTTGAATAACTATTACATAGAATTCCTGAGTACCTTTGTAGCTAATTCGAATCTGGATAAGGTGAGTGGGGATGAATGAATATTAGGAGTTCTCTACAGGACTGCTTAAGAGTAGAAGGAAAGCAATCTCATTTCTTATGGAAAATGGAAATATCATATTAATCTCAAAGAAACACAAAAATAAGCTTTAACAATGGATCTTAAGCAGACGTTTGAGTGTTTTTAAAAAAAGAGCAATGCAATGTTGAGGACATCACAAAAAAGAGTATAAACATCCCAAACAAAGATGACCTGACCTGGTCTTGATTCATAAGTCCAATGCCCCAGAGAATAACTGGAGCCCAGAGCTCAGGTGTGTTCTGTGGCCCAGGAATCATGTATTCTCCAGCTCATGTTCTTAAGTTTGTAGGTCGTGGCGTTTGTTAGTACTTGAAATTTCCAGCACCCTTGTGGTTACCCAAAATAGAAGGTGGTACAGAAGTCCAATTTGGAGTCTCAAAGGTGTGTTCAAATGTGTACAACTGTTTTTAAAATAGGCCAAGTGGATAGATCTTAATCTGTAACATGAAAACAGAGTTCAAGTTACAGAATGGCGGAGGCTCTGCAATTTAGAACCAGGTTTGGCCACAGTGATGGGCACCGTTGGTGAAGAACTTTCCAGTTCCTTCTTCTCTTACCCAACATTATATATGCAAATATAAGGGTGGCTTGAACTGAGTCTTTCTCTGTCTTTGCAGGTAAGATTCATTACAGGGTATAATTATAAAATTTACCAAATAAGCGTACCCTAATATAATGCTATAAAATGAATTCGGCTGCAAGTTTCTCTTTTTCAGAAGTTTTACAAGCAAGCCTTGTATGAATAATTTCTCTCTGAGAATTATCTCATTTCTGAAGTCATTTTTCTCATTATCTTAAATGGTGCTATTCTCCTTTGATAGTTGATTGATTCTGAGATCACACTGCTCTACTTCAGTGTCGGCTATGACTCAACTGAAATGTGCCTAATTTTAAACTTTGAAGCACCAAATTTTATTTGTTTTTCTTTTTAGATACAGCCTATTAATTTCTTTCCCCCGCTGAATCCATTCTTACTAAAATTATTGCAAACCTCATTTTCTGTGTCGGTATCTCTTTTCTTCCTCTATGAAAACTTCTTTGTGTTGCTCCATTGACGCTATCACCTGATACTTAAATGAGTCTAGGATTGCGAAGAGCATTAACAGCTAATTTAGTTCATCAGGGATTTGAATAGCAAGTCTCCAACAAAGCTGCTCCCAGGCAGAACAAAGCAGCAGTTGGTGCTGGAGCAGCCCTAGTGCTCAGGGAACGGACCGGTAGGACCCGTGGAAACCCCTCTTCCGTCTCAGATCTAGAACACGCTGCCTGCACCATTTGATGTCATTTGCCCATTCACTGCAATAATGTTTCTTAGACCCTGGCCCTAGTCATGGCTTTAGCTGTAAAATCATCTTCAGCTCCCCAGTTTTCAAAATGTGAAGGGATGATTACCTAGGTTGTGTAATGTTCTTTCCAGCTATGATTCAAGGTTAAATGAAAAGTAAGAACTATAATATTCGTCCTGAAAGTCTCCAGACGAGGCCCTGTTTAAGAAATGCTGTAGAGAAATGTGCGGTAGGAACAATACGGGAAGCCTGCCCGCCCACAATCTGCATTGCTGGATTTAGCCATAAAACCCGAGAGGACCCAAAGTAGAGGCACTTAGGATAGGGTGGAGACGGAATGGGAGGAGGGAGCCTCAGAGAGAAATGAGACGACCTGAATTTAATATAAAAACTTTTGTAAATTAAAAAAGGAATCAGACAGAGCTCACAGAAATCATAGGTCTAAAGTCATTACAATCTTCCTACAAGGTAAAAAAAAAAAAAAAAAAATAGAGAGGCTATATAGAAACAGCCCCATTTAAGGATGCTATTTATAATCCCCTCAGGTCGTATAATGGTTTCTCTGTCCCTTACAGCTTATCTTTCCCTTCTAAATATGTGTGTGAAGAAGATGTTGTCCTTTACGTCCTTTTTATTTAATCTGTTCCCCAGTGCATCAGTTCAGTTTGTCCATGCCGGTCTCTCTTAACTATTTTCACTTAAACAAGTCAGACCTTCTATTCATTATTGCTGTTGTTTGAGCTTTCCATTCAGCATATCCCTGGCTTGCTTTGTTTGGTGTATATTCACTCAGTACATTCCAGCAACCAGCCACTGTGCTAGGAACTGGTTGTATTTTGTTTTTAAAGGAATCCTATCCTCAAGGAGCCTACGGTGTAGTAGGAAAAAGAGGTAAATAGCAACAATAGCCTACTGACCCCGTCCTCTGCAACCACTCGATGGAGTAGCCAGTATTCATGCAAAGTCTCATTTAATCCTCTCAAAAACCTCCCAGAGAGATAGGTGGGGTTGTCTGCTATTTTTTTTTTTTTTTTTTTTTTTGAGACAGAGCCTCAAAAAAAAAAAAAAAAGGATGAACATCCAGACTGGAGTGCAGTGGCATGATCTCGACTCACT
This sequence comes from Macaca fascicularis, assembly GCF_037993035.2. Lineage (NCBI taxonomy): Eukaryota > Metazoa > Chordata > Mammalia > Primates > Cercopithecidae > Macaca > Macaca fascicularis. The sequence continues at coordinate 190,546,873 of NC_088379.1, read as the reverse complement.
GCAACCTTCGCCTCCTGGGTTCAAGCAATTCTCCTGCCTCAGCCTCCCAAGTAGCTGGGATTACAGGCATACGCCAGCACACATGGCTAATTTTTGTATTTTTAGTAGAGATAGGGTTTCACCATGTTGGCCAGGCTGGTCTTGAACTCCTGACCTCAAGCAATCTGCTCGCCTCGGCCTCCCAAAATGCTGGGATTACAGGCCTGAGCCACGATGCCCAGCCTGTCTGCTATTTATAGATAAGGAAATCCAGGCTCAGGGAGATTAAGTAACTCTCCCAAAGTGACATGGCTTGCCATGGGACAAGCCACGCCTTGAGATCAGCTGTGCCTGGTTCCAAAGCCTCAGTTCTTTCCTTGCAATGTAATCACTGCTGTGATAGAGGGATACTTCTTCAATTACCATTCATTATAACCATAGTCAATCAATGTTAAGTTAGTGTGTATTTGTTTGTAACAATGTGGATAGGATTATAACTGTGCTCCTCCTCCCACCTACTAAAGGAATGATAGACTCTCCCAGGGCCTTACAAAGTCCGTTCTTCTCTATTTCTTCCAGGTCATTTCTTTTCATGCCACTATCTTTCCTCTTTAGCCTTCTCCACTTACTAAATGAAGCAATGATAATGCTGTTGCTCTAAGAGACTGTTATGTCAAACAGGACAAAGTGATTAGCTCAGATGTGGGGATTTTCTTAATCCAGGTGTTTGACAATCCCACGTATTCTTGTTTCAAATTAAAATAGACCAAAAACCCCAAAACATAAAACTGTGAATGTGATCTATCTGAAATAAATGATAAGGAAATTAAATTCAATATCTAGGTGTGCCCAATCCATTTCATTTTCCCCAACAGCAAAGTAAAAGTACCTATATTTTTGAAGATCAATTTGCAAATAATTTTTTTCTATGTAATGTAAACAAATTGTATCTAATGATTCCAATGCGCCAGGTGTGGTTTTCCAGCACTATATTCTTCAACCCCCTTCTTAATGCTTAAGGTGATGAACGCTATTCCCATTGCTCAGATAAGGAAAACGAGGCTCAACGATTACGCCCAAACCAGGGAGCTCATTAGGGGAAGAACCAGAAATTTAACTCAGAGCTCTTTTTTCTCTAAGCCCATGCTCTTAAGATGAGGATGAAAACAGCAGCAACCAACACATAGGGAGTGCCTACTGTGTGTTGGTGTTGTTTAAGAGCTTTGCATATATTAACTCATTTAAGCCTCACAACAATTATGAGTCAAGGACTACTACAGGGCTTATTTGCTGAGTAAGAGAACTGAAGCCGAAGAAGATGGTAGAAGCCACAGAAGCTGGCAACAATAGAGTCGGGTTTGATGGTGGTAGGTAACTACTGACCACGCTCTCAATCATTACACTTTAACACAGTTCTTGGCAAATGTGACTAGAAAGACAAAATATTTATGTGAGACTGTCTGTTATAAAACAGAATTGTTATGATTTATATTCATTTCTTCCATTCATGATCATCAGAAACCATGACACAGGAATGCTTAGAACAATTTCCATGTTGCATGTGTATTTTTAACTTTGTTTAATTTGAAAATTCACTGGCCTCGTAATCAAACCTGTCTTCCCCTCCATTACGACTGACAGCATTCACCATGTTAAGAAACCATCGTAAGATTCTTAAAGGTTTTTAACACTCAAAGCCAATACATTATGGCCTTGAATAATCTTTTCAAAATTGCTTTTTCTGTCCCAAGGACACATTTCATCATTCAATTTAGATTTTAAAAACTCCCTAAACTCCATCGAAGTGACCCTGTTCGAAGCTCTCTGAACAATGATCTGGCAGTGTCTACTGAGAACAGAATAAACAATGCATTCCTGTTTTGTATTTCCTGTCAATTATTGCTGTGTTCTTATTTCTCTTGACATCGCCAATCAGTAAATGGTAGTTTTAGAAAAAAGAGTCAACTACTTTACTATATTTACAGTCAAAAATATTCCAATGATGCAGCTCCCAGGGCGTTAGGCGTGTCGGCTCATTTTTCATGGCAGTTTTTGCTCCATTGGGAAATAATGGGCCAGAGACTTAATGCCACAACTGTTGTAAGCATTGGTTGTTGATGTCCAGAAGTTCTTTCAAAACTTCTGGAACTATTTTTTTACTAATGTCTTAATAGCAGGCCTAATAGTTTATTGCTGTCATTCAGCCAGTCTAATGTAATGAAGGTTGTTTTTAGATGATTGTTTTCGTTCTGTTTCTAGCTTTCATGGAACAGATTACCTCAACACAGTCATTTAACCAGGTTGGGTTTGCCTCAAATAACAAGAAATCCCACAGGCAGGTAGCCCAGGGTAGGTTCCGCTCTGTCATCTCTCCGTTAGCATGCACCCCCCTAGAATGACATCTACATTTCAGTCTACAAAAAGAGGAGCAGAACAAGGTTAGAAAGAAAAGGACAGCCAGGTGTGGTGGTTAACGCCTGTAATCCCAGCACTTTGGGAGCCGAAGCGGGTGGATCACGAGATCAGGAGATCGAGACCATCCTGGCTAACATGGTGAAACCCCGTCTCTACTAAAAATACAAAAAATTAGCCGGGCGTGGTGGCAGGCGCCTGTAGTCCCAGCTACTCAGGAGGCTGAGGCAGGGGAATGGCGGGAACCCGGGAGGCGCAGCTTGCAGGGAGCCGAGATCGCGCCACTCACTCCAGCCTGGGCAACAGAGCGAGACTCCATCTCAAAAAAGAAAGAACAGGACAAGGAAGCCCTCTTCTCTGGAGGTTTAGTGTCATTATTGTGCATGTGAAATTTTCAACAGGATGCCTTGCCTTTAGCTTATTGGTCAGAACAAACTGCAAGGAATCCGGGAAGGTCAGTTATTAACTGGGTGTCTTGTCAGGATTCTGCAGTGAGGAAGACTGAGACTGCAAAATGGATCCTCAGGAGGCAGAAGGAAGTGGCTACCACACCTCTTACATACTTGACTTATTTTACAGAGTAATGAATATGGAAGTAGTGACTTAATTGTAAAATAAAACATATCAGACAGAATCTCAAACTGAAAATGATCCTCAAAGGAATTCTTGCCACAAAAAGGAGGGCCCTTGCTAGAAGGTAAAAATGTGAGCATTTACTCTGATTCAGAGGGCAGATTCCCGCCTCTCTGCCGGAATCCAAAGTGTCCATCACTGCGGGCAGGATATTCCTTCTCATGCCCGCCACTGAAGACCAGTCTACTTCTGCTTAGCCCTGAGGGTCTGAACAAAGACTTTGCATTGTTTTTTTTAAACTACAACATGGTTACTGATTTCTTAATGTGTCTCTCCCATACCTTTTAGTTTAGTAGATTGACTTTGCTGGTTAAAGCATTCCCTTCCAGACTTTTCTATGTCATAATATACATAAAATCAAGAATATTTGCAGGCACAGAGGTAAACAAATGAGGTTGCTAATAGCCAGAGGTGGCCAGTCCAGGAGCTTTAGCTGCCCAAGGCCTCACTTGACCACCTGAGAACTGAGGAGATCAATAGTGTAGAACACTGTAGTTGTTGCCACGCACAGAAGTAGAGAGGGTCTGGTTAGAAGACAGACAACATGGAAAATAGTTCTATGTCCAGTCAGGCGCGGTGGCTCACGCATGTAATCCCAGCACTTTGGGAGGCCGAGGCAGGAGGATCATGAGGTCAGGAGATCGAGACCATCGTGGCTAACACAGTGAAACCCCGTCTCTACTAAAAATACAAAAAATTAGCCGAGCGAGGTGGCAGGTACCTGTGGTCCCAGCTGCTGGGGAGGCTGAGGCAGGAGAATGGTGTGAACCCAGGAGGCAGAGCTTGCAGTGAGCCGAGATCACGCCACTGCACTCCAGCCTGGATGACAGAGTGAGACTCCATCTCAAAAAAAAAAAAAAAAAAAAAAAACAAGAAAGAAAATATTTGTGTGTCCAGTCTCTGAGGGTTTGTATTTCCAGCCTCATTCATTTAGGAAGAAGTTTTTCTCATGCACTTGGTATAAGAAATCTATAGTTCCTTCTAACTCTTGAATGCTGGTCAACTATCCTTCCTTGTTCTTAATTCATCCTTTACCTTTGTGAGTTTCAAGGACAGTTTTCTAGCATGGTGTGTATTATGTACTATCCCTGCTAAATTAACTCTGTGGTCATAGTAATTATGGAATTGTGCCATGGCTTGTTGATTAATTCATTCAGTTTTTTAATGTCTCAGAAAAGATACATTTCATGCTGTATCTTGGTGATTTCAGAGTGTTTTACACATGTATAAAGAATACATTTTAAAACATTGTTGGGCCATAGCAAGCTTTCCTCTGCCCAAGTGGTAGAATAAAAGTTTCCATAGCTCCTTTCAGATCAATGCAGCAGAGACCAAGCCCTCTCCTACCCCAGGCTTTGACCCCTGCTGTGTAGTCTGTGACATACGAAACTCTCCTTTTCTCCCCTGTTGATATTACTTGGCTATTTGCTGGAAAATAAGATTGCAAATCTCCAGTCTTCTCAATCAGTGACTATTCATTCATTGTCTGTTTAAAACTTATGCATAATATGGCCACGAGAAAGAGTTTCATACCACTGGAATAACTATGGCCTGACCAGGTGGCGTGGTTGGTGTGTCACTTTATACCTGCCTGTCTGCTCATAAAACTACATTATAAATAACCACATAGGGTTTCAGGTGGTGTAACTGCCAAGCAATAGGTAGACAAATACATAATTCTCTCACTAACCCTAATCAGAAGAAATGTTTATCAGGGACCTCACTCTACCCTAGTAGAGTATCACATGGTTGTGAAAAAGGTCTAGGAATATGATATATGAATGCAAGTAACTTGCTTTATTGAAATCTATTTTAGAATAGATGCAAATTAAGATAACAGAACACATTATATCCTGAAGGGAAGAGCAAGCGGCATCTGCCTCTTAAGATGGCTTCTAAACCACATATGTAGCTACAAAGCAATATTTCAGAGAATCGTCTGGGTTGGAAACAGCTGCTTAATTAGAGTACATAATTTTTGCTTTTTACATGATCAGATACTTTTTATTTCACAAGTTCTGATAAATATAGGACCAAAAAATGTACTCTTGTGTTGCTTCATGCCTTAGGCAGAACTTATTTAATCATTTACTTATTCAGCAACTACGCATTGGCCCCCATTGACATTGGGCCAGGCACAAATGCAATCCCTGTGTGAGGAACGTAAGTAATGTGAGGGGCAAGTGGGAGCTGATAGGCCAGTGGAGGAGAGGGTCTCCAGTCAATTACTCCAGCAAATTCAAGCAACTGAGCCCGAATTTAGAGGGAATGAGGAAGGTGATTCTTTATGAGTTAAAAAAAAAAAGGGAGGGGGAGTGGCGGGGCTACGCTGGTGGAGCAGGGAAGTCCTTCCTGAGGAAGAGACACTTGAAAGCTGGAGGTTGCATGGCATTTGCCACTGGGCAGGGAAGGCATTCCCATCAGAGTGAGCCATGCAAGCCAGGGACCTGCATGAGGCACGGTCCAGGAATGGAAGGGAGGCTGGAGAGGCCAGAGGCAATGGCTCTGGGAGGAAGGTGGTGGAGATTGGTGGGAAATGCTGCAGGACACCAGATTGTGCAGGGCCTTCAGTGGGCTGCATGGAAAAGGCTTAGCTTCATGATTTTCAGAGCAGATTTAGCGACCGTTGCATATGGTCAATTTCAAATGGAATAGAAATAACAAGAAAAGCTAAGTCATGGTTACGTAAACAGCAGAGGTGCTTTTTAAATACACAAAGAATTCAGGCAGCCAGTTTAAAACAAAGTTTCAGGCTGGGCGCAGTGGCTTACGCCTGTAATTCCAGCACTTTGTGAGGCCGAGGCAGGAGGATCACCTGAGGTTAGGAGTTCGAGACCAGCCTGACCAACATGGTGAAACGCGTCTCTACTAAAAATACAAAAAATAGCCGGGTATGGTGGCACATGCCTGTAGTCCCAGTTACTTGGGAGGCTGAGGCAGGAGAATCGCTTGAACCCGGGAGGCGGAGGTTGTAGTGAGCTGAGATCACCCCATTGCACTCCAGCCTGGGTGATAGAGCAAAACTCCATCTCAAAAATAAACGAATAAATAAAAATAAATAAAACAAAGTTTCAACTAGAAAATTGAGCTTAACAAAGGTTTTAAGAAGTTATTTCTATATAATCTCTTTCAATGATACTGGTCCTTTAACCTTTGGTTAAGATTTTCTCCTCACTTGATAAACCCCAGTCCCAGATGGTAAAATGGCACATGTGATGACAAATCGCCTCCTAAAACATATTTGCTTAACATCAATAACCAGGCAGTAGAAGTCACTGGACACATGATCTGACTCCTTTCAAACAGTTGTTACCGCCCACAGGTGTAAATCATGGCGACTGCCGAATGTAATCCAGATAAGCCCAAGCAAAAGCATAGGTTTAAGAGTCAGTAAGGCGGGTACAGTCCCATTCCTCTGCCTACCTTTCAGGACACAAGTGTAGGGAGCTTGCATGACTGGTCTAAAGTCACTCAACGTATGGGCTTCAGTTTCCCAGCCCAATGCATGCATGCATTGTTCAGCAAGTGGCATACCATGGGTGAGGTTCCTGTAGATGACCTGACAGATGCTTGCTACGTGCATGAAGCTACCAGGTATCCTTATTTTTATTGCATATGCTTCACTTTGTTGAGTGTGGTTGAAGCAGACAAGCATAAAAGATGTTACTCCAGGCCAGGTGCGGTGGCTCGCACCTGTAATCCCAGCAGTTTGGGAGGCCGAGGCACATGGATCACCTGAGGTCGGGAGTTTGTGACCAGCCTGACCAACATGGAGAAATCCCATCTCTTCTGAAAATACAAAATTAGCCAGTTGTGGTGGTACATGCATGTAATCCCAGCTACTCGGGAGGCTGAGGCAGGAGAATCGCTTGAACCCGGGAGGTGGAGGTTGCAGTGAGCTGAGATTGTGCCATTGCACTCCAGCCTGGGCAACAAGAGCGAAACTCCATCTCAAAGAAAAAAAAAAGATGTTACTTCACTTAGTCTAGCCTTCATTTTGCTTACAACGTGCTTGACTTCAGTGTCCATTTCTTCTTTGAGTCAGCATTAGCTGATTTCTGTAGGAGAATCTGACTGCTCTTTTAGTATGTCTTTGAAACTCACGCCAGTGTTTGAGATGGTCTTGCTGCCTCTCCCTAAGCACTGAAATATTTGACTAAGAGAATGACACATTGTTCTCCTGGGATATTAGACAATGCTACTAGAATGACAGGGGCAGGAAGGCCTCTAAACATCTATAGCACAACTCACTTTTCAAAGGACTGCAGGGGTAAAGAATGTTCTCTAGAAAACAATACTCATGGGAAAACTACATTTACTTCCTTCCTCCTGGGATCCTCTCAAATCATAGGAAGCGATGAGGAATCAATTGAGAATTCTGTGGTCTCTTGGGAAAAAAATTTAAAACAACACTCAGAGAAACCTTCTAAATACATGTGTTCAAAAAATCAAAAAGTCGTTGGAAATCACCACCGTATCTTTAAAAAATTACTAAATTTAGCCACATATGGAAATCTGCACAGTTTTTCAAATATATTTTGATTAACCAACATTCATATAAAATTTACAAAGCAGCAGACTTTTCCATGGCCGTTTCAAATAACAATTTTCACCCTCCAACAACCGAATACAGAAAGGTCTCATTACAGAGGAGGAAACAGGTATGGGGAGGCTAAGAAAGTGACCTACGGCTACAGCCACGCCTAAGTGTCAGGATGAGGATTCGAACCCGGGCACCCTGACTGCAGACTCTCCACTCGGAAATATTATGCACTTTTGAAAGTTTTCTGAAAGGACCAACCAAGAAAGTGAGAAGCAAAGCCGCAGATGGTTTCTGCATACAGAATTGGAAGTTCTAAATGTTACCAGTGTGAGCCCAGATTCTCTCTTATAGTGAGGATTTTATTTTTACCAAGCTCTGTGAAACACACAAAGCTCAGGTGCCGCCTGAAAATGTGAGAAGTCATTTGGCAAACGAATGAGGTTATTCAGACACACTCTTCAGGTTGGCGTGCTCATTTATTTAAGGCCGGAACAGAGGTGTAGTGAGTAACAGAAGGCCTCTCTACTCCAAAATATGGGTCTCTCTCACCAGTTCTAACAATTGTAGAGTTATTTGGGTTAACAAGATCCTCTTTTGGGATGGAAATACCCTCTAATATGGTTTGATCTGTGTCTACTATGCCTTAATGATGTACAAACCCTCTCGGTTTTCGTTAGGGAGGGAGAGAAAAAATATATTCAATGAATCTGGCTTTCAACACTTTCATCCTTTTGTTTCCCTCCTTATCTCTGTCCAAAAGATTATTCCTGTTCCAGCCTCTGAAACCAAACCTGTGGATATGTTGCGTTTAAGAAACTCAGTTTGCAGGGCTCCTGGGCCCACTTTGATGTATACCGGGGTTCTTTTAGCAAGGTCCTTATCTCTTTCCTCAGAGCCTGCATCTCTGCCCAGATAACTTACCCTAGGGTTCTAGCTTCTCAAGACCGAGGCTGTGCTCTGCTTTACCCAGCCTTCCTTGAAAGGCCACACCTGGAGTAGCTGGGACTTCTGTCACACCTGCAGAGGCATGGAGGCCCCCTGCATGGCTCCCCTCCACTGGCCACAGCACCCACTCATTGCCCTGGCTGTGCGGGTTTGACTCTCTTCACCCTAGCACAGGACCTGTCTTTCCAGCACCTGGCAGTCCCCCAGCATCTGCCTCCTCACTAGCACGAGTGTCTGGTTTCTAGATCCTGGCCTTTCCACAGCCAGTCTGATGGGACTCCCAGTGCTGGCTTTAACCTGGAATCAGCTGTTCACGTATGCAGATGCTTGAGTCACATCCAGAGTCATTAAATCTGACTCTCTGGGGGCGGGGCCGGGCTACTGGTGTTTGTAAAAGTTTACCTTATATTCACCCAGGGATGACAGACACTACTTTACATCAATTTCTCTCAAGTTTCAACATGTTTCCACATAGCCCGGGGATGTCGTGAAAATGCGCATGCTGGCTCAGTAGGTCTGGGTGGGGCCTGAGGTTTTGTGTTTCTAACAAGATCCTAAGTGATGACGTTAATGTTGGTCCATGGACTGCTTTTTTAAGAAGCAAGGCCCAAGACCAGCGGTTCTCAAAGTGAGGTCAAGAATCACCTGGGAACTCGTTAGGGATGCAAAATTTCAACCCCCTGCCAGACCGACTGAATCAGACACTTGGGGGTGGAACCAGCAATCTGTTTTTACGAAGCTTCTGGGTCAGTGATGCTCACTACCTTTCCAGAACCATTGGCCTACATGGCACTGCCCCGTAGAAACAGAATGCAAGTCACATAGGTAATTTTAAATGAGCTAGCAGTCAGATTTGAAAAAGTAAAAAAGAAACGAGTGAAATTAATTTCAGCAAAATATCCTATTTAACACACTGTGTCCAAAATACTGTCCTTTCAACACGTAATATACAAATTAATGTCATAATTTACATTCTTTTTTCAACATGCAATCAATATAAAAATGCTATGATGGTTTACATGTTTTAGGAAGAGAAAACATTTAATTTAATCTATTTTTATTTGTACGAGTTTGTGGGGTACAAGGAGAATTCTGTTACATGGATGTGCCGCATAGTGGTAAAGTCATAGATTTAATGAATGTATCCATCACCTGAATAATGAACGTCATACCCATTGAATAATTTCTCATAATTCACCTTTTCTTTGTATAAAGAGCTCAAAATCTGCATGCATTTTATACTTACATGACATCTCAGTTGAGACTAGCCACGTTTTAGGAGCTCAGTAGCCACATGTAGCCACCATATTGGATAGCAAAGCTTTACACTCACCGCGGAGATGATGGTACTGACTTCCATCGGATGCTTGCTGTGTGTCAGACATTACCCAGTTAAGCATTTTATGTGCATTATCCTGTGAGCCCTATGACAGCTCATTATTATCCCCATTTTATACGAGGGCGGGTTATGTTCATCTTTGTTTCCTTAACGCCACAGCTTCTCGAGGAAGGCCAATATTTAAATGCATTTTCCTTTGTGGTATAAACTATTATAAGGAGGAAAAAGAAAAAAGCAATTAAAAATAATGTGTCTATCTGAGGCTAGGCTTCCAATTATTACCAGTAGAATTACCATTCCACATTGAGGCCAAATATCCCATGTTAGATTGGCAGGTATTTAAGACATAGTAAAATGTGACCATTTAAAAATAAATGAACAGAAAAACGCATTATTCTAGGGTGATTTTTTTAAAGCCTGGTATACATTTTTAAAACAAAGTTGATCTTATTATAAAATTCAAATTAGAGATTTCAAAGTTAATTTAGAATTTTAAAATTTGAAATATAATTTTAATATAAAGTCTATTGAGCCAAAGGATTTCACTGTTTTTAAATAGTACTTGAAATAGTAGTCATGTAACCCTTTTTTGTTTTTACATGGCATAATCCTCAGTATTTTCCATAATCTATTTCAGTGTCTTTAATTGCAAAGAAAGAATTGAATTTGATACGAGCATCTAGCAACCAACCCTCACATTAATTATAAAATATATCAGAGCTTTTTTTTTTTTTTGAGATGGAGTCTCCAGCCCAGGCTGGAGTGCAGTGGTGCGATCTCGGCTCACTGCAACCTCCACCTCCCAGCTTCAAGCGATTCTCCTGCCTCAGCCTCCCGAGTAGCTGGAACTACAGGCACGTGCCACAACGCCCAGCTAATTTTTTGCATTTCTATTAGAGACGGGGTTTCACCGTGTTAGCCAGGATGATCTCGATCTCCTGACCTCGTGATCCACCCGCCTCGGCCTCCCAAAGTGCTGGGATTACAGGCGTGAGCCACCGGCGGTTTTTTATAGTGGATTCAGGTCGAAGACTCTCTTTTCATCCCCCGATGGAAAGCCTCTCTCAGTAGTACTTTCTGACTACCGCAGCATTCTTTTTGTTATGGGGAGTAGGGGGTTGAAAAAACACAGGGATTTCGTCTATGTGGAATGAAAGCGTTCATAAAAATACTTAACTGCTTCCTTGGTAGAAAGCAACTAATTTTCCTCCCCGGTGGTGTTGCAAAGGCACAATGACTCAATGCAGGCCTGAAGTGGATCTGATGACGCATAGTATCTTCCTTCATCCATAGTAGAAAGAGATCTCAGTCTTCAGCTGCCATGATGTGAATAGTCTCATCATGTGAAAAAGTCTGGAAAATACTTAAACATTCTGTTTTTATTTATTCTCGCTGCATCTGTGTGTTCTAAACCCCTGAAGACGAGGACACTTCATTCTGCCCGCCACTGTATTCCCAGAGTGCTTGGCTTATAGTAAGCTCTGAAGTGCTCACCAAATAAACATTTGCTGAATGAATGAACGAATGAATACAACTTCTTAATTTTTAATTCTAGAAACAAAATGAAGGCTCAAAGTTTGTCAGTCATTGTCAGTGACCCAACCAGAATGATTTCTTCATTGGCCTGTGGAGGCGGAGGCAGGGGTCACTGTTTGTCTGCCTCATGTCACTGAATGGTCCCCAGTCTCTGCCAATAGATAAGAGGTGTCAACGCTTAACCCAGTAGCTTTCAAAAATAGCATAGTTGATGAAACTGGAAATTTAGGTGCCGGCTCTTTTAAGAAATGATTTGTCCTCATTCTTAAGAAGAATAGACTGGCAACAGATACTGCTGACCAGAGAGCACTCAAATATTTCTTAAGACCCCTTAGGAAAGAGCAGAAGAAAAGCCTTCCTTCCCAATAAAGCATAAACAGGACATCTCATTTTCAATGAATCAGGTAATTCATATTGAAAACTTGAGGAGCACTGTGTTTCTTTAAGATTCCAGTCAACTTTGGGTTTGTTTTGTTTTCAATGGTGCTGGCAGTTTTCCTTAAAATTTAAATGAATATTTGCACAATGAACCAAGTTGTTGTGGGTTTCCTGGTTGGTGTTTTTTCCCCCCCTGGAGTGGGGGGTGGCGATCTGGGCAAGGCATTTTCATCCCTTTGCAGACAACCCCGGCTGCTGTTAATGCTGAAAATAGCTCAAATGCTCTCAGAACAGTAGCACCACCCAGCAGCTGGGATTCTTTCCCTCTCTTATTTGCCTCTCTCTTGCCTTTTTTTCCTTCAGACACTTGGATTGGACTTAATCTTAAACCTCTGGAGTTCAAGACCTTTTAAAAAGGGCTAAATAAACAATCTCTACATGTAAAAGGCCACTGACTCCTACTTCCTCTGCATAGAACAACTGTTGAACTCAGCTGGCTGTAGGTAAGACTTTTTATTCCGGAATTATTTAATTGTTTTCTGATATGTTCGTGACTAATGTCTTTAAAATAACTTACTTACAGTGGAAATAATCAGGGGAGTTGTGAACAGTTCCCAGGTGCACATTGTGTTCCAGAATACAGCAGGAGCATCTGGGCGTGTTTGTGGCTGCACATTTTAAGCTTTGCTTAAAGCTCTCGTTATAGTGACCTGCAGTACAGACTTGACTCTGACTGAACCACGGATCAGAGGTCTAATTAAGCCTGATTGCCAGAGCAATGAGAGGATCTTTCAGACATCATACTTTTGTTGTTTAGACTGCTTTATTTTTAACTTTCCAGGGGCATTAAAAAAAAAGAGAGAGAGGAAAAAATGCCATCCACCTGAGTAAAGAGAATATATATAAGTAATTATTCTTTAAGGGCAATGAGTGAGCTGTATTTTATAATGTTCTTCTTTTATCACTGTTTCGTTCATTGCTCGTGTGGAATCAGAGTGGTTGATTTGAGGGTTTCGAGGGTTTTGTTTTTGTTATTGTTGTTTTGTATGTTCCTAGCACACTTTAGGGGACGGTTTTGAGGATTCCTTACTAAGCTGAATATTTTTTGCTAAGTACACTTGCTGGCAGGTTTCTCTAACGTGACAATGTGATACTTTGGGTCAGTTTCGGTGGCTCCCTCTCCCCCTTGTTATGCTTGCACTTGACATTTTGCAAAGTACTTTGATCTGTGGACTTTAACTTCAAACACAGCATTTACTTTGATTGTGGCTATTTACTCTGTTCAGTAAAATGTCTCCTTTTTTTTCCTTTTGGTTTAATGCTTTGATAGCATTTCCTTTCAATAATTTATTGGAGCTTTAGTTTTCCTCACCGATCTGTCTTCGGTTTTACTTCTAGAGGGACCCCCCTTTGAAAGAAAGGTATTCTCTGGTAAAGTTCCCCCAACACAGACTTCATGACAGTTCATGGCCCCTGTCTGGCAGATGTGTAAGAGCCAGCAGCAAATGACAGTGCACAGAACCCCAGGCTGGCTACCCTGCTGCCTCAGAATCTCCGTGTGCCTTGGGGCCCAACGGGTGCTTTTTTAAAACATGGATGCTGAAATCTTTCTACCCTGCTGCCTCAGAATCTCCGTGTGCCTTCGGGCCCAATGGGTGCTTTTTTAAAACATGGATGCTGAAATCTTCAGAGGTCAGAGATACTTTTTTTTCAGAAAAGTTTATTGGTATCGCAGACCACATGTCAAAGGAAAGCATGCATTCTAACCACATAATGATCTTCTGAGTAACAAAAACAGAGGAAGAAATAACAAACAAAGAAAAAGAAAACCAAAATCAAAAGAAAACTGGAAAAAAAAACAAAAACAAAAACAAACCCTCAGTAGCCAGAAGTCTGTTTTACGAGTGAAACTTCTGCTGTGTAAGGGATAAGGGATTTCTTAAAAATGTATTTCCTAAAATGGGCAAAATGTTGCACTTACTAGCCATTCAGTCAACTTTGGAATATTCTCTTCATTGTAAAGAAGGCACAAGCATGTGTGACATTTGTTCCCTTTTTCTTTCCCACCCCAAGCACAAGGTATTTTCACAGTCCTCAGCCAAATGCAGAGTTTGACATTCCCTGGCAAACGGTCCCTGTGTGTTGTGTATTCTGCTGAAGGTTAGGAATAGAATGAGCCTAATCCTGTCAGGAGGCTGTTTAAGTCCCAGTCAAGGACGCTAGCTCCTCAGCACTGACGCAGTCTGCCCCCTGTCCTCTGCACCTTGCTAAGAAGGACAGACGCAAGTGGCCACAGGACAAGTCTCCAGAGTGGCGGAACTGTGGGGAAAGCTACGGCAGAGATCCCCCTGGATTAGGAGCAGATGCAATAGAATCTCAAAATTTGGATTCATAGTAGAAAAACCTAGAGATGTTCAGTCTAATCTTTTAATTTTGCAAACCTGGGCATTTCATTGCCTCTTTTCCCCTTCAAATCTACATTATAAGAAGCATGTTAATCATTGCATTTATGTATATGGTTGACATTTTAAATCCTCCCGTTATTTTGAGCCTGGACTTTGTAGGGGGTGGGGGGTGGTCTAGCTAGAATACTCACTCCCCCTTAGTACTTGGAAGCCTTGGTCACTGGGGGCAAATATATTGCTAGAGGTGATACTCCAGCAGTAAAATTAAAGGGCACCAGGATGAGATCTTTTTGGAGAATGGTAGGTGATCATTCCATTCCCAAGCAAGCCATTTTTCCCCTGTTTTGTTTTGTTTTTTCTTTCTGTTTCTCTTCACCCCTTAATTTTACGTTGAAACTCTGGACTGTTTGAATGTGAAACTTCAGGTGAAATGTAGCCAAAGCCACCGAGTTTCACCCGGCTTCCACATGAAAGAAGTATTCTACCCAGCCTTGCACGAAACTTGGCCTGTGTTGCCAAAGGTTTCATGAATGTCAGTGAGCCTGAATTGGAAACATAACCCAAGGCCAGGTGACTTCTGGTGACTTTAGGCTTTATTGTATTAGTGTAGAGTCTGCTGAACAGGGAGAGTCCTATTTCCACATCTCCTACTGTAGTTTCATGGGGGCACACCTTTTCCCCCAATAAACTCCCATTTATCTCATGATGTTTGAAAGCCAGGTTCAATCCTAATATGAATGTTTGTAGCCGTGGGATTGAAGCACTGGCAGATAGAGGTCTGCGTTCTAAATTCCAGCAGCCTGAGCCCCAGTGGTGTGAACATGTTGGTATAATTCAGCTGAAGGAAGGAAGTCCCAGGAGAGCCATGGAATGCCTTTCTTTGCTTAAATATACCTCTGTGCTTGTGAGGAACAAACAGTAACATTTTGTCCAGGTCTATCCGCTTGACAGTATGCCTTTTGTTCCCTTTCCGAAGGTGGTGTCAAATATATTGGTGGAAAAATAATAAACTTCCAGATATTTTTTTT
The DNA here is from genome assembly GCF_037993035.2 of Macaca fascicularis. NCBI lineage: Eukaryota > Metazoa > Chordata > Mammalia > Primates > Cercopithecidae > Macaca > Macaca fascicularis. Next base: position 190,531,675 of record NC_088379.1, on the reverse strand, counting down.
CCTCCTGCTCAACTGATATACTCCAAGGGAACATTGCAAGCATTGAGAAGTTCAGTACTGTGGCTGGGAATGTAAGGTATACTGAGAATAAAGGAGCCCTCAGTGGAGGCAACGTCCCTCAGGAAAGCATGGCGGCCTAGAGCTGATGTGGGTGTTAACAGTCACATGGGACCTGGTTGGGAAGGTGTGTGTGTGTGTGTGTTTTCTGGGTCGGGGTAGTAGCAAGCAGAGAGGAAAAGGGGGATTTGGAAGCTTTGTTCAGCAAATCTATGACATCGAAAACAAAAAATGATCAAGCCCAGGATCTGGAAACATTCTTTTGTAGATCATAGAAATTTGTGTTGGCTGAATATTGACAATTTTTTTTGTATTATTTTTCTCATTAGAGACACCAAGCATTAGGATTCCAGGCATAGTAAATAATCTCCAATAAAAATATGACCCATTGGGAGACACAGATCATTACAGATAACTCCCGTGAGTCAGTCTCAGGAAGGCCCTCATGGTTCTCTGGCAGCTGTGAAATGCTCGGCCACCCAGGACACTAAGATTTGACTTGTCCTTTTCTTAGTTGGAAGCTTTCTAAACTCGTGTGAAGCATTTTCATAAAAATGAATTTGTGGCCTCACTAAAGATTTAGACTCTCTTTGGTGACATACATAGATATAGGTTTATTATGAAATTAAATTGCCATCAATTTTCATTTAAAATTTCATAGTCACTTATGTATTCAATAAAATAGACTTTCATTAAAGATATGGTTTGCATTTTAGCAGTGACATGCAGTAGATGCCCTAGTAGGGAAAGCATTGGAAAAGCCAGCAATAACACAACTTGGGAGTGCCATATGTAGAAGCTGCTTTTTAGCACTGACTCCACTAGTCATAGTGTAGCATTTATCAGCATATATGATTTTGATAGCCCCAGACTGGTACCATGAGCAGAGGAAAGGAAGATGTTCAAATGGAGGTTCTAGAGAAATCATTCAGAACCATCCCACAAGGAAGTTCTCACTAAACATATAAAAGTATAAGGAGTTCAGTAGTTTTAAGACATTCATCATCCATAACAAAACAGAAAAAGGGAAAGGATAGGCTGGGCGCGGTGGCTCATGCCTGTAACCCCAGCATGTTGGGAGGCTGAGGCAGGTGGGTCACTTGAGGTCAGGAGTTCGAGACCAGTCTGACCAACATGGTGAAACACCATCTCTACTAAAAAAAAAATTAGCCAGGTGTGATGGTGCACACCTATAATCCCAGCTGCATGGGAGGCTGAAGTGGGAGAATCGCATGAACCTGGGAGGCGGAGGGTGCAGTGAGCTGAGATCCCACCATTGCACTCCAGCCTGGCAACAAAAGTGAAACTCTGTCAAAAAAAAAAAAAAAAAGAAAAAGAAAAAGAAAAAAAATCAAGGGAAAGGATAAAAACGCAAGGGAAAGGATTTAAAAAAAAAATTAAAAATTGAGAATCAACACCACGCTAGTGTAGGTGCAAATGTTTCTCTAAATCATTAAAAATGTTATTTCAAGAAGACTTCATTTGTCATTTAAGAATGCAAAAACCAGTGCTTTAAAAATCTTTTTGTGCATAATTGACTGTCAGAAAAAATGGAGTCCATGTAATATTTATTTATTTCTCAGGGATATATTATTACAGTCTACATTTACATATACGATGTACTTGTTTTCTTTTTTAAAAAAGTCAGTGTTTGTCTGATCAGGAGGTGATGACACAAACAGTAACAGCAGTGGTCTCCCCTTTGCCGTACAGCAAAGAGGATTATTTATCAGAAGCAGATTAAACAGTTATTTTTAGAAGTCTTCATTCTCCAACCAAGTTTTTATTAGTTATTTGGATATTATATTTTTCTCTGAAATAAGAAGTAGTAGAGCCTGAGCATCCCTACTCTAAAAGTCTGAAATTCAAAATGTTCCAAAATCTGAAACGTTTTGAGCACCAACATGATGCCACAATTGGACAATGAAGATGACGTTAACACTGCAGAAAATGTGCATACAGATGCCACAGTGACAATGTGATGGGCTAACCAAAGGACTAGAGCAGAGGGCATTCATAACAGAGTAAGCAGTCATGTCTGTGTAGAAACTCAAAGGGAGACTTCTAAGACAAAAATCGCCGTTAATGAGGCAGATGACGCTGGAGAAAATATTTTAAAAGCCATCTGGCAGAATGCCTCCTCATTTCTTAGAGGACCCGCTTCCTGGTCTGTCAACTGCTTCTGATGTTTCTTACCACCTTAAAAAAAAAAAAACACAGTGTACAGTGGCCTTTTACTCAAAACACAGCATCATAGGTGGCGACTGAAAGCCTGCGTTGTTCGTTGCTGCTGTTGTCTAACAGCTGATAAAGGAAAATAGTCTTGTTCCTGTGCCGCTCAGTTACCTAAACACATTATTTTTCACTGTATTAATAGTATGTATTTTTACTGTTTAAAAAATAGTAATATTAGGCTGGGCACAGGGGCTCATGCCTGTCATCCCAGCACTTTGGGAGGTCGAGGCGGGTGGATCACCTGAGGTCGGGAGACCAGCCTGACCAATATGGAGAAACCGCATCTCTACTAAAAATACAGAATTAGCCAGGTGTGGTGGTGCACGCCTGTAATCTTAGCTACTCAGGAGGCTGAGGCAGAAGAGTCGCTTGAACCCAGAAGGCGGAGGTTGCAGTGAGCCGAGATCGTGCCATTGCACTCCAGCCTGGGCAACAAAAGCAAGACTCTCTCTCAAAAAAAAAAAAAAAAAAAAAAAATTGTAGTATTTTCTACTGTTAAGTACTTACATGTGAGTAAGAGCAGGAAAATGATTGCTTATTGGTAGCAAATAAATTCAGTCAGGAATGATGGTGATGCCAAACAACACCAGATTTTCTATGTGAGTGGCTGAGATATTGCTGTCTTTGCTTTCTGATGGTTCAATGTACACAAACTTCGTTTTATGCACAAAATTATTAAAAACATTGTATAAAATTACCTTCAAGCTATTTGGATACAGTACATATAACGTAAGCGAATTTCACATTTAGATCTGTGTCCCAACCCCAAGATAACTCATGATAGATATGCAAATATTCCAAAATCTGAAAAATTCTGAAATCCAAAATGCATCTCCCACCTCCCATGTGCCTTTGACTTATAGCTATCATTTTAAGGGTTGACTTTTTTTTCCCTGGCACTGCAAGATGCTCCCGCATCATTTTGTATATTTCATGTCCCAGTCCTAAAATCAATTATTTCTTCAAGGAGCTCTGGTTACTTTTATTGAAAAATGGTATCAGTAATCAAGACCAGTTTAATTTTTGAATGTGACCTTATTGGCCACTTATTTTTTTTGCTTGAAGAAAATTTTCTTTTTGTGTATGGAATTTCACTCTGTAGCTGGCAATACCTTGATCTGGTATATAAAGATAACCTTTCTTGCTTTTTCAGACGAACAGGCCACATGTCGCCCTTGCATACTCCCCTTTCCCTTACTTTGAAACAAATTCAATTATATCTGCTTTTTTTTTTTTTTTTTTTTTTTTTTTTTTTTTTTTTTTTTTGAGATAGGGTCTCACTCTGTCACCCAAGCTGGAGTGCTGTGGTGCAATCTTGGCTCACTGTGACCTCCGCCTCCCAGGTTCAAGCGATTCTCGTGCCTCAGCCTCCTGAGTAGCTGGGATTACAGTCACGTATCAGCACATAAGCTAATGTTTGTGCTTTTAGGAGAGACGGGGTTTTGCCATGTTGCCCAGACTGGTCTAGTACTCCAGACCTCAAGTGATCCACCCACTTCAGCCTTCCAAAATGTTGGGATTACAGGTGTGAGCCACTGCACTTGGCCAAATTTGTTTTTTATTGTTAGTTTTGGTGAGAGATTCAAAGCCTTTGATGTGGTCTTAAAATGCAATCTTAAAAGATAGATATCAGTTGTTTCTTCCTTAAATAGATGTGAGAACATTGTGCATTATTTAAAATATGATCAGTCTAGGCCATTCGATGAACATGGGATTCTGTTACCAAGCCTTCTACGTACTGTGTGCAAGGAGCCATGCCACATGCAGCTGAGCGGTCTGGTAGGAGAGCTGGACACATGCACCTGGATGTAACACTCTGCAAAAGAAGATAGGCAATGTGAAGTCCTCCAGAACTCTAGGGGCTCAGAGCTGGAATTGGGAGCTGGGCGTATGTTGTACTAGAAAATCAATGGTATTATCACAAAGGAAAAGCTGTACTGGAATTGGGGTTTTCGTTTGGATAAGAGGGTATTCAAATCGCAGAAAATGGTGGAAGGCAAAGACCTAGAGAAGAGAAAACTCAGGACTCAAAGAATATTTAGGTCCCATGCAAAGCCCTTGGGAAGGTGCATTAAGTTTGTATTTATTTATTGAGAACAAAAGTCTCACAATCAGGCTCATATGTTAGTAATACTGCTGAACAATGTTCAAGGGATTAGAGAAATGAAACACTGGACAGTCCCTGTATCTTGGATGTAACTGAGAAGAAGAGGACAAAGATGAGAGCAGTTGAAATAAGATGAGACCAACCGGTGCAGAGACCAAGGCCTTGGGGCAGGTCAGTACTGCCCTCTGTATCTAGACTTTGTCCTAGAAAGTAAAACTCTACCTGCGAAATAACTGCACCTATAATTTTATTTAATGCTCAGTATTATCAGAGATGAAAGGTTGTATTTTTATTGTTTCATCAAATGCATAGCTCTTTCATTTTCAATAAAACACAAGAAAACCATTGGTCCAGGCAATGAAGGAGACATTTCAGATCCTAAGTTTTGACTTTCTGTACTTCACGGAGAGAAAAACAAGCATGAGAGGTGGAGATGACAGAGAAAGACGTGAATGTGCCAATAGTATAAAGAGCCAAATGTTAGGACGAGGCTGGTTGAAATAACCTGTCGACATACCAAAAAGAATCGGGTTAGGAAATTAACACAGTTTTAAAAAAATATTGTAAAGACCAACTTGATATTAGAAAGGATAGAATAGAAACATTCATCTCTTGTTCTCAAATAAATTTATGCCTGAAAACAAAGAGATTGAATTTAGCTTAATAGAAAAACACACATACAGCATGTATTTTTAAGGCATTGAATGTTGGTTACTGTGACCCCTGGAATATTCTGGTCCAAGTACAGCTCTGAATGGAGTTTAATGCTAGATCTTGACATGCCCTCAACTCAGAGGTACTTCTTTAGTTCAATTTTGCAAACCTAAAAAATTTGGTTGGTGTTGAATTTAGCTCCAAGTGGTAACCAGAAGTTTTGTGTGTGTTTGAACTGAACTTTGAAATATTTCAAAACTATGTAACACTCAAGTTTTAGAACAAATGGTTAATTTTCAAAACACTCAAGAATGTTGAAAAGTTACCTATGGGTACATTTTATGTGAATTTAATGAATATACAATTAAATATGGTTTTCAAATATAAATGTGAAATATAATTTCTATTATATTTTGATTAAGAATGGGAAACTATCCAAAACCCAGTGTGGCCATCTAAATGTACAGTGAGAGGAGAAAGCCTATCCTTATGGTCCTAGCAGAGCCAAGCGTTGGAAGGTATGGCCTGGCACACCAGATGGTCCACCTCATGTGCACATCTATGTGTAGGTCCATAGTGAAGGGACTCAGCCAGGAATTGTTGGAGATAAAGATGGAGGTTCGGTGCAAATTCAAGGAGGATGTCAGATGTCAGACTAAGGGATCCACGCCTCATTCTGAAGTAGAAGCTGGTTTTTGCCCCTGTTTATAAAGGGGAGTAAAACACTCACTTTGGGAAAAAGCTTACAGAGTAATGCCTCTTAGCAGCAGAAATTCAATGTTTTCTTAAAAAATTGCATTTCTGACATCAAATTAAATCATTAAAATTTTATTTTTTATCTACTATGACTATTTTTATTCAAGGCAGAATAAGACAAAAATTAAGTGTAAACAAGTTTATAAGTCTGTATTGATATAATAGAAGACTGGCTTATGATGGGAAACTAATAGAAACAAGTAAAAATGAAAAACTGAGTGAAAAGGTAAATTCAGAGGTAGACTTTTTTGTGGAAAAATTAATAAAATACTATGAGTTTTTGTAGTAAAAAAAGTGATGATGCCTACTTGTGTACATACAAAATCTATTTTATTTTGTGTTTGAGCATCTTTAAGAATTAAGGGATGTATTTCATGTTTGGACATTAATTTAGAATTGGCACACACATTTTTTTGTCTCACGTGGTGAGATCCATCTCTTAATAACCACAGCTTGTAAAAACGTGTCTGAAATAAAAGTGATAATTTGTATGCAAAGGTGAGAAAGCTTGCTTGCAGTGAGATTTTTATCCTTACAATATTTTATGTATTTTGGATATTAAGATAAAAATATTTAATGTTAAAAATCATTGTGTCCACATCATAATTTTATATGTTCACATGTATTATTTTTCTAATCAATATTTTGAAATACTTAATAAAAGCATAGGTGTAAAAACATTTGGCAGAGGACCATTTGGTATATTTCATCCTCAGCTGTGCTTATTAATTTAAGGATTATCTAACATATAAATCAGAAAGGAAGGAAATGAGGAATTCACTAGTAAAACCAAATAGTGTTTTAGGTGACCATAGATAACTATTTTTAATGCCTAAAGCAATTTCATTTTCATTGAATAAAAAATTTCATAAGGATATTTTTATATTGCTTCAATAATTTATTGAAGACTTCTTTCACCATTATATGAATCATATGAGTTTTGTGGTTTAAAACTTCACATTCTGACTATAGATCAGTCTCAATCAGTGCAGGAAAAAAATTGATAACACCCAATACAGGCTTTCAAGATAAAAACTCACAACCAGACAAAGGAAGGAATTACTTTAACCTTAAAAAGAATATTCATTAAAAACCTACATCATCATAATGTAAAGAAATACATGGACTGATAAATATTACATTCAGATGCTGGTTACCTCTAGAGGTAGGAAGGCACTGTCAATTAAAGACATGCGCAGCAGGCTTTAATTGAATTAATATCTTCTATTTTAAGATAAATGATGGGTACATGGACATTTGTTATATTATTCTCTTTATCTTTTGAATGACTGAATACAGACCTACATTAAAACATCTTTCTCTCTATTTGCTGTTTCTTAAATTTAAGATAAATTCTATATATGAAGTAAATTGTAAATCTCTTTCACAGCTGCTAACATTGAGAGACTATATAAAACATAAATAGATTACTTAAAGCAGCCCAAATTTTCTGAAAATTTATCATAGATAGTATAATGTTTGGCCTATACTTCTATATTTTTTGCTTAGGGCTCAAAACTTCTATAGATGGTGAATTCCAAGAGAAAATGAATGTAGTTCCTTAGCAGACAAACATCTTTTGTAAACCTACATTCAAGATGGTTTTTGTATTGTGTATCTTTTTGTATGGCATTGTTATAAATGTGATGTTTACTCTTTAAATTATCAAATAGTTTGTCATTATGTTTTAGGAAAATTTATAATGGGCTTTGAATCTAGCAGTGAATATATTATCTGAACCTCTTTAACATTGGTTTTGGGTCAACAGGTTGAGAAGAAAGGATTTCTGTTTTAAGAGAATTTATGTAATAAATGTATGAAAAGTGAGTAAAACATACAAGCAGTCCTCTCAGTTGCCACAGGACTGTGGAGAGCAATGGTATGGCTGGATATGCTTCAGTTTCCTGTTAACACGATACCAGGCAAAGTGGGACTACCTGTTTTTAATATAAAGACTTCATTCTGTAGCTTATATATTTCTTATAATTTAATTTATTCAGAAAAACTTATATACACACAGCTGTTCCTTAATAATATTTACACTTCCTTAATGTAATTGGAAAAAACTAGTGACTTTTCATTACCACTTGGCAGGAACCAGTGCTTAATTTTGAGGATTTTTATTCCAATTTTTTCTATTTTTTTATCCATAGACTCATTCCAATATGCTAAAATAGGAAAGCTGGTAGACATCACTATCTTTTTAAGAGTTCTGACAAATGATAGATAATATTGAATCATTTTTCTTTACAAGTAATTTCACGTGTGATCTGAAAACTCAGTGCAAGCCAAAAGTCTGTATAATTTTAAATCATTAAATTCAAAGAAAAGATGGTTTCTATGTTTCTAGGTGTAAGGGAGGCAAAATCATACCTCTACTCTGTCAGGGTTTGTTAGTGGGTAGGGGCGCGTGGGTGGTGTGCCTGAGAATTAAATTGACATAAGACAGATCCACAGGAGAAAAACATACACATTTATTTAATAGAAGTTTACGTGGCATGAAAACCTTCAGAATCTGTGAAGACCCAAAGATGCAGTTTGCATTGACCACTTACATAAGGAGTTAGACAAAGAGCAGTAAATTGCAGAAATGTGATGAGGTTGGGGGTGGAGAGCTTGGGCCAGGGCAGGTGATTGGAGGAGAATGGCTGGGAAGAAAGGGCCAGTATAGCAGGTGGTACAGGTTTCCCTCAGCCTTAGCTTCTGATCCTTGCCCATGAGAATGATGCCTCCCTCCTGGCCAAGGGAGGACATCTTTCACACGAGAATTTCATCTCCTGCTTTTTTTTTTTTTTTTTTTTGAGACGGAGTCTCACTGTGTCTCCCAGGCTGGAGTGCAGTGGCGATCTCGGCTCACTGCAAGCTCCGCCTCCCGGGTTCACGCCATTCTCCGGCCTCAGCCTCCCAAGTAGCTGAGACTACAGGCGCCGCCACCTCGCCCGGCTAGTTTTTTGTGTTTTTAGTAGAGACGGGGTTTCACCATGTTAGCCAGGATAGTCTCGATCTCCTGACCTCGTGATCCACCCGCCTCGGCCTCCCAAAGTGCTGGGATTACAGGCTTGAGCCACCGCGCCCGGCCTCATCTCCTGCTTTTAAGAAACAGAAGGAAGGTCAGAGTGACCATCTTGAACTTTTTTTTTTTTTTTTTTTTTTTGAGGCGGAGTCTCGCTCTGTCGCCCAGGCTGGAGTGAGTGGCGCGATCTCGGCTCACTGCAAGCTCCGCCCCCCGGGTTCACGCCATTCTCCTGCCTCAGCCTCCCGAGTAGCTGGGACTACAGGCGCCGCCACCACGCCCGGCTAATTTTTTTGTATTTTTAGTGGAGACGGGGTTTCATTGTGTTAGCCAGGATGGTCTCGATCTCCTGACCTCCTGATCCGCCCGTCTCGGCCTCCCAAAGTGCTGGGATTACAGGCTTGAGCCACCGCGCCCGGCCTTTTTTTTTTTTTGAGACAGAGTCTCACTTTGTCACCCAGGCTGGAGTGCAGTGGTGCAATCTCGGCTACTGCAAACTCCACCTCCTGGGTTCAAGCGATTCTCCTGCCTCAGCCTCCTGAGTAGCTGGGATTACAGGCACGTGCCACCACGCCCAGCTAATTTTTGTATTTTTAGCAGAGACAGAGTTTCACCATGTTGGCCAGGCTGGTCTCGAACTCCTGACCTCAGGTGATCCACCCACTACAGCCTCCCAAAGTGCTGCGATTATAAGTGTGAGCCACCACGCCCAACCTCACCTGCTTTTTCTTAAGTGCCTTTTATAAAAATACTCGATATGCCAGAGTGGTGTATTTTGGGATGCCATGTTCTTAACTCCTTCATAAGTAAAGTTCATGAAAGCATATAAATGTATTTAAATAATAATAAACACACTGAGAGAAATGACACAAAAAGTAATTTTGAATTTTCTCATGTCATTGGTATTAAAGCTGAGAAGCCAGACATTACATAATTAACATAAAGTAGTATTTGGAAACAAATGTGGACAAGTCTTTTAGATTACTGGCATTACACGCTGCTGCGTCTCGCATCTTCATGAAGTCTATTCCCCTTTGCCTTCTGTCACACTGGAGCTTCTGATTTACTTTCAGTCTCTCTGATTACATCTTCTGAGTTCCGCTTACAGGTGCCTTTTTTTTTTTTTTTTTGCCCTACCTTAAAGTTACTCCCTTGGGTTCTGCCCCTCTCGTCTAAATCTCCATAATCTTCCCTGAGTTCACCTGTTTCCTCCTTCGTGATAACCCCTAAGCCTATGTCTCTATCCCTGATCTCTTGTGAAAGTTCCAGACTCGCATTTCCAAGAAGCTGGCGAACATCTCCTTTGAACGCCTTCTGAGTACCTCAGATTCCATACGTCCAAAACTCGCTTTCCAACCCCCGCCCTGCTCTTCCTGCCCAGGGCTGGATCTTGACAATGGTACCACCCAGTTACTGAGAATTAGAATCTTAGACAAGCGTTCGAATTTTTCTTCGTACCAACTTAGTCCCTACTCATTGATTCTACCTACGTACGCATGTCTTCAACTCACTTTCACAGGTGATTGCAACATTCTTGACTAGGATTTCTCAGTAGTGTCCTGACTGCTCTTTACATCCATTCTCTCTGCCTTCCACGTAACCCCTTGCGGCTGGGTTATCTTGCCAAAATAAATCAACTTTGCATGTAGACTTCCCATCTACCAAACTTCTATCATATAGCAAGTGTGTGCACTTTGCTGTCTGTTGAGGTTTTAAGGGTCAGGAAAGATAACTGTGTCAACCAATGAAGGTAAATTCATTGTGTTTAGACATAAATAGTCCTGTGTTTTCAAAGATAAAAGGCAGGGCTGGCAACATTTCCAGACTCCTTAGTAAGGAAAGGGTGTGGCTCACTGCTGGGCATGGAACTCAGATTCAATGTCAGCCCCGCTACTAACCTCAGAGAACCCTTTTCCTCAGATTCTCTTTTGGACACAGTATTGACAATGTTCACAAATCACTTGCTTCGTTCTCACTTACTATATACTGATGTGATGGTTGTGGAAGCAAATGCTAAATAATGAAAGTTTTGTTTAAAAAAAAAAGCTGGAAAGCCTAAAATCATATGATTCGTAAATGATAGTGAAAGGAGTCTTTAAGAAATAAATGACTGAAGCAACATAAAGGGATCCTTATGCCAATAGTTGATTAGGTGAATATGAAATAGATCAAGGTATTAAAAAACAGTTATCGAACTATTTGGTTTTACTAGTAACCTCCTAACTTCCTTCCTTTCTGATTCACATATAAGATCATTCTTCTTCAATTAATAAGCACAACAATCATTTGTTGAGAACCTACTCAAGACCCTGTACTGGCCTCCGTGACTGTCACTGGGAGCATAGCCTTTCTCCAATGACATCGCCATGAACATCCACTCTAAAAATGCAGGTGAATTTATGTGTTGGCCTTTGTGCCTTGGGAAAAATTTCTTCAGAATGATAGCCATCTACACTAGCATATATACATTATCCATGGATTGTAGAGATATTGTTGTATTTGCTACTATTTAAATATCAAAGGAGTATTATTCTGAAATGATCTATGGAAGTTGAATGTGACACTGGAGAAACACTTTTAAGCTCTCAGTACAGATTTTCAAGATCAACATTCAGGAAAAAGTCTAACAGAGGGATATTGAAACAAAATTTCTGAATGAATAAAGACATTGCTGATGGCAGCTATGAATTCAAGTATTTTAACATATGTTCAGGTGTTTGCTTTGGGGCATGGAAGGAGTTAAAAGTGAAGGAAAATGTTTAAAGTTTTCTTCTTCACTTTGAACCACATTTCAAAGAAGTACATAATTTTGACATAAAAGATGTATTTCCTTCATAGACTAACACAAGTACGTGTGTGTCCGAATGAATTAAGTCTTGTGTTTGGGGTTATATCTATTAACTTTTATTATGTAACCGAAATGGCAGTCATTTAAAATGAAATGTTTTCCGCTCTGCTAGCATGGTGACAGATTATTCAGAGTAGGATTGGTGACGCTGCTTTCGTCTGCTCCTTGTCCTCAGTCACATTCTTGAAATTGGCAACAAAGCTGATTAGATTTAATTTTTATATCCTCATGCAACTAACGAGAAGGAAATGTGTTTTTAATGCATTGCACACTTCGATTTTCCTGGATGTGTCCAGGAACTCATATTTGTGAAAGGCAGCCGAGCTCTTTTGTGGTGCATCTTTTTCAGGGATCAGTATTGTTCTATCCAATGCTGCTGCATCACAAAGCCTGTGTGGATGCGTATGTAGACATAGGATGCCTATACGGATGTGTTTTGTTAATTTTTTTTTTTTTTTGAGACGAAGTTTCGTTCTTGTTGCCCAGGCTGGAGTGCAATGGCGCGATCTCGGCTCACTGCAACTTCCGCCTCCTGGGTTCAGGCGATTCTCCTGCCTCAGCCTCCCGAGTAGCTGGGATTACAGGCACCCACCACCACGCCCGGCTAATTTTTTGTATATTTAGTAGAGATGTGGTTTCACCATGTTGACCAGACTGGTCTTGAACTTCTGACCTCAGGTGATTCACCCACCTCGGCCTCCCAAAGTGCTGGGATTACAGGCATGAGGCACTGCACCTGGCCGCATTTTGTTAATTTTTCAGAGTATTCCTTCCTCATATTTGGCCAACACATGGAGAGTAATTAAATGAGTCACTGCCAATTCGATGGAAATGAAACGTAGTACATATGGTTGTTCCTGATCTGAGAGTTGAGCCTGAGAGCTGGGAAGTCTAAGCGTGGACTGAGAACGAGAATACGTTGTGTAAAGTAAAAATTGAAATGGCATTTGGAGTCCCCTAAGCTGGGCTATCCTTGAGTACACACCATTTCAAGGAGCCACCATGGAGTCTATAACAGAAATTTGCCCCATAGGAAGAGGAAAGCACTGTGGCATTGAGTGTTTTATAGAAGTTAAATTTCTAACCTTAATTGATTGCTAAAGTTGACTTAGATTATTGCTAATAACTATAGGATTTTACTGAATGTGATAAGCTTTGAAATAATGACTATATAAGTAACATAAGACCATGAGCACAACTAACAGAATTATAATTAAGGAACCCTGTTACAGGCAATAGAATAGCTATTGACTTCTATTTAAAACATCACCATTTATCTTTGAATGTTTATCACTGGGGATAATTCTTAGAGCATTCATCAAAACCACAGCCAAATCTTATCAAATTATTCTATTTCCACATTCTCTTAAAACTGTACAGGATAAAACAAAAAACAAACAAACAAAAAAAAACCTTTCAATTCCTGGAGAACTCACCCATTTGAGAGATTTCTTAGGTCTTCTCTATTCATTCACCATCATTCACTATTATGAGATTTTTGTGAATTCTTGCACCTGTGTTCTCCCTACCCATTAAATATGCCATATCCTTTGGTCATCCAGCTCAATCCTTAGAAAAAGGTACACACCCCCCTCACATACACAAACTCTGTTCTGTTTCAAGATACATCCAATGGAGCACCTTACCCTCACATATACAAAGAGGACAATGGAACTTAATAGCATATGGTATTGTGAGAATCCACTGAGGAAAGAGCAAGCAACTGCTTCTGGTTGATAATTGCAAAGTGCTCTTCTTATATTGGGCAGAAATCACTTTTAACGCCTACTCCATATCTTTAAGCGAGAAGCTGTTATCTCTCTGCGGGTTCTGTCGTACCATAGGGTGTGCCTTCATTCCTAAACTTAGCAACACTGACATCCTCATCACTCCGGAGAGAGCACAGTCATTCACTCATGCAAATCCGAGCACCGTCCAAAAGCAAAGGACTGTTCTGAGTGCTTGGGACACATCAGTGAATAACCTCGGTAAAAATTCCTGCCCCCACAGAGCTTAAATCCCCGTGGGCGGAACACAGAGTGAAAGACAAACATGATAAGAGATTATATAGTAGGTAAGAGAGTAAAAGGGGGCTCAATACAGCAGGGTAAAGAGGATCTGGAGAATGTCTGTGTTGAGGGCAGTGCAGCTTGGAGTTTCAAATGTTGAGCCAGGAAGTTGAAGGGGGTTACCCACAGAGTCACCCATCTGGGGGCAGAAGGCACCGCCTCTGCAAATGCCCTAAAATGTGAGTGCCCTCCCAGCTTGAGGCACAACAAGGAGGCCAGGATAGCTGCAACCAAGAGAAAGAAGGGTTGAGTGCCAGAGAATGAGGCCTTCACACTGAAGGGAGTAGATGGTAAGGCGGGGGAAGGTGGAAGCTGGAGACTAATTAGGAAGCTATTGCAATGGCCAGGTGAGGAAGGATGGTGCCTGGAACAGGTGGAAGTGGAGGAGACAGCAGAGGTGGCTGGTTCTCCATGGTGTTTAAAGCCTTGAGACTGAGCGAGGCAGTGAGCATAGAAAGAGGACAAAGAAGGCTAAGAACTCAGCCCTGCAGCACTCCAAGATTGAGAGGCCAGGAGGAAGAGGAAAAGGAAATGAAACTGAGAAAGCATGCCCAGGAAGGTAGGAGGAACGCAAGCGGGCACAGTGTGCTGAAAGCCAAGAGAGGAAAGTATGTCAAAGGGGGAGGCGCAATCAAGAAAGATGACGGCTGACGGCTTAGATATAACCTGATAATTTTACAATATGGAGCTCAATGGGGTCCTGGCAAGAGCAATTTGGTGGAATGCTATAATTCTGGAAAGGCTTTCGCATGATATTTAATTTTAAAAAGTCAAGTGTAATTCAAATGAAATCATGCTGATTTACTAGCTATGTGAAATTCTTGGTTAGGACCTGAGAGTTTCTTCATCACCAGCCTCACTAACTGTGTAACTAGTGGCATGCCCTGGTGTCAGCAATGCTCTGAACAGCAGCCTCCATACAACTCTAGATAAACAAAATATACAGTAGTCTGGCCATCAGCCTCTGTGTTAACAATCTATAGCAGTCTCCATTTCTTACACTCAATCCCATCAGTGGTTCACCAGATTGTATCAGCAATTGCTTGCAAATAGTCCAATAACAGGAGTAAAACAGGAAAGCTGCCATTAGGGAACTCATCTTTAAATTTTACAAAACACCTAAGCCCAATCCTCTCCATCCGGTTGTATAGATCTAGCTCTGGAGAAAGCAGATGTTTTAAGAACTTGAAATTGCTGAACTAATGTAAACCCTTGTCCCTGTGGTATGTCCCCCAACATGGAACAATCCAGACCGCCTAGGCTTCTGTCTGCTAGGCCGTCATGCCTCCATGGCTTCCTGTGTCACCTGGAAGGAGTTGAGACAGTGGTTTAATTTCCCAAGACACGGACTAACTCTTCAACCGGAATTGTGATGCTGGGACAAAGCGAGGGGTCTTAACGATAAATGCTATTTTAATACCTTGAAATTATGTTATTCAGGCGTTCGTTTCTAAAGTGTCTTAAATATCAAATACAAAGTTAACAAGAGAAAGGAACATTAACAAAAATCTCAAAAAGTAAGAAATGTACAGGTAAAGACTAAAAATTGATAGGAGGTTTAGTTGTGTTTCCTACTCAGAAATCCAAATTTGAAAAGCAGTAAAGGCATTTTGCCCTGCTCTACCTTCTTCACGTAGGTGCCGTTCCTGTCCATTTCGGAAGCTAATTATGAAATGGCCACACAACTGAATGTTTCTGCTTATAAAATAATGTTTCTTGAAGGGGCTTGCATCATCTAAATATCTTACGTCATAATAAAAGCCACTGAGATTCAAAGAAGTGGACTAAACCTGACAATATCTGAAAGTCTTCTGCTGGACCAGGAACCCCCACAGTGGACGGTGTGCTTCCTGCTTTTCCAGGCAACTCGACGAGAAAACCATCCCAAAGTGAGAAAAAATGGAAGCCTGCAAAGTTCATCATTCAAGACATGATGGCACTCACGTCTTTGTAATAGCAGAACTGGTTAATGTCCTCCAGGAGCGAGTGGGTGAATTAATGGACCAAAATGCTTTTTCCCTTACCCAGAAATGAAAATACTCAATATGAACCGTTTAGGAATTATAAGCAGCAAATGTGAAAGACTTGCCACTCGATATCTTAGGTGACTGATTAGACGTAGAGGGTTGTTTTAGTTGTTTTAGGAGCGTGACACGGGAAAGACCGAGGAATCATTTGTTCAGAAAAAACCCTGAACTGCTTTTGTTATACTACAGAATTAAAAAAAAAAAAAAAAGAAAGCTTTAACAGTTGACTGTAATATGGCTTTTATTGTCCTTTATTAAAATACAAATGTCAAAAAAAAAAAAAAATGGAAGCCCACTTCAGGATCCAGCTCTGGATGTTACTTATATAACATATCACCTGTAAGCATACGTACAGATACATTTTTATAGACTGACCATATAGTTAGGATGATGTAAAGATCCAGACATAATCAACATTGAATAGTACTTGAGTTTTTAGGTGGCTTAAATATTTTTTTTCTTTTGGGAACTGACTGATATGATTTCATTCTGGAGAATGAGTTACCTAGAACCAAGATCCTAGAACAGAAGAGTGAATTTTGTGAAATATTCTCCTTATCAAATTGATGGCCTTAGTGTTTGGAAAATGTAATTAAAAATCCATGTGACATACACAGCAAAATTATAGCTATACTAAGGGGAAATTTTTCATGTGATTTATAAAAATCTTTAAATTTTACAGAGTTGTGTGTTCTGAGTCATGACTTGCAATGACATAAATTAAGTAACAATTATGAACTGCCTGGAGAAGAGCTTCTGTTGAGCATCTTCTATTTGATATTCTTGGAACATCTTTCTAATGAGCTGTCAATGAAAATTCAGCTGATTTAATGTCAATGCTGCCAACCACCAGTCCAAATCACTTGCATACTATTAAAATTCTTGGATGTCTTCACTTGTTTCAAATCAAGTTGCCTTAATCTTATGGTTTCTATAAAACAACATTTATAAAAATCTGGGACCTCTTTTGCTTTTTGTTTTGCATTTTAACTGGTATTTACTTCAGATCTGTTTTCTGATATGCAGAGTTATATTTTTTCTTCTAATAAACATGAGGAGGTATGGGATTAAGATAAGTGAGATGAACAAACATTAGATTTTTATGCCAAGTGAGATATGAGGAATGAAAAGACATTTCCTTTCTTATGTATAATTAAAAGGAAAGTCTTGAAAGAATGAATGTAATTATTCTTCTGGTTCTAAATGCGAATGATAAGAGAGTCTAAGTGAGACCTTTAGCCTTTGTGGTCTGCGTTAATGTGTGGTCTAGCCCTCCTTGATAGTCAAATGAGTTTTCAAGACTTGTTGCTACTTCCAACCTCTATGAGAATTTTCACTGTGCTATCTCTTGCTATGCCTGCCAGTAAAAATGTGGCTGGCATGATTCAGGATCTGATATTTATACCAACTTTCAAGTTGTGTATTTGATGAGTAGAAAACTGTCTTCCATGCCAAACATCTCACATTTGTGTATGTTTCTGATGCCTATTATTTTCTTGTGACTTTTACCTCCAAATAGTTTAAAGGAGCGTAATTCTGATGTAGTCTAAGGATAGTGGAGTCTATGGTCACATTCCAAGTGACAGTGACTCTTCCCTTATTCAGGTGAAAATGCAAGTGACACTAGTCAACTCTTTTCAGTAAATTGGCTGTAATTGCAATGGGAAGCAAAGGTGTCAGTCCCAGAGTGGGAAGAGGAGCATGATTGCCTGGAAGACCAGGAGGGTAGTCTGGCCTTGCTGACGTTTGACAGAGTCTGTTGTCAGCTTGCCAGGACACATGCTGGTCATCTTGACATAGCCTAATATTGGCCCTGTCCAAAGCCTTATTTCCAATCAGCACTCTGCCAAGGGCAGAGAATTGGTCATTGGTGGTCCATCTCTCAAGCATAGAAAGCTATGACATTGGTGGGTTTTTTCCTGCCAGTTTGGCAGAGATAATGCTGCTCATTTTCACAAAGCCCATTTCCCTTCCTCCTGGGCACACAGGTAGATTACATTCCTCAGCCTCCTCTGCAGTTAGAAGGAATCACATGACAATTTCTGGCTGGTAGAAGCGATGTATTGCCCTTCCGGGTCTGCCTCATGAAGCCTATACCTGATCCAGTACATTCTCACTCCTTTCAGCCAACAGCTGGACTCAGGGGATGTGAAGGACTCTGAGACCCCATGGTATGGTGGACTAAGTTTCAAGGAGCCTCATTTCTAAATGGCTGCTTGGAACAGAGCCCCCTGCCAGCCCTCACCCCCCGACACACACATTCCACTGAGTTGCCCTGAGCTACACTGGGTATTCGCTTTTCCGTTGTCAAGCCACAAGGATTTGGAAGGTGTGGGTTTCGGTAGCTGGCCAGCTGTACACACATGGAGAAACTGTGGCGCCACCAGACTCTGTAATATAATATGCAAATGTGCCTTAGTGGATTCAGTGATTATATATGAGACATGTTGTCAAATGTGCCTTAGTGGATTCAGTGATTATATATGAGACATGTTGTCAAATGTGCCTTAGTGGATTCAGTGATTATATATGAGACATGTTGTCAAGGGTAAACTTTCTACTTTTATCATTTTTTTAACTTTTATTTTAAGTTCGGGGTACATGTGCAGGTTTGTTATCTAGGTAGATTGATTGCATGTCACAGGGGTTGCTGTGTGTTACGGGGGTTTTGTGTGCAGATTATTTCATGACCCAGGTAATAAGCATAGTACTTGATAGCTAGTTTTTCAGTCCTCACCTCCTCCCACCTTCCATCCTCAAGTAGGCCGTGGTGTCTGTTATTCCCTTCTTTGTGCCCGTATGTACTCAATGTTTAGCTCCCACTTGTAAGTGAGAATATGTACTGTTTGGTTTTCTGTTCCTGTGTTAGTTTGCTTAGGAAATGGCCTCTAGCTCCATCCATGTTGCTGCGAAGGACATGATCTTGTCCTTTTTTATGGCTGCGTGGTATTCCATGGTGTGTATATACCACATCTTGTTTATCAAGTCTACCACTGATGAGCATTTATGTTGATTCCATGTCTTTGCTATTGTGAATGATGCTGCAATGAATATATGTGTGCGTGTGTCTTTATGATAAAATGATATATATTCCTTTAGGTCTATACCCAATAATGGACTTACTGGGTCAATGGTAGTTCTGTTTTAAGTTCTTTCAGAAATCACCAAATGCTTTCCACAATGGTTGACCTAATTTACATCTCCACCAGCAGTGTATAAGCATTCAGGGGTAAATTTTTAAAAAGATAGGTGAATAATGTTAGAAACTGACATCCATTGGTGCTATGATTTTGAAAGAATACAAGAAAAAACACCAGAGAATTAAACTTTTCTATTCCATTTAAAAGCATTTAAGTTACGTGTATGTCTTTTGGACGTACTGCTTAAACATTTCTGCCTACTAATAGAATAAGAGCTATTCTATTGAGACTAAAGGATGCACAGACATTTATTCTTTTAACTCCCAAAACAAAATCATCTTGTTTACTTTATCTGAAAGGAGCATTTTTATAATCTATAAAAATAGACTTGAACCTGTTTAATCGAATTCCAAATTGGTACCCAAATTAAAGTTTGCCAGATTATATTTTTATAAAGTATATTTTACCTTTAATTTCTCAATGAATTAAAATAAGTTAAACAAGGAAGTTAAAATTTCTTTTTACAAAGTATTTTGCATTGAATCCTTATGCAATTTCTAATTCTCCCAACAACTTTTTAGCCTCATCTGTCTTCTCAAAGAGCCTCCCAGGCAATTCATCATTATTCAATGACTTAAGAAAATGAAAAATGTTCCCCAAAACCTTTTTTATTTTTTATATTTGTGTGTTGGTGTCCTACAAAAGAATGGTGAATACAGAATTGAAATTCATCATTAGGTCCAATTAGGATCAAATATTTATTATGCCTCAGTAGCTGCATGAAATGCACTTCCCCGGATGGAAATTGTTTGTGGCTAATGTGCTGTAGCGGCCATGAAGTCCTCATGGCTGTGGTAACTAGTTCTGAGATCAGTTTCCTCCTTGTGGAATGTCTTTCATCTTAGTAGCCGCTTTAAATATTTGGCTAGCATCTCCCCAGTACTCTAAATGTGGCATATTAATGTCCATTTAAGGATCAAATATTATGTATAACAGGCATGCCATATTTTCTTGCCTGCTAAACATCCATTAAGTACCTCAAAAGGGATACAGATTCTTCAGGATATATATTTTGTCATGACTAAGTGGGTCAGAATTCATTAGCAGTTTGGAAAGATAAATATAAAATGGAACCAGTAGCTGGGTTTCATTAAGCTGTCGCTTCTTTCAGTCTTCTTTAAGGTTGTTTTCCACTCGTTATATCTGAATTCTTTCTGTAAAGGACTCTGCTTAGTATATCATTGCTTTCCATCGGCATAATTTTGACAGAAGTCATTTCAGGTTTTTTATTTTTATTTTATTTTTTATTTTTATTTTTTTGAGACGGAGTCTCGTTCTGTCGCCCAGGCTGGAGTGCAGTGGCCGGATCTCAGCTCACTGCAAGCTCCACCTCCTGGGTTTACGCCATTCTCCTGCCTCAGCCTCCCGAGTAGCTGGGACTACAGGTGCCCGCCACCTCGCCCGGCTAAGTTTTTGTATTTTTTAGTAGAGACGGGGTTTCACCGTGTTAGCCAGGATGGTCTCAATCTCCTGACCTCGTGATCTGCCCGTCTCGGCCTCCCAAAGTGCTGGGATTACAGGCTTGAGCCACCACGCCCGGCCTCATTTCAGTTTTTTTAAAAAAAAAGGGTGATGAAGCTGAATATATCCTTTTAAAAGTCTGCTGCACCATATGCACATATTTAAAAATTCTAACTACAGTAATAAATGCAGCTGGAAACCATCATTCTCAGCAAACTATTGCAAGAACAGAAAACCAAACACCCCATGTTCTCACTCATAGGTGGGAACTGAACAATGAGATCACTTGGACTCGGGAAGGGGAACATCACACACCGGGGCCTATCATGGGGAGGGGGGAGGGGGGAGGGATTGCACTGGGAGTTATACCTGATGTAAATGATGAGTTGATGGGTGCTGACGAGTTGATGGGTGCAGCACACCAACATGGCACAAGTACACATATGTAACAAACCTGCACGTTATGCACATGTACCCTAGAACTTAAAGTATAATAATAAAAAAAAGAAAAAGAAAATAAAAAGAAATAAAGATAAAACTATGGCAAAAAAAAAAATTGTTGCTCACATTTGTTTTAAATAAATGCACAATGTTAACATTTGTCAACTGTACAATACTGAGTAATGTCGTTTATTTTTGAGATATTTTTCTGTTTTCCCTGAGATCCTCTGAATTTGGTTTCTCAACCTTGGTACCATTGACATCTGGAGCCAGGCCATTCTTTGTCGTGGGATCCTCTTGCATGCTGTTGGGTGTTTAGCAGCATCTCTGTCCTCTACCCACACGATGGCAGTTAGCACCCCCACCTCCACTGCCAGTTGTGGCAACCAAACCTATCTCCCGGTTGTCAAATGTTCCCTGGGGAGCAAAATCACCATGGTGGAGCACCACTATCTTAGATAATAACATATTTTTAAATCGCACCTTAATGCAAAGGTACTCTGCTTGTTTGCGATGCTGACTGTCTAGCAAAAACCCCTCTCCAATGCATCTTGGAGTTTGTTGTCCCGATTGCTCCTGTGCAGAACCTTCTCCTGTGGAATGTCAGGCATCTTTCTTTGACTTCCTTTCTCCCTGTATTTCCTCTCCCCTCTGACGCCCTAGCCTCTTACGTTCATGTGCACGTGTGCACACACACACATTCTGTGTCTGTTGTGGTCAGTATTTATCTACACTATTCAGAGTGGTGCCTTCACCGTCTTCTGAGGACTTACTGAGCAGCTGCCTCTCCTGCACCTCCCTCTCATGCTAGAATCAGTAGTCAATCTGCCCTCATCAAGCTTGGTCAGGGGATGCCTTTTCCTAATGATACCTGTTTCTTGCTCCTTTGCCACTTAATTTAGCAAAATGTCCAAGATGATCACCAAACTTCTGTCATCTCGCTTTATCTCATCTCATCTCGCTTTGTCTCAGCCTGTCTCATTTCGGTTTGCCATTGGCCTTCCTCATCTCTTGATTCTCAGTGAAGTTCCTAACATCCAAACTGACTTAGCCACCTACATGCTTCTCAAAAGTTCACTTCGTCCCTGTCCTTCACCTCAATCCTACCCGGACAGTTCCTGAATTTCTCTCTCTCTCTGACGCTTCTCAGAAAGTTCACTTCATGCCTGTCCTTCACCTGAATCCTACCTGGGAAGTTCCTGAATTTCTCTCTCTCTCTTTTTTTTTTTTTTTTAGTATTTAGAGCTGAGAGCATTCCTTTAGCATTTAATGGAAGAACCCATGTTCTATAACAATTCCTCTATGATTTGTTGAGCCCTTGTTTAAATCCTGTATCATGAAGTTTTCTTGTGGTATGTTTTGTCTCCCCAAACAAGGCAATAAACTTTTTGAGACAGAAACTATATTGTAAATTTTTTTTTTGCATCCCTAAAGTGCCTTATATATCCTGTAAATTTGAATGCTATTTGCTCATGTAATTTGAGTTCCAATACCCACCTAAGGTCAAGGAGAAGAGAGAGAAATGATATCAAAAGGGCAGGGAGTAGAAATAAGTGTTCCAAAGCAGCTTGTACCTTACCCCCAACTTTCCAAATGTAAATGAAAGCCAAAAATCTAAGTAAAGAGTCCCGTTTTCTTATTCAAATTATCTGTCACTCATGAGCACTACTCATTGCACCAAAGGGAGCATTTTATTCTCAAACTAGCAATAGTGGTTGAAAGTGGTGCTTGTTTGTTACTTTAGAATTAGTTAATGTGTTTTCAGTATGGTACCAAATAACGGGGTAAGGAGTGCACCAGCTTAATCAATAAACTTCAGGAAAGATCAGATGCTGGGGACTGCACAGCAGCACTGCAGAGCTTTCTGTGGTGCAGTATGGCTGGGACACTGGAACAGAGCGTGCTAATAATCTGAGCTGTTACACTCTGATGGGTACTATAATGCTACAGAATGTGTGAGAGTCTTTTCACACCTGTGATTTCAGCCGCGTGGATCCTGAATGCAGATCTGCTCTCAGTTCTTCCTGTTTCCACTGTTTCCAAACAGACAGTGTTATTGGATTATGAGCGAATTTCAGCCTGTGGTTTGATGGTGATGAAATGAAGCAGGATTTTACAATTTGTTCATAATTGGTACACACAGTGACACTTTAAAAATCATGCTTTGTCATCCTTTCCTTTTTGCCCGCGAGGAATAGTTTCGAAAGAGTTCTTAAGAACTTGCCGTGAGTCACATGTCTAGTGAGTGGCAGGGCAGGGGTGCTAACCTGGGTCTGTGGGACGCGCCGGCATCCAGCTTTAGTACACTGCAGGTAGTGGACTCTCCGCAACATACTGGTCTGATCAGAGGGTGCTATTTGCATGTATCCATATAAGTGGGGAGATTTGAACAGTTAATTATTTCCCCAATTAGTTCTCTTAGCAACCAGCCTCCCAGTGTTTGGTGTTTGTAGATGGAAAACAAAGCCATAGCACCACGACAGGGCAGCAGGACAGCAAAAGGCCCCAAAGAATAACTTCTCATTTTTGTTAATATGGAGCCTAACGAGTATACGTTTAGTCAGCATGCATTTTCTCTCTTTGGTTGCATGAAGAGCTTTGGTCGCTATTTCTGCATTTGTTTTCTCTAAATGAGCAACTGAAACTATTTCATTAGATCTATGCACTCCTGGCAAACTGGCCTATCTGGCCCATTCTGCTTTTGCACCAAAATTATTACCTCATACACTCATGCATACATCGAACTAACGTATCTTTACTGTTTCTTCTCTCCATAAAATTCTACTGGTCTAAAAGCCCATGTGCCCTAAGGTAATACGATTTTGCACACTTACGCCTGTAATTCTGAGTCAGAATGACCAGGAATCAAAGGTCTGTGTGATTGATTAATTGATTTCCAATCCCATCAAGATTTCATCTTAAAAGCTTTCTTTCTTTCTTGTCGTTGCTTAATACAAAATGACGACTCTATCTGCTTCTCCCTGAAGGGTGACTCTCAATGGGATATCAAGAAGGCAGGAAGATCAAAACAATTAAATCTTCTCTGACAGCCTCTGCTGTTCGCAGAGGGTGACTCAGAGCAGGAGCAGTTCCTAGGAGCTGCTCTTGGCAACAACCTCAAGCCATCATCAGGCTGTTGGGCTGTGGCAATCCCAGTCCCCAGTTGCTTTTATACCAACTGTCCCTGCACCTCTCTCCCTCCCAGGTGGCCTGGAGCAGCATCCCTATCCCAGCCCTCCCTAAGTACCACTCCCGTGGTTAGCTGGGGCAGTGTGCCTGCCGAGCCCTACTGGTGGCTGTGGAGATCCCTAAAAGGTTCTTGCTGTAACCTTTTTTTTTTTTATTTTTTAAGCCATAGCAGCAGCAAGCCAAGCCATACTTCTAAACATCTTTTTGGGTACTTTCTGCCATGCTGAGTTTGAACACCATCTTAACTTGGAGTCCTCCTGCATTCTTCCCCAGGTCCTCTTCCAAGAATGTTGTAAGTGGGGCCCCTCATTCTCAGGTGGAAAGATGCTTCTTGGAGTAGGGCACAGAAGCTCATCAATACATGAGGCTCCAGAAACAGCCTAGGGAAATCCTCCACTTGCCAAAGGCAAAATGTAAACCAGTTCTAATCATAAGCCAGATTTAGCGATCATTTTTCAGTAGACTACTTGAACTCTTCAAACTGATGAATGAGTTCACTAACAAAATCTAATTGAACAGGAAAATTATTTTGAGGTGGTTAACATATCAACCTTATTTATGCGTAAAATGCCACTAATGTCAAAACTGCAGATGCAAAATCCATAACACACCTTCTCTCAGCATCAGTGTTGAGGTCCTTAAAATTGCCCATGAGCCCTCCCTTGCTAAGCTGGCATCCTGTGGAGGCTGCTTTGCTTCTGTGTGTGGGGGTCTTAGGCAGTCCTTCAAGATTTCAGGGCCCTACTTCCCAACTCACCTTACTGCAAATTCTGGAAGCAGATGTCAGTATGGAAGAATAAGATTGATGGAGACTAGACTATGAAAATATTTTCAAGAACATATTGCCTAAATCAAAAGCAGCATGATTAAAAAGTTTCCCTGGAGAATACTTGGGGCTTCTGATAACAGAGCCAGTCACACACAGCAACTGCACTCCTCGCACACCGAGGCCCTGGGCTGCAGCTTACTTCAGGAAAGCCCAGCCCTAACCGATGAGGCCAGGGTCACAGGCCCAGATATGGTACAGCTAGATGCTAATTTTCTAGTTCCAAGGCAAGTCACCAAAAGCAGGCCTCTCTACCTTAGAGTGGGCCACCCGAAAACTTACAAAATGTACCTTAAATAAAAGCAAGCTTTGTTACCAGATTTCAGCACAGCTTAAAATGAGCCGGGGAGAAATGTGAGCATCTGTGGAAGCAGCAAAGATCAATTTATTTATTTATTTTTTTTTTGAGACTGAGTCTCACTCTGTTACCCAGGCTAGAGTGCAGTGGTACAATCTCAGCTCATTGCAACCTCTGCCTCCCGGGTTCAAGCGATTCGCCCACCTCAGCCTTCCGAGTAGCTAGGATTACCAGCACCCTCCACCACACCCAGCTAATTTTTTGTATTTTCAGTAGAGACAGGGTTTCACTGTGTTGCCCAGGCTGGGCTCGAGCTCCTCACCTCGGGATGTGCCCACCGCGGCCTCCCAAAGTGCTGGGATTACAGGCATGAGCCACCATGAGCAAAGGCCAACTTTTCACCACTCCAGGCACGGAGTTGCGCAGGCTGGGGTACGATGAGGAGAAACCACGGCCCTGACCACCATGCGCCTGACTCATCTGTCCGGGGCCATGGTGGACAGCAGCAAGAGATGAGTGACGGTGGTGTCCTGGAAGCTTCCGCTGCCCCGAGACAGGGCCAGAGTGCCTTGTCTTCTATGGGGCTCTTCACAGAGGAGCCAGGTACCCTGAGCACACTGCCGTGAACTCATGCCCTCCACTTCTTTCCAGTCAGATCACTGACTATTGACTAATGCTTACACTCAAGCACTTGCAAGAAATTCAAATTACTGGTCCTACAATAAAGTCGCATCCCCGTGTTCATCGTTTAAAG
This sequence comes from Macaca fascicularis, assembly GCF_037993035.2. Classification (NCBI taxonomy): domain Eukaryota; kingdom Metazoa; phylum Chordata; class Mammalia; order Primates; family Cercopithecidae; genus Macaca; species Macaca fascicularis. The sequence goes on along the minus strand of NC_088379.1, from coordinate 190,505,740 downwards.
CCTGCAGGTTTTATTAGTCTGCTGGGGTACAAAGTACCACAGACTGGTGGCTTGGATGGCAGAAATTTATTTCTCAAAGTTCTGGAGGCCTGAAGTCTAAGATCAAGGTGACGGCAGGTCTGGTTTCTTCTGAAGCCTCCCTCCTTGTCTTGCCGACGGCCACCTTCTTGCTGTGACCTCACATGGCCTTTCCTCTATGAACGCATCCCTGGTGTCTGGTGTCTCTTTTGGGTGTCCAAATTTCTTCTTTTTTTTTTGATACAAGTCTCTCTCTGTTGCCAGGCTAGAGTGCAGTAGCGTGATCTCGGCTCACTGCAACTTCTGCCTCCCAGGTTCAAACGATTCTCCTGCCTCAGCCTCCCGAGCAGCTGGGACTACAGGCATGTGCCACCAGGCCCGGCTAATTTTTGGATTTTTAGTAGAGACAGGGTTTCACCATGTTGGCCAGGCTGGTCTCAAACTCCTGACCTTATGATCCGCCCTCCTCAGCCTCCCAAAGTGCTGGGATTATAGGCGTGAGCCACCATGCCCGACACTCTTCTTTTAAAGGACACCAGCTAGATTGGATTAAGGTCCACCCTAATGACCTCAGTTTAACTTATTTCCCTCTTTAAAGTCCCTGTCTTCAAATACAGAGCACAGGCCCATTCTGAGGTCCTAGGGGGCCAGTCCTTCGATATATGAATTTGAGAGGGCAGAACTCAGCCCGTAACAAGGCTGCAACAAATTTGGTGGAAAACCTGGTTGATGGGAGAAGAAAGTCTCTTCATAATGTGGTGGTTTCTCACAGAGTTAAAGCCTCACACAAGAATATTTTGCTTGGTTATTCCTCACCATATGTCAGCCGCAGGATGCATGTCTCAGCTTGTCCTAACTTGGCCTGGCCTGGGACCACTAACTCCATTCCCACCTAAGAAACTAACCAGATAAGGCTGGGTGCAGTGGCCCACACCTGTTATCCCAGCACTTTGGGAAGCGGAGGCGGGAGGATCACTTGAGGTCAGGAGTTGGAGACCAGCCTGGCCAACATGGTGAAACCCCATCTCTACTAAAAATACAAAAATTAGCCAGGCATGGTGGTGCACACCTCTAGTCCCAGCTACTCGGAAGGCTGAGGCAGGAGAATTGCTTGAACCCAGGAGGCGGAGCTTGCAGTGAGCCGAGATGGTGCCACTGCACTCCAGCCTGGGCAACAGAGTGAGACTCCGTCTCAAAAAAGAACAAAAGGAAGAAAAAAAAGAAATTCTAACCAGATAAAAGAGACAACGTGGATCCGTAGAAATCCATCGCCCTTCTGAAAAACACCGCTAAGACCATGCGTTATGGTGATGTCCGGGGAGGACTTTGAGTCACAACTGTGAGTGTTTGAATTCTGTCACTATTGAGTCCTCTTTCCATAACCTTTCAAGCCCCAGAGGTGCAGAGAAAACATTGTCTCCTGTAAATCTTACCCAAAGGCCGCCCTGATGAAAAGCCACCTGCTACTTTTCCCTCTGTGCTTCTGTCATTTTGTTATTCCCTCTATTATTTCTTCTGCTGCTTCGTTTTCTGTGGATCACAGAGTGGGAGGATATAGTTAGGACTTTGGTGACATCGTTTGCTTCTCTTTTTGTAGAGAGAACCAAAATATGAACAGAAAACGTATCTGTGAGGGCTGAGGCTGCCTCACTTTTCAGAGAGGCCAAAATGGCAGTAACGGTCATGGCCAAGAGGTAGTCACTGCAGTGATCAGTCACACAGGCTTTCATCCCCACACAGCCCGAAGGATGTCTTCAAATCGGAGGAGCGGGTAGATAGGCTTAAAAATGAAATATATCAGTTAAAGAAAACGAAAAAGAGAGTACATTTGTCTATTGCTATTTTTGTCTTTTAGCTGTGGAAGTAATATTTAAATTTAAATTCTCTCCAAGAATTAATCTAAGTATTCTACTAAATAGAGCTATTAAGTATAGTGTGATTGCTTGCAGTCTAAGGAAATTTGTAATAGGTCACCATCAAATCAGGATCTGCACCTTGGGTGCACAGGTGCTATGAGGAAGATGCAATGTGAGGTTGGACGGAGCCCACCGTGGCTCCAGTCCTCCTTGTCTGCCTGAGCATAAGTCTGGACCATGATTAATTAATTCTTAATGCAAGTGCAGCAGACATTTTTCAAGACATCTGTCTAAAAAATACGAAAGCCAAAAATTGGAGCAGTCCCTGATCTCTCCTTACTTGCGGGAGGCATCTGGGAGGCCTAGTCTGTGTTCTTACTGGCCACGTTGGGGTTGGTGCTGCCCCTACCACCGGCATGCACTCCTGGATAGAGACTCTGCTTCCCTAGTCCCCGCTGACAGCACCTGCTCAGGCATCTTTGCAGCAGCCCCTCCCTCTCCATCCCTGATTAGTCCCACATCAACCTTCCCCAGCTGCAATGGAGATGTGCTCACTGCCTGTATGCCCACCCGTCTCAGAACAAGCCACCTGCATCACACAGGGAGAACGGCCAGGTACTCTCCATCCCTGAGCCAGCCCACAAGTGTCCTCTGCTTTCTTTACCCTCTCCTTAGCACCAGCTGCCTAACAAAGTCAGCGGGCAGCCGGGGCAAAGAACAGTTTGGGTGACTTCAATATGACTCTCCCTTCTGAGCCCCCGATCCAAAGGAAGGCTCGCCCTTAGTGAATGGGCCTTTGCTGAAGGGTCTTCCCTAGGGTGAAGGGGAAAACCATGTTTCACAATTTCAGGCAAGTCTGAATGGTAGGAGCCAGATTTTTGCAGCCTGGTCTTTAATCCTTGGTGGCCATTCATTCCATTAGGCTTCTTATGTCATGATATGATTTCATCTCTGAATGTTGGACCATTTGGTGGACTCGGACATTGTCAGTCCACCAAACGGTTTTGACTTTGTGGAAAGTTCTCATTCTGAGATTCTGAAAATTCAAAGATTAATCTGATGTGGCAGAATCATTAGTGCCACCGCCTATCTGCACAGTTTGCAAGGTAACATCACTTCATTGTTTGATTTGAGCTGAAGAAGATTATTGATCTAAACAATGATAATTTATCAATATTCTCCTATGAAATTCAACCAAAACCATAGATTTCCTTTCATGATGCAGAGTCTAAAATAGTCAATGGACTATTTCTAGCCCGACAGTACACTATAGACTAGAGTAACATGCTGATTTAGTGAAACAGAAACCTAGATCCAAAACCCACAAAGTACTCTTGGGGACCCTGGAAAAGCCTGCATGGACCTCCTACAGTTTCAAGTTCCACATGAATGCAATAACGCATACAATGGGGTACATTGTTTCAAAACCACCAGCCCACATGTAATCATTGTGTAATTGAATAATTATAATAGCATCCAACCATATGAAATTTTAGGAAGTGAAAATTGGAGATCAAATAACAGAAAAAGAGAGAAGGGAAGGAGGAGGAAGAAGAGGAAAATGTGGAGGAGGGGGAGAAGAGAAAGGGAAAAGTGGAAGAGGAGGAGGAAAGGAAGGGGGAGAAGGAGGAGAATGGGGAAGAAAGGAGAAATGAAAGAAGAGGGAAAGGGGAAAGGTGAGGGGAAGCAGAAGAGGAGGAGGAAGAAGAAGGAGAAGGAGAAGAAGGAGGAGGAGGAAGAAGAAGGAGAAGAAGAAGGAGGAGAAAGAAAAGGAGAAAGAAGAAGGAGAAGGAGAAGAAGGAGGAGGAGGAAGAAGAAGAAGGAGGAGAAGGAGGAGGAGGAAGAGGAGGAGAAAGAAGAAGGAGAAGGAGAAGAAGGAGGAGAAAGAAGAGGAGAAAGAAAAAGGAGAAGGAGAAGAAGGAGGAGGAAGAAGAAGAAGGAGGAGAAGAAGGAGGAGGAGGAAGAGGAGGAGGAGGACAGAAGATAGAAGGAGGAGGAGGAGGAAAGGAGAAAGAAGAAGAGGAAAAAGGAGGAGGAGGAGGAATAAGAAGAAGGAGAAAAAAGAACCAGCAGAGGAGGAAGAGGAGGAGGAAATCATCTGGATCAGGAGGAGGAGGAGGGGCTCATCATCGGAATCTTAGTTTGCCCTGTCCTTCCACTCATTTACTACCTAAACCGTCTCTCATGTAGAATCTGTGGGAGTTGGGGAGGGGAATGCAATGTGACTATGTGACCGAATAGAGTTTGAAGCTAACAGAGTTCTAAGCTACTGGGTGTGTACACGGAAAGGAGGTGGCAAATCTCCTTTCTGTGTACACACCCAGTGATTGTGTATCACAGTTTTTAGCTCTATGTTTTCATCCTAGGCACTGAAGGACAATGTGGAAGAAGCCATCACAAAACTCAGCCTGGTTTGAGACTGCTTTTGCTTCCGAAGGGCTATTTGTTCTTCACCATCCCAGGGAGCAACTGGGGAGCAAATTGGGAAATCTGTGCAAAATTAATAGCACTATCAGGAATCAAGCAGGTGTGCCAAAGAGAGAGTTGAAAACAGTCTGGGTTTTCATGCTGCACCAAAATTTAGTGAACTCAAAAGACTTATCAACAGCAAACTTCCCCTAAGCAGCATGTTGTCAAACTAGCCTACCTCACTAGGATACCATGAAAAAAATAATAAATGGAAATTATTGTAAAAATATAATTTAAAAAGCACAAGGTATCTGATAAGGTAGCACTCCGGAACCTCAACCTTACCCGCTTTCTGACCTTCAGATCGGAGGCTTAGATCTGGGTTGCTTTCACAGATGGCGTAAAGGAGATGCCTCTCCAGGAAACCAGCTGGTCCCCACCACGCCCAAAGGCCTGGGAGGTCGGTCACTGTGCCTGCCGGGCTCTTTAGAGGTTAGGATGGTGCTGACTCATGCTGCAGGTTGTGCAGCTGTGGAGTGTGTCAGAGAGTGTGCAGACAGTCTGAACTTCAGAAGCTCATGCCTCCCAGGTGTGCAAATCCCACATCAAATAGCACAGGTCAAAGCTTAGGACACGCCCAGAATCTACTGTGTCGGATTCATAAACGATTTTAGCAAATATTCCTCTTCCCTGACTTCCCTACATTTTCTCTCCTTTTCACCACAGCAAATATATCTTTATTTATGATTCTCACCTCATTTAGTTAAAACCTTTGCTAAAAGTTTATGTTTGTTACTGTGATAACAGCTAATGGCATGTGAGTGTTTACTGTGTCGAAGGCTCTATGCTGTAGAGTTTAGGGGGATATCTCATTGGATCCTTGAAGAAAAATGCCCTGGAATGGAAAATCCACAAGGCTGTGGTCTCTTAATCGGTGCTGGACGTTTCTGGATCCATACATCTGGGAAGTTGTAGGTGCCTGATGGATATTTACTGAAGGAATGAACAAATGGATGGGAGAGTAAAAAAGCAATCTATGAAGTAGGTGCCATTATTATTCCCATCTTGTGATATGCAAGGTTAAGCGGCCAATCAATGGTGGCGGTGAGATTCAAAGCCAGGCAGTCTGTCTGCAGAGTCGTGCTCCTGGGTGCATATGTTTACTTAGGCCAGTTGTTTTTGCTTTTTTTTTTTTTTTTTTTTTTTTTTTAATTCACCGCTTGCTTTAGCCCTAAAGTGCCAGCCAACAGGCTTGAAAAATAAGATTCTCAAGGGTTGTTTGAACACTACCCCCGAACTGTTGGAGTCAGGGCTGGCCCCTGAGAGCTAAGATTATCGTCTTCATCAGAATTAGCAGAGAAAACAAGCCAGAGAGACAAGTCCAATCGGAAATAATGCAGGGGAGCCAAGATGCCGATTTCAGAGAAAGGCAAGTCAGCAGATGGGGAGGGACTCCAGCCTTGGCAGGACCAGCAGCTGTATCAAACACGAACGGTTGGGAAATGTAGGCGTTGAGATACAGGCCGGGTCAGTGAGTGGAGGACCCGTGGGGCGGGAGGCCACGAGCACCTTAATACTTACCTCAAAGGCCAAACATTCAAGTTGGCTCCTGGAAACCAGCCAGTGTATGATTTCTGGCTGGGTATGTCCAATGTAATGGACCAGAAGTAAAGCAGATACTTTTAAAAAAATGTATATTAATTTATTTTATGTAGCCCCTGCTGCTGTGTCGAAGGAGGGCCAGAAGAGCAGGAGTATGTGATGAAAACTGAGGAGAGGCCGGGCACGGTGGCTCACGCCTGTAATCTCAGCACTTTGGGAGGCCGAGGTGGGCAGATCACTTGAGGTCAGGAGTTTGAGACCAGCCTGGCCAACACCGTGAAACCCTATCTCTACTAAAAATATAAAAATTAGCTTGGGAGGCTGAGGCAGGAGAATCTCTTGAACCTGGCAGGTGGAGGTTGCAGTGAGCCGAGATCGTACCACTGCACTCCAGCCTAGGCGACACAGCAAGACTCCCCTTCAAAAAAAAAAAAGAAAAAAAAAACAGAGAGAAAGAAGGAAAGTGAGGAGAGGGCAGCTCTCTGGCCTGACCTCTGCTCCTAATGCAATCGCAGGACTGAAGAAGCAAAAAGTACTTTTCATACATGTCCCTCTGTTACTCTCTCTGCTTTTCTTCTACTTGAGTCCTCTTGCCCTTTCTGACATAATGCTAAAGGTTTCTAATGATGCCTGTCTTTACTGTCTTACGTTACATTATGCCAACTTGTGTTCATAGACAGAGTCATATTTAGTCAAGGTACTGACCACAGGTCCTAATTTTGCAAATTTTGGTTAGAATTTCTCTACACATTTTCGGAGTCTGAGTTTATGCCAGAGGATCAGTGCACGCTAGGCTGAATTGGTGCTGGGCTGAGTTGGTACTGGGCTGAGTTGGTGCTGGTTTGAGTTGGTGCTGGTCTGAGTTGGTGCTGGTCTGAGTTAGTGCTGGTTCAAATTGGTGCTGATCTGAGTTAGTGCTGGTCTGAGTTGGTGCTGGGCTGAGTTGGTGCTGGGCTGAGTTAGTGCCGGGCTGAGTTGGTGCTGGGCTGAGATAGTGCTGGGCTGAGTTAGTGCTGGGCTGAGTTGGTGCTGGTTTGAGTTGGTGCTGGTCTGAGTTGGTGCTGGTCTGAGTTAGTGCTGGTTCAAATTGGTGCTGATCTGAATTAGTGCTGGGCTGAGTTAGTGCTGGGGTGACTTGGTGCTGGGCTGAGTTGGTGCTGGCCTGAGTTGGTGCTGATCTGAGTTAGTGCTGGGCTGAGTTGGTGCTGGGTTGAGTTGGTGCTGGGCTGAGTTGGTGCTGATCTGAGTTAGTGCTGGGCCGAGTTGGTGCTGGGCCGAGTTGGTGCTGGGCTGAGTTGGTGCTGATCTGAGTTAGTGCTGGGCTGAGTTGGTGCTGGGCTGAGTTGGTGCTGGGCTGAGTTGGTGCTGGGCTGAGTTAGTGCTGGTCTGAGTTGGTGCTGGTCTGAGTTGGTGCTGATTTGAGTTGGTGCTGGGCTGAGTTAGTGCTGGGCTGAGTTGGTGCTGATCTGAGTTGGTGCTGGTCTGAGTTGGTGCTGGGCTGAGTTGGTGCTGGGCTGAGTTAGTGCTGGGCTGAGGTGGTGCTAGGCTGAGTTGGTGCTGATCTGAGTTAGTGCTGGTCTGAGTTGGTGCTGATCTGAGTTGGTGCTGGGCTGAGTTGGTGCCGATCTGAGTTGGTGCTGATCTGAGTTGGTGCTGATCTGAGTTAGTGCTGGTCTGAGTTGGTGCTGATCTGAGTTGGTGCCGGGCTGAGTTGGTGCCGATCTGAGTTGGTGCTGGGCTGAGTTAGTGCTGGTCTGAGTTGGTGCAGGGCCGAGTTAGTGCCCGGCCGAGTTAGCGCCGGGCTGAGTTAGCGCCGGTCTGAGTTAATGTTGGGCTGAGCTGCCTGTTTTGCATCTGGGACTCCCAACATGCACTTCCTGCTGCAGCGCAGACTGGATGACCTTCAAGGCTCTGTTTCACCGACTTTCAGCTTTCTTGACGCCAAAGCCACAGAGCATTCTTGAGTTGGAAATTACCTCTTTGCAAAAGCAAAGAGCACTGTAAAGAACTTGACCTGCCCACTCCACAGTGATATTCCACAGGCTCAAGTTTCTGTGCCACTTGAATTCTAGCTGTTGAGCTCCCTGCCATTTACATGCCAGCAGGGATGAATGTCCTGACAGCGTGTGTCCACTGTGCACGTGCTTCCGCGTGTCAGCATGGGAGAAGCCCAAGTATGATGTGTAGACAAGACCACCGCTTCTCTCTGCTCCATTCCTGAACAAGCCACACACAGCAGACTTGCATTTCCGTCAAGGGCTCCGGTTTTCCATCATCTATTTTTTATAGCACTGATACTAAACCAGTTGCAGCAAACGAAGGGTATTATTTCTGGTTTGAGGGCATCGCGATGCTGATTTACCGTTCCTAGGAAGCAAACTCACCGTGTTGGCCTCTCTCATTTTACCATGGGAGACCTGGCTCCACAAAACGTAAGTGTTTGGAGATGCTTGATATTTTCACAACATAAATAACAGTTTCCCTGTGCATGAGGGAGAAGGGTCATGCAATCATAAGATGGGAGAGGGATGGAAATGTTATTAGGTTCGATTTGTGGCAGCGTGACAGTGAGTTGAAGACAAGCAACAAAATTTGCCGCGTCCTGCAGTTTCTTAGTGTATCATTAATCTTTGAGAGACTTTGGGTATATTCTGAAGAACTTGGTGGCATTTCAGAATCAGTGCCATGTGCGGTTTCTGAAATGTCACATCTCCTCATAGCAATGTGTTCTCCATATAAAATAAACCTGCATGTTTAGATTTTAAAAAGAGTGATGAAGATTTGGAAACCAGGAAGTGTCGAGGGAACCGTTTCTAAAGGACCAGAAGCCCCCAGCCTGAACACATACCTCAGTACACACATCCCCTCACGCACCGACAAACACACAGACTTTCAGAATTACCCTGCAAACTAGCAATAACATCAACTTCGAATGCTTTTTGCTTCCAGTAGATTTACTTACAATGATTAGCTAAACATCAATAACACATACATGCATTTCAAGTTGCCCAGTGTTAACTTTCAAATCTATTGCGTATTAATCCCTCCAGGCCTTTGGTGGTTTTGCCAGAGCTAACGCCCTACAATTCATTTCTTTATGAACATTTTCCACATTTTAGGTGTATAGCTATTATTGCTTTTTCAAACCTGTGTTTTGTTTTGCCCCGTATTTCCAACTCTAAGACCATTTATTCAGCTTTTTGACTTTGTGAGTGTAATTACCATTTTAACTGGTAAAAAAGAAAATGCCAGTCCAACCCATACAAATTGCCATTTTTCAGTGTTCCTGTGTGCCACTGCTTTACCCAGCAGCAAGATCAGCAGAGCACCAGGATGGAGACAAGTCAGCTCTCAGCTGTTAGTCACCTGCTAGGAACCTTGACAGCTCATTTGCAAGTTCACACTTTTTTGATGCTAGAGTTCTTGAGTCCCTGACAGCCGAACCTTCTAACACCAGTTAACTATGCAAATAGAGAATGGAGCCCAGAGAGAGGGCTCCCTTGCCCTGGTATTATTTCCAACTTATTATTTTGGTCAAACACAGAAATCAGTTCTTCTTGAATGCTTTCTAATAAAAGGAAACAGTATGTGGACAGTGAAAAAAGGGAAAATTGAAAGTGTAACAAAATAAGCCCGAACTTTGTGATAGTCGCAGAAAGAATTCAAGGCCTAATATTTAATCAAAATTAATTTAACAAAATTGTACTAAGACTCCTCTCTTAGACCCACTTGGGGAATGTTTCAGATGCTTTTTCTATATAAAGATATGTTTAATCTGATAGAGCAAGTGGCATTTTTATAACCCAGAAAAATTATTTATTCTTAGGAAAGAAAAAATCCTGGACATGTGACCAGATATGGGAAAAAATATTTGGGGGTGACATTTTTTGGCATGAACCAAAAAGAAAATAGTTTTTTTATGAAATACTTGGCAAAGCAGAAAGCTTCAAAATATTTCGAAACTTGCCCGGTTGCAAAACCACACAGCATGTTTTGTTTTTTCTGTTTTGGAAAAAGGAAAATCTCTGGGCTTTACGGGCTCTCTGAATCCCAACCCTTCACTTCCCTTGACAGGAATTAGTTAACTCGACTGAAGTCGTGTTGGAATGCCTCGCCTGTCGTCTGCTCTGCACAAAAATGAAACACATGGCATTCTAAGAAAATCCCAAAAGCAGCCAATTTCTCAGAAAATATTGGAATGACCCTGGAAGGTTAACGGCACAATCATTGACACGAAAATTGCTTTAAATGTGGAAAGGGTGTCGTTCTAGGGTCAGCAAAGTTTATGTGTCATCTCAAAGCTCCACATAAACAGGCTGCCTCGATTGACTTGGAAGTGGAGGCAGATGTTGAGGGAGCCGTGGAAAGCACAGAAACGTTCTGTGATTATTGCTTCTGAATGCCGTGGCTTCCCTCTCCCTGTTTTCCATCCCGTAGGGTGTCCATTTCACGAAGCGGTGTCGCTGCCATTGTGCAGGGACTCCTGAGCGCGGCCCACACTGGGAGCGCCTGTGCTCCTCTGCCTCCTCCCTGGAGCTCCCAGATGTTTCTGTAGCTGAGCGGAGAGCGGAAGCGTTTGCTTATTGGCAGGAAACTTCACTGTACTGTTAAAATTGTTTTCCCATTTTACCTCAGAACTCAACATGAGGTCCCGATCTTTAGATCGTGGACAGACCCTGACTTCGTGAAGATTTTGCACGGTCAGTGGGAAAGTCCTTGCCTTCATCACGTCTGCCCCCCACGCTGCAGTGCCCGTCCCTGCAGAGGCAGCCACCTTCTTCCTGGCTGGGCTGAGACCCTGCTCACGGCCCCACCCCTCAGCTCCCCACCCAGGCGTCAGAAGCAGGGTCTCCGAGCTCTCATGGGCCTTATATAGGCTGTCTAGGTTTTGACCAGACAGTATTTTAGGTTTTATGTTTCATGACAGAATTCCCCTTTTCTCCCCACTGCCCACTTTAATGGAATTTCTTTCGAACTGCACCTGTATTGTCAGCACAGGCCTCCCTAAACGGTACAGCCATCCAGGGAGGGCGATGGGTCCAGTAAAGGAGAGACACATTCCTGACCCTGATGGAGGAGAGGGGAGACCACCTGCTCTCCACACCCCGTCCCCAGCCACTTTGCTTTCTCCTGCAGTCAGGCCTGGGCAGCTGCAGTTCTTCTCTGTCAAACCTCTTTACACCCCCAACCTGGAACTTGAAAGCAGAGGAAATTCTACACAAGATTAACCTCTCCTTCTATCTTGCCTTGAAAACAGTAAAGAAACAATGCTTTTGGAGCACTTAAATAATTGCTGAAAAGGGAAAAATCGCGGGCAATTCCGATGCCAATGAACACTGCCAGTTCTTCCTTCAGGCACTGTTCTATAGGCAAGGAGGTTAGAAGCTCAGACTCACAGATGTTGCTAAGAGCAACGCGGAACTCGGACATTTTTCACTGTGCTTTACTTGGCATGCCAACTCGAAGGAGAAATGTTAGCAATGGGGCACAGGGAGAAACCATGCCAGTAGGTATGGTATTGTGTAGTAACGTGGAGTGGCCTTGCCTGTTGGGGAGCCTTTCCGTCTTCCTGACTAAGGACTGTCGGGTTCCTGGTTTTCCAAGTCTCTGCTGAGGGCGGGATGTTGTGCGGATGAAAGCTTTCCCCTCTGCAGTGGTCGTGGCACACACAGACGTGTGAACCTTGACCACAGGCTTGACACACCCTGGTGTCATCAGGTGGGTTGTGTCCCAGTGGCCCTGAGCCAAGCAAGACCCCAGGAAAGACTCTGGAAAACTGAAGGGGGCTGGATGTCACCCACAGTACGTACCATGTGCCTGTAACGAAGCAGGCATTGGTTTCATTTAGGAAAGGTATTGTGTCCGAAGCCCCATTTTTAGGCTGTTAAAGGTATACAAACAGAAACGAACACTGCCATCATTAACTGACACTGGCTTCAACCTTTCCTGAAAATCTGCCTTCTCTTCCTACTTTCTCTGGAGTCTCAGGTCTGCCCAGGAACCTCCAGAATGCCCAGTTCCTTTGACGTCAGGCTTCTTTTACCTTTGTAGGCCCAGGGCACTCACAGGCCAGGAAAGACTTTTAAATGAGAACATCAATTTGCTGCTTGCTTTTATTCCGCGACTGCCTTAGGTGCAAAGCACGCTTTTTTATTTTAATAGAAGCCCAGGCTTGCACGACAACAACCTCATGAAGATTGGTCATTTCTGAGGATGACAAAACCACAAAGTTTGTTGAGATTGCTTCTTCACTGACAGTCTCTAAGCACCGAAGAAGCAATGCCAAGGCAAACTCCGTGGGATGATGACAAGGGTCCCTTGTGCCGTGGCAGTGGAGAGTGTGTCTGAGCCAGGCTGTCTGTGGGGAGACCCCACCCCACCCCTGAGACCTGGGTGACTTGGCACCTGTCTATGGCTCTGCTTCCCCATCCACAAATCAGAAATATCGCGGGCCCTACTTTGTGTGGTGTTGATATAAGAATGTAGGAAAGAGCTTGCTGTCATAGTAAGCACAGTAGATGTTGGCTGCAATAAGTAATTGTGTTGCTGGGAACTCAGCAACATTAGGATCATACTAAAAATAAAATGTAAACATTTTTCTGGGATATGTCTTAATTGCAACTGTTAACTAAGGTAAACTTCACGAAGACATGTATAGAATTTTAGTTATCTATAGGTAACTACTTATTTTAATTCATCACGGACTAAGGGGACAAAATTACACATACACACACACACAAACATACATTACACCCCCCCCACACACACATACACACAAAAGTACACTACACACACACACACACAAATGTACATTAGACACACACAGACACATACACACAAACGTACATTACATCCACACATACACATACACACACAAACATACATTACACACCCACACACACACATACACACACAAACGTACATTACACACACACAAATGTACATTACACACACACAGACACATACACACAAACGTACATTACACCCACACATACACATACACACACACACAAACATACATTACACCCACACACACACAAATGTACACACAGTAAGTATTTTTGTGATATCATCTAGGGATGTCAAATTAACAAAAATTAACATGAAAACAGATGCATTTTCAATGAGATTATCACCCGATATTATTTATAAACAGCTTAAATAGAATGAAGACTTGGAAGGATTTGGGGGAAGGCTTGTATGTGAGTGTGTGTGTGTGTTTGTGTGTGTGAGCATGTGTGTGTGTGTGTTTGTGTGTGTGTGTTTGTGTGTGTGAGCATGTGTGTGTGTGTGTTTGTGTGTGTGAGCATGTGTGTGTGTGTGTTTGTGTGTGTGTGTGTGTGAGCATGTGTGTGTGTGTTTGCCCTTTTTTCCCTTTGTTTTCAGGATAGTTCCATTTAGAAAAAAAAGCTTTCCTCCCAAATTTGCAGATATCTGCAAATAATATTCTGCCAAGAAGCAAAAAAAAAAAAAAAAAAAGTTTACTATGATTCAATGGAAGCAAATCTCCTAGGATGTCAAAGCAGAGAACATGCTAGTGTTAGAGCATTGATGTATCTGCAGAAACATGCATTGCTTTTCACCGTGAAATCAGGGCCATCCCTTGAAAGAGGTTAATGAGGCAACTGTCTCATGAAGGGATATGAGGACCCCTGGCAAGTTCCTACCAGCCCTCAGGCAGCTCCCCCACATCCCATGACCCTCTTTTCCTACCTAGTCTCAAATTCCTGTCCATGAGGGTCAATCCTGTGTTCTGAAAATGCACAGGGCTTGCATAAAGTTTCTTATGATGTGTCTGAGAGAGGAGCGCGCTCCTTTTCTGTTTGCACAGTGTAGAGCCTTAAATGGTCAGATACACTGCTGCAGCTCTGTACGTTGCAGAGATCAGTCCCTGAAAGGGAATTCCAATAGTGAGAAGAGGCTGCAACAGAAGTTTGTTGCCAAATTTAGAGAAAGAAAGGATCCTCAAGAGCCGGTGTAATGATCAAGGACGAGGGGGACCCGAAGAGGCTTCCTTGCAGCCTGAGTGGTTTCAGGTAGAGGGAAGGCTCTGGAGCCCCAACAGGGAGAAGGGTATGGAGAGAGAGAGCATTTTGGGAGAGCTGACTTTAAAATGCTGGAAATGACTTTGCTTCCCTCTCACCCTTCCTCTCTCCCTCCTCTCCCCCTCATCCTATGCAGAGTTGGAAAGGACTGGAAAAGCAAGGAGGAGGTGGGAATGGCAGACGCGAAGGATATTAACACTATGGTCTTTGCCGTGCTGCGTGCTTCCATTCTATTGAAATGCTGACCAGTGGTCACACAGGAAGTTCGTTAGAGGAATTTTGTATTAAACAGGGGGCAAGGAAAGAGGAACCAAATCAGCAAAACCAACCATGGGGCTGCCAGTATCACACTGCCTGCTTCACCCCCACCTGAAACCAACTCTGGGTAAAACAGCCAGATTTCCCCTTTTCCATATAATTAGCTGATGGTGACTAATTGTAGTATGTGACAAACTGAAAACTGTAAGTGTCCAGCCAGTTTCCTTTTCACGGTGTTTGTCCTGAGAAGCAGGTAGGCATCAAACGGTGTAAAGAAAAGAGTGTATGATGATAACCTTGTCCTCAGTTCGATCTCGCCGCTGTTTCGGTTGTTTGGGGGAGTGTGGGGCAGCATCCCACCCACCTATTTATTGTGACATTTCTTTTCTAGAGCCAGAATAGGACAGACTCGTATACCATTCTGATCTGGGTGCATTTCTTCAGAAGGTACGCTGTCCTCATGGGGAACCACCACTGCCTGGGCTGGGGCTGATGAGACCAGGAAGAAATTTAATGCGTGCACTTTAACAAAAAGATTTCCCAGTAAGTTAAGAAAATAAGACGGTGGGCGCCAAAGAATATGCGCATGCCCTGACGTCTCCGTGACGTTCACTTCTGTGCCGCCCCCAGCAGCATGTCATAGATACCCTTGATGTAGGCTGATTGATTTGTAAGCGGCCAGGGGAACATCAGAGGAAGCGAGGCCAGGAGAAAGCAAGGATATCAAGAGAATTCGCTTTTTTCTCCCAGAGTGATTGTTTTTGAATTCTTCGTTCTGCCTTATTTCAGAGTGAAATATCAGGCCGTGGGTCTAAGGAACATGGCAAGGAATCTGTAACTGATCCCCTTGTGCTAAAGCACATTCCTTCATGCTGCTTCTCCCTTCCCATATAGCGTCTGCCTCTTCTAGAGGATGCCTCTTGGTCACTGACGCTTCACAGGGGACCAGGAATGCCCTTATCCCCACGCACACACCTTGTCTCAGCCCTTCCAAGCCCCTCCACCCCACCAATGTGCAGTTTCCTGCCCCTCCACCTGGCTCTGCTTCGTGGGGCTCCAGAGAAGCACAGGATGGGCCCTTGCTCTAATGTCGCTGTGCACTGTTTCGGAGCCAGTGGGCGGACCCCTGCTGGCCTGCTGGCTCCCAGGCCTCCTGGCTCTCTCTTTCTGAAATCACCACAGTCAAGGGTTATCTGGATTTTACTACCACCATATGTCACTCCTCTAACTCAGCATAGAGAAATTTACCCAAATCTATCTCCCCAAAAGCAAATTTTTTTAGTTCTCTTACCCCTTCAGGTCACATTGGTGCAGTCTTTGGGTTGCAATAGAAGAGATACCTAGAGGCTCCGTTTGAGCCACTGTATCAGTTTCCAGAGTTGCTGCAACAAAGTGCAACCAATTGGGTGGCTTAAAACAACAGAAATCTATCATCTCACACTGTGTGAGGGTGTAGAAGTCTGAGATCAAGGTGTCAGCAGGGCCGGATTGCCTGTGAAGGCTCCAGCAGCGAATCCTTCCTCACTTCTTCCCACTTCTGGTGGTTGCCAGCAGTCCTTGGCTTATGGCAGCATCACCCATCTCTGCCTGCATTGTCTCACAATGTTCTTTCTATGTATCTGTCTCCAAATCTTTCTCTCCATATAAGAATACCAGTCATTGGATTTAGGGCTTGCTTCACTCCAGTATGACCTCAGTTAACTTGATTACATCTGTAAAGATCCTGTTTCCAAATAAGATCACTCTCACAGGCACTAGGGGTTAGGAAGGACTTCAATATACCTTTTTTGGGAAACACCATTTGCCCACAATAGCTACTTCTGGATATTGGGTCATCTCTAAGCAAGAAGCAGCTCCAAATTTTCTACTGTAAGCTCAACACACAGCCTTTGATTCCCAAACCCAACACTCACCCCTTCCCACATCCACAGAACTGACCCACTCTGCAAGGGCCCCGGGAGGGGTCCTAATGTCTGTTGGGCAGGACTGACCCATGTGGTCCAGGCTATTTCTAATTGAAACCAGAACCCAGAGGACTAAGAACCCCTCACAGTCATGCAGGCACTTTGGTCTCCCTGAGAAATCGTGAACTTCTAAAACCCTGGAAAATATCTATATGAATATCCACAGAAGCCTGGAACTTACTTTCTCCTAGGTAATATGATCATGCTTGTAGCAGGTGACTCTTCTCTGACACTCTGTCACACTTTGATGCTCTTCCTATTCACATATGCTATTGAGATTATCTTCCAAGGGAATGAGTTTTTCTAAAGCCTGATGTGTCCTCTTGATTGTTCTGACTTTGGAGAGTTACAGAATGCCTGGGAGTGACCTATTCTTATGCAAATAATTTAGAAGATCACCAATCTCCATGGAACTTTCCATTTTCTACTGATACATTACTTTCAAAAGGAAAGGTTTAACTTCCTCAGTTGTAAATCAGGTTTCACATGTGCATGTTTTTCAGAAAAGGAGGTCAGATATTGGAGCACAGACCTCAGATTTTGAAATTTATTATCCACAAGTTACAATGATAATTTTGTGATACTCTTGGTCCTCCCTCTGCACACTAATTTGATGTATATCTAGAGTGAGACAGAGAGACAGAGATAGAGAGAGAGACAGACAGAGAGAGAGAGAGAGATAGGCAGGGAGGGAGGGAGAGAGAGGCAGGGAGGGAGGGAGAGAGAGGCAGGGAGGGAGGGAGAGAGAGGCAGGGAGGGAGGGAGAGAGAGGCAGGGAGGGAGGGAGAGAGAGGCAGGGAGGGAGGGAGAGAGAGAGGCAGGGAGGGAGAGAGATAGGCAGGGAGGGAGGGAGGAGATAGGCAGGGAGGGAGGGAGGGAGGAGATAGGGAGGGAGGGAGGGAGGGAGAGAGGCAGGGAGGGAGGGAGGGAGGGAGAGAGATAGGCAGGGAAGGAGGGAGGGAGAGAGATAGGCAGGGAAGGAGGGAGGGAGGGAGGGGGAGAGATAGGCAGGGAGGGAGGGAGGGAGAGACAGAGGGAGGGAGGGAGGGAGGGAGGGGGAGAGATAGGCAGGGAGGAAGGGGGAGAGAACACTTTCTAAAAGCCAGTGCTTGGTTCTTGCATCAGAGAATCTCACTGAAAAAATAAATACCAAGAGGCTTAGTTAGGTATGACAGGGCAAAGATATTTTATAAATATTTTGGCAAGTAGAAACAAGAGAAAATGATTTGTGAGGTATTTTCAAGAGAAGCCAATTGAGCTTCCTCATTTGCATGAAGCGTCTGAGCTGTTTTCCTAAGTTCCAGCTCCTCCTCCTCCAGTGGGCAGCGTTAGAGCCTCTGCATTTGACTCTGTCAAGATGAGACCGTAGTGAAGTTCGCTCTTTGTATCACTGATGAAAGAAAGGATTTAAATTAACCGTTGGGACTGAGTTAAAATAAAACAAAGCTATTAAAAGATCCTGGCTGCTTGACCATGAGAAAAACCTAGAAAATAGTCATTGGCCAGGCACGGTGGCTCACGCCTGTAATCCCAGCACTTTGGGAGGCCGAGGTGGGTGGATTACTTGAGGTCAGGAGTTCAAGACCAGCCTGGCCAACATGGTGAAACCTTGTCTCTACTGAAAAAATTACAAAAATTAGCCGGGCGTGGTGGTGCACCCCTGTAATCCCAGCTACGCGGGAGGCTGAGGCAAGAGAATTGCTTGAGCCCAGGAGGCAAAGGTTGCAGTGAGCCGAGATCGTGCCACTGCCCTCCAGCCTGGGTGACAGAGCAAGACTCTATCTCAAAAAAAAAAAAGAAACTAGTCGTTGGCATGAGTCATTTGTTCTCCAAGAACAGCATTCTGTTGAATGGTCTCCATGAGGAAAATGCTCACGTAGATACCATTGGTTTTTTAAAAAATTATTTCATCAGTAACAATGCAATTTGGATAGAGCCTGATCTGCAGCTACATCAGAACAAAGCCTTTCGAGGCTTCACAATGGCTGATACATACTCACCTGTTCCCAGCAGGCAGCCAGGATGTCCAGCTCCAAAGGCAGAGCTGCATCTAACACCTGAGCCTGCCCAAGTCTGTGACCTCCAGGACTCTAGGGGTTAACCTGTTCCCTTGTTCTAGCTCTGGGATAGCCCAGTGCAAACTGACTACTGCAACCTGGTTGTCCTCTCCATGGCCTGCAGCAGTTCACCCAAGGAGTCCCTGAGCATCCTTTTTTGGAGGAACTACAAAGAGACTCGCTCAAGGACTTTCTGTCAGCAGCAGAAATGCTGAGTCATCAGTATTCTGTTACAATTAATTGAATGCAGTGCTGACCGTGGTGCGGCCAGATGGACAATAATGAGGGCTCCAGGGCCCCAGCTCAGTGCTGCACACAATGGGTGACACCAAAGAAAAGCTTTTATTAAAATAATACAGTCTATAATGAAGAAATTAAATTTTACAAAACTTCAGCCCACTCTCCAGATGATAAAATGAACTCTTACGAATATTTCTTTTCCAAGAAAAAAAAAAAGAAAAGAAAGTATATTGACCTTTAAAAAAAACAAAATTAGAATTACACTGTACTGTTTTGTACCTTGTACTTGCATGTCACTATTTTGAGAATATTTTTCCGTATCATTAAAACATTCTTTGAAAATGTAAACTTCACTAGCTACAGAGGGAATGAGATAGTAAATAAGTAAATTACAACACACCCCAATGACAGAATACAAAACATTGACATCTAATGTTAGAGCCAAAAATTCTTCTACACTGTTATATTTTTCTCACTTCCCTGAAAAAAAAATTACATAAGTTGTACTGTACAAGGAATATTTTCTTTTCTCTCTACAAAGTAGATCATGGTAATCCTAAACTTAGACAGACCCATCTGGAATCTGAGTCATTAGACTAAGTAAAAAGCAAAAGAGGAAAAGTAATGAAGCACTCCCCCGGGAAACTGAAGATCTGTACTATTCCTTGTATTTCACAGAGTAGAAATGAGGGAATCTGAGCAAACATGAGACTGGATGATTTTCTGGAATTAACTGACCTGGAGTACACAGGTCCACGTGGCTACAGAAGTGTGGTCATCACTACACCGGACAGTGAGGACTGTTCTCCCCACATCAGCTCCGCAAGGACGAAGCAGGCAGAGGAGGCCCTGAGAGTCTAGTTCCCCTCGTTACTTATTCAGAAAATGGAAATACAGATGGAAACCCTGTCTGTAGTTCCTTAGAGGGCAGTCCTCTGAAAGTGGGGATTTGCTGAGCGGGCCCGGAAACAGATGAGTCGAAAGTTAATGAAAAAACTAGATTTTCTGTCATTTTAAAATAGGCGGACTTAAAAGTTAGTCGCACATTACCCTGAACAAGAGTTTTCCTTGTTGAACACCAGTAGAACGTATAACTTATACTTTACCACATAAGGAAATAAAGGAAAGTGGGAAATAAGAAGCAATTTCTATGACTCAGAGATCTGCCCTTCCTGTAGGAAGATGAACAACTACCATTTATAGAATTCTTATCATGTGCCCGTTCACTGTGCTAAATGCATTACATCTATGATTTAAGCCTCAGAACAACCACTGGCAAATAGGTGTTGCCATCCTATTTTACAGCTAAGGAAGAAGAGATGGAAGGGCTGACTTCATTCATTCTTCCACTTACTCCCCTCAGGAAACATGCCTTTGGCTCCTCGTGTGCAGCCAGCTCAGTTCCAGGGCTGGAGATGCCGCTGGGAGCAAGGCCATCATCTCTGCCCACTCAGGGAGCAGACGGGACATGCAGCTGAGGTTTGCATCTGGTCTGCCTGGCTCCAAAGCACTGAAACCAAACACTAAATGGGCGATTTAATGAGAAACCTGGGAGATGTCACCCTGGGAGACAAGAAAATAGTATTGCATCTTAATTAATTTTCTTCCTGATCTGAGAATCGCCATGATTAACTTTAGAATTAGGAATGACTCTGATTAAAATAATTAGCGCTCCCGTGCATCATTTTGTGATGACAGGTGAATACAGAAGGCATTCGGTTAACCAGATTTAGAAACAAGGCCCTGTGGTTCTGCTGCTTCACCTAAAATAATCTTACCGACCACCATGCTTACATAAAACAGATGGTGAAAGAGGTATCATCAGTATTCATCTAGAGCATAAGAGCCATCAGGATTACTAGAGTTAGACGGAATGGCTATGACAGGACCCTAGGAAAATACTTTCAAGTGATTCCCATCCACAAATACGGGGTTTCTGGGGGCAAGCCCAAAGCCTTAATCAACCCTACAGTTGGGTGAAAACATTTGCCTAAGTAACAGATGGTAGAACCAGAGCTTGAACGCGTGAATTCCTGGTCAGGTTCTCTCCAGCACACCACTCAGTAGACTTCTTTGGGGAGCACAGTCACTGGTTTTGCATAAAACCTTCCAGGCTCCATAATGGAAGGGAGAACCTTAGCTGGATCCAGTTCTTGGGCAGGCTGAATAGACCCGCAGACTCAGAAAGCAAGCACCTGGTTTTCACAATAGAAATATGTTTTTGAACATTCTGATAATCCCCACAAAAGTTATTCTCCATAAGTTTACTGGAAAAAGTTAATTATAAGAAATTGACCATGTATATTTTAAGTGTTTTTCAATATCTAACTCCTAGTCAAGGATTATACCATAAGGATGGTTTGATCATAAAAGCCAACCATATTCCAGTGAAAGTCACCAAAGAAAACATACAATCTGTCTGGAGCAGATTCAGGGACAAACATTAATCAGTAACTCAAAACAGTGACTGAGCTGCATTTTTCTGAGGTTTTATTTTTTCTGAACAAGCTATTTGTCTTGATTCATGTTAAAATGTGTAGCAAACCTGGTTGTATCAAAATAAGTCTAATCATAGGACATTTTTAGAAATCATGCTTTTTGTTACATAATGGTTTAATAACCTTGATAAATGAAGCTGGTTTCCTAATGAAAACCTATTTATTTACAGAAGCTTGTTGAAATGAAGTTAATAATGTCTTCAGGCTTTTCTCTTTTAATGTAAAGATGAACTGATAAAAGCTTAATTTGTTAATCTGATAACAAAGTTATTAACCTGTCCTAATTTCAAAACAATCAAACACATTGAAATAAATAAGATTTGCTCATTATAAATGCCCGACACAAACGTATAGCTAAAAAGCCAATTACCTAATTTGTTGAAATCCTTTTAACTTCTACTTATATGTGAGTATTGTTACTTTGAACGTAAATCATTAACAAAATCCATTGACTACACCTATTTGGTTAGCTGTAATTGTGACTGCATAAGCAGTAGGGTCGTTAATGCAAACGTGGACAACCATAAGAATCTGTCCACTCTTCAGACGGGATGAGAATTTGCTCTGATGAAGCTATTTTGGTCACATCAATGCAGGCTGAAGTGAATGACTCCTTTAGTCACCATGGAAATCACACCAAGCCATACAAAGAGACAAGCACGTGTATTTCCAGATGCTGCTGCTTTTGTGGTGGCGTCTGCCCAGGCCTTCTGATCTGTTCAAAGCATACTTAATGTCCCTCAACCTAAACTCGCTTGGTTTTGCTCTCCCTTTACACTGTAGTTGATTCTCTGTAATAGCCTCAAGTAAATATAAAACAAGGCAACCCAATACTTTACCCACAGGACCCTATGTTCCTTCCAGAAATGTGTCTCCTATTTAAAGACGCATGCCCAACGGTGCTAAAACAGACCCTCCTCCCAGACGCATCTCCACAGCTTCTATTTCTGAAATCCCTGGTTTATGTCCGGGCTTCCATACTTTATTTGTGTCTGTCTATTTTTCCTGCATCTGTTTCTGTAACTTTCTAATATATTAATATTTATACATTTGTGGAACAAACCGTGTAAGGAAAGAACATCAAGAAAATAAGCAAGCAATATTCTTGTCCATTCAAGCCAAGTCTAGTGATGTAACAAACTATATTTTATATATATAATATATTATTCATCTAAATAGCCTTATGTTTCATATATGAGGTTTCCAGAACTATCGTTTGTTAGCTTAAGTAACAGAGCTTATATAAAGTAAGCATTGTAGGCTAAGTATCTTGGGGGAATGGGTCTTTTGAAAAATGGTCCGTGAAAACTTTGGGTATTGTTCTATTTAAAGTCAGATTGTACTGTTACATTCCTTTGATATTTAACACATATTTATTGCAAGCCTGTTATACATAAGGTACGATGAAAAAACACAAACGTGAATAAAGCATGACCCCTGCCCTCAAGAAAACACCAACATAAATAACATAAAGTAAGACAAGATGAAGTAGCACGGAAAAGGAACTATATTAGTTTAAATGAGTGAGAGGGATTTATATAGTTTTCATAGGGGACTACTTTGAGATGGACCTCTAAAAATGTGTGTGATTTTAAGAGTAATTAGAAGTAATCTCAACGAATAAAACATCTCGCAAAAGTTGAATCAACATCACACCTGCCTCGCCACACTAGTCATGGTCTCCTGGAAGGCAGGGATTTGTCTGAATGATCCTGACACTCCTACGACGCAGAAAATATCTGACACAATGTAGGCACCTGCTTAAAATGTGCTGATTAAACTCAGATGAAGGCTAAAACATGAAATGTACATAAAAAGGAGCAGCAAAACGTTCAGTTTGACTAAAAAACAAAAACTGGGAAGGAAAATAGACTATAAATTCTTGAAAATTAAGTTAGGATCATGTTGTGTTGGGCTTAGTTTACAATTTATTAATAGATAATGTGAAGTCAGTGTTCCTTTCAAAATATTAGCCTTGCAATTGCAGCTTGGAATTAAAAAAAGGAAAGAGATCAAGATTAGGGGGAGAACTAGGGACAGGAGAGCCAATTAAAAGATTATTTATGATAATTTATTTGACAAAATAAAATTAAAATGACAGAAATGACGAACCTGAAATTAGTAGCAATATTAATAAGTACTATATGGACAACACAAAAACAAAGATCAAGACAATAATAGCCCACATTTATGATCAATCCCTATGTCCAAGCACAAAGTTAGAATTTTGATTAATTACTTGGGGTTCTTGCCACACAAAGTTGTTACTCCCAAGTTTATAGGTGAGGAAATTGAAACTCAGAGAAATTAGCTCTTTAAAGAAGCTGTGTTAGAATCTATATTAGGATGCTAAATTAGATGGCAAGTATGTTTGACCCTGTGGCATAGAGTTCTACATGGTAGGTGGCAGAACCCACATTTAGAAGCTTTCTCAAATGCCGCTTCCCCTTTGAACACAAATGGGTAGTTAGAATATCCAGCAGTAGTGTAATAATTCCAAACAAGAACCTCTGCAGCCTGGCACTTTTTGCAGGATAATTTCCATCCTTTTGTAACTAACGGATTATAGCAGGTTGTGATGGTTTCTAGCTGTTGACCCAAAAAGGCTGAAGTTCAATGTAAATATTAACAGGAGAAATGCTCAAAAACGGATCTGCCTAAATCATTTTTGGAACTAGTCAAAGATTTACCATAATTGATAAAAGAAATAGGGCTCTTCATTAAATTATCAACTGGCAACACGGTCTTATGTGTGATTCTTTTGTTTTTAAGTACACTGAGCATGCAAGATATGCAAGATGCTGAACTAGGAGCTGTGAGAGATAAATGGTGGAAAAGATACTATCCTTAATCTCACAGATGCTGTGGTGAGAGAAACAGAAAGACGTGAAGGAAACAAGTATTTAGCATTGCTCAAGGAAAGTGTTTTGAGAACACAGAAATAAAGAGTAATTAACTCAGGAAAAGGAAAATCGTGAAAGAGGGTAGAATTTTGTAAATAAAAAGGACAGGGAAATTCTACATCCAGATTCGGGAAACAGCATGAGCCTCCATGGTGGATTCCAGGGAGAGCAGATAGGCTGGCAAATTGAGAGATGTGGCCAAAGACAGGAGTGAAAACGGAGAATGGAGTCAGGTCATGGAGTGGCCTGAGGTCACACTAAATTGTTAGAAGTTGACCTCTCAGACAGCAGAGCCCCCCCATAGTTTGGCTAGGTATTAGGAAGAACCCTCAGGCAACAATGTAAATGACAGTGAAGAAAGGTAGGAAAGTTAGGTTAAAACACCCACCAGAGTTCTCAAAGGCAAACTCAATCTGATCACCGGCTGGCCCATAGGATACTGTTTTGTGGGTTAATTCTGCAAATATCACAGCACTCTAGAAAATACGAGATTGAAGGATAACTGGTGGCTATGAAGACTATTAACTAGCTGCTCATCCTTTTGTCTTTTTTTTTAATTCTCTGGGCACTGGAATATCCCAAGTATTCAATAAAAACATGCAAAAGTTGTCCCAGCACAGCTTAAGATCTAAATTTATGGTGTTTTCCCTCCTCAAACACCCAAACATCTTCAAAAAAAAGAAAAAAAAAAGGCCAATACTGAAAGAAAATAAGAAACAAGAGGTAGGTTAAGAAACCCTGGATCTTTTTCATACTAAGTTTCTTTTATTGTTAACTTCACTTGGAAGTTGAAACAATGAAAGGCTAATTTATTAGACCTTTGAAACCACTTCCTGCTGTTCAACAGTACAGAAATCGGCTTGCTGAGTAGAGGAGGAAATAACTCGGAACGTCAGGTGCTAATCAGTAGATGCCAAAAACACCGAGAAGGGTTGCTTCTTGGTTATCTGTTCTTAATGTACATGGCGCACCAAGAAAAGTTTGAAGTAAGCAAAGTGATTGCAAATATGTAGCTGCCACGTGGCTGGAGCCCATGGATTCATATACTGAGGTTCCTCTTCCTAATTCCCTTATGAGCCCAGGACCTTGATGTTCACTGAAGAAAGGTCAACGTGCTGCCCTGTGTCTATGAATTACTTTTTGTCCTCGACTCTACAGAGATAATGGAACTAGAAAGATGCCTGCTTTAAAAAGAAACATTACAAAACTTCCAAAGCTGTTATATTTCCAAGCATGGATAAGACATACTCCCTACCTCAAGCCCCCTAATTCTGTAATGCCTGAACAAATACTGGAAATTATTCTAAGGAAATGCATAGAATAAGCCTCAGACTACTGCTTGGAGCAGTCAGCATCTCTGCTCTTTCTGGCCATTCGAGTGCACTTGTATGGGCTCTCTTTTCTCCTTCCAACTTCTCTTAGAGGCTCCGAATTATTTTCTCATGGCCCTCATGGAAATAGATTGCTCTGTTAAATACATTGCTTAGGTTTTGGCACATTAAAACATACCCTGTTCTATATGATCCATGATGCAAACTAAATCGGTGCTCATTCTTCAAAGACATAAAATTGTCTTCCAAGTTCTTAAGGGAGATAGAGTGAAACAGTCCTTGACTCTGTGTTTTCAGCGCAGTTGCCACCGCACTGCCAGCGAGAAGGCATCTGTGTTATTTCAGGTGCTTGCCTCTATGGCCAGAGTTGTGCCCAAAATACAATATGCTTTTAGTGGCTGTGGGATTTATTAATTTCTCAGATGTTTGCCTTCTTTCCACTGTGATGACATGAATTCAGCTCTGGCTCATTTTAGCTACAAAACAAAATAAAATTATACTGAATCTTAGAAAAGTGGTTATTTTCCTGGGCGCTTTGGGCAGGCTTTTGGGTGGCATTAAAAGTGTTAAAAGCTCATGCTTCTGGTTAGTAGGCACTTAATATCAACAATCTTATCAGTGATTCCGCCTTTAATAAAGGGGAAAAAGAGTCAACATTCTTAGCCAGAGTATAGGTATGAAGGAGGAGGTTCCTTATGGACTCTTCAAACAAGACTCTTTCAACAAATTTCTCAAAACTCTGTCTCAGAATAACTAATCTATTCCCAATAATTTTTTATCCCCAAATCAGATGCCAGACACAGATTCATTGTACAGTACCATTCTACAAAGCCTGAAGTTCTATTCACAGTTTTCACACTTCTAAAAATATCCAAAAAGGCAATGTAGCTGCTTTGTGTTAAACTACATTGGAATAAATTGCAGAGACTGTTTTCCAAATAATGCCACTTTTTAAATTAAATACCCACACAAACGATAATAATTTAGAATTAACATAATTTATCATAGCTAATTAGAACTGAAGAATCATTTTGAGATCCAAAGAATTAGAAACTCTTGTGATCTTACCAGAATTTCACAGATGTTTTCATATTTTTTAAACAAAATTTGGAAAGTGACACATACGTCCCTGAAACTGTTCTCTGGAAAGGTAGATAAAGCTTATACATGATCATAGCTATTTCATCATCCTGTCTGGACCCAGTGACATAATTTGATCTCTTTTTTATTTATTTTTGTGGGTAGTTCTGAAGTACTGTTTGTTCCAAACATCTCTTACAGAATTCACGACCTTTTAACAGGTATTAATGGTGTTTATATGGTGACTTGGAGCTTAAGTGATTGTTTTGGCTGAAATCGAAAGAACTTCCCATTTTTTTTCTTCCCTGACAACATTTTGCTACACGCTGAGAAGGTTGTTTTGGAAAAAAAATATATATATGCACCCTCACATGATAATTCTCTCTAAATTATTTGGAAGTTGAGCAACACAGGGCCTAATTATACGGAACGAAAGTCTATAATTCCTAAGAGAAAGGCCTCAGCTCTCTGGAGCAGCGCCACTCCTCATGTCATTGATTTTGACTTCTGAGACAGCTTGTTTCCCTTCTTTCCAATGCATGCAAAACATAAACCACTTTACTATGCAGAAAGATCTGGGCATTTTCTTCTTCCACTTTACAGTCAAATATTTGACTTCTTTGAAACTGTGCCCAAGGGTTCATCTTCCGGCTATACCAAAAAAGTGATTTCTCCATGACGCTTGGTTTCCAAAATTCCAACTGAATGTGACCAAAAGGAGGGGTTCTGACTTTCCTGGGCTGCTCCAGGAAGTTTGCTTGCAGAAGCTTCAAAGGGCTCCCTGCTACCGGTTCTGTCATTTGCTTAGGAAAGTAGGGCAAAGATCCAGTCACCGTGCTGGTCTTGTCTACAAAGAGACCAAACATTCACACCTGTCATAGTTAAAGAGTAGGTGGGGACCGGGTGGCTCACGCCTGGAATCCCAACACTGTGGGAGTCCGAGACAGGCGGATCACCTGAGGTCAGGAGTTCAAGACCAGCCGGGCCAACATGGCGAAACCCCATTTCTACTAAAAATACAAAAATTATCTGGGCTTGCTGGCGGGCACCTGTAATCCCAACTACTCAGGAGGCTGAGGCAGAAGAATCACTTGAACCCGAGAGGCAGAGTTTGCAGTGAGCCAGATCACAGCCAGGGCGACAGAGTGAGACTCTGTCCAAAAAAAAAAAAAGAACAGGTGGGAAAGGAGGAGTTAGGAAGTAGCTCAGAGTTGTATTTTGTGGTAGATTGTCTCACACCGTCCTTTGAGCAATCCCATGAGGCTGGTGGATGAGGAACTTTAGTATCATTCCCACTGCAAAGGTGAGAAGATCAAGGCCCAGGAAGACAAAGTGATGTGCCTACGGTCACGTGGTTATGTGTCGGAGCTGTAGCTGGAATCTAAGCTTTTAAGTTCCTAGTTCCAGGTTACTCATCCCACACTGCCTCATTTCAAGGGATGAATTATCGGTACCTCCACTGTGAAAAAACTGCAATTCATTCTCTGAGATGATCATGTAAATACCTGTCACAAAATTCAGTCAATGCATCCTCAAGGTCTCAAAACCAAAACATAATTTGCAAACTGTTTTCTGGCACCTGGCACAGTTTTCACATAAGGTAGAGTCACAAGGCAGAGCAGCTGGGTACCAGGGGCCCAGGCCAATCTCAGATACACGGAAAGAAGGAAGAAAGGGAGAGGAGGAGGGAGGGAAGGAGAAACACAGAAAGGAAATACAGTCTTGAAAGAGGTGCAGGTGAAGTGACCTGGACCTAACGAAGAGAAAGCATTTGCATGGGTGTGATCTTCTGGGTTATAGTGCCACCAGAAATATGTTCAATAGCCAACATGTCACTCAACCCAAGACAGTTAGAAGGAATATAGAGTTCTCAGCGCTAAACACATGGCTTCCCATGGTGGTCAAGAGGACTGCCCCAGCTCCTGACGTCAGTTCTGCATTCCAGCCAGCGGGAAGGGGGAAAAGCAAAGAGGATGCCTCTTGCCTTAAGGCCACAGCCTCTTGGAGGATGCACACAGCATTTCCTCTCACACCCACTGGTCAAAATTTGGTGATAAAACAAGGGAAACTGAAAAATGTAATCTTAGCCTGGCTAAAGCCATGTGTTCGGCCGAAACTTCATTTATAAAGTAAGAAGAGGGATTGGGTGCAAGAGGACATGTAGCTTTCTCTGCCATGTGTAATAACCATCCCACAAGAACGTAGAGCAGAATCCAGTTATATAGGCAAGAAGAATTCCTATTGCATTATACTAGGGCTTTTGTTTTCAAAATGTAGATTAGAAACACATCTTGGATGATTTCAACAACTGAAGGAAGATTTCTCACCTTGTCAAGTGCTACTCATTTGCAGCCAAAATCTAACATCTCATGCTAAGCTAGTCAGAGCCAAATAGAATTAATTTGATTACGCTTGTCACTAAAATATCAAGACAAATGTTCTTGAAGCATAGCACTTTTTCTCTTTGCCTTTTCTCCTCATTCAGTCTATTTACGATAAAAAAGTAGGTTGAGGGATGGAGTTGCAGAAACTGATCCTTATAACTGTTACTCTATATGTCACAAAACTGATAACCAAATGCTGGAGAGAAAAACGTGCCTGAATTCTGTTAGTATAGCCTGACCTAGCTTGATCACATTTAATAATTAATTGCAGTGTACAGTTCACGCTGGTTTGAGAGTCCCTACGGGCCAGTCTGATTACCTCATTCTTCAAGGAGCTTTCTTGCTTTGGTTCCAGAGCTGTGACTTTTACTTGCTGCTTCTCCAAACCAGAAAAACTAAATTTTTCTTTTATCTTTTCTCGGTAACCTCTCTCTAAGAAAATTATTTGCCAGAGTAGTTTCTAAAACGTGCAATTTAACGATGCTATCACACACCTTTCTTTATACAGTAGAGAACAGGTACACCGATTTTTTTGAAAACCGGCTGGTATTTTAGAATTACTGGGCAAGCTTGTTATTTAATGGAATTTGACAATCCGTTCATAGAGAGTGTGACTCATTTGCAGGGCAAAAGTAAATCATTTACCTGTCTCTCATGTATAACTCTGGGTTTCCACATGACAGGTCTGCATAGAGCTAACCTGCAAAGAAAATTAGGGCGCACAACTGCTCTTATAAAGCTAGATCAGAACAGTATTTTTTAAAGGTGGAGATTACCTGAGTGTCTGACTGTCTCACTTTGCAAATGAGGAAGCAGAAGTCCAAAGGTAGAATGATACCTAAAGACACTCACCCAGTTAATGACCAGAATCTGGAATGCCCCCAGCTCTCCCAGACAGGTGCATTTTTTTTTGTTGCTTGACATTCAGGACAACCTCAGACTTCTAAGTGGAGTAAACATAGGTGTCCTTATGCACAGCATATGCCCCCTCAGTATCCAGCCCTAGGTAACCTGTACACCAATTGTGCACCTGTCATGGAGAATGAGGCGGTGATCAGCAACCAACAAGACATGAGATGTAAGAAAAATTTCTCAGCTTCTCTTGGCTTCCTTGAACTTCTCCTGCTTTTGGTAGTTTGGCCTGTTTATACAAACTTGTCTTTTCTCAAGATGGGTGACCTTCTCACTCTTTGTAATTTTATACAACTGATCCTGAAACTCTTGAGTACTGTTCAGCTGCATTCAGAGCACAACGAAAGAATGTTTATGCTGCTCAAAATAATGAAAATGATAGCTGATATTCCTGTAATCATTTGTCCTGTGCCAGCTATTTTTCTAGTATATTACATATTTTCTTCTTCTTTTTTTTTTCTTTGAGACGGAGTTACACCGTGACGCCCAGGCTGAAGTGCAATGGCATGATCTTGACTTCCTGCAGTGTCTGTCTCCCAGGCTCAAGCAATTCTCCTGCCTCAGCTCCCAAGTAGCTGGGATTACAGGTGCCCGCCACCACACCCAGCTAATTTTTGTATTTGTAGTAGAGATGGGGTTTCACCATGTTGGCCAGGATGGTCTCAAACTCCTGACCGCAGGTGATCCGCCTCCCAAAGTGCTGGGGTTGCTGGCGTGAACCACTGTGCCCAGCCATACATATATGATTTCATTCCGTTCTCATGGTGATCCTATCAAGTACTTACTGTTACATATTTCGGTTTTATAGTTGTAGAAACCAAGACACAGAGAGAGAAAGTAACTCACCTCAGGTCGTGTGACTAATAAGCAGTAAGTTGTGTTGTAAACCCAGTTTGTGACTTTTAAGCCCTACATGATATTGGCTGTCATGGAAAAATAATTCTCTATCTAATAATTGCATATACAGGAGATAGTGTGGCATAGTGAAATGTCTTGGGCTCAGAAGGATTAGTCTTTTTCTACTTTACCTCAATCCAGGGCGCCCAGCTGACTGCACTCCTCAGTTTGTGGCACTTTATCTCCTTTGAGCACATGTGGCTTCTACCTATATGTGTAAGCCCTGCTTTTAAACCAGAAGCCACCCCCCATGCCTATGTGTAAAACTACCTAGCGTTTCAAGAAATTACTAAAACATACGATTCCGTTTGATGAAGCAAATAATACATGTTGCACACAGGATCGCTATTGTAGGATACTGGCCTTCCTCAGATAACAGTTGCCATCTTTCTGCTACGGAGATACCCGTGGCTCCCTTAGCCTCCTCCGTTTGTGCAAAATGATATCTCACAGGAAGTAACAGGAAAAAATTACGTCCAGCCATCACTGCCCTTTTCTTTTGGCATTTTGACAGTGGCAGGGTTATGTCCTATAATCAAGGGAAACACAGAGCCGCCATCTCCTAGCAACTCCCTGAAGGTCACTCCCAGGGAATCACTGATGTGGCTGGGTGTGGGTGCATTTCACTTCTAGGTTTGAAGGCAGCGGCGCTCCCACGCTAGCCATGAGCTCTTCTTAGTATACTTCCAATACAGTGAAACTGTGGTGGGTAATGTTGCAAGAAGAATGAGCACTAACGTGTCCTAAGCTCACACAGTTTTATGGAAAAGACATGGAAAAGCTTTATCATCTTTTTTGTTGTGGTTAAAAATCTAATTGCAATTAAATGTCACTAGTAATCAAAATCATCTTGCTACTCTGCTGTTTCCCTTTGCCAGAGTCTGTTTCCCACCTCTTTTCTATAAAGGGACATCTGTCATGCAGGGGTGGACCGCTCACAGCGTCCTCCCTCCACTGATGTTTCCTCCCCGTGGGCCTCTGACCCGCCCCCGCAGTCTGGTGTGCTGGTGGGACCAGTCAGTCAGAACTGGCTCCCACTCAATCCAGGGAGCTGCTGCTCCTGGAGCCTAAAGCACCAGCTGAAGGTGCAATCAACACAGATTTTACTCCACCATCTGTGAAGTAAAGAAGCAAATGTGAGTGCAGAAGAATTCATCCTTCAAACCAAGATTTAGTACATGCCTTAAAAAAAAAAAAAAAAAAAAAAAAACTCATTTATACAAGAGAAAACCTGATTCGTGAATTCATTTGAACAAATGACCAAGGCAAGAAGGGGACATATATCTGAAATGTTTCAACCGCTAGTCACACCTGTCAGTGCCAAGGAAACATTCCCTGTTTAATAGCAGCAAGAGTCACATTTTTGGCAGTACATGCCAGACCCACTTCTAAGTGCTTCGTGTATACTCATCCACTGGGTCCCTCCACAACCCTGGGAGGTTGGCACCGTTGTTATCCCTGTTTCTAGAGGAGGAAATGTGGGCAGGTTCAGAGAGAGGACAAGTCACTTTCTGAAGTGATCCATCTGGATATGGTAGAATGGGCTTTTCACAAAGCTGGCTTGGCCCCAGCGTCTACACTCTTGCTTACCTCACCAGCCTGCCCCAGCAGCAGGTGTTATGGGAGAGCACGCCCATCTCTGTCTGGAAGCCAAGCAGCAGGTGATGCCGCAGTTCCTAAAAGTAGCCCATAGTCAGGATCACAAACCTTTGCTATGAAATACTTTTTCTATGAAATCCTCTGATGATACAGGAACTGTCTATTTCTATTTGTTAGAAGAAGAAGAGGACTACTTTGTCTTAGGTCTCTGACTGTGTGGCTTGCTGTAGAAAAAGATCTTCTAATCTCTCTCCAGAGGTCACGTTGTAGGACATGGCACAGTGGGCATGACTGTTAATAACAGACTTCCTTTCAGAATGTTCTGTTACCTGTTCTAGCAACATTTATTAAGCACTTAAGATTTATTATTTATCTATTGAGCGTTTAATAGTTTTCACTTTTTATTTATGACCTCTGTCTTTAAGCCGTTTGTAGTCGAGGGAGGAAAACATGGATGGAGCTGTCATTCCTGCATACTTCTAAAGGATTTAGATTCTGTCTACATTTTTGATCTGTTGTATTTCAAGTTGTTGAGCTCCAGAAATGTTCTGCTCACTTCATAAAATACTTTTTAATCTATTTCTATCAAAAACAATTTTGAAATACAACGGAGTGTGTTTTAATCATGGTAAGTTAGGGTGTAGGGAAAAATAGAGTTAACTTTACCAGTTTTTTTCTGATTTTAAATTTTCAGTTGCATTTTTCCTTAGTCTTAATTATTCTAGGCTAAATTATTTTTTATTATTTTTAAGCTAAATATTTATTTTATTTTTTATTTCGTGTCTGTTCCTTTGACCTTTTTATAGGCCTTTTCTCAACTTTACTATCTCGTTGGGGTACAGGAGAGGTGTTTCTTGGAGAGAAAAGCTATAAATTGCTGGAGACTAAATTAATATCAAAATAGAAGGAATTTTGTTACATCATCTCTTTTTTGCCTTATTGCCCGGCATAATCCCATTTTATGCCTGTTATGTCAGCATAAATACTGATGACTTCTACTTTTACTCTTAACATCACTCTTTCAGTTTAGACAACTTGTTTAGTAATGCTATCCAAAAGCAGACAAAAGCTGATGATTAAGTAAATTTATTCTTTGCGAACAAATTCATGGACATTTATGAGAAAATGTTGATATTTTAAGAAAATCTGCCATGAAAAATGCCATAGTAGTTTTTTTTTTTAATGATTTACAAGCCTCTAACTTATAACCCAAAACACAATTCCTTATTTCTTTATAGTCTCATCTATTCTGAAGATAAGTTAAACTTTTATGTGATGTGAGAGGTTTAGGTAGCAAGTCTGTTGATGTGGTTTGGCTGTGTCCCCACCCAAATCTCACCTTCAATTGTAATAATCCCCATGTGTCAAGGGTGGGGCCAGGTGGAGATAATCAAATCATGGGGATGGGTTCCCTCAAACTGTTCTCATGGTAGTGAATACATCTACTAGATCTGATGGTTTTATAAAGGGGAGTTCCCCTGCACATGCTCTCTTGTCTGCCGCCATGGAAGACATGCCTTTGCTCCTCCTTTGCCTTCTGCCATGATTATGAGGCCTCCCCAGCCATGTGGAGCTGTAAGTCCATTAAACTTCTTTCCTTTATAAATCACCCAGTCTCAGGTATGTCTTTATTAGCAGTGTGAGAACAGATTAATACATCCATATACTTAGTTGCTGTTGTGAAACACATTTCTGCACAAATTTTAGGTTACAGGTTTTGTGTGTTGATGAGGTGAAAAAAAAAAAAAGGCTAAAGTAAATTTAAGTAAAGTTATATAAACATTACATCTGCCATTATTCTACTTGATGCCACCTAAGTGTATTCAAGAAACTCAATATATAAACCTGGTATAGTCCAAGGATAGGATCAGAGGCTGGCCGAAGGAGCAATGGTGTGACCTGAAGCTCAAAGCAAGACACTGCTGCAAAATATCCTGCACTCCAGCCTGCTGACTCCCCCTATTATTCAAGATACTCCTTTAGAAAAGTGGAAGAAAATCTGTTAAAATGCAAATGTATTATTTTGATAAAGCAATGCCTCATCATTCATAATTTTAACAAAACCCAAGGAAATTAAATGTAAGATAGAAAATCAACCATATATCCACTTAAATAATGAAGGTTATGTTATCACCAGGAAAGTAATTTTTTCATTATACTTAAGGACAGGTGGGTGGCTGTTCCATCCCATTTCTAGAATTGAAATTTAAGACCATGTGTAGTGGTGGTGATTCCAAATTTCACGGAATTGCCTCAGCACTGTTTGAAATCAATGCTAATGATCAGAGTCCAAAGTCACATTGTGATGTTTGTCTAGTTTCACACAAAACAGCAAAGGCAAATAATGGTGTGCACTATGAACATATGGCAATATTAATGTGTACCGGGCTGCAATATCATGACAGTGGGAAACTAAATGATAGTAATGGTTAAATGACAGTAATGATTACAGTTTCTGTTGACCAAATTATAAAGCACCGAGTTGCATTCTGACTTCCTCTTGCACCCTCTTCCTCAGCAGCAATGTTTCTGTAGTTGCCTAAGTGATGAAGCTGATGACCTCTTTGCATTTGTGAAAGGAAAAAAATATATATTGTTTTCAGCAATTTGTAATACTCATCCCTTCCCCAACTACCCCGTGTACAGCTACTTGATGCCAGTACGTGGACTGAATGTCCTTAGAGGTTCCACCCCATGATTAAGTTTCCTGCCTCTGAATCACATTCCCCCGATGTAAGTCTCTGCTCCTCTGAGCTAATCCTCATGGTGGGAAAGAGATGAAAAGCAAACATGTAAGATGAGAGGTGATAAGAAGTGTTCTGCAGAAAAACTTTTAAAAGACAAAGAACACATGGAGGACTGCATTTTATATGGGGCAGTTAGGAAAGGTCTCTGATACGGTGGTGTTGGAGCATAAATCTGAAGAACTCTAGGAGAGACCTGGGGCTCCAGCAAGAGGGCAGTGTGGGCTTGGAGTGTCCAAGGCTCAGTGAGGTGGCCAGCGAGCCTGGAGGACAAAGAGGAAGAGTGGTAGCCACGAGCTAGAGATGCAGTGAGGGCCCAGGACACAGAGGATGCTGCCCGCCGACAAAGGAGGGGAGACGGGAGGTGGCTGGAGGGCTTTGAAGGGGAGAATGCCTGACGTCTCTCAGATGTTCGAGCATCACTCTGGATACTTTGGGAACAGTGGAACGCAGGTGATGTCAGGGGAGGAAGGGAGAACAACTGTAAGGTTACTGGAAAATTAGACTAAGGTGTTAGGTGGTAAAACGGAAGGTGATGAGAAGTGTTCGGGTCCTGGAGAGATTTCAAAGAGACAGTAGTGATGCAGGATAGTTCCCTGACCCCTTCATGGGACCTGCGGCAGGGGTGCCTCGTTTACGCAGCCTGCCCCTCTCAACTCCTCACAGGAGGGAGTGCACCAGCAAGCAGGGTGGGAACCAGGTAGCCGCTCTGGCACTGGCAGGAGCGAATGCTATGCAGGCCCCGTGGGAGCGTCCAGGTGGCGGTGCCTGCGACTCCCAAAGCCCCAGCGGGCGTGTACAGTGCTGTTCTAGCTCTTACAGCTGTTTTAACTCTGCTGTCCACGAATGGCTTAAGCGCTAACAGCTTAGTGGGCCCTCTGCCTTTTCGCGTGAGGCTGCCAGCGAGGGCAAAGGCCAGGTGACAGCCTTTCGTATTTGCACTGGTGGCTCCTGAGCTCTTGTCTGGCATCCAGGAAAAACGAGGTTACATGAACAAATTGAAGGATGGTAAGTGTGGGGGATTTCATTGCCGATGAAAGTGACTCTCAGCAGGAAGGGGAGCTGAAAAGGGGACGGGGCAGGTAGGTAATCTTCCTCTTGAATCCCGCTGTCTCTGGCTGGATTCTTCTCCAGAGTTATGCCGTCAAGCTGTCCCTCCGAAGTCAAGCTTCTCTCTGACATTCTTCTGTAGTCCCATGTACCAGCTAAGTCTGGGGTTTTTACAGGCACAGGATGGGGTGAGGCAGGGCTATGTATAGTTTAGGAAAGGCAACATTTGAGCGGGAAAAGAGGGATACAAGTTCTCGCTTTGGGCCGTGGTTTCAGGCTTTTCAGCTTGAGGGTGGGTTTTCCCTGGGGACTCACCCTTTTCTGCCTAGAATTTCTGTGGCTTCTGTTCGTATCCGTAGGATCTGCTCCAACGTGAGGATAGTAGGAGTTATGAGTCAATATGATGTCAGTGTTTTGGGGGTGGACAAGCAAAATGGTGATGCTCTTTATAGGAAAACGAAACTCCATCAGAGGAGAGGATAGGTGGCGGGGAGCACGGTCAGCTGAGGGTGCTGTTGGACAGCTTGCACGTGTGCTGAATAGGCAGCCGATATACCAAGTCTGGCCTTTTAAAGAAAGACCAGGGCTTGAGAAGTACATTTCTGAATCTTCAAATAGCTCTAAATGAGGTTAAACAGCCCCTCATTCAAACACATTTGTACATACTCTACGATTACCTCAAATATTATTGCCTAAACCCCAACATATGTTGGGAATTTGGATGGGGTGGGATGTAGAACAGATTGCTTTGAGACAGAAAATAGTGCAAAAAGATGACGGGAAGTGAATACACAGTAAAAATCTGTTAGACACCAAAGATCTGCTTCACTTCCACTGCAATTTTTGTGGGCACTTTGACACTTAGAACTCAGTTGGCTGATGCTGTACAGCAAGAGACCATGTGAACTGAAGCATTGGTTAGACCTCCACATTTCTACAAACCGCTCTAGCCCTGGTTGAACTTGGGAAAATAAATATCTGTATGAAAAAGTTGTCTAGATCTGTCACATAATTACTCTCTTGTTTAATTGTAGAATGCATGAAATTTGTTAGAAAATGGCCTGCTTAAGAGTCTCATGTCAGGTCCAGGCACATTGGCTCAGGCCTGTCATCCCAGCACTTTGAGAGGCTGAGATGGGAGGATGAGATGGGAGAGGTGGAGATGGGAGACCAGGAGTTCAAGACCAGCCCAGGCAACAAGGTAAAACCCCAGCTCTACAAAAAAAAAAATGAAAAAATGTGCTGAGTGTGATGGTGCATATCTGTACTCCCAGCTACTCAAGAGGCTGAGGTGGCTTGAACCTAGGCAGTCAAGACTGCAGTAAGCCATAATCACACCACGGCACTCCAGCCTGGGCAACAAAGCGAGACCCTGTCTCTAAAAAAATAAAATATAAAATAAAGTTATTCCAAATATCTGATGAATAGGATCCTTGTTATGTTTTGCACACCTATTTATTTGCAGTTTCCTGTTAGGAATGTGACTCAGTTTGCGTCTGTGAGAGCACATCAGTGTTTACCCGGTTTCCCTAAGCTCATCAGACAGCACCACCTCTCCACTGGCCCTGTGCCGGCTCACCTCCCATGCTGTGTGAGCAACAAGCTGGCCAGTGCCCCCTGTTACCATCAGCAGCCACGACGAATCCATCACTCAAGTTCTGAAATTGATGAGACAGGAGCTCACTCCTTCAGCACGAAAGCAACTGTGTAACTCACACAGAGAACAAAGGCAAAAACCAAAACCCCTTCAGTGCTAGAATCTCATGACCATGACACAAACAGTCAGCATGTAGGAAAGAAAAACTTGAGTGGTAAATATAGAGGAAAACACATTCATTCCAGCTTCAAGATTTAGGTGGAATGTAGATCGAATTTAAATCCTAAGAACTCAGACACAGTCGATTGACGACAGAACAATTCCCTTTTGCCTCATTTTAAAGCATCATATAAGTAAAAAGTTTGAACGCTTTGAATGAGTTTGAACACTTCATGCCTTTTGGCCACTAGCATGCTGTTATTTTATGTGGCAAGACGAGGCATCCACAGCTCCCAGGCGTCAAGACTGAAGGACACTCTGCATCTCCCTTAGGGTTTGAGATCTCTGAGTCAGGGAACACTGAGTGAAAGCAAATCTGAACTATTACTAGGGATCTTCAGTCTTGGCAAAAAGAGTTATAGGTGTTGGATTAACATTTGGAGGCTGGTTCCCCTCATTTTACAGATGAGGAGACCAAGGCCAAAAACTTCAAGTGACTTTGTCCCTCTCCTTAACATACTTACCAGTGTCGCTAGAAAGGCAATGCAGGCTGGTCCACAGAGTGAGTGAGTTACCTCAGTCAGTTACAGCTGAACTCCTTGTTCCACTCTTTCTCCCTTCTCACTGCTGCACTTGACTAGTCTTTAAAAAAAAAAAAAAAAAGGCAATGCATATAAAAAGTTAAATGAAATGGCAGTGACATCAGAAATGTCGTAAGGGAGCCTAGGATTCAATGTCAGATGAAGGGCACAAGTGGTGAGCCTACAGTAATGCAGAGATGTGGGTGACGGGGCAGGTGAGGAGATGGGAGGATCTTGAACTCAACTTCGAAAAGCAAATGAGTGGAGTTTGATAACAGAGGACGGGATTTACAGATGGCCACAGACATTAAAGGGAAGTTTGTGTTAGGGAAGGATAGGTTAATTTTTCTGCCTTATCATCGGAATATATTGTTTTAAATGTAGGGGTAGACACGTATGCTATAATTTAGATGTCTTTTTCATTTCATTTTAAAAGTAACAAAAACATATTTAAAAAGTAACAACATACATTACCAACACTTGGAAAATTGGCAGAAAAACTCACTAATAATTATTCCTACCCTAATAAAAATGATTAGTCTTTGTATGAAACCTGCCATTTAGTGTCAACAAAATGTTTCGTTATTGTAATTTTAGTTTCCTTTTATTTAAAAAAAAAATACATTGGGCCAGGCGCAGTGGCTCACACCCGTAATCCCAACACTTTGGGAGGCTGAGGCAGGCGAATCACCTGAAGTCAGGAGTTCAAAACCAGCCTGGCCAACATGGCAAAACCCCATCCCTACTAAAAAATACAAAAATTAGCTGGGCATGGTGGCAAATGCCTGTAATCCCAGCTACCTGGGAGGTTGAGGCAGGGAGAATTGCTTGAACCCACGAGGCAGAGGTTGCAGTGAGCAGAGATCCCACCACTGCACTCCAACCTGGGCGACAGAGTAAGACTCCGTCTCAAAACAAAGAGAAAAGGTTGAAGAGCTCTCTGGTTCTCAAGAACTGAATTGCAATTTTTTCAGAGACATATACATTCATACCCACATAAAAATAGATATAAAGATTGGAGATCCAGAAATAATATTCTAATGCAGATTTTAAAAGATAGTAGTAGATTATAAAAGTCATGATAAAAATAACATTAAATTGTCTAGAAAACACTTTATTTGGATCTTGGAAAGTTGCTCACTTTTCAGACCCACCTTTTGTGGGCCTTTTCCCCCTTGCCTTAGTGATTTGAAGGTTGTCAAAACCACATGTTTATTCCCCCTTTCCTTTTTGATTAGCATGACCAAGAAAGCACTGAGAAGGGAGACCATGGAAGCAGGCATCATGGAGGGTGGAAAGAATGGGTAAGATAATTCCAGGAAAAACTAAAAATAGCTCATTAGCCTCGTGCCAAATGTATATGAAGTCATTTACTTCTTATAAGGTTCATCCAACTGAACAAAGTTATTTCATTTTTGAATGTTTCTGTGATTATAACTAAAAGATGACTCATCCAATCTGATGGCTCATAATTCCTCTTGAGACTAAACATTCAGAATCAGGATGAACAAAAAATTAATGAAGACACAAAGGGTGGTTCTGATGACGGTTTTGATCCTTGCAAAGTTAAACAAATGCCAGCTGTGCTCCCTGTCTTTATCTATTACATGTATCTGTGACAATATAGTTTCTTGATCACATTTATTTATCATGGGTTATTACGTAGTGACAGATATAAACTTAAGGAATGACATGCTTAATATGTTTGCCACAATTCCATACATTGTTGAGGATGCTGCTTTTCTGACTAAGGAGAATTTTTGTTCATCATCTAAGAACCTCTCCTCTGAAGAGTGACAGCCCAAGTCAGCTCTGCCTTAAATTCATGATTGATTTTATGAGGGTCACCAAGAACCCACTGTGCCCTTAACAGTGAAGCCTAGGAGAAGCCTGGGCTCCTTAAAGGGGAAGAAAGATGGACCTGACCATCCCATGGTGGGTGATAAGAATAAAGTGCTCAGGGATGTTTGTGAGAAACACAGAGAAATACTGAAATGGTCTGACTGTGTCCCCACCCAAATCTCATCTTGAATTGTAGCTCCCATAATTCCCACGTGTCCTGGGAGGGACCCGGTGGGAGGTAATTGAATCATGGGGTGGGTCTTTCTCGTGCTGTTCTTGTGATAGTGAATAAGTCTCATGAGATCTGACGGTTTGATAAATGAGAATTCCCCTGCGCAAGCTCTCTAGCCTGCTGTTGGGTAAGATGCCCTTTGCCTTCTGCCATGATTGTGAGGCCTCCCCAGCCATGTGGAACTGTGAGTCAATTAAATCTCTTTCCTTTATAAATTACCCAGTCTTGGATATGTCTATTAGGAGCATGAGAACAAACAAATACAACTATCACCACAGAATTGTGAGAACAAGCATCAAAAACAGCAGCTGTCTTATTGAAATAAATTTATGTGCCTTATACCCACGATAAAAAATAAAGACGTTTGTATGAAATTTGTTTTCGAGTAATGATAGTATACATGAGCATTGCCAATATTGCTCATTGCAGGGTGTACTGTACCTTGATTAATCCCGATTATGACAGACTCACACTCAAATTTTGGTCAATAACTAAGTTTTGTGTTATAAACCATTGCCATCCTTTATGTCCTTAGATCCAAGAAAGACCTTATAGTACAAAAACTCTGAAGCCAAACTGCCTGGATTCCCAAGCTTCACTCACTACTTAATAGCTGTGTGACCTTGTAACTTCTCTGTGGTTTGGCGTTTCTTTGCAGTAAAATAAGATAACAATAATATTTAACTTGTTTGGTTGTTGTGAGGTTCAAGTCAATTAATATATGTGTAATACGTAATATATATATATATGTAACACATATGTAATTAATATATATGTAATATCTGTAAATATTCTTAGAACAGTTTTTGGCACATAGAAAATACTTTTAAGTAGGAGCCATATCATTTAAATTGTCTGCCAAACAGTTAATTAACAAGCAAAGCATTAAGAAATATGTACATACATGTTTATGACAGAACTCTCCAAAATAGCAAAAATCTAGAAGCAACCCAAATGCCCCTGAACAAAATGTGGATGTACAAAATGTGGTATTTTCACAAAATTAAATATTGTGTAGGAGACAAAGTGAACACACTACAGGAATAACCAACAATATAGATGAATCTTAGCAATACAATTATATGCAGCCTGACATCATTAGAAAGATTAAAACAACTAAAGTAAATGTGCTTTTAAAAGACATATAAATACAATGAAATTATATGAACAGGAAAGGAAGAGAATGATAAGCATGGAATTCAGAATGATGATTACTCAAATGCATGAAGCCGAGGGATGTTATAACAGCAAAAGTCATCTGGATTGACACAGGTTCTTACAAAGGTCTATATTTGGCTTTAGATGGTTGGTGTGTAGATGTTTAGTGACAGAAGGAAGGAAAGGAGGGAGGGGGATGTACATGACTTTGTCATGCACCAAGGATTATGGTTTATCCATTTATGTATACTTGAGACACAACCCCCAAAGTAACAATAATCATTCTCCATTGCTACAGTCAATATCACTTAGGTTATATTACAACTAACTAAAAGATAAAAGAGTCAGGGGTTTGCTTGCTTGCTGTTTGTGGATCTGATTTTGGTGGGGATATGGAGTGGTAAGATATATACAAACAGCCCATGTACCAAGAATTTTTCTAAAATAAATATTTGTATTAGTCTTCTCTTGGAAAAACAAAATCACAAGTCACATTAGTGTTTAGGGTTCAATGATAAAAATGCTTTTGTTTAAAATGTATGATATAAATTGGTGATTTAGAATTGATTAAAGCAGTGCAAGCGTAGCATTTTCATGACACTGTTGGTATTCAGGAAACGTAAATAACTTCTTAAAATACACTTCAGACTTCAAACAAAATCATCCTGCCAGTTGCCAAAATACCAGCTCAATTATCTTTGCCATTTGCCAGGGATTTTCAGGAATGAGTGTGGATTTGTTAGCCTGATACCTCTAAATCATCTAGAGATTCCTCAAGTGACATATGCCGGAAGACAATGTAAACTGGTGTCTGGGGACACCATTACATTCCAGATGTCCAATAGGAACTCGCCCTCAATAGACTAGAAGAGCCAAGGGGTGGACTGTAATGGTAAATGAGGGGGAATCCTCAAGCTCCTTTGTCTAACTCTCCCTGACAAAGTACTTCACGATGGGAGTCATTCTATCATGTCTGTAAATGAGAACGTCTTCTTTCTATAAATATTTACTGGGTAAATAATATGTATCAGATATTGTTAGAGGCTGAGCGTATAGCAGTGAAAAAACAGAAAATCCTCATTTGTGTTTGCATATAGAACATATCAATATTAAACTTTAAGGAATTTTTTTAATGAACAGGTCCAGTGTTTACATAATCCAGCTGAAAGAATGTATTCCTAAAATATTTTTGATAAAACAAAGAGAGGATTGGAAAATAAAATCTGGACAAAAGTGATATTATGATTTCTTTGAGGCTTTAATATTGACCAATTTCTGGGTAGTCCTGTACTGAACTAGGAAGATAAAATCCACAAACTCATGACCTTTGAGACAACTGGGTGGGGAACACGGATGGCATGTGTACGTGTGCCTGTGCATGTGTGTACATGTGCATGCATGTTTGTGTGTGTGCACATGTGCATACACACACTGCTTTTTCTCTCACCTACCTGTGTGACACTGGAACATCATCATCCATTTCGGATCCATTGCTGTTATGGGAACATGAAGCAACAGTATAACTCCTGCACCACATAAGCTGGTCAGAGACTCCCATCTGCCCACTCTGTATGTTAACCTATGCCTAACCTATATCTGACCTATGCAAAATCAAAAGGACTAGAAATGCTTACCTTGCATGCCCAAGTCCCTTGGGCAAATGAACTGTGGGACTGAGATAGAAGCATGCTGCCCTTCCCAGAGCTGAATGTTTCTTGTCTTATTTCTCAAAACATGGAGTGTTGAGGGAGAGGGAACATCCAGGGTAATTTGTGGCGTAGAATGGGCTCTCAAACTTTTTGATTAATGAATTGAATAATGAATGAATGGGTCTGGTGTGGTGGTTCACACCTGTAATCCCAGCATTTTGGGAGGCCAAGGCGGGTGGATCACCTGAGGTCATGAGCTCGAGACCAGCCTAGCCAACATGGTGAAACCCCATCTCTACTAAAGGTACAAAAATTAGCTACGTGTGATGGTGCATACCTGCAATCCCAGGTACTCAGGAGGCTGAAGCAGGAGAATGGCTTGAACCTGGGAGGTGGAGGTTGCAGTGAGCTGAGATCACACCACTGCACTCCAGCCTGGGTGACAGAGTGAGACTCTGTTTCAAAAAAATAAATAAAATAAAATAAAATAAAATAATAATAATGAGTGAATGATAGCATTCTCTGAGGTGAGGAATACTGGAAAAATGGGGTGAGGTTTGGGGAGAAGGGAGTATCATGACCCCAACATGAAATGGGAACTAAATATGAATTATGTCTGAATCATAACTTAGACATACCAATTTAGAAATCGAGGTAATTCAGTGAGAGTCTAGGCTGTCTTTACTTTTGATGATATTAAAAGCTATAGTCTTAGGCAAAGTGCTAGCATGAAAAAATTATATTACACAAAATAAACCTTTTTAGAAGGATTCATTCCATATAAATGGATGTTAGAAGTACAAATCATTCTTACGTGTTCCTTAAACTAGGACCCTGCAGGATTCATTTAGCTGTTACTGCCTGGACCTAGAGTTAATCTGTATTTTTGAAGGAAAATTAATTGTTTCTTCACAAGCACTTCATAATTCACACTTCTCCCTAATTCAGATTGCTTTTCTTAATCATCTGAAGTTAATGATACATTTATCACATAGTCGCCTTACAAATAGCCATAATATTAAATCATAATTTATGTGAAGTAAACATTCTAA
This sequence comes from Macaca fascicularis, assembly GCF_037993035.2. NCBI lineage: Eukaryota > Metazoa > Chordata > Mammalia > Primates > Cercopithecidae > Macaca > Macaca fascicularis. The sequence continues at coordinate 190,461,623 of NC_088379.1, read as the reverse complement.
TTTCAAAACTTCTGACATGGGAACAGGTTGATTAAAGTTTTTGTGAGTCATAAGACTTTGGTAATTGTTTGTGAGCCTGATGCCAACATTTCTCAACAGTAATCAATGCACAGGACAGCAACCATCCACATGAAAATAACTCAAAATGTAATTGTACTTCCCACGCTATTGTCATTTAGCAAGTTACAGCATGACTGATTCAGCCAGTAAGAAAAATGTGATGAGGATATTGGCTAGGAATACAATCTGCTTAGATCTTTTAGTCTTTTGTTTCTTCAAAAGCCAGTAGACTTTTACTCTTTAAAATAGGAGCTATTCTAAAACATAGTATTTGGAACGCCAAGCTGCCTCCGTGACTGAGATGTCTGTTTTGAAGTTCTCCTCAACTGTAAATTCTAAAAGAATAAAAAAAAATCAATGATTCTTGTTACCTCCAATGTTCCTACAACTACTCATGAAGAAAGCTTTACAAATTAATGAAAATTGATGGAGTGAAGTTCTGTCTGTTTGTTCTGGTGCAGATTTATAAAATGGATTCTATTTTAGGAACAATCAAATTCTAAAATTGAGAAGCTCAAGGGTAGGACACTGGAGATGATATAGAAAGACATGTAATATATAAACAATTCTCTAGATCTCATATCTGGAGTTAAGTAAACTAGACAACAAAGAGGGAGACAGCCTTGGATGTTGGCTTGGACATGTGTTAATGTGTATCTCATCTCATCATGATGCTATCGGAAACACAGGTCTTTAATCATCACCTTTTTCTGAATTTTGGTATCTGAATGAGTCATTAAATATTGGCTTCCAGTGAGTTTCTGCTTGATATGTACAATCATGACAGTGGCATAGCGGTTTGCACATTAAAGTTCAATAAATGTTTGTTGGTTGAATATACCTTTCCTAGATTTAGCAAAATTTCAAACCATAAAAGGCCCTTATGTGCTTTTATATTTTAAATCAAGTCTTTCATGTTATAAACTTTAAAACTCAGGCTCATCAAAGTGAGGTGATTTGCCCAAGCATACCTTCCCACACAAGGCTTAATACTGACACCCACTTTAGTACAATAAAAAAAAGGTAGTGTTAAGAGCACATACCTGGAAATTCCCTAAAACATAGGTTGTCGAACGCTGACTCTGCCACCTCCTAGCTATTGATGTGTGCTGTGGTCTGGATATTTGATTCCTCCAAATCTCATGTTGAAATTCGATGCCCAGTTGGAGATGGGGCTTAATGGGAGGTGTTTGAGTCTTGGGACCAGATCCTTCATGAATAGATTAATGTCCTCCCTGGCGGAGAAGAGTGAGGGAGTTCTTGCTCTATTCATTCCCGGGGGGTTCCCTAGAGAGCTGATTGTTGAAAAGAGCCTGGTACCTTCCGGCTGTCTCTTGCTTCTGCTCTCACCATGTGATCTCTGCACGCTGGCTCCCTTTCACCTTCTCCCCTCCACCAGGAGTGGAAGCATCATGAGGCCTCTCCGGAAGCCAGGCAGATGTCAGTGCCATGTGTCCCATGCAGCCTGCAGAACCGAGAGCCAAATAACCCTCTTTTCTTTATAAATTACCCAGCCTCAGGTATTCCTGTATAGCAACGCATTGACTTAGACAAGGTATGCAGATATATACTTCTAAAGTTGCCTCTCCCACAAAAAGGAAATTTATGGCCAGGCACGGTGGCTCACACCGGTAATCCTAGCACTTTGGGAGGCTGAGGCAGGTGAATCATGAGATCAGGAGATCCAGACCATCCTAGCCAACATGGTGAAACCTCATCTCTCAGGAGGGGTTTCGGCTACTCAGGAGGCTGAGGCAGGAGAATCACATGAACCTGGGAGACAGAGGTTGCAGTGAGCTGAGATCACGCCACTGCAGTCCAGCCTGGCAACAGAGCAAGACTCCATCTATAAAAAAAAAAAAAAAAAAAAAAAGGAAAGAAAAAAAAAAGAAAGAAATTTGCTAACTTTTTGGCCCATCCATTATTGTTTGCCCTCTCCCAACATGCATGACACTTTCTTACCCTCTGCTCTTAGCAATGGCAGACAGCCAACATCCCAATAATAATAGTTCATGTTAACATTTTCTATGTACTATAGAAAAGTCGTCACTCCTCTCAAACATAATTAACTAGAATCAGTGTAACTGCGTGTGGTCCCAACATGCACTCTGGGTCTCCTTTGGCAAATGCTGCAGCACAGATGACAAAGTGCTTTACTCTCCATTATAAAAGAAGAAATGGAAATGAAGTCAGTAGGTGTCAGATCAGAAGTCAGTGGGTATCTCCATCCATGAAGATGTCCACGCAGACATTCTCTACCCGTGGACCTGAAGGAGAGCAGGCTGAGTGCCAGGGTAGAGTCGGTGTGAACAAGAGACCCAGGTTGGACCTGTCAGGTGATCCATGGCCCTGAGCGTCATTGGCGGCCTACCCTGGAGCTAAAACCAGGCTGTCCTGAAAGAGTTTGTGTAGTTGGGAAGTCAAAGGAAATGTTTCTGCTTTTCCAAGAGCGGCAAAGGTCCAAGATAAAAGAAAGAGTGTTGAGAGTTTGTTTCTGCAGATAAAAGGGAGAGAAATGACTGATAAAGATCAGACTAAGTAGGGTTTCACTACATATGTTAAAACATGGCAACTAACAATCTTAAAAGGTGTTCTGATCATTTCTACGTTTAGCCACTATGTCAAATAAGTTAGGGTATTATGAAACAACAAAAACTTTGTTCAAATAAGTTTCACTGTTCTCCACTGTATAACTGTGGAGTATAAATTTGTATTTGTGTGTTGTTTTTCTTGCCTATTTTTGGTGGATTGAGTGAAAGTTTTAGCTTTAAATAGTGGCAGGGCATGAAGGACTATATTAGGTATGAAAAATGAAGAATGCTGGGAACACGTGTGTGGGGTGAGGACTAGAAGTGAGGACATCTGGGCTGGCATTTTCCTGAACAAAAGGGACATAGATACCACATCCCATTTCGTTGTACAATTCTGAAGTCTTAAACCCCTTACTTCTAGGATGGACTTGTTTTCATTCCTTCTGATGACAGTTGTGAACCAGGTGGTTAAAAACCCAGCTTTGAGAAACAGTCTCATTGGGAGATCATGTTTCTTAAATTCACGTACGTCTTGAGGGAACATTGAAGCTTCTATAGCTGCAACTGTTATTCCTGCATCTTCTTGTCAATTCAAAGTAGGAATTTGGTATATTTGAGAGTATTAACCCGAAGGGCCACTGGGATGCGTTCCATGAGATGAAAGAAAAAATAAACCTCAAGTACATGTCAATAACTTTTCCTGTCGCTGCTGGTAGTCACCTGGAAACTCCCCGTAGTGTGTCTGCCATACTGTTCTGTGACCTACCCCGCCTCCCCAGGCACTGCCTCCAAACCTGCCTAGAGACTCAAGTTCATGCCAGCCTGACTCAGGCACAGACACACGTGGACACTTTAAAGTGAGGCAGGGCCGGGCGCGGTGGCTCAAGCCTGTAATCCCAGCACTTTGGGAGGCCGAGACGGGCGCATCATGAGGTCAGGAGATCGAGACCATCCTGGCTAAGACGGTGAAACCCCGTCTCTACTAAAAAAAATACAAAAAAAAAAAAAAAACTAGCCGGGCGAGGTGGCGGCGCCTGTACTCCCAGCTACTCGGGAGGCTGAGGCAGGAGAATGGCGTGAACCCGGGAGGCGGAGCTTGCAGTGAGCTGAGATCCGGCCACTGCACTCCAGCCTGGGCGACAGAGCAAGACTCCATCTTAAAAAAAAAACAAAAAAAAAAGTGAGGCAGCCGTAGCCCAATCTTCTTTGATTCATGCAACCACCATTCATTTAGACATTGATTTAATTATATTTTTCAACAATTGCATTAAAGCCCTTAGACTTATTCCATATACATTTTTGAAAAGCCATCTCTTCAACCTAATCATGAAATTTAGTTTAGCCAAATTTAATTCAGCCTGTCAAGGTCATCTTTCTACTTATTACCTACCCCACTCCCACGTGTGTGCCTTCTGTAGAATCAATATGCACACCACTTTGTTTTCCCTAAAATAAAAATGTGGAAGACACAGTCGGAAAAGGGTACTCCTCAAATTGAGTACCTTTTATTCACCTATGATTCAGCTTAACACTTGTACATTTAGTACATAGAGAAATATAAGGAATTTTCTCAAATTTCTGAATAACAAAGGAGCAGCAGTATATAAATAATAATACATTTCTGATGTCAGAAGTAAATAACTTATTATTTTCTCACTCAAATTTTCTAAAATGAATCAAACTACCTTAAGATATGCAATTTAAGATACATTTTGACCAGGCGTGGAGCCTCACACCTGTAATTCCAGCACTTTGAGAGACCAAGGCGGGCAGATTACCTGAGGTTAAGAGTTCGAGACCAGCATGGCCAACATGGTGAAACCCCATCTCTACTAAAAATACTACAATTAGCCAGGCATGATGGCACACATCTGTAATCTCAGCTACTCGGGAGGCTGAGGCAGGAGAATTGCTCGAACCTGGGAGGCGGAGGCTGCAGTGAGCCAAGATTACACCACTGCATTCCACCCTGGCCAACAGAGTGAGATTCTGTCTCAAAAAAAAAAAAAAAAAAAAGGTACATTTCATTCTGGATAAATTTTGTAAGTAATGTATTACTTAAATTTTAAGACTATAAGATCAAATTAGAGCAAATTTTCCCCCTGCCCCAAGATTTAAATTCCACATAGCAAGTGGGATTTCACCATTGCAGATCTGAGACACATATAAACATGAATTGGTAATAATTCTGACAGTATAGTCTGTCAAAAATTCTGACAAACTTTGACATTGCTAAGGTATGGAAATGTTGTTTCAGGTGTTCAGGAAACAGGTGTATTCAATCAGAAGAAAAGTGTGGCTTTTTAAAAATAGTGAATTAACAATAAGCATGCTTATTTAACCGCAATAGTTTCACAACGTAACATTACCTTGAAAATAACTTAAAATAAATATACTTATTAACTGAAAATTCTAAGGTTTTCAGAAAAAAAAAATATCAATAGCTGTTGGTCTAGGCTTAGACCAAGAAGGTCTAAGATGCTCTGGGGTGAGCAGACCTGATTAACACTTTCCGTTTGGATTTGTGCTGTGATTGGGCAAAAGGAATCCTTGTCATAGCAACCACTGTTTTCCTGCTAGTCCTAGAAGAAGAAACATACAGTTCTATGTTAACAGTTCTTATTTTATTCATCAAACAGTTTTGCCTTCTACCGCACTGTCTTCTTGTATTTTGTTCTTTTCCCTAACCCCTAACCCCTGCCTCATATGATTCAGCACTTAATTAAGCAGGGTATTATAATATTTTAAAGGGAAAGATCTTTATTTCTTTTGTTGTTTGTTTGTTTGTTGTTTTGTTTTGTTTTGTCAAGATGGAGTCTTGCTCTGCTGCCCAGGCTGGAGTGCAATGGCGCGATCTCAGCTCACTGCAGCCTTCGGCTCACTGCAACCTCCACCTCCCGGGTTCAAGACATTCTCCTGCCTCAGCCTCCCAAGTAGCTGGGACTACAGGCATGTGTCACCATGCTAGGGTAATTTTTGAATTTTAATAGAGACGGGAGTGTCTATGGCCATGTTGGCCAGGCTGGTCTAGAACTCCTGACCTCAAGTGATCCTCCTGCCTCAGCCTCCCAAAGTGCTGGGATTACAGGCGTGAGTCACTGCACCTGGCCAAGATCTTGATTTCAAATGACGTTTTAAGATTCCTTAAAGGAGGATGCCTATTATTTGCTGAGAGTCGGGAGAGATGAACTACTTTTGAGTATCTGCTTGGGGCATCCATTTGTCTTATCCTCAAATGTCTAACCCTAAAAATGAGTTGATTGATCTCAATTCCTACCAGAGCCTTTGATGCTTGCCTTTACTTAAAGTCTAAGTACGAGACATGCAAAATTAGACTAGATTACATAATTCTTTTGATATCAGATGATTTTTATATTTCAATATATAAAAATTAAATTGGAAGATTTTAAAATTAAAAGCAGTGAGAAACTTAGCAAAGCATAAAATTTTTAAAAATGGTTCTTTAAAAAGATCAAAGCTTTTCTCCTCAAAATAGAAATATGTGCTTCTCAGTACGAGGTGGGAAATCGGAGGCACTCTCCCTTATTGAATTAAGCAGGAGTAGGCTGCCATCAGGATGTTATCAGTCTGCAATTTGTCACACAATTTGTTATGTGACATTTTATAGACATCTCTTTTCTTTCAGCCATCACTTTTGGCTATCAACTGTCAAAGGGAAAGAGAATGATTTTTTTTAAAAAAAAGCTAATCGTCACAACCTTTATAGTGTCACTTTCCCTTAGATCCAGTAGCATTGTCTATAGCTGGGCTAGGAGGCAAGGGTTTGATTCAACTATTTTCTTAGATTTTCTCTTGTTCATGGCAATGTGGTGGGTGGCGGGGGGGGGGGTGCGGCAGAAATCTTAGCTAAATAAAGGATCTTTTTAAGGAAGAAAGAAAGCTGCCTGGAACGCAGAATTCCTTTTCAATTCCAACATGTTGCTAAGCTGGGTGTGGGACCAATGGGAGATGGGAAAATCCATAAAAATCAATCTAACAAACCATATGGCTTGCTTCAATCTAAAGCAATACAATAATGCCCCATGTATTTTCAGGAAAGTCTAGATTATCTTCTTAAGACTCAATCAAAGGTAAAGGTCTGCTTCAGAATATTTGAAATATGAGTGAATGGGAACGATGCCAGTTTGCCGGATTGGGGATGCTTTGCTGTCGGTGGGGGAGTCGATGATGACATTGGTATAAATTGTTTGGATGCATAGAAATGGGCAGAACTGGGATTTGAGTCAAGCTTCGCCTATTTCTTGATCCATTCTTCCAATGCTATTCAGTTTGCCTACTCAATGTAGGCAAAATTCAATGCTATTCAGCTTGCCTCCCTGTAACATGTGTTACAGGGATATTCTAATTAATTCCTCGTATGTCTCTTTGATAAGGTGCCTGACTCATGAGATCCTCATTCAGGATCTGCATTATTTTCATTAGAAATTTTTTTGCTTTTGATTTGCACTTTATAAGCCTATGGAATTCTCCTAATACTGTACTATCAAGTTGAACAAATGACTTAGTCTTAGAAAAAAGACGCACTTGAAAATACTTAGATGAGTTCTGTAATTATCCCTAAGCTTACAATATAAAAGTAAGGAACGCCATGAAAGTAGGTTGGCTGGGCACGGTGGCTCACACCTGTGATCCTAGCACTTTGGGAGGCTGAGGCAGGTGGATCATTTGAGGTCAGGAGTTCGAGACTAGCCTGGACAACATGGTGAAACCCCATCTCTACTAAAAATATGACATGGTGGCACATGCCTGTAATTTCAGCTACTCAGGAGGCTGAGGCAGGAGAATCACTTGAACCCAGGAGGCAGAGGTTGCAGTGGGTCAAGATCGCACCATCACATTCCAGCCTGGGCAACAGAGCAAGACCCCACCTTAAAAAAAAAAAAAAAAAAAAAAAGGTTCTGGACCAATATTAAATCACATGACCATTTAAAGCAAATAATTAAATGAGTGATTCACCAACTTTGAGACTTTGGAATAATATCAGAAGGAATCATTTACCAGGTGATCAACTTCTAATCAGTAAAGTATTTAGGGAAAATTGATAAGTATTTTGAACAGCTTACATTGTAAAGTCTCAAAAGGAAAATTGCTGGTTTCCTTGGAAGACATATAGTCCTCTTTTTTCAGGAAATTTTTCCAGATATCAGGACATTTGGTCTAATTAAAATGAAAGCTTTGCATATTCTCATAAAAAATTATCAACAGCCTCATGTTCATTTGTTTCTTTACTATTCGTGGTAATAATTTCTCTTTATTTCTAGAAATGATGTTGAATGTGTTCTGGCCTCAGCATGGATAAATGGATGCCGTGGGTAATTTGGCTGCTGAACACTAAGGAACATTTTCAGGCACTGTTAGGGATTCTGGGAGGTACTTGGTGTTCTTAGGAGCATGGACAGTCATGCCATTACTGTTGACTTGTGTGCCACCCACTCAGAGGCAGAAGGCTCTCTGAGCCAATTTCGAGAAACTAGTCAGAAAAGAGTTTCTAAACTCACAAAACAAACTACTTGGAGTTTTCCTGTGAATATTTCAAAGCAGCATGTTGACATATAGGAAAGATAGGTGAAGATGAATGTCAACCTGAATTAAGTCATTTGACTATAATTGAAAGGTGAAATCATTTGGCATTTATGAATACATCTTATTTTACCACAGTCAGAGACAGACAGATGCATTAATACATTGATCACTTAGGACAGTTTATCTAAAAAGAGTGCTACAAATGATCCCATTTCAAAATAAATAAGTAAATTCAAGTTAAAATCTGGTACATAACCTTAATATGATTGTATTTTTATTCTCATGTTTAAAATACATCTCTGTGAAAAAAAAAACTAACATCCTGCAATGTTTTCCTACTACTTAAACATCAATATGTCCTTTTTTGAATAATATATGAACTGTGAATATATTAATTTCAAAATAACTGTAGCAATGTATTGGCTTAAGTTATCTTTTGGGCAACTCCTCACATTAACTGAGATAAAATTCAATCCTCTAGTTTCATCCATGGTCTTGGTGCTTAAATTCAGGTCTACAAAAATAAAATGACCTACATAGAATTCTTGGCCAACACTGGGGAAAGGATTTTGTCTCTGCTGCTCTTCAAAATGGGATGCCTGGTAATCAAAACAATTCAAGCAGAGTTATAAGACAACAGGCACAAAGGCATGTTCATACCCATGCAGGATTAAACTCCTTAGGACCCTCTTTCAAAAGTTAAATTACCCAGTCTATTCTCTTATGCATGTTGAGAACACAGTCTGCTCTGACTTAGAGAAAAGTGAGATGTCTGATAATCCGAAGACATTCAAGCAGAATTGGCCAGGCGTGGTGCTCACGTCTGTAATCCCAGCACTTTGGGAGGTCGAGGCAGGAGGATCACGAGGTCAGGAGTTTGAGACCAGCCTGACCAACATGGTAAAACTCCGACTCTACTAAAAGTACAAAATTTAGCCAGGCGTGGTGGCTCACACCTGTAATCCCAAGCTACTCAGGAGGCTGAGGCAGCAGAATCACTTGAACCCAGGAGGTGGAGGTTGTAGTGAGCCGAGATCGCGCCACTGCCCTCTAGCCTGGGCAACAGAGTGAGATTCCCTCTCAAAAAAAAAAAAAAAAGGAAAAGAAAAAAAAAGAAATTCAAGCAGAATTAAAAGACTATAGATCCGAAGTCATGCTGTTAACAGCCCTTCCACAAACAATCAACACAGTCTATTGCCATATGTGTTTTGGCAGTGGAGGCTACTCTAACCCGTAAGTAAAACAAATCCATTGTTGTCACAAATTAGGACACATATGAAGTTGCTTTTTATATGAAACTTTGACAAAAGTAAATACAACCCCCTAGCACCTATTGAAAATCATGTGATCCCCCTTCATGTTCGGAGAGTTCTTTGCTCCATGGACCATCTGCTAAGGCTCATGACCATGTTATGGTCAGTTCTCATAGTCTCATCCCTGGTTCAATTCCAAGTGAAGAGAATACTTGAAATACTGTTTTCTAGTAGCATGCAAAGACTCTAGGAATTTGATGCTTTCCAGAATAATCTGTGCTTGTTATGTAAGTACAATCAAGGACACTTTTTCAGAGCAGAACAAAAGAGATTAGATTCGCTTTAGTTTGAACTGTCTAAAGAGAGTTCTCAGTCGTGGATTTGTTAATGGACTTAGCACAAATAATGGAAATAGAATCATGCATTTTTATTAGTCATCCAAGAAGCCTTTCGGTTTCAGGTTCTTCTTGAGAGCTCAGTCACTGGGGTTCTTCTTTTAACGACTTGGAAAATGTCTTGCTTAATTAGGAAGTTAGTCATTTCACATTTTGACATCGAAAACAATGGGAAGTTGAAAAACCTCACAAATTACATTTATAAGTAACAGGATACATCACTTTAAAGATGAAAACCTGAAGGATTTGTGGCGCCTTTCTTTGTTCTTGTTAATCCTATTTTACTTTTTGAGTGTTAGATGTTCTGTAAATATTGGCATTTGAATTCAAACAATAGATGTTGATAACTAGTTCTGCAACTTGGTACAAAAACATTATTACGGTATATCAGCAGATTTTGTATTCTGAGAGTTAACCTTCTGTATTTGATGTTGTCTTTGTCAATCACTATTATTCTAGTCCAAATACTGTCTTCCCCATTCAGTTGTAAAACCTTAAGCAGTTTTAAGCACAGCGTCGCCTGGTTTCAAAAGGAATGACGAAGTTGAATTTGGGAAAGGTCCTTATAATCCGCATTTTCTGGAGGTTGTTTATCTCTTCTGGTTTTAGAAGTTGCCTCAGTCTCAGTCACACACATCCCCTGAGGCTTTTCTTTTCCATTTATTTTGTCCATTTAAGGTTAACATATTAGGAGTTTTGCTACCGAGAGATGAAAATAAATATGTTTGAAGGAGCTTTCCCAAAGCTCCTGTGCTGACCACTGCCCTCTGCCCTGACCTCATTGGTATCCCTCAATATAGGCGGTCCTAAGGCGACCAAGTTGAGTTTTTAGAAATATGCCACATTTTTCTGTGTAATTCTGGAGAAAAACAAAACAACCAAGTAAAACAGAAATGCGCCTGTTTAGTTGCATACACTGAAAAATAGGAGATAAAATTTATCATCATAAAATTTCCCTCCATCATTTTTCAGAGTCTGTTGGCCTATGACATGTCACTGTGAAGTTCCCCGTAACCCTGTGGAAACTCAGTTCTGGCCTGGCCACACTAAGCATGGCTCCTGCCCTGCTCCCGACACTGCAACGATGCCTCGGGCAGACGGGCAAGGATATGACACTGAACACAGACTACACAAAAATTAAACACCACATAGCAAGGATATCATCTATATTGTTTTCAGCTTAGAGCTCTAAAAACATATATTGAGGTGATTATCAGTACTGTGATTTTGCCCATTTTAAATGTTCATTAATTTAGCATTTATTGAGTCCTAAGGTATTAGTAATTCAATCTAGGCAAATATATGTATGTGTGTGTGTACATATACATGTGTATATAGCAAAATGAGGATTACATTATACATATATATATCTATATATAAAATCTTGCTTTATAATTATATTTCATAGGACTTAAGTATATTTTTAATGTTATTTTATTTCATCATTTTCCCCCCACTGGGAGAGAAGTACCATTATATTTAGCTAAAATTCACATTTTGATTTTATTATTATAATTTTACCTCAGTAATGAACAAAGTCAGGCTTTCCATAAGAGGTGAATCAGATAGCCACATTGAAAGAAAATAATAGTTGTCGAATTGAGCAGAGGAAATGGTCAGAAAGGAGAAGAGGGTGAGAACCTTGGCAGACAAAGGCAAGAAAGCCAGGAAGCTCATTTGCTGCTCTTTTTAGAGACTGAAAAAACTATATTTATGAAAAGTCTTTCATGACAGGTGATCATGCCAATGATTTCTTTTCAAAGTTATCCTCATTCATCCAAAAGGAATAAATAAAAGTCTTGAAAATGGTCAGATGTTGCAGTACTAATGCTCCTGGAAGCCGTGAGTGTGTCGTGCTGGGGGAGATTCTCGTGGATCCTGAACAACAGGCCCACTCAGGAGCAAAGGCCAAGTGGCCGGGGTCAGACGGCTCTTGCAGGGAGCTCTGAGACTTAGGAGATTTGCTTCCTTATCAGCATGTGTTTCCTCTTTGGTCTCAGAGTATGGATAAATAGGAAACTCCATAAATGGACTAAGAGAATATACCAGAGAAAGAACTAAGTCATCTCACATGTTGTAAAACGATACATAATATTTAAAACATTTTTCTGAGACAAGCCCTTGCTGCCAACCATATCTAGTGAATTAATCTCAATTGCTATGCATCCAGCATTTCACTGGGAAAAATCAGTGTTCAATACTAATGCAGAAATGGGTTTTGTAGTAACCATCTATTTCCTGTGTCTTAAAAAAAGAGACAGATGAATCTCATCTTTCTTGACAGTGCCCTCAAAATATGTGTTACTTTCATTACATATTCCCGGTAGTAAATAGACCAGCACATGTAAGGCAATGATTTTAAAGTGCCAGGGTAACTTTTAAAACTCCAGAAGAGTACACTTAACAGATAGTCATATCAGGCTTAGAGAACAACAACCATTTGTATAAATATTTGTAAAAGAAATTTAATTTTTTAAAAAGAAAACTCAATCAGGCACAGTGGCTCACACCTGTAATTCCAGGGGGAAGGATGGCTTGAGTCCGGGAGATTAAGGCTGCAGTGAGCTATGATCACACCAGCTGCACTCCAGCCTGGGTAACAGAGCACAACCCTCTCTCTCTGAAAAAGAAACAAACAGGCCAGACAAGGTGACTCACGCCTGTAATCCCAGCACTTTGGGAGTCCGAATCAGGTGGATCAAGAGGTCAAGAGTTCAAGACTAGCCTGGCCAATATAGTGAAACCCCATCTCCACTAAAAATACAAAAAATGAGCTGGGTATGGTGGCATGTGCCTGTAATCCCAGCTACTCAGGAGGCTGAGGCAGGGGAATTGCTTGAACCCAGGAGATGGAGGTTGCAGTGAGCCAAGATCACACCACTGCACTCCAGCCTGGGTGACAGTGAGGGACTCCGTCTCAAAAAAAAAAAAAAAAGAAAATAAAAGAAAATAAAATAAAAAGAAAAAGAAACAAACAAGCACAAAACTTCTCCATTTTCATCCATTAATGCTCACCATAAAACAAAAGCATAAAAACAGAATATGATCTGTTTTATGATCATAGGACCAATAATTAAAGTTTAACATGAAGAAAATTATCAATTCTTCCTACCTTATTAAACACTGATTTAAATAAAACTAATGATAATGTGATATTAACTTACAGGTACATCAAAAGCAAGACACGCTTTCATGATATTTTCTTCACATGCTAGCGAACAAATTATGCACCGTTTTTTTTCTACAGGAAAACTGAAGACTTTAATAACAAACTCTCCAAGGTCAAAATGAACACAGGTATGCTGTCTGTTAGTTTTCAACTCTTTGAGCCTTGCTCTCTAAAAATCATGTTGGCCCTCAATCATTAGCTTAGCACTCCACTGATCCTAGGTGTGATTCTGAGTTTCTGATTAGATACGTAGCGTAGATTCATTACTTTCTCTCTTTGTATTTGTACTCCACTCTTATGGCCACCAAACATAGAATTTTCTGTTCTGTTACTTGCTCCTACTCCCTTTGTCTCTAATCACATGTTAAAACGAACTCCTCTAAACAATTGGAAGAGGTAGTATGTCATTTGTTTGTGTACTTTTGAAATCTCTCACTTAAAAATAGGCTAAATTCAAAGGCACGTTGCTCTAGTAGAAACTACTTAAACGTATCTGTTTTATAAACTATTTATGTTGAAGAAGTCAGCAGAGAGAGTGCCAAAGTTTTATACAAAGTCAGCTTAATTAACCTATAGTCACAATTCACATAGTGTTATAAGCATTATATGTGTAGATGTGAGAATAGTATCTCCAACTAGCTTAACAACTGTGCCTCTAAACTGTATTGTATACATTTTAACTGTAAAAGTGTTCATGATACAGACTTTGTACATATGAACTTTTTTCCACAGTAGACATAATTTGGCTTATAATTTTGCCTTCCCCCCTCCTTGAAATATACAATATTAAGTAATTCAAGAAACAACTTTCTCATTGAGATTTTGTAACTTGTGTTGAAATTTCCTATCCACAAGAGATCACTGGAAAGTTGTTGGAGCCGTCACCCCATGGCAGAGTAGAAAGGATGGCCCAAGATATTCTCTTATGTCCAGCTGGTTGCCTTTTTGAGGTCTCTTGTTGCATCAAAGTGCCTACAGGAGGATTATCCAACCACTGGCGAGGACCAATACCTAATCCCCAGGTTGAGTGCAGAGCCTTGTGCCATGTGCCATGTACCATAGTGGCCTCAGAGAAGGCTGTGTGGGCAGGCCCCTGAGGATGCTGTCACCTTGCAGACAAGTGGACAACAGGCAAGATGAGGATACTGGAGACAGTCAAAACACACAAGGAAGGCTCAGCAATCAAGAGAAGTTGTAACCCTGCAAATGCACCACACAAGGGCATCTTGATGATTGGAGATGCCAGAATTAGACATGGGGAATGAAGTAGAAAATAGTACTAGGTAAAGGAGACAAAAGAAAGCAAATAGAATGTAGAGCCCACAGCTGGATTAGCATCAGCCACGTTTTGGAGCTACAGAGTCACTCCAGCAGAAGTTTCACATGAGGAAGTGATCTTTCCTGATCCTTCCAAGACATCTCCCTGTAGACGTAAGTGGATCATAACTTCCCAGTATTCCTCATTTTACTGAGTGCCCATTTTCCTATCTATTATAACCCTATTATGACAGAGATATGCATACATGATATACTGAATATACTGAATATACTGTGTTCATGTGCAGTACATTCAATAATTGACCTTCCTATTCATATAATTCAATCCCTCATAGCAAAGTAAGCACATAAAAATTTGCCAATTTGTTTCAGTCACTAAGGTACTTGAGCCAAGTTACTGTTTAGCAGCACAAATGTAACCCTCTAAAGTATCTTCTCATTTCTAAGGAGTGAGCTTGACTCTGGATGGGATGCAGTTTGCATAGGGTTATTTCGCTTATGTGGATGAACTTCCACTTATGTACAATGATTGGCAAATATGGTATTCAAACCTGTGCATAAAATTGATCAAAAGTGACTGAAAACTTTTGCTCAAAATTCCAAAATAATAATTATAATGTTTTTACAAAAACATACCACTTTTAAATATATATGTATATGTATACACACATATATTGCCTTTGAAATTTGAAAGCATTGTTACTGTGTTTACAAAATGAAGTAGGAATTTGTTCCTAAAGAGCTAGTAAAAAAACTGGCCTGCATTATCTATCTTCAGATAGGCAGATGATAGATAGATAGATAGATAGATAGATAGATAGATAGATAGACAGACAGACAGACAGACAGACAGAGATGAATAAAGTGGCCCCACAAGTTATTTTTCTAGTCCCCAAAATAGCTTCTAGTTCTTCTTCTTTTTTGTCTATCTTTCTATCTATTGATAGAAAATATCGATAAATAGATAATGCAGATAATATATGGATAGATAACGCAAATAGATTATATAGATAAGATGATACAGGCCAGTCTTATTGATATCAATATTCATTTAAACAAGAATATATCTTTCTTGATTCATATATCTATCCAATATATCAATTATTAAAAAGATATATTCCTATTTAAATCTTCATGTGTCAGTCACTACGGTTAAAAAGCGTTCTTTTAAGTTAAGTATTTGCTTTTAATCAGTACATAATAAACTAGCCATGGGGAATGCGGTTAATTTTTCATACTAAAGTGTTTAAACAATGTAGAAAAAATATACAAAACATGTTATATGTCCACTTTTAGAATTTTTAACCCATTACTTTCTTAGGCATATCTTAGCTATCAAAGAAAGGAGAGAAGGAAAGACATCAAATAATTCTCCATGTATAATTTACCCATATGAGTGGTTTCCAGCAGTAGGAACAGCTTCCAGGAATCTTGCAGCTCAGGGGAAGAGTAGCCCAGCCAGGCTGTAGGTCATTAATGAGGACCAAAGGCAAAACCAGCATTAGGATTCTTTAGGATAAACCGACATATGAAAGGTAGCATCCTCGTTTTAAGATCTTAAAAATATCTTCAAGGAGTATCAGAAAGTATCAATACATAAGGAAGTAGAAACAGAATATAATAGATTATTCTGTTCCAGCAATTTTACAAATGCCTCGAGTTTTAGAATTCAGCTCTTTATTAAACTTTATTAAAGACAGAGTCTCCATTTATTTCATCTAGGACTTGGAGCTTCCTAAAGTACATAAATTGGCAAAGATTCCCAAACTTTCTTGGTTTACAGTGACCTTTAATGTCTCAGTAATTTTTTCATTGTGCTCCTAGGCCAAAAATACGTAACACTTCTATTTATTAAGTAGTTAGGTGCTAACAACTTAATAACTTAATAATTACTTTAGAAATATTTTGTTCTAACAACTTAGAAGCCATTTGACAAAATAATACACATAAATTGAAAGAAAATAGTTTTATTTCCTTCTTTATAACACAAATTACTTACTAATAATATGTGTGTGCCTGTTGCACACTGAAAAATTTCTCAGACCTCAGAATTAGATTGTTCATGGCCACTCTCATTTACTGATCTAAAATGTTTTATAGGCCAGACAGGCACAGTGGCTCACGCCTGTAATTCCAGCATTTTGGGAGGCTGAGCCAGGAGGATTGCTTGACTGCAGATGTTGGAGACAAGCCTGGGCAACATAGTGAGACCCTATCTCTATAAAATTTTTAAAAATTAGCTGGGTGTGGTGGCATGTGCCTGTAATCCCAGCGATGAGGGAAGTTGAGGTAGGAGGATCAGCTTGAGCCCCGTGAGCTCCGAGTGCGTCACTGCCCTCGAGCCTGGGCAACAGAGCAAGACCCTGTCTCTAAACATAAATAAATAAAATGTTCTTCAGAGGGTACTTGCGTTTTATCACAGCAACTATCAAAATCCCAGTTTTTTAAAAATATGATGTCATCAAAAGGAATACAGCACATCTATTACGCTGAAACCGTGCACTGCCCCAAGCAAGCAATTCCTGGAGCGTCTAACAGTTAGCACTATGTTTTCCTCAAAACAGGAAATGTCCCCCAACACCCTTGCGGATTCACGGCGCAGCCCAGGGCGTCTCAGCCGAGTGTCCAACAGTTAACACTGTGTTTTCCTTAAAAACAGGAAGTGTCCCCCAACACCCTTGCGGATTCACGGCGCAGCCCAGGGCATCTCAGCCGAGTGTCCAACAGTTAACAGTGTTTTCCTCAAAACAGGAAGTGTCCCCCAACACCCTTGTGGATTCACGGCGCAGCCCAGGGCGTCTCAGCCGAGTGTCCAACAGTTAGCACTGTGTTTTCCGTAAAACAGGAAGTGTCCCCCAACACCCTTGCGCATTCACAGCACAGCCCAGGGCATCTCAGCCGAGTGTCCAACAGCTAGCACTGTGTTTTCCTTAAAACAGGAAGCGTCCCCCAACACCCTTGGGAATTCACGGCGCAGCCCAGGGCGTCTCAGCCGAGGGTCCAACAGTTAGCACTGTGTTTTCCTCAAAACAGGAAGTGTCCCCCAACACCCTTGGGAATTCACAGCGCAGCCCACGGTATCTCAGCCGAGGGTCCAACAGTTAGCACTGTGTTTTCCTTAAAAACAGGAAGTGTCCCCCAACACCCTTGCGGATTTACGGCGCAGCCCAGGGCATCTCAGCCCACAGGGTGGACACCAGAGGTTTAACCTGTGACCCTGGATCTTCTCATTCTGGAATTTTCTCTTTTCACCTATGTGCTTGTTAGATGTTCAGAATTAATAGAACTAGGAAATAAAATCACTTTTAGAGTGATGTCCGTTTTCACTTTCAACACCTTTGACTACACAACCATTTTAACCAGTTCACAGCTCCTGGAAGCAATAACATTTCCTCCATCTTATCAGACACCCTTGTCTCTAAGCACTTTCAGTTTGCTGAGTTTGCTGAAATCCTTTTGGAACCTGTCCTGAAGGAATCTTCAGTTGTTTCTACCATTTGTGTCACTTTCTTTGGGTTCTTAATTATAATGTTTGATTTATTTACTTCATTTTCTTTTAATATTCTTTCAAGTTGGTTTTCTGGTTTAATGATTTTCTACATTAAGAAATTGTTACTTTAAACATATACTTTTAAAAAGTGAAGTTTTGATATAAGAATTACTCCACTGATTTTAAGTTCTATTAATCTTACTATTTACAAATTTTATAAAAAATTCATTTGAATTATCCTTCCAAGCATCTTTACTCATCTAAATTCTGTCATGTCCAATAAACAAACTTGATACTTTCCCTATGAAAATAAAGAAAAAGGAAAAATGGACATGTCACAATATATCATGATTATGTTACTATATCGGTGGTTATATTGTCTTTTTTTTTATAACTTTCAAAAAGATTTAATTTAATTTGGTTTTACTTAATAAGCAGAATGAGGAGAATGAGCAAAACTATTTATTGCACATACCATATTACAGAGGAATGTAAGAGTGGAATTTGAATCTGGTCATAAATAGAACATTGGCCTTCCAATTTTAAAAGACTTCTCTTCCAAATTTAGAAGTCTAAACTTCTCATAGCACATTAAAATGACTGATGAACTTACACAGATTTTATTTCACATTATGACTTGCATAAGTTTAAATATATGAATCATAGTACACATATTGTTAAAAGTATAAAAGCAATAAATGAGGCCAGGTGTGGTGGCTCATGCTTGTAATGGGAGGTCGAGGTGAAAAGAGCACTTGAGCCAGGGAGTTTGAGACCAGCCTGGGGAACATGCAAGACCACGTCTCTACAAAAAGTTAAAACGTGAGCCAGTGTGTGCCTGTGGTCCTAGCTACTCAGGAGACTGAGGCAGGAGGATTGATTGAGCCCAGGAGGTTGAGACGGCAATGAGCTATGATGCACTCCAGCCTGGGGGATGGAGCAAGACCCAGCTCTAAAAATAAAAATTTGAAAAGTAAAAGCAATATACTCCTTTCTTTAAACATGGTCATTTCAATACCATATATAGCAATACTTTTATTTTAATAAGGCTAGTTATTTGCATAACTAACAATAACCACAGGAAGAATGGACTTTCCATAATGCCATGTGTTCCTCTGTGAATCCTCAAAAATATATCATACCTGTGTCACTAATAATTTTTACTGCAAGAATTATTCAAGCTCTCTTTGGGAATTATAACAGCTAGAAGATGGTAAAACTTAAATGATATTAACTTAAAAGTGTGTTGTACCGTAGCCCTTAATCCTGACATAGAGCTGATCCTTGACTCTGAAAGCCAGCTCCAATGCCTATAGATTTAGTATAAATTGAATTTAAATGGTATAAACAAGATTGAGTTCTGTGCCTGAGTTTTCACAAAGAAAACCATAAAATGTTAAGTATTAAGTCTTCCATGCTTTCACTAAAACAGTGACACCAATTTCTAAGACAGATCCCTGATCTTCCTTTGTTTTGCTTCATTTTGTTTGTTTTAGTTTGAGGGTGGTGTGAAATTGGCAGGTGCATTCCATGGTTACTAATTCTAACTGTTCATCTTTCTCATGGATGTCTGGCACATTTCACTTAAAATGCATGATACTGCACGTGCTTTTCCCGTTGCCTTGGCCTCTGCTATATCATTTTTTTTGCTTCCAGATAGCGGTGGGTGTGCTCGCAAACGTGCCGCCATGTCTGTTACGCTAACATCTGTGAAGAGAGTGCAAAGTTCTCCAAACCTATTGGCTGCAGGTATAATATCACTAACTCACAGAATGTCGCACTTGAATGGCTTCTAGCTCTTCTGACTGTTTTTGTTCTAAACATAAAAAGCAAAGGAAAATGAGATCTTGTAGGAAACATTTCAAATGTATAATTAAAAACAACAGTCACTTGCCAAAAATAGTTTGAGTAACCGCAAGTGTTAATAACTATTTAAGTTTTTGTTATCTCATGAACTTAAGTAACATAATATTTCATTAAGATAACTCAGAGGTTTTTCGGGGTTTTTTTTTAACCTAAAAACTGTTGGGGTAGGAGTACAAGGGTACAGGATGAAAAAGGGATTTGTAGGAAACTGAATCTTCATTAACTGGATTCTTTGTCAAAGGTTACGAACAGAATGATAGAACATTAGTTTTGAAAGACACCTTTGCTTTCCTTTAATCCAGTCAGCAAAGACCTTCTAATATATATATTTAAACATAACAAAATCTTGACTAATTAAGATTAACATGCGCCCACAGATAGGAAGTCACTGGGGACGCGAGATTTCAGCATCCACTCAGGTGGTCTCTTTATAATAAATCTCTGTTGTGACTACCTAAGGCACAGTACCAAAGTTAGGCACAGTACCTAAGTTAGGCACAGTCTGCACTGGGAGGGGGTGCAGCTGTTAGAAGGTCGGAGGGAGGCCAGCAAGCCCAGTGCCTCCAGACCCTGAAATAGACCCACACCTGTTGGTGACTGGTTGGTTGGTTGGCTGGTTGGTTAGTTGCAGTTTGGGGATTGCTTGTCTTTTATTTATAAGATTAATGGATCTTACAGCAGAAGTGAGAAAGGGATGGGGAGTCTTTAAATAATTTTAATTCTCACTACGCATATCACAGTCTTCTACACACATACATCTAGCAGTTGATTAAATACTCACGGTGGTCTTCGCTTTACAGTCACTTAATTCTAAACTACTGAGTTTCTCTAGAGAAAAAAAAACAAAAACAAAAACGGACTTTCATATGGAGAATCCCACTTCCATCACCACCTCTAATCCACAATGGATTTCAACGTCCAAGTTTAAATGCCCGGCTAGTGAGTTCAGTTATATATTAAGTTAAAAGAAAATGCACAAGGTTTATAGTATGACCTCATTTTGGTTAAAAAACATCTTTCTACAAATCTCTATTTGTATGTATTGGCTCATGCATGTATAAACACAAAAAGGTGTTAGAAAAACTACAGATGTGTTTACATTGGATACTATGGGAAACAGGAAGGAAGGCAAGTAAGACAATAAATGTTAAGAGTTCAGGGCCATCGTGTAATTGGAATGCCAATACCCTGAATGTCATCGACATTTCAACCAAATAGGATCTCCGCCCAGCCTACTCAGACGTGAACCTTGCTGCATATGCCAGGGCATGGCACACTGCTTCGACAGTGCCAATGTGGAGAGTTATCTGAATACACGCAATTTCATATAACTCGACTTAATAGAAAAGATTTAACGCTTCAAAATTACAACAGCAAAAAAAATAATAATAATTCACACTTCAAGAATATGAAATAATCTTCAGTAATAACAATGTAGCTTTCGGTTATTTTAAGTTTTCTATCACTAGGAGTAAGGTTTCTAGAGAATGAAGTCCACTGAATTTTGGACATAATTGTTTAAAAACAGCCTTTTTTGTGTCAATTAGACATAAAGTAAGTTTTTTTTTTTGTTTTTGTTTTTTTTTTTTTTTTTTTTGAGATGAGCAGGGTCTTGCTCTGTGTTCCAGGCTGCAGTGCAGTGGCACGATCTCGGCTCACTGCAACCTCTGCCTCCCAGGTTCAAGCATTCTCCTGCCTTAGGCTCCTGAGTAGCTGGGATTACAGGTGTCTGCCACCATGCCTGGCTAATTTTTGTATTTTTTTAGTAGAGACCTGGTTTCACCATGTTGGCCAGGCTGGTCTCGAACTCCTGACCTCAAGTGATCTGCCCACCTTGGCCTCCCAAAGTGCTGGGATTACAAGCATGAGCCACCACACCTGGCCCCCTTTTTCAAAGAAGTTTCCATTACATTTTTGAATAAAGAAGTCAGCATTAATATGCACAACTGCATTCTATGTAGCTTTCATAAGAACTTATATGATACAGTGTCTTTATGTGAATCAAAAGGGAATTGATAAATATTTATTGCCTTTGATATTGTTAAAATACAACAATTTTGTAATTTGTTACAAAAGGCCGGGGACCTTTATGTAAAACCTCCACAAAAGGTCCCCGGCCATTTTCACTCCCTTCTCAGATCAGAGAGTCAATCTGAGTCATCACCTCTTTGTCCCTGAGTCATTCTGTCTTTCTCTTTTCCTTTTATAAGAAGTAAATTCCCACTGGACAATCCATCAGAGCACACATGGATATTTTAAACCTATGCTAGAACCAAGACAATGACTATTGAGAAACAATGAAAAACATTTTATTTCACCAAAACCACTTGGCAGCCTAAAGGAACGCTGGCAAGAGTGGCCTGTTGCAGTATGGGGACCACTCTGCCAAGAGGCAGGGTCTTGTCAATACCACCTGCATGTTTTATGCCCTTAAGAAAATTAGTCTGTCTAGATCTCATTTCCTTTTTTTCAAAAGAAAAAATGTTTGTCATTTTCTTACCTCTCTGAAAGCTTAATCGTTTCCCAGGCTCACAAGGATTTGTCAGAATAAATGAGAGTAAATGAAGAAAATAAATGAAAAGAGTTATACTTGTACATAGAAACACAGTAGGCACTCAATTAGTTGACTTGAATTTAATCAACATTTCAAAATAGTTCTTGAAAAACACTTGAGTCTTCTAAAGAAATGAGTTATAGGCATCAAAATAATTTTCAAGAAAAGTATAAGTGATAGTGTCAGTATAGCACATCAGTTAAAAGGGATTTAAATAAAACCTGAGAGGCGAGGCTATGCTGCGACACGTACCACAAACACAGCTACATAAAAGCTGTCATGTTAGAATCATAACAGTGGAAAGGGCCATTGAGGGCATTCAGTTCCACCCCTGACATGGAACCAGGAATGTCTTGCACACAATTCCAGACAGATAATCACTAGTTTGCGCCTCGATACAAGGAAAAGTGCTGGTAAGAGCATGTGGAGGTCTTCATTCTTCAAGACCCTATTTGTTAAAATATTCACATGCAAAACAGCCAGGAAAGGGAAAAACGTACACCATTTAGTCATTAGTGGATTATCAGTGAAGCAGTGACTATCTACTAAAGAACACTAAACATGAAGGACTCAGGCCCCTAGTCCTAGCTTTGTGTGTTTTTTTAACAAGTGAATGTGCATCAAGAATGTTGCAGATTTGGGGGAAAACCATTTTCCCCACACATCTGCTAAGCCATTTACCTGACCGACTCTTTTTTTTTTTTTTTCCTAACCTATGCTCTCTTTACTTGACATGGATCCATGATACTTTCTATTACCTGCCCCAAAGAACAGGTGTCCTCCCTGTCCTAGGCTTTCCTGCAGGGATAAAATAAAAGCAGAGCTATGCTAAACAGTGTCCATATAGGAGACTGTAATAAAGAGCAAATCAGGACTGGGTGTTCCAAGTATCTGTAATTGGATTTATTTTAAAGAAAGACAAATGATATGTACTTTAGTCTCCTTGAAAGACCACCCACTTCAAGGCAGGCTTTAATCATCCACATAAGCTTTATTAAAATATTGGTTCATCCTGAAGTTCGAATTCATGGCCATTTTCTCCTTTCTCTTAATTCTGCACACACGTGTCCACTGTGTGATGCAAGGCCCTTAGCACAGCCCACCACTCTTACTGTAATGTTTCCAGTGGCACAGGGACAGATTCATTTGGAAATCCCTGGGCCCAGTGTCCCAGGAAGAGACCCACAGTTGAGCCTGGAGTGACTGTCCTCTGATTCTCATGCTTACCGTTTCCTGGGGCTCCATCGTCTTCAACACGGTGACCAGCGTGAAGAAACAGAGCCTGCCCCCTACAGACTATTAGAGGGAGTTTATTTCCAGTGTCCTTCAGACCTGCCCAGTACACCCTCTTCTTTCTCACCACACCCGCACCCCTTGCACCTCCAAGCCTCTGGCTCCCATTACCTCGTCCCCAGCACATACCGCACGCCTTCTTTTTTATCTCAGTTTTACCAAACCAAGCATAAAAGAAACTCTCTATACTCAAGAAAATAATCAGAATATAATCATTGTTATTAATGCTGCTTCTCTTCTCATAAAGGAGCTTTGGGCGATTTTATTGCCTCTTCCCCAATCCCAAAATTTATTTTTCATTGTCCTTTCCCAAATCCCAAAATTTGTTCATTGTCCACAGTGAATGGCAGCCTCGTGGTTGTTAAATCTCTCTCCTGAGTGCCCCAAAACAGAATTCTGATGATTGCTCTATATTGCCAAACTGTGTTTTTCTTTATCTTCATCATATAACTGGTAAAGAATTTCAATCATTTCTGCTTCCATCAAATCCTAGAAGGAGGGCCAGGCCCAGTGGCACACACTTGTAGCCCCAGCTAACCAAAAGACTGAGTCTATAGGATCTCTTGAGCCCACTATTTCAAGGACAGCCTGGACAAAATAGCAAGACCACATCTTTAAAAAATAAAATAAAATTGTAAAAATTGTACAAATTCTAGAAGTAGGATCCAATAAGCATTTCATGCATAATTCATCAAAGTGATTTTTCTCTATGGTACCCATTTTATTACTCTAATTTTAAATTCATTGGAAATAAAATCCATACGGTTATCAATGATCATAAAGAATGGGAATTTATTAGTCTTCTCTGGCTCACCTGGGCTGGGATCATTCTAATATACTCTGTGCTGACTCACATTTGTGTTTCTTTCTTTGATTTGGAAAGAATCCATATCAAATATTTTATCTAAAAATCAGTTGCTTGCATTTCTCAACCCATTTTTATCATTCTAAATTCTTGTGTTTAAACTTGAAAATAACTATTCTGAAGCATTAAAAGAAAAACAAAGACTTTTTCAGCATGTAAAGTTCCTGTTTTATGAATTGAAATGAGAATCTAATAATGGTCCTGGGGACACGCAGAAGGAATCCAGGACTGGACAGCAGGTTGGGCTAAAAGCTTAATGAATCTCAGTAAAGTTGACCATGTGCTTTAATAAACCAGGCAACACAAGCTGATGACTTCAAATATACATGAGTTAAACGTGCCAACTGATTACCTCAAATTTGCATATAGAAGATTCTGGAATATGTAACTTCAATAAAATTGATAACAAATATATCACCGATAACTTGCCAACTGCCTTACCAAAAGCAATTTATTAGTACTGAAATGTATTTTCCACAGCTTACTAGCTGAAAGACAGTGGAACATATTGCAATAGCTCTTTCATATTTGAGTGTAAAATGACTTTTATATGGCAATAAGAAAAAAACTCAGTCTCGAGAATAATTTGAAAATGTCACATGATACGCTAGACAGGTCTACAGTTTCCTAAGGTTAAAAAAAAATGCAAACTACAGAGTACAGTTCTCTAACCCAGGAGTTAAATATGCTTATCAACAGCAGGGCATTGAAAGTTAAAGATCTGGTGGTTTGAGTTAGTGCTGTTTATAAACCAGATCTCTTTTGATCCTTTAATTTGATGTTTAGAAATTCACATATTCATCTTTGGCCATAATAAGATTAAAATGGCATGTTACAACATCATTGACAGGAAAAATTAGTGTTTGCCATATAGATTTTATATATTATAGATATTTAATGAATGACATTCTAATTGAAGTAAGAATAAATGTACAAGCCTCCCTTTGGCATGTTTGACATACCCAGATTTTAAAACTGAAATAATGTTTGCAAAAATAATGCATATAGTTCTTTGCCATGTTATTTTTACTGGGTTATTAATTTATTTCACCTTAGTCTTCATTTCAACATTTTTTTTTTCTTTCAGGCCGTGATTCTCAGTCACCAGACTCAGGTACAGAAAAAATATTCTGAATAACTATTACATTATTTGTGACTTTTAAAAAACATATTCGTAGCCACATGTGCTGACTTCATGTTAAATTTAAATTTCATATACTGTTATGCATATTAAATTACACCTCTATTAAGAACACTACAATTTTGGAAATAAAAATAAATTTTATAAAAAATGTTTAAGTGAACGTAGATATTTTTGTATCCAATTGTTTTCCCTTAATGAAAGCTTGGAGATCTTACAATGATGGCAATCAAGAGACACTGAACGGAGATGCTACATATTCCTCTCTTGCAGCAAAAGGTTTTAGAAGCGTTCGACCAAACCTACAAGATAAAAGATCACCAACTCAGGTAACCCTGCACACTCTTGTCTACTGTATTATTTTAAGGCATGATTATTATAAAGACCACTGCTTACAGCTTCTTTCTTAGTGTGCATATTTCAATACATGTTTTATTTTTAATATGTTTTTCCTTTTGTATTTAGTTTACTTGCCAGACTTGTATTTACAACATGGAGAACAAATTTTAACAAACAAGGGTTTGGTTTGGTTTTGTTTCTGATTAAGCTCGTAAAAGTATATCAGTTTCTAACATAATCTCTAGCATATATTCTAATTCTTTAAAAGCTGACAGCTGATGCTTTGGATTTAAACTGATGAGGTCAGCAATACATTATGTATTCAATGATTATGAGTATGCAACTATTATATTAACTAAAGGAGCTCTGTGTTGGAGATATTAGTAAAATTATGTCCCAAGCATGAAAATTGTTATAAAACAATGCTATTAAACAAACCATATATATATATATATATATATATATTTCAAAGTCTAATAAAAATATGCCAAGAGAACACATGTTCACTTTTAACATAATTTCCCAGAATGTAGGTGGAGCAAAGGTTATAATGTATTCTCTGGAAACACTTTTTTCCCCTAAGGGCAAACATTGATAATAAATGTAAGTGCATTCTAAAGGGAATGAAAATGATCACTCAATCTAGCTAACAAAATGGATAGCATAATCAGAAGGTGTGGCATTGCTTTACTTCTGTAAAGGCAAGGTTGACACTGGTTTCTTTCATGACTAACTTGGACTTTCTCTGTTTTTCTTTCAACTTTATTTCTCTCTCTGGATCCCATTGTCAATCCAGGCACCCCCTCCACCAGACAGAAAAGAGAGCTTTCATAGCTCTTTGATAACCAGTCACACAAAGGGTGTCATTTTAGACCAGTTAGTAACTAACACACAAATTCCCTCCAATACAGAGTACTTTGCTAACAAAAAACTTCCTCAGGGAACTATGTATTCCAATGAAGATTCGAGACAGACAATTGTATATTCTGAAGAATCTAACACAACCATGTCGTATACACAAAAAATCACTAATCCACTACCAGCAACTTCCAGCACGGATCCTGCACCATTCACTAACATCAACACCCCAGTTCTACAAGAGGACTACAGGCAAGATTCTCAAACGCGGAGGATTTCTACCTTGAAACTAACCCATAACAAGGATCTAGGAAGTAGCAGCCCCATTAATACTCCACAGTTTTCCAAATCTGTTGAAGTACCATCATTTCTCAAAAGGCCCTGCTCACTGACCCCTAATCCAGTGCCTGAGACACACACAGCATTTCTTTCCATACAGATAGCTCCCCTTTCAGGACAGGATCCTGAAAGCCACAAACGGCTACCTGAGCTTTCTCCAGAGACTGCAAAGATACCTCTTCAGCAAGAGAGACAAAAATCTGCAGTTGCAGTGGCCTCTCAGTCCTCAGGCTGCAGGGTGGTACCTTAGGCTTCTCAGTCTCTTCGTATTAATACATGTGTGTTGTAGAGACCCTAACTCCTTTGGTTTGGGCTTCTTATATGACCTAATGCTTTCTTAGTTTCCAAGCAGGAGGGGAAAGGAGAAAGAAACCATTTTCAAATTTAAAACCCTATTAAATTCATCAGCAAATGTCTAGGTATTTTTAAATGTAAATATGCATATACAGATCTTTCATCCAGAAATCATGTTCTAAAATTTTTTTTCTTCTAGATATTTATGGAAAATCATTGAGGGCTCAGTTATTTAAGACACTGCAAACTACTTCAGGACTTAAAGCATGTTTAGGTTTCAAAGAAATATTTTTCGTATGAGACCTTTTTGCACTTAGATTTACTTTATTTACATGTGTAAAATCTCTTCAAATAATTGTCAATTATAATTTGCTTTGGCAGGGAACGGTTATCTTAATTTTAAGCAGTGTCTATTTCTTTGCAACCCAATATTCATTTTCACTAAAACTTAATCAGTTTATCATTTCAGAAAGTATATTAGCCAACTTTTATTATCCAGACTTGCAGGAAGTAAATCTTTCTTTCCATATATGTAGAATTCTCTCATAGCATCCTTCTGCTTACATGTATTAGTCTGTCAGCAGGAGAAATGTGCTTCTCTTTTTGACTTCTCCATAAAACAATGTAGTGCTAAGAGCATAAACTTTAAGGGTAAACTGTAGAATTTAATCCAGGCATCACTATGTGATGAGACATTCATCTAAACTTTCCTGTGAGTCCGAACAAAGAAATGAGAATACTAATTAATCCTTAATTCATAGGTTATGATAAGACTAGGGAATTACCATAGACTAGGCTAGAGCAAGCACTCAATAAATGATAGCTGTTAATAAAAGATAAAATAGTAGCAGCAACAGCAGCAGTGTTAATATTGAAAACACTGGTGTCTAAGTAAATAATTTGTATACTACTCCTTTTTGTATCTGTGTTATTAAAGATCATCCAAAACATATCCTTGAGGATATATATTTTTAAACTGTGCAGAAAATCTCCACAAGATAACTGACACCAAGATCCCCCCACCCACTCATAAAGCAGAAGAGCCTTAAACAGAAATGATTAAAAGGACAAACTGGTGTTATCACACCTCTACTCAAATATCTTCTCCATCAGCTAATCGAGATGTGCAAAATTCATTCAGTAGAGCAATTTCTTTTAATTAAGGTAATAGCTTCTGAAAGCACCTGTGAAATCAGATGATAATAATAATAACAACATTAGTAGCAGTTAACAGATATTAAGGGTTTACTCTATGCAGACACTGTTCCAGCTTGTTTATGTTTATTAATGATTTCCACAATCCCATGGAGTAGGTATTACTACTGTCCTTATTTTATGGCTAAGGAAACTGAGGCACGAAGTTGCTCCCCCGGGGTCATGCAGCTGGCACAAGGCAGAACCAGGATGCACACCCTGGCAGACTGGCTGCAGGGCCGCCACTCTGAAAGAGTGCTACTTCTCCTTGCGAAATAGTTACTTACCAGTGACAAGGAGACACGGCGCCATGACGGTGGAAGCTAAGGCAGGTGCATCTTGATCAGGTTCAGGAGTCCAGGAAGATCTGAGGGAGCAAAATCCTTGGGCGACTGTACAGACAGGCCTGTGCCAGTGTCAGTGAGCGGGCTCGCCCGTGTCCCAGGATGGGCATGCCAGGAAGCAGGCGTAGGAGAAGTCATAGGAACACATGTCAGTCACTGGACTCATCCAACATGGTTTGCTTCTTCAGAATGGTTTTGTGATGTTTGAAAACAAGCTGATACTTTTCATTTTGCATGGTTTTATCCAGGCTGA
The DNA here is from genome assembly GCF_037993035.2 of Macaca fascicularis. Classification (NCBI taxonomy): domain Eukaryota; kingdom Metazoa; phylum Chordata; class Mammalia; order Primates; family Cercopithecidae; genus Macaca; species Macaca fascicularis. The sequence continues at coordinate 190,432,563 of NC_088379.1, read as the reverse complement.
GCAGAGACGGTTGGTTTGATTATATAATCCCCAGGGTATCGGCACCATCCAAAAGTTAAGATTTGAGATCCTGTCACTGCTATTTATTCAACAAATATTTATTGGGTGCTTAACCTATGTCCAGTCTGTTCTAGTAACAGAGTTGGATTTGAAACCATTCCTGCTTAAAATTTGTCTGTGTGTGGCAGGAGGAGCAAACATTAATAAGAACTTGAGTAAATTACATATATTAGAAGATTATGGAAATTGAGTTATGCCATGCAAAGCTGAGTTGTGGAGACCAGATATCATGACAGGTATGGTAACTCAATCAATAGACCTCACTGAAAAGACAGAACAGCTTTGAAGGGCGAAGAATATTCCAGGCAGAGGGAATGTCTTATGTAAAGGCTTTATGTAAAGGTTGATCACTCTGGGGCTGTGGGAGGACCAGAAGGAAGCCTGAGGGAGGGAGAGGAAGTAAGTGAGGTGAGAGTGATAGGAAGTGAAGTCAGAGGTAAGAAAGACCCGACGACGGGAGGCCTTGTGAGCCATTGCAAGGATTTTGACATTTACTCTCAATAATAATGGAGGCCACTGGAGGATGTTGAGGCTGCCACCATTATTATTTCCATTATATTTTAACAAAATCATTCTGGCAACTCAGTGAAAAAAGTACCATAGTGGGGCAAGGAGGAGATCAGGCAAACCAGTTAGGTAATTACTGCAGTCCTTTAGGTGAGAAATGATGGGGGTTCAAAGCAGGGGGCAGCAGAGGAGGTGGTGAGAAATCAGACTCTGAGAATGTATTTTGAAAGTCAAGCAAACAGGACTTCCTGGCAGATTGCATGTGGGATGTGAGGAAGAGAAAAGTCAAGGTTGACTCCAACTGGAAGATAGCGTTGCCTTCAGCTGAGACTGGACAGCTGTGGGTGGAGCAGGTTGGTGGAAACTTCAAAGGTTCCATTTGGGAAACAGGAAGTTTGAGGCATTTCTTAGACACCCACATGAAGTGGTCAAGTAAGCATTTGGATGTGAGAACCTGTACCTCCCGGGGAAAGGTCCTGGTTGGAGATATGAGCCATTGGCTTGTCGATGGGTTTTGTGGCCATGAGACAGAGTGAGATCACCAGGGGGGTGGACAGAGAAAAGGGGAGGGCCAAGAGTTGAGCCTGAGTGAATCTCAGCATTAAGAGGAAGAAGCAGCCGAGGAGACTGAAAGCAGCATCCTCTAAGGGAGGAGAAAATCCGGGAAAATGTGGCATCCTAAAAGCCATGCGAGGAAAATGTGTGGAAAGAAAGGGATGGTTCACTGCACAAATGCTGTTGATAAGACAGGTTTGAAATGAAATCTGAAAACTTACCATTGATTCCATGGTGAGGAAGGAGGCTTTCCTGGAGTGGGTATGAGACAGACCAGGAAGAGAGTGGTTGGGCAGTCAGCTCTTTCAAGATCTTATTAACATAAATCTATTCATCTAGTTATTCACCCTCCCCGAGCAGCAGTTTTCTCATCTATAGAACTGCTGGGAGGTTTGAGTAAGGCATATAAGGATCTTGGCATGGTACCTGCTTCATAGTAATTCCTAAACCTACAGTAGCTGTCATCATGATTAAATAATATTTTTCCAAATTATGCATCTGATTGGGAAAAATAAATATATTATTTTCAACAATACTTCTTTTTTTTTTTTTTTTACCGGTGGGTAAAAGTTTGTTTCAACAGACTTGCAGTTTGTTCCAACATAGTGTGTCCTCTTTCCTCAGGCTTTGTGAAAAAGGTAGCATGAAGCTGTTGCAGTTTTTATTCTCTGTTTAAAATTTTGGCAAGAACATTTAACATGAGATCTGCCTTCTTAAGAAATTTGCAAGTGTGCAGTGCAGTGTTGTTAACTGTAGGCACCATGCTGTGCAAAGCAGATCTCTAGAATGTGTGCACCTTGCATAACTAAAACTTCATGCCCACTGAGTAGCAACTCATTCCCCCCTGCCCCCAACCCCTGCCAACCACCACTCTACTCTCTGCTCATATATTTGTCCTTCCGAGACTGGCTTTCACTTGGTATAACGTCCTCCAGGTTGCTCCATGTTACAGCATGTGGCAGGATATCCATCTTTTTTAAGGCTGAATAGTATTCTAGTGGGTGCATACACCACATTTTCTTTATCTATTTATCCATCTGTGGACATTTGGTTTGTTTCTACGTCTTGATGATTGTGATATGCTGCATTTTTAAGTCTCATTTTCATGTAATGATCTTTCACAATGGTGACCTTTCCAATTTAAACACTTGCACTCCACGTTCTGGCAAGTCTTAGCCAATGCCAGGTGCTGTAAGCTATACACTGTGTCAGCCAAATATGTGCTCCATTATAAAGAATGAGGCTCCCAGGAATTACCAGACCCAAGCAATAAAAGTACACCAAGATGTGAAAAGTACATTTCAGTGTTCCAGAAGTTTTATTTACATAGTTTTGTTATTATTAAAGTCTGATCATTAGTTTAAGAAGAAAACTACAGGTCACTGTTAGAAATTCTCTTCATATTTGACAGTTTTTCATAATGTTTTCTAAATGGCATGTGCTTTAATTGTCCTCCTGCAAACAGACCAGAAATGAGGCATGTTATCCTTCTGTTACTGTGTGACCAGATATCCTGTTGCTAAAAATGTCACATTGTTCTCAATGTCAAGTCAGTGAAGGTATAAGCCAGACGCTTCGGAAAGCCAGCAAAAAGCTACACCCCCAAAGAGTTTCTCTGGCATCTGTGCTATGTTCTTTGCTTCAGGAAGATAAGCTTGTCCTGTCTGTTATGAAACAACATAATCAATCAATTGCCAAAGCCGCACCTTCACAGCTGCCACTGTACATATGCTGGGGACTCACAGGGGAACTTGCCTGCCCGTGGTGTAGAAGAGAGAGGAAACTCATTTCTCGTGCTCCATGAGATCAGTATGTAGATGCTAAGGAGGACAGAGTAATGCAGACATGTCAGCAGTGTGGGGTGATAGGGGCAGAACTGCAGAACGCACCTTCTGGAACATTCCTATCAACACCAGCCCCGATCATTGATGTCTTCCATTAGGATGGCTTCCTTTCTGTGAGCTTGTAATGCTATTAGTTGATCAGGTCTTTGGCAATTTCTCCATTTGATGTCAGTTCACGTGCATGCATATGTGTGCATTTAAATAATTGCACATTAGAGAATATTTGGGAGGCCAACATGAATTTACAAATAAAACATCCTCTTCAATATCTCCCGATAGATGGGCCTCCAGCCTCTTCTGAATACACTTAATGAAGAGCTCAGTTACGTTCCAAGGCAGCAATCCAGTGCTCGGCCATTTCTGAGATCGAATTATTGGAAAGAATTTCTAATACCGGGTCATGATCTGCCTTCCTTAACTTCTGCATGGTTATCCACAGAGCAAAAGAGAGAGAATATTCTTCCGCCTCCATCTGACAGTGTTCACGTGATCCTTCCCCTCCCTACCCTGCTACTGGCTTTGTGTAGAGCACTCCTGTTCCTTCCCAGTATTTTGATTTTTTTAAACATGATTCTCCTTTTTTTGAGAGCTATTACAACACACCAGGCACTGTGCTAAGCACTTTACATTGCCCCACGTAAAAATTAAAAGCGTGTTAATTTTTACAGGCTTTAAGAGATGGGTTTTATCCATGTCTGTATTTTACACATGAAGGAACTGAGGCCAAGGGAATTAAACAACTTGCCTAAGTCTGTCTGACTCAAGATCCACAGCTCAGCCACTAGCCTCTGCTACCTCTATGCTCTCACACAAGCTGATTCTGAAATCCCATATTTTGGTAATGCTCTTAAAATATGCCACTTCCCCAGATGCAAAACCATATTCCCAATCTGAACACCACAGAGTACAGTAGAAATATTTACTCCCCTGATTCAGATGCCACATGCTGTCAGTGTGCCCAATCTGTGTGACAATTTTAGATCACTTGTCGCCCAGGTCTTGGGTAGGGAGTATATGGTTCAAATAGTTTTTATTATGAGGCTGTCAGACAATCTCACATCATTACAATGCAGGCAATACAGCCAGGCCTTAGGGAAACGGGGCAATGACCAGGCAGCCGCCCTCCGTCCTTCTCAGTCATAGGAACTGCATAGTTCCGTCTTTTACTTTCTGCTCTGTTGTTACTTCAGGTTATCCATGGGTTTCCATGACATTCTCTGACTCCTTGCGTCTGGGTACCTGACAGCTACCTGAGGGGCATTCAGTGTCATATAATTCAAATTCCCAATTCAAATTCCCAGGAGGGAGGCAGGGCCCCACTGGCCCAGCGTAGTCCAGTCATTCCCTCTTCCTAATCAACTGTGGCCAGCAAAATGATGATCCGGCAACAGACACAGCTGCTGGCACGTCTCCTCATACGCCCAGGACAGGCCATGAAAGAGGGGGCACATTGTCCCAAAAGGATATGGGGATGGGAGGTAAAGACTGGTTTTTTTAAAACCCCTTCCGGCCAGGCACAGTGGCTCACTCCTGTAATCCCAGCACTTTTGGAGGCCGAGAGCAAGACTCCGTTAAAAAAAAAAAAAAAAAAAACACTCCCCTTCCTAGATATTTTTTTTTTCAAGAAAATTACTGTCAACTCCTTTGGAAAAAAGCCTGTCAGATTTCTTTGCTTGACATTTAATATATACCCCTTATGTTCCTTGAGAAATGAAGCCTAGAAGCCCAATGACTAAAGATGTTAAGAGGCAGATGTTAGGATCCTCGGCCACAGGGCCACATCAAGCCAACTGGAGCCTGAGGTGGAAGGAAATTCTGTGCTCCCTTCTACCTGTTTTCATATATTGTGAATGAACTTTTTCCTAGAATGTTTAAGTCATTAGAATTTTTTTTGAAAAGTTGAAACGCAGGTTTATTGAAACTCACACGTTATTTTAAGCTTAAATATTTTATTTAAAGCAAAATAAACTTTTTTTTTTAAATTTGAGACAGTCTTGCTGTGTCACCCAGGCCAGAGTGCAGTGGTGTGATCTCGGCCCACTACAACCTCCACCTCCCAGTTTCAAGCAATTCTCATGCTTCAGCCTCCCAAGTAACTAGGATTATAGGTGCCTGCCATCACGCCTGGCTAATTTTTGTATTTTTAGTAGAGGTGGGGTTTCACCATGTTGGCCAGGCTGGTCTCGAACTCCTGACCTCAGGTGATCCGCCCGCCTCAGCCTCCCAAAGTGCTGGGATTACAGGTGTGAGCCACTGCGCTTGCCCTATTACGTGTTTACGTCACCTTAAATTAATTAAAAATGATTTAAGATTGCCATCAGTTAATTAGAAATTGTCAAACATGTCTATTCTCTCAACTAAAACTGAAATAAGCAAACATGTAGATTTTGAAAATATTATTGATGAGTTTTCTTGCGTTAAAAACTCCAGATCCATTTTTTTTTCTCTTTTCCTATGGCTTGGCATGCACTGGTCTTTATTTATATTTTTGACATATTTGTTCAGTATGGGGTATATTTTCTTTTTTGCATTTATCTTGATTTTCTTTCAAAGATTGCATTGAAACAGAATTTATCTCGATTACTTAGTTTCTGTCACTCTTTAAATTTTGCGCCCCAATAAGCACTTTACTCTCCTCTCCCTAGGCCTGGCCATGCACTCCTTCATATCCCCGCTTCACACCTACCCTCTTTCTCCTCCAGCTTCCACATCTGCTGCGTCAGCAAGTGATGGCCTAGGGGCTTGTGACTATAGATGTGTTGTCACTGAGCTTATGAGCAAACTAAAACTCATATTACCCATGACTGTGGTGGTTTTAGAGACAGTGGGCTTTCATTTTCAGCCTGTTTCAAAGCAAAGGATATGGGCAAATGACGCCCGCCTTGAGGGGCAACATGACTTCCGCGTTCTGCCATCTGTCCCATCATTCCCTGGCATCCAGCACGGGCTTGATTTGCACATTCTGGATACTTTCCTGGCCCATGATGGGCACTTGAGTTTGCAATGCCTTCATCCAACTCAATACGCTTTCTCCACTGCTGAAGCTCACCTTCCCTTGAATCTCCATGCCCCTTCATTCCTCAGGAGCTCCCGTGTCGATTGGTGATCACTCTCATCCACAGGCTCTCCTTAGCATTCTGGGTTGGAGTCATTTGGACGAAGAAGCTCAGTGCTAGTTTGAGTAAGCAGGTGCTCTCTCTTGGTGTATGAAGCATAGGTTTGAGTACTGTCCCTGTCCTTTGCAGAAGACCAGGCAGCCCCTGACTGCTAGCTGGTGTTTCTCCTTACCCCGTTCCTGCTAGCTCAAGGGTAGGGGAAAGAAAAAGCAATTTATACTCACAAAAAGTTGGTGACCTTTGATCCCTATTCAAACACCTCAGTCTTCCACGGTCTTGAAAAGGAGACTCAAAACAGTGGGGATGATTTTCTGCATCATCTACTTGCCACTCACGAAGTAAGGAAAAAAATGTGCTTGTTTTAAGCCAGTTTTCCCTATTTTTCAGGGTAGTCCAGATGGGGAAAATACCGCCTTCTTCCCCTTCACACCTTTCCAGCTGCTCTTCTGATTTTCCTCAGGAGAAACACGTGTCTCATGGTCTTTCTCTCCCCCCGGGTCTATAGAGTATTCCATTCATGTGGAGATTGGGGTCTTGTCAAAGCTTTTTTGTGGGTGACCAGTACAACTGTTGAATTATTGAGTTCTATCTGTAGAAATGTAAGTGTGATGTGACTCACCACGAGGCATTTCATGCCTTACACTCACACACACACACGCACACATACACACACGTGCACACACACACACGCACATGCACACATACACACACGTGCATTAAAAGACTCAAAACCAGGAACGTGTCAGGAGGTGGTGAAAGAAATTCAAAAGGTGGAATAATTTTGTTTTCTGTGGACATTCTATTTGGAAGAACAATTGAATGGATAAGGGCCATCCCCAGACACAATGCTATGCAAACTACTGATCTTATTACCCATGACAATGGTGATTTTAGAAAGAAGACGCTTTAGCTTTTGACATGTTTCGAGTCATAGGATATGGACAAGTCAATCCAACGGGAGTTAAAGTCATTAGATTTATTTTCTTTTAATTTCAAAGGGAAAAGTCTTATGAGCAAATAACTCAAATCCTTTTGTATGATTTGTATTATTTCATAGTTTTCATTTGGCATAAATAAAACTAAAAAGAGATTCATATTACGTGGAAGCATCCTTAGTAAAGCTGCATTATTAGGGGAAATTTCATTGACGCCATCCAAAGACTGCTTTATACTGAATTACATTCAGACTTATAGCAAAATTTTAATATATTAAGTTAGAATTATGGTAATTTCATAATATTATAGTTTTACCTCCAATAAGATTGCAATTACTATAAGCACTCAGTAATAAGGGTGCATCCCTACCAAAACATTTTAAGTTCTGGGTAACTCAGATTTCTGTCAGTTATTTCTAGAGATTTAAACAACCATAAACAGTAAAACATATATATATATATATATATATCTCACATTTAAAATGACTCTGTTTGAACAAGAAAAAATCATATTAAGTGAGATTAGGACAAGAAAATCTGTCTTTTTATCCAGGGTTGGGGTTTCTTAACCCGTTAGATTAAGGATATGTTTAGAGTGTCTCTCTCCCCGTGAAGTTTGTGCAGAACTTTCTGTATGTATGAATTTGTGCATTTCCCTAAAAGAAGGATCAGTCACTTTCATCAGATTTCTAAGGGATCTATGATTCAGAGAGACCTTTTTATATGATGGATTTTTTTAAAAGTATTCAAGTAAAAGTCTGAGAAAAAAAGTATTGTAACTTTTTTTATCATGCTAACAACGCGCATGACATCAGCCATTATGAAAATTGCGGCTGCCAAAGAACACCAAATTGTACTCCTTAAACATTTACTAGGCAATATTTCTAAGTGTAAATGGTTCTCCTTCATTCATTTCCCATCTTTGTATTAGTATCTCACAATACCTCTGGCCATCTATCTTCAAACCATTTCCTCCCCCAAACATCCCCTCCAAAAAAAATATTTATTCTGAAAGGTAGAAAAAATAAGTAAGAAAACTTGCTTCGGAGTTTTATTCACTTATGTTGAATTCAGTGCTTATCATCCTGTTTGTCATGTGCGGTCAGACGTCATCAGGGCTACCACAGGTGGTTGTAAAATTTCAAACGGTCATCTCTCTTCTTCCTACAGAGCATCCCTTCGCTATGATTAGCCTCTTGGGCTATATATAGGCTTGGAGCTGTTAAATCTTTTGTTTTTCCTTCAGTTTCTTTCTCCTTTACCTAAGATTTAGTGCCAACCACAGTTCTAACTAACTAGGGTGCGTTCTAACCATTATCGGTGGCTGGTTTTCATTTTCACACATGGTACCTCTGTTTGCATTGCTAGGATATTTTTAAAGTCCAATTCTTTTCATATTTTGTAGTGAAATCAAAGAACAGATTTAATGAGTGGAAAGGAAATAAAATAGCGTTTCCATTTATCTTTTCCACTTAGTTGTGTTTAGTATTATCAGTATTTAGATTCATAAACCAGGAAAAAATAAGACAAACAGATTTATGTTTTGGGGACATTTTGGCAAGGGGGAGGCAGTTATGCGATTAGATTTTTCTAGTGAAGGGCAAACCAGTTCTGCTGACCAATAGTCTGATATCTTATCATCGTCACAAATACAAAAACTAAAACTCCTGAGGAAACAGTTTCATTGTGCCAACATTCTCAAGCCCCTACCCAAAATTACATTGCAGTGCTGTGTGAAAACCAGCCTTGTTTCCAAAACACACCGACTGGGTTCACTTTCTTCCTGTTTTCATGCTTTTTCTGCACTGTGTGGTTGGCACCTAATCCATCTGAATGTAACTCCTTAAAGTGCTTGCAAATAAAACCGATGCTTTGCCTTCTCTGCCAAATTGCAAAAAAGAGGTACTTTTGTTAATTGGATAATTTATCTCTTATTATTTTTTCCTCATACTCAGCTTGGAAATCAGAACTTACCTGCCAGTGTGTTGGAGGTAAATGCTTCACAGACACACAGACAAACCACACCAGAAGCCTCTCCTCCGTGCCCTCCTTCCGTGGTACCTTTGAACCGAGCCACTTTCTCACCAGGCAGTGGCACCAGCTCAGCATCACTTAGCCTTCCGCCACCCGATGGTTTGGGGTCTTCACGCCTGCATAAACCCCACAGCCTTTCCCATTGCTTATACAAACACCTGCTCCCAGCTCCTGAAAGCCTTATCCACAGCCATGACACAGGCTCTCTGACTACAGACTCCTCCCTGGCCGAGCACTCCTCCCGCTCGGAGAGTGAGTCCTCCACAGCCATGCTTGAGGAGCTGCAGATTGGTGACTCTGACACCACTGGCCGTTCTGAGACACCCTCCCCCACCTGGGGTCAGAGGTCTGCTGTGACAGATGGCACCACCTTAACCACCCCTGCGGCCACGCATGTAATTATTCTGCCTTTCTTTGCCTCCACCGTTTCCTTAAAAGGACTGATTTATTGTGCCATCTCATTTTTCAGCTGACATTTTTATTTGCATAGGTGTTGACTCCGAAACCAATTCTGTGCCATCCGTCAGGGAAATCATTAGACATCCTCATAAGCCTGCTTAAGGCTAAAAAAGTCACTTATATTCTCTTCATTCATTTTAAAATTACTTACAATTACTCTAAAATGGTTACTTATGGTTTCCCCTGTTACTGTAGCTGATGAGTTGTACAGTGATTTGCCTTGTTAGGTAAGCATACATCACAATATGTTATGATCGTAGAGAAAGTCTAAAATTTTTCAAAAAATTTTAACCCAGTATTAATACATGTTAATAGTTTTTCTCACAGACTCACATTAATGTGTCCTGTGTGACTCTTTTCTATAACCTCGTTTCTCACATAAATGATTACTGACTGCATGAGGCTAATTTTTCTTGCCCCTCCTTCTCTAATAGCTACAACTTTTGAATTATCTGTTGTCCAGGAGTGAATGATGTCAATAATCTTATCTACCTTTCAGAAATTTAGCTGTATGATTTTTAAAAATTATTCTTCCTGAGCCATTTCGGGATAGAAATTTACGAATACATTTTTAAATTTTGTATATCAATAATTTGTCTTTCATTTATGCAATATAAACATCTTTTCCATACATATATTATTTAAATGTATCTATGTGATAAGCAATCCCTAATAAATGATCTGTGAATGGCTAAAATGTTTCAAAATTTTATGGCACAGATTCTGTATTGCATATAATGTCTAAGTAATGGCTTCCATTTAAGAGGCACATAGCTTCACGCAAAAAAAAAAAAAAATTGATTTTTTAAAATTGATATTATAATGAAGTTCCAAATAAGCACTGTCATAGACAAAATTTTATTTGTGCTACATAGTTTTATGTTCTATCAAGCTCATAAATCTGCAAATTTTATGCACAGAGAAATGTTATAATAAGCCATATGTTTTTTAAGACACTGCAATTTACAAAAAGTAAAAGATGCTTTTTTTGGTAATAGGATTTAGTATTCCCCCAGTGGCTGGGTCTAACACTTTGCATTCAAATGTTCCATTCAGAGACTGGCTACAGAGGGAGCCTCGTTTTCCAGGCCTAACCCCATAGCGAGTCCCTCCCTGCCACACGGGACCAGCCAGGAGCACCACAGTTGTGGGTTCCTCCCATGCCTTACTGTGCTTCAAATGGTTCTTAACTTTTAAAACTTTACCAGGACCTTCAACCAAAAATCTAAGGCAGTGAGAGAGTATCAGTCTACCAACTAACCTGTTCAATTTTCTGCTTTTAAGACTTTACAGGAGACTGTCTTATATACAGTCTTGTGGGCACAAGCAGAGCTACTTGTGAGAGAAATTAATTGCAATTATCAGTTTAAAATTGCAAATAGATTATTCATGACATGTTTTTCCTAATAAGGAATTCACTATAACAATACAGTATTTTCTAAAATGCTAATGATGCTATTGTATTCGTAAAATCCTGATTGGTTTAACACAATAAAAGAATAAATCTACTCTCAGTGTTTGCTTTTTTAACCCCTAGTCAATATTATTGAAACCATCAAAATAGGATTCAGAGCAAGTTTGTAAGTTTAGTAACATAGTTAACCTGACAGTTTTTAATAAGGATTCTTCGGTTTTTAACATTAATTATAACATGTTATAATACTATTACAATGATATTGACAAAGATCCACCAAACTTAACTTGGCAAGGAAGTGAAAGTGTTCTCAAATCATTCATCAGAGGTACATAAAGGCTCTGAAGATTTGGGTAGGCCTGTGCCTCACACTTATCTGAATGTCCAGCTCTCTCCAGGGAGCAGGTCCTCAAGATGTGGCTGGTTAGGATATGAGAGTAATTTTTCTAACAGCTTAGAGAATTACTTAATCAATAAGCGTAAGGCTTGTAATGAAATGTTTATTGATTTGGGGACATAAGTGGTGTGGCTATACAGTAATCAAATTAGACTTATTCTAGGTCATTTGAAAACCTATCTGCTTTAAAGTAAAATCAGAGAACTATGCAGTTACTATATCTATGTTTCAAGCCTGTGTAATAGAAGTTTGTTTTGTTTTAAAATAAGTAGAAAAGATTCACAAATTATGGTTCTTTATCTGTGTGCCCATGTGTATTGTGTGTACTTAGTTATAATTTTAACTAAACGTTCTTACTAATGTTTGATCTTCTATGCATGCATTGTGTGTGCCCCGTAATGGTCAGTACTGTGCTGTGGGTAGACAGGCGTGCTTGATAGTCCTGAGCTCGATATCTGTGAACTAAGCCGATTCAGTTCCATCAGAATAGATACCTGTTGAACATCTACTCTGTCATCAGCACTAGGCTGCATGTTATACAAAATATTAAAGAAGCATATATATGACCATCTTCAACAAGAAGCTTGAGATACCATTGGGTTCTAAAATACCCTGATACGAAACAATCAAAACAATGAATAATTAAGAAATCAAACAGAGCTTGATGAAGTGCTCAGTGAGGCTGAAGTGGGGAGAAGCCAGTGGTTGAACATGTCTTTCTGATCCTTTACCAGGTATTTGATCCTCCTAGAATAGGTTGCTTCATGTTATATACATCCAAACAACTGGATTCCTTATGTTATTCTCCTGGCTCTGGAAACATTGATTCACTAGAAGATATCCCTGACTAGGTCTGAGAACCAATCCCTTGCCTCATGTCGAAGGACATCCATGTCAATGCTGCATGCGGAACAGCACGACAGTATTCTGACCGCTGACATTCTGACTGTCAGAGCAAAGTCGTCCTCCACGTTTACTTGCTACTGACTCCTACTGATACCATTTGGCACCTCTGTTGGCAGAGTGGCATGCCCGCCAGTCAGCCACTTTCATTCTTCCTAACCACTCCCTGGGCCCTCAGATACACAAGAGAGTGATTTTCAGAAATAAGGGAAGAGAGAGAAGGCAAAGAACATACCATGCCCTCTGACCTCAGTTTTCAAAATAAATAAGAGCTTGGCAGCTGATTACTGTCATGTGATTGGAAGTCTTTTATTATCGCCTGATGGAATGATGTCTGCAGGGAACTATGTGCTAATTTAACTCGATGGCTTTGCACTTTTCCCAGAGCCAGATAACAGTGAATGGAAACTCTGGAGGTGCCGTGAGTCCCATGAGTTACTATCAGAGGCCGTTTTCCCCCTCGGCATATTCTCTCCCAGCCTCACTCAACTCCAGCATCGTCATGCAGCACGGCACGTCCCTTGGTAAGTAATTTGCTCACCCTGATTTCCATGGCAACCTCAATATGGCAAGTACAACCACAGGAGAAAAATATGCAGCATCAAGGTGAGGCGGGGGGCGCTCAGCACTCCACTATTTCATGACCCTATCCCCAGGGAGAAACTGGGGCAGAGGACCCAACATGGGAGAAAATGGGCACCATCCTCTTCCAAGACAATGACTCCACCTGTGTCTGAGCCTGGAGTGGGCACTTAAATGTCTGGGGTGGTGGAGTAGAAAGAAAACGAAGATGGTTACTTAGGGTAAGGGGGTTTACGCCACTGGAGGACATGAATGCAGGCTTTTCCACTAGGGCAGCTTGTTCGTCTTTGGAAGAGTTTCCACCATGTCCACCGTGGACTATTTCCTGGGGTCTATATAAGGGAGAATTGTTTGACAGGTAAAACAGTGTAATAGGAGGACAGGCTGTCCTGCAAAGCAGTGACGCAGTCATCTACTGGCTCACAAAGGGGGAAACCACCATTCAAACCAAGGCTGGAAGACCTGCAGTCAGGGATACGGTAGCGGGAAGCCACACAAGAGAAACTTAAGAGTTCCCTTAAATGAAGGTTCGGTCATTGTATAGCGCAATCGTTCTTAACCCTCTGAGGACTGGGAATTCAGTAAAAGACAGAGCTCTCCTCCAGAAAACAAATGGACATACGGACATTCATAAAAACTTCTAAGCAGGTAATTTCATGGGGCTCATGGACTCTTTGTGGCCTCCTGAGAAAGAAGCTGTGCTATACAGTGATAGAAATGCTCTTACATGGTAAAATATATTCGGATAGTTCAGAAAATAATGTGATAAAGACTTTTTTTTTTGAGACAGAGTCTTGCTCTGTTGCCCAGGCTGGAGTGCAATGGTGCGATCTCTGCTCACTGCAACCTCTGCCCGCTGTGTTCAAGTGATTCTCCTACCTCAGCTTCCCGAGTAGCTGGGATTACAGGCACCTGCCACCACACCCAGCTAATTTTTGTATGTTTAGTAGAGACAGCGTTTCACCATGTTGGCCAGGTTGGTCTCGAACTCCTGACCTCAGGTGATCCACCTGCCTTGTGCTGGGATTAATCCCAAAGTTCTGGGATTACAGGCATGAGCCACCATACCCAGCCCACAAATATTTCTTAGTTTGTAAAAATGTAACTTAAAAACCTAAAATATCAAAAAGCAATATGAAATTGAACTATCATAGGAATTCAGGCTGAACAAGTTTCCATGAAGTTGACTTACTAGGAAGCTTCTAGGACAGCAGGGAGCAGAGGGCAATTCTCAGGACCGCAGGACCATTCTGCACCTCCCAGAAAAGGAGAGGCCTGGTCCTCTGGCCACAGGCGCCAGCAACAGGGGGAAAGAAACTAAAACCCGGGACTTGAACCACCGTGTCTTCTTTGACAGCAGACAACACACCTCCTTCCCCAGCACTGACTCAGTATTAAAAGGCTATGATGTTGTTTGTTTATTCAGGGACATTTTATGTCAGCATCCAGCATATGCATGATAGAACTCAACTTCTGAGGTCAACCAAAGCTCTCTAACTATAAAACTTTAAAGGTAGCCGTGGGACTTATTAAAGTCTAAATATATCTGTGCCTTCGCCGATGCTATGCCTGAGGATCATCTGTGAATCCCTCAATGATGTCCTTTTAGAGTTAAGAAAGTCAAACTTGCTTATGCCGACATTTTGCCCTTAGCAATCAGCCCATAGTGTAGTATTATGATGGAAGTCCATTATATCTAGATTGTTTAAAATGGAACTATGCATTTACACACATACGAAGTAAAACTCGACAATTTATTCTAGCCATAGCTTTTTCCCAAATAATTATTAACAGAGTCTGACTCTGTCTCATTGCCTGTCTTAGTGAATACGGTTTTGTCCCTGTCCCCATCCAACAAAAAAATATAAATACTTGAATGTAGATAGGCTTTGATTTTAGAACATATTGCTAAGCAGATTTATTACATGTAAAATATTCTACATGGAAAGACATTCCACATGGAAACATTGAACAGATTCCAGCTGGCCAGTGCTGTGATAGGTCTCAGGGGAATATGTACGTCTACCTTGCCCTAGATGAATTTTGTATTGAGTTTAGGACAAAAGATTGCTAAGATGACAAAAGATTGCTAAGATCTCAGCTATGGTCTCTCATGACCATATATGAGGATAATAAAATAAAGGGTAACTTCTATTGCATAAGGTATGGGTTCATAGAATGCAATGGATCAGATGTGAAGGCAGAGTTGATTCTCCTTGCTTAGAGTAGGACTTTGCACGTGCTAGTGTTCAAAAAACAGTTGCTGCTGATAAAAATACTAGTATCATGGCGGCCCACTCAAGTCCTTTTTGGAATTAAATAGAAAGTCAATTACTGTCACATATCTCATTGTGTCTTAATAAGGACTAGCTTGAATGTTACTTTCACATTCAAGGGGCCATTAACAGGGGAAAGAAACTACAACCGGGGACTTGAACTACCGTGTCGTCTTTGACTGCAGACAACACACCGCCTTCCCCAGCACTGACTCAGTATTGAAAGGCTATGATGCTGTTCGTTTATTCAGGGACATTTTATGTCACCATCCAGCACATAAACTGCGCATAAAGCAGTTTTATAACTGGCCTTATCCATTCTTCATCAAAAAATGTATTAAAAATGCCTTTCTGACGCAAACTAAATTGAAAATAGTCATAATCATAGTAATAGCAGTTACAAATGTTACAGTGGATTTTCCCTTAGAGAGATCTGAATTATAATTACCCTTATATTGATGAGTTAAAATTTCTTAAAAAGCTTACTTATGGCTGGGTGCTGTGACTCATGCCTGTAATCCTAGCACTTTGGGAGGCCGAGGCGGGTGGATCATGAGGTCAGGAGATCGAGACCATCCTGGCTAACATGGTGAAACCCCATCTCTACTAAAAATACAAAAAATTACCCAGGCTTGGTGGCGGGTGTCTGTAGTCCCAGTTACTCAGGAGGCTGAGGCAGGAGAATCGCTTGAACCCAGGAGGCGGAGGATGAGACCACGTCACTGCACTCCAACCTGAGCGACAGAGCGAGACTCCGTCTCAAGAAAAAAAAAAAAAAAAGCTTACTTATGATATTTTATACACATTTTTCATGAAAAATATATTTATATATGATATATATCATATACACATGATGGTATCAATGAGTCCCACCCTGAAACATGAGAATTCTTTTCATTTCTACCTTAAAGGACTTTCTGAGTGGCAGTCCTGACAAACCATGACATAAAGAGTAAATACAAAGTGTCATTCTTTGTCACCAACATTTTCAATGTAATTGCAGAAAAATAGAAAGGCATATTATTAATCATACCAGAGGAATGGTAATAATGTTGATTTTTAAAAATATCTGTGAACTAGGAGTAAATGGAATATATACTGCATGTCTGTACTCTGTTGCTTCTGAAAGTATTCTAGAAGTTACTAAAAACCATGAAGAACTTGATAAGCCTCATCTAAATTATATCCTTAAGGCAGTTTTTGTCATCAAAGAGTAAGAAGTCATGATTTTTTATATTTTAAGGTAAAAACGCACATAGGAAATGTACTAATAATTTTAAAGCATTTATTTATTCATAAGCTTTCATAACCATAGGCTTGGATGTGAAAATTTTTTTAAGTGATTTTTGGTTTTGCTTCATTTTTAGGAAATCACTGTTACTGACTCAGCAGTCATATCTTTGTCTAGAAATACATTTCAAAACTTGTAGATAATAGTAGTTAGCAGTATCACAAGAATAATATTAATGTAAATGATGACCTGAGGGAAATTACTAACCTTGTCTCAGCTCCTGCCCCTCATCTATAAAACTGGTTCTTGCTCCCCCTATCCTGCCCTCCCTCAAAGATTACTGGAAGGATAAGAAGAGATAATGCATGTAGAGCACTTCCTAACTCAGAGGCTTCCAGACCGTCATGTAACAAATGCCATTCTTCCCCAGCCTTCTTCATGAAACGGTGAGGCCCTTGCCGGTATAGGTCTGTTCCCCGCACACCTACACAGTCTCCACCAGCTCAAATGGAAAGTAAATGAGTTAAAAGGGATAGTGATGGCAATATGGACTCTGTGTTGCAGTTGGCATAAATATACAAGACACCATGAATTGATGCTTCCCTGTGCAATGAATACATTCCATGTTACCAAATTTTCTGTACAGATTCCACAGAGACGTATCCCCAGCACGCGCACTCTCTGGATGGCACCACCAGCAGCTCTGTCCCCCTGTACCGATCCTCAGAGGAAGAGAAGAGAGTCACCGTCATCAAAGCCCCGCATTACCCAGGGATCGGGCCCGTGGATGAATCCGGAATCCCCACAGCAATTAGAACGGTAGGAAATGCCAGCGTGTGTGTCTGTCTGGGGCTGTGCACAGACTCCACAAAGGACGGATTGTCCATGGCTTTGCGCATTCCTAGGGTCTTATATAATGAGGATTGCCCTCCGTGCCATCCGAGTTCTCATGAATGTTAGGCTGTGTGTGGCAGAGAAAGAAAGCTGTCGATGGGAGAGAATTACACAATCTGTTTTTCTATTTGAATGAAACATCATGAACATTGCGATTTTGTTAAATGATAAAACTAGGTTGTGTGGTTTAGTTGTTTGTTTGTTTTTCTTTTACCTTTTACCAAAGAGGCTTAGGGCAATAGAGACAAAAGAGAAGGAATGAGACAGTGAAAATTCTTTGGCTGCACTGAATTCCCACGTGCATTGCAAATAAACCAGTGATGTATTCGTTTCTTGAAATGGATGTGTGTTAACACCGGGGGATTGGGAGCTGTGATTTGGGAGTTGGGAGGTGAGATGATTGGAGTGAAGAGAGTTAATGTCATGGAAAGGAAAAGCTGTCTGAAGAAAAATACACATTTTAGTGTCCCTCTTCAGCCGTGCCTGCTGAGAGCTCTCCTGGGATGATAAGTGAAAGTGTTTGGGTTTTTTTTTAAGTTTTAAAACTCTGCCAAAGCATTGCTCAGTGTATCTGGGCAGCCCCTTCCGGCAAAACGCAGCAGTAGCAGAGGCAGCTTCTGAGAACCTGGGCAGGCAGCAGCTGGCTGACCAAGTCCACTGGAAGAGAAGGCTTGTGCCAGCCGGGAGAAGGAAGCCGGGGACAGGATGAGAGCAGCAACACCGTTGCAGGTGAAGCTGGGGGCCCCGCGGGGAGGGAGCACAGCTGCATGTACTTTGAAGCAAGACCCATGTAAAGCTGGGGTGTGGCCAAGAGCTGCTCCCCGGGAATGCAGACGTGGGCAGCCACGACAATAAGGGATAGAAGCAAAGAACAGGAAAGAGATCAGGAAAAAAAAAAAAAAAAAAGCCATGGTAAGATTGGAAACAGTCAAAAAGAACTAACGATAAAGTGTGGGGATTTTCTTCTCTCCTTGACTTTACATTTTTATATGGGGATTATGTGTTTTATGTACAGACAGAAGAGTTTAAAATGGATTATTCTCAGCATCTGTATTACAACTGGAAGCCAAAAAGTAAATCTGTACAGCAATTACTGGGGTTTTAGACTCATTAGATTGAGGGAATGTGACTAATTATGATGCTCTAACAATCTGTCTTGAAACTGACAATTGCCATATTTTTATGTGCCAAACAAAAGTTCAGGGATTATGACCAATATTCTTCATTTTGTGATGATTACATGTTTCTGGTGATATGTTTTCTTGTTCATTTTCCTTATAAGATTTCTGACTCAAAATGGTTAAATTTGAAACTTTCTTCTAATTATGTAGGGATAGACAGACAGATATGGTGTCATTGGTTTTGTGTAATTGACACTTGAGGCACAGTATAGACAAAACTAAGAAGTCCTGATTCTATGTAGTTGTAGATTCTGTCTGAGAGGATTTTGTCAAAAATATCTGAGTATGTTTTAGGTCAATAAATGATATATAATGGACGTGCAAGCCTGGTCCATGTTTTTATCCATTATAAGACATAATTTCCTTAACTAACCAGACTTTGCTTGGTTAGTTTCAAAAGGAAAAACTGAGATGCTAGAGATGGTTGATGAAAATTAAATCATCTTAAAATTTTTTAAATGTTTATCCACTGCCAAATCAAAAGCACGTCTGGGTATGCATAAGCCAACACACTACACATTTAATGCCAGTTTCCCTTCTATAAAATAGAAAACACAATGTAACCAATGCAGAAGTTCCTTATAAGGAACCGTAATTTTTATGCATAATTGTCCTCTTACTTAGACCTTTAAAACTTGACAAAGAAGGTACAGTTCTATGAGGACTCTCGTCTTACACTGACCATACAGCCCTCCTGAGCACATCCCCTTGTTTAGCTGTGATTATAAATGTCAAGTCAGGCTGTCTCTGAGCCACAGCAGGCCAAGACTCTCCAAGGCTGTTTTTCTTTCTCATGTGTGTAGAAAGTAGTGATGATCAGATTCAGTGTCTTTGCCAAAGGCGGTACTGTCGCAATGTACCGTGCTGTAGGATCATTTTAGACAGCCAGCCTATGCCGAGGAAACAGAATTTTGTAAAGTCATCCAGAAACTCTAGAAAGCCAAGAGTCAACAAACAGTACTTTTGAGCTATTTTAATGAAGGCAAGCAGCCCTCCAGATTGCCCTCTCTCATGTGACCTAGGACATCTATGTGAACCTTTCACTGCTGTTCTTCAAAACCACAAAAATCACCAGGGCTCAGCTCCCATGAGATTGTGTCATTAAGGCCAGCTAGTTAAGTGAAACACAAGATTCTTTTCTTCTGCTTCCAATATAACACTTGGTTGAGTATTTTCAAAAGTGAGAAGGAGAAAAAAATAGAACAGAGTCACTGTCTACTGCTGTGTAGAAAATATGTCTTTTTTTCTTTTTGGAAATCTCTGCATGTTAAATTGGTGTAGAGTTCTGATGTTTTGAAAACTGTAGGAATGTAAAAATTCAGGTCTATTCAGTCGAGGTTGTAGAAAAAACTGCATCGTGAATTGCTAGTAGCTGTTTTTTATGCAAAATGATTTTACATACAAAAGTAAACT
Organism: Macaca fascicularis; assembly: GCF_037993035.2. Taxonomy (NCBI): domain Eukaryota; kingdom Metazoa; phylum Chordata; class Mammalia; order Primates; family Cercopithecidae; genus Macaca; species Macaca fascicularis. The sequence goes on along the minus strand of NC_088379.1, from coordinate 190,412,762 downwards.
TCCTGAAATTTGAGTAGACTGTTTTCTTATTCTGAACCTTAGGCATAGCAATCTCTATGATGGCATTTACAAAATTTACAAAAGGAACTTTAAATGCTGAGAGTACTTCTTTCAGAAAGGGATATAGAGTTTTAATATTTTAGTTTACCAGCTTCATATTTCCTTTGCCAACGGGGCATTTTCTGGCCTCTCTGTGCTCACCATATAAAGCTGGCAGATGGCATCACTGTGAGATCCTACCTGATATAGGCCCTCCAGCAAGTGAAGAAAAAAAACCTGTCTGTCAAGACGCATTGCCATATACAGTGATAGAACTCACTTCGTACCCTTCCTTGTTGCCATTGGCATGTCCAGGAAAACATTTTTGCACAACGTTATGTTGTATTTTCTGTTGCTTTAGTACCATAAAAGAAATGAGGTTTAATGAAAGAGAAATCAGTCCTTTATAAAAATAAACTTTCTTGAAAGATAATGTTTAGCAACTTTGAGCCAGCAAATAATAGATTCTTGCTTCATCACTGCAATCCCTTCCACCATTTCCCATCCTTTGACTGAATATTCCACCAATAACCTCAACTATGCCATGGAGAAAGAGCCCAGAATGAAGAGCTGACTCACAACAAAGTCAAGGGGCCCTTAATGTTAATCTGTATTTGGGGTGATTTTCAGAATAATATATGCCCAGAGGTCAAAATAAATTTAGATATAGCACAAAACCCTTAATGTCCAGATGAAAAATGCAGTGACCACATTTCTGAGGGGAAAAAAAGATCAGGCAAGAAAATCTAAACCAAAGCTCAGTCTAATAAGTATAAGAATACTTTTGTATCAGTCCTAATGGAATTTTTTAAGTCAAGAGAGCTGTCTTGGAAAGTCTGGTATATTTAGTTCCTATAAGCAGAATGGTCAAGCTTGTTGCCCAGGTAGCTCTAAGAGAGTTGGGGTAAGATCTTGCAAAATCTATGAGTACGATTATAAAAGCACGTGTCTACTTTTACAGGTGTACAGAAAGGCAGAGTTCCATCCAATAGGCTACCTTGATTCATTATTTCATTCTACAAATATTTGTGGTTCCCTAGTGATATTATTGAGTAGTTATTATATTCTAGGCATTGTTCTAGGCCTTGTGTAGACATCATCTCATTCAATTTCCATAACAATCCTAGGACTTAGATATAATTATGATATATTACAGAGGAGAAAACCGAGGCTCAAGAAGGTTGACATGACTTGCCCAAATTCGTATTGCTAGAGTGTATTAAGCAGCAATTTAAGGAACCAAGATTTGAATCTTGGTTCAAGATTCTACATTAATTTCATCTTTCCACTACAACTTACTGCTCCCCTCATGTCCGAAGCCTGGATCCGGGAGGACTTCTACTCTCAAGGAACTTACAACTTTAGCAGAGCCAATGTTGTATACACTTTATTATCATATTAAAATTTTTGAAGCAATATCTACATTCTTAAATTTTCTCTAGGACTCTAGGACGCCTACTACATTCTGTATTTTAGTAACTTAGACTAGTAAATAGCAAATGTATTTCTCTAGAGCCACGCTGATCAGAATACAGTTTGAGTCAAAAATATTCCCCAGTGAATTCTGAAATCACCGTCTTGACAGAACGTTCAATAAAAAGCATCTAAGGATAATGATGATTATCTACCAAAAGGAGTTAAGCAATTTATTACAACAACAACTTTTATTAAGTGGACTTTATATAAATATATTTGTGCAAATATCAACTCTCTAGTGCTGAGCACAGCTATCATTTGAAAAAATAAAACCAGAGCATCTGAAGTTCCAATTCAGCCTAAATTCAAACACAAGGTAATATATTAACAAACTGCACACATAACTAAATAAATTGCTGAAATTGTCATGAAGCCATAGTAAAGAGTCAGAACATTTTATCACAGAATGGGACTCTGTTATTAAGAAGATAAAATAGAGGAATGAAAACACTGAGGAGCCATGTTGATTGGAAGCCAGTTTGTAACCACTGGACGCTCTGTTCGTTACAGACAGTCGACCGGCCGAAGGACTGGTACAAGACGATGTTTAAGCAAATTCACATGGTGCACAAGCCGGGTACGTTTGCTGCTCTGCTTTTTGATCAGGTCCTAGTGGGTTGAAGGGGGTACACTCATCTTTTGTGTAGGTTTGATTCATACACAATGTCAAGACCCCAGCAAACTCCACGTCCCCTTTCTTTTCAGCATGCCTCCTATTCTCCTTCTATCACCCCTCCAGTGACAGGTCCCTGTGCCTCTGCCTACCACCTGAGCTGCCAAGAAGCCTCCCCACGGAGGACAACCAGGCACTCTGGCCTCAGCCTCCGTCCTCCCCTGTCCACAGTCTAAATTGGTGTGTTGCCTGGTAAACAGGCACACTGTTCCTCTGCCCACCCCTGTCTGCTCTCATCAAGAGAGTGAGTCTGAGCAGGTCTGCCTGAGCCAGCTCTGTAGACAGGAGGGCACTAAAACACTTGGTAAAGGAAATTCGCGATGCAGAGCAGAGAGGGTTCTGGGGAAGCGAGGACGAGGGCCTGACTCCGCATGCTATGAGGAGGGCAGCAAGATGAATATGTTACAGACAAAAAAGGGCAGTTTGCAGAGGCCTGTGGTGGCACGCACCTGTAATCCCAGCTACTCAGGAGGCTTAAGTGGGAGAATGGTTTGAGCCCGGGGATTGGAGGTTTGGAGGCTGCAGTAAGCAATGATCACAACACTGCTCTCCAGACTGGATGACAGAGTAAGACCCTGTCAAAAAAAAAAATGGCATTATGAACTAGGAAAAATACATTGCTTTTCTAACAAATTTCTGCTGTTTCACTGAAGTTCTGCTGTCTCATTATACTTTGGTGGCAATCTGTATTACCATGATATTTATGTTTCATTTTCTAGATGATGACGCAGACATGTATCATACTCCTTACACATACAATGCAGGTAGGATGGGTTTCCTTGCTTGCAATGTCTATTTTATGCTCAGCAATGGCTGGAAGAACCACACAGTCACCTTTTTTGCCTTTCTGTTTGAGCACATGTTTTCAGTTCATATATTAGGAGGACGACTGCTTTTCCTTTCTCAGAGCATGCCTAACAAAAGGATTGACTTTTCTCATGGAAATGAGAACTAATACTGGTTTATCTCATTCATTCCCACTGTTGTTTATTCTCAGCTTCAGGAATGTTTAACCAAAGTGTGAAGGACAGGCTGAAAGGACACACTGTAACCCAGGGTACAAAATAAGATAAAGATCTTTTATCAGCAAAGAGAATGATTCCAATTGTGTAAGATCTTTCAGATACACTTCACCAAAAACAAGTCAAACAAAGTATTCTGTGACCTTGTCCCTGCTTTTAGCTCCAAAATGCAACCATTCATTGAAAGATTTTTAAAATCCCCCTTGGCGGGGCCACTTTTCTGACTCAGAATTGCCAGTGGTCATAATAGAATGACTTCAGTTCCAGGCATTGCCACTTGAATTGGCGAGCATTGGTATCTCCTGCCGGGATCTGCAGGCTGGAGGGAGGGACCCCTGAGAAATGTTTTTCCCTTCATCACTTTCTCCGAATGTTGTCTCAGGGGATTCCGCCCAGGGCTCCTCTCCCTGCCCAGCCACAGGCTCAGGACAGGTGTACAACTATTTCTTTTCTTCTTTCTTTAGACCAGGTTCTGAGGTTTTCCCTGCTCCCCTCCCCTTCAGCAGCTGTTTAACTATTGTCTTAGTGTATACAATTGAAGAGAAAATTTGCTGAGTCCTTATAAGTTTATTCCTAGTACCAGTCTGAATTATTACAAGTTCCAAAATAATTGACAAAGATTTACTGTAATCAGGGCTTATGTACAGAATAAATTTGTAATTAATAAATTAATGGAAATTAGTAAATTATTAATAAATTTAAAAATCTATCTTCTAATGTATGCATTATGAATATGCTTATTGATAATAATTTCTATGCAATCATTGGCTATTTCAAGGGGGACACATAATTTAATTCATTTGTAAGAGGTTATTTGCTTCTGCTTTTTGTCTACTTTTGTTTTTTGTCATGATAGGTCTGTACAACCCACCCTACAGTGCTCAGTCACACCCTGCTGCAAAGACCCAAACCTACAGACCTCTTTCCAAAAGCCACTCCGACAACAGCACTAATGCCTTTAAGGATGCGTCCTCCCCAGTGCCTCCCCCACATGTTCCACCTCCAGTCCCACCACTTCGACCAAGAGACCGGTCTTCAACAGAAAAGTAAGGCATTTCCCCCTCCCAGGGTGGCCTGTGTTTAGCTTAGGATAAAAATAAGGCTACATGGCATTCAGTAGAAGAATCAGTGCACACCTCACAGAGAGAGTGTGTGTATAATCTTGTTGGTCCGTACATATACCATATTGACCTCCTCGGCTGGGGTTGTAGCAAATGTTTTCACTGTCTTGCTTCATGATACCGGAGTGCCCCAAATTAGACTTGAAGTAATGTGGGCACGTTTTCTGCCTTTCGATCGATACATACATAGAAGAGACAAGTAAATAGAAAGAACGGACATGTACTTCCCTTGGTATACCAGGTTACAGGCTACGCAGTTAATTTTCTGTTTCCCCACACCTACTAATAAGAGACATTTTTGAAAGCAGGGGAAGTTATTCATAAATCATAGGGAGGCATTAGTTAGTGTCTGTGACTTGTTTCTACCAGTTTTTCATTACGAGTTTTCATTTTTTCTCCACTGAAATATTTTTATACAAACTATCCACATGAAAATAAAAATTCGTAAACACATTTTATTGTGTTATTTTTACTGGGATTATGACTAATACTTCTACTTATAGGTAACCTTTATTGAGCACTCATGACAAGCCAAGCACTAGGCTAAGCGCTTTTTCTGTGTCATATCATTTGATTCTGAGAACAACCCAGTGAGATACGATCTATTTTAGAGAGGAAGAAACTGCAGTTTAGAAAATGGAAGGAACTTATTCAGCTCATACAGCTATAGTGTGTCCAAGCCAGAGTCCAAGCTCAGCTCTCACTAAACCCAAGGCCTATGCTATCCTAGCAATTAATAAGTAAGAATATAAAAATTATTTCTTATTAATGCTGGTTATGAAGCATTATCATACCCATTCCAGAAAAATTGTATTCAACACCCTATTGTAGCATTTAGAGTGACTGATGATCAGGCCAGGAGTGGTGGCTCACGCCTGTAGTCCCAGCACTTTTTTTTTTGAAATGGAGTCTCACTCCGTTACCCAGGCTGGAGTGCAGTGGTGCGATCTCGGCTCACTGCAACCTCCGACTCCCGGGCTCAAGCAATTCTCTGCCTCAGCCTCCTGAGTAGCTGGGACTACAGGCACCCACCACCACACCCAGATAATTTTTGTACAGGGTTTCGCCATCTTGGCCAGGCTGGTCTTAACTCCTGACCTCGTGATCCACCCACCTCAGTCTCCTAAAGTGCTGGGATTACAGGCGTGAGCCACTGCACCCAGCCAGTCCCAGCATTTTGGGAGGCCATGGTGTGTGGATTGCCTGAGGCCAGAGGTTCGAGACTGGCCTGGTCAACAGGGCGAAATCCCATCTTCACTAAAAAAAATAAATAAAAGTGTTATAATAGAGTAATTGATGTTCATATAGGGTACAGCATATCCCACCAAAACACGCACCTCATGTGTGAAGGGATTCTCATTTTAATACCAATCTCCTCAGAATGAATTATGTGAGGCCTTAAAATTGAGAAACAGTTTTCTAGACACAAATTGTTATCTTTGTCATCAAAAAATAACCAAAATTAACATTTTGATTTAAAGGTATTACCTGTCCTGTATGTTTTGTTAAAATTAAATATCTCACTGGCCGGGCGCGGTGGCTCAAGCCTGTAATCCCAGCACTTTGGGAGGCCGAGACGGGCGGATCACGAGGTCAGGAGATCGAGACCATCCTGGCTAACACGGTGAAACCCCGTCTCTACTAAAAAATACAAAAAACTAGCCAGGCGAGGTGGCGGGCGCCTATAGTCCCAGCTACTCAGGAGGCTGAGGCAGGAGAATGGCGTGAACCCGGGAGGTGGAGCTTGCAGTGAGCTGAGATCTGGCCACTGCCCTCCAGCCTGGGCCACAGAGCAAGACTCCGTCTCAAAAAAAAAAAAAAAAAAGAAAATTAAATCTCTCACTAAAACATATGATGACCTCCTAAAAAATTCCATATGGCTTTCATATGTATTATCTCATGTAATGCTCAAAACTCCTCTGCAAGGAAGAACAACACATTATTGCTATCTGCGTTTTACACAAATGGAAAAAAATGAAGACTGAGAAGGTTTAAGGGGTCTTGCTCCATATCACTCATGAATTTAGTAGAAAGCTAGGACTTGCCCCTAATACTGTCCCTTAGAGCGTTTCTATTTCCAACGGGCCATGGAGCAAGAATTTCATTCCATTCCATGGAATCAGAATTACCCCCATCTCTAGTCAGAAAATCCTTCCTCCTAAAAACCATGGCCCCTGGGAGGCTGAGGAGAGAGGATGGCTTGAGCCCCGGAGTTTGAGACTGCAGTGAACTGTGATCACACCACTGCACTCCAGCCTGGGCAACAGAGGAAGACTCTGTCTCGAAAACAAAACAAAACAAAAAAAACCCAAAGAAGCCTTCTTCTTTAGCTCAGCAGCCTAGAAAAGCTTAATTCTGTAAAACCCGTTTTTGAAGCTTTCCTTCGTAAGTCTTCTGACAGCCTCGTGGAAGATATTCCTTGGGGGAAAAGTGCTGGTTCCCATGAGTGAGATTTTGACTCTGGTTTTTCAAGGCTCACACCAAAAGACGACCTCCTGTACCACACTGCCTGCTCTGGTACACGTCAACCCACATGACACTTCTGTACTCTTCCCAAGCGATGATCCCTCTTCAAGAAATAAGATCAAACATGGTGTGTGCATTACTCCTTGTCACTTTGGATCAAGGATCACAAAGGTCACAAAGTGGTGGGTTAAACGCACATAGTTCAGCAGAGCATACTGCCACCTATTTTAAGCACAAGCATACATGGCTGCCGTTAGGGACCCAGGAGGTCACTCACAGGTCACTCTTTGCGCGTCTACAAACACCTCATGTGACTTGTTGAGCCAGCGTGGGGGAATGTGGTATTTTTCACAGATTAGCTTTTTATCCTGAGAGATTTTTTTTAAACTATACTAAAAGTAACTTTGAAAACAGATAACTGGTTTTATACCATTGCTTTAAGCAAAAAGGATTATTTTAATGTGTGATTTGTTGTTTATTTCTAGGCATGACTGGGATCCTCCCGACAGAAAAGTGGACACAAGAAAATTTCGGTCTGAGCCAAGGAGTATTTTTGAATATGAACCTGGCAAGTCATCAATTCTGCAGCATGAAAGACCAGTAAGCACTTGTCGTTAAACAGAATATGCCAGCTCGCTAGGCTCCCAGGGTTCCCAAATAAACCTGAATTTTAGATCCATTAGCAATTTTTGTCACAAAGGTAATTACTTAGAAATCATGTTTATTTTGTATCATGATTTGTGCATCTCATCTCAGAATTGAAAGATACATGTTCTAATATATTGTCTTTACTGACCAATTATGTGTGTGTGTGTGTGTATTTATATATATACACACACGTAGGTGTATATACATACACATATATACACATGTGTATACACACACACATATATATATTTATATTCAAGATTCATTTGCATGTAACTATAACTGTGCCTAATCATTAACCAGAGTTTAACTTTTAAAAAACATTCATAAATGCAATGCTTCATTGCTATCATAGCTTGCTAATGAGAAAAATCATTGATTAATCTCCCCAATACACATGGACCCAGGCAGTTCTATCCCTTGTTTTCCATATTGGCTTTTTAATATTTCTTTGGATGAAGGGGAAATTTTCCAAATGCCCTTTTTATAACAAGTTGTTTTAATTGCTTCTTATTAAATCCCTCCTCAGGTTACCAAGCCTCAAGCTTCCTGATTGATTGTCATTCTAATGGATCAAGATTATATTTCACTTTGCAGGATTTTTTCCAGTTATTTGATTATATGCAAACAAAAATATCTATACACTTAAGAAGAACCACTTCCCTCCTCGAAGTGCAGGTTCACACATAGGTCCTCCCTTGGCCTTTGGTTTTGATTCCCCAATACTCCCTTGCATGTTCTTTGCTTCCCCTCAGAAATCAGTGCCCTCAGGATTTTCTTTGAAACTCCACAGTTCCTCTGCATCTCCTTCCAAATCTACTTCTAGGAAAACATTTGCAATCAATTGCAATTTACTCTCATTTTTGCTCTAAAAGAATTTTAGGTGTCAGTGAACAGGAAAAAGAGAGTTTTCTTTGTGGAGCTCCTTCAAGAGTCTCCAAGAAATCACACTCATATGTAATCCAAGGCCAGCCCTGTGGTTTAATTGGAAACCCTAGCCTTGCCACACCCAACATGAGTGTCCTTGATTTAGTTTTTGAAACCCTGTATTTGTGGTCGTGTTCTGGAGAAGCATGTTCAAAACCTTATCATCGGATAATTCATACATGATATTTATCTCAGCCTTCTTACCCTTTCTTTAAATAACTCATATCTTTTAGAGTAACAGGACTATGAAAGAAAAACTGAAAGAAAAAAAAATCACTGATTTGCAGGCACCATTGCAAACTTATAACCCATTTACTAGTTTCTATGATTGAGTATCATGCTACTCTAAAATTTCCAGAATGAGAATTGAGTGAAACACAATGTCACCAATGCATAAAATTGAAAACAGCAAAATAATACGTCTCAGATTTAAATTAAGCAACAAAACTTTAATGATCTTTCTAATAATTTATGAGACTCTTAGGATAATGAACATGGTAAATGTATGGGAATGCTTTGGGAGCTGTGGTGTCAGGAAACAGGATTGGTTTTAGAAGCTCTCCCACCAGGATGTTTCTGTTATTTAGTCATTCAGCAGAACTGATTGAGCAGCAGCTACATGCCAGGCTTTATGTGAGGTGCACAGCGGGGAACAGAGCACACTCTCTACCTTGAGGAACGTATAATCTATCATTTAATATCTATGCAAGAGTAGATCTGAGTTTGTGCAAAGTAAACAGCCTCTCGTATGGTTAAAACAGACACACAACTAAAAAATGCTCCCTTTGCTCCATTGAGGGTTTATACATTGACCCTATCATTGTGACTGAAATTCGCACATTACTCTTGTCTTTGGGTTAGAAAAGACTTTAAAGACGCTTTGTTTTACAATAGCAATAATAATAGCAATAGCAATCATTGTAAATCGTTATTGAGCACTCACTCTATGCCAGGCTCTGTCATTAGTAATTTATGCCTTATCTCATGTAAAATTTCCAACAGTCCTATTAAGCAGACACGTGGCATTTCCATGTTACAGATGAAGAGACTGAAACACACATTAGCTCGCCTTGCCCCAGGGAGACATAGCCGGTGGGAGCCAGAACTAGGAGTTGAGCCCAGACATACTCATGCCTGGTGCACTTGGTCACTGCTGTATAGCCACTCCAGGCGTAGCCGAGCAGGAAACACATTTAAGCTGTAGTCGTTATTGGATTGGCTTATTTGATGATTTTGCAGTATAAATTAGTTTATTTATTGACTAATTTATAGTAAAGTATACTTGATTTACTTTATCAGAAACTTAGGCCCTAAGTAGTTACCACACAGGACCAGCAGATGTGACTGGTTGTAAGACAGGAAGATCTGGAGCCATGAGTGTGACAGAGATTCGAGTGCGGATAGGTCTCTGCAGCCACAGGAGAAGATAAGTAGAAGGAACTTAGAAACTTAGAAGGAAATGAGAATGGCTATCTTATGGAGAAATGGAAAGAGCAAACATTTTTACCTCTCCTAAGCAATTTTGGAGAGGACCAGCCTTAAGCAAAATGGTTTGAGCTGGCCGTATGGAACATTTTGGCCAGCTTTTCCAGTGTAGGACTAGCTCATCATCTTTTTAAAACAATTAGTCCTGACTTCATTTCAATTGCCTCTATAAATCAGAAAACAAAAAGAGCCAAGTGGGCAGTGGTGATGTGGAGACTGGCTGCATATTGATACAGTTTACATAAGATTCTGATATGTTTGAAAATACAAGCTAGAGACTGAAGAGCCGCGTGCTGAATGAGAGTGGCATCACAGCGAACGGCAGCGCTGAGGGCTATCACGGTCTGATCCGTGCATTCTCATGTCTTTTGACTCCAAGACGGCTTGGGAGCATTCCTTTGCTCTTTTCATTTTTCATTTTTGAAAACCATACACAGCACCTGGGTAATTCTGTGTTGCTCTTTTGAATCTTTACACGGCCTCTCCATCCGCCCAGTTTTCCAAAGGGCCCTCTTGGGTTGTGCCCTCTCCTCCAGTGGACTCAATGTCTGCCTGCCAGGAGAAATGCCACCGCCGCTCCTCTCTTCTGGCCCACAATTGTCCGTGCCTGGACTACAGTGACAGCCACCTAATTCATTTCCCTACCTCTCCAGTCTAGTCTCCACACCACAGCGGAGGCAATCTTTAGAAAATCTTTATAAAACCTCCAGCTCAAAATTTGCTCCTGGCTCTTCACTGTCCTTCGAGCAAAATCTAAAACCCTGAGCATACTTTATAGAAGACTTGTGATTGGGCTCCAGCTGACCTCTCCAGCCTCATCTCTCCTCCCACCCTCCCTGCCTCGCTAGGTTCCAGCTACACAGAGAACATTCAATTCCCGCCTTGCTGGACCTCTGTAAAGGCTGCTCCTTCCCACCAGGAAAAGCTCTCCCCACCACCTTGTCCTTCACATGGAGAATTCCATCCCATCCTCCAGGTCCCAGCACAATCCCACCTCCCCCAGGGAATGTGCCTGACTCCTCAGCACTAGGTTGGAGGCTCTCCCTGCTATGTGCCCATGGCACACTGTGTTCCTCATGAGATCTTGAGCTTCTCGAAGGTGAGGGCCGTGACTAGTCCACTAGTTGTATCCCAACACCTGGCACAATGCCTGGCCTAGAGAAGGTATTCAGTGAATATGCATTCGTGGAATTTCTAAGTGAATGAATGAACACAGTTTTCACCCTTGCAGTTAAAGGATAAAGTTGGTGAGGGACTGAATCCTTGTTCTGTTGCTTATCCATGAAATCTATGTATTTCTAGTGCAAAAGGCCCAGTGGGTCTCAAAACATTCTTGGAGGGATTTGACACACTGCTATTAGTAGTGACTCACGAATTCCATGATTCCCTGGGATACAGAGGAGGCAGGGGGTTAGTACTGTTTGAACAAAAGTCCTTCCAAGACCCTGGCAAAAAGATCTTCCTTAGGAATCAGTGGCATACGTGTGTATGTTCTTTAACAGGGAAAGTAAAAGTGAGTGCACTTTTTTGAAGCTCATAAATACTCATGTGACTGTAAATTTAGAAAGGTTAATTAATTGGGCCTAATGTTTGATCTGGAAAAGTACTTAGCAGCGGTCACCAGGAATTTGCCTTGAACGGACTCGAACCACAAATCAGAACCGTATTTCCACAATTTAATTTTTCCATGAGACAATTATAAAAACTCTCCTGGGATTGTATTACTAAAACCTTTACATCCCATTACATTGGATATGTTTGTAGGTGATTAATGTTAAATTTAAAAAAAAATCAATAAAGTATTTGTTTAGGACCTCTGTATGCTTGATAAAGTAAAAAAAAATGAAAGTAAAAAAATATGAAAATGTGACCTTACCCTACAATAACTAAACCTGAACACGATAAAAGCAGAAGAAAATAATCATTGGAAACACCGTGCCGAGTTGAAATGCAATTTAAACCCTTAGTGAGCTTAAGCTTCTTTATCATAAAGATTGTCAGTCAATACTTAAACTGTAAAAATTTAAGGAGTTTCATCTGATGACCGTTAAGAATTATCCCAACTGATAATGTATATAGCATTTATTGTGAAACCACAATAAATATAAAACATGGTAGTCGATGTCATTAAACCTTAAAATGGAATGAGCATAATTTTCAAAAACGAAATAGCACCAACACTTCTTTTGTATAGAACAACGTACAGAAAGCATATGCCTCACTGAGAATACTTAGTGGAATTTCTATAACCACAAAAACAACTGAATGTTTTTAATTGTAGAAAACACTAAAATTTTTAAAGTTGTTCACCCTTGGTAGCTTTAAAGTAAGGATCACGTGTGATTTATAGTTATAGTTTTTCTTAAACACATCCTCTTGCACTGACGACATAAAGTTAGCTTTAAACGGAGGTCTGCTGGTGTTTTGTTTTTTTATGAAAAGAAACCAAAAAAAAAAAATCACACCAAGGTTGGAAAGATGCATATCAGTATCTTTGTTCTTTTGTCTTTTCTGAGCAATTAGAGTGAACCATAATCATACTTCCTAAATGAGTCTCTGAGTGTTAATATTAGTGCTGCACTCAAAGGCCTGTCCATGTTCCACATGGAAAGTGTTAAATCACTGAGATTAGTGATTTGTGTGAATATCCATCTGTTGACTGACCATCTGTATGTGTGTCACTGACTGTTGTGAGGCTTCCGTGTTCCTTAGCAGTGCCTCCATAGGACATTTAATTATTGCATGATAAAAGATTCAATGGGTTAACCACAGCAAAGACAAAATTCTAGTTCTGCCACTAACACTTCCTTTAACACAACTCTGCTCAAACATGTGCCTTTCATTGCATTCCATAGTTATTGATAATTCCCAGCTATCATTGTTTTGGGCGTTTTCTCTGCTAATTTCTATTGGCATGCATTCTAGATAGTTGCCCATTGTAACTATAAATTGACTTATTAAATCAACAAAAGCATAATTAATGGAAAACTGCCATTCTAAGGTATGATGCAAAATGGAGGATATTCTGTTTCCTTTTCCATATTCTATCATAGAGATGCATTACTATAAATCAGGACTTGGTATATCCATTTGTTATATATTTTCTTAAGGTGGGAGTCAAAGTTACACAGCTAACAAGTCTTATTCATTTAGTAAATCGGCTGCCCTCTGCTGTTCATAATGTTTCTTAAACAGGTTCCTTTCCTCTAAGAGAAGTTTCTATCTCCCCTTAGCAAAACAAAATACTATTCTTGAAAGCAGAAGTTATAATAATCAATTAATAATATCACTGAGTGTGTAACATTAGGAACTATGACGTTTAAAAGAATCAGAGGTTAGTTTTCCTGTAGAAGAAATAGTATGTCTCTATAAACAGAAGAGAAATTACTGGAAATTCTCTCTACTGTCAGTTTCCCTAAAAACCAGCTCCAGTAAAACCATTTCATACAATAATTATGCATCTATAATGATCTAAATAATAATTGGAGAAAAATAGTACTTTATTGACATTAAAATCTCAATATTATTGCAACTATTGAATCAAATGTAAATTGAATTAAATTTTTAAATTCAACAGAAAATAGCAAATTGATTACTAGAGTATTTTGTCTCTAACAATTTCACTATTACTTCTGAGGTGTAAACCAAATATAATACTGACGTAAATAAGGAAAAATATCTCAAGATTTCTAGGCATTTCCCATGTCTAATAGTAGGATATTCTCTCTGAATTTATTTATTACAAAAATAACATTATGACAATAAAGCAAAATAATATTTCAAAGAAAGAAAAAACAAACAGTCTCAATATCAGAACACCATTGTAGTCTTTTGTGTATGTGTGACTTTCTTGACTGTGTTCATGCAGAGACAAGCTTTGTAATACCATTGTAACTACTGTACAAGTGCCTGGTTAGATTCGGTTTTTACTGCTTGGTATCTCACTGTGAGCATTTCCCAGGAACACTACACAGTCTTTATAATTATGATCACTACGTCTTTTGGATAACTTAGGCTTTTGCACTATTTTGTCATGATGCCGCAAACGTTTCTATCATTGTCTGTAATAACTATTATACTCTTTTATTATAAAATATTGAAACAAAGTCACATCACTAAAAACACTGTGAGTATAATTTATTATTAAGTGTAGACTGTGTATCATTAGCAAAACTTGTAAGTGCAATGAGTCAATAAAACAGTAGAACAATGTCAAAATCATGGCTTTTGTTGGAATATGGAATATTTCAAGCTCCCAGCACTGTGAAGGTTACATAGCGTTTCTTTCATAACCAAGATGTTGCTACTTAATTTAAGTCCCTGAGTTCCTTTAAGAATTGTAAGCAAATGATACTGAATTGCTCTGACGCAGTGAGCACTGACTAGACCTCCTGGAATATGTCTTGGGAGTCACAGCTCCTCTCCTAGCCAGAGTCAGTGGCTTTTAGGGAACCATATAATTTTTCTTAGAATTTTTTTTTCTGACTTAAGATACTGTACACTCTTCAATTTTACCACATTTAATTAGTGTCATATAGTAATTATCAAAGAAGTAATAACTTGCATATAGTACTTTAAGCACTTAGACTTAATATAAAATCAGCAGCCTGAATCAGTCTAGTCAGGCGTGTATTATTTGAAAATATTAAGGGTATTGCTAGGTAAAGTAAACACACTACATCTGTTTTACTAAAATAATTGTATTTTCTCCAACTGTTTATATTAACACTCCTAGTTTTTTCATCTTAAAAACAACATTCAGAAACCTCTGCGGGGAAGCAAGTCAATTATAAAATGGGCTTTTTCTCTAAATTAGAACATCAAGGAAACCAAGATGGGATTTTATCCCAAGTTCCCTCCCCTGCCCCGCCGTCCACGGTATTGTGAAAAACCAGATCCCCTTCTCAGCTCGAAGTAGGCAGCCGGGAGGTGAATCTTGGGCATCTTCCTCCACATTCCGAGACTCCTGGTGGGCAGCGCTTCGCCGTGGCCGGGATCGTCCCCCGGGTGCCTGGGTCCCTAAGGACACTTCGCGCTCCGGCGCGCGCTCCCCTCCCGGCCTAACGCAGGCACCGCGCGCGGCCAGGGTGTCCCCGCGGTTCCGCCCAGAGCCTCCATCTAATGAACCAGTTTCTGCACCCCTCTTTCTTGCAGCCCCCTCTCCCAACAACTCCGACACCTGTTCCAAGGGAACCTGGCCGGAAGCCTCTTTCTAGCTCCCGCCTCGGAGAAGTCACTGGTAGCCCCTCCCCTCCGCCCCGGAGTGGCGCCCCCACACCAAGCTCGCGCGCCCCGGCTCTGTCTCCCACCCGGGTGAGCTCCTCCCTTCCTTACCTTTCTTAATGCCCGGCAGACGTGCAGGTGCAGCCCTCGCTTGCTCAGAGCCTGGCGACTCCCACTACCCCGGGCCCCGCTCGCACCCACCCAGGCCCCAGAATCTTCTCATCCACAGGCCCCTGAGAGCCCCCCAACGCCCTGTCCCGCTCCCCCAGCTCGCCTCTCTCCCCACCCCTCCCACACCCTTCCCCATCCCAGGCTTTCCACCTGCCTGCCCCCAGTGAATTGTCTGCAGACTGCAGGCTCCCATGCTGGGACTGCTGGCCACCAACGAGGGCAGGGGCGACGAAGTGACTCGCCCAAAAGAGCTCCTTGGTGACTGGGTTGAGCCTATTCCAAACATCAGGCCTGCCAGCCAGACCCAGGCTCGCTGCGTAGAGAGTGGTCCATAGCTCATGCCTCAGGCATAAGTGGATCAACTCGAGCAAGAGTTGTCCACCACTTATGCCAATTAGAAACGATGGACAGAGGAAAGAACTAGGGGCCCACTGCCATGGAGCTCGCCTTCACATCCTCATGTTACTTGTTTTACTTTACTTCCTCCGTTCTCTCCTGCTGAGGTTCGTGGGGTGAGAGGTGATGCATGTTTGCGTGTGAATGCGCGCGTGTTTTTTCGTGCCACACAGCGTTTCCCTCACTTTGCTCAGTGTGCCTTTTCCTTCCCTTTTCCTTCACATCTGCTCTAGACTGATCGCATAAATCCAGATGACATAGATTTAGAAAATGAGCCCTGGTATAAATTCTTTTCAGAACTGGAGTTTGGACGCCCGGTAAGTGAGGCTAGACTATTAATATAAGAAAACTAGGCGTATGCTGTTTGATTTCTAAAATACCATTATCAGGAGACGTGGGTGTCATTCAGAGAACGAAGGCCGAATGCATAACGTATACACAAATTTGGTACAGCGTAGTCTAGGTTCATTTCTGTACCAAATGGTTAAATGTGTTCAGACATTTCCTATATGGTTTGTAGTCATTCATTAGGTCTTTATATCTAATTCATTGCAAGTTCAAAATGTTGAGGTAGTTTCTGTGCTGAAATATTCAGGCAATTATTACAACTTTATAGAAGATTTGTATTTGTTTGCAGTCTCTTTGGTCTAGTTCAAGCAGAAGGGCACCTTGACGTTGAGAGGCCTGTTTGCTGAGCAAACGTCAGGCACCTGGAGAGCGCGGAGTTCTGTCTTCACTATCTCCTCGAGGCCTCCTGATGTCCCGCCAATAAGAAGAAAATGCGGACTGGAGGGGTTAAGTAATGTGCCCCAAATAGCAAATGGCAGAGTAAGAAGTTAAACGCAGAGGCTGTTAAAGAAAAATGAAACTCTCTGGGCAGTTTTCAGTATAATATACTGCCAGAGTAATCCCACTATAAAATACAGTCACGTGTTGCTTAAGGATGCGGACCGGTTCTGAGAAACGTGTCATCAGGTGAACTTGCCATTGTGCGAACATCGTAGAGTACTTACACAAACCCAGATGCTGGAGCCTGCTACACTCCTAGGCTGTGTGGTGTGGCCCATTGCTCCTGGGCTACAAACCTGTACAGCAGGTTACTGCACTCCATACTGTGGGCAACTGTAATGCAGTGGTAGGTATTTGTGTACCTAAGAAAATCTAAACATAGAAAAGGTAAAAATACAGTCTTACAATCCCATGGGACCTCCGTCATCTACAGGGTGCATCGTTGACGGAAACATCGTTATGCAACACATGACTGTACCTAGTTTCCCACTAGGGATATAAGGAAAGAAAAAACTCAGGAAGCCCTGTGGATCTTGATTTCCAGGCTTGCCAGTGAAAGGCATCACAACTTCTCTAATCCCCAGACTCCCACCAGAGGAAGCCCCGAGGCTGGGCCTTATTGCTTAGTCTTTTGGGGGTAAGAAGTCAACACGAGGCCAGGTGCGGTGGCTCACGCCTATAATCCCAGCACCTTGGGAGGCCAAGGGGGGCAGATCATGAAGTCAGGAGATCGAGACCATCCTGGCTAACATGGTGAAACCCCTGTCTCTACTAAAAATACAAAAATTAGTTGGCTGTGGTGGCGGGTGCCTGTAGTCCCAGCTACTTGGGAGACTGAGGCAGGAGAATCACTTGAACCAAGGCAGAGGTTGGAGTGAGCTGACATTGCACCACTGCACTCCAGCCTGGGTGACAGAGTGAAACTCCGTCTCAAATAAAAAAAGAGTCGGCCAGGCGTGGTGGCTCACGCCTGTAATCCCAACACTTTGGGAGGCCAAGGCGGGCAGATCACGAGGTCAGGAGATTAAGACCATCCTGGCTAACACGGTGAAACCCCGTCTCTACTAAAAATACAAAAAATTAGCCAGGCATGGTGGCGGGTGCCTGTAGTCCCAGCTACTCGGGAGGCTGAGGCAGGAGAATGGTGTGAACCCGGGAGGCAGAGCTTGCAGTGAGCCAAGATCTCGCCACTACACTCTAGCCTGGGTGACAGAGCAAGACTCCATCTCAAAAAAAAAAGAAAAAAGAGTCAACTCAAGGTTCAGCTAACAACTTCCCTGATTAGGAACTGTATCCACCAACAGCAGTGCATTTGATGTGTGTCAGTTACACATGTTTTTATGCATTTTAGACTCTTAAATAACATACCAGTTACACTGATGGTTTTTTAGAAAACAAGATATAACCATTTCTATATCATATGCTGATTTATATACTTGTATATTGACCATATATGGCTTACTGATTGGTGATGGTGGTCTCTTCTGTCCATTAAACTGCAAAGGAGACTTGGTTAGACTCAAGGTAGCTTATTGAACTGAATCAAAAGTGACTGTAAATGAATACAAACCAATGAACTTTTCCTACATTATTATCTCATAGGAGGAATGTTTTCTCTCACTTTTTCTCATTTGTATCTTAGTGTGAACGTAAATGTATTTTATTTCAAGGAAAAACATTCTGTAGCTTTATTTTATATGTATTGTTGCTGTTGGTTAGAAAGTTTATATGGACGGCCAGGCGTGGTGGCTCACACCTGTAATCCCAGCACTTTGGGAGGCTGAGGCAGGAGGATCACTTGAGGTCAGGAGTTTGAGACCAGCCTGGCCAACATGGTGAAACCCCTTCTCTACTAAAAATACAAAAATTAGCTGGGCGTGGTGGCGCATGCCTGTAATCCCAGCTACTCAGGAGGCTGAGGTGGGAGAATCACTTGAACCCAGGTGGCAGAGGTTACAGTGAGCTGAGACGGTGCCACTACACTTCAGCCTGGGTGACAGAGTGAAACCCTGTCTCAAAAAAATAAAATAAAATAAAAAATTTTAAAAAGAAAGCTTATAGGGACTATTCTGTGCTGAGCCTAAATTATCAGCATTTTCCATAATCATTTTCAGCCACACATGGAAACTCACCAGCATGCTATCCACTTGCTCCTTTAATGTTTCTTTAATATACCTTGCATTCCTCTGTGGCCAGAGACTAGGAGTGCTAATTAAATTTGACAAAATGAGTTTATAAATATACTAATTGAACACTAGCGAATTTTCCCAGTGCTTGAGAATATTTGCAAACGTTGCACACTTCCTCCCAGCTGCCCCTATTTTGCTCCATTCATGTCATTCTGTTTGTGTAGCTGGTGCTGTCAACACTCAATTTCTAACTGTTGTCACCTTTTCCACATGTTCATTCCTTGCTGCCATTGACTCTCCTCCATTCCATCCCTACACTTCTGCTTCTATGGTGCATCTACACCCAGCCTCCTAAAAAGCCTCTGGACTATGTTCAAGATCATTCTTCTGGTGTTTTCAATGAGGTAAAAACACGTTATTCTCTCTTTTTCAGATATCTCCTTTAGAGGCTGTGACTGTGATTCTGCACATCTGTGTTTTACAATTCTCTGTAATGTCTAAGCTATTTTTGAAAAAAACAATCTATCTTTGCATCATTATGTTGCATCCAGTATCATCGCCTGGACATTAATTATACCAGAGTTGTTGGCTATACCTGGACTCTGGGTGAAGAATCATTCCAACCACAACTGCTACTTATAGTATCCTATGTAGTTCTGGTATTCAGCAGTGTGAAAATAAAAAATCAAAAGTATTAGTCTTAGTGCATATATTAAGCACCTGTTTTTATTAGACAGATTAAACTACTACTAGAAGGCTTCTTAGAACCATTCTATTATAATGCTTGGAGTGTGGATAATCAGATGCCTATGTCCCACATATTTCTAAAATTTATTGTTATTCTTTCATTTTCCTAAATACAACTTATAGATTGTATTATCAGACAAGAATAGGGCTGGCAAATACCTGGAAATTGTGTATCACAACTTCCCAGTTTCATACCCATGACAGACATTAATACTCCTTCTCAACACTGTGATCCAGGAAGCCACTATAAGAAATTATCACTGGCATATAAAATGAAATGCATTTGCAATCTCTACTTAAGAGCCTATTTCAACTAGGTGAAAAATGTATGGCAGCCAATGTACATTTTTATTTGAATCAGAGTTTTATTTGAAAAAGAGCATGAAATAGGCAGAAATGATCCAGAGTCAAAAGCTTGTTACCCTGCTGTCTGCGAAGAAAAGCAGAAAATTACTTTAGGAAGTAGACAAATGACTCATTAGAAGACATAAGCAGAAATGGCACTGTTTTGGTAGCCATCAGCTATATAAAAGCCTCCTTGCAAGGAACTCTTAGAAGCAACTAGCATGGGAACAAAGTAAATAAACTGGTTTTTGCACAGTAGTTGCTCTGTGGTCTTAAGTGAATACTATAACACAATAAATATCTTATTTTCATTAAAAGTCTTAAATATGTGCAACTGGAAAACAAAACTAGTAGAACATTTATGTTGTAGGAGGTACTACTGACACATAGTGGTGACCACTGGAATTGCAGGTATAGAGTCTCAAGGAAATATGCAAATTTCTAGAGTCTCAATTTGCAATTTCAAATTATTTACGCTGTGGTAAACATCAGAGTGTGTGTTAAAACTGAGAAGTGATCAAAATATTTATATATTAAATAAAAAGTAAAATAGAGTAATCGGGAACATTCTGGGTTATTTAATTCAGCCATTTCTAAAGGCTTACATTTTATAGCCAGGCAGGCAGGCATGTAATCTGAAGAAAATCAAATAAAACAAGGGGTTATATTCTGTATGTTATGTTACCTTAATATCTGCAGAAAGAGCCTCATTTCAATATATGAGCAACCCAAGAATTTATTTTGAAATTCAATGTGGTCGGATATTTTTCTCAGATATTTCTAGGGTGTTTTTAAGGTAGGTTCATAGATAACTGAAATGGAATTTAGAGTGCATCATGTCCAACTCACTCATTTTTCAGTTAAAAAAAAATTAGAGTGCAATAATTTTAAGAAGTAAGTCCAAAATCACATGGTAAGATAGTGGCGGAAAAACATATATATATCTCTTAACCTTCATTTCAGTGCTATTTCCTGTATATCACACTTTTCAGCACTTCCAAGATATATATTTAGAGGATAAATCTTTTAAAAACAAATTACTTACTTAATATTATTTCTTGTTAACTATTGAATTTCTTTGAAAAGAGTTCTGATAATTAATATTATGCAATAATTCTTGGGCATAGAAATAGTAGAAACTTAATTCTCTGCATTCTATCATGTGATGGTAGTGGCAAAAAAAAAACACACAAAAAGCACTTTTCCAGTAGTTGACCTATTTGCCAGTTATCTCTGGGATTGAGAGGGAGTGTTGTATGATTCTAATAGCATATGTTAACTATGTTATTAATTTCACATTATAGTTTTTCAGAATGTAAGAAAATATATTCTCTTAAGGTTCTGGATTTTTAATAACCTTTTGTTATTAAACATTGCTGGTTAAAAAATGTAATTGATTAGACATTACCTTAGCTACCATTTATCAACTGCCTGGTATATTACCATGAATAACATAGTTTTTAATCCATAACTGGAAAACTGGCATTAATGAAGAACAGTTACAGATATTTAAGCAAAATTTAATCTAATAGTTACTTAACAGAAAGAGTGATTCAGTATCTGTACTTCTCTAAATTGACCTTCTAAGTGTGTTAAAATAATGGTAATATGTAAATACTCAGTAGATCATAATTGGTAAAATTTGTAACCTCTTTTCTGGAGACAATTTTCGTTTTGGGATGAGTACCCTTCTTACAATTATTGTACAAGTTTTTCTCTCAGTCATCAATCTAGATTTTTTACCGTTGTCTTATAATTTAATACTGAACTTTCTCTGAGTGTACATGAAACCACAAAACTGGTTTTAGTTTATTTTGAATGTAAAAACTAGTACAAGGAGAAATGGTAGTTTCTTAGCCTAACTCTGAAACACAATGAGTTCTTATACTACGTTTTATTTTATATTACAATGTTGTTTAGGCTCATTATAAGTTGACAGTTCAAGTTTTCTGATCAGGGTCAGGGTGTTCTCAGAGTGTTCTGAACTTGACACTTTTTGCTCATTAGCTGTGTGTAAGTGTGTCCCTTGAAAACCATGCTCTGCACAGACGCCAATGCTCTCAGGCTAGTTGGTGTTGCTCTTGTACAAACAAGTAGAACTAATATTTCCTAATGGTAATACAACTATCTGATTTTATTTTTTACTTGTTTGCTTTCTTTCATATTTAGTATCTATTTTTCTACCTTCCCAGTGTCTGATTCAGAGCTCAGCAAATTAAAATAACCATGTAAACATATCAGACTGGCAAACCAAACTATTCTCCTAATTTTATATTTGTTGAGAACCTAGGAATCTAAATATTTTCTAGGAACTAAAAATATTAGAATCCACTTTTTCTGTCTGAAAGGAGGATGGGAATATTCTCATGCAGAGATGCTTTTGTTTCTAGGCAAGATTCCATTTTCATTTAGTAAGATAGAATTAAATTAAAATATTAGTTAATAGAAGCATAAGTTATGCAAAAGGGACCTTGTAAGACTGATATTCATACAGAATTGCAAAACTATACACTAATGTTTTAATTGATTAATTGGTGCTAATTTACCAATTAATAGAAAACTGAGTTATAGAAATAGTTTGTAAAGTGAGATTTGATTTCCACTAAGTAGATTTTTAGTACTTGATAAAATGTTTCTAGATGATAGCAACTTATGACAACATTTGTCAAATCTTGCCTTTCTGGCTGACATTTTTAAGCTTTCATAGACAAATGTTTTTAAACTAGAATTCCAGTTCTTCAGCAAACCAAATTTTATCTGTGATTAATTGATCATCAAACATGACCAAAGCCAAAACTATCTATACTTGGCATACATCTCCCTATACTTTCTTTATACTTTTGTTTTGTTTTGTTTTTTGCTTTTGTTTTTGTTTTCTTTGAGACGGGGTTTCACTCTCATTGCCCAGGCTGGAGTGCAGTGGCGCGATCTCGACTCACTGTAACCTCCGCCTCCCGGATTCAAGCAATTCTCTTGCCGCTGCCTCCTGAGTAGCTGGGATTACAGGAATGTGTCACCACAGCTGGCTCACTTTTTGTATTTAGTAGAGACAGGGTTTCACCATGTTGGTCAGGCTGGTCTTGAACTCCTGACCACAGATCCACCCTGTGGATTGGCCTCCCAAAGTGCTGGGATTACAGGCATGAGCCACCACGCCCAGCCATCTCCCTATACTTTCTGGACATCATACCACAGTGTCACCTCAAACACTTGATAGCTCAGTGTCCTCTCTTGCCTTTTAGATATTTTAGCAATTATCCCAGTAGATGCCATGGAAAATAAAAAATTAGTATTATCAGTTTTGCTTACTATCTATTTCAGTGTATTATTCAGAATGAAGGAAAAATTTTAAAGTGCACTTTTAAAAAGTCATATTTTGATTCTTTAGCTCATTTATTTTAAACTAACCCTGAACTCGCTGAATTGTAAAAGTGTGACTGTTTACCTGATTGAAGTACCAGGTACTTTAGTTTCTTCAAGTCAAACTCCATGGGTTTTATTTAAATGTCGTGTCTATGTTGACAGATGAATGCTGTCTTAAGTTCTGTTTATGTGTTACATTTTGAAGACAATACTTCATAACAACAATAACAAAGACTTTAAAATAAGGATTGAATGATGGCTGCAAATTATTTTAAACATCAAACCATTCCTTTCTATAGGAAATTTCTATTTACAGTCAACAGGTAAGATTCTGAAGTTGAGGTTGTAGAATAACTTTAGCTCTTATTTCAGTGTTCCTGAGAAAATATTATTAATTTCCCCATGCAATGCTTGGGTTGCGGATAATTTGAGCTACACAGAGAACTGCAGTGCATTATATCAGAAAAGAAAGCAGATAGGTCCAAAGTAGAAATCAGGTTGCATGATGTCCCTTTGGGAAGACATTTTTACAGTCATAATGAATGGTACTTTCAACCTCAATTTTTATAATATTCTTTTTAGGATACCTAATTTAATGTTGAAAAGTGAACAAAATTCTGCCACGGTAAAATTTTTCATGGGACTGTTATTCTATCTTAACAGGCCTCCTTGTATCAGTCGTCTATAGACAGAAGCCTGGAAAGACCCATGAGGTAAGAATCTCATTATGTTGTAGCAGAATATTCTATACCAGTGGTTTCTTTTTCAACAATAAAATTATTCAGTGAAGTAGTAATGAGTATTATGTATCACTCATTTTTATTTGAAGTACCATGCCTCATGAAGTTGTTTTATTTTGTTTCAGCATCATTTTATATGATCATTTCAAGAATTTCCAAAAAATTAATGAACTAATTATAAATTCCTTTATAGACCGAGATATCCTTCTCTTCCCTTACTCCCCTATACCCAGTTTTCTTTTCTTTAGATGGGAATTGTAAGTAACTAATTTTCAATGTTGTTAAGTGGCCCTTATAATAATATGTTTGAAAAAAATTATAGATTAAAAATTGTTTTACGCATATTTGTTGATTATACTCTGACCACACAAATCAGAAATGCTTTTATTAATACTACCAATAAATGAGGCATAAGAACAAAACATATTCAATCCTAAGACAACACTATGGTTAAATACTAGTGTCCCCACTTTATCTCTGAGGAAGGTGACACCTAGGCTCAGTAACTTACCGAGTTTACACAGTTGGCAAGGAGAGAGAAAAAAAAAGAAATTGAGGCAAGATAAGTTGTCACCACTAGGCCTAACTTCCCTCAGAGTTTGCCTGAGGTAAGTTCTCTTAGCTTTAAATATCACACTTTCTTTAAAATATTACAAAATTCATGGCCAGGCACGATGGCTCATGCCTGTAATCCCAGCACTTGGGAGGCCGAGGCGGGCAGATCACAAGGTCAAGAAATCGAGACCATCTTGGCCAACAGGGTGAAACTCCATCAGTACTAAAACTACAAAAATTAGCTGGACATGGTGGCGGGCGCCTATAGTCCCAGCTACTCGGGAGGCTGAGGCAGAAGAATCGCTTGAGCTGGGGAGGCAGAGGTTTCAGTGAGTTGAGATCTCACCACTGCACTCCAGCCTCGGGACACAGAAAGACTCAGTCTCAAAAAAAAAAAAAATCACAAAATTCAGACATACTCAGACATAGTTCAATGGTAATATTGAATAATACAAACTCCCAGCCCTATTGTAACATCAATAACAAATATTTATGTAGTAGCATTAATTTACCCTTCTATGTAGATTTCTTTGTGAATTGGGTCAATCGTAAATTGGGTTTCTGAGTGCCAACCAACTACAATAACATCCCTGAGAAAGGAACTCTCGAACCCTCCTTTTTATATTGTGCCTCTATCTATGCACCTAAAACATTTGAATTTTAGAGTTTTAATCTAATCTAAAGATTGCCATAAAGACACACAGACCCTCACATGACAGGACAATCACAGCAAAAACAGGTCTAGGAGATGCAGCATCCTCTTCAGAAGAGGAGGAACCAGTTCTGAGGTCTGCCTCTCGGCTTCCGTACATCCCAGGCACATGTATTGGCTTTACCATTTGTAACACTGAGAGAACAGCACATATCTCATAGGTTTGCTGTGTGGGCTAAATAAGACAAAAACGTAAATAAAGCACATAGCATTCTGCTGGGCTCCCTGGGAGCTGGGATTGCTGCTGTTGCTGTGACCACTGTTGTCTACACAATTCTTGTCTAAGAATCCAGGGATTTCACGCACAGTATGCTGTGCCATGTGTGGCTTCATTCGTTAACGTTTGTCTTAAATGTACTGTACTCAAACTCAAAACCGTGACACAAACTCCCTGCTAGTCTAGACTATTGACAGTATTTTATGCAAATGAGAGGAAGGAATCTTTAATAGTTAATTTGCTGACCAGGTAACTGATACTCGTTGATTGATTGATGGATGAGACAGGGTCTTGCTCTGTTGCCCAAGCTGGAGTGCAGTGGTGCAATCATGGCTCACTGCAGCCTCAAACTCCTGGGGTCAAGCTATCCTCCCATCTTAGCCTCCTGAATAGCTGGAACTACAGGCACATGGCACAACTGGCTAACTTTTCTTTTCTGTAGAGACAGGGTCTCACTAGTTGTCCAGGCTGGTCTCAAACTCCTGACCTTGAGCCATCCTCCAGCCTTGACCTCCCAAAGTACTTGATTACAGACATGAACCATAATGCTCAGCCTTCATTCATTATTTAAATAGAAAATGTTGGAATTCCAATACAACGTCTTCTAGAGCTAAGATAATAGGACAAGCTGCAGGCAACCCTTGAGGTGAGAGAAATTTGCCTCTCTTGATGCCTTTTTTTTTTTTTTTTCAGTTCTTTCCTGTATTTGGTATGCTACTCTGGGTATATTCATGTTATTGGAACTCTGCTTTATAGAGAAAAGATATAAGATACAAATTACAGCACTGAATTCTCAATCACAACATATTTCACTATAGGAGAATTTTGACCTCAAAGATGTTTAAAAACTTACGTTCACACAGAAACCAGCAGGTGGCTTTCTCAGGAGCGTTATTTATAATTGCTAGAACTTGGAAGCAACCAAGATGTTCTTCAATAGGTGAATGGATAAATAAACTCTAGCACACCTGTGGAATAGAATGTGGCTCAGCAATGCAAAGAAATGAGCTATCAAGTGACAAAAAGCACATGGAGAAACCTTAAAAGTATATTACTGAGTGAAGGAAGCCAATCCGAGAGGCCACATCCTGCATGATATCAACTGGGCATGGTGAAAAGGCAAAACTGTGGAGGCCGTGGAAAGATCAATGGGTGCCAGGATGAGCGGGAGGAAGGGAGGGATGAAAAGCTGGAGAACAGAAACTTTTTATGGCAGTAAAACTATTTTATATGTTTGACACATTAGTGATAGACACACATCATTATACATTTCTCAAAACCCATAAAATGTTTAAGATAAAACATGAACTCAAATGTAAGCTATGGACTTGGGGTGAAGATGCATCGAGGTAGATCCATCGATTGTAACAATGTACCCCACTAAAAGAATACGTAAATGATAAGGGAAACTGTGCAAGAGGAAAGGGACTACGAAGAAACTTTCTACACTTTCCAGTCATCATTTCTGCAAGCCTAAAACTGCTCTAAAAAAATTAAGTCGGCCGGGCACAGTGGTTCATGCCTGTAATCCCAACACTTCAGGGAACTGAGGATGGAGGATCACTTGAGATCAGGGGTTTGAGACTCTGTCTCAACCCAGCCTGGGCAACATAGTGAGACTCTGTCTCTATGTAAATAAAAATTTAAATAATTAGCCAGATGTGGTGGCGCACGCCTGTGGTCCCAGCTACTCAGGAGGTTGAGGCAGGAGTATCCCTTGAGCCCAGGAGTTTGGGGTTGCAATGAGCTGTGATTGCACCACTGCACTTCCAGCCTGGGTGACGGAGCCAGAAGTCATCTCAAAATAAATAAATAATAAAGTCTTTTCATTTTTAAAAGGATCCTTCTAGAGAAATCATGTTGAACATCGAGGGATGGGTTCCTAGCCATGCAGTTTTGGGGATAGAAGTTTAGGAGTCACTAGCATGTTCCACTGGTTTTTCTGGTGCACACCTTAACCTCCTCCAGTGCCAGTCAAACAGATCTGATTCCTTCTTTCAGTTCTGCAAGCATGGCCAGTGACTTCAGGAAGCGGAGGAAGAGCGAGCCTGCAGTGGGTCCACCACGGGGCTTGGGAGATCAAAGTGTGAGCAGGACTAGCCCAGGCCGAGCGGACCTCCCAGGATCAAGCGCCACCCTTACAAAGTCTTTCACTAGCTCTTCTCCTTCTTCCCCATCGAGAGCAAAAGGTGAGCAATAGTAAATGAAAACACAACAATTTACTAGTTTACATTTTAGCCTAGAGCACTGTGTGAAAGCTGGCCCAGTGATAGTGGCACGAGCCGGCTCCCACCTACAGTGTCTGGAATAAAATACACTTTTAGAACAATAGCTTTCTTCCCACCCAGACTGACTCAAGCTGGCGAGCCACTCAGGTTGCTTCAAGAACTCTGACTAGCATCTGCTAACGCTTTTTTCCCCCCAAATAGATCCCTTTCTAAACAAATTCAAAGTATCAAATATGTATCATCAGGCTACTAAAAGATGTCATTTGTAAACATTGAGGTATAGTCAAAATTTTCTAATGTTTCTGCAACTAGCAAATCAGTCAAATTTATAGGATAGAAATTACAAGCAGCAACAGAGGAAATTGTTACCTAAAATATACATTGGTTTGGAGGTTTTAAAAAGTTATTCAATTCTAGATTTAAAAACAAAATCCGACCTATTAATTTCTTTAGCCATTTGCTGTATATTTTGGGCCACCTTCATATGAACAGTGGAGCATCCACATCCTGCCAGGTCACATAGTGGTCCATTCACAGCAGTTCACAGTCAGGACTGATGGGTCCCGGACCATAATTACGTCATTCAGGAATCACCAAGCCTTTTTTTCTGGGCGGCCTGTCTCCTCACTGCAGGTGTAGGGAGCTCACTGTTGAAAGGAGTAAGTCACTCCCTCTGGTTTCTGGAAGACCATTTAGTGGTCTTCCTTGAGGACAGGAATATTTCTGAGATGGAGAGTAAGGATTGAACCAGCACCCACAGGGAGCTAGGGCTCTACCAAATATGGGACCACACAATCTCTTCTAATATCTCAGGATCGAAATGGAAGAGAAAGAGATTTTGAAATGTGTGAAGAAATTGAGCTCTAACATAAGTTTCTATAAAACTAGACCGATTCAGCTACACCTATCAACTATACTCACTAAAACCATTGCCACATGATAGTTAAAAGTGATAGCTGATTTGTGTGCAAAAGATATTCTGGTTGTGATGATTGGACTCTGAGTAGGTGGAGGCCTCGCCCTTTTCAGGCCTCGTAAAGCTGTGATATCAGCTGATGGTTGAGGGCATACAAGCTCCATCCATCCTCCTTTCCTCTGAGGAGCAGAGATGCCTTCTCAGATCCAACTCACGTATTCCAATGAATATCTTAAGGTAACAAGTAAGTCATGCAATGCCATTGACTCATTATTATTGTATACTACCCAAAAGTCAAAAGGATTCTGATAAATGTAGATATTTGTTTTATCACAGGGAGTGTTAAATCAACTTCCTTTCCCAGGCAGTACATATCTACCTAATGTGCTCACCTACTTTTAAAGAATTTAGAGAACATTGTAAGGTATGTGTATTGAATACAGACATTTTCCTCCGTTAGATTTTATTTCTAAGAAGAAAATGTCCTGTTAGATATAATTTGGCTTCTCATTTATTAGTTAACTCAGCAAAACAAAAGAACATTTCCATAGCTATTCAAAATTGAATCCAAGTGTACATCTCTATTATCAAATTGCAAATATATTTTTTAAAACTCTTCCCAGAAAAAAAGCATGATATATGCGCCTCTGATGAAAGCTTTGCATTATATTCAGTTTTCCTATGAGAACTATGTACCTAATAAGAGGTTAAAGGTAGAGCAATTTAAGAGGTAAATTCGTTAGTTTAAAGAGCTTTAGCTATTTTTTTCTTGGAGAAACGTTAGCAGCAATAGTTCACAGCATTTTGATTTTGCAATTTTGGAGAATACTTTGCCTTATAGCTTTTAAAATCCAAAACCCATAAAAAATTATTTTATATAGTCATGAGAGTATTAATTAGATGTAAATGTGTAAACCCCTCTCTACCTATGTATCATTACGAATCAAATGGGACTCAAATTCCGGCCCTATGAAATTGATTAAGTGTATAACACTTTTGGCACTAACTGTTAAACCTTTACTACCAGATCATGCTATCAGCTGAAGAGGCACTATTGTGTTTTGGCAAACAGTATTGTCAGAAAGGTGTATGAATTATGCAATAGAAGTAGGCGTATTTGCTTCCATCAGTTACTTCTTAGGCATAGTTTTGCCAACTCTCTCTGCAAAGCTACATTCATTGAGAAAGTATTAGCTCGCTTTAGAATTAGACCTTTTTCTCTAGAGCTGATGCTCCATGCGTTAACAATCAGCCTCTAGACTAAAACACACTAACTGCTTTCCCCTTGCTGTGCTGTCTGATGCTTACTGACATGCTCTCCTCTCTTTGTGAACCTTTTAACTTCTCCAAATGTCTCTCTTCTACCACGCTGCTCTGGATTAAAAGGTGGGGATGATAGCAAAATGTGTCCATCCCTTTGCAGTTACTCAGGGCTCAACGGCAACCCCTCCAGTGAGTTAGATTACTGTAGCACTTATAGACAGCACTTAGACGTCCCTCGGGACTCCCCAAGGGCCATCAGTTTCAAGAACGGCTGGCAAATGGCCAGGCAAAACGCAGAAATCTGGAGCAGCACAGAAGAAACCGTTTCTCCCAAAATGAAATCCCGGAGCTGTGACGATCTCCTAAATGATGACTGCGATAGCTTCCCGGACCCGAAAATCAAGTCAGAAAGTATGGGCTCCCTGTTGTGTGACGAGGACTCCAAAGACAGCTGCCGCAGAGCCTGGGGGTCGCCCTACATCCAGGAGGTTCGCAGCGCTGGCAGGTCGAGGATCAGACACCGGTCAGCCCACAACGCCCCGGGGTTCCTAAAGATGTACAAGAAGATGCACCGCATTAACCGCAAGGACCTGATGAATTCCGAGGTGATCTGCTCCGTGAAGTCCAGGATACTGCAGTACGAGAGCGAGCAGCAGCACAAGGGCCTGCTGCAGGCCTGGAGCCAGTCCTCCACGGAGGAGGTGCCCCGGGACATGGTGCCCACGCGCATTTCCGAATTCGAAAAGCTGATTCAGAAGTCCAAATCCATGCCCAATTTAGGGGATGACATGCTATCTCCCGTCACCCTAGAACCACCACAAAATGGCCTATGTCCCAAGAGGCGATTCTCCATTGAGTATTTGCTGGAGGAAGAAAATCAAAGTGGACACCCCTCTCAGGGCCAACGAGGCTGCACGTCTAACGCCCTGGTGCCCATTCACATTGAAGTCACCAGCGATGAGCAGCCCAGAGCTCACGTGGAGTTTTCCGACAGTGACCAGGATGGGGTTGTGTCTGACCACAGTGACTACATTCACGTAGAGGGGTCATCCTTCTGCAGTGAAAGTGACTTTGATCACTTTTCCTTCACATCCTCTGAGAGCTTTTATGGATCCAGCCACCACCACCACCATCATCACCACCACCACCACCGCCACCTCATCAGCTCCTGCAAAGGCAGATGCCCGGCCTCCTACACTCGATTTACCACGATGTTGAAACACGAAAGAGCCAGACACGAAAACCCCGAGGAGCCCAGAAGGCAAGAAATGGACCCTGGCCTTTCTAAACTGGCTTTTCTAGTCAGCCCTGTGCCTTTCCGCAGGAAAAGAAATTCAGCCCCCAAGAAACAGACTGAAAAGGCAACCTGTAAAGCATCTGTGTTTGAGGCTCTGGACTCTGCCCTTAAAGACATCTGTGACCAAATTAAAGCTGAAAAGAAAAGGGGGAGCTTGCCAGACAACAGCATCTTGCACCGTCTCATCAGTGAGCTGCTGCCAGATGTTCCCGAGAGGAACTCGTCCCTGAGGGCACTGAGGAGGAGCCCCCTGCACCAGCCTCTCCACCCACTGCCTCAAGATGGTGCTATTCATTGTCCACCCTACCAGAATGATTGCGGGAGAATGCCTCACAGTGCCTCTTTCCAAGACGTGGACACAGCCAACAACTACCACCACCAAGACCGTGGCGGTGCACTCCAAGGTGGATGAGCTTTTCTTTCTTTTTCCTTGTGGTTCAGAGACCCACCCTCCAGCTCTTTCATTGTCCATTCCAACATCTCATCACTCCCGAGCTGGGAGACCATTTGGCGTCGTTATGTGTTGTGAAGCAAAAACTTGTTGTGCAAATATGTGTTACTGAATATTGCTCATTTGCCCATGTGATATTTGGACTTGATGTGTGGCTTAAAGTGATCATCAATTCACAAAAATTTACTCTTTCAAAAACGAGAGGGAAGGCCATTGTGTAGCTCAGGATTAGGGTTGAAGCAACCATTACTCACACTGAGACGATAAATTACGTTGTGACATGAATCAAAACCTATAGTTCCACAAATAGCCTTTTAAAAATGTGTATATTAACTTTAAAACTTTATATTCATTCTGTTCATAAATAATTTGCTCACATTCTATATAGAAGATACTATATCAAAACATTCAAGAAGCAAAACTGAAAGATGTGATCAGTAATTGATGGACACAAAGAAATTAGGACTTGCTTAATAGCTTTCTCTATTTCAAGGACACAATTGTGATAAAATTTTTGTGAATGTATCTTTAAGCTGTATATATAAAAGTCCCATTTCCACCATTTAGTGTATTCATTTTCTCTTTTCCATTACTTAATTCATTCACTTTCTCTTTCTGCTAAGACAGTCCTGTATTGAAATTTGAATTACGTTATTCAGGCTAAAAGTGATTCTAAACTCTGTTTTCATAGATAACTTTGAAGTGGCAACACAAGAATAAACAGCAGTTGAAAGGCAGAGGACTATTTTTGAGATTTATATAACTTATAGCCCAGAGTGTTTTAATATTTGTGACCAATTCTTTTTGTTAATTCTTAGAGCGCATCTGTTCACTACGTAAATTTTAAGAGGCTGGAATGAACATTCTGGGCTGAAAGTTGGTCAACAGAGAAACTTCCATGCACCAGACACTACAGAGTGCTTTATATATATTATCTAATCAAAACTGGCCTAGGCCTAGGAAACGGGTGTTGTTTTAAGAGCCATTTTCAATTCTCGAAGTTGGGCCTGGAGAGGATAAGAAATTTGTCTGAGGTCACACAGAGAGTAGGTAACAGAAAAGGGATTCAAACTCCTAATAATTCAGAATTTATAGTATAAAATATAATCTCAGACAAAGAAAGACACAATTCACAGTTCGTATTAGTGTCAAATATGGCTCGATCGTTAATCAACTTGCACAAATCTACTTAGTATTTATCTTCTTTGCTTTCACTGATGCTGTACTATATACTTATATTTATCTTTGCTTACCCTTAGACTGAAGCAACATGCTTCAAAATCATCAATTAGAGTTTTAAAAATCAATTTCTACAATCGAAAATTTTCACTAATTGAAATGTGTCAGGATCCAATTTTTTAATAAATTAGCTACCTTCTCCAGGTTTTTAATATCCTAATATAATCACCTCTCAATTTTATGTGCAGATAAGAGCACATTTTTGAAACATGACTTGAAAGGGCTTTGAAATGCATTTAAAAGTATTTTGTTTTTTACTAAAATATTTACTTTCCAATTGTGTTTCACCCAAGTGAAAAATAGCTTATATTCCATGGGGTAGAAAAAGGTATTTAAAATTTGTGATCATTATCAGGCCCTCTGATCATAAAAGTATATTAACTTAGAATTTATATCATCAAAGTAGTCAAAACCCTAAAACAATGTTTTCTTATTATGAATCAGCACTTTAAATTCCTTCATAGATGGATACAATAAATTTTATTTTTAATGCTGCTTGTCAGTCTGGATAACTAGATTTATTAAAGGGATAAAAGAAAGAATTGACAAATATTGACCCAGTTATACTGATAAAATTCTATGACATAGACTGCTGGAATAGTTTTAATGTCTACTTACATCTCCATATGTAAGTCACGTAAATGCAAAAGGTATAAGATACTACTAAGAACTACGTGCAATCATAATTTTGTAATGTGATTATTTGTGCTTTGCTTTAAGATAAACAAAATGATTTCAATATTTCATAAGCAATTTGGCAACTGACATGATGCTTTCTGTTTATCCCTTTTTTGCTTGCAGTAAGAAGAAACAATATCTCTGTTTCTTTGCTTTCTGATAAGGTGTTTATCATCTGGGCACAAAAGAAGGCCGTAGATAAACAGTATGGCATCTTAAGAGTCAATAAGTATTTAAAAACAGAGTAAGAGAGAAGAGGGGAGAGTAAGGTGAAAGGAGAATGTTCATCCACACTCTTGTCATCCTCATGTTTTCTTTGGTTTTATCTCTTTTTTTTCATTACTACTGTCTTAAATTATTCCACAAAATGTTTCTTTCTCTACAATTTGTTGCTGTTTTCAAATTCTCCATCCTCTATAAGTCTTATAATAGTAATTATAAATTAGAGGCAAAGGCATAGAAACAGAAAGTTTTGAAAAATTTTTATATGAAAAATCCCTCTAATTATAAATTGTCTGTAGTGAGCGTGGCAATATAATTAATCAGCAATGTAGCTATTATATTTATATAGACAATTATAATACTTCTGCAACCTCAGATATTTTTCCTTTTGAAATGCTCTTGTTTTGTGTCTTATTTCACAATTTTGTAATGACCTATGAGTTTTATACCCATGTGTTCGACAATGGTGTCTCTCCAAATTTGGGGAAAAAATAGTTGCCATCAGGGAAAACGGAACAAGTTGGCTTCTAATTAAGTGGGTACTCACTGCGACTGGCCCTGTTCTTTCCAATAGGCCGTGAGTCCCCTAGAAGTTACTCATCCACTTTGACTGACACAGGGAGAAGTACACCAAGGGAAAGAAGAGGAACTCCAGAAAAAGAGGTAGTTAATTTAATAGCATTGGAGTCTTTTACAGCAACCCACTTGATAGGGCACTTGTCAGCCAAAAATTATCCCAAACCAGTAAAGAACTCGACAGAAAACATGAAAATACTGAGAAACTAGAAACAATTTTCCTTGGAGTCCGAGCATAGCAACCCTCGAAGTAGTCCGCGCCCTGACCCTAGCTCTGGGTCTTCCCTAGTGGTGGTCCGGTTTTGGCCATGAGGCCTCTCCAAGTCTTGATCTGATGCCCATGAACTTAACCGTTGTGACCTCAAAGTGTCCTGAGTTAGGGCACCTTGTGGCGGGAATGGGTTTCCTCTGTATAATTTCTTGGCCCGCTGGTCTAGGAGAAAGCCTGATGTCAACTGTGTTGTAAGTCAATACGGAGCCTACATAAATAATTTTTGCTGGCTTACTTTTATTGGAGAGGATCCCTAAAAAAAGCTTTTAACCAGCCCAGTTCTCGGGACACTGCCCCTGGGAGCTACCCACCAACTGAACTCTGTCCAGGGCCCTGAGCCGGGGCTAGAGCTCTTGCTCAAACTGCCTTGGAGCCGTGAGGGCTGGATGGAAACGAAAAGCTGGACTAGGACTGGCATCTGCTCCAGAGGATCTTACAGGCATCTGATGTAGTCTAGAGCCTGTGGGATCCCCCAAGAAGTTAGAAATGGTCCAGGATTCCTAAAGTTCACCAGAGTCATGGGGAAAAGGAATGGAGTGAAGGGATTGTTGGTTGGTGGGGAAGGAAGAGCTGCCCTAGCTAGCTATAGGGTACGGGGTGCCTCAGGGAGATTTGTGGGCCCCAAAGTTTGAGAATGGGTACATGTTACATCACGTCACCACTAAAAGACAAGTGGCTGGTGGACAGAGTGTTGAAGGTTCCTGAACCCTCTAGGGAATGCAAGATGATCACACCTGTACTTTTGCCCGGTAACTAGCCTCCTAGTGATAATTGAGCTAATATTTTTGCTAATATGTTAATAAGTGTCTAATAAAGGGAATGATGACTTCTTTTATGACATCTGGTCCTTTTATTATGATTCAGAAAAAGCTGTGTCAATCTCCATAGAACATAGAGCCATTGACCCTCCACATTTATCCTGGGAAAAGCCTTTGTAACAGCCAAAATGATGCCTAGGATGCAATCCTCAGCAGGCATTTTATTCTCTCATTATAACATTAATCTCCCTTACTTCCTAAGATAAAATATGATGGTGAATAAGCCTTCTATTATATTCCTGTTATAGCTTAAATATACAAATGAAGAATAAATGGACTTATTTATAAATTAAATACAGGATTGACATTACATACGTTTGATCATTCCCTGAGGTTTCCTTTTTCTTTAAGGCACATGAAACTACTTTCTTGTAGAAAATTCAAATTTTAAATTAGTGCTAATTGTCTATCTTCCTTTTCAGAAATTGCCTGCAAAAGCTGTTTATGATTTTAAGGCTCAGACATCTAAGTAAGTAAGATAAATATTCGTCATATGATTTAAGGTCGTTTTAAATGTTAGTAATGCTTTAAGAGATAAGCATTGCAACGGGATGTGTTACAAATGAGGTCTAATTCCCAATATAGCAATCTACTCTAATTAAATGGTTCCTTCAGAATTACTTGGGATAGGGTCATTTTATTTTTATTTTAAGTTTAGTTGAGAAATACTGAGTTTTAAATTACATTAAATATGTTAGGTGGAACACAATGAGTTCTAAGGATAGGAAAAACAAAAAGAAATTACGAATATTTGTTTTTAGAATTTTTGTATCAATAATGAATTAATAAAGTATTGGGGACCAGGCACAGTAGCTCATGCCTGTAATCCCAGCACTTTGGGAGGCCAAGGCAGGCAGATAACTTGAGCCCAGGAGTTCAAAACAGCCTGGCAACATGTCAAAACCACGTCTCTACAAAAAATACAAAAATTAGCCAGGCATTGGGGCGTGCACCTGTATAGTCCCAGCTACTCCGGAGGCTGAGACGAAAGGAGGTAGACTTTGCGGTAAGCTGAGGTTGCGCCACTGCACTCTAGCCTAGGCAACAGAGCAGGACCCTGTCTCAAAAAAAGAATGAATAAGTAA
This sequence comes from Macaca fascicularis, assembly GCF_037993035.2. Classification (NCBI taxonomy): domain Eukaryota; kingdom Metazoa; phylum Chordata; class Mammalia; order Primates; family Cercopithecidae; genus Macaca; species Macaca fascicularis. The sequence goes on along the minus strand of NC_088379.1, from coordinate 190,376,474 downwards.
ATAAATAAAGTATTGGGGAGTAATTAACACTAGCTGGAGGAATTTGATAACATGTATTTATCAAAACATTCCAAGCATAGTTTGGGAGGCTGAAGCGGGAGAATCGCTTGAACCCAGGAGGCAGAGCTTACAGTGAGCCGAGATCAAACCACTGTGCTCCAGCCTGGGTGACAGAGCAAGACTCGGTCTCAAAAATAAATAAATAAAAATAAAAGTGAGGGGGAAAAAAGCAAATAGGACTTTAAAATTCTAGGTCTGAGATGAGAGGGACACAGTTTTGAAAACTTAAGAGTGAGACTTTCCTGTGTCTTAAGGACTTCAAAATTTTAAATGCAACCCCGTACAAATACAAAAGAATCCTTTTCATAGCTTTAAAAACTTGGTTGCCTCTAATTCATAGGTACATATACATTTTAAAAAGCTAGTCTCATTTCTGGAAACAAAACATACCTGATACAAATAAAACTATTGTGTTGTGAACATTAAATATCTTGCTTTGCTTTCTGTTTTTTATATTAGGCATTTGCACAAAAGAAGGAAGCGCTGTATTTGAATGTAGAGTTCTGTGAATCTTTTTTGTTTTTAGGGTTACTGAAAATTTAACACATTTTCAGTTGTGAAGATTTTAGCACTTCTAAATGTGTGATCATTCCTTTAATATGCCACCATTTTTTCCATCAATTATTTTAATCAGTGAGAAGTGTTCTCCATCAGGCATCAATCTCTCTCCATCATATGGCATCTACTGATAAATGATCCAACTGAAAATTCTGAACCAAAATTTTTTTTAAAAGATTAAAGAAATGAAAATTCTGAACAAAACAATGCAGAAGATTCCAGAGTGGGAAGGCAGATGTATTGCAAAGCAAGGCTCTCGGGAGAAGATACAAATTAATCGCCCTCCATCCAAGAATACTTGTGGAGGCAACATAATGAACCAACCTAATCACCTGGTGATTAAGCCAGGAAAAATCAGTGTAGTGAAGGTGATAAATTTAGGTGTGAATTATTCAAAATGAATAATGTCATTATAACTTAAAATTATAAATGCCCAAATCAAATATACCTACAATTTTCTTAGAAATAGCCAAAATGGAAAAATACAGTTAGTGTCTTAAAAAATATTTTTATTTTTTATAAATAAAAGATAGAAAGAAGACAAACATTGGCATGTCTTTGCCCTTAAAACACGTTCTTTGTGCCCCATTGAAAATTAAAAGCGTAAGATCTTTTCTGTTACACAAAATAAATTCCTTATCAAGATAGTCTATTAAAATATCTGTCAACCAACTTCAAAGATCCACAAATAAAGTTTGTTCTGGTGTTGGCACTTCTATTCTGAGGCTACATGAGATTTGTTTGCCTTCATGTAAGCTTCAGTACATCAAAAGGGGCTGGGGGGCTGGTAACTAACTAGCCAACTAGCTTCAAGACAAAAAAAAAAAAAAAAAAAAATCAGTGCAGAACTATTCCATCATTTTCCAAGCTTCAAAATGCCTCTTTTCTGAACTAATGATAAAGTAGCAAGAGTCTGTCCCCTCCTTTAAACTTCATATTAATCTGTCCATGATTTATACCCAATGGAATGTTACTCTTTTTGAAATCATTTCTAAAGTTATGATGTTTTAAGTGCCTTCTAAGAATTTGCAAGGATCTTTCTTATCTAATCGGACTCAACTCAATCTCAAATCGGATTTTTTAATATTGTAAGTGTATTTGCCAAACAAATGCCGATCTAGCGAGGGTGCTGATCTTCAGAATTATCGCTGTACATCATGAGAAGACCATGTCAACGTGTTTCTTCCAGGGAGCTGTCATTTAAGAAAGGAGATACCGTCTACATCCTCAGGAAAATCGATCAAAATTGGTATGAGGGAGAACACCACGGCAGAGTGGGCATCTTCCCGATCTCATACGTAGAGGTAAGCCCTCTGCCTTTCTCTCTTGGATGGTGGTGGTTTCCAGGGTCACCACAGATTTGAGAATAGATGACCATTTCCTTCACAGAGACTCACACCTCCCGAGAAAGCACAGCCCGCGAGACCACCTCCGCCAGCCCAGCCCGGAGAAATCGGAGAAGCTATAGCCAAATACAACTTCAGCGCAGACACAAACGTGGAGCTGTCACTGAGAAAGGTAGCCCAGCTGCTTTTTGTTGTTGTTGTTGTTGTTGTTGTTGTTGTTGTTGTTGTTGTTGTTGTTGTTTCGTCAGTGTTTGAAAAGGCTGTGTATTTTCAAAACGAAAATAGGTTATCTTTTTCTTTAGACATTTTAATGTCAGCCCTATTTTCTACAAAGGACTCCCTAAGGCAGCCCAGAGTCACGGTTCCCTGCTGGTCCCTGTGTCCTTTCAGAGGAGTTCCCTGTGGGATACCAGGCTTCTCCCTCTGTGACTCAGTCCGGGAAACTGGGCAAGGGGCTGAAAAATCAAGGACGTATACATTCGGGAGCACAAAAGGAAAAAGCAGTTTGATACACTTCAAAATATTGTTGTTTTGCTGCCTTATTTTTCAATCTTTTAGAAACAAGATAATCCAATCCTTATCTTCCTCTATCTTGGAATCTAGGAATGGTCCTAGGTGAAGAAAATCCTTCCTCTTGGGGAGCTGCTTTAAGAACCGCCTGTGCAGTGCTCTTCCCTGGATCATCCTTCTTTGGGTCTCATAATTGACCCAAATTTCTCTAGCAGCCCATCCAATCCTAGCATCTCTTCTTAATAATATCAAAAGACTCGAGGCCGGGCGTGGTGGCTCACTCCTGTAATCCCAGCACTTTGGGAGGCCAAGACAAGTGGATCATGAGGTCAGGAGTTCAAGACCAGCCTGGCCAACATGGTGAAACCCCATCCCTACTAAAACTACAAAAATTAGCTGGGTGTGGTGGTGCACACCTGTAGTCCCAGCTACTTGGGAGGCTGAGGCAGAGAATTGCTTGGACCCGGGAGGCGGAGGTTGCAGTGAGCTGAGGTAGTGCCACTGTACTCCAGCCTGGGCAACAGAGCAAGATTCAGTCTCAAAAAAAGAAAAAACAAAAAACAAAACAAAACAAAAAAAACTCTTCTTGCTACTTTACATAACTGAGAATGATAAATCAACTATTTTTATTGCTTTCTAAACATGACATATATTTGTTTGAGGTAACTGCCTCTGCACACAACACAGGCAAGATAGTAATATTTAGAGTGGCTCTAGGACTTCCCACGCCTACTAGTGAAATCCTTAGCCAGGTGCGATGAAGGGCAATACCACAGTCCTGGTTTGTTCTGGTCCTGGCAGAACCTTGTCTCATTCTCTCCTATCAGTCCTAATTCGGCATCATCAGCCGATTCCTTCTTTCCTACCCTCTGGGCTGCGCCACCCAGCATTACATGAACTCTATCTCCTATTCCATGCTCTACGGAAAGGCTTCACCAGTGCCTCTTACAGCTCACACAGGAGCCTAGCAACTGCCTGTTCTTGGTGTACTAGAAAATCAGTGCAATTTTCAGATTTTGGGGAGACTGACTTTTCGTTTTTCTTTCTTTCTTTTTTTTTTTTTTTTCTTTTTTTGAGATGGAGTCTCACTCTGTCACCCAGGCTGGAGTGCAATGTGTATTCTCAGCTCACTGCAACTTCCGCCTCCCAGGTTTAAGCGATTCTCCCACCTCAGCCTCCGGAGTAGCTGGGACTACAGGTACCCACCACCACACCTGGCTAATTTTTGTATTTTTAGTAGAGACGGGGTTTCACCACGTTGGCCAGGCTGGTCTTGAACTCCTGACCTCATGATCCACCCACCTTGGCCTCCCAAAGTGCTGGGATTACAGGCATGAGTCACCGCACCCGGCCTGAGACTGACTTTTCTTGAGTATGTGCTGCTCAGTCACCACTGAGCACACAAAATCAACCATCCAGTGTTTTGACACAAAGAGAACTTTCCCCAAGTGCTACTCAAGGTCGAAGTTCTTCTTGGGTAGCACCTGAAGAAGGGTGCCCTATTGGGCTGAGATTAATGACTGTTTCAGCTCCATCACACCTTCAGGTGCCGCTGCCAAGCTTCTGTATCACCTGCTGAATGCAGCTGCAGTTTTTGCCTGGCAGCATCAACTTGCCTGCCTATTTCTAGGCTGCATGTAGTTTTGAATTAAAGTTTAAACTGAGTTCTGTGGCACTGACTGGGTCACTGCAGGTGGAAGGAATAGTGATTGTAGAAACTTCTATTGTTGTGAAAGCCAAGGGTTCTATTCAAATATTTAATGACAAGTATGGAATGGTCACCAGCTACTCAGATGAATGCTGGGTTTACATTGTCAGGGTGAAGACCAGGGGAATGCCAGTCTTGTCACAGCTATTGATATCCTAGGGTGCTGTCTTTTCGCCATCCCTTTAGTTCACTTTGTCACTACTTAGCGCACGTAGATTAAAGAAGAAAATGGGCCGGGTGTGGTGGCTCATACCTGCAATCCCAGACCTTTGGGAGGCCAAGGTGGTCGGATCATTTGAGGTCAGGAGTTCGAGATCAGCCTGACCAACATGGTGAAACCCCTTCTCTACTAAAATACAAAAAAATAAGCCAGGCATGGTGGCAGGCGCCTGTAATCCCAGCTACTCGGTAGGCTGAGGCAAGAGAATTGCTTGAACCCAGGAGGTGGAGGTTGCAGTGAGCCATGATCACGCCACTGCACTCCAGCCTGGGTGACAGAGTGAGACTCCCTCTCAAAAAAAAACAAAAAAGAAATAAAAAAAGAAAATGATGTGCCATCCGATATTCTCCCTTCTCGAGGTGTTTCCTGTAACCACTTCGGACACACACCGTCTCACAGCGAGCTGTGGCGCACTTTCTGAAGCTCTTCCTACAGGAGGCCAATGCACTGAGTCTGCCAGAGATAAAATAACCCTATTGTCATTGAGACATTGCCTTTTACACTCTTCTGCTTTTTGAAATAACTTAGACAAATAATTTCACACAATACCAGCATGAACAAGTATAAACCCATTCACATTAACCAGGCATCCTTAGGGAAGATTCTAATGTCCTGAATGGACAATTTAATTACATATATGTTGAGAATGTGTATTTTTCTAGTAAGCACCAGTACCTTCCCAAATGGAAACCTATTGTTTCATAGAAAACATTGACAATTATATTTTCATGTTATTCTATCTCTGTTTCTAATGCATTTTTCTCGTATTCATCACAGGGAGATAGAGTTATTCTTCTTAAAAGAGTTGATCAAAACTGGTATGAAGGTAAAATCCCAGGAACCAACAGACAAGGCATCTTCCCTGTTTCCTATGTGGAGGTCGTCAAGAAGAACACAAAAGGTGCTGAGGATTACCCCGACCCTCCAATACCCCACAGCTATTCTAGTGATAGGATTCACAGCTTGAGCTCAAATAAGGTAAGAACATACTCTATCATGTTCATGTAATATTGGGAGCTCCGAGTGAGATAATCGGTATGTGATTTTAGGATATTAGATTAGAATATCATATCTATTGCAGAGGAAGAGATTTACATACTACGTCTCTACATGTGTGAGTGCCGCGTCTGTAAATATAATTCAGTTTTTCTCAAATAGGTACTGGCATAAAGATTTAATGATTAATTTTGCTCATTTCATTTTCAAGTTAAAATATCAAAAGAGAAAGAGAAAACAGTAATATCATAAAGTCTTCTATGATATATATCCGTATTCCTGTGTACATAAATGTTTTCTGAAATAATTTTTTTCTAAAGTTTCATTTTTAGATATGGAAATTGTATGTATATAATATGATCTTTATGTATAAATACAATTATATACATATATGTATATACAATTATGATTTATAATTTGAAATATAAATATATACAACACAAAATACTATGTATATCTCAAAATGGCATATCACGAGAACACCTGGTTATTAGGTTGACAAATCTATACAAGCTTTTTATATGGAAAGTGAACTAGAGCAAAAATTTTTAATTAGAATCTATAAGTCAATTTGTTTATTAGTTTAAATGAAAATGTTGTAGGTTACTGTAAGTCCTCAGGTTTGTTTTATCAGTTTTAGGACAGTTACATGCCAGGTCTACTGTTTCACTTGAGCGGGCTAAAGATGATTATCTTTCTCAATATGCAATTTAAAAGAGACTTCGCTTCCTTAATTGGTGAATGTAAAAAGGCTATTTCACTCACAATGTGAAATTTTATCCTATTTTTCTGCTGAATTATATTCTTTTTATGTATGACATTTAGGATTTTTTTTCTCGTTAACCTCTAAGAATAAAACTTTAAATTGACAATTACTTCCGAAATGTTTTAAGTACTTCCCAACATTCAAAAATGTATTAAGTTGCATAATTTATTAATTATTTTAATTGAGATCAAGGCTGGGATGTGAAAAACCAAACCATCTAGAGCTGGTAAAATAAAATCAGCTTCTCAGACGTTAGTAAAGTGTGAAGTCACTTCATGCGCCAGTGAAAAGACCATTTCAAGATTGCATCCCAGTGACCTAAACTACTCCTTGAAAATGAGCCTGAGAAGGATTTTATGTGAGGAAATGATCTAAGAATCTGCTATCTCAAGAGAGTCATTTTCCTTTAGAAGGGCTAAGTATGGGCATTGTATTTATTGTGATCATCTTTGAAAACTGAGTTTCAGTAGCAAATAATTACCCTCAACCCTGTATTCATGGATATATGGAACAGTTTGGTACTATCCAATTTTGTTTGCTTGATTGTAAAGTTTTCCAGAATCTTCTTAGGTATATTCACTTCATTACCAGAGCTTAGCATTTATAGATCAGCATACTTTCTTCAGTATTTTCTACTGATAACGAGAAAAGATGAGAATCTTCATGCATATATTTGTCGTTATCCACCGGGCAGTCATCTTTAAAGAACTATCACAGAAATTTCAAAGCAACTGTACCTTCAAATAAAATGTTGTAAGGAAGAAAATCATGTATTTACATAAGCTCGTTAAACATCTAACAAATTCTTCCATATGTCCTAATTAGCAATGGCAATATAATATTTTTGATCCCAATGTTTTCATCTTTGATGTGAATACAATTTAACTGTAGTTGAATGTATTTTCAAGTTTTTAAAATAATACCAAATTTTAAACATAAGGCATGTACAAATTTCACTAATAACTAGTTTTTTATGGCTCACTGCTGGGGAAAAAATACGTTGAGATGCTTACGTCCACAATTTGAAAGAAATACTTAATGGTTTTATCTCAACTGGTAATCCATGCTGTGATGTCACAGGCTTAATGAAGAAAACTTCCCACCAGTGACAATCATTTTTAGAAAGATAAATATAATGTATTTCTAAATGATGACATCCAAAATATACTAAATGCTACAGAACCTATTTTCTAACTGATATTTACAAACAGAGAACTCATTAATAATTTATGAACCACTCTGGTGACACATTTAAATCACATTTCTTGACGTACTGTCTTTGTCTTAAGGGAGACTAAAATGTAAGTTGATTTTCTTTCTGATATTTCTGCTTTTAATGCATTAGAATCCAATTCTAATGCTTTTGGAAAACAAAATAATTGTGTGGTTTTTGTATTATAGGTACAGTTTTGTGATATAGTTATATCAGGATGCTTAATTTGGCTTTTGGTATGAGCGAGTCTGTTGTAAAGCTAAGCAGTTTAACCTGCTAACATGTATTTTGGTGACTGTGGTGGTGATGACACTAGAGTATTTGCTGCATCAGATAGCTGTGGTGATGGTGGCAGTAACGACAAGGGAATTTAAGATCCTTCTTTCTCATCCACATATAATTCCTGGCATCATAGAAAGTGAAAGTGGAAACTTGATGATCTGAAATTATTATATATTTCACAGACTTTACAAATCTAACTACTGAAAACTTTTTTGTTATGTAACAAAGGGTACAAACTAGAACTCTAGCCAGTAAAGGAACTTCTGTAGACTGTTGAATAAGACTTGAGTTGTTTATATCTCATTGAAAACTCAACATCTACAGGACTTAAGAGGAGTGGCTGTCTACCCAGGCACAAACCACACGTGCAGTCTGTGAGTCAGCAGCTCAGAGCCTGGGTCCTGAATCCTGTTTTAAGATGCTCACATGAGTTTTGTGACCTTTATGTCATCCCATGATAAGATGACTTAAAAAAAAAAAAAAGCTAAATAAATCTAACTAATACCCCGTTCTTATTATAGGACACAGGAGTCGAAAGTTCAGTGGGAAATGCATCACTCACTCACGCACACTAAGGCCCCAGGAGCAAAAGGGCTGGCTCCCTGTGTAAAGTGTTATCCTAAACTATCAGCTGGAAAATGCATCTCCAGAATCTTTTTGGAGATTTTTTTCTTTCCAAATCAAAGGCATCTACCTGGAGAGACCTAAAGTGAAAGCCTTCTCAAGGCCTTTATGCACATAGCAGGTGCAGCAGGCACAGCAGGCACAGCAGGCACAGCAGGTAGCGTTTTCTGTAGTCCAGCAAGGGCAGACAAATGTATTCTGATGTTAGTCAATGGCACTTCTAGAACTACATTTTTTAATTTCTAATTTTGATGAGTACATATGGGGTGTATATATTTATTAGAACTACTTTTAATCACTTTGCATAAAATTTCAAATTTATTGTTTCATTTACCATATCCAAAATACATCAGTAATACTACATATATAGAAGTATATTTTTACTTCAGGAGATTAAGCTTCATAAATCGTACCTCCTCCAATTTACACAAATGTCAAGCTTTGAAAGAGAACAGGAGCTTAACCAGAAGTTCTCTCTCCCATCAGCATCAGATGGGCTTTTTCTATGTAAACATTTACTTTGGATTTTTTCAAACTTTGAAGCTGTAGCTGTGTAAGCTCAGTTTCATTCTGATCATGGGTTCCTGTCTTTGAAACATACTTTTCAGAACTTACTCACTTAGAAATTTGTTAACATATCACCTTGCAAACATAAGTGAGAAAATTGTCAAAGTTTAAAAGATTGAGTTATACTGTAGGAAAAGAGAACACTACACACATTCAGGAAATAAAAAGACTGAACTATTAGTTTTCATTCTACATTAACATTTCTTTGGAGTCATTTATACTACTAAATCAATATCTGGAAACCTGTAATATCTTTTCAACATAGTTTAAAGTAAATAAACTATTAAATCTCTTAAGGGCCAGGCGCGGTAGCTCACGCCTGTAACCCCAGCACTTTGGGAGGCCGAGGCGGGTGGATCATGAGGTCAGGAGTTCGAGACCAGCCTTGTCAACATGATGAAACACCATCTCTACTAGAAATACAAACAATCAGCCGGGCATGGTGACGTGCGCCTGTAGTCCCAGCTACTCGGGAGGATAAGGCAGGAAAATCGCTTGAACCCAGGAGGTGGAGGTTGCAGTGAGCCAAAATCATGCCACTGCATTCCAGCCTGGGTGCCACAGTGAGACTCCATCTCAAAAAAAATTTTTTTTTAATTTTAAAAATAAAATAAAAATAAAAATAAATCTCTAAGGTTTTACTGTCCTGGTAATCTCTATATCATCTTTATCTTGTTTGACATTTAAGACCCCTTCCAAAACTAGTAGAGTTTCATTTGTGAAGTAACTTTTCTAATTAACATAAATGATTTTATGTATTTAAATTTCAGCAAAATATCTTCAAATCTAGATATCTTCTAAATGTCTTCAAATCTATGTTAAACATAAAATTATTTTCATATTCACCACCACATCTTTTCTGCATTTCTCCATCTCTATGTTTTGATGCATTATTATTATTTTCTTCGTTTATTTTTTCTTAACTTCATAATCCATGCTCATTTCCAAGCTGGCTTCCAGTGAACCAGCCCCTCCTCCCACCCACAAAGCCTCACCTGGCTCAGATAAAGGAGCTCTTCAGAGAACTGGCCAGGGCTGGTTGTCCCTGACAGCCTCATGTCCACCAGCAAACCCTTTGGCCCCAACACCACCTCCTTTCCTGGACAACTTCTTGGGTGAATTGGAGAAGCTTGGTGCTTTAACCTTGTCTGCTGACCAAGCCAAACCAACCATCCTAGAGGACGCCATTCTGGAAATTAAGGAGGAATCTGCTGTCCTCCTCCCATTGCCCCCAGCGACTGCACCTGCCGAATCACCTTCCACTCACACGGGTGTGGCCTCAGCTGCAGCCCAGCCTAACCATGCAGAGCCTCTTCAGGATCCCAGAACAACAACTCAGAGCAAGTTTGCAGAGTTGAGAAAAATGAGAAGGGGCTTCTCAGACCCTAAAAAGGCGCCAGAAGTCCTAGGGGATAAGTTTGTGGCCTCTGCGTGCACCAGCGTGGGTTCCTTGCCTGTACCCCTTCCCGTCATTGGAGAGGAAGATGAGGGCATCTATGAGGGGATTGTGTCAGGCATCCAGAGAGGGCTGCCAGAACCTCAGGAAGGAGACGCCTGGTGGTGTGGCCACGATGGGTCAGAGGGGACCCCATGCCTGCACATTGAAGAGGAGGAGGAGGAGGAGAAAACCGACTGCTTAAAACACCCTCTAGCCACCCCCACAGATCCTAGGATCCCCAACGAGGACAGCAATGCAGCAAAACCCAGTAATGAGGTATTTTAATTTTCCCTAATTCCTGAAGAACTAACCGGCCTTACTGTGATCAGCTGTTACAGTTAATCATATTAATAAATATCTATTTTGACACTGCCTAACAGGTTTTTTAACCAAAAACACAAACACTGTATAAGCTGGGGGTGGAGTGGGTGTTTGAAAACACACCACATTTAATTAAATGATGTAAATATGTGGTATAATTCCATTATCCCATTACTTCTTTAGGACCATAAACTTGTATTTTAAAAGTCTTTGTAATTGGTATAGTCTTTGTAATCTTCCAATATTAATGATAGCTACTAGTGGAACTCTCACTGAGTATCAGACACTGTTGTAAAAACTCTCCATCTTTAATCATCAAACCCAGTGAGGCATGTGATGTTTTCATCCCCGCTTTAGAGAAGAGGAAACTGATGCCCAGAAATTTGTCCTATTCCAGGGTGAGAAACCGTACACCATACCTTTGACATAACGGCGCTTTGCAAAAATAATAATGATAATAGTAAACAAAGACAACAGAAAAGAAAGACAGCATTTCTGTCCCCTTTCAATTTTCTAGAGAGGTCGTTCTCTTCGTGTTGACTTTACGTTGACTACTTAAAAATTGGGTACATGTTACAAAGAAACTTGAACAATGGTTTTAATCAACAAAAGCAGAAAATATCCAGAAACTTTAGCTTGCAAACCTCTCTCTTAAAACAAAAAACGAGCCTGTAATGCCAGCACTTTGAGAGGCCAAGGTGGGCGGATCACCTGAGGTCAGGAGTTTGAGATCAGCCTGGACAACATGGTGAAACCCCATTACTACCAAAAATACAAAAACTAGCCAGGCATGGTGGCACGTGCCTATAATCCCAGCTACTCGGGAGGCTGAGGCAGGAGAATCGCTTGAACCCGGGAGGAGGAGGTTGTAGTGAGCTGAGATCATGCCAGTGCACTCCAGCCTGGATGACAGAGTGAGACTCCATCTCAAAAAAAGAAACTTGAGGCTGGGTGCGGTGGCTCACACCTGTAATCCCAGCACTTTGGGAGGCCAAAGCTGGTGGATCATCTGAGGTCAGGAGTTGGAGACCAGCCTGACCAACATGGTGAAACCCCATCTCTACTGAAAATACAAAAATTAGCCAGGCATGGTGTTGGGTGTCTATAATCCCAGCTCCTCGGGAGGCTGAGGCAGGAGAACTGCTTCAAACCGGGAGGCGGAGGTTGCTGTGAACTGAAATTGTGCCGTTGCACTCTGTCCTGGGCAACAAGAGCAAAACTCCATTTCAAAAATAAAAAGAAAGAAACTTGATCCCTCAAATGTACCCTGTGAATTAAGAAGCAAGTATAATGACTGGCAATTATGGAAATTATGAAATAATAGAGAGGATGGTTCCTATGATGCCACTATCCCAGTCAAATTCTTTCATGGTTCCTCTATTTCAAAATAACCTGGCCATGCCTGCCTTTGTGTAAAACAAACACCTTATTTAATAACGGATAGATAATTCATTGCAATGAGTCAAACGTGTCTCCACATCGATTATTTCAGTAACAAATCTTCCTTCCAATTCAGTCCATTTGAAGGTGTGATTAGATGCATGGCTTTGCTGACGGGCGGTGCTCTTTGGTGCAGACAGTCCCCTAGGCCGTCTCGTCCCAGCCCCAGCTCACACCCTGCACGCGGGGCCACCGTTTCCCCAGCTTTGTGACAAACTGACTATTGATAGTTGACAACCTACTTTACACACAAGTTACCATCGTTGCAGGGTTTTAAATACTTTTTTCCTTCACTTTTAGAAGGAGCCATCATATAAACGTATGATAAAATGATAGAATGTAGGTGTTTCTCTCTCCAGCTACCCACATCCGAAAAATTACACTGATCATACCCACTGGGGATTTTGGATCAAATTCAAAAGAGGAAGTTAGTGGTTTCAAAGCAAAAAAACTGTCATAAATATAACTTCCCAAGGTTATTGGTAACTTTAAAATGATCGAAGTTGAGAGGATGTTCTGTAAAGACCATGTAACCTCGTTCTGAGACAAGCATAATCGCCTCTTATCTTTCCTCGATATTGAAGCCGCCGTCATTTTCTTCGGGAGAGCGAGCAACCACCCCCTTTCCCAGCCAGCTGCTTTCCTCCCCTCCATTTCATGCTCTCTTCGCCTCTGTTTCTGACCTGGACTCTACACTTTCTCAGCCCTGCTCACCTCCTCTCCTCCCTAAATATTCTTATCAACAGGAGATCAACCCACCAAAATTAAAGGTAACTGCATCTTGAGTGTGGTTTATTGCATGTCTTCAATGAGCTTAATTAGTAAGATGTATGCACTCAGATTTGCGCCCTCTCACAAGACCTACGAAGTTATATGAATACTGATTGCTAACGTTTAACATCATTGGCATGGCCTCTATCCAAACATTTAAAAGATATATTTGCATAGCAGCTATAGCCAGATTGAGGAGAAAAACAAAGTAAAATTTATATCCACATAAAAAGTAATGATTAGATTTGTTTTAGTTAACCATCAGCATCAGAACCATCACATTCAAAGGCATCTCAGCTCAGTGCCTGTCATTCTCCATCACCTCTCAGTGGACTCACTGTCTCCCTTCATTTCCCACCCATCGGCAGGTTCGGCAGAGCCTGGAGACAGGATGATCTTTGTCATTGACTGTCTTGAACCTTGTTCCTCCACAAAAGTGACGTAAATTCATGAGGAGGTGGGAAGGATCGCCCTTTCGTAGCACTGCACAAAGCATCCATCTCTGAGACTTGCAGGCTGACAGTTCCGCTGGTATTTTACCTAAAGACACCATTTAAAAAAATTATTTTAACAAAATTAATGACTGGCCTTGGAAAGAGATTTAATGACAACCACAGCATGAAATTTGTCCATCACTGAAATGTTTTCCTCCTATGTTCGGAATGATCCTAAAACATGTTCCTTTGGAAAAAAGGTGACAGACGTCAAATAATAACTCACCCTCACATTCAATCTTTTGAATTGAAAGTAAAAATTTAGGACTCTGATACAGCTAAGGTTCTGTATTAGGAAGTGCCATTTATGCAATCGCAAAATCACTGTCACCAAACCCATTCGCTGACATAGTCTGTCTACGTGCTCCTGTTAGGCGTGAAAGGAACTTTGTAAAAAATGAAACACTTTAATTGCTTTTTGCTCTTTGAGGTTTTTTTCTTAGCTGGCAGAAAATAATTAGGAAATGTTTTAAATAATGCCACTTTATATGATGCCTAAGGCTAAGAATTTCTCTTCTTTCCTCTTCTTTCCGTGGTTTTATTTTTAAGACCAAGGTATTTATTTCTTGTCTTTTTTTTAACTTGTTCTTCGGTTTTTAAGCTTAATCAGTAAGAGGGAAAATAGCCTTAGAATCTGAGTTATCTAATTTAGAAAGATGGAGGACACACCATTGTAGCATCAGGACAAAGCTAGAATTTAAAAAGGTTTACTCTTCTGCAAGAACCAAATTCCTGTCCTATATTCTTTAGGTTTCAGTTGTTTGCAGAATGACATGAGAGAATGGAGGTATTCACAATAACTATGTTTTAAAAGAGTATTTTAATAACCACATGAAATACTTCTAACTCCTGCAAATCCAAGTGGTTTTTCTCTATTTTATCTCCTATTTAGGAGCAAATCTTGATTTTTGAATCTCCCACTGAGTTTTTTTAAACCTTATAAATCTGTTTTGTAGTCATTGAAAGAATATATTCACTGAAGTTATTTGTGCTCGTAAATTTAAGTACAAATGAATCAACTCGAAATTTTAGGCCATTATAGTTTAATTTCGCATCCGACCCAGTTACTGTGCCAGTCTGAGTCTGAAGCCTTTTTATTTCTTCCATTTCAAGAATGCTGATGCTCATTGTAAAGAAAAGAAATAACCTAGTACTGAAAGCAAAGAGAAAATAAACTTTTAGTAATGTTTTAATAGACATAGTGTAGCATGCATGAAATCATTGTAATAACATTTTTATCAACCCCTGTCAACCATTGTTTGGTTAAGTCAGTGCAATTTCATTCTTGTAAAGTGTTTTCTAAGACAATGAAAATCTCCATAAAAGTAAATGCAATCCAAAATCTTCCATAAACGTAAAAGTTACTACCACTTTATAGATTACAGATGACTGAAAGATACATAAATTATGTTTAATGTGTAAATCTGAATCCAATATCTCCCCTAGTCTTTTGAGCATCTGCTTTTAAAATAATGATTTTTTATAACAAAAAGTAGTATAAATTGGCCGGGCACGGTGGCTCACGCCTATAATCCCAGCACTTTGAGAGGCCGAGGTGGGTGAATCACAAAGTCAGGAGTTCAAGACCAGTCTTGCCAAGATGGGGAAACCCCATCTCTACTAAAAATACAAAAATGAGCCAGGTGTGGTGACAGGTGCCTGTAACCCCAGCTACTTGGAAGGCTGAGGCAGTGAATTGCTTGAACCCGGGAGGTGGAGCTTGCAGTGAGCCACGATGGTGTCACTGCACTCCAGCCTGGCGACAGAGCGAGACTCCATCTCAAAAAAAAAAAAAAAAAAAAAAGTATAAATCTCAGCCTCTCTATAAGCCGAGACTCCATTTCCATCCAAGAGACTATTTTGCAAGAGACTTGCCGCATGTGGCCTCAAGCTGCAGCGGAAGCTCTATGAGGAGAGTGAGAGGCTCTTCCTCGGGTTTCTTCCAAGTAACTCGGTGGTTGTGGTCCCACAAGGAAGTCTCATCACCCTAAAGCAATCCCGTCAGACGGGGATCCCTGGGGCACAGTTTTCAACATGAAATCAGCCCCTGATTGTTCCTAATATGTTCCCGTGCTCTTTCCAGCTGTTATTATCCACATCATTCTAACAGCTAAATGGGTTTTTTTTTTTTTTCTCTAAGAGCTCTGATATGTATTGAACCCCTGATTAGTCAAGACTGGGGTAGGCACAGTCCCAGAAAACTCAAAATAATTGTAGCTTAAACTAGGTAGAAATATGTTGCTCTTACACATAAATGAAGGGACTGGTATGGTGGCCCCACAGTCATCAGAGGACCCAGGAGGTTCCATTTGATGTTGGCTCATCGCCATCCTCAGAGAGAAGCTTCCACTACGGGTCCCAGGTGGCAGCTCGAGCAGTTCCCTTCTCACATGAACCAACAGGAAGGAGAAAAGATGGGAGATTACACCTTCTGCCTTGAAGGCCATGTCCCAGAAATTGCATATATCCCCTCAGTCCTAGCTTACGACATGAGCACATCCAGCTACAACTCAGGAAATGTGGTCTTTATCCAGAATGGCCTCATTACTGAGGACCAAGAAGAGAATGGGTTTGGAGAGCATCAAGCATTGTCTGCCATGACGCTTAAGCAACAGTGCCAAACACATTTCATCTCCAGAGGCTGGGGATCTGAGGTCAATCATTACTGAGAATTAGGAAAACTTTTCTAAATGAGAGTTGAGAAAACCACATGCTTTTATTTAAGCATGTTTTATTCCTCCTAAAGTTCTCTTAAGCCAGATCAAATACCAGGCAGTGCACTGCCAGATCCTGTCCGCTATTGGAAGGAAAATAAAACCTACACACAAGGAGGTCAGGTTACTCACTGTCATATGAAAGATCTTACTCTGAAAAGAAAAACACCGAAACAGGCCAGCCCGCAGGCTGGGCACTTCAGTATTTCATCATATTTCACCATGTTTCCCCCCAAAAAGGCCTTACTTTCTTCTGATGTGTTTGCTAGAAAATTTTGCCTCCAACAAATGTCTGATACAGTCCATGAAATTTGATGGGCATTAGGCCAAATTCTCCTGTATCTCACCCTGCATCCCTTCAATAAGCATGAAAAAGCAGGTCAGGTTTGAGAGCATCTTGAACCCAATTGCTAAGCATTCTATGAAAGACATAACATTCCTTGGCTGGGCGCAGTGGCTCATACCTGTAATGCTAGCACTTTGGGAGGCCGAGGCGGGCAGATCACTTGAGTTCAGAAGTTTGAGACCAGCCTGACCAACATGACCAACATTGTCTCTAATAAAGATACAAAAATTAGCCGGGCATGGTGGCGGGTGCCTGTAATCCCAGGTACTCGGAAGGCTGAGACGAGAATCACTTGAACCCAGGGAAATGGAGGTTGCAGTGAACTGAGACTGTGCCATTGCACTCCAGCCTGGGCAACAGAGCCAGATTCCATCTCAAAAAAAAAAAAAAGTGTGTGTGTATGTGTGTGTGTGTGTGTGTGTGTGTGTGTGTGTGTGTGTGTGTATATAGCATTTATATATATATATATATACTATATATATAATATATATATATATATATAGCATTTCTAATATGTTCTTAGCCTCTTGCCTATGCCAACTTTCCTCTATGAACCTTTTTCTGCCGTGCCTGTGGGTCCCATGTTAAGACAGCAGCTGGTGCCTGCGGTGTGGAAACTGTATAAGCAGCTGGAGGAGCTGTTGACCCTCCCTGCTCTGCCATTGTTCCTCATGTCAGGAGTTTGACATGCTGTGTGTGCATGGAACAAGCACGCTAGGAAAGCGCCTCCTGAAGGCTGTGTGATGAAGATGAGAACTAACTAACTTCTTATACATTTTCCAGGCTGACCTAAAAAGCGAGACATGTGTCCTGGGTAAGCCTCCTCGCAGCCCAGTGATGTCTAGGAGATTCTGCGGCTCGCCTGTCAGAGGGCTCAGCGCTCCCCACAGGGTAGGGTCAGCGCGCCCCCACCTCGTGGCAGGCATCCTAGCCACCCCCGCCTCGGGGGTTGGCTCTTCCTCAGTTGTCTTGGCTGTGAACTGGCCTTAAAGTAAGTCTGGAGACACCCTGGAGATGAAGTGGCCACCTGGTGATGTGCTTCCCTTTTAGGTGTGTGGGAAGTTTCCAAAATCCACAAAGACATGGTCAGAGTCTCTGCTCTACAGATAAGGGTGTCGTGTGTGTTGTGGTCTACATCTGTCTCATGGTTCTACACTAAATCACTGCTTTCTAGTCACCATTTCTCCTGCAAAGAACAAAACTGTTGCCAAGAATATACAGAGCTGGACTCACACACTTCCGGCCATGTTTGCCTCTGTGTCATTCAATTTGGATTTTTTAAAATCCATGATTCTTGTCTAACGTCTTCTTTTCTGTGGTGATGTGCACTACATTCTCTCAGTCTGCCTTTCTCCCCAGACTGCTCCCTGGATTCTATCCACTTCCCATTTCTTGCCAGCTTTGATTGAACTTAAAGGTCAGATTACTTTCCCTTAGCTACTTAGTTCTGCAATATCTACAGTACTTTAAAATACATGGACTCTAAACGGTACTTACTATCAATTCTACGGAATGCAGCCAAGGAGTTCGGAAATTTTCATCTGGACATAAGTCAGGATTCCTTTCCTCATTTCTGTTTTAATGGACCCTGATTCAACCTTAACTGGTCTATCACACAGCTATGCTTTGCATTTCAAGTTCTCAAGGGCTTGATTTCAAAGAAGCCTTCATTTTTCGTTTCTAAAAAAAGTAGATATTATTCTGCATTTATGCCACTTTGTGCTTTTTGCATTGCATAGGAAGACCTCCTTTTGTTGCTGAGGCAGAGTTTTGTGTTGTCATAGAGAGAGGAATGCCGGTTTGTAGAGACTCTTACACTCCCCCTAATGGCCTCCAGAGCCAAAGCAAAATAAGCTTCTTTGCAATGAAGAGCACCCATCTATAAATTTCCTATGGGTCCATGAGATGCTATGCTTTCGTTCCCCTTTGGATTTTGTGTGTGTGTGTGTGTGTGTGTGTGTGTGATTTTTACATTATGGATTTGTATGTCAGATTACACGTGTTTGTGTGAACCATAAATATTCTATTTTTTAGATTTGTGCAAAGTTGTGTTTTACCTTCATAATTTAAGAAGGAAAAATAAGCCTCTCTAAACATAAATGTGGTATTATTAGGAGAATTTCATCTAATTCTAGTTGGCAAGTACAACTAATATTTTATGAAAGAAATGACAAAACACTTTAGCACTGCTTATATTGCTTTCAGAGATTTTTCTGCATTCGTGTTTAAAGTAACAGTCAATCCTAATTTAAGAATTATTTGATACTAAATATAGCTAATCCTCCAGAGATAACTGCAGAAGCTTTGATAAATTAGACAGCTTTTCAACAGACTGTAGCTCACTAAGATAGGAAAGTATATATTTTACTGATGTTACAGACTCCATGATATTTCAAACCAGCTTCCTTATGAACAGTAACTTGTGATTGGTTCTAGCTTTGGAAATTAGCATGTGTTTAAAACTTGTCTCTTTTGTATCTGTTTTTGACAACATTAAAAAATAGCTACAGAAAAAAACTTACATATTTAGGGCTGCAGAAAAAAAAATACATATTTAAGATACCAAGAAAACAGCAGCATGCTTCATTGGATTTTCGGTTATTCTACTCTTAAGATTCATCAAGGAAATATAAGCGTAATATAATTCTTGCTCAAAATGTCCAACACCATGATTATAATGTGTCAGTTGAAAGCCATCTTTCTAGGTTCAGCTGATGGAAGCCTCTCTGAATGTCACAAATGTATATCGTTGTATATTTATCTTAAAACTGCTAAGAAGTTAAGAGAAATGGAAATGCCTGCACAGATAGTCAAAATAGAAATGGACACGGACCAAAAATGCTGGTGGCTTACAAGGGATTCTTTCTCAAGAATGTAAAACGTGGGATGGGAAGAACATGGTTAGAAAAACAGATGACTATCTATTCCACGTCACTCTGTGGCCTTTAAAATAGGCTTTTAAAATGAATCCCGCCTTGGGAACTTGGATAAAAAGGGGCGGATAAAGCAGGATAAAGCAGAAACAACTCTCAGCTTGTTGCTGCCACTGCTCACCACTAGGTGGCAACAGAGTGCAGATGCATTACAAGTCTTTCCTTAAGGGACTTGCCCATTTGCGTGACACCGCCATGGGGAAAGGGCAAAAGATTGTCTCCTCAGATAATCTATTTACATAACCTTATAGGACATTTGCACCTACCTCAGCGTCAACATTAAGAGGCTGATTTTAGCCAAGGTAGGCCGAGTAGTCCAGCATAGTAATCTTTCATGCAATGAAGAGTGCACATCAAAATTACCATTTTGTTTCTTTTTGTTGTTGTTTTTTTACCTATTTGTCATATTAAGAAATTATCCAGTATCTTTGGGGTTTTGATTTACTAATCTGCAAAATGGAGTTGAATTGTAGCCATTTTTTTTACATGACCGAGACACATGAGCATTAACCAGTCAGTGTCAGTGTCCCAGCTCTCTGTATAAAGCTGATGATGGACACCTTTACACAGCAGAGGAAATATATCTGTGGAAATGTGTGTCCTTCATGGAATCCCTGAGGGGACCCGATTAACCATCATCTTGTCCAACTCATTGATTTCAGAGATAGGGGAGTTGAGGCATCCCCAAGGTTACATGGTGGTTAACGCCCAAAACAGAAGGACGCAGATGAGCTGACATAGATGACTGTTCGTGCTACTCATTCCCTACTAGTCACATGCTTTAAAAATAAACTATTTCAAGTACTGTCATTGGTCAGCTTTCCTCAGAACTGTCTCCTGGTTATCCACATTAACATGGAGGTGATTCTTGTTAAAGGCAAGCTTTGAAAAGTTCTAAAACTCGCCGTTGTAAGACACACACAACTTCTCTGCTAAGAGAAGTCTTGATTGAGTCTGGCCTCAGGATGTGAACAGTATAGAAAACTGATGATTTGTGGCTAAAACGAGGCGCAGGGTTTGAAAGATATGAAGGAAGGGAAAAGAGATATTGGGAAACAGGTAAAAGCAAGGACGGGGGCCGGGCGCGATGGCTCACGCTGTAATCCCAGCATTTTGGGAGGCCGAGACAGGTGGATCACAAGGTCAGGAGATCGAGACCATCCTGGCTAACATGGTGAAACCCTGTCCCTACTAAAAAATACAAAAATTAGCCAGGCATGGTGGTGCATATAAAAATAGTCCCAGCTATTCAGGAGGTTGAGGCGGGAGAATCGCTTGAACCCCGGAGGCAGAGGTTGCAGTGAGCCAAAATCACGCCACTGAACTCTAGCCTGGTGACAGAGCGAGACTCCATCTCAAAAAAAAAAAAAAAAAGCAAGGACAGTGCTGGCTGCCACATACGAACATACGTTCTCCAGCCATGGACGTGGGATCCAGGAAGCTGCACGTTTGCAGCAATCACCAAATTTTCATAATGGTCAAGGGGACAGTTCGTTTAAATGATTGATGAGGTGGGTTGAGTTAAAGGAATTAAACTAGTAGAATTATAATGATGATAACTAAAAAGGGATGTACAGACTTTAAAAGTTTATTGTTTTATATTAATGAACAATATGATTTTTAAAGTAGTATTCACATTTTAACAAAAGAGCAATGAAATGAAACTAACCAGTTTTACAAAGCATTGGATATCGTGATGTAGAAGTTTAAACTTTTACTCAATTTTAAAATATTAAAATGGTTTGAATGTGTGAAAACAGGGATACCAATTTTAGAGCATAATGAAATATACTTTACACAACATTTTCTCTTAAGACAAGGATAAACAATATTTCCTTATTCATAACTTTTTTACGCACTGCAGATGGTGCTGATCGTTTCGAGGAAAGAGTCGTAGCGATCTTGGTATGTGATATGCAGTGTGGCATATTAGACGTTTTCAAGTTACTTTTGAGAACAGTATTTTTCAGTGACTAACATGTACATTCTCAAAATCATGTGGCTTTAATGCATACTCTTTGGCCAGAAATTTTACTCCTGGGAATATATTCTAAAAAATGGTTCAAAAGCAGAAAATAGCTCTTTGCATAAGAAAATGTGTATAGCATTGCTACTTATGATAGTGAGAAAAAAGACTAGACCAATTCTAACTTCAAAACAAACAAAAAAAAGAGATGAATGGTTAAGAAAACTATGATATGTAGACACATGTGGGAGACCATTATTCTGCAGGCATTTAAAATGAGAAAGAAGACTGAGAAAAAAAAAAGACTGGGAAATTATTACAAAATACTATTAGTGGCAATTGATGTATACAAATCTTACTTCTGCATAACAGTTTTATACATATATAAAGTTTTATTAGATTGGAAGAGAACTTGAAATAGGTAATATGATACAAGCTTATCAATGACTTACAATTACCATCTTATATATTTAAATTGATTTAATAATATCTTGAATTAAATGATCTTAAGATGGCTGGAAAATTGGTTAGTCATAATTTTTCTTAAAATATGAATATCTTCCAATTTTAATAATAGATACATCATTAGTAGTCTTATATTGATTTACAGGAGTAAACTATTTCACACTCTTAAGTCATACTTGTGTCTAGTAATTCTTACACGTTCTAGTTTTAAATATTCTATCCACAGACTGTTGAGTGAAATTTCTAAGAACACTGTTAATAAAGGTTTCCAATTAACAGAATCAAAGCTTACAGTTTTAGTACTGTGAGTACCTAGTCTTATGCTAGATAGACAAGTAGGATAGAAAGGGGGTGGATAAAGAATTTAGGAAGTGGGTGAATCATTGACTCATAGACTGAGAGGAACCTCAGAGTTATCCATCCGAGCTTGGACCAGTGGGATTTCTACAGACAATTTGCAGGAAGAGATTTCAGCCTATCAGTAATCCACTCATAACTATGGAAATCTAAGAGCTGGTCCAATGTCTAAGGACGTGGATCTAATAGCTAATTCAGTAGTCATCAAACAGTCACTTATATAAGTGCCATGCAAATTCTGATTTTACCCTGTAACTATCATTTAGAAGCGAGTGTTTTTGAAATGTATTATGAGTGATTTGTATGCATTTCTCCCCTAAAAGGTAAAGTTTAGGTAGTCAATATAAATTACACTGAGTTTATATATTCAACAAACGTGTTAACTTTCATTCATTGAAAATATTAATGTGGGTATATGGGATGCTAAGGCTTGTCATTTCCAATATTATAAGTATCTATTACAGATACTGGTCTTGATGCTTAGTTTAAAAAGAAAAGAAACTCTTTCGAGAGTTCAGTGCACTGGAAATTTCTACCAATGTTTCTCTTCTAAGGTAAAATGTTACATGTTACCCGGATATTGTTCGTTGCATTCCAAAGTTCTGTTTTCTCTTTTTAAAAATGCATGTGTTTTCTCCACATTGAGACCAGAGAATGTTAATTCAGATGTAGCATGGGATGTCTGCCTATTGATATTTTCCTCTGTGCTGTATGTGAAAATGTTGTCTGTGAAGGAGAGGTTGACAGAATGAATGTGGATACTTTGCTGTGAAACTAAATGTGGTTTATTTTCTGCTTGTTTGAGAAAACGCTGGAGAATAAGGTTGTATGAAGGTGTCTATATTTCCTATTCTAGTGGTTTGCTGTCTATGTTCTTACCTTATTCCTGGCCTTTGAAAAATCAATGGGACCAAACCCTGGCTTTTCCTTAAAGCTTGAGCAGACTAGATTGTAGACATGTTCAAAACATTTGACCTTGGTTATTTTGCTTTAATTTGAAGCTCCCTTTAAATATTTTAATTATTAATCCTGCAGAAACCCTTTATTTGGTTTTTTTTTTTTCTTCCTCTTGGTTTTTTACAACAGGAAATATTAAATGTCAAGAAAAGTACCATGCCATTATCCAAATTATCTTTTAATTAGTACCAGTTTAAACATTGATTACATTGAAAATCATTTCATTTCAGCCACAGCGTCCTGTGTTTACTCATGAAAATATTCAAGGTGGGGGGGAACCGTAAGTATTCTTCTTATCTTCTAAATTCGAGACTAACCTTGACCCACAAAATGGACAACTGTACCAAAATGTAAGATGTATGGCTTTGCAAGTGAAAGATCAAAGTAACTAACATGAGGCCTCCTAAATTACAAGAAATTATAATCGTCTCTCCATCGTTTATGACAGTGATCAGAAACTATTATTAAAAGAACCCATAGTTCTCTGAGATTTTAACTGATGCGCTAGGAAAAGTTTCCAATGCTTCAGTGATTCCTGAGATGGACAACTCTTGTCTCCGTCTCTGCTCTGCTGGCTGTGTAACAAGTAACTAGGAGCTTCAAAGACATACAGAACATGTTCTAACCTTACATCTACACCCCCTGGGCGACTGTAAAAGTGGACCTAAGTGTAAAAAAGACCTAAAGTGATCATTCCGTCATTCCAAAGTGACATGCTTAGAAGGGTCATTTGAAAATGGCAGTAGTAAAACACTCACTCTTACTCAGTTACATGCTACTACTTCCACGGCACCAGGAAAACGCCTTTTCAAACTTTCCTTTCAAATTCCTTCTCCTTTCTGATACATGAGTTAAATCAGCCTGAAGGTGTCACACGTTGTCTTGAAGATTCTCTCTGTGTGTTTCTTTTTCGGGCCCATTTTGTCCCTGAGAGACGTTCAGGAGTTAACAACTTCCTGTTGGCCTCTGCCCGTGTACTGTGAGCCAAGAGCGACACCCCGGGAAGGCTCACTCATGGACCTAACCCTTGTCCCCCGTATCTGAGCACGCACTGGGGATCCTGACCCACTGCCCACACTGTGGAGCAGAACAGGCTACCAACAGCCTCCTCGCTGAGGCAGATCCTGGCATGTGGTCTGGTTCCTTTATCACCATCAAGTCCTTCCTTGCTCCTCACAGACCTGAAACTTAGCACGAAGCATCTCCGGATGAGACTGGCTCTCACAGAGTGCAGCCAGAAAGGTGTTCTTATTGAGGGAAAGTCTGTATTTTGGAAAGAACAGGTTAGCAGTGATAATCATTTAAAATCTCACTTAAGGTTAGGTGCAGTCACTATGCCTATGATCCCAGCGCTTTGGAAGGCCAAAGCCCAGGAGTTCAAGACCAGCCTGGACAACATAGCAAAACACCATCTCTACAAAAATAAAAATAAAAAGTTAGTCAGGCGTGATGGCCTGCGCCTGTACTCCCAGCTGCTCAGTAGGCTGAGGTGGGAAGATCACTTGAGCCAGGGAGGTTAAGGCTACAATGACCCATGATTATGGCCCTGCACTCCAGCCTGGGCAACAGAGCAAGACCATGTCTCAAACAAACAAACAAACAAAAAGATCGCTTAATTAGAAAACACTAAATACGACTTGTAATTCTAAAGCTTTGTTTGTTCTCTTATTTACCCAAATGATGATAAGATCACATTATAAAAAATAAATTCCAGCGCTGTGTAGGTTTATTGCATTACCAACATGTTATATTAAACCGCTTTTAAAGTGTCTGTGAATGAAAGATACGTTACATTTTCAAAGTCCTGATTTGTACGTTAGAAAACATTGTTTATTAAATTGATATTTGATTATAGCCCGAATTAGTGGGATTTTAGGGTGTTGCTTAGTTGCTGTCATTTAAAAATAAGTTTTGAGCAAAAGTAGGAACATAGTGTTATGTCACTACAATTCAGAGCTTCAGTGAAATATGTTCTAGAAAACGTTGCAAGTTAGAGAGGGCTTCCAGTCTGGCTCAGCATTTCCAGTTTAAAAGACACCTTTCTTTTTGAGGCATCCTTACCCCACCACCGTCATTCACCTCACCAACACATCTTTCAGAACAGCATTTGTTCACATTGGATTCAACTTCATTTCCTGTTGTGCGGCACTGACTCTGAAAGCCAGTAGAGGCAGGAGGATTTCCTGAAGGTGTGTTTGTGTTTCCATAAAACTCCGTGGCTTTTCTTTTGTTTTGTTTTTGTTTTTGTGGACTAATTAAACCAGAATGGTAAATAAACGTGGACAAACACGCTGGCTTTCATCGAACACAAATGAAGCAGGAGTCTGTGCCAATTTTGTTGCGTTAGCTCTGAGACCTTGAGATTCTTTCCGGCAGCTGCGGTTTGCAGCCTTAGGTCACCGGTCTCCATAAGTGGTTGGAGATGAGCCTGGGCGGGATTCAAGCCTGAGAAGCTCAATAAAAGAATCAGTTTCCCCAAAGTGAGAAGTGTTGTGTATATCCACCAACACAGCAGCCCAGGAACGACCACCCTCTCTCAAATGTGAAACTAGAAAAGGGACTGTGAACTTTCCACACAGATACACAAAAGATACCACCCGTTCACCTGAGCAGCCTCCAAATCAAATTCTTAACACAAACAACAAAATAAATGGACTACCCCTACTCAAGCTGGCCACATGCAAACATCCCAGTCAGGTGACGTTTGTGTATTCCACACCTGCCTGCCTTTTTGGCCACTGCCCTGGGATGCTAGCTGCCTTTCTCTGCCCTTCCCCATAATCACAAACCCCTCTCTCAAGAAAAGGCCTCAGAAGCCCATACTCAAAAGAATGTGAGTGGCTATAAGGTCTACCGGAAGGATGAAGTTTTAACAGTGGACGAAGCCGCTAATGTTGACATTTCAGGCTTTGGTGCCAGGCCAGGGAAAACAGTATTTTCTAGGGGATGGTGCTGGGCACCCCCTGAAATCAACTCTATCCAGCTCCCCCAATCCAAATGGTGGATGAACTGGGGGGAAGCCAGTGGGTCACTGTTGCTTATTAATGACATAAGGTTTGCGTTTAAATGATAGAATAGTTTTGTTCTACCAAAATATTATTTTCTGACTCATAAAGTAATTAAAAATAAATCATTCTTGTTCCGGAGCAGTCGTCAAGATTATCAACTTTTTAAAGTTGGCATGAAAAAATCTAAAATGCCCTAGAATGTGGTTATTATTTTCTAACATTAGCAGAATGACATCGCTGTTACAAAAAGCAGCAGAAACAAATTCCTGATTTTTAAAAGTCTCGCTCACAGTACTGGTAATATTTTAGTACTATTATGAAGAAGTTTTCGTGCTAACTGCCTATCAAATTCTTCATGACCTTCTCAGCTACAGTAATTTCTGCCTTCATTTTCCAAAAACACCAGTCCATGTTACTATTTATTATAATGCATGGTGTTTTCTTACCACAAATTCAGTGTCTGAATTCATTATTGATCAATTTCTCCACAGTATATGCTGTCAAAGAATTCAGGCAGGGAAAGGAAAGTGGTAGCATTCTATAAATAATTCTTTTTTATATAAAATTATTTCAAGAGAGAGTTTGAAAATCAAATACAATTTTTCTGGGACTCATTTTAAAAAGAGACTTATGTCTATAATCTGCTTGAAATTGACTCAGTAATAACTGCTCATAGAATACATCTACTCAACTTCCTAGGCTAATTACATCAAATTTTCCAACTCTCAGAAAACACTGATCCAAACTATAACATTAAACTGATCTAAAGAATTCCTCCTGGAAAAAAATAATAATTTTCCTTTGTATAGTAATTCAAATAGGGTGATTTAAAAGACAAGTCTGAGACATTTCGTCTATCTCCATTTAGAACCTTTGAAAATTCAATTCTCAAGCCCCCATTATTTGCTTCTGATTATGGCCAGCTAAAATTGTGATTCCTTCTTGTTTTTAAACAGTTAAATAATACAAATATCTCTTATTTTATATTTTGTACTATAATGTCTGAATGATAGACATTAGATGGCTGGACCATTCAAATGCGGGTCTGACTTACAAATGTTAACATATTTTAACCCAATTTATGAATGTTACAATTTTCATGGATATTCCTCATGAGTTTCAAAATGTTGTTAGAGTGTTCTAATGCCTATGAAGATCTAAATATTGCTATTTTCATGCTTACCAGGCTTGTACCATTCAACAGAATGCTATTTACATGTTTACCAGGCTTGTACCACCCAATAAAATGTTATTTACATGCTTACCAGGCTTGCACCACCCAATAGAATGCTATTTACACTCTTACCAGGCTTGTACCACCCAACAAAATGCTATTTACGTGTTTACCAGGCTTGTACCACCCAATAGAATGTTAAGAATAGGAATGTTAAAGGAAGAATGAATATTGTCTATCTTCTGTATGTCATGAAGGTGTCCACATGTTTTTAAACACCTTCCCTTGTCCTGTTTCAGGTTTCAGGCTCTGTATAACTACACTCCCAGGAACGAAGACGAGCTGGAGCTCAGAGAAAGTGACGTCATCGATGTGATGGAGAAGTGCGATGACGGCTGGTTTGTGGGTACGTGCGCTTCTTCTTCAGGCACCTGTGGTATTTTGTAATTTGCTTGCCTTTGCTCACTTGCATGGTTTGCTGTGATAGCCAAGCTTGCTTCGAATTCGTAATGCCTTTGATCTTTCAGACATTCATATGCACAATGTAATCCCAAGGCTATTGCATTTTTAATATAGTTTAGTAGTCACTACTTCAGCTACGTGTGATTTTCTGCGAGCTTTATTTCCAAGTCAATTGAGAGAAGAAAATTTCTTTAAATAGCAGAAACCAGGAAAGATTGAGATCTGAGAACAACAACAACAAATAGTCCCCAGAAGAGAAATATCAATGCTCCGTGCTGTGGAAAATGTTAGTTGTCCACGGTGTTAATCTAATTTCAGAGGGAGTGAGATTAAGTGAACAACTCCCCCATTTCCTAGGTCTGACGTAGATGCCCGAACATTCAGTGACTCACCTTAGCTCTGGTTTGTGATGGAAGTGGAGAGAAGTTCCATTCTTCCTACGTAAAAGGCAACTTCCTTTTTCCCATCCTAAAAAAAAAAAAAAAAAAAAGACGAGCGGTCTTCTGAGAAAACATTTGTCAACAAAAGTATTTTACACTGGGACACAGAGAGAGGTGAAAAGGAAACACAGGTGGCGGGGCAGAGAATGCAAGAGAGGAAAGGTGAGAGGAGAGGAGGGCTCACTCTAGACATCCATCCGTGGCAAAATCATGAAAGAATTGAGGCCATGGTGCAGCCACAAGCCTCTTATTTTATTTCCATTAAAAGACCATGAGAAAAACCTAGAAAATAGTCATTGGCCGGGCACAGTGGCTCATGCATGTAATTCCAGCACTTTGGGAGGCCGAGACAGGTGGATTACCTGAGGCCATGAGTTCAAGGCCAGCCTGGCCAACATGGCGAAACCCCATCTCTACCAAAAACACAAAAATTAGCCAGGCATGGTGGTGGGTGCCTGTAATCTCAGCCACTCAGGAGGCTGAGGCAGGAGAATCACTTGAACCCGGGAGAGGGAGGTTGCAGTGAGCCAAGATCATGCCATTGCACTCCAGCCTGGGTGACAAGAGCGAAACTCCATCTCAAAAAAAAAAGAAGAAGGGGGAGGAGAAGGAGGAAGAGGAAAAGGAGAAGGAAGAGGAGGAGGAAGAGAAGGAGGAGGAAGAAAGAGGAGGAGGAAGGAGGAGGATGGGGAGGGGAAGGAGGAGGAGGAGGAGGAAGAGGAGAAGGAGGAGGAAGAGTAGGAGGAGGGGGAGGAGGAGGAGGAAGAGGAAAAGGAGGAGGAAGAGGAGGAGGAAGAGGAGGAAGAGGAGGAGGAAGAGGAGGAAGAGGAGGAGGAGGAAGAAAGAGCAGGAGGGGGGAGGAGGAGGAGGATGGGGAGGGGAAGGAGAAGGAGAAGGAGGAAGAAGAGGAGGAGGAGGAAGAGGAGGAGGAGGAAGAGGAGGAGGAGGAAGAAAGTGGGGGGAGGAGGAGGGGAAGGAGAAGGAGGAGGAGGAAGAGGAGAAGGAGGAGGAGGAAGAGGAGAAGGAGGAGGAGGAGGAGGAGGAGGAGGAGAAGGAGGAGGAGGAAGAGGAGGAGGAGGAGGAGGAGGAGGAGGAGGAGGAGGAGGAGGAGGAGGTAGTAGAAATGTAAAATGGCTTGCCTAGACAAGGAAAAAGAAAAACAGTCCTCAAACCAAGGCAGTATGCACCAGGATATAGGAGAGAGATGAAGCTTTAGAGACCCTTATCTGCTCCATCTGCGCTGCCTAAAGAAGAATTTAGCGCACCAATTTTTACAAGAAGTTTCCGAACCAGAAACCAGGGGTGACCATAATGATGATAGCCATTTGTGAGTGTGGTTAAACACACCATGTTAGAAATCATGATCATGCCAGTGATGGAACTCCCACACACAAACAGTGCTTAATCCTTTTTTTTCTTTAATGATTTGTAAATTGTTGAAAAATTGTATACTCGATGGAGTCTGGCAGTGCTGTTTTTAAATAAAGGATGTGGCACTGAGCATGATCTTCTATGAGATGATAAAACTGGACAGTGACAGCCTGCAGTAGATGATGCCTTCATGTCGCACCTGTGCTGCGTGGGCTGCTGGTCACTGAGAAGCTTTGCTCTTAGGATTTTCCACGCACCCTGTCACCTGTCAGCCTAGCCTTGATCCGTCGCTCCCCGCTCTGGTGTGGCAGCCTTGGTGACTGAGCTCCTCCGCCCACCTCCTTAGCAAGGCTCTTTCCCTTCAGATTGGGAGGCTCAGCATTTCTGCCTAGGGTGCCATGATGGCAGCACATCATTTATGCTGGAGGGGCAGTGACAGCGTCAGGCAACCAACTAAAACTGCTTATTTTGTCTGCCTATGGGCTTCACGTGAGTTGCCTACCTTCTTTTCCAAACCCCTTGGGGCTTGCTGTCTTCGCGAGGCCTTGTAAATGCGAAGTATTCAAGCCCATGTGCATGAACTGATATTGTTGTTACCCCCCTTTCATTACTCGCTTCTGTTTTCAGGGACCTCAAGAAGAACCAAATTCTTTGGTACTTTCCCCGGAAACTACGTCAAGAGGCTGTGAATCGCTCTCCCTCCTTCTGTAGGCCACCTGCCAGCCATGCACCTGTGTCAACGCCTGAAACACCCTGCAGGCCTCCCGTCGTCATGCCTTACGGTTTCCAATGCACCGTCACCATCTCCACCTGCCACCAAACCACCAGCAGAGTAACCGCCGCTGCTGTGAGCCTGGGGGCGACATGGCAGGCTGGCCCCCTCCGTGAAAGTGTGGATTCCTACTTCCTGCTCTAAGCTTTGACACGTCAAAATGTGGGATCAGAAAGAAAATCATCATACTTAAAAATGGTCAAATATTTGAGGCAAAAAAAAAAAGTGTCTCCAGGGGGCTATTTCAACACCTCCCCCCAGGCGATGTTCTCCCCAAAGACGACCAGAAAATTGTTTATTGGGAAATGCTGTGGTTTGCGTTTTCACCTTCTTAGCTTGGCAGTGTATATTCTTTTCACAAGTTTGCCTAGTGTCTTGGTTTACACAATATGACAATTGTAACTGTACTTTAGCTAGTGTTTGCCTGCACATACATGTTGTAATATGCACAGTGATTACCACCTTTAAAGCAAGAGGAGGAAAGTTAATTTGGATGAGTGTGACTTTGTTGATTGAATGTAAGTTTTCAAATAGGAGTCTTTTTCTGCAAATTTTTTGCACTTTTTAGAAGTGCAAACAGTAAATGAATAAGAGCCTTCAGTAATAATCATGACAGTACAAGAGGCTGAGCTAGACTACAGGGAAAAACTATTGTGTTGTAAAGTTGCATCGCTATTTTATATTAAAATGTAATGATCAGCATCATGAACAATGAGCTCTTAGTGTTTTATTTATCTGAAAAAATGTAAGTAAAAGCAGTGTTAGTGAGAGGTGCAAAGAATTATTCTAACATAGACACTTGAAAGTATCTGTAAGCAATACTAGTAGGTAAGATTTCACTGTGTGTACACATACACATTTGAGATTGTATGAGAACATATAATCCATATGCGATGTTGTACATTTTATGGAAATGTAATAGAATCTCACACATTATTTTATAGAAATAGAGTACAGAAGCATCACAAGTATTAAAGTTGGTTTTAGCAAGGATTATGATTAATACAATTATTTTTACTATAGTAATTATTTTTCTTCTATGGAACTCAGAATCCTGGCTACATTTGAGGACAGGAATATGTTGAGCCTGATTTTCCTGGTGTGTGTAAAATATTTCCTAGGAATAAATTAGGCACTTTTTAGAAACAATGTTAAATCATTCAGGTTTTATTTTCTGCCCTGAAGCAGAAATTTACAAAATGATATTGGGACCTGGAAGGTTTAATATAGTTCACAGTGCCTGAATTACACATACTCCAAGAACTAGCTTTGTATTTCTTATGACTTTGCATAAGAACTATTCATCTTTGGATCTTGAGCACCTTATAGATAAAACTTTTTATGGCATTTCTTTCGTGGACAGTGATTGATCTTTTCACAATGTACGTAGTCTTTAGAATTTTGTACATATGTTTTGCTCTTTTTTTGTACAGAATATTTAGTTTAGTTGTTGAGAAAACGGGAGTTTCCTAATTTGGTCTTTATCCTGCGACAAGACTTTCAGCAAACTAGCCTCTCCCTATCTCACAGATCACAAGCACCCCTAGATAATGTGATTCTGTCAGATAGCATTTATGCAAAAATCTATGAAGTTAAAAGATCGTAGAAGCCAAACTGAAATGTACATATCTACTGACTGATGACAAGGGAATTTCATTAGGAAGAAGGTAAAGCAACATCTTTGAGTAGGCTACCTTGATTTCTGTCAAGTTCACAACCAGCTTCGTATTTTAAAGGCTTCAGGTTTGAAATTAAGTCAACTGCATGCAGCTTTGCTGATAAATGAATAATTCTCTTTGATGCCATTTATGAGAAAAGACTTCAATATCTGTTGCCTGTCATATTTAAGAAAAATTACTGTTTCTACTCTCTGTATCTGATTTTAAAAGGAAAAAAATATTCATACCTGGCTTCCAGGTAATTGACTTTGAATTCTTACAAGCAAAGGTCATTGTGTTTTTCTTGAATAGACATCTAATAAATTTTGCTTGGAAGTATACTTCGGTTTTTCTTCTTGACATTTATCTTTATATAAATCGTGTATTTTATTCCAACTTGTTAAACAAAAGAGAAAATGCATTTTTTTGTGTGTTCTTTTAACACAAAAATGGAGAAAAGATGTGTCAGCATCAGCTCAGAGAAGAAATATTTTTAAACCCACCTACTGGGGGAAATCCCAACCCCGATATTCAACATGGGTTCTTTTCTATTTCCCTAAGCATCAGCTGGTCTGAGAAATAAAGAGAAAGAGTACAAAAGAGAGAAATTTTAAAGCTGGGTGTCTGGAGGGAGACATCAGATGTCGGCAGGTTCGTGATGCCCCTGAGCCATAAAACCAGCAAGTTTTTATTAGCGATTTTCAAAAGGGGAGGGAGTGCATGAATAGGGTGTGGGTCACAGAGATCACATGCTTCACAAGGTAATAAAATATCACAAAGCAAATGGAGGCAGGGCGAGATCACAGGACCACAGGACGGGACGAAATTAAAATTGCTAATGAAGTTTCAGGCATTGTCATTGATAACATCTTATCAGGAGACAGAGTTTGAGAGCAGACAACCTGTCTGACCAAAATTTATTAGGCGGGAATTTCCTCATCCTAATAAGCCTGGGAGCGCTACAGGAGACCGGGGCTTATTTCATCCCTTCGTCTTTGACCGTAAAAGACAGCCACCCCCAAAGCGGCCATTTCAGAGGCCTACCCTCGGGGCCATTCTCTTTCTCAGGGATGTTCTTGGCTGAGAAAAAGAATTCAGCAATATTTCTCCTATTTGCTTTTGAAAGAAGAGAAATATGGCTCTGTTCCTCCCGGCTCACTGGCAGTCAGAGTTTAAGGTTATCTCGCTTGTTCCCTGAACATTGCTGTTATCCTGTTCTGTATTCAAGGCGCCCAGATTTCATATTGTTCAAGGACACATGCTCTACACCCAATTTGTGCAGTTAACACAATCATCACAGGGTCCTGAGGCGACATACATCCTCCTCCGCTTATGAAGATGATGGGATTAAGAGATAGTAAAGACAGGCATAGGAAATCACAAGGGCATTGATTGGGGAAGTGATAAGTGTCCATGAAATCTTCACAATTTATGTTCAGAGATTGCAGTAAAGACAGGCGTAAGAAATTATAAAAGCATTAATTTGGGGAACTAATAAATGTCCATGAAATCTTCACAATGTATGTTCTTCTGCCACGACTTCAGCCGGTCCCTCCGTTCGGGGTCCCTGACTTCCCGCAACACCCACCACCAAAGCTCCTGTGCTAAATGTTCTTTGGCTAAAAATTGCCCTTCAGCTAAAACAATGCATTTTAAAATATTTCTGCCTCAAAACAGCTATTTTTCCAAGGAGGGGTTAGTTACAAGGAGTTGTAAGAACTTTCCCAGTTCAACACTCTTAAACTTTAAAACCTTTGCCCTAAGCAGCTTCGGCACCATTGGCTCGGCAGCTTCTGCAAACGTCCACAGGCTTTCAGTGAATTTCAAATGATGGGTGGCCATAGGGCCCCGCTTTCTGCCACATGAATGGGAAAGAGCCAGCTTGCCTGCTTGGATCTTTTCTCACATACCTTAGTCCCTCCTTGCTGTATGTATTTTGACCCTTTTCCATATCTATCTCTTAAATATTCAGAAATATGAACATTCCTCTCTTGCCAACTCAGTTATCAAAGATGTCTTGTCACATTGCTTCCCCTTAACACCCACTCTGGTGCCTTCTATGCCATAGGGTAATTCCCACTCTATATTAGCATTCTGCTAAAATGTAACCCTTTGGGTGAGGAATATACCCCACAATACTCTTTTGGTCTTGTTTCCATCTGAGTGTTTAAGGGTCATATAGTTAGATAAATCTGACCTGTCCATCCAGGTGGGTGGAAGGGTGGAAGGAAGGGACCCTCTGATACATACATGCCAGATCTTCATCCCTCCTTTAGCTGCATCATCACTGAAGACAAGCAAGTCCTTTTCTTACTTGATTCAACGCATAAAGAACCTGTTTGAGTAACTTTTCATAATCATTCACTGCTTGGTCTCTCATCCTAGAGGGTTGGTTTGCATGGCCCGATCATTTCTTCTGCTGTTTTCCAGATTTTAGCCACAAAGAAATATATTCTCTGAAGAATTATCTGACCACAGCCGGGCACGGTGGCTCACCCCTGTAATCCCAGCACTTTGGGAGGCTGAGGCAGGCAGATCACCTGAGGTGGGGAGTTCGAGACCAGCCTGACCAATATGGTGAACCTGGTCTCTACTAAAAATACAAAAATTAGCTGGGCATGGTGGCGCATGCCTGTAATCCCAGCTACTCAGGAGGCTGAGGCAGGAGAATCGCTTGAACCCAGGAGGCGGAGGGTGCAGTGAGTCCAGATCATGCTATTGCACTCCAGCCTGGGCAACAGAGAGAGGCCCTGTCTCAAAAAAAAAAAGAAATTATTTGATCAAATAAGATTAAGACTAAGCATTCTGTCAGCTTCCAAGTGCCTGCTTATTTAATTATTTCATCCCCCTCTGCAGATGGTAGCTCTCTAACAGTTCATTCATCAATTATGAGTTCAGATTATTTATTCACCATTAGTGATTACAGTTAGAATACAAGCAGAGACTGGTGTTATTAATAAGCAGTCCATAGCAGAGATTTCCAAACTGTGTCCTGTGGACAAAATTCAGCTCACAGCCTGCTCTTGCATGGTCTGCAAATTAAGAATGGTTTGTACAGATGAACACTGGCAAGTTCCCCTTGATGAGAGGGAACTCTTAACTTTGAACCTCAGTTAAGTAAAATGCTATCTGCCCAGAAAAGGGTTCCTTTCTTTTCATTAGTAGATCTATGTTAGAAAAAAAAAAGTGCTCTATTTTTATTATTATATTCCTAAATCAATCATAATTGGTGGAAATGTGTTTACTCTTTATTATGTGAGAATGTAACGTCCTTAATTTTGCCTCCCAGCCCACAAAACCTAGAGTATTTACTATCTGTTCCTTTAGAGGAAACGTTTGTGAATGCTTGGCCTGTGCCGATTGTTAGCAACAAACCTGGAAACTCACCAGAGGGAAAGAAATAGCGAACACCTGCTGTACGCCAGGCTGTTACTCACAGGCATTCTGTATCTTTATGCTCACAAGCAATCTAAGAGGAAGTCTGCTTTGTGCCCATTTTAGAGATGAGGGAGCTGAGGCTCTGTGAGATTAAATAACTTATCCAGACATGTAAGGTATTGTACATAATGCATGATTGAAATCGGATGGAGAATCTCGTGTGTCTATCTCCCAAGCCTGTCATCTTTCTTCTAAATCATGCAAGCTTGCTGCTGAACACATTGTGGATGAAGCTGTGCACTTAGGGTTGAACAGCTGCACCCATCCACCTCCTTCCCTCTCCACCATTCTCACCAGCAGGGCTGGCATGAACAGACACTGCCTCATAGCAGCATCTTACTGTGCACAAGATGAAAAGAAAGAGGTATACCAATCAGCACCAATTATTTCCCTGAAGAAAGCTGAATTTGGTTCCTAAAAGGACACCAACCAGTGAGGATATACTTTCAATGACTGACATGTTTTGACTGAGCACAAGCCTGTCTGTGGGTTGAACCACTGCGGGGACAGGCGAGCCCGGTGTGCTCTAGGAACGCTGTGTGCTTACCGGACAGCTCTTAAGCATACAAAGTCCCAGGATACACCAGCCATTTTCTGCTGGATGACTCTAAGTGACCTGAGCCTGAACTCACTGCTAAATTCAGCCCCTCCGCAGCTCAGGACAGTTCCATCTGAGCTCATGCACATGCATATAATCTTGACCCAAAAAACGTTCAGTACAAGACAGAAATCTGCCTCGTAAATCTTCACCTGTTCATTTGGGGTTTCTTGTTTCATTCTTTTCCCTAAAATACTATGGGTGACTCAGTTGTCCCCGTGTCTTCCAAAAATAAGTGCCATTTCCAATACAACTCTCGTTACCATTAACAACACCAGGGGGCGCGTGCTGAATTTTGCACTGATTTCACAGGGAGCTTGAGAATAACTTTATCAAGCATTTTTTTTTTTTCACTTTCAATTCCACAAGCAATAGATGCTTATTGTAGGAAAACTTAGAAAGCTATAAATGAACAAAAAGAAGAAACAGGTTCACTAAGAGTTCCATGTAGGGTATGGATTTGAGTGTGGAACATATCCTCCTGAGTGTTTCTCTACACATGTGGATTTGCTGGGGCAGGGGGCAGTGTAGGTAAAAATGGGATCGTACTGAACATACTGGGCTTTTTCTTTTTTTTTAGACAGAGTCTCGCTCTGTCACCCAGGCTGGAGTGCAGTGGTGCGATTTCGGCTCACTGCAACCTCCGACTCCCAGGTTCAAGTGATTCTCCTGCCTCAGCCTCCCAAGTAGCTGGGATTACAGGTGCACACCACTGCACCTAGCTAATTTCTGTATTTTTAGTAGAGACAGGGTTTCTCCATGTTGGCCAGGCTGCTCTTGAACTCCTAATCTCAGGTGATCTGCCCACCTCGGCCACTGAAAGTGCTGGGATTACAGGCATGAGCCACCGCGCCTGGCCTGAACATACTGCTTTATAATCTGCACTTACTCTTGAGGAGGACTCTGAAATAAAGTGAATAAATCATGTTTTCAAGTCAATTTGACATTAGCGAGGTCTATAAAAAGAGGGAGAAAAAGTCTAAGTCAATCCTAAGGATTCATGAAAATACAATTAACTCAAAACCTCAAAGCAAGAATTACAAAATTACCACCAGGTTAGAAAATCTATTGTAATCTGAGGAATCGGTAGAGGAAGGAAAGGTAAAATGAAGAGAGAAAAGAAAATAATACTTATAATATTCCTACTATACGCCATCACAGTCTTTAAGCATCTGTATAGCAAAGGGATGGCTAAAGCAAGAGAGAGATTAAACTGAGAAGTGAATGTGTGGATTGCAGTTGGATGTAACATCCAAACCATCCTGGAGGTTTGTTTCAATTTTTTGAATCAAAATTGACAGAACAGATCATTTACTTTGAAATTAAATATAGTTCAAAAAATTTAGTTGAACATATTTTTATAATGTATGAGCACAGGGCTACTTCCCTGTGTGTGATTTTGTCACTCCCCCAAGGGGACATCTGGAAGTGTACGAGCACTTCTAGGGGGTGCTACTGGTATCTAGTGCATAGAGACCAGCGCTGCTGCTGGACCCACAATACACAGGCCAGCTCACAACTAAGAATTATCCAGTCCAAATTGCCTAGAGTGTTGAGGTCAGAAGCCCTGCCCTAGAGTAACTCATACTACTTAGGGTAATCATCTTGTAAATCATTGTAAAAGATTTTTTTTTAATGCAGAATTAAAAAGCTAAGAGCCACAGTCCTAATGGTCTCGTCTTCTGCCTATGACTGTCAGATCCAGACCCTCTGTAGAAGGCAGTTCCTCCTCCCAAACTCTGGAGGTAAAGCCGGAATACACCTAGGAAGGAGTCAGGCAATCCCTGAGGTGGACTGAAGTACAAGGTAGATGAGTGCCTAGAGATAAACAAGGATCTCTGGAGAACGTCTCTGGGCACAGCGGTCATTGTTAAAACATCTCTACAGAGGCTCAGGTCAGCCCAGAGCAGGGAGGCCACTCCCTCCCGGATGATCTCAGAGGCGATGATGTCGTCAGCAAAGGCCAGGTGTGTGAAGCAAAGCAAGCCCTGTTATTAGTGAGCTGTCACAGGCCACGTGGGTAGGGTAGAAAGATTCCATTGCCTTCCAGAAGGCACACAGACTGCAGGGCACCAATGACGAGGCCAGCCTGGGCTCAGAGTGGGAGCCTCGGTAAGGCCGCGCCATCAGGCTTTGCTCGGGGCATCCCATTGTGCCCCCTCATCACCCACACGATCTGCAATGCGAGTGATGCCCATGTCCCTAGTGAAGAAAAGATGGGGATATTCTCATCTCCAGTCCATACTAATAGTCACCATGAGTTTAAACACAAAACCAGGGGTCAGTCCTTGTCAGGGGCTGAATTGTGTCCCCATTCCTGTAAGTTCACACATTGAATTCTAAACTCCAGAACCTCAGAATGTATTTGGAAGAGGGAATTTAAAGAGGCAATTAAGGTAAAATGAGGTCATCTGAGTGGGCCCTAATCTAATATAACTGGAATCCTTATAAAAAGAAGTGATTGGGCTGGGTGTGGTGGCTCACGCCTGTAATCCCAGCACTTTGGGAGGCCGAGGCGGGTGGATCACGAGGTCAGGAGATCAAGACCATCCTGGCTAATGCGGTGAAACCTCGTCTCTACTAAAAATACAAAAAAATTAGCCGGGCCTGGTGTCGGGTGCGTGTAGTCCCAGCTACTTGGGAGGCTGAGGCAGGATAATCCCTCGAACCCAGGAGGCAGAGCTTGCAGCGAGCCGAGATTGCGCCACTGCACTCCAGCCTGGGTGACAGAGCGAGACTCTGTCAAAAATAAAAAGAAGAAGAAGTGATTAGGACACAGACGTGTACAGAGGGACCATGGGACCATGTGAAGACACAAAGCAAGCAGCCTCTACACCTAAGAGAGAGGCTTCCCATACACCAACCCTGTGATGCCTTGAACTCAAACTCCTAGCCTCCTGAACTGGAAGAAAACAAATGTCCATTGTTTGAGCCCCCCAGTCTGCAGTACCTGGTTATGGCAGCCCATGCAGACTAGTACAGGCCTTCTCTCAGGGACACTCACTTCCACCCACTTCTCTGCTCCCTGGTTCCTAATGGATGATCAATGCCGAGGATCTATCTTGTTCCAAAGGGTGACGTCTGAAATCCCCTATTCCCCCAACTCCATCCTCAATTTGGGATTTGCATAAAAACAAGATATAATAGGTGATAACTGTTGAGTAGTTCAGCTTATAACTTCACAAAGACACCCGTTCCTTACACACACACAGACACGTATAGAGCACCCAAAACAGCCAGTGGTACGTTCAGTAATACAGGAGAAATCCTATGTTCCCAGGGCATATTTAGCAATGTCTTCTCACTCATTGTTAATTATGCAGATACTTGGATAGACTAGGAATCTACCGTTAACCTACCCTCCCGCAGAAGCTCTATCTGAGTCAGAGGGGTACCAATAGCCCTCTACAAGGTGAGGGATCCCTAACTCTGATCTTAACTTTCCCTACTGCCTCTCATGTCTGCAGGTTGCTTATAAACAGCAGACATTTATTTCTCACAATTCTGGAGGCTGTGAAGTCCAAGATCAAGGCACGAGCAGATTTGATGTCTGGGGAGAACCCACTTCCTCGGAGAAAGCCTTCTTCTCGGCTGCCTGTGGTAGCTCATATCTGTAATCCAAGCACTTTGGGAGGCCAAGGCCGGAGGATCACTTGAGCTCAGGAGTTCAAAAGCAGCCCAGGCAAAAACAGTGAGACCCTGTCTCCACTAAAAACAAAAAATAAAAAATAAAAAAAATCAGCCAGGCATGATGGCACATACCTGTAGTTCCAGCTACTCAGCAGGCTGAGCCAGGAGAATTGCTTGAGCCCAGGAGGTCGAGGGTGCAGTGAGGTATGATCATGCCACAGCACTCCAGCCTGGGCAACACTGAGCAAGACCCTGTGGAAAGGAAAGAAGGAAAGAAGGAAAGAAGGAAAGAAGGAAAGAAAGAAAGAAGAAAAGAAAGAAAAGAAAGAAAAGAGAAAAGAAAGAAAAGAAAGAAAAGAAAGAAAGAGAAAGAGAAAGAAAGAAAGAAAGAAAGAAAGAGAAAGAAAGAAAGGCAGGCAGGGCAGGCAGGGCAGGCAGGCAGGCGAGAGAAAGAAAAGAGCCTTCTTTTTCTGTGTTCTCACACGGTAGAAAGAAAAGGGAGCTCTCTGGAACCACTTTCAGAAGGGCACTAATCCCATTCATGAGGGCCCTGCTCTCACAACACAATCACCTCCCAAAGACCCCACGTCCCACTAGCAGCACTTTGGGGACCAGGACTTAACACATGAATTGGAGGGGACACAAACATTTGGTCCATAGTCCTGCAAGGGCTGCTTCCAGGGGGACAACACCCTCAATGAAAGGCACAGCACGTTTCCAAGTTGTAATTGCACAACTTGGAAAGTGAGGTGAAGAGGCAAAAAAGAAACAAGAAATGGATATCTGGAGCTCTCAGAGGAGGCCTCAGGCAATCAGACTCTCTTGAGCTCTCTAGCTGGCTCCTGGTTCCACAAGACCAGACTATTTGATCCACCTTGTTTCATCATACGTTCTCAAGCATTGGCTTTAAGAAGCCATCTCAAATGCGCACTGAGGCTTCAGAGAAGTGTCAGCAGCCTGCTAGTTTTCCTTCCACAAGGGACAGAGGAGACACTGAAACAGTCAATCAACAGTGTTTGCCACTCAGTCGTATATGTTGTATGTTAAAATGTTAAAGGAAAATGAAGCCAAGTGTGGTGGTGGTGCCTGTAGTCCCAGCTACTCCAGACACTGAGGTGGAAGGCTCCCTTGGACTGATAAGTTTAAGACCAGCCTGGGCAATGTAGCAAGATCCGGTCTCTATAAAGAAAAAAATGTTAATAATATCAGAAGTTATTAATTAGTTAATTATGAGATATCAGCGTTCTTCACCAGAGTGCAAGTATAGTTAAGGCCATGATGAAATAGAAGCACAAGAATTTATAGATAATACTTATCCCAGAAAAATCTCCTTAGACAAAATGCGAGGAACTGGTAAACCTTTTCTAATGACTCCCCGACAATTCTTTAATCAAACCAAGTGAAATGGGTCTGAAAATTAGATTGTCAGATTATAAATATTAATCTTATTAGGTCTATAATGCAATGCCAACCAGTAACACTTTTTTCTGCCCCTCGTCAGTGACATTAGTCCATATTTGAACCAGTGCCACTTTTTTTTGTTAACAGATGAGCTTTGATACAAGGAACAGGATATCAAGACCAAAATTCCGCTCAAGCTTGGCATTCAAAGCGTTCAGGCTTGACAATTCCTGACTGAATGCCACTAACATCTCAACTAAAGCCCTCTGGGGACTGGGACACAAAGCTGTTGACACAGCAAGATATGACTCTGATAATTCCTCTGGGCTCATCATGGTGACTCAATCTTAATACAGTGTGTTTAATTTAAAACAAAAGAAGTCACACACAGGCATCAAGATATCCTGAACCTGATAGGTCACCACAGACCAGACTGGGAGCATGAGACTTGCTCACTTTTTCAGTAAGAATGTCCCTCAGAGGCTGCTCCTATACAGACTAACCAGTTGTTGGTTTGTCAGAGTTGCTGATAGCTCAGGCTTCTCCTTAGAATTACCAGCATTTTCCACCCTAACCCTTCAGCAAAGAAATTTGGTGGCTGGCAGACAGAAATGAGTTGAAACTAGTAAGTCGATCTTTGACCTGTTCCCTAAGAAAAACACGGATACTATTTGATCCAAGTATTTATAATGAGGTCTCTAAAATATTATTTTCCCTCTCTCTCCCTCACTCTTTCTCTCCTTCTCCCCGCTAATGGAGAAATCTCAAAATGTTTATGAACTCGGAGAGCTGAGTGCTGTCTAGGCCTCCCAACCCACCCAACATCCTTGAACACACACACTTACGGCTTTGGTCAGCTGTCAGATGATATGACAAAAAGCTTAGCAGACATCTGCTCATGGATTAATGGCCACGGTATTTCTTTCACTATCAAAGATAAATTGCTAGACAGCTGTTAAAAACCACAGCACAGTTCTTGACACTGGTGATGCATAGACGAGATGACCAATTTTCTAAATGGGGTCACGAAGAACCTTCTTACTTCGGGAGCCATTTTTTCCCAGTGAGAAAAGACTGAAAGCAATAACAAGGACCGCTGTGCAAACTTCAAATCCAAAAGGGTCCAAGCTT
Organism: Macaca fascicularis; assembly: GCF_037993035.2. NCBI lineage: Eukaryota > Metazoa > Chordata > Mammalia > Primates > Cercopithecidae > Macaca > Macaca fascicularis. Next base: position 190,334,339 of record NC_088379.1, on the reverse strand, counting down.
CCTTTTTGGCTGCTGATAATGACATGTTATTTGAAGATTGTTCTGGCAGTCAGAGCTTACAAAAAGAAAAAGGATCAGAGAGTGAACGCCTTGCTTTGCCAATGCAGCTCCTGTAAATGGTATGAAAAGCGTATTTTCCAAACTCAGACTCAGTTAGGTTCCTAAAGAAATGGGCCTGTACTGGTGACGTTTGTCAGCTTGTAAAATGATTTAATAAAAGAATATCACATAATATTTATCTGAGGAGTAAATATGACAAAATATACAAACGGTCCAGCGTGTGGTTGGCTCTAAAAGGCTAGTTCCCTGGCCTTCTTGGCCTTCAGAAGTCCCCTTTAAGCTGATTCTCACTAGCATCAAGCATGTGAGTACATGTGTGAGATCCTCTTGGCTGCACTGCCAAGTTTTCTCAGCTAGATGTTTGATGAAGACAGTCAGAATGTGGCATTTACAAATATGTTTAAAATCAATGAGCAATTTCTAAAGCAGATATTACATAAAACAGATATTAGAATTGTTCACAGTAAGTTCATCAGTTCTTAAGAAGGAAGTGACATAAAAACACAGTTAGTACCGGGTGCGGTGGCTCACGCCTGTAATCCCAACACTTTGGGAGGTCGAGGCAGGTGAACCATGAGGTCAGGAGATCAAGACCATCCTGGCCAACATGGTGATACCCCATCTCTACAAAAAATACAAAAATTAGCTGGGCGTGGTGGCGGGCGCCTTTAATCCCAGCTAGTTGGGAGGCTGAGGCAGGAGAATCGCTTGAACCATGGAGTCGGAGGTTGCAGTGAGCCGAGATGGCACCACTGCACTCCAGCCTGGCGAGAGAGCAAGACTCTGTCAAAAGAAAAACAAACAAACAAAAAAAAACAAAAACAAAAAAGACCACACAGTTAGAAGTTAGAAACAGAAAAGCAACTGAGCAGAAAACTTGGTTAAGCACGACCAGCCAGCGTTTATTTGGATGGCTCCCCGACACAGACGTAGCCTCAGGAACCCTCCCGGGACGAGGGCTCCCCGACACAGACGTAGCCTCAGGAACCCTCCCGGGACGAGGGGTGACGGATACACAACCAGACCAGGAGCCCAGAGCCCAGCACTACACCTTCACACGACCCGTGACCCTGAGAAAGTTACTACCATGGCCCCATGTCAATATCCTTGTTGGTGAAATGAAGGACATCAACTAACCATCAAGGTCCTTCCATTTCTCAACTGTCCATGAAACAATAGTTCAGTAAAAACAGCAGCAGACTGAATGACAAATCGAATATGGATTTCAAAGAAACAGAAGGTTTGGAGGCTAGAAATCTGCATGAGAATTCGTGACGAGGGGCCAGACTGTGAGCTCAGCTTCCCATATAGGCAGGTTCAATATGAGCCCAGCACAAAACAAAGGTCATGAAAAGATGATTAAAAAAAAAAAAAAAAAGACACAGATGAAGAAAACAGAACTATTAAGTACATGAATAATTATTCAAACCCAGGAACCAAAAGTAAAATCAGCTACAGTTTTTCACCTAGCAAGTTGGCAGCCAGTTGAAGATTCGTCTGTGTATCGTGTTAAGAGAATGTAAATTGATAAATACAAGAAACTACATATGGTGTATGCTTATTACCTGTGTGACAAAATAATCTGTACACCAAATCCCCAAGACACGAATAATTCTCAATGTGTTCAAATATTTAGCTGTAAGTTTATGTATTACCATGTTATTTATAACATCAAATAATTATTAAAAATCTAAATATCTAACAGGCATTTAGATATTATTTATCTAATAAACACATTATGGCACTTTTTACTGTGAAATACCATGTAATCACTTAAAAAGGACCTCATGGAAAAATATTTAATGATATATAAAGATGTTCACAACACATTGCTAAATTTTAAAAAAAGTTATAAGACAGTATAATCTCATTTTTGAAAGGAAGAATATCCATTTTTACAGCTATACATATGCACCTAGAACATAGGTGTACACGTATGTGTACATGTGTGCATGTTGTGTGCCCCTAGACCAGATGTATTAGGTTGACTCTATGAAATCTCTAATTTTATAAGTCAGAAACAGTAAAATCTCAGGAATTTCTCAAGGTTCTACTTAATAAATACAAATACACTGGTATAAGACTTGAAAATTATTCACAAAAATGTTGACTGTGGTCATATCTTCAGTGATTTATGAATACTTTTATTTTTCAAGCATTTTACAACTAAGATGTATTTCTTTTAATATAACAAAAATGTTGTAGTGAAATTAAATAATTTACACACATATCAGTCTAAAGTATGCAATTTCTTCTATATATGATAAATATAAATATATAGCATATGTGTGCAGATATATATAACTGACATTTATATAGAGAGATAAAATTAACCAAAAGTCTAATCGTTTTTAGTGTAATCCGTTGCAAAGATGGAAGCAGTCTATTAGGAAAAAATCACTCATCAGGATAAAAATGCTTGGTCTCTCCGAATAGTCTCCCCTCCTCCGCTTCCTTCCCAAGATAGTCCCCGGGTGAGTGGGAGCAGTTAACATCTTATGGTGGTGGGAAAACCAGGGCTCTTATGCATGGCGTCCTCTACCTCTTCTGGTCTCCAGGGCTGTGTACCCTGTTCCCTGGGTATTTCCTGGCGTTCAAGGCTGAAACCTGAGGCTGGTGTCACTGGTAATCTGATCTCTTTGGGTCTGGGCAGTATTATCACTTCCTGCTGACTCAGCCTCATGTCAGCTCCCACAGGCTACAAACTCCAGAATATCTGCCATGCCCTTCCTCCAGCCTCTGGCCCAGCCTGGCACCCAGGCTCTGCTGTGCAGTCAGCTCCCCTCGCCACTCTGTGCACGCTGTCGATCCTTCGCTTCTCAACTCTGCATCTCTATCCTGTCAACGTCGAGGGCACCCTGGAAAGCTGAGCCCCAGAACCCTCTTCCTGCCTGACCACACCGGCTGCCCAGCTCGCTGTGATGTGCCTGAGGTGTAGACTGCTCTTGGAATAACTCTGAAGCACAGCCTCCAGAGAGGAAGTCAAAAGGAACCTCACTCTGCGCCCTTCCTCTCCTTCTCCATCTTCCTGCCATTCCCAGGACTAGAAGCTGGCCAGGCCTTTCCTTACTTCCACTCTGTCCTCAATCCCTTCCTCCCTCTCCAGCCAGGTATGCAGGGTCTCCTTGGCTTTATGAAAACACCTCTCTGAACAGAGCCCCTTATGCTCAGTGATTAATTTGATAAACGGTTCTAGGGATTCCTTCTCAAGACAAGAGCTTATGTCATTCCTTTTCTGAAACACAGTATATTAATATTGAACATCACCCTGGTCTTCCCCTTGGCCTTTCTCCTATAAAATATATACTTAGATGAATGCTAAGGGAGAAGAGACAAATGTTTTCGACTCATGAAAGCAAAATAAAGAGCCGCGTGGCTCATGCTTATAATCCCAGGTCTTTGGGAGGCAGAGGCAGTAGGATCCTTTGAGCCTAAGAGTCCGAGACCAGTCTGGGCAACATGTCGAGGCCCCATCTCTACAAATAAATAAATAAAAAATTAGGCGGGTGGCACATGTCTGTAGTCCCAGCTGACAAGAGGCTGAGGTGCTTGAGCCCAGGAGTTGAGGTTACAGTGAGCTATGGTTGCACCACTGCCCTCCAGCCTGAAAGACAGAGCAAGACACTTTCTCTAAAAAAAAAATAAAAAATAAAAAAAATAAAATTATCCTAAGACCTTGTCTTCATTATAAAATTATATAAGAAAAAGAGGCAGCCGAAATGTATACCTAACTAAAACAGAGAGCCATCAGGAAAGGGAGGAGGCTTTGAACAAAGACTTGGAGGATGCTGAAAGAAAGAAGAGAATTAAAAGAAACCAGAGTGCAAAATATAGAAAAAAAATCGAGAGATAAGAATTAAAATACCTTGTGGATTTTTATTTGTAATATATGACATTTCTCTAAGTATTCAAGTTGCTTCAGAGAGCAGCAGTTCTGATGCACCCCAGCTTCCCGCCCTGGGCGTGAAACTTACAGGACACCAAGATCAATAATCAAGACACCAAACGCCATCTTGTTCCGGAAAGGATTTCAGGCAGCTAACAGAGATAACCACACTATAGGGAATGTGAGCAGTAAATGATCAAGAAGCTTCAAGAAAAAGGACGATTCTTCTAAAAAGGATTTTAAAATCATAAACTCTCTAGTTGACAAAAACAAGATAGAATTATGAAAAGAAAGACGTATTGGAAATGATATAGCTCTGTAAAGAAAATAAACTTTGGTGCAGAAGGAAACAATGGTTCGATCGAGTGACACGCAGTGGGAGAGCATGCAGGAGGTGACCTGGGCAGCAGGAAGCTTTCGGAAGATGGTTCTGGGGGATTCCAAAGGAGCAAGATGGAAGCCAAGAGCCAGAGGTGATCCTAGTCCGGGTGCGGAGAAGCGATTGACCAGATCAGGGCAGCAGGAGCGGGAATACACGTGACAGACGTTACAAAAATAAAATCAGCAAGACTTGGCCACTGGTTGGTTTTAGGGATTGAAGGAAGTGGTGGAGTCGGTGGTGACTACGAGGTTTCCAGCCAGGCCAACTGCAGGAATGATAGAAACAGTAAAAGAAACGGCTCACATTTAGTCTTGTTCTTAAAACAGAGTAACAGTAATATATTTTCCACTTACAAGTTTACTGTTATAACAATATTAATAGACCTGAAAGTAAAGAAAGAAAATTTTCAAAATTCAAAAATTTGTACTGAATACAAATTTTAATGGCAGTACGAAGTACAATGTGTGTGTTTGTAACAAGCACTCTGAGTTACAAAACATAGTTTTTCATTTCTTATCTTCAAAGCATGAAAGAAATAAAAAGGCAAAGTACTGACTTAACTGAAAGCACCCAGATGGCCATGTGTCACCTCACATTGGGTTTGCACACTTTGTGTGTTGCTTTATATTTCCATAGTTGTCTATAAGTACTTTTTTGCTTCAAGTGCTACTTGAGTTGAATTGATTACCAGTTGAGTTCTGTCTGAAGTTTATTTTAGTAGAAATAATGTAAAGCTAGGTATAGACTATTATCCAACAAGGTATCAGATTAAGATATTTGGAAAATCAATGTTTTATTAATGATTATCATTAATCATTAATCATTAATGATTATCAGCTAGCAGTATGAGACTTTACTCATACTGCTACTCAAATGCATGAAAAAAATTGTAGCTTCCTTGTTTTGTTGAACCAATCTAATCTTTTTGCATTTGTTTACTGAGATACAATTCACAGACCATACCCCTATAACGTGTACAACTGAGTGGTTTTTAGTATATTTGCAAAGTTGTGCAGTCATCACCATTATCTAATTCTAGAACATTTTTATCACCAAAAAAAAAAAAAAAAAGCCCTGTGCCCATTAGCAGTTACTGTCCTCCTCCTTCACCCAGCCCCTGGCAACCACTAATCAACTTTCTGTCTCTGTGGATTTGCCTGCTTTAGATATTTCATACAAATAGAATCATACACTATGAAACCTGCTCAATTGTCCCTGTGAACTCCCCGCTGGGTGGTGGCAGTAAAATTTTACTTTCACTGAAATTCAGTAATCAATATTATCTCAGATTTTTCCAGTTTAAGACAATTTAATTTTGGTAAACACTCATCAAGCTCCAAGTACACTCGCTAATAGATGAGTTCTCCCCTTCCTTCTTCCTTCCCAAGATGGTCTGGGGATAGGGGAAACCGGGAAACCGGGGGAGTCCTCCTAGCAGTGGTGGGAGTGTGGGCTGCCTTCCATGCTGGCCCCTGCAGGGTGTGGCCTGACGACCCTGGTCTCTGGGCCAGTGCCCCTCAAGGACGACTCGTCTTGACTGGACTCTTGGCGAACGATGGCTCCTCCTGCTGCCAACACTGGAGCTCAACTGTGCCTCCAGCCATGAAGATCACTGCCCACGGCAGTCTCCTCCTGCCAGCTCAGGCCTCGGCCAGCTCATGGTCCTCTCAGCAGCTCTGTGTCTGCTCTGGGGGTGAGCCTGGGCCTTTTTCCCCCACCGTCTGCTCTGCACCTGTCATGGTCGCTAGCATAGAAGTGAATGGATCCTTCAAAATTCAGCTGAAATATTGAACTCTTCGCCGATGTGTCCACCACGTCCCCCTACTGCTTCCTCTGTGCTCTAGTAAGAAGATCATCTTGCTGCTACACAGAGCATTTGTTGGCTTGTATTCCAGCCCCTGCATGCATCTCATCTCTCCTATGTTATCAATCCCACCTCTCTCCCACTGCCCAGGTGGGGGCTTCCCAAGGCTACCCTCAGATCCGTGCCATGTACATCTTATGCTCAATAAATATTAAAATTAGTTTAAGTTTTGTTCTGTCTAATTAGATTTCTATTTTAAAGTAACACCATGTGCATTTTATGAAATAATCATATGACAGAGGTGAGTATAAGAAGAACAGTACATCTCCACTCAGCCTCAAACAGCGCAGGGTAGTCTCTTGTTTGTAGAAACTTGTATGTTTTTCTCAGTATTTAACTCTCCCAGTTTGTTTCTGAATGAGAATATAAAGTATCTCTGAGTTGGGAAAAGAGAAAATTTATACTAGAAGTTTCTAGAGGAAGAAGAGCAGGAAGGAATTACAGAGAGAATCACATTTGCAAAATCACCTGTTGGAGAATAAGAAGGCAAAGAGGAGCCTGGCCAACACCGCGTATGAATTTCATTTTGAAGGCAACGGCGACCCTGCTTCTTCAGTTTCCTGTGGACAAATGCGCGTCTCAGCTCTCCAGTAGAATCAAAATCTCACAAAAGTCCCCTCCGAGGACTGTCTGAGCCCTGCCTCGCCATTTGTCTGCAAATGGTTTCTGACATAGAACCCAAACCAAATGACCAATCCAACACTTCTGGGTTAAAAAAGAAAATTCAGAATGGTGACGATGAATTGGGGAAGTTCAGATTCCGTGCTGTGTGTTGTGTTGAAAACATTGACACTAAATCTTTTAAGGTCCTTTTCACATCGAAGTTCCATGTGTTTCCTCCAGGCATTCCGGGATTCTACACACAAAGACATTTTTCAGAGAAGGGTTAGGAGAAAAGAAGAGGCAGGAAAGGCATTCTCTCCTACTAAGTTAGTGAAAAACCCTTTTCGGGACAGGCAGTCTGCCCAAAAGTCGAGGTGCTGTTGATAAATAGAGAACAAAGCCAGGCCCAATGACTCATGCCTGTAATCCTAGCACTTTGGGAGGCCAAGGCAAGTGGATCACCTGAAGTCAGGACTTCAAGACCAGCCTGGCCAACATGGCAAAAACCCATCTCTACTAAAAATGCAAAAATTAGCCGGATGTGGTGGCACCTGCCTGTAATCACAGCTACTTGGGAGGCTGAGGCCGGAGAATCACTTGAACCTGGGAGGTAGAGGTTGCAGTGAGCCAAGATCGCACCACTGTACTCAAGCTTGGGTGACAGAGCGAGACTCCATCTCAAAAAAAAGAAAAAAAAAAAAAAAAGAAATAGAGAACAAAATCTCAGGCTTTGAGAAGCACTGGGATCCTAAGAGAGGGAGCATAGTGCTGAGCTTTAAGTACCAGGTCTGAACCAAACCACCTGGATTCAAACCACAGCTTTACCATGTACTGTGTATTTTGGACAAGATATTTCTGCCATTCGTTTCCTTGTAAATCGTGATCATAGCAATGCCTACCCACCAGTGCTGTGTTGAGTACTGATATGAGCGTAAAGGTGCTTGTAAGAGTGCCTGGAGCCCACTGGGCTGTCTGTGTGTCACCCTCGTCATCAGCACGGCATCACCCACTGCTACTCTGACCTTGTGCTGTGATCCTTGGCCGAGGGCGACATGCTCAGCCCACCTCCACTAGAGCCTCCTTTTCAGTAGTTATCATTTCAGGGTCTTCTATGTTACCCCAGGTAACCATTTCCTTCAGACTGAAATTACGAAACGAAGAACCCAAATGTCCATTTATATGCTGGCCTTAGAAAGACACCATCACTTTCTCTTTTCTTAGCATAATGTTTTCTAAACTGCAGCCCATTCACCACCATCCTGCTCTGGGACAACACTAGCATGGAGGAAATTCTCCCAAAGAAAGAAAGGTGAACGTGAACGAACCTACCCCTGGCTTCTTGGTTTGTGACACTCCAGCGTCTGACCCAAAGGTCAAAGAATCCTGTTGGGAAAATAGATTCAAATCTTTCTGCGTTTTAGCCACTGTTAAGCAAAAGCCTTGAGATTCAAAAACAAAAAAAAACAAAAACAAAAAACTTGACAATCCTATCAATTTGTACAATGCTGGTGGATCTCTGGAAATAAATTGTCATTGAAAGTATGAGGCAAACACCTTTTTAAATTATTTCAAGCAATCTGTGGACGCACAATGCCAGGCAGCACTCTCAAAGGCCTCCTTGTGAGTGTGTGTGCCTGGAGGCTGCGGGTTGCTGGCCCCCTTCCATCGTCCTGCAAACACAGCACCATATTTGTCTTTCAGCTGTCACTATTTGTTAGGAGCCTATAAACAGAAGATTCTTTCTTAGCAACCACTGTGAAAAAGTAAAACCACCCCACCCCCTCTTAAAAAAAAAAAAAAAAAAAAAAAAAAAACGCCTGAAATGAGGAAAGAAAGAAAAATGAACTTTGCAAAATGACTTGTGGAAGTCACAATGACAATCCAATATGCAAAGTTTCAAAATTGCTGGCTGCCCTTGGTCTGGGGAAAAAAGAAAAAACTCTGAAGATGTTTTCAGAAGTGAGTTGCCAACAGATTAAAAGGCAACGAGAAATGATCTCACCACCATTTGTAGACGTCTGGTCACGCGGATATCTGCAAGATAACCAAGAATAATCCAGTTACGTGGTTCGATTTCATTTCCTTGGAGAATGCTTCAGGCTTCATCTTGCTATTTTTAGCCTTGAGTGTCAAACGCCATGGGAAGCGCGTCCAAGGCTGTTCACAGATTACACGTTCCCCTAGAACAGGTAGGCGTTCTGGAAGCCAGAATCACTGACAAAGTGTCTGGAGATCGAAGCATTAGAAGGAAGGAGAGACAGTAGGAAAATGGGCTTTAGACTGGCAGCTACAGAATAGCTTCAGATGGACGTTACCTCTCAGAGAATTACAGAAAAATCATCAAATTGGTAAAGAAAGCATGAACCTTGACCTTAACAAAGAACATTGCAGAGGCTCTGTGGGAGTGCTCATAGCCATTTAATCTTTCAGGAAGTTTAAAATGTTTCTGGAGTGAAATCAGCTCACTCTTGCCAGCCTGAGAACAGCCAGTTTGGAAAACAGGACTTGTAGTCATGGAAACATCAGGCATCCTGGTAACAAAACTCATTACAGGGTTTACTGGCGAAAAAATTATGGAGACTATCAGGGGGCAGGACAGGTTTGGTGCAATTCTGTGAGACCAGATAGTATGAAACCCAAAATGATGATAACTAAAATATGCTAAGCTACAGTCATTAAACGGAAAGGATTAAACTTTTGTGAGCCAAGATCTTTCTCCTTCGAGCACTGCCTGTCTACAAGTATCAGGGCTGCTCATAGTCAAAACAACAGAAGTAAAAGATCCCCAAGAGAAAAATGTTTTTCTAATCCTATATTCCCATCACGCTCTTGAAGACAGACGATAAAGAGAGATTATTCAGAACCGAACTCTCATGAACAAACTGACAAATGTGAAAATATATATTACGAACACAGAGGCTTTAATGAGTGCCCACTGTCTCATTCTGATCTTCACAGAAACCCTGTGATGCGGGCGTTATCACCGCAGCACAACAGATAAGGGAACAGGCCCAGGGGAGGTCGAGGTCAGAAAGCCTCAGAGGCAGGCTCCTGGTCTAACCCCAGGGCTCATTCTCCCCCTCACCCAGTTGCCACCCCACACATGCTGTGCTTTAGGTGAGGACGCACTGATGGGCTGAAACATCCAGGTGCCATGGATCATTCCGACGGTGCTGGGACTCCCGCTCCAAAAATGAGATTGCAACAGTATGCAGAGGTTATCAGTGAATATGTTTTATTCTAACTATAAAAAAGGGAAACTGGGGGTTTTCTCTTTGTTCGAATTCCCCCTCCCTGCGAAGGAGCTGTGTCTCTGTACGAAGAAGCTGTTTTCTTCTTCCTTCTTTCTTGCCTAATAAACTTTTCTCTCCTTAGAACAAACGAACAAACAAAAAAAGAAATTGCTGCATATCATTTTCATTTTTGAAAAAAACTCTTTTCTTTGGTCATAAAGTTTTTCTTTCTTTTTTTTTCTCACTCTCTTCCTTGTGTCTCCTTCTCTCTCCACTCTTGCACATTCATTCACCTTACAGGGGAGCCCCACACATTCTTAAAGTCCTGCTGGAGCTGCACTCAAAACTTCCCCGTGACCTTGCTAGAGCCAGATGGTGTTTCGGTGACCACCCCAACCACGCCTTCCTTCTCCCCAGCCTTCCCCTCCACCCCATGGCCGCTGCTTTGTTTGCTGATAACTTCACAGACCAGGCAGTCACGGGCAACAACGGGGCCTCCAGGCAAACTAGAGAATCGGTCACAGCCACTGTCAACTTCTCAGGACCCTCAGTCCTCTGGAAGACTCTGTTACAATGCCCAGAGTAAGTCACAGTGGAGAATGAAAAATTGGAGAAAGCATCATAGAGGTTTTAGCAAGAGTGGTGTGGTTCAGCTTGGTGCCAGCCTGTGAAACCTATAAGCAGTGCTATGGTTTGAGAGCAGCAACACAACCATACATAATTAGGACTCTGGTGGAAATTACCGCATTCCAACCTAAGCTGCCTCCTCTATACAACTTTTTTTTTTTTTTTTTTGAGACGGAGTCTCGCTCTGTCGCCCAGGCTGGAGTGCAGTGGCCGGATCTCAGCTCATTGCAAGCTCCGCCTCCCGGGTTCCCGCCATTCTCCTGCCTCAGCCTCCCGAGTAGCTGGGACTACAGGTGCCCGCCATCGCGCCCGGCTAATTTTTTTGTATTTTTTAGTAGAGACGGGGTTTCACCCTCTATACAACTTTTAATCAATGTTTTTTCCTTTTCTTTTTTCTCCCTAGTTGTAATTTAGATATTTAAGAAATAGTTTTCCCTGCCAGGATACTAAAAGTGGTGTATTTCGTTAACCACAGCTATAATAGGATAAAAGGTCCTTATGACTTTAAGAATTCAAATTTACTTTCCTAAGTGTTCGATTTAACATGACATAAGAAAAGGGGAAATTCAAAAACTTCTTCAGTCACTAAAAAACAAAAATTCTCCAGTATTATTAGTAATATACATAATTATATATATTTGAACCATCAATTTGCATGAATTTACACTTTTCTTAAAATTGACAATGCAAAATGTTGGCAAGGATGTGGAGCAACTAGAACTCTCATACACTGCCAGTGAGGGTGCAAAATGGTGCAACCATTTAGAAAAATTCTACGGCAGTCTCTTAAAAAGGAAAACATATGGCCGGGTGCAGTGGCTCACACCTGTAATTTCAACACTTTGTGAGGCTGAGGAGGGTGGATCACTTGAGGTCAGGAGTTCAAGACCAGCCTGGCCAACATAGTGAAACTAAAGATACAAAAGATACTAAAGATACAAAAATTAGCTGGGCGTGGTGGTGTGTGCCTGTAATACCAGCTACTTGGGAGGCTGAAGCAGAAGAATCGCTTGAACCAGGAGGGGGACGTGGCAGTGAGCAGAAATCGCACCACTGCACTGCAGCCTGGGCAACAGTAAGACTCCGTCTCAAAAAAAAAAAAAAAAAAAAAAGATAAACATATACCTTCCATAGGATCCAGTCAGTCTACTCCTAGGTATTTACCCCAAATAAATGAAAATATAAATCTACACAGAGACTTGTACATGAACGTTCACAGAAGCATTACTCAAAATAACTAAAAACTAAAACAATCCAGATGCTCATCAATAGGTATGGATAAACAAACTGTGTTATAGTCACATGAAAGAATAGTACTTAACAGAAGAAAAAAGCATGGTGAAAGAGTCAGGGGTCTGGACAGCTGATACATGCAACCACACGGGTGACTCTTAAAATCATTATGATAGATTTTAAAAGTCAGACACAAAGAGTCTATACTGCATACTACTTGTAAAAGTCTAGAAAATGCAACTAAGTCCACAGTGACAAAAAGCAGATGAGTCAAGATCAGTGGTTGCATGAGGTCAGGGACAGAGATAAAAACTTCAATAGGACAGAAGAAAACTCTCAAGGGTAAATGGAAATATTCTGTTTCTTCAATTTTGGCAGTGACTTCATGGGTGTGTACAAAACTCAGCTAATTGAACACTTCAAATAAACCGAATTGTGCACTGTAAATGGATGCCTTTTACTGTATGTAAATTATACCTCAATAATGTTGATTATAAAATCGTAGTTAATAAATTAGGAATGTTTGCATGTGATCACCATTCTTTTTATTATGAAACAATTCCCCATAGAATCTTTTTACATATCTAGGACACTTTAAATATGATTTTTATTAGCAAAAGCAAAGCAAAGAATTTCAGCAGCCTTTCACGCAGCCATTCCTTGCTCATCACCGGAGGCCGAGGTCAGTGTTCGGTGACACTGTAAGGCACTGGGTGACATATTTCTATCACCAATGCCCCTTGTGTCTGTATCCATCACTAACTAGGCTCCATTCTGGACTCACATGCTCTTCTCTAAGCAGCTAACACAAAACACACCAAGGAGCACCTGAATCCTTAGAAAGCTTATGTTCATCCTAACCCCTCAACAGACTGAACAGACCCCCTCCAGGGCCAAGAGAACCCTGGAGGAACCTGAGAAACCAATTTCCTGCCCACGACAGGAAAGAAGGCTATAGGCATACTTCATCCGGCATACTTCGTCTGGCATACTTGGTCTTACCCCCTCCCCGGCCTTTTGGAGTTTAGGGAAAACTGACCAGCATGAACCTTAAAATACAGATCTTAAGACTTAAAGAAGACTCTTTGTGGCATTAAGATGCCAAATTCCAACCGGACTCTGGTATAGCACCACGTGGCAGACAGGCTCTGAAGAAAATAAAAATACTTTCCCCCAACATATCTTTATTGGACATTTTGAAATGGTCCTGCAAAGCCATCTTTCGAGGGGGAAATTTGCATCTGGAAAGAATCTCCATTTATGCAGCCAGGCCTTTCCCAGCCAGAGGATTTCCCAGATATAGGAGAGATTAACTAAGAGTCTGAAATGCTAAGGCCCTAAAAGGGACATTTGCCATCTATTCTCTCTGAAGGCTGCTACTTGGAGGCTTCATCTACATGACAAGAACCTTGGCTTCCATAACCTCCTTATCTTAACTAAGCATTTCTTTCTGCTGTCTTCGAGCCTTTAGACAAAGCTTAACTCAGCCAATTGCCAACTCAATCAATTGCCAATTAGAAAATCACTGACTCCACCTATAACCTATAAGTCTCCGCCTCTTCAAGATATCCTGCCTCTTTAGGCTGAACCCATGTGCACCTTCCATGTATGAATTTATGTCTTTGCCTGTAATTTCTGGTCACTCCTACTGGTTCAGAATAAACCTCTTCACATGTTTTACAGAGTTTGCTTTTTTCATCAACATGCTTCACTATCACTGGTGCTGATGAGCTAATACTGTTTTATCCTTGCTAAATATTATTTTTCTTCATTTTTTTTGATATGGGGTCTCACTCTGTTGCCCAGGCTAGACTGCAATCCAGCTCACTTCAGCCTTGACCTCATGAGCCCAAGCAATCTTCCCACCTCAGCCTCCAGAGTAGCTGAGACTATAAGCAGGCACCACCACACCCAGCTAATTTTTTTCCACTTTTTGTAGAGCAGGGATTTCACTATGTTGCCTAAGCTGATCTCAAACTCCTGGACTTAAGTAGTCCTCCCACCTTGGCCTCCCAGAGTGTTGGAATTACAGGTGTGAGCCACAAGGCCTGGCCTATTTTATTTTTATTATTTTTTTCTAAAGCTGTTTGGCAACTTTCTAAGTAAACTTCTCTCTGGCTCTGGAACGCTGTCATTTTCCCAGCAGCTCCCCTCCAATCCTGAAGGGCAGGCACTGACAAACACTCCCTCCATATGCAGGGGCACTCCCTATGACGGCTCAGAACCAGACGTGGTTCTGCTCAAAAGCACAGGACAGAAACATTGAAGAAAATGCTTTTAAGAACTGAGAACCAAAATTTTACCCTCAGAGCAGCAGGTTCATGAGTAAGGAGACAATGAGTGAATGTTCCAGGAAAAAGTGTCACTTCGTCATGAAGGCATCACCCTGGGGTCAGGAGAGAGACAGAACCCACTCTAGAGGTGGTGCTTTGCAACAAATCCCCCTAGAATCACGAACATCCATATACAAATCCTCATGGCAATTGCAGAAGTTTCCCATGCATAAACAGAAATACATGGAATCTAGTCAGAGAGGACTCTTGAGGGCAGACACAGAGACCTTCAAGTAAGGTGCCCTGTGTATGGCATTCAGTCAATCCCTTCATTATCCTCTCATAATGGAGAGTAACGCAAGAGTTTCAGCCCAATACCACTGATGGAGAAGATGGATGTTCCCCTCCATCAGCTTGTCTCTCTGCCTTCCAGCCACGGAGGCCACTGGGTGTTGCCCTGACTCCAGGCATCATTTTGCAACCATGAATTTGCAAAGAGGCAGAAGACCTAGAAGAAAGCAGATTAAGTACCTGACCATTTCTGTTGAAAGGCCGAAGATATCAAAATATGCCTCATGAACTAGCATAACCCTACGTGAGACCCAAGGACGGAAAAGGACAATAGGGACACTCATCACCATGATGGGGCAGAGGGGTCTGAAGGATGGATTTGGACACAGCAGTAGGGCCTTGGCAGTGGAGGAATTGCGAGTCCTGGGGCAAGGGTGCAGGTGACGTGGACACCTCATTGCCCCAACCTCTGTCACAGTGTATGTGCTAAAATGAAAATGGCTACACATAGGAGTGGATGGACGTGTCACCAAGAGCTGTGAAAACAACGACATTAGAAAGCTTGGAGCATGTGCTGCCTCCTATCTCCCAATTACATGGCCCTGAAGGGGTCTCCATCCAGCTAAGCCCAGCAGCACAGCAATGCCCATAGGAAAGGGAAGGCAGCAAGGAGAGCTTCACTGGGGAAGAGAGACAGTCATTTCCATGCTGAGCATCAATACCAACTCCTCATGCAATCTTTTCTAAGGGAAAATTCAAATATACCAATTATTTTTCAACATTGCACACTCAAAGTTTATGATTTTATTCTTGACTTACTGTCAAGTACAGTGTGTGCTTAGCTGGCCACGTAGGGGGAAAGAAGGGGTGCGTGTCCTCTCCAGCTTAGAAGGAATGTGTGCTCTGTGCACACTAGTCTTATTTATCATGTTTGCTCAGTTCCAAGCTTTGTGCTGAGGAACCATAAGATGGCTCAAATAAAGTAAAAAGGAAATTGGATTCCATCAATCAACACACTAACACACAACCAAAATTAGATGTCATAAGGTTATACTATTTCATCACTTTTAATTAATATTGTCTGTGCATGCCCATTCTTAGAAAATATTTATACAACGTTCCATTTCCTACAGAGAAATTCATCTTCTGGCTTCCCTGCAAATGGAAAAATTGCATAGTGAGTTAGGGAAACAGGAAAGTATTGTAGTCTCATTGCTTAATTCTAAAGTGAAATTTATTATAGAAAAATATTCTTCCCCTTTAAATAGAAGATGAAGTGATTTGGAAGCTCTCCCTAACTTTTCTTAAAGAAAACAAATCTGACTTTAGGGTAACTATAATTTTAGGTCATTAAATCATTTTTTCGCTCAAACCAAAATTCAGTACTAATTTAAATCAGGAATAACTAAAAGAACACTTCTATAGTGCACTGTTTTTCTTTTTTCACTAGAAATGCTCATTTCTCAGATCAGGGGAAAGTTTTTCTTCTGTTTCCTTCTCCAAGATAGTTTGCGAAAGCTCAGCCCTAGGAGGACGGATGGCGTATCTTCTCAGCACTCCTCTCCAGGTGAGCCAAGGACCAGCCACTGTGGAACCCTTATCGGCTTCTCTAATTATGTTGCTCTTGGGTGCCCGAGAAGGCCCTGAGTCAGATAGCTCTGGGGAGAAGTGTTCGCTGCCTGTGTGACCTTGTGCATATCAGTTACCTCCATAAGCTCCAATTTTCTCAGCTGCAAAATGGAGCTCCAGCAGTACTTACTCCACAGCATTGCCAATAGAAGCATCCCCTGGAGGGGGAAAACACCACCAACGGTGATTTGTGGCAGTGGTGGTGGTGGTGGTGGTTATGCTTCAAGGGCCACCCTCCACTGCATGACAAGAATGAAGCAAATTCTGGGTAGGACTCAATGAATATGTTCCTTAGTCAACTCATCAGCTAATTTGAATGGATGTCCACCCTAGTGAAGGAGTGCCATGACAGTATTGGATCTTTTCTTTCACGGGAAATAATTTCTCCTAAAAAAATTAAGAGCAACTCAGAAGTCCTTGGAGTAGTATACTAGGAATAGATTTGCTCAAGCCATTTGCCAACCCTGCTCTTAGTACTCTCTGAATGGACTAGATCATCACCAGCAGGAAATGTTCAGAGGATTTAACATCCTATGTAACTACGTAGAATCAACCTATAGAATCATGGACTTCAGAGTCGTATCTACCTGGATTCAAATCTTGCCTCTGCCGTCTATTTGCTGGGCTTCCCTGAGGAAGTACTTAGCTTTTTTATGTCTTGGTTTCCTCATAAATAAAATAGGCATATTAATGGTGCTTTCTTCATGCTGTTAGGGACAGTATTGAATGAGTTACTACACATCTATAGAGCTCTGAACAGTGCCTGGAATGTGGTAAGCACTCAGTAAACTTTAACATTTGTAAGTTCCACTGAAATTTATTGAGTTTCTGCTATACATAAGGCACTGTGCTGAGCCTAGATATATCAAAAGCGAAAAAGGAAGAAAAAAATTAATGTTGAGTTTCTATGAACCAATCATGATGACAGGTCCTTTCATATATTATCTTAATTAGTTTTTAATTTGTAGCCTTATTAAGTGGATACTATTTGCCTTATTTTATAAAAGAAGGGCATGTGGTAAAGAGAAATTAATCATGTTTCTTAAAGCCACAGATCAAGTTAGCAGCAAATTGCAAATTGCTTGGGATTCAAAGTCAAGACTAAGCCCAATCCCTGCATTTACTATGAATAAGACATAGTCCCTTGTCCTTGAAGAACAAACAATCTGGGGTGAAAGATCCACATTTAAATGACTAAATGTAATCAAATATAAGTGCTAAAGTCAAGCTATTTACAAAGCAAAAATACTAACCTAGAAGAGTGAGAGCTTCTTTGGGGTGTTAGAGAAGTGATTTTTGAAGGATGAGGAAGATTTCTCCAGGAGAACAAGGGCCCTCAAGGGATAAAGGGGAACACAGATTCAGAGGCACAAAACATGCTGGAGGTAATGGAGGACTGAAGAAGAAAATGACCAAGAATATTGTCTCTGAGAATGGGAACGTGGCTGAGATTCCAACAGTCCTTTCCCACTGAGCATGTTGCTACTTGCAATGATGCCAGAGACTCAACTCTACTCATAATATCAACAGTTTCTAATCATATGTGCCAAGCTATTCTGTGATCACTGCTTTTGTCCAGAAGATCAAAGCTAGGTCCCCAGCACACCTAAGGTTTGCTGCATCTTCAAGGTATTTCTGCTGTCCTCGTGTTCCTCGGCACCACTGAAGTTGATGTACCAGCACTTACTCTTTCTCCGTGTCTGGATTGTTCCACAGTCGCTTCTATGAGCCTGTTTCATCAGTTCCATCTGCTTAAGAACATATATTTTCTCCAAGATTTTTCAGCCCTGCCTCCATTCCAGGCAATGAATTCTTCTGCTTAAATTAATTAATCTTTGCTACCAGCCTACAAAGCTAAATCCTCTCTTCTCTCCCAGCTAAGACTAAACCTTTTCTTCATGACGTGCAAAGCATTCAGGGACCCTTGTCTCACTGACTATTTCCCACCCATACAATTTTTTTTTGGTCAGAATTGTCTTCAACTTTTGGAACCTCTAACAGTCAGTTTACCCTTGTGTTATATTCCAGTTATTTTCTAAAGCATATCTTGTCTTCTCAAAGTCAGAAAATGTCATTTCTTGCTCCATTTTTCTGTGCCATTCCACAACGCTAGACACGTGGGAGTTTATGAGACAATCAAATAAGTGAGAAGCTGGTAGACTCACAATGGCTGTGTAATGGCTAGTACGTAGCAGGGTTCTCCAGAGGGACAGAGCTAATAGGATCTATGTATACATGAAAGGGAGTTTATTAAGGAGAACTGACTCGCACAATCACAAGGTGAAGTCCCACCGTAGTTCGTCACAAGCTGAGGAGGAAGGAAGCCTGTAATGCATCCATCAGTCCAAGTCCGAAAGCCTTGAGAGCTCAACATCAAGGGTGGGTCTTCCTCTCCCAGTCCACTGACTCAAATGTCCATCTCCTCTGGCAACACCCTCATAGACACACCCAGAAATAATACTTTACCAGCTCTCTAGGCATTCTTAAATCCAATCAAGTTGACACTTAATATTAACCATCATAGCTAGTTTAATACAATATTATTCAAAATATTTCTAGTAGCAATAATAAGTTACTATTACTATTACTATTTTCATTAAGTATGATGTATGGACAGGGGGTTTTAAGACCAGGCTATGCCTAACCTTTGCAGTATGTAAGTATTTTCAGGGGATACAATGATATGCTGAAATGATACAAAACACCAAGATCCAAGACTATGCAATTGTTCCATGACTGGGTTTTGCTGGCTTGAGAGTTCAACATTTAATCCTTTAGCATCCAGGCTCTTGAATTTATAGGCCTTGCCTGTACCCTCCAGGCCAGCTCACAGGCTAGGTATCCTGCTGGCCTTCAATCTGATCTCTGCAGACCTGGCAGACACGCACATTGTTTAACTCCAAACCAACTCTTCTGGAATGAGCAGATCCATCTTCTTTGCCAGAAAAGACTCTAGCCTTAAACCAAATTGGGCAGCTGTTTGCCAGACTCCAAGGTGATGTTTGAGTCTAATGATCAACATGGAGCTGAGCCACTGAGGAGCAGATGACAGGATGGAAAGTAATGATGCCCAACTTCCAAAGTAACAACCATGAACTTTTCTTAAAGGATCTATCTAGTTGGCTCTGGCCTGTAGGGCTCAATAAAACTCATCCTCACTTACGTTCTTTTTACGTTTGTAGAAAGAAAAAAAAAAATGAAACATTTACTCTTATAAGAGGCTCTTTTAATACAAAATTACATTGACAATCTTGGCATTAAGGAATTTTTGATATTTTTAAGGCGAACAGAAGAAAGATTGAAAGAACAGAAAGGAAAAGAATGCTTTGCAAGTCTTTCTCAATTATTCATCGATTCTCTCCCAACACCTAAAACCTCCAAACATCAAAAATTTAAGCTGAGAACTGGTCCAAACTAACCAAATATTATTCTCTGGTTGCTCCAACCTGGGATAAAAAGAGGGTCACAATTAAAGATAGAAAACTAAAACACTGCCTCTGCCCCCACAATTCTATAGGAACTCCAAATCTCCTTGAATTCCTCCCCAGTTTTCCTTTATCTCCCCAGGAGTATCTCACATGTGTTCCACAATGGTCTCCTTTCATGGGCCAGCACCTACAACTGTTTACACCAACAGTGCCAGCTGATGAATCTGGATTCAATGCCAATGAATCCGGATGAAATCTGTGTTACTTAGGGTTCTCCAGAGAAACAAAGCCAATCCACAAGTATACATCTGTGAGTATATCTACTGTTGATAAATGATAGAAGATAGATAGATAGATAGATAGATAGATAGATAGATAGATAGACAGACAGATCGATAGATAGATAGATAGATAGATAGATAGATAGATAGATAGATAGATAGATAGATAGATAGAGTTTGGATCTGTGTCCCCACCCAAATCTCATGTCCAATTGCAATCCCCAGTGTTGGAGGTGGGACCTGGTGGGCTATGATTGGATCATGGGGACAGATTTTCCTTTTGGTGCTGCTGTTGTGATAGTGAGTGAGTTCTCACAAGATCTCATTGTTTAAAAGTGTGTGGCACCTCCCCCACACTCCTCCTCCTGCTTCCAGCCATGTGAAGTGCTGGCTCCCCCTTCACCTTCTGCCATGATTGTAAGTTACCTGAGGCCTCCCTAGAAGCTGAACAGATGCCACCATGCTTCCCATACAGCCTGTGGAACCAGGAGTCAGTTAAACCTCTAAATTATGCAGTCTCAGGTATTTCTTTATAGCAATGCAAGAATGGGTTGATACAGAGAGATGACTGATTGATAGATAGATAGATAGATAGATAGATAGACAGACAGACAGACAGACAGACTTATTATAAGATACTAGCTGATGTAATTATGAAGGCTGAGAAGTCTCATGATCTACATCTGCAAGCTGGAGACTCAGGAAAGCCAGGGATGTAGTTTAAGGCCTTAGAGCTGGAGCGCCAAAGACCAGGTCTGAAGGTCTGAGAATACAAGTGCAAGGGCAGGAGGAAATTAGTGTTCCAGCTCAGTCATGCACAGTTCATTCTATCTTTCTCCATTCATGCCCTCCGTGGATGGGATGATGATAACCCACAGTGGGGAGGGCCATCTGCTTTACTCAGTCCATCAACTCAAACGCTAATCCCATCCAAAAAACGTTCTCACAGACACACCCAGAGGTAATGTTTCACCAGCTATCTAGGCATCCCACGGCTCAGAGAAGTGAACACATAAAATTAAACATCATAAAGTCAAAATCACCATTGCTTAGAGAAGCTGTCCTCACTCCTGCTTATGCCTATGTCTTAGTTCATTTCCTACTGCTATACAAAACAACACAGATTGGGTAATTTATAAAAAGTAGAAGTTCACTGGCTCACAGTCTGGAGACTGGGAAGTCCAAGGGCATGGCACTGGCACCTGGTGAGGGGCTTCTTCCTGCATTATCACATGGCAGAAGGAGGGAAGGTAGAAGCAAGCACATGAGACAGAGAGAATAAGAAGTCCAAACGCCCAAGATAACTAACCCACTGTCACGATAGTGACATTAATCCATTCATGAGGGTAAATCCCTCATGGCCTAATCACCTCCCAAAGGCTCCACTTCCTAACACTGTCACAATGGCAATTAAATGTCAGTTTTGGTGGGGACATTCAAACCATACTATCTACTAAAGTCACTGATCCTGATAACTGTTCCCAGGAAAGCAGACAACAAGCCTAAGTCAAGTCCATGATGTGCTCACTCCCAGAGGCAGTGATGTCGCTGCTAATGTCTACTACCTACTTATGTTCCAAGGTCACCAGTGCCCAACAACTCCTCATGGCACGTTGAGGGTGTGCTCACTGAGAAATGTGTGCTCCGAAACTGCCAGCTTTCTGGCAGCATGTGTGCTCAAATCCCACAGATATTTTTATAACACCACTGTTTCTCATTATTTTATTATAACTTCTTTTTTGGGACTCAGAAATGCTTTGACATGGCTTATCTGAAATGATAACTACCAGCTACCCCTAGAATAACCCTTTCCCTCTTAAACCAATCCATGTACTTGCACCAGTTTTGAGTATTTATCCAACCTCTTACTACATCTTCCTTTAGGATCGGTTTCTTCAGAAGGGGTTACTCATGTAAATACTCTTTATTTAAATACCCATTTAGTACCCAGTGGATTCACAAGTACTTCACATATGCCCAGATGATCTTGAATTCCAGGGTGCTGCAAATATGTATTTTCTTTCGTTGAGAGTATTTACTTCAAAGGGGGACCACATATAGAAGACAATGAGAAATGGCCTTATCTTTACATGCCAAATGGCGAAGAAACTTAGAAACTCAAAATTGGAGTTGCGGTATGTATGAGCAATCTACTT
Source organism: Macaca fascicularis (assembly GCF_037993035.2). Lineage (NCBI taxonomy): Eukaryota > Metazoa > Chordata > Mammalia > Primates > Cercopithecidae > Macaca > Macaca fascicularis. Next base: position 190,312,393 of record NC_088379.1, on the reverse strand, counting down.
TGACTTACCTGGTTATTTTGTTTTCCTTTGTTTTGTTTGTCTGTGTCCCCAGAAGTGACACCACAATTTTCTTTAAATAAATTAAAATCTGGGTGCTAATCTTGAGATAACCCATCAAAACCTTAATAGAAGATGGTGAAGACACATAATGATATCAATTTTTAAAATCCCAAGTTCCTGACAATTCATCTAAAACTGCAATAATCAATTAAATTTCAATTTCAAAACCGGGTATAACAATGTAAGGATCTTAGGACTCTCTTAGATAATCTTTCTGTAGAGATATCTTTTCTAATTTGAGGGCCCCAGTAAAAGACCAGTAAAAAGACATTATACTAAGGACTCTACCCTGGTTGCCACTGCTTGGCCTCTTCACCACAACCAGGCAATACTAAAAGCTCCTGGACAGACGAATTCTGTGTCTTCTGTTTTAAACTGCTTTGTAAAATGAAACTGTCTGCAATTCTAGGAATGCCTGGGAAGCCTCCCACCAATCTCTCAAGTAAATCACTATCTTGTCTATTATACCTTCAAAAAATATTTAGCTAAAAGACATCTCGATGCCAATGAAGCCCTATATAATTAAGTGCATTATAAGTTAGAGGGCTCCATTGGACCTATGAGAGAGAAACCGTTCAGCATTACCCCAGAACAAAGAGCACATCTCCACCGAATAGATCACCCCGTGGCACATGAGTGGCAGGCAGTCATTACAGTTGCTTCTCTAGGACACCTATGGATGCAAATTTCTCTTTTTAATCTTCACTTCACCTCTTTTTTTAAAAAATATCATGCTTTCAAGGAAATGTGCAATTCATTTTTGTATTTCACCTGCTGATTAGCATAATGTTCAAATTATTTTGCTTGTCTTTTTCGGCAGTTAACTTAGCATTAACTTTTTTCAAGATGTTTGACACATCTTAAAATAGATTTTAAATCCCTTTATGGTTTACTTTTCAGGAAATTTGTAATCTGTGGCAAGTCCGTTTGTTAGTTGGAGAACGGAAATTAAAGAAATGCAAAGTAAAGGACTGAACTAGCATATTAGCAAGCTGGCTGAACCCATTTTACATCCTTAGACCACAGCCACGTGAGCTCTCAGTGAGAAGGCAGCCATCTGCCACCCAAGGGAAGAGGCCTCTCCGGCCATCAACACTGCTGGCACCTTGACTTTGGACTCCTCGGTCTGTGAGACCAGAACTGTGAGAAAACAAATAGATGTTATTTAAACCTCTCGGTTTGCCAGATATTGGTATGGCAGCCCAAGCTGATTAATACACATCACATAAAATTGACCTTTTGAACCATTTTAAAGAATGCAATTCCTGGCATTAAGTAAACTTACAATTTCTGCAACCACCCCCACCACCTAGTTCCAGAACGTTTTTATCACCCCAAAAGGACACCTGTACCCATTAAATAGTCACTCCCTGTTCCCCACACCTTCCAGCCCCTGGAAACTACTAATCTGTTTCCTATTTCTATGGATTTGCCTATTCTGGATACTAATGTAAGTGGAATCATACAATATGTGGCCTTTCGTGTCTGTCTTTTTTCACTTAGTGTAATGTTTTCAAGGCTCTCGCATGCCGAGGAATGTGTAAATGTTTCGTTCTCCTCTATGGCAGAATGACATCCCAATGTTTGGATCCACTACATTTTGTTTACTCGTTCAATAACCGATGGACTTTTATGTTGCTTCCACCTTTTGGCTACTGTGAATAGTGCTGCCATGAATGTTTGCGTACAAGTTTTTGTTTGAACACCGGTTTTTGATTATTTTGGGTATATTCCTAGGGGTGAATTGCTGGATCTTATGGTGAGTCTGGGAGGCAACTTACTGAGGAGCTGCCAAACTGTTTTCCGTAGTGGCTGTGCCATTTTACATCCCCACCAGTAATATATGAGTCCCTCAAATTCTCCACATTCTGCCAACACTTGTTATTTTAGAACAATCTATTTGAAATATAAATCTGATCACATCACACCCCCGTTTAAATAAAAAATGAGACTCCTGGTTATGGCCTCCATGGTCCAACACGATTCGCTCTCTTCCTCCTCATCTTCTACCACACTCTCCCTCAATCTCTAAACTGCAACCATGCCAGCCTTCTAAACACCCTTGAAACACTCAGGGCATTCTCGACTCAGGGCCTTTATACCCCTGTTCCTCACAGCTCCTGGCTCTTCCCTCCCAGCTGAGATCTCTGGAAAAATAGCCCTTCTCAGGAGGACCTTCCCACAGAACTCTGTCTAACGCAGCCCCTGCAGATTCACATACATCATTTTTTTTAATGGATTGGTGTCATGTTTATTTAAAAAAATATTCATCTACTCCACCTGTATTTTCGCAAGAAGAAATTGGATCTACTGGTACATTTGAACTCAACAGCCTGCCTTTGGGAATAGACCCTTCTTTCCTGATAATGAACACCATAGATCACGTAAGGCGAATTTATAACACAGATTATTCTATATGAGTGAATTAAAGTGTGGGAAATGGCTTCAGATGGTCCTGGACACATGTGGAAATTTTATCTTCCCCTCCTCCCAGGTACTTGGCTACTATGTGCCAAGTATTTGGCTGGCTCCCAGGATAAAGTGCTCAGTGAGAGCCGCGTGTGTGGGCGCTGGACCCACACCGCCATGTTTGCCCACTGTCTCTGCCACTTGGTGCCCCCCAACTTTGGGCAGCTCTCTGGAGCTCATGAGGTCTTAGCTGCTTTTCTGCACGAGCACATGCATATCCCATATAATTTCATCACACATACCATTTAGTACTGGCGATCTCATGACCCTCGTTCATTGCCTTCATAACTTCCAGAACTATCTGAGATTCACTGTGTGCTTGTTTACTGTATTCGTCTACTAGAATGTGAGTTTTGTGAGAGCAGGAATCAATGGAAGGGTGTCTGGTACAGAGTACAAGCTCCACAAACAATTGTTGAATAAATGACTGACTGACTGAATGAATGAATGAATCCAGGCCAAAGAGGAATCATGGTCAAGGACTTAAAACACAAGGCCATTTGGGGAGTTCTGTGAACAAGAGCTTTAGATGGCTGGAGAAAGGGCATCTGTCCAGGAAGTGGTGGAAGTTGAAGCTACAGACCCAATTTGAGGCAGAGCTTCAGGGACTATGGACTAAGCCAAGGCATCTGATATTTATCCTGAATGCTTCTGGGGAGCCCCCGAGGAACTTTAAACAGGGAAGGTACTCGGTGATACTTAAACTTCAGATCACGTTGGCAGCAGCAGGCAGGGTGGACGGGAAGGGGTAAAGCCCAAGGCAAGGAAAGAGGTGAGAAGAAGCTTCTGGTCACCCCACCAAGAGTCCGTAAGAGCAACTAAAAGAGTCAGCATGGAGACAAGGGTTTGGATACAAGAGCTGGTCACGTACCCGTGTGATCCAAGAGAACTGGAAAGAGGAGAGAGTAATGTAGCACTGTGGTCCACAGGACTTGGATGTGAGGCTAGTAAGGTGCCGATGTGATCCAAGAGACTTGCTGACCTATTATATACTTGCGGTGGTTGAGAGGTGTGGAAAGTAACACTCAGGTTTGAGCCCTGAGGGACGATTATGGGGATGGATGCCCTTCACCAAAACAGCGGGGAGAGGAAGGGAAAGAAGCAGAAGATTGGAATTTTGGACAAGTTGAGTTTGAGTTCCTCTGAGAGAAAAAGTTGAATAGACCCTTCAATATATGAATCTCAGGTCCAGCAAACAATAAACAAGGAGCTATAGATTTAATTGGGAGAGGCAGGCTTCCATTTTTAAGCAGAAAAGGGCGTGGGTTTTAATGAGACCACCCAGTGATATTCCAAAAATGAGATGAGCCTGGGACTCACTGCCATGTCAGAGCAATGAGAAGGGGGACTTTTTCAAGGAACTATAAGAAGCACCAGTGACGCATGTCAGAGAAAATCCAGAAGATTCTGGTAAGACAGGATCCAAGGGATGAATAATCTTAATGCCATAGTTAGACCCAGGGCCTTCACTGAGTTTGGTTCTAATTTGGATCATGAACATCCAATTTATGCCTAAAACTTAGTGATTTCTCTATTCCAGGGAAGCTTCAGCCAGTGTGTTTTCCTGCAGATGGCTTTCCTGTAGAGCGAAGACCTTCCCTTTTTTTTTTTTTTTTTTTTTTTTTTTTTTTTGAGACTGAGTCTTGCTCTGTCGCCCAGGCTGGAGTGCAGTGGTGCAATCTTGGCTCACTGCAACCTCTGCCTCCTGAGCTCAAGAGATTCTCCTGCCTCAACCTCCCGAGTAGTTGGGATTACAGGCATCCACCACCACACCCGGCTAATTTTTGTATTTTTTTTTTTTTTTAGTGGAGACAGGGTTTCACCATGTTGGCCAGGCTGGTCTAGAACACCTGACCTCATGATCCACCCACCTGGGCCTCCCAAACTGCTGGGATTCCAGGCGTGAGCCACTGCGCCCGGCCTGACCTTCACTTTAACCACACCACCTGGCCAGGACTTAAAACCTAAAATGTTCGTTTCCTCCCAATGTCATCAGAAAACTGCGAAAGAAACAGGGCAGAAATGCTCATTTTCCTCCATTCTAAAATGTGTCTCTGTCTCTTCTTGAAGAGAACTCTGAGCCTATTATCCTAGAATATGAACAATATTTTCCATATCATTTAAATACGAACCCTATAAAGTAGTTAGTCATTAGTTATTTCCCTCATTTTTCATCTCTAGCTAAAGGATTTTTTTAAAAAGAAAACTCAACACCACAAACACGACTATATATGGAACCCAGTCCTCTCTTGACTTAACTGACATGTCTAGTACAGAACACACACATTTTATTTGTTAGGAGACAGCCACGGGTCCCAGCGGCGAACAGGTGGGAAAGCTCAGGGAGAAGGCCAAGGCGTCTGTGACAGATTAAACGCAGCATTAGTGCTCTACTCCAGACCTTAGGAGTGACTCAGCCAAGGCCAGGCACTCAGCCGTCCAAACCATTCAGCCGTCCGAACCAAGAACTCCCTGCACTGCTCCCCAGGGCCTCTGTGCACTCCATTCCTCTTTGAAATGTTTTTATAGCGATGATAAACTGACTCAAAAAAAAAAAAAAAAGCCCTGAAACGCATGGTCTCTGTTACTGACAAATGGGTTCAGATGTGTTTCTATTACAAATACGCATCCTGGCGCTTCAGATTGCTCTCCGGTGCCATGAAAAACATGTGCAGGTGCATCCAGAGAGAATCTGAGGCCAGCTAACTCTAGCAACAAAATACCATTGACCAAAGACCAGGTCTTTCTGGTCTCCCGAGGCACATCTAAGCAGGGATTTCTAGGATCCAGACAACAACATTATCAGGCTGTGATGAGGGAAATGGACTCCAAATTTCAGATGAGTCTCCCACAGCATTTTGTGACTTCACCTTTAGTCCCCAGGGAGAATGAAACTTCAGTCTGAATAGAGCTGCCGGCTTTTCAGGAGCTTAAACCATTGCACAAATATTGAATAGAGGTTGTGAGAGAGGCTCCAGGGTCAGCAAACCTTAGCAAATGTGCATTCTTAAGAGGCAACATGAAGCAGTAAAATAATTGGGAAGCAGGGAAAGATGCAGAGTCAGGTCTGAGTCCCGCTCTGCCACTCTCCAAGAACCCTTTATCTTCTCCCTCTCTCTGTCCTGGGATGATCACGTGTGTTTTGCAAGATTGTCTTAAGAATGAGAAGTAACTAACATCTCAAGTGCCTGACACTTCCCAGCGGCTCTTCTCGTCAAATTCACTTTCACAGAATCAGAACCAGATGATCAGCCCACAAGAAAAGAAGTGGCAAGAAGCAACGTGCCCTTACTCAGCTTGAAATCCAACTGGAAGGCAATCCAGTAAGGATGGAAATGCCGGAGGCAAGCTGCTCAAATGGGAAGATGTGAAAATTCCCCCACCCTGGCTCGTTCTCTCTCTTTCTCTCTCTCCCCTTCTCTCTCTCTCTCTCTCTCTCACACACACACACACACACACACACACACACTCACGTGCACCCTCTTTCTTCACAACGCAGCAAAGGCACTAGTACTGAAATGGCAGCCACACAGCAACAGAAGCTGATGCCCAAAGGAGGCCCCAATTTGCTGCTCACCCACAATGTCTCAGTTCATGTTTCCAGCATACTAATGATTCTCTCGATTGTTATTAGTTAATTCAGAACAAACAGTGGGAAAACTCAGTGACATTTCAGAGGGGAATACCAAATGACCTCAAGCTGAACCATCACATCAGCCCAAGGAGTGTGACGATGTGGGAATGAAACAATATAGGCTCCTGCCAGCCCCGAGGGCAGAGATACAAAGCGTGGGATTCAGTGTGGCTAACTCCCCAGGAGAGATTTCACAAGCGCCAGGTCCTCTAAAACATGAAAATCACACAGGCTTCTCCCAAAACAGAATCATGCACAATGTGTGGAAGGTTTGGGAGCGCTGGCTGGCTGCCCACCTGGCCCTGGGATAAGTTGATCTGCACAGCCAGACCAACAAGTATATGCAAATACACCAATAGCAAGGTGAAGCTGAGGGAGAAGAAACTGCAAACACTGCGCATAATGGCAATTGGCCAGAAGGTGCTTCTTGGTAGGACTATTGTTGAAGGAAAATATAGAAGGAAGAGTCAGCTTCCCTCGTCCAACAAATCTCAGGACCAAAACTGTTTCTCCCTATCAGGAATCACTGACCACCTCTTCAGTGCCCAGCACTGGGATGGCAGTTGTGGTGGATTCCAAAGAAATGCAGCCCCTGCCCTGGAGAAGCCTAGTGTCTGGTTTGGAATACAGAAAATTAGCCCTTGTGGAAAAGGCATGTTGCAAGAGTGTGCACCTCCCAAACCCACATCCATGCCTTGTTCCTTTGTTAGCCCAGCACCTCGCATTGCTAAGTGACCGGCTAAACTGGAGGATGGCCAAGTTCAGACTTTCATGTTCTGTTGCCAAGATGTAAGAACCAAGCAAGGAGAAAGTCTGATATAGCTACAGATGGTCAATCTTCCCAGGAAATGGGGAAAGAGGGTGAGCTGTGATAGACAAAAGAGAACATTCCAGAAAGGAGGAGCAGCACATAAAAAGACACAGTATAAGAAAGTCTAATCCTATGTGTTGACTGTTTCTTAATGTGTGGTCCACAGACCACCCACAGTGGATTTTGGCCTCAGCAACTGAATTCAAATCTCCTGAGCGTGGAGCCCAGGAATTTGCATTTCTAATAACCACCAATGGTCTTTTAATGCACAAAAAAATTTAGCTGGCTAAGGGAACCCAAGATGTAAACAGATATATACTCTTCCCTTAAAGATAGGAAGAAAGAAAAGGGGGTAGGGAAGGAAAAGGAGGAAGGAAGGAAGAAAGAAAGTTTTAAAATGTTAAAGTATAGAAAACTTGGGAAGAGGAGCCAGAACCCCCGGCCGGCCTTTGCAATGACTGTTGTATGACATAGAGACAAATCTGAAGAGCACCCACGGCACGTGTTTATGGATGATGAAAGGCCCTCCCAGCCCTTCATTAGCAGATTTTTGCTCTATCCCAGGGCAGTAAAGTGCTAGTGCAGGTCCCCTTGTTCATAATTCCACCACTCATGTAAAACACGACGGGGAAGTCTGGGAGCCATCCAAATCTCCTAACCACTCCCTAATCCCCCATGTGAGATTTGTCCCCAGATTGTGCCAATTAACCTCTATGTGATTCCCATATCTGCCCACACTGCTCCATCCTCATTGCCCCAGTCAATATCCTCCACTGGATTGTTGCAGTAATTGTTCATGGGACGCCCTGTGTTATCTCCTTCAATTGCGATTCAGCCTCTCACCTCCCAGAATGCTTGTAAATGCAAATTTGATTAGTATGCATGTTGCTTACAACTCTTCAAAGGCTCCCAATAGTCAAAATCTTATTGTAACATATGAAGTCCTCTCTACTGATATGGCCCTGACTACTGTGATCCTTGTCTCCTGTTTCTATCCAATGGGCTAGGCTCTATCCATACATTACTTGCCATTTCCTAATGGGCCATCAGTTTCTTCCCTCCCTGTGACTGCACATTCTATACAGTTCTTCTGCTTTCAATGTCCTCCCTCCTGTGTCCCTCCCAATTCCAGCCACTTGCAAAACTCTCTTACCCTTCAAGATCCAACTCTGACATCCCTTCCTCTGGAACCTTGACACACACCCCAAGGAGAGTGGATCACTTCATTCTTATTAACACTGTCCCCATTTCCTTTAGAAAGGGAAAAAGAAGAAAAAACAAATGAGGCCGGGTGTGGTGACTCAGACCTGTAATCCCAGCACGTTGGGAGGCCAAGGTGGGCGGATCACGAGGTCAGCAGATCGAGACCATCCCAGCTAACACGGTGAAACCCCGTCTCTACTAAAAATACAAAAAATTAGCCAGGCATGGTGACAGGCGCCTGTAGTCCCAGCTACTCAGGAGGCTGAGGCAGGAGAACGGCAGGAACCCGGGAGACGGAGCTTGCAGTAAGCTGAGATAGCACCACTGCACTCCAGCCTGGGTGACAGAGTGAGACTCCATCTCAAAACAAAACAAAACAAAAAAACAAACGAAAGAGTCATGCAAAAAGAACCTCTTCTTAGAACAGTACCCAAACCCAAAGCAGGATTTTCTAGGACCATTTAGGATGGGGCCAGTGCTTCTTCCTTAGAATACTCCCTCCCAGTTATTCTCACCTCTACCTTAACAGTCACTTCTGAGCACTTTCCTGCTGGTCTCGGTGAAGAGCAGGATGTAGCAAAACTGCCCATCTCATGTTCCTGCTTTCCATGCTCTCTGCAAAGCCTGAGGAACTCATCAAGCCTGGGTGACAGATTAAGACTCTGTCTCAAAAAAAATAAATAAATAAAACTCATCAGATATTATATGGATATTGTATAGATATTGGCTACATCTAAATGATGCCAAAATGGACAGTGAAAAGGCAAAGAAAAAAATCAGCTGTTTATAGAAGCCAGCTCGTTAAGGTAAAAACAATTACTGTTATTACACAACACCAAATGACTTGTCTGATTTTTTTCTCTGAATGGACCTGTGTGTGTGTGCATGTGTATGTTTGTATCACGCAGACAGAGCCAGCGACTGACAGAAGAAATGTGCCCTGTGATACAGCCTCAGCCCAAATAGGCAAAGTTAGCAGGAAGATGGAACATTCAGCTGCTCGATGGTCCGGCATAGATGGGGCACTGGGAAATGTCTGGAACTAGATGCTTATCCCCTGGGACTTTTATGTAATCCACCACAGCGAACAAAGTAATGCCCATCATACCTTTGTGATTTACATTTGCCCAGGCTGGTTCACTTTGCTTACTGCTTCCTGCATCTCCTTTCTCTTTTCTCCATCAGTCTTAAAACTGCTTCCAAAGAGACTGCCCTCTTAAAAGTCTGCTGCAGCTCTGTCCTCCTAGACCAATACGACCCTATCATATGGGACATTAAGTCCACAAGACCCTTGTTCTTGAGTTTTTAAAGCATTTCTTATTTCTCTTCCCTCATCCTCTCCCTTTGGGAATCACAACATCCTAACGCATAACACCAGAAATACTTGAGTCCACACCAAGACTACCACAGGACCCGGGCCAGACTCTCCTGCACTTTGGGAGGCCGAGGTGGGAAGACTGTTTGAGCCCAGGCGTTCAAGACTAGCCCGGGCAACAAAGTGGAGACCCGGTCTCTACGAAAACTAAATAAATAAAACAAAAATTTAAAAGGACGTTAAGTAATTTGCCCAAAGCGGCAGAGGTAGTAAGTAAATATTAATGCACTCGAAATTGCTAAATAACGAATTGTATTGATGATGCTCGTTTTAATTGAAAGCATGGAGGCTGTGGTCTGACTGCTTTCGCTTCCAACAAAGTGTACTGCTGCGCTCCAAGCAGAAGATAAACAGGGAGACAGGTGTGACTTCAAGAGAGCGACGGACGCTGTAACCCGAAGCCCCCGCGCCCTCCGAGGCCCGGGTGGTTGCCCCAGCCGGCCGGACTGCGCACTCCCGCAGGGCTGGCGCGGCTCTCGCTTCCAAAGTTGGAGCTCTCCGGGGTGGGAGGGGGCGGGGAGGACGGCGGGGCGGTGACGTCACTCCCAGCGGGGATAAAGCGCCCCCGCCCGGGTCGGAGCCAGGACGCTGCCCGGCGCGGAGTGGCTGCCCCGCGCGGGGACACTCAGAGCCCGGTGGGCAGGAGGAAGGCGACATGCCCCAGACGGTGGTCCTCCCGGGCCCGGCGCCCTGGGGCTTCAGGCTCTCAGGGGGCATAGACTTCAACCAGCCTTTGGTCATCACCAGGGTAGGTGTCGGCGTTCCTGCTTTTGCTCAGCGAGGTGGGGACTCCGGTGGCGTCCGGGGGAACGCGGTGGGTGCCCCGGGGCCGAGGGCGGCTAGAAAGCGCGCGCGGGCTGGCGGACGGGGCGCTGCTGGGTCCCGGGCTTCAGCGCCCAGCTCCGGGGGCGGCGGCAACTCCGTCAAGTGGCTGCGGAGCGGCTCAGAGATTGACAAAGTCCGCTCTAAAGGTGTCCCATCCTCTGGGTCCGCAGCGACTTTCCGAGGAGAGCCCCTGGGCTCAGGGAAGGCGAGGCTGCCGGACTCGAGTGCGTCCTCGCCTTTACGTATTAAATGTTTGTATGTGATAACAGAAATAAAACACACCCCATCGCCCTTCCGTAACAAATGATGGGTCCCGGGTGGGAGAGACGAGGGATGGCGCCCCCGGGCATTCCCTGGAGCTGGCGCGCAGCTGAGCATTTTCCTCGTCGGATGAAAACTTCAGCAGCGCGCTGTTCGCGGGGCACGGCCTGGGTTGGCCAAACTGGAGCAGCTCCTATCAGCCCAGACAGGGGAAATGTTCCTAATGCGTACTCCTGAGTTTCCAAGCATTTTGAACACATGTTTTCCAAAGCTGAGAACTTGGCTTAGCAATCATCAACCTCTGACTCCAGCTACAAAGAAAACGTGGCAGTTTAGTTTACCTGGTGCAGAGTAAACCACTCAGCCTAAAAACGGAAAATAATGCTTTAATATCAAAATCAAGCTTTACTTAGTGTTCTCTATTGTATGATGAGAAAACAAGGTAAAAATAAAACCTCAGGATTTCTCTCTTATCAGTAAATTTGAAGAATTCTAAAGCATTATTTGGTCTAGTTGATTTTTTTCTAACAATGTTTTTCTTCATAGAAAATTAATGTATTATTTCAGTTGTCACATATAAAACATTTAATACCTAAGGCCGGGTGCGGTGGCTCAAGCCTGTAATCCCAGCACTTTGGGAGGCCGAGACGGGCGGATCACGAGGTCAGGAGATCAAGACCATCCTGGCTAACACGGTGAAACCCCGTCTCTACTAAAAATACAAAAAATTAGCCGGGCGTGGTGGCGGGCGCCTGTAGTCCCAGCTACTCGGAGGCTGAGGCGGGAGAATGGCGTGAACCCGGGAGGCGGAGCTTGCAGTGAGCCGAGATCGCGCCACTGCACTCCAGCCTGGGAGACACAGCGAGACTCCGTCTCAAAAAAAAAAAAGAAAAAAAAAAGAATATTATACTTTTAGTTTCAGAGTATTATACTTTATTTTCTTGTATTCTCATGCCATATTTTATAAATGTATATGTTGTAATCTGATTGATCTCATACAGATTTTGAACAAGGTAATACCTTTTAAATTCTCTTTTATTTGTATATGCCTATGAGAATTGGGAACCAACATCCTTTTAAAAATATGTCAAAACATGTATCTTACAGACGCATACAATGGAACGTTTCAAGCCTTGTTTTACATTTTTCAAAAACATATAAACACATCTGACATGTTTTTATATGAAACATGAAAACTGTTCAACATACCCCCAAAAACGTTCCTGAGTAAATTAAGCAGAAAATGCTTTAGTGACCTGGGCCAAGCAATTCCTATTATAGATTTACCGAAAAAAAAAAAAGTTTCCATTATATCTAGTAAGAAATATTTTTAGTTTCTGGAGTATAGTTTTTTTTTAAATTGAATAAACTTTTGAATCCTAACACAGAATAAATCATTAAATTCTAACAAAATTATTTCGTCACGAAAATCTTTTAAGGTATTTATAAAAGAACTATTTTGCTATTATAGTATAATTGTATGTCAATATAAGTAATGATATGCTTGAAATTTTGAGTTGTTGACATTATAAATGTTTATTTTAAATCAGTGCTTACATTCCAGAGTTGGCCTACAATAGCTATTGGTAAATATATTTGATATAATGACAATTATTATTAGGGAAACCAATTCTATCTGGAATTTCTAACTCATAACTAATTTGTATCACTCATTTTGACATTTGGTTCAATAAGTTTATGACCAAATATTATTTCACTTGATTATGCCTTTTCTTTTTAATTAATTCCAGGACAGCAGGTAAAACCAAATTATTTTTGTATCCCAAGCGTCCCCAAAGCCAGGTATATAGTAGATTCTTATTGAATAAATAAGAATATTCATTTATTTATTCAATAATAACTTTTATGCTTTAGTGAACACCTAATTGAGAATATTTTCACTGAAATGATAATACTGAAATTTGTTAAGAAAAAATAAAAAGTATTACAGAAAAGTATTACAGAAAAATAACTCAGTATTGTTAAATGGTGAATTGTTGTACCGCTTTTAACATTTTTACACCATTTTGAAAGGTAGTGTGTGAGGTCGTAAGTGTGTTATTGTACTCTTTTGCTTGCCAGGCATTGATGGGAACCTTTTATATGCACGAACTCACTGAAATCTCACAATAATCTTTAGGAGAGTAGCAGTAGTGACGTCCCCTTTTGCAAATGAGGAGAATGAGGCTTTAAAAGATTCATTAACCAGGCTCTGATGCTGGCTCTGCCTGCATTCTGAAGGCCACAGGTGAAAATGGACACTTGTTCCGATATTTCCAAAGAGGTGTTTTCTGCCATCCTCTTCATCACTGGCCTTATTGATTCTGTCTTCAAGATCTGCCACTTTCCATTTTTTCTACCACTGTCCTTCTTCAAGCTTTCCTAGCTCCACACCTAGACATTTGTCTCCCCCGTCCAATTCACACAGCATACTCTTACCGTCTCTGGAAAATGCCAAGTTGCTCCTTTCTCATTCTTAAAAATCCTTCAGTGGCATCACTGGTTTGTAGAGAGTGAAATGTGTGGCTTTAGCATCACATTCATGACTTTTCACCATCTACTATCCCAATTTGAGTTGCTAACTTCATTTCTTTCCTCTCCGTTTTCTCTCCCTTTCTTCCCGTTGCTCCACACGTAGGCAGGGGGGCTGTCCTCTGGACTACTTATGGTTTCCCTGACATGTGTTTGCTCCTGATACCATTTTTCCCCAGATTTCTTTTCCCCACACCACACCACTGTCCTCTATGCCTGTGGAAACCCACTCCAACGCCTCTCCCCAGTCCTTCTTTCAGTAACAACCATCTCATCCATTTGATTACTGTAGCTTTCGGCCTGTGTAATCCCTCCTTATGTCATGCCTGTACCAGATGTTTCACTGCATCTGTATCCCACCAAACTGCACGTTCCCCAAGGGCGGGAACCTTCTAATTTGGGGGTCACTCAGGGCTTAGCACAGTTCCTAGTAGATCATATGTATTGTAGAATAAATATAGACACAATATGAATGATTGACTAGATTGTTCACTTTTTACAGAACTATTACAAGTAGGTACAGAATGTGTTCTCAAAAATATTTCACAAAAAGATAAGTGAGAATTGTTCTATTGTTAGTTGATGTGTCATGTTTTTGTTTTGTTTTGGTTTTTTTGTGCTTTTGAAACAGAGTCTCATTCTGTCACCCAGGCTGGATTGCAGTGGTGCAATCTTGCCTCACTGCAACCTCCACCTTTCAGGTTCAAGCGATTCTCCTGCCTCAGCCTCCCTAGTAGCTGGGACTACAGGCACCCACCACCACACCCAGCTAATTTTTGTGGTTTTTTTTTTTTTGTTTTTTTTTTTTTTTTTAGTAGAGATGGGGTTTCACCAGGTTGGCCAGGCTGGTCTCAAACTCATGACCTCAGGCGATCCACCCTCCTCAGCCTTCCAAAGTGTTGGGATTATAGCCGTGAGCCACCACGCCTGGCCAATTTGTCAGTTTTAAATAAGTTCTTAATATACAAAGAATTGAAATACCAATGTCTGTACTTAAAGCCACAAAAGGTCCCATAAATGAGATGTGTTTAATCAAGTCCCCATTAAATCAGCTTTTGTCCTCTTACAAGCTATACCATTCACTCCCTCACACTATACAAATACAGGCTACAGCAATACTCCTAGACAATGGGGCTCCAACCAGAGTTTGTAGGAGAGTGACAAATATAACTTCCTCCATCAATTGAAATTACAGTTCCCAAAATTAGGACACAGGGCCCTCACCCCTGTAATTGTGTACAATCCACATAGTCAGCCAGATGAATCTTTGTATTATGAAAACAATCAAGAGTAAGGTAAGTCAAACACCAGACATTCTCAAAACAAATTTTTAGCAACTGGTTGTGATAAACACAATTTTTAGGAAAGCAGTTTCTAGGCAATAAGAGTGATAGACCTTGTGCAATATAAAATTTCAGTTTTGGATGTTCAGTTTAGGGGAGGGAGTTGTTATTTTGAACACCATATATAACTGGCCAAAGCATTTCACAGAAGAATTTTAAGGTTCACTTCTTTAAGTGAGCATCTTTTCTTTTTTTTTCATAAAACCTTCTACAAAGTCTAAGTTCTTGGACCATCCAGAAGCTAGATCTACTCTCACAGACAAGTTACAAATCATTTGCTTTGACAAAATTTCAGTATGGAATACAGTAATCCCCTCTCATCCACAGGGGACACATTCCAAGACCCCCAGTGGTTGCCTGAAACCTACATTAGTACCAAACCCTAATTATATATATGTGTTTTTTCCTATGCATGCATACCTGTGATAAAGTTTAATTTATAACTTGGGCACAGCACTCTTGCACTTTGGAGCCATTATTCAGTAAAATAAGGGTTGGACACAAGCACTGCAATACTGTGACAGCCGATCTGATAACTAAGACTGCAAAGTGATTCACGGTGAAGAGTGTAGCATAGACAATGTGGATACGCTAAACAAGGGGATGATCCATGACCCAGGTGGGACACAGTGAGACTTCATCACGCTACTCAGCACAGCTGCAATTTAACACTTATGAGTTGTTTACTTCTCAAATATTCCAATTACTTTTTGCAGGCTGCAGTTGGCCTCGGATAACTGAAACTGCAGAAAATAAAACCGTGAATAAGGGGAGGCTAGTGTCCAGGGCAGGCTTCTTTTATGTCCATGACATAAAATGATTGTCTAGGTCTGATGCCAGTGTGTCTTTTCTCACTCAGTTTCTCTTTCCCCTCTTCTCCTCCCTCCTTCCTATCCAGAGCACATCTAAGATCAAGATCATTATAACTGAGAATGCTGTACGAGCTTGAGGACCAGTATAGAAAATGTTAGCATGTTCCTAATTTTTGCAGGCTTTAAGAGAGAAAAGTGTATGACTTTAAAATAAACTAAATTTGAAATTTAATGTAATATAAACTACATTTGAAATTTAAACTTTTAGAAAGGACTGTTTGCAATTGAATGCAATTCTTTTCCAGGGTAAAACAAAGGTAGTAGAAAGGTTGATGTAAATAAAAACCTATTCAATTTTGTTCTAACACAGACCATGTCTACATGGAAGTACTGGTTTGTGTGTAACTCATACATCTCACAAGTATCTACTGTGTGCAGAATGTCTTGTACGCGAAAGACGCTGCGAGCGTATAATTGTGGCTTAGATGGGCTTCTAACCCCTGAGAAGCTAATATCAGCAGAAAAGAAGGAACATGTATATGAACTGCCGTCACACAACCTGTCCAGAATTCCACGAGAAAACCATGCCCAAAGAGCTAGGAGGTGTTGAAGGAAAGATTACCTGCAGGAGAGGCAATGCGAGACGATGGAAGATTCTGAGCTGTAGAGCCAGGCGGACCCAGGTGGGAATTTCAGGTTTTCTCAGGATGTGGGACCGTAACCAAGCTTCTTATACTTTCCAAGCATCCATTTTCTCATTTTAAAAAAGAGATAACTACTTTGTAAGATTGTCTTCAGAATTAAGTGAGATAGTAGTTCTCAATAGGAATCCAGTGATGGTTCTCAGCGCCGGCAGCACGTTCAAGCCACCCTATGACTTTGGAACACACCCATGCCCAGGTGCATGCAGGGATTCTGATATAACCGGTGTGGGGTGTGGTTCTAGAAATGTCTTTGGCAGCCAGGTGCTGCAGGGCTGTGGATGCCAAGGAGGCACGCGGAGTCTGTTTGCTAGGGAAGGAGAGGGAACAATGGGGTTTCTCATGATTTCGATCCGTGCCTGCTGTGCAGGGCTTCAGTGTGTGCTCGTCTCGTTCCATAACTATTTCAATCATTTTTATTAACGGAAACATCATCGCGGGACTCTGTCTCGGACTTGCCTTACGTCTCCACATAAATAGGATGTTGTAGATGTTTTATCTGTGTTTTCAGTTAGCTTTTTCCCCAACAGATCCAAGTAATATAGGTTGATGTGAATAACAGAAATCATCTGAGGCTCTTGTTAAAACCGTAGATTCCCTGGCTCCTCTCCTAGAGATTCTGTTCCTGATTCTGAGCATCTGGAGTAGGACTGGAGTCTTTATGTTAACAAGGACCCCAGGTGATTCTTATAAACACACAAGTTTGAAAACACGCTGCTAAGTGATTCACTGCAGTACCGCGTTCAATGATCTCTGCAGTACTTTTGATATTTGAGACCCTAATGAGCCTAAATAATAAATAATCCACTGAAAAGCTCTATGCCTCATTTCAGCTCTCTCTTCTCCTAATTTGGGAAAACAGTAATAAACTGTGCATGCTAATACAAAGTAATGATATAAGGAAAGAATATAATAATGCAATAAAGTAATAAAGTAATGCACGGAAATAATAGATTTTCATGATTAAACAGATCGTTTAACTTACTAAAATCAGGCCAGTTTCACAGACATTGTCTTTTTTTTTCAAGCTCCAAATAACTTTAATCAAATCAGTTATTCAACTATACACATCCATAGCTTTCTTTTAATAAACCTACACTAACCCTTTAGTTTCAGTGAAAAATCTTTTTTTATTATTATTATACTTTAAGTTCTAGGGTACATGTGCACAACATGCAGGTTTGTTACGTATGTATACATGTGCCATATTGGTGTGCTGCACCCGTTAACTCGTCATTTACATTAGCTGTATCTCCTAATGCTATCCCTCCCCGCTCCCTGCTCCCCATAACAGGCCTTGGTGTGTGACGTTCCCCACCCTGCGTCCAAGTGATCTCATTGTTCACTTCCCACCTATGAGTGAGAACATGCGGTGTTTGATTTTCTGTCCTTGCGATAGTTTGCTCAGAATGATGGTTTCTAGCTTCATCCTGTTTGCAGATGACATGATTGTATATTTAGAAAACTCCATCGTCTGAGCCCAAAATCTCCTTAAGCTGATAAGCAACTTCAGTAAAGTCTCAGGATACAAAATCAATGTGCAAAAATCACAAGCATTCCTCTAC
Organism: Macaca fascicularis; assembly: GCF_037993035.2. Taxonomy (NCBI): domain Eukaryota; kingdom Metazoa; phylum Chordata; class Mammalia; order Primates; family Cercopithecidae; genus Macaca; species Macaca fascicularis. The sequence goes on along the minus strand of NC_088379.1, from coordinate 190,294,802 downwards.
ACCAATAACAGACAAACAGAGAGCCAAATCATGAGTGAACTCCCATTCACAATTGCTTCAAAGAGAATAATATACATAGAAATCCAACTTACAAGGGATGTGAAGGACCTCTTCAAGGAGAACTACAAACCACTGCTCAACGAAATGAAAGAGAACACAAACAAATGGAAGAACAGTCCATGCTCATGGATAGGAAGAATCAATATCATGAAAAGGGCCATACTGTCCAAGGTAATTTATAGATTCAATGCCATCCCCATCAAGCTACCAGTGACTTTCTTCACAGAATTGGGAAAAACTACTTCACAATCATTTTCTGATCACTGGCCTCGCTGCACTTGAAAACGAGGAAGAAATAAAGGCATCAGATTTTCTCCTCTCTCATTCCTCTCTCTATTTCCTTTTTCTTAACAACTCTCTCCTTAGAGGTCTCAGGACAACAATAACCAGGTTGAATACAAAATGACAAGTGGGATCTGGCCATCACTATAAACCGCCTGTCCTAGCTGACTTCTGAAAGAGCTGGTGACGTAGCTATACAGCTGCTCCCAGCTCCGCAGCAAGCCGCAGGTTACTTAGACACCTCTTCTCCTCTGAAAACCAGAACCAGTTTTCCTTCTCCAGCCTGTCTCAGAGAGCTGTAATGGGCAAAGGTGTGAGAAGGGGCTTTGCAAATGTAATATTTTGCATAAGTATAAGATGTTATTTAGTATTAATATTGTTAGTAAATTTTAGTAATATTCAGTATCTAAGATATTCAACTTAGATATCCAATAGCTATTCATTATCTAAGTTGAATACTGGGGGTATGACTCTAGATATCAATAAATATTGGACTTAGATAATGAAGGGCTGTTGTTCAGATGTCTGTTTAAAATTAGTGTGGACACATGCAGAAACAAACCTCCACTTATCCCACCTTACACTCATCCTAACCAGAGCTAAAAGAAAAGTTAGACTTTTCCAAATCAGAATTGAGTATTACATAACTTAAATCTATTTAGGTATATTAGAAAAGCTAAGTTAGGCTCTGAAAGCAAATATATTGAAATATACCTTCTGTGTGTTTTTGTTTGTTTGTTTGTTTTGTTTTTGGTGAGGGGAGGAGGTCTACCTCTGTTGCCCAGGCTGGAGTGCAGTGGTGCAATCATAGCTCTCTGAAGTCTCAAACTCCTGGGCTCAAGCAGTCCTCCCACCTCAGCCTCCTGAGCAGCTGGGACTACAGGTGTGAGCCACTATGCCTAGCTTTTCTAAGAAATATTTTTTTTGTAGAGACAGGGTCTCACTATTTTGCCCAGGCTGGTCTCAAACTCCTGGCCTCAAGCAATCCTTACATCTCAGCCTCCCAAAGCACTGGGATTACAGACATGAGCCATCATGCCTGGCCTGTGTTTTAACTCAAAGAAAATTATTCTAGTCTTAGACATTTAAAAATAGAAAATACTGATTTTGACAAATTAGAGAAAATTGAAAGTTTAAGATTATTTTTATCCCTACAAGTCACTTTGGGAATGGTAACTTTTGTTCTAACAGTTCTGAGTCTGAGAATGTTTCTAAATGGAAAACGCTATGAAATGCCTCCCAAAGGCTAAGATATAGTTATCCCCAGTTGTCTTCACCCAGCTTCTATTAACTGTTCCTACTGGAAAAATCATTGTGATAGCTACAGTGAGATGATCACAGAAATAAAGTGAGTACAATAAACATTTTAGTGATGAGACAGAAGATCCAGGACACATGAGAACTTATTATTTTAGCAATTTTATTTATTTAGATGAACTTGTATCTTCCTTAGAACCACAATTAGATAGCTAGAATAAGCAAATAAAGAAAAAGCAAATGAATTAATTACTGATCCTCAAAGTATTAGAAATAATCTAGTTTCCTCCTGGAGCAGTTTGAGATTTGACTTAGTATGTATTGTTCTGCTCTGTTAGAAACTCGCAAACGTAGCAATGACAAGTTGACATTAAAAGCTATAATCTTTGGGTAGATAGGGACTAGTTCTTTTTTATGTAAGCTCTGATTTAAATGCTTTTTAATTGATTCTTCAATGATTCTAAGTACTGGGGTATACACTGTGAAGTATTAGAAATATACATCATATTGTACCTGTCCTCAAGAGCATCCAGTCTAGTTGGGAAGATAGACAATACACAAATAAACATAAAAGTACAAATAATTTTCATTAAGGAAATAGGGTATAATGGTGAAGAACGATGGGGGAAGGACTAGAGAAGCTACTTCAGATGTTTGGCAAAGTCTTTCTGAGAGTGCAGGATTTGAACCTAGACCTAAAGGGTGAGAAGGAGTGAAGAGTAAGGGAAGCATTTCAGGCAGAAATAAGAGTGCATAAAACCCCCAGAAGGGGCACAAGCTTGGCCTACATGAGGAACTAAAAGGAAATCAGAATGGCCACAGCACCATGGATGAGGGAGAGCAGGAATAATGTAAGATGATATGAGAGAAGTAGGCAAGATTAAGACTCATGTGAGCTGTAGGCAGAGGTGTATAGTTGGGATTTACCCAGAAAAATTGGGAATAGGTATACTGGTCAAAAGAATCATTGCCTTTAACTGAATATTCAACAGTAATGATTACCGCCTTTCTATTTTTAAATATTTTAAAGTATGGAAAACCATATTTTCCCATATTCTGTATTCTTAAGTATTCCTTTTATTCCTGCCCCTGAAAGAAAAACCTGTGGACAGCATAAAATTGGATCTCGCTTTTTCACCTAGTTTGATAGTCTCTGTTTTGTAAGTGATATGTTTAGATGATTTACATTTAATGTAATTGCTGATATGGTTTAAGTAAAATCTACTGTCTTGTTAGTTGTCTTGTGTTTGTTTCATCTGTTCTTCATTCATGGAGAAGAAACCATGAGTGAATACAAACTTCCTTTGTGTCTGTGGTTTCCAGGAGTTCTATACACTCATGTTAACTCACACTGGATCTTTAGCAATTTGTTAATAATTTTAGCTGAATTCTTCATAACAGCTAGTATGGGAGCCACGTCTTCCTCCATGCCCTGCTCCATGCAGTTGAGCCTGTGCTCATGTCTTGCCTTTGCTTGAAGGCACCTATCTTTCCTTAGATTTTAAGTTTATTGCCCTGTGACTTCAGCTCTCTGAAGGGTTCAAGAGAAGCTATAATTTTGTGTATTATCTGGCCTCTTCTTGTTAGTCTCTACAGATTTCTAAACAAAGTGTAATAGACTGGGTGGCTTTTAACAACATAAATTTATTTCTCACCGTTCTGGAGACTGGAAATCCAAGGTCAGGATACCAGCATGGTTGGGTTCTAGTGAGGAACCTCTTCTGGGTTGCAGACACCTCACTTATTGTTTGCTCCTTATTGGAGGCAAGAGAGCTGAGAGCTCTCTCTGAGGACTTTTTCATAAGGGCACCAATCCCATTCATGAGGGCTCCTCACTTCTGACCTAATTACCTCCTAAAAGTCCCTCCTTTAAATACCATCACATTGTGGTTAGGATTTCAGCATTCGAGTTTGGGGGGGACATAAACATTCAGTCCATCTTATGTGAATTTTAAAGATGATAAACAGTAAGGATTGCTATATATGGATTGAAAGCAGTTTCAATCTGAATATAAAAGTTGCCTGAATATAGTAAAACTCTATTCCCAAATAGAGACTTCTGGGTGATGAAAAATGAAAAATAATTTTTTAAAACAAAAAATGTATGATTCACACTGGGAATTATGTAAGACGTTTTAAAAGAGAGTAACAGATACAACAATGTCAAATGTGGTTAGTAAGAAACAAAATTATTCAACATGATGAGAAAATAGACCTAATTCAATTGACCAACTAAGAGTTTCTTAAGTTAGATTTACAGTTTTTCCGCCCAGTGAAACATTTAACATGTTACCAGGCTGAAATACAAATGTCAGGCACAAAACTCAAGATATTGCGGGATGTTGGTTTTTAAATAGTGCCATTATTTCTTCCAGATTACACCAGGAAGCAAGGCGGCAGCTGCCAACCTGTGTCCTGGAGATGTCATCCTGGCTATTGACGGCTTTGGGACAGAGTCCATGACTCATGCTGATGCGCAGGACAGGATTAAAGCAGCAGCTCACCAGCTGTGTCTCAAAGTTGACAGGTGCTTCTTAACTAATGGTAGTTAAATCTGATCTGTTTTGCAGGAGAACCTGAACCAGAACTATAAATAACTTCATCCTCCTAGCAAGGAGTGCCACATACCTAGTATTTTGGCTGGCTTTTTTGTATATCAACTACTTAATTCTTTACTAAAGTCAGTCAATCTAGCAGTTGTTGACAAATCGTTTCTAAAAAGGATTCTCTGGAATGTTAGAATAATAAAAGAGGCTGAAAGAATTTGTTCCAGTAATAACCCAGTTAATTAACTATGAAAATAGAACAACTATTGGCCACATAAACACTGAACAGCACAACTAGTTATATCACTGTTCTCAGTGTGATAGAGAATGGAATGGAATGGAGAGATTCCCCTGAAAGAATCTCTTGATTTGCCCAACTGTAATTGTACTAAAAACTGGCTGCTAATATCCTGTCTGCCATTGGCTCTTTTGTACAGAATTCAGCCCAGAAGAACGTTACAGGTGTGAGAGTGCATATGTACGTGGGCATGTTAAATACTGAGACATTTCTGACCCCACCCCCCAAAAACACTAAGAAATTGAGCCTGATCTCCTGCCATCAGATCCCTGATCCAAAACTGAACCATGATAATAGTAATTTGTTATAGTGGTTGTTACTGTGTGTTCATCCTGTTATGATTGTACTTGCAGTTTTCCCTGCTGTGGTACAGAAGGACCAATCAGTCCACCAATCTGCTGTTTCATGGGGTGAAGTAGATTCTTTCACTCTCGATGCGTAACCTGTGTTCATGCCAAGCTTACAGTCCCTTAGGAGCCATTAGGTCGCAGGCAGATGCATGGGAAGGGTTGGACAAAGCACATTTCCTTGATGCCAGTAACAAATCCACCTGACAGATCACTCACTGTCTTCTGCAGTGGCCTCAATAGGACTGGAGGGAAGTAGGGAGGTCTAGGGACCTTGCCTGGTGGTCATCTGCAGAGTGTGCCTGCAGAGTCTCCCTCTCCTGTTCCCCACGTGTATTGCAGGCCTCCTTCCTCCAGAAACTGCACAGTGTACTCCAGGCAATTTTTATCTAGTCTACAGTCCCCAAAAGGACATTAAAAATGTAAGTCTTCAGCCGAGTGTGGTGGCTCACACTTGTAATCCTAGTGCTTTGGGAAGCCAAAGTGGGTGGATCACTTGAAGTCTGGAGTTCAAGACCAGCCTGGCCAACTGGTGAAACCCTGTCTCTACTAGAAATACAAAAATTAGCCAGGCATGGTCGTGGGCACCTGTAATCCCAGCTACTTGGGAAGCTGAGGGAGGAGAATCGCTTGGACCAAGGAGGAAGAAGTTGCAGTGAGTCAAGATTTTGCCACTGCACTCCAGCCTGGGTGACAGAGGGAGACAACATCTTAAAAAAAAAAAAAAAAAGACTAATTATATGGGAAAATACAGAATAATCAGCAACAAAGAAATATTGCTTTTGCGTAAGTTAGTGAGGGTTGCTAGTATTTTCACAAACATAATGGGAAATTAAAGTATACTAAAACTGAAAGTACCATTAGAATTTGAAGTTTACAAATTTTATTTTGTTTCCAGGGCAGAAACTCACCTATGGTCTCCACAGGTGTCTGAAGATGGGAAAGCCCATCCTTTCAAAATCAACTTAGAATCAGAACCACAGGTATGAATTTTAGAGCAAACGTTATACGTTGTATTTCCTTTTAAATCATTGGGATGCCTTCCAAGGGGAAGAAGAGACAAATAGAAAAATTGGAACAAGCCACCTGATGAAGCTGTTGTCTGTCATTCTTCTCTGAGATTAATTTATATTATCCGTGTTTTCTTACATCAAGAAAAAGTAGTGTTCCTATGTGAACATCTTGTTGAAAGACAAAATATGCTCCCATCAGAAAGAATTTGGCTAAATCTACAGAGTCCACTTATTATTTTTTCATTTCTTGTGATGGACTTCTGTGAAATGATCATGAGGTAATCTAAGGAGTTGAAGTCGTTAAAACAAAGCAAGGCAAAAATAAGGTCTACCATTTGAAACAGGTGCCTCCAATCTACTAGTTATTGTGAATTTCAATCCTTCGAGGTCTTCACCCAGATCTTATTTTATATTCTTCTTTAATTCTCACTTCTGGGATTCTATAATTAAATTTACTCTAAGAAAAGAGTGTTGCCTAGTGTGATCATGGTGATATTCTGCCATTACAGCTGAATTATAAAAGATAAAGGATTTTCTCTGGAGGCAACTGTAATAAACTAAATTAATCTAATCATCTGATGCTGATCTATGTCTACTTTCAAAAGGTCCAAAAAAACCTGAAATTAAATCAAATCTTGATTGTGATGTACTGAGAAATCTAATTAAGAAAAGCATTTTATGACCTCGACATAGAAGCTCTAAAGGTTTAGAGATACAGATGCATACATTTACTACCCCTTTTGAAACACATGTTCCTGCTAAACTGATTAGATATTCCCAGCATGTAGTTTTTCTATATAACTGATGAAAGGCAACTGAAAACATAGTTGTAATTTATGTTTAGAAGTATTTCCCCTTTCAAGAAAATCAACCCCTGAGTTTGTCCTTCAAGTTTTCCACTTGTCTCCGTAAGCCTCTGATTTCTTTTGCGAAAAGATGTTGAATAACATCAGTACATGTATCTCCTAGGGCTTCTCAAAGATTAGAATAAAATAATACAAGCGAAGAAGTTGTCACATTGAGTTGTTCATAGAAATACTCAAATAAGTGGTAGCTCTCCTTATTATCAGTACGTTACCCCCACCCCAGTCTGGAATCAGAAAATATCCTGGCCTTTCTTGCTGGTGAGATAGTTAGCTGCCTACGTGATAGGACATCCTAGAGGCTAGAAATGCCTTCTTCGTTGCTATTACAAGGGTCATGACAAGTGGATCCAAGCTTTATTTTCAGTTAAAATAGAATCTCTCCGGGAGAAGAAGGACCCTGAGCAATATAATCTTTAGAGGAAATGAGTTTATTAGATTGTTGTCCTAGAGTTTTGACTAAAGGGAAGGTGGAGTCTGAATCTAAAATCCACTAAAAGCAAAAAGGAGGAAAAAATAAGCCCCAAAAGGAGTGATCAGGACAGAGAATATTCATGAAGGCAGGAAGCTTGAGGCTGCTGTCTTCCCTCTAAGCCCCCCTAGCTCAGTAAATAGCCCACAGCTCAATAAATAGCTGACAAATGGATGAAGGGAACTGAAGGGCCTAAAAATGAGCTGTGCATTTTCTAACATTGCCAGGACCTGTCCTGGGAGCCAGTTCTCAGAATGGTGTTCTGCCATCACTCCCAGCTGTTGCACGGAAACTAATCTTGAAAGTTGAGTGGGGCCAGGCGCGTTGGCTCATACCTATAATCCTTTGAGAGGGAGAGGCATGAAGATTGTTTGAGCCCCAGAGTTTGAGACCAGTCTGGGCAACATGGTGAGACCCCATTTCTATAAATTTTAAAAATTAACCAGGGCGTGGTGGTACATACCTGTAAGTCCCAACTCCTCAGGAGGCTGAGGTGGGAGGATCGCTTGAGCCCAGGAAGTCGAGGCTGCAGTGAGCTGTGATTGCACCACTGCACTCCAGCTTGGGTGACAGAGCAAGACCCCGTCTCAAAAAAAAAAAAAAAAAAGAAAAGAAAAAGAAAGTTGAGTGGGATACTTAGGCAGGGTAAGATTTTCTGCTCTTTGGGGTAAGTGAGCAAAAGATAAAATGGATGGCACAGATAATAAATACAATGAGAAGGGATCTGAATGCTGATGGCGACTCCCCGTGACATACTAGGTGGGCTGGTGAATAATGATACCTCTAGTCAACTTTTGCTTTGCTAGAAGAAAAGATGGGAAGAAAAAAAGAAAGTTCTTGAGGTAGAGTTCTCACTTGTATCTAGCCCTTTGCAGAGATGCCCAAGCCAACCTGCTTCCTCCCACCCTCGTCAATTTATCACCTGGAGGTAACACATGAGAAAAAGAGACTATATGGTGCTTTTGAAAATTAAAGTCAATATACATGCATTTATTGACCACTCAGCCTCTTACAACCTGGACCAACCAGATGGGACTCTGCATTTCCTTTTCCCTACACAGCACACATCCAATATTGCACCGCACCCTTTGCAAATTACTTTTCCATGCAAGAATTTCTCCTAATTTTTAAACCCAGTTTCATTAATATGAGATGCAAGAAATGAGGCCAACTAGACAGATCTGACCGAAGTGCCAAATCCCCAGTGATCCTTCCTCATGGTTGCATCCCTCACCCTGGCATGTAGGGTAATTCAGCAGGTATTTACTAAGCACAAAGTGAGTTTAGACCAGGATGGGAGCCCGCGTCTTGCTAACACCTCTCCAGAACTGGGGTTTAAGGGTGATTCTCCAAGTTGTAGCTCTAACAGAGGCTTCTTTTGCAAGTCTGTGAGTATTAATTTATGACTATGGTTATTCTAAGGATGGGATTTTAAGGCATGATCCTAATTTTAAATACTCTGACCTCTTGTCAATCATGTATTAGCCCTTGTGTCCCACATTTGGGGGTTAGAAAATATGAGTATTTATGATACTACAAATGAGAAAAATGAGATAAAATTGCTTTTTTTTTTAAAGGTTAAGATTAGGTTAAGGTCTATAGCAGCCAGTCAGTTGGAGCCTTTAAACGTTCCATTGCTTGGCGTCATGATTAATTCTTACTGACATCCTCTCCAAGAGGCCAGTGTTTGAAATGCTCCAAGATAAGAACAAATTCAGTTCTACTAAAGAAGCAAAGGATTTCTACTCCTTATGAGCCTCTCAGGCCGGGTTTCTGCATGGCCAGTTTATGTGACTTGGTCCTTCAGGACAGACATTCCCCACACGAAAATAACTAAATTGCAGTCTATCTCCTGCTGTCCCAAAATCCTGTAAACTAGAACAAAATGTGCCAATAAAAGTCGAACAGTGAGTTTCACTGGTGGACTGAGACTGGAGCAAAGCTGAGCTATGGTTATAGGGTTTTTTGTTTTTCTAAGTAATACAAAGCTATACAAAAAGATGTCTTTTTCTTTTTTATCAAAATGACAGCTCTGCAAATAGAGCAATCTTCTGGACAGCAAATATGTATCAGTTAAAGAAACAAATGCCATTAATGTATCATGCTTCAAGATGTCGTTGCAGATGAATAGCAAAAGGACGTTGAGCAATGTGAAATTTGAGTTTTTGTTTCTCAACCCAAGTCAAACTTTTACTGTAAGTTATGTGACCTTTGACATTGGAATAAAATACACTTTTTCACTTTAATATCTATTTGTTGGGGAAAAAACGATATTCTACCATCCAAGCCCAGTCACAGATAATAAAATGTTAGTATGTTTATTTCTGGGTTTTTTTCCCTGTGCATAAGGAGACGTTTACTTATACGGTTATAGGAATAGTTGATATAAAATTTTAATATCTAGATTTTAAAAATTTGACCGGGCGCAGTGGCTCATTCCTATAATCCCAGCACTTTGGGAGGCCAAGGCAGGTGGATTATCTGAGGTCAGGAGTTTGAGACCAGACTGGCCAACATGGTGAAACCCCATCTCTACTAAAAATACAAAAAATTAGCTGGATGTGGTAGCAGGCACCTGTGGTCCCAGCTACTGGGGAGGCTGAGGCAGCAGAATCGCTTGAACCCAGGAGGTAGAGGTTGCAGTGAGCCAAGATTGCACCACTGCACTCCAGCCTGGGTGACAGAGTGAGACTCCATCTCAATAATAATAATAATAATAATAATAATTTTTCCATGCTATCATCAAATAGCTAGATTTTGTTTTTATGAGTTTAGACTTGAATTTTAGGCGTAAAGAGCATGTTAGGTGTTGTTTAGATCAACTCCCAGCACCTGAATAAATGCCTTCAATGCAATCCTGAACACAATCTATTTTTCTGTACAAAAATAGACAATATGGTCCATTTTTCAGTACAAAGTGTTGCTCTTGACTAAGAGTATGTTAATGAAGCTATTTGTCCTTTTTCAAAGCTTACAGTCTCAAACCATAGCCCTCATATTTGCTTAATGTTGGGTGAACAACTCAAAGGTATACTGTGCCTATCACAATACAAGAAAGATGCTTTTCAGAAACAAAGATGGTTCTTATCTAAATAAGAAGAAAGCTATCTCCATTTCCATAAAAAGGATTGCATCCTCGCCAGAGAAGATGGTAGAGTTTACATACACAGTCAAGAAGAGTGTGCGATAAAGTCATTTTTATTTTCATAAATAAAAAGTGTTTTGGTAACTGGAAGGCAGCCCATATAAAACAAGCTTTCATAATCACCATTTCCTCAAACTCTTCCCAGTGAGAGATGGGTAACCCTTGAAACTGCTCACTGGAGGAAAAATGATGATAAAGTTGTCTTTACTGTTCATTTGAGGGGTGAGTATGAGGAGGGAGTGATTATAAATTTCAAACATGATGAAATATAATTTCTTCATCATGGCTTGATTAAATATAAGATCACTTCATAGAGTTTGTTTCTCTTATATACCCACCATTTTTTCATATATATATGATTTGATTTGATATATACATATGTATACATATTGTATATAGATATGTATGTGTGTATATGAATCAAACATACTGTTTCTGTTGGAGATGGTTCTGAATCGTAAAGATTAGCTGAATCTTTACCTGTGAGCAGTCTCCAAGAAAGAAGTTGAAAGGTGAAGCCTTTGACTGCTGTCGTGTCTGAGGTCATTCCGAGGATGCGGGAGACCGCTGTCCATGGCTGCATCCTCTTCACGTCAGCAGAGTTCTGTCAGGTTACTTAACTTTCACTGCGACAGCTCTAGCATTCTGTTAGTTCAAAATGTTGTTCTTAATATAAGCCTCTAACATTTAAACTAAAAATGTTAAATGTATCAATTCATGGGAATCATTACATATTGAATTCCTAAGAAATAAGAATGATTTGGGTGGTTTTGTCTAGACAGAATAAACACAAGAGCTGGACTATATTAACTGTTGTATACACTTTTTTAACTGGTATTTTCAGTTACTTGTGATTTTTCCAGGAAAAATAAAAATGAATTAAAGTGGAACAGCAGACTTCTAATTGGTTTTGTCTTTTGATTACATTTGACCATCAACAATGATGTAAGCCTTGGATAGAATGTTGCCTCTGAGTGCCCCACTTAAATTTCTTGTTAACCTTTGGTGTATACACCTCATTGTGCTTTTTGGAATGACTAATGCCAAAAAAGCCCATAAACTAATGCTTTGCAAAGCCTAAATAAAAATGTTTGCAGCCTGTATTAGAAACACTTTCTTTTAAGATCTGAATGTAAAATAGAGGTTGTTGGTTTTTTGGTTTTTGCTTTTTTTTTAACAAATTATGCATTTGTGATCTTTGCAATATATGTATAACCAAAACCGAAAATTGCAAAGAAATTGCTTGGAGCTGATTAACTACATGCTGCTATTTAGAAATTCTACTAGAGATTATGAATGCACAAATATTTTCAGAGAAGTTGCCTCATTTACAGGACAACACTACCTGTATTTATTTATCATCTTAAGGCTAAGAAGAAATAAGGGCAGAGGTATTTTCCATAAAGCCATTATATTATGTTAGTTTTTATTAATTCAATTCTACTTACCAAGACTTTAAGGCAGGCCTTACTTTGTTTAAGGAAAAAAAAAAAAAAAAAAAAAAAAAAGCTAAGCTCCACAAAACAAGTGATTCAGTAATGCCTGATTCTTTAATTAGCCTGAGAGACTTATAATCCACCAGAACTAAACTAGGCAGTTAGGCAATTAGCGTGCTGTCTTCTCTCATATCAAAAAGGCTTGAATCATGGCCATTGTCATTGCTTACAATTATTTCTAGTTTTTCATGCCATAATAATGGCTAATTATACTGGTTAATCACAAAACTCAGCCAATCCAAATTCACTAATAAATCAGCTAAAACATTTAGATTGCGCCATTTATAAATGTTTAGCTACACACATTTTCACAGGCTCTAGGATTAGGCATTTTTCTAAAGCTGCATTTGATGGTTTGGGTCATTCTGCTCCCTAAGAGCAGCTACAATAATGTTAATCAGCTCCTTGGCCGTGAGCCTTTATTATGAAGGAAAAAAGTTAAGTGAACAAGATATCAGCCAACTCAATCACACTAGAAAATCACAGACTAAACTGATTTCAACTCAGACCTTCTTTTTGGGTTCAGGAGGCTGTTAAAATATGCTGTCCAAGGTTGGTGAGAGAAAAGCTGTTCTTCACCGCATCACGGATTCTCAGGTCCCCTGAGATTTGGGGCAGGTGGAGTCAAAATCTCCTAGGCTAGGATTCGAAGCTGCACCCCATTGCCCTGGCATAACTTTTGTTTTTTAAGTGAGCTTTGCCAGTAGGCCCGGATAGTAGAAGAAGGAGGACGCTCAGGAGAACTGAAAGAAGGTGTTTTGTAGGAAGTTGTTCATGTTCTCAGGCACAAGAATCTTCTATGAAAAACTCTGGTCTTACACTCGGGGAAGAAAGACTCTCTTTTCTTTCCTCCTCCTTTTCTTCTTTTTGTTTTCGACAGTCTGTTTTCTAACAGAAAAGCAGAACCCACAACTTACCTGAAATGAAGAGAAAAATAAATACTACAGGATCTTTTAATGCTTTAAAGACAATAATCTCTTTCCAGTATTATTTCAAATAATTATATATGTTTGTACGATTTCAAATCTGGAACACTGGTGCCACATTCACAAAAGTAAATGAAGTTGATGTGAATGTGTAAGGGAAAACAGTGTTAGAAAGATTTATCTTACTAATTCTGCCAAATAGAAAGATTTGGGGCCAGGTGCAGTGGCTCATGCCTATAATCCCAGCACTCTGGGAAGCTGAGGCAAGAGGATCACCTGAGTTCAGGAGTTCGAGACCAGCCTGGCCAACATGGTGAAACCCCATCTCTACGAAAAATACAAAAATTAGCTGGGCCTGGTGGCATGCACCTGTAATCCCAGCTACTCGGGAGGCTGAGGCAGGAGAATTGCTTGAACCAGGGAGAAGGAGGCTGCAGTGAGCCGAGATTACGCTATTGCACTCCAGCCTGGGTGACAAGAGTGAAACTCTGTCTCATAAATAAATAAATTAAATAAATAAATAAATAAATAAAAGATTTGGAAAGAGAATCAGTGACCTGTGATTGAGCATATTCCCTTTTGGTTTTCTTCTGTTGCTTAGAAGAAAAAAGTTGTAAAGGCTTTACGAAATTATAAATCTGTATAAAATCTGGAAAACATGATTCCCACATTAAAAAAAAAATAACATAAGATTTCAGATCATTCAGACATGTTTCCAACTCAGGGTTGAGGACTGTGCTGTTTGGTCCTTTTCCCAGGGAATAAAGTGAAAATCCTCCTGTGAATCACACACATTTTCTCTCTGAGTTACTGACTTTAGTCTTTTGGGGACTAGAGTAAACATGAAGAGGTCTTCAGACACACAGCATGAAATCATCACAATACAAAAGGGAGGGGTGGTTGTGTATGCTCTTCCTTCTTTTATAGAGTCTTTCAATTATTTTTTCTAAAATTAAGGTTATAGCTTAATCCAAGTTAAGAACTTTGTTTTAAAGACGTTTTTGAGAACGCGTCTTCACCTGGCTTAGTTTGAATGATTCGGGGTAGTTAGTTGTTCATAAACGCTCATTCTCCTTGTTTTGTTCCCTCGTTTCTCAAAGTGGGGGAAAGTTTATCAATATATCAATGTAAGAGAAACCATATGTAAATTCTACTCGAGAAAATGTTAAGTATAATTTTCAAGCCAAAAATCCCATTTCTGACACAAAATGTCTGCATTCAAACGAGTCATTAGAATTTCTTAAAGCTATAGATAAAGAAGTCAGGGACAGATAAGAGATGCAATGTTTAAATTATTTTATAATATTTTAAATAAGGTCCGTTCCTTTTCACCTTAACATCTGATCAGTGAATGTAGCACATGTAAAGTTCAGAGAAAACCATGGAAAAGTGTATGGCTAACTCCTCCTCTAATCTTTCCATCAATCTCGTCGTGGGTAAAGATGCCTTTATTAACAGTAGTGATGCTGTTGGTTTCGCTCACTAATGGCTTTCTTGTGCGCTGTGTGGCTCTGTGTATTTTGTCTGCCATTGTACAGGAATTCAAACCCATTGGTACCGCGCACAACAGAAGGGCCCAGCCTTTTGTTGCAGCTGCAAACATTGATGACAAAAGACAGGTAGTGAGCGCTTCCTATAACTCACCAATTGGGCTCTATTCAACTAGCAATATACAAGATGCGCTTCATGGACAGCTGCGGGGTCTCATTCCTAGCTCACCTCAAAAGTAAGTATCCGACTCTGCTCTGGCCACAGTCTACCTAACAGTGATAGTATGGTTTCTTTTCTTTTCAAAAGTCCAGCTCTTGCTGTTTTATTTTTACTTTCCTGAAGGCACTATCAGATTTCTCTTTTAAAGACAAGCATCTAAAACATGTTTCTAATTGCTGTGGGGCCCGGTCCGCCAGTGCCTGACCATTTAGTGGATAGATGGTTGAAAAGAAGAGATCGTCCTGGTTCCATCATTACCTTTGCTAGTTATGACGATAGTTGGTGGTAAATAATCCTCTCTGTACAATTATCATTCGTTTAATCTTATCTGAAAAAGAATTCGTCTTCCACTGAGGGGCCTTTTTAACGCTTTGTTTTTACAGGATGTGAACTACTTTGAACACAAGCACAATATTCGGCCCAAACCTTTCATAATCCCGGGCCGAAGCAGGTCATAAGCTCTGAGATTGTGAAGTTTGCAGTGCATGCTTCTTAAATCAGTTCTTACTAATCATCGAGAAAAGTAACTTGTAGATGTTTGGAGTGGCTTTTCTCATTGCGAAGCTTATTTCAAAAGCAAAAAGAAACAAACTCACTTAGCAGAGTACAGAAGCCAAATAACTTTCATTTCCAAGAGTAAATATTGACAGGATTACAGAGCTGTGAAATTTCATGCAATCACCACGTGTATTTATAGCGAACACCCCGAGGCTCTGGGGATCCCATCCAGAACACCGTGACCTTTGAGTCGGGCAGTCGGTGTATCTATCCCAGGTCAGGAAAGCCCTGCCAGCGGGAGCAAGCATGGAAACCAGCCCCGGTTAGGAGCAAGGAATCAGGTGAACAAGACAGAATGATAAGGAGCAAACGCTTCCTTCTCGTCTCTCAGTAGAGAAACTGATCATCTTCAGATCATCCTTTTCAAATATCTTCTCTAGAAATTGAACTCCAACCTAAGGGGAAAGAAAATAATGCCCTGTATTGCCAAATCAGGAAACAGTGACTTCAGGAAACCTCAGTTCCATCCTTCTGACCTCAGCTAAGCCGGTCAGCCCACAGGAAGGAAGCTGGTGGGTAGACTGGATTGATTCTGACAGGAACACTGAATATGATTTACCGCAGCTGTTGCAAACGGGTGGCCCATAGGTGGATTTATTTCACAGGCATGTTTTATTTAACCTTTTTGTTTAAAAAAATAATGTAAGTGCCTTTAGACAGAACCTTTAAACTCACCATCTTGTCAAAATGCTCATCACTCTTAAGTGTGTGAGACGTGGCTCATTTTCATACATGTGTGACCTCCTGGCCCCTCTAGACACCCGAGCTTATGACTCCTGCCATAGGCTGTGGAGAGGGGGTCATCCCTTCTGTATGATTTCCATGTCCAGACCTTTCAGTAAGCTACAGGCAGAGTCAGGTGATTGTCTCAAAACATGCCAGACAATTCTTGTGATACCAGATCCAGGAAGGAGCCCTGGACTGGAGGAGCAGGAGAAAGGCGTTAAGAAGGCAACCATTAGTGAACATATCTTCCTCCACTAGAACGTGAGCTCAATGTCTGCAGGGGCCTGGTCTGACTGGCTCAACATTGTACACCCAGCACCTAGAAATGAGACAGAATAAATGCTCAATAAGTGACCATCTACGAACAGACAAAATAAACGCCCAATAAATGCTTACTGCATAAAGGAATCGAATCCTGAGGGTGCACACCATTTCCCGAGCAAGTGGCAAGAGTCCAGAGCTGTCTCACTCCCGATGCCGGCAGCTCTGTGTCCTCCGCTGCCTCTCTGTGTGTTCCCTCGTTCCCATTCTGTTCTCATCTGCATCTTCTCCGTTTCTCCACTTTCAGCAGCTTCCCCACCCCAGCCCAATCCCAATAACAAAACACTGGATTTAAAGTTAAAACGATACAATATTTTACTGTTGAACATATACAACTTCCCAAAAGAGCACAGTAAAATTAATAACTTGCATTCTTTTCAGGTTAGTGTGACTAAGTCCACCCACACCAGCTCTAGGGCTTCAGAAGGCTTAGATAAAGTGATATGTTAGAGTAACACTTATCCTGCCTTTACTAAAAACCTGTAACATTCAATTTTATAAAAAGTCAGGAAAGTCAGAGAATCCTCGGTATATAATCGCCTTTAAAAAATGTTTTTCATTTTAACTTAAACATGGGGATAATGACAAGCCGCTCATAATGTCATTTGAAGATAACACCTTTTAATATAGCTGAATTTGGAAGGGAGGAGGAGAGAAACAGAAATGAGGGGATTTGCTTAAAAAACAGATGCCAGTGCACAAATCTTAAAGAACTATAAGGCCTGGTGTGGTGGCTTACACCTGTAATCCCAGCACTTTGGGAGACAGAGGTGGGCGAATCACGAGGTCAGGAGTTTGAGACCATCCTGACCAACATGATGAAACCCTATCTCTACTAAAAATACAAAAAATTAGCTGAGCGTGGTGGCAGGCGCCTGTAGTCCCAGCTACTTAGGAGGCCGAGGCAGGAGAATTGCTTGAACCCGGGAGGTGGAGATTGTAGTGAGCTGAGATCATGACACTGCACTCCAGCCCGGATGACGGTGTGAGTCTTCAAAAAAAAAAAAAAAGAAGAAGTAGAATTGTTAAAGAGTGCCCCCAACATCCTTCTTCTCTTCCTGTGCCTCCTCACTATTTGCTGTAACTTCTGAATTTTTTGTTCCCACCAAACTATTCTTCATCAAGGTGGAATTGTAAGTGGCTGCATACCAACCTACAACTACATGTGTTTTTAACTTTTAAAACAACTGTAGTTTTTGTTCGGGTGCATACTACTTGTACATGTTTATGGGGTACATGTGCTGTTTTGATACATGCATACAATGTGTAATGATCAAATCAGGGTAATTGGGGTATCCATCACCTCGAGCAGGCACTTTCTTTGTGCTTTGAAACATTCCACATCCACTCCTCTAGTTATTTTGAAATATATAAATAATTGTTGTTAACCATAGTCACCCTATAACTACACTGTTATGAACTTCTTTAATCCAAAGTAAGTTGGACATGCTAGTGCTGGGCATGGTGGCTCACACTTGTAGTCCCAGAACTTTGGGAGACCAAGGTGAGCAGATCACCTGAGGTCAGGAGTTTGAGACCAGCCTGGCCAATGTGATAAAACCCCATCTCTACTAAAAATAGAAAAATTAGCCAGGCATGGTGGTGCACGCCTGTAATTGCAGCTATTCAGGAGGCTGAGGCATGAGAATCACCTGAAGCCGGGAGGCAGAGGTTGCAGTGAGCCGAGATCATGTCACTGCACTCCAGCCTGGGTAACAGAGTGAGACTCTGTCTCAAAAAAAAAAAAAAAAAAAAGTAAGTTGCACATGCTAAATTGTTAACAGCTTAATTTCCCTGGGGTTTTACTATTAGCTATGGTTCTTTTGATTATTTCATCATGACTGAAGCCTTTTAAAAGACTGGTGTTTTCACATGCAAATATATAAAATTTTTAAGGCTAAAGCTACAGTTAAATACATATGTAAGGTATTTTAGATCCAAGTGATAAAATACAATCCTATGAGTGGTTTTTGGACAAGTTGCTTCCAGAAGTATGCCCCAAAATGTCTGTACACACCCCAGAGAAATTAGCAATCTGTCAAATGATGTATCTGGGCATGAAGTAATTGACTGCATTATCAACCTCACGAGTGGCCTTGCCAAGTCACTAAGTCAGTCTCAGAAAATCTCATTAGCATCTACCTTTCCAGGTCATCAGGAACAAGTCGTGGTGACCCATGATGATATATCCCCGGTGATAGCCACAGTGACTGGAATCCATGAAAACCCGTTTTACTTAAAGGATCAGTTTAAAAGATCTTTTTAAATTGGCCCAGAAATGTATAAAAGTTCATCCTTGTTTGCTTAGCGTTCATTTCTCATTTATTTAATAGACATGGGCCTGATTGATAAAGGAACTAGGAATGCATGCTCAACTAAAATTACATAGTGCACAAATATGCATTTACTATTGACCCTCAGAACATGGGTTTAAACTGTGCAAGTTCACTTATATGTGGATTTTTTTTCCAATAAATATGTTGGAAAAATTTTTGGAGATTTGCGACAATTTGAAAAAGGTCACTAACTGTAGCCTTGAAATATCAAAAAAATTAAGAAAAAGATTTGCCATGAATGTATAAAATATACATAGATAGTAGTCTATTTAAGTGTTAATAGACTGTTTATCTGTAAAACTTCCGTTCAACAGTAGGCTATTGGTAGTTAAGTTTTGGAGGAGTCAAAAGTTATACATGACTTTTATAGCAGAAAAATATTACTGATAACTACTATAAAACATGACATAACTGTAAGTTCTAAATTGATCATAGTTTATCTGCCCAGTACGGGCACTATGTCTGGCACATAGTAGGGTAAGAGTAGTTATAAATGCCAGTCGAGTAGGTTCATTATTGGGAGGCTGAAGTCTCCCAAGATTTAACTCTGTTTCAAATCCCTAAACTGATTTCATAAGCTTCATTACACTCAGGTTAAATCCACGTGATCCTGACTAAACTGCACTGCAACTGAAAATGTCCTCATATTCTTTTACCAGCTGCAGTCCATTTCAAGAGTCAGTATAGACCCTACAAAAATGGTGAATAGCCCACTTGACATTTTGGTATGTGATCTAAACATTGTACAGTCTGGGTTTTCAATAGGTTCTCAAAAGGCAGGAAGTGAAGGAGCAAGCTCATATTCACCTGTCTGGTTTAGGTTATGTAGGTAGTTAAATTGGATAACACAAGACAAAAAAAAAAAAAAAATTTAAACCCATTTAGTGACATGAGTTCTCCAGACTAATCAGGATGCAACATTGCTGGAGTGGAAAAAGTTCCTGCTCAATATCATTTTGGTTTCCTATCTTTATATGGGCTGAAGTTAGCATTAATACCTCTAGAGAGTAAATGCAGATATGGGGCCATACTTGAGACCAGAGACAATCTGGACTTAGAGGTAAACACACCATATACATCCATTCTCTGTCTTGAGCTTACGGCGACACTAACTGGAAAGTATGATAGATGTGTATATTAATACTAATATTTATTTTTGCTTTGTCTTAAATGACTATGCTTTTTTTAACAAAAATCTCTTGGTATCTCTCATGCACGTGGGAAAATGGACTTTTTAGTCACTAGCATGTCAGTTGTTAACTGACCCCTATCCAGTTTCCAAATAGAATGTGAAATCTCCCTAGTTCTTCTAGTTGCATGACTGGGCTTTGATGTTTTAATAAGTCCCTGAAATGCATCTTTAAAAGGAAAAGGGAAATATGCATGGGATAGATGTGTGCTTCTGAAATTGTGCATAAAATAGCTATGTAAGAAATATAAGCATCAAAAGAGTGAAAGACCCACTTTATTTCTCCTCTAATCATTAATATCAAGGTGACAAGCATTTATTGGTTTTTTTCTAGGGCTCGTATTAAACCACTGAACAGCTGTCTTAAAGTGTACTCCTCACAGAATTAAAGAGTAAAAATAGAAAATACTAAAATAGTAACAAAATATTTACAAGATAGCCTTAAAACATAATCTTTACCATAAAACCTGCAAGTTACCAATTACTATTTAATTAAAGCTCAACTGTATTACTGAAATATGCTTCTTATTTTGAAATGTTGAGCCCAAATATGTGATTTCATCTTCATGCTGCATGTTTGGTATTCACTAAAACTTGAATTTTAAATGTTGCACTTGAGAAATGTAAAAGGATGTCCAGCCAATGTAATTTTCCTTCATCATTTGTCTGTGATATTGACCAGTTTTAAAGTCTTTGGCCTATTTTTAAAAATGAGGATAGCTGCAAATTTTCTACTTACTTCATATACAACTTTTCTACATGTAACCCTCAACTTACACATTGCCTCGTAGAACAGAGCCAAAAAATGCAGTATCACCTGTACCTTTTAATTTTATTAAACTTTTTTCAATCACGAATTTTTCAACATCTTCCCTTTTTAAACAAATTCTAGTGACAAATCAAGATTTGGTTTTATTTTGATGTAATTCACCTCTCACTTTTGTCTTCAATTCCTTTTAACCTCTCTGTACCTGTTCTCTGTGTTCTTCTGTCTGGACTGTCTGGCTCCCTGTGCCATCTGTGTGTAACGTGGTCATTAACACAGTGGATGCAGTACTCCCTCCGGCATTGACTGTGGCAGTGGACGCAGCACCCCTTCTTCTGTCAGTACTGTTAGTACCATTTGCCCAGGTGACTTGAAAGTGGCGGCTAAGCTGGCCCCTAACATTCCTTTGGAAATGGAACTTCCTGGTGTGAAGATTGTACATGCTCAGTTTAATACACCTATGCAGTTGTACTCAGATGACAATATTATGGAAACACTTCAGGGTCAGGTTTCAACAGCCCTAGGGGAAACACCTTTGATGAGGTAATACGAGTCTTTTTGAACCATGGGCATATTAACTAAACACGTGGGCAGTGTCAGCTTTACGGGTGTCTTTTAACATTGTCTTAATGGAAAGAAAGCTATGTGAAAAGCTTTTTAAAAACACTAAGGATTTATTGCAAATATCTAGGCTTGATCATAAAGGTGATTTGGGGAATTATCTAAGTAGAGCTTTATGTGTCAGATGGCAATAAAATGAAATCCTGTAAGGACCAAATGTACATGTCTCTCAAAAGCTACAATGTACTTTACAAATGTGTGGTGTAATACTTCTCAAAGTTATTTATAATCTAGTATACCGTATGTCCTTTGGGGATCAAAAATGAGGAAGGAGGTGGGAGGTTTACAGGAGTGTTATGAGATGATTCTTCTCTCTTCTGATAGAGCTTGTGGAGAGGTCACTATTTACCCATTTAAAATGTTTATTGTACGTGAAGGTTTTTGGGTGAATACCCTCAGGCTATTAATGTAGATATTGAATTTTTGCTGCTCTTTTTTGACTCATTTTTTCTTTGTTATAACTCTTTGTTCACAGTACTTTTGCCATAAAGATTTTGATTAAAAAGATTTATTATAGGATAAAATCTTATGCTTCTTTCACTATTACAGAATCACTATTTATAAATTAACTTATAATGCTTAAGAGTGTTAAATAGTGATATCCAAAGCTATCTCTTGGGATGAACACATTGAATTAATAATAGTGTAAGATATCTCAAAGCCATTTGCAAATATGACATAGGTAATAAAAATATTAGATAGTATGTTTTCTAGATAATGCAATAAAATGATATAAAATAATAAAGTTTTTAGTGTTTAACATACAGTATTATGATAAAATTCTTTATTGTCCATTATGAATATATTTGTAGAAAGCATGTTAAAATAAAGCTGCTGTCATTATTGTAAATGAATTTTAATGTGGCTATTTTTAAAAGACAGTGCAGTCAATTACAGCAGATATAAAAATGTAAGTTTCTATATTACAGGCTTTCAAACCCTGAGAGGTTAAATTTCTAGAATTTATAAGTAAAATGATACCCTTATTATTTCCAGGGGTTGACAAATTAGCCTTAAAACTAAAAACATATTAAACCATATACTTTTTGTTTAATATCAAAAGTAAATCTGAATTTTACTGACAGTTTGATGACTGAGAGTAATCTAACTGGGTGCTTACTGCTGCACTTTCCATCATGTGTATATTGCCTTTTCTCTGGGAAAAGTTAATTTTGTTCACATCCATCATTATGTATCCATCAGACTCAAGTCTTGTTTTTCTTAATTACTATTTCCTGACAATTATCTTTTACTTTCCTTCCAAAGTATTTTGCCAAGTGGAGGAGTGTGGATGCAACTCCCCGATTTGTTGTTCAATGACATTTCCAAGGCAGCCTTGTGAATTCACATTATGCTTTTAACTATACTAGAGATTCACTTGAAAATACTAGACCTCTGTTCAGGAGTGGCTGTGCGTAGAGTAATGGCTGAGTATTGATGTCTGTGGCCTCTTGCACGTCTGGTGCCTCCCAGCGCCTGACGATGCTCCCCGCTGTGCCTGTGTTTCAGCGAGCCCACGGCCTCGGTGCCCCCCGAGTCGGACGTGTACCGGATGCTCCACGACAATCGGAATGAGCCCACACAGCCTCGCCAGTCGGGCTCCTTCAGAGTGCTCCAGGGAATGGTGGACGATGGCTCTGGTGAGCAGCCGCTGACACCCGCTGAAACATATTGATAGAGGCCACTGCGGGCGGCGGGACGGGGAGGACAGCAAACGTACTGGGAACGAAAGTCTAAACCTTGGTTTTAATTGGGCACCAAATGAATTTTTGCTCGGAAGGTTAGGATATGGATGGTGCCTAGTTTAAAAAAGGAGATTCTGGGACATGTCCAAGTAGCCACCAACTGAAGTCATAAAAGGACACCAAAGACAAATTGCATTAATGGTTGTCAAGGGCTAACTCAGCTTACAAGTCAGGAGATATTGTTTTAAACAAATACTGTCAAACTTCTTAGCCTCCCCCCACACTCTGGAGTATCACCATCATCAAAAACTAAACAACACTCTAACAAACCCTTACTATGTTCCGTGTTCTATGAAAAGTATTTTGCACACATTATCATTTAATCTTCACAGGAACTTGGGGAGGTGAGCCTATTATTTGCCCTACTTAGCAAATGAGAGGCGAGGGATGGGCAGGTGGCCTTGTGAAAGGCCACACAGTCAGTGAGCCGCAGACCCAGGTCTCCAGCCCACTCCCGTCATCTTCAGGGCTCCTGCCCTGACCTATGCTTCTCCATGCCCAAAAGATATAGACTGTCCTTTAAAAGCCACACAAAAATGCAGAATGTCCCATTAGGATGGCTACTGTAAAAAGCATGGAGAATAACAAGCATTGGTGAGCATATGGAGAAATGGGAACCCTGTGCATTACTGAGGGGAAGGTAACAGGGAGCAGCCACCCTCGGGGAGTATGGCAGCTCCTCGAAAAGTTAGTGATCCCGCAGCCCCTCTCCTAGGAATGTACCCCAAAAGACTTGAAAGCAGGGACTCAAACAGATTCTTTTTCTTTTTGTTTTTGAGCCGGAGTCTTGCTCTGTTGCCCAGGCTAGAGTGGGTGGTGCATCTCGGCTCACTGTAACCTCTGCCTCATGGGTTCAAGTGATTCTCCTGCCTCAGCCTCCCGAGTAGCTGGGATTACAGGCACCTGCCACCACGCCTGGCTAATTTTTGTATTTTTAGTAGAGACGGGGTTTTACCTCTTGGCCAGGCTGGTCTCGAACTCCTGATCTCATGATCCACCCGCCTCGGCCTCCCAGAGTGCTGGGATTACAGGCGTGAGCCACCGCGCCCGGCCTGTATGCCAGCATTTATCTTATTCACAGTAGCCCAAAGAGGGAAAACACCCAATGTCCATCAAATGATGAATGGATAAGCAAAATGTAGTGTGCACATACAATGAAATGTTTTTCAGTCTTAAAAGGAATTAAATTCTGACACATGGTGCACCATGAATGAACTTTGAAAACACTATGTGAAGTGAAAGAAGCCAGACACAAAGAGGCAAATATTGTATGATTCCATTTATTTGAAAGATCCAGAACAGGCAAATCCAAGAGACAGAAAACAGAATAGAAGTTACCAGGGGCTGTGAGCAGGAGCACAGGGAGTTACCGTTTAATGGGTACAGTTTCTGGGAGGTGAAGAAATGGTTCCGGAGGTGGATATGGACAGTGCTTGCACAACATTACGAATGTACCTAATGTCACTGAATTGCACCCCTAAACATGGTGAAAATGGTAAATTTTATGTATATTTTGCCACAATAAAAAATAATGCCCTCTGCTCCTTTGAGCGTTTTGTAACAGTTGCCTCCAACCACAACAACAAAATAAATGTTTTCTCTAATTCCATTCTGTAATGCCCTATTTCAGAACAACGTCTCTTATGATTGCATCAGTCCTGTTCGGAATATGACAGTGCAGATGCAACTGAAGGCTAAAGTGCACAGTTTAAAATAGAAGCTTAGCACAAGCTGCAGCCAGCTGTTCCCTAGCCATACATGGAAACGCTTTGTTTTTCAGATGACCGTCCGGCTGGAACACGGAGTGTGAGAGCTCCGGTGACGAAAGTCCATGGTGGTTCAGGCGGGGCACAGAGGATGCCGCTCTGTGACAAATGTGGGAGTGGCATAGTGTAAGTGTCATTTCTAACCCTGGAATTTACAATACCGCTTGGCAACAGTTCATTTCTTCTACTTTAAGACTTTATAGACTAAAGGCAATTATGAAAACCAAATTTCTGTTCATCAACTTGAAACATAGGTCCCCAACATTTAACACATTGTGACTGTCACTCCTTAGATATACCTCCAAATTGTCACATCATATGAATCAGCAATTTTGACTTACAATTTCAGAATACTCTCATGAAAAAAAAAAAATACCCCAAATGTATGTTGAAAAGTCACTTCTAAGAATCATGACTTCACTTTAAACTCCCCCACCCCTGTTAATGTCTAGTCTTTAGTAAGTGTATACATTTAGTATACATAGTATCCTCCTCTGTATAAACACAGGGAAACAAATGCAGCATGAGGATGTTAATTAAAATACATTATCTTTACCCAGTTTAAGTTACACAGATTTTGAAACAAAATATTGAAAAACTACTGTCAGCTTCTAGTACAAAGAAATATTTATTTATTTATTTATTTATTTATTTATTTGGAGACAGAGCCTTGCTTTGTCACCCAGGCTGCAGTGCAGTGGCGCAATCTTGGCTCACTGCAACCTCTGCCTCCCGGGTTCAAGTGATTCTCCTGCCTCAGCCTCCCCAGTAGCTGGGATTACAGGTGCCCGCCACCACACCTGGCTAATTTTTGTATTTTTGGTAAGAGGAGGTTTCACCATGTTGGCCAGGCTGGTCTCCAACTCCTAACTTCAGGTGATTTGCCCGCCTCAGCCTCCCGAAGTGCTGGGATTCCAGTTGTGAGCTGCCGTGCCCGGTGGGGACCTTATGTTTAAATAACCACACTTGCTAGTTCAGGATCAAGTCAACCAAGATAATTCTGACATCCTCATGGCATTCGTGCCATGTGGGCACATCCCCATCCCATTATTCCATTCCCCTGCCATGAATTCACACACTGATGTGTCCTCTGTCCGGTTAGCCAGGATACATCCCAAGAGGGCAGTGGGGGATAAACCTGGTTAGGGCAAGAGGAGGAACGTGGGACCAAAAGGTCAAAGCAGGGCAGGGAGCTCAGAGCAGAGAGGCCCTCAGTAAAATACGATAGTGCCTGACGTTACCAGAAGCAATCATAGTGCCTAAGCTGGAGTAAACTGTTCACAGTAGAAGCTAGTCCACCCACCCCAAAGGAATTCCACCTCTGCTCTTTGATCTGTTTTCTCTTGCTCCATTGAATAAAGGCTGGACCACCCAGATGGAAAGCAATCAGAGAGACTCTGTTCATTGGGTAGATGACCACTCTGTCAAAAGCAGAATTTTTTGCAGAGGGGTTGGTCTTGTCTCCATCATGTCTCCCTCTTCAAAGAAATGATGAGGAAAGATCATGAAGTAGGATCCTACAAATTTTCTATTAAGGACTCTTTTGAAAATCTGAACATAGTCCCACGTCAACACCAGAGAGAAACATGGGATGGCTTGTTGTGGATATCCTAGATCTCCATGACAATTACATACAGTTTCACGGCTGTGCATGTTTTTACAGCTGGAGGCCATTGTTTCCTGACTGTGAAATAGAGAACACCTGCCTTCTCTGTTGGGTTCTCTCCTTTGTCTCAATTTTTGCTCTGTGGTTTTTTAACTTGAGCTCATTTTCTTCCCCAACAGCGGTGCAGTGGTGAAGGCACGGGATAAGTACCGGCACCCTGAGTGCTTCGTGTGTGCTGACTGCAACCTCAACCTCAAGCAAAAGGGCTACTTCTTCATCGAAGGGGAGCTGTACTGCGAAACCCATGCAAGAGCCCGTACGAAGCCCCCAGAGGGCTACGACACGGTCACTCTGTATCCCAAAGCTTAAGTCTCTGCAGGCGGGGCACGCACGCACACACCCACGCACACTTACACAGGAAGACGCCCATGGCTTTGGGCAGAAGGATTGTGCAGATTGTCAGCTCCAAATCTGAAGTCAAGGCTTTAGACCTTTATCCTATTGCTTATTGAGGAAAAGGAATGGGAGGCAAACGCCTGCTATGTGACAAAAACATACACTTCGCTATGTTTTGCAACCCTTTTTGTCTGGGGCTAGCAATAATGATATTTAAAGCAATAATTTTTTGTATGTCATACTCCACAATTTACATGTATATTACAGCCATCAAACATGTAAACATCAAGATATTTGAAGAAGTCTAATTCTCTTTCCTTGACAAGTTGATTTTGCAATTGTGGTAAATACCAAATAACAATCTTGTATTCTAACATAATCTGCAGTTGTCTGTTTCTGTTTTAACGATTACAGTGCATGTTAGGGAGAAAGTCCCTGAATTTCTTTAGTTTTATATTCAAACAATTATGCCACTGGATGCAACAAACATAATAAATACATAAAAGATTTTAAAAATACCTAATGAAGTGGCATTCATTGAATTCAAATAAAATCAACATTTCAATGAGAGAACCCAATCATATTTTAACATGTACACTAATAAATATTTTAAGATAAATGTGGTTTCTTCTCATTACTCTTATGAGCACAAAATTTCTGATGATAGGCGAAGCACTGAAATTTGCTAAAGGTAATTCAGTCTCTTTCAAATTAAAAGTTTCACTTGCTTCAACGGAGTCTCTTTCAATTTAAATATCTCTTTCAGATCAATAGTCAGATTGAAGGTTCAAAGTCCATCACGGCTGTTTCTCAGGCTCAATGGTTCACCACCTCCTCTTCCCAAGATGGCATCTCCAGGAGGAAACAGTTTAGAGGACTTCCTAAGGAGGGCAGGGGGTGCTGGTCTCCTGGGGTCCTGCTTGTATCCACTGTTGAAATCCTTGGTTTCACTTGTGATCTGTGGTCTGTTTTCTTGACATAGTTGGGGCCAGGCAATAATCCCACCTCCACTGCCACCTCCAAAACTCTCAGCTCAGCTTTCCTGGAGTCACGGATCATCTGTCTGAGACATGCACTCCGCCTGGCCCTGGAGCAGGCAGCCTACCTTGCAGGCTCTGCACCGTGTTACCTTGCCTCTCACCCAGGGTGGCCACAGGGGAATGCCCCTGACTTGCATCTCTCACCTGCTTTCCATGTTCCCCATTGGGGACATACAGGAACTTCTGAAACTGTTCCCTCAGGTTCAAACCATGGGGAACCAGCAGGGTGAAGACCCTCAGACCCTCTGTCTCACTACCTTGTGTCACATGGTCATCTCTACCCCACCGCAGCTGCTGTCTGGCCTGGAACAAGTGTTCTCCTCCCATAAGGTCCCAAACGGGACACAAGTTTTATTGCTCTGGGATTCTCCCAAACTTAACTGACTCTTTCTGACCCTGACCTGTTCAGGATTTTGACCACGTGAGAGGAGCCAAAACACGTGCCTGGCGCCTGTAGGCATTTGACATTGCAACTCCTGTGCCAACAAATGCATTCACTAACAGCTATTAAAAAAATAAAACAGACTTTTGAGATCAAAGAAATGAATGTATCCAAAATACATGTTTGTTCAACAGTCATTTTCAAACATTTTGTTCTGGGAAGGAGATAAACTGAAAAGTTTAGAAAGCAAATGAATGGTAACTGACTTCAAAAACCTGAGAAACTTAAAACTCAAAGTAGCAATGGAGAAAACCATAAACCAACCCAATTTACTCTTTAGAATCTTAAAAGGCATGGCAATGGGCAGCACCTGGCATTTCTGGACCCGAGGATAAAGGTGCGACTACCATAAGGAGAGCTGAGTAGAAGCTGTTTCAGAAACACTTATTCCCTTGAGCAGGGGTCCCCAAACCCCTGTGTGGCCTCAGACGGTCTGTGGCCTTTTAGCAACCAGGGGGCACAGCAGGAGGTGAGCAGCGGGCTAGCGAGCAAAGCTTCATCTGTATTTACAGCCGCTCCCATTGCTCACATTGCCACCTGAGCTCCACCTCCTGTCGGATCAGAGGCAGCACTAGATTCTCAGAGGAGCACGAACCCTGTCGTGAGCTGCGCATGCGAGGGATCTAAACTGTGCGCTCCTTATGAGACTCTAATGCCTGATGATCTGTTCCTGTCTCCATCACCCCTAGATGGGACCATCTAGTTGCAGGAAAACAAGCATAGGCTCCCACTCATTCTATATGATGGTGAGTTGTATAATTATTTCATTATATATTACAATGTAATCATAATAGAAATAAAATGCACAATAAACATAATGCACTTGAATCATCCCCAAACCATCCCCTACTGCCCCCATCTGTGGAAAATTCTCTTCCACGAAACTGGTCCCTGGTACCAAAAAGGTTGGGGACCTCTGCCCAACAGGCTCCCCCTGCTAGGTACTATCTGGAAAAGGTAAAACAGAGCATCTCCCAATTGGAAGATGGAAGCACAGTTGATGGTATGTGTACCATCCTGCAAAGAGGGTAGATTAACAATGAAAGATTCGGCCGGGCACAGTGACTCATGCCTGTAATCCCAGCACTTTGGGAGGCCGAGGTGGGTGGATCACGAGGTCAGGAGTTCAAGACCAGCCTGGTGAAGATGGTGAAACCCCGTCTCTACTAAAAATACAAAAAAATTAGCCAGGCCTGGTGGCAGGCGCCTGTAAGACCAGCTACTCGGGAGGCTGAGGCAGAGAATTGCTTGAAACCGGGAGGTGGAGGTTGCAGTGAGCCAAAAGCATGTCACTGCTCTCCAGCCTGGGTGACAGAAGGAGACTCCGTCTCAAAAAAAAAAAAAAAAAAGAAAGATCCATGAGAAAAGTGTACATTAGACATTATATTGTACATGCATCTACATTGTTAGATATTAGCATTTTCCTTAAATTTATATTTTATGTCATAGAGTGTATAATAAACTGCCTAAGTTCAAATGTTTAATAAGAAGCTTTTTATAGTAACAAAATGTAGTATGTTCTAATCTGAAATTTGAGAGAGATATGGCTTAAATTTGATAATTTAGACTGTGTAACTAAGGCAGGTCCTAAAATTGCATGCTCATTACTTTGAAGAAAAGTCATTCTTTTGACAATTAAATCTCGAAATGTAAACATGTAGAGGAATTACATACAGAATTAAAACAGAAATGAATACTAAGTGAACATTATTTTTAATATATAAAGTACAGAATGAAAACAGGCATGTTGAAAAAAATTAAAACTCTAAAAATGCAAACAAATGCAAAAGCAATATTTCCCCCATGCTAGCATTTTGTTTTTCAATAATGAATTCACCAGGAATCCTATATAGAAATTCATGCCATGAAAAATAATGCCAACCAGTTTTGATTTAGCTCACAGAAAATCATTTTCTTACAAAACAGACTAGCCACTGTGTTTAGATTTATAAGCTTATGAAAGCTAAGAATGATCAATGAAATGATCTATGATTAAGAATTGGGTGCCTATGAACTTTGGATGCATTATTAATTAAATTGCTATATTTTTCAGAGGAAACATAATATAGAGCTACTCCACTGTCTGCCAATAGGGAGACTGATTGAATGAAAACAATTCTAGTTGTCGCATATTTTTGCACCCGTGTAAGCAGCATAAAGTAAAGCTTAATGGTTAATGTGAGCCACAAACAGTTTACCCAACTCTACAGGTGATAAAGCTCACCAACTGCCCAGCACAGGAACACTCCAAGCTAAGTAGAATGGAGCTTTACGGTTTCTTCTATCAACAACTTTAGTTGCAAAAGTTTGCCAAGTTGTCCTTTGAGCAGATCTAATTTCAGTCCTAAGAAAAACTGCTACTTGTAACAATTACTCTCTATTGTCATGTCATGGTGACCTAATGTTCTTTTTAAAATTTATGCTCTTCCAATTGTATCTAAAGCATAAAAAAAGAAGACTGAAGAAAGAATGAAGGCATTCCGATAATTCAAGTAAATAAACCATTTGCCTGATCTATATGGTTATTTCAAGATAATCTCTCAGGTGTCTATTCATTTTGGAGAGCACTCAATAAATATTTATTGAGCACCTATGAAGTAAAAGATGTTGAAAGCTACACATAACAAAACAGATTTTTAAATATTTCATCTATATTCACAAGTTGACTTTTTTCTTTATTTATTTTATTTTTTTTTTTGAGAGTTTCACTCTTGTCACCCTGGCTGGAGTGCAATGGCATGATCTCACCTCACTGCAACCTCAGCCTCCTGGGCTCAAGCCATTCTCCTGCCTCAGCCTCCTGAGTAGCTGGGATTATAGGCGTGCGCCACCACTCCTGGTTAATTTTTGTATTTTTAGTAGAGACACGGTTTCACCATGTTGGCCAGCCTGGTTTTGAACTCCTGACCTGTGGTGATCCTCCTGCCTCGGCTTCCCAAAGTGCTGGGATTACAGGCATGAACCACCACACCCGGCCCCTTTTTGTTTTTTTGTTTGTTTGAGACAGAGTCTCACTCTGTCACCCAGGCTGGAGTGCAGTGGTATGATCTCATCTCACTGCAACCTCTGCCTCTTGGTGAGATCTCAGCTCCCTGCAACCTCTGCCTATTGGGCTCTAGCAATTCTCCCGTCTCAGCCTCCCGAGCAGCTGGGACTACAGGCGTGTGCCACCACACCCGGCTAATTTTTGTGTTTTTAGCAGAGATGGTTGTTTCACCACGTTGACCAGGCTGGTCTCAAACCCCTGACCTCAGGTAATCCGCCCTCCTCAGCCTTACAAAGTGCTGGGATTACAGGCGTGAGCCACCGAGCCCAGTCTACAAATTGATGTTTTAAAGCTAATTAGAATGTTATGTGTGGTTGATTTGGAAACAAAGTACCTATAAGAAGTGGTTATCTTGTTGAAATTACTTTCAGATTCCTTAGTAATATTATCCATCATTCATAAAAAAAAAAAAAAAAGAAAAAAAAAGAAAATTAGGCCTGGCGAGGTGGCTCACGCCTGTAATCCCAGCACTTTGGGAGGCTGAGGCAGGCGGATCACAAGGTCAGGAGATCGAGACCATCCTGACTAACACAGTGAAACCCCGTCTCTACTAAAAATACAAAAATTAGCCAGGCGTGGTGGCGGCGCCTGAAGTCCCAGCTACTCGGGTGGCTGAGACAGGAGAATGGCGGGAACCCGGGAGGCGGAGCTTGCAGTGAGCGGAGATCAGGCCACTGCACTCCAGCCTGGGCCACAGAGCAAGACTCTGTCTCATTTAAAAAAAAAAAAAAACACATAAAATTAGATATTAACATTAGCTTTTTAAATCCCTGAAAACTTTGTCTCAGTGTGCAGAGAATGTCCAAGAAATGTCAGCATGTCATAATTCATGAAAACCCAAAGCACAATTCCATTCTCCAAATTATTCAAAAAATAATACAAGATCGAAAACCTAGTTGCTACTGCATCGGTAAGTATGGCAAATGCATAAATAGATTTTAAATAAAGATTATATTAAATACCAAATGTTTACTTTAGGATGAAAATTACTCCATTCATTTATTTGATTATTAATCTTGTGAAGAAGGATACACAGTTTATCCATTTCTGTACCAAGAGCAAAATTATGTTGTGAGTTCGAGAACTACCTCTCAGGAGACCAAATTCCTATTCCACCTCATCTTCTGAGGTGTCTGAGCTGAAAAGCACAAGTGTGTGTGTGACCAATGGGTACAGGCACCGAGGTGAGCACATATCTGTGGTCCATTCAGGCCCAGAGGATATGTAATAGTGTCACGTGCTGGAGCCTGCACTGTGCGCAATTATGCCCCAGACACCACTTCCTTCCGTGTTGCTCAGCCTACCTCTTCTTACATCTAGGGCCCCCGTGACCACTCTCTGAGTTCCCAAAGCTCCCAGCCATCACCCTTCTAGAGCACTGCTTCATCCTGCAGACCTTTTATTCCACCTCATGAATATACTTGATCCTGATAGCAATTCCTCCGATTAATGCTTGCTCTGTCAGCTATGCTGATAGACTAAAGCATGCTAATGAGTACTACTAATTTTCTTTTTTTTTTTTTCTTTTGAGATGGAATCTCACTCTGTCACCCAGGCTGGAGTGCAGTGGCGCAATCTCTGCTCACCGCAACTTCTGCCTCCCTAGTTCAAGTGATTCTCCTGCCTCAGCTTCCTAAGTAGCTGAGATTACAGGGGAGCACCACCACACCCGGCTAATTTTTGTATTTTTAGTAGAGACGAGGTTTCACCTTGTTGGTCACACTGGTCTTGAACTCCTGACGTCAGCTGATCCACCTGCCTCACCCTCCCAAAGTGCTGTGATTACAGGCGTGAACCACCGCACCCGGCCTAATAATTTTCTATTGCTCTCATTTATGTCAGATATTTGCATTTTGTTCCAGAGACAGTCCTTTCGTGGACAAGAATGTCTTCAATGGTAGGAATTCTAGACAATTAGTTGGCTGGTGGCAGGCCATTAGGTGGCTCTCAAATGACCTCATTATTATGAACAGGAACAAAATTAATCACAGGTTCAATACGCAATTCAGCTATTTGACTTTACTCTATTTAACCTTCCAGATGACACCAGAAATTGATATCCTTTTCTGAATAATGCAAGTTATTTCAACACACGGAAGATCAGAAAGCATGTGGTAATAGATGTGTATACATGTGTCATCCCAGGTAGAAACACGCCAAGTGTACGTCCTCATGATGGCTTGGGAACAATAGCATGTTCTAATATGTGCTCTCCAGTGTACACTCATGGTGTTCACAGCTATCAAGAAGTGCAGCTTTGGAGCAGCTGGCACCTCACTCCGCTTAACAATAGTCAATTGCGATGGATCACACCTGAAGATTCAGCTGGCTCATCCATCGTAATGTAGTTAGGACAGGTTTTGAGAGTTATTTGATCAAATAACAATTCAATTCCATTTTTTAAAACTTTTTATTAAAACATGACACACATGCAGAAAAGCGCACACACACTGAGTGTGCTTGCAGCACAGTGAATTTACTCACGAAGTGAATAAACCCCTGTAACTGCCAAGTGATGAGGAAAGAGAAGACAGCTAGCTCTCGAACCCCCTTCCTCCCTCTCCCTTTTATTAACATCCCATCATCTCCAAAGTTTTCCACTATGCTAACTTCTAACACCATAAACCAGTATTGCCTGGTTTTGAACTTCATGTTTTTAATAAATATTTATATTTTTATAAATATGTTTTATATTTTTTATATTTAAATGTTTATATTTATATTTCTTCTGTGACAGTTCCTTACACACACACTTATGCTTTCCATTGCTCTTCATTCCTTTCTGCATGTCTACATTTCCATCTTCCTTTAAAACTCCCTTTAGTTGTTCTTTTTTTTTTTTTTTGAGATGGACCCCCAGGCTGGAGTGCAGTGGTGCGATCTTGGCTGTCTGCAAGCTCTGCCTCCCGGGTTTATACCATTCTCCCGCCTCAGCCTCCCAAGTAGCTGGGACTACAGACACCTGCCACCATGCCTGGCTAATTTTTTGTATTTTCAGTAGAAACGCGGTGTCACCGTGTTAGCCAGGATGGTCTTGATCTCCTGACCTTGGGATAGGCCCACCTTGGCCTCCCAAAGTGCTGGGATTACAGGTGTGAGCCACCGCACCCGGCGACTTTAATTGTTCTTTAGTGCAGACCTGCAGGTCACAGATTTTCTCTATTCTAGTACTGAAAAACGTTCATTTCAGTTTCATTTGTGAAGAATATTTAAATCAGTAAAGCATACTAGGTTTATAATTTATTTTTCTTTGTGTTCTCTTATTGTGCTAAAATATACATAACATGAAATTTACCATTTTTAAGTATATGATTCAATGGTATTAATGACTTTCATGATGTTGTGCAACCATCATCAATATCCATTTCTAGAACTTTTTCATCATCCCCAAACAGAAACTCTGTGCCCATTAAACAATAATTCCCCAGTCCCCTTACTTTCAGTCCCTGGTAACCTCTATTATACGCTATGACTATGGCTATGCCTACCTGAGGTACCTCATATCAGTGGAACCGAACAGTATTTGTCCTTTTGTGTCTGCTTTCTTTCACTTTGGCAGAGTGTTTTCAAGTTTTATCTATGCAGCATGTGTCAGAATTTCACTCCTTTTTAAGGTTGAATAGTATTTCATTTTATTGCATATATATGT
The DNA here is from genome assembly GCF_037993035.2 of Macaca fascicularis. Taxonomy (NCBI): domain Eukaryota; kingdom Metazoa; phylum Chordata; class Mammalia; order Primates; family Cercopithecidae; genus Macaca; species Macaca fascicularis. The sequence continues at coordinate 190,260,180 of NC_088379.1, read as the reverse complement.
ATATGTACCATTCATTTATTGATGGAATTTTAGTTTTTTTCCACATTCTAACCATTTTGACTAATGCTGCTATGAACACTGGTGTGCACACTAGTTATTTTAACATCTTCACCTTCAAAGATTATAATACTGATGATGACTAAATTATCACCCAAGACTACAAAAAAAATATATATATATATAATGATCCTTTGCATTTTGCACACACGTCACAATTTTGACTTCGCAGTCTATGAATGGAGCCGCTGTCTGGGGAATACAAAGACAAAAAAATTCTACCAACTGAACTTAGTTTTAAAGAAACCTGTTGTTGGGAGAGGAGTTCTACAGCCAAAGATTTGCCTATGAACCACCACGTATGGAAAATTACTTTTCCAAAGAAGAACCAGACAAGTAGATGATCTTTTGATGTCACGTTTCCCCTAACTCCTAAGTTTTCTGTAAGGGAGAGAACGTGTTCATGCCGCCAATGCGTCAAGATCAGTGAGAGGTGCTCGGTGAGGAAAGAGCACTTGGTGGAATGTGGGCTGCCAATTACAAATCTTCGGATAAAATAGAGAGAAAATGCGACTATGTCTCCACTGGAGATCCCTAGTTAGCCAACAGATCAGGCGCAGGGTAAAAAGACAAGTGTAATTATTTCAGTCTACTAGAAGAGCAAGAAAAAACACCTTGCAGTCTACATTTACGCTTATTAACTACTAAAACTAAAATGAATTAGTGTTTGTCAGGCAAAGAAAACTGAAAAATCAGGAATTGCACTCCGTAACTGCCACAGTGGGTTTCTTCTTCGTTTTTTATCAACATAATGTAAGTGAAATAATTGGAGAAATAAAAAGAAATGAATTTATCATAAAAAATGTACATTTTAATATTTAGGTATGTGGGCATAGCTATAACAGAAGATAATAGGAATTAATCAGCATGAATGCAGTAGCTACGAATGCAGACTAATATTTATGTATGTGGGCATAGCTATAACAGAAGACAATAGGAATTCATCAGTATGAATGCAGACTAATGTGAGTGCATTATATTGGCCCGTCAGACACCTAAGAAGTGTTGCTTTTGGTGACTTGATTAAGTTGTGAACAAAGTTTTTTCAAACAATCTATTAATTTACATGGCAGTTGCAGTCATAACACCTTCTATTTATATTAAACATTACAAAATCATTTTGCATTTTACAAGGAAAATAGATTCGTTTTTATAATCATGTAATTATAAGCAGGTTTTTCACCTACATGAATATCTGGCAAGACCATTAAATGTGCAAGCAATGCAGAAGAATTTTTCTTTTTTTTTTTTTTTTTTTCTGAGACAGGGTCTCACTCTGTCACCCAGGCCGGAGTGCAGGGGCACAATCACAGCTCACTGTGCAGCCTCAACCTTGTAGGCTCAACTGATCCTCTCACTTCAGCCTCCTGTGTAGCTGGGACTACAGGCACGTGCCACCGTGCCTGGTTAATGTTTATATTTTTTTGTAGAGACGAAGCCTTGCTATATTGCCACAGTTTGCTCAAGCAATCCTCCCACTTCAGCCTTCCAAAGTGCTGGGATTACAGTCATGAGCCACCGCATCCGGTCAATACAGGAGAATTCCTCAATATGTAGAACTGTTTGGCACATTACAGATAGTTTCATACCCCCGGTCCAATTGCACTAAATCCCAATAGACCTCCCATCCCTGTGACAGCCATAACACAGAGGCAAATAATCCTCTGAAGTGTATCGCCATCATTGAGAACTTCTTGTCCTTGAAGGTGATTAGACGGAATTGTTCTAGATAAGGAAATGACCTGACGATGGCTCCTCAGGGCAATAGTAAGGGGTTAAGGGAAGAAGACAGGGCACACATGTATAAAATGTAATTTGTACGCTTCCACAAGTGCTAGGGACCTAGGCCTACCGTACACCTGAAACCCAAAGACGGTGAGACCCTGAATAAGGATGTCTTTGCAGTTATTTAAGAATTTCCAGGTTTGCCACAGAGTGAGTGAGCCAGATGTGGAAATGGAATTCCTGCAAATAACTAAAAATATTAATTGTGGAGCCAATTGACTTTAAATTGTCCTTGATCATGGGCGAGAAACAACGAAAGCATCAGACACAATGCCTGAAGATCAGCGCAGGGCCCTTTACCCAGTCACCTGGATTGTGTAAGCCTGGGTTTTGTTTGGACAAGAACCTAAAAGTTTCCCCTTACTTGTTATTTTGTACCTAGATCAGAAACTGAGTATGGATCTCTTGTTAAGCTAAGAAAAATGAAGAAAAGTTACAACCTGAAAACTACCGCACGTCACTGTGTTTGATAAAGCATGGTGGTCTGTCTCAAAAATGTTATTTTGAGAATTCCTAGTCTTGTGTTCCTTTACAAGGAACAGAAAACAGGCAGGCTGGAAAGCTGGACAACAGATTTAGCAGAACTTCTAATCATTTTAGGTGGAAAAAGCATTTGTGGATGGGTGAATTATTTGGGTCCAGAAGTTAACATTATTAGGTGACATCAACATAAATGGCAGAGTAAGGACCTCTGAAAATTCTCTTCTCCATAAAAATGACTAGAACAACAGCACAATTGTCAGAATCAACTTTTTCACACATGTGGAAATTAACCCACATCTTGCAATAATCCAGGGAGCATTCATTTAATAAAAACAGCAGAATCTTGGTAAGAGCAGTGAGCTCTGGGTGTTTTGTTAGGTTGGTGCAAACGTAATTGCAGTTTTCTCATTGTTGGAATTTGCCATTTGATGTTGGAATACATTCTCAAATAAATGTGGTTATGTTATACATCATTTTAATGGGCATTTCTCACTATGCTTTTTTGTTAATGACTTATTACTTGCTATTTATTTTAGACTATGGAAATGATGTTAGACAAAAAGCAAATTCAAGCAAGGTTTTTATTCAAGTTCCAAATGGGTCATAAAGGAGCAGAGACAACTCACAACATCAACAATGCATTTGGCCCAGGAACAGTACAGTGGTGGTTCAAGAAGTTTTGTAAAGGAGACGAGAGTCTCGAAGATGAGCAGCATAGTGGCAGGCTATCAGAAGCTGACAACAACCAGTTGAGAGCAATCATTGAAGCTGATCCTCTTACCTACACAAGAAGTCACCAAATAACTCAACAGTGACCATTCTACGGTCTTTCAGCATTTGAAGCAAATTAGAAGGTGAAAAAGCTACATAAGTGGGTGCCTCATGAACTGAGTGAAATTTTTTTTTTAAATCGTCATTTTGAAGTGTCATCTTCTCTTATTCTACACAATAACGAGCTGTTTCAGACTGTGATGTGTAACAAAAAGTACACTTTATACGACAACCAGCCCAGTGGGTGGGCCAAGAAGAAGCTCCAAAGCACTTCCCAAAGCCAAACTTGTACCAAAAAAAGATCATGGTCACTGGCTGGTGGTGTGCTGCTGGTGTGATCCACTACAGCTTTCTGAATCCTGACAAAACCATTACATCTGAGAAGTATGCTTAGCAAATCAGTGAGATGCATGGAGAACTATAATTCCTGCAGCCAGCATTGGTCAACAGAAAGGGCCCAATTCTTCTCCACAATAACGCCCAACCACACATCGCACAACCAACACTTCAAAAGTTGAACAAATTGGGCTGAAAAGTTTTGCCTCATCCACCATATTCACCTGACCTCTCACCAACCGACCACCACTTCAAGTATCTCGACAACTTTTTGCAGGGAAAATGCTTCCACAACCAGCAGGATGCAGAAAATGCTTTCCAAGAGTTCATCAAATCCCAAAACATGGATATTTAACTACAGGAATAAAAACTTATTTCTCATAGGCAAAAATGTGTTGATTGTAATGGTCCCTGTTTTGATTAATAAAGATGTTTTTAACCTAGTTATAATGACTTAAAATTCACAGTCCAAAACCGTGGTTACTTTTGCCCCAACCTAATAGCTTCCCCAGTCCTATTTCCTGAGCTCCAACTCCATGACAGCTTTGAAAACCAAAAGCCCTCATTCATTATTAAAACCAGCAGCCTACTGTGACAAACTCCAAATGGGATAAACCCAAAGAGATCCACACTTAGACACATCATAATCAAACTGTTTAAAGCCAAAGACAAAAGAGAGAATCTTGAAAGATCAAGAGAGAAGCAACACATAATGTACAAAGGATCCTCAATGAGAGTACGAGCTGATTTCCCATCAAAAACCATGGAGGCAGAGGCAGTGGGATGATGTATTCAAAACGCTGAAAGAAAAGGATTGCCAACTCAGGAGTCTATAACCAACAAAGCTATCCCTTAGAAAGGAAAGTGAAATTAAAACATTCCCAGATAAACAAAAATTAAAATATTCCCAGATAAACAAAAACCAACAGAATTTGTTGCTAATAGATCTGTCTTCCAAGAAATACTAAAGAGTGTATATGCAGTTGAAATAAAAAGACACTGGACAGTGACTCAAATCCATATTATTAAATAAAACAGCACTGGTAAAAGTACACATAAGTAAATATAAAAGAGTGTAAATATACATCTACACACACACACACACATATATAGAGTAACCCCTTTCTTCTCCTCTGAGACTTAAAAGACAACCACATAAATAGATAATTATAGACTGGGCATGGTGGCTCAAGCTTGTAGTCCCAGCATTTTGGGAGGCTGAGGTGGGAGGATCACTTGATGCCAGGAGTTTGTAACCAGACTTGATGACATAGTGAGACCCCTGTCCACAAAAAAAAAAAAAAAAAATTAATTATTCAGGCATGATGGCATCTTCCTGTAGTCCTGTAGTCCTAGCTACTTGGAAGGCTGAGGTGGGAGTATTGCTTGAACCCAGGAGTTCAAGGTTGCAATGAGCTATGATTGTACCACTGCACTCCAGCCTGGGCAACAGAACAAGGCCTTGTCCTCTTAACTTGTCCTCTTAAATAAAGAAATACATATATATATAATATAAATAAAATAAATCTACATTTATGTGTGTATATATACACACATACATAAATATACATACACACACATATAAATGTAGATTTATTATATGTCTATGCACACACATATATATAAATGTAGATTTATATTATATATATTTAAGGCCAGGTGTGGTGGCTCACACCTGTAACTCTAGCACTTTGGGAGGCCAAAGTGGGCAAATAAGCTGAGCTCAGGAGTTCGAGACCAGCCTAGGTAAAATGGTGAAACTCTGTCTCTACTAAAAATACAAAAATTTATCTGGGTGCAGTGGTGAATGCCTGTAATCCCAGCTACTCAAAAGGCTGAGGCACAAGAATCACTTGAGCCCAGGAGGCAAAGGCTGTAGTGAGCCGAGATTGTGCCACTGCACTCCAGCCTGGGTGATAGAGTAAGACTCTGTCTCAGAAAAAAATAATAATAATTAATTAAATTTAAATTTAAAAATAAAATATATATTTTATATATATAAAATAATCTACATTGTAGATAAAATAAATAAATAAATCTGCTATATATAAAATAAATCTACATTGATGGTCACACAGACGTAGATGTAATTACATAGAAGCAATTTATACAACAGTAACAAATATATGTAACTTGTATAACAATAATAGCATAAAGGAGGTTAAAGAGAACAAAACTATATTGAAGCAAAATTTTGTAGATAATTGAAATTAACTTGTTATTAATATAAACTACATTATTATAAATTAAGATGTTAATTATAATCCTCAGGGCAACTACTAAGGGAAAAGATAGATAGTAGATAGATAGATAGATAGATAGATAGATAGATAGATACATACATACATACATACATACATACATACATACATGACTTCCCCAAATTTCCCAAATGTATCTCTTAAGGGAATTAAGATGGTATACCAGAACATATGTATAAACAACACTATTTAACACAAAATAAGGCAGTAATGAAGGGAATTGAAAATTAAGGCATAAGATATAGAAAAACAGCAAATAGCAGAACTAAATCCTACTTTATCAGTAGTTATATTAAATGTAAATGGGTTAAACACTTCAATTAAAAGGCAGAGATTGGCACAATGGGTTTACATAACATGATTCAGCTATTTGCTGCCTGTAGGAGACACATTTTAGATTTAAAGACACAAATACATTGAAAAAAAAGATATAGCATGCAATGGTAACCAAAAGAGAGCTGGAGGGTTATAATAATACCAGATAAAACAAGTGTTTAGAAAAAAAATTGTTACTAAAGACAAAAAAAAAAGACATTTTAATGATAAAAGAGTAAGTACATCAAAAAGATATAACAATTATAAACATATTGCACCAAACAACAGAGCCCTGAAATAAGTGAAGCAAAAACTGACAGACTTGAAGGAAGACAATTCAACAATTACACTTTAAGACTTCAGTACTCCACTTTCAATAATGCAGTGAACAACTAAAGAGATCAACGTGGAAATACAGAACGTTAACAACTCTACATGTCAGCTAGACCCAAAAGACAACTATAGAAAATACCACCCAACAGACTGGGCATGGTGGCTCGTGCCTGTAATCCCAGCACTTTAGGAGGCCAAGGCAGGCAGATCACAAGGTCAAGAGATTGAGACCATCCTGGCCAACATGGTGAAACCCCATCTCTACTAAAAATACCAAAAAAATTAGCTAGGCGTGGTGGCATGCATGGTGTGAAACTCCATCTCAAAAAAAAAAAAAAAAAAAGAAAAAAGAAAAAAAAACACACACACACACAACTTATTAGAGCTAATAAATGAATTCAACAAGGCTGCAGAATACACTATAGACATACAAAAAGTCAATACTTCATAATGAATAATCTGATATTGAAATTAAGAAATTGGCTTTATTTACAAAGTAACAAGAATAAAATACCTAGGACTAAATTTTAAAAAGAAACGCAATACTTGTACACTAAAACTACAAATCATCATTGAAAGAAATTAATGAAGACTTAAATGAAAAGACACTGTATGCATGTATTACAAGACTTACTATTGTTAGGGTTGCCATACTCCTAATTTGAGGCACAGATTCAATGTAGTCTCTCTCAAAATTCCAGCTTCCATTTTTGCAGAAATGGACAAGATGACCCTAAAATTCATATGGAAATGCAAGGGATCTAGTAGGAGCCACAACAATCTGGAAAGAGAAGAACAAATTTGGAGATTCATACTTCTAGATTTTAAAACTTACTATGGTAATCAAGACACCTAGAATTGGCATAAGGATAAACATATAAATCAATGGAATAGAATACACTCAGAATAAACCCATACCATTACTGGTACAAATGTAAAATGGCATACCTGCTTTGGAAAATATTTTGGCAGTTCCTCAAAATGTTAAACATTGAGTCACCTATGTGATCCAATTTTTTGATGTCTAGTATACAATAAAGAAAAATGAAAACATATGTCCATACAGAACTTGTACACAAATGTTCGCAACAGCACGAGTCATAACATCCAAACAGTGGAAATAACCTCCAGGTCCACTAACTGATGAACAGATAAACAAAATGTGGCCAATCTATACAGTGGAATATGATTCAGCCATAAAAAGGAATGAAGTACTGATAGATGCTACCACATGGATGAACCTTGAAAATAATATGTTAAAGAATCCAGACACAAAGGCCATATGTTGCATAGCTTTGTTCATAGGAAACGTCTAGAATAGGCAAATCCATAGACACTGAAACTAGGTTAGTGATTGCCCAGGGTTCGGGGTAAAGGTAGAGTAGGGAGTGGTTGCTAAAGGGTACAAGTTTTGGGGGGTAGTGATGAAAATGTTCTGGAATTAGATAGTTGTGATGCTCGTACAACTTTATGAATATACTAAAAACCACTACATGACATACCTTTAAAAGGTGAATTTTATGGCATGCCAATCATATCTCAATAAGATCAGCCAGTCCACATATTTTATGGTTCCATTAATATGAAATGTCCAGAATAGGCAAATCTGCAGAGACAGAAAATAAATTAATGATTGCCTAGAGCTGGGGGGTTGGGGTGAAATGGGGAGTGATAGGTAATGGGTACAGGGCTTTTTTGGGGGATGACGAAACATTATCAAGTTGTTTTGTTGTAAGATTGTTCCAGCATATGTGAATATACAATGAACCATTGAATCACACTTTAAATGGGCGAAGTATATCTCATTAAAGCTCTTATTTTTAAAAAGAACACTAATATAAATATGTATTTGTCACTAATTTGTTAAGTATATACATTCCTAAGAACGAAATGTTTAGGGTCAAAAGAAACTACATGGTTAGAAATATTCTTCCTTATTTAGATGTTTTATAAATCCCTTTTCTGGAAATGCGTGATCGTTGCTGATATAACAGCAATGGCAAACACACAGCTCTTACTATGTACCAAGCACTGTTCTAAATGCTTTACATGCATGAACTCGTTCACTCTTCACAGCAGCCCTGTGAGGTAGCTACTCTTTGTCTTCCTATTTTACAGATGAGGAAACTGAGACACAGAGGTTATTCAGTTTCTCCTGTAGTAAATGGAGCCAGAATTTGAATCCAGATAGTCTGGTTTTGGAATCCAGGCTCTTTGCTTTTCACTTAGGATAATCATAAGGTTTTCACGGAACCACAAAGTTCTCAGTAAGCTTTGTCAAAATTATCTCTTGGATTCCATTTCAATATAACTTACTTCAGATATTAGAGCCTAATGGTTACAAAAATGAGCTTTGAACTCAGGCAGAGATGACATGAATCCCAGCTCTCTACCTTTCAGCTGTAAGAAACAGGGAAATCATGAAATCTCTCCAGACCTCAGTTCCATCAACCCATAAGATTAGGATAATCCTACTTTACAGAGTTGTTGTAAGAATTAGGATAATTCATATAGAAATATCAAAGACATCACCTATTAAGTAAAGTGTAAGTAATCCTGTAAGAAACTATTATTATATATAATTTTCACTATTCAATTCCAGATCAAAAATGATGTTCCTCTTTCTTCCAATTATTCTTTGGTACCAAAATCAAGGGTCAATTAAATGAGTACAACTATATCAAGCTGCAACGTTCACAGAACTGGATTCCTATTCCTGCGAATCCCAAGACAGCTGATGTTTCACACTGAAACTGATCAGGTTCATGGAGCTCACTGGAGCTTTTCTTCATCTGAGGAGGGCAGTTTTAAAAGCCTGATCTCACATGAAACCCAACTCCACCAAAGACTCACTGACAATCCTCTATCTGTTATATCCAATGGTAATTTCAAGCAATTCTTAATTCTTGAAGGATTTAGAAGACTGACAATTAAAATCAATTCTGAGTAAGATCTCCAGCTACCAACACATTATTACTAATCCTTACAACAACTTTGCCAAACAAATATTTCACAGATGAGGGAAAGTTTCAGAGAGTTGGATTTTTGTACAGGGCCAAACAAGTAGAATGAAAAAAGCATGTAAACGCACTAATATTCACTAGTAATAAGTAATACGGTTTGGAAATCTTCAAACCTATAAAAATTTAAACATTATTAAAATTCCTCCTCTCTATTGTATGGTTTTATTTTTAGCACTGATAAGTTTTAGTCCATATTTGTTCTCTTTAGAATAAAAATCATTTCTTCCATGAGTTAGCAAAAGCAGTGTGGAATAATAAAAATATTAAGTAATACTGTCACTAAGAAGGTTGTCATGGAGACAGCTCTGGATAAGGACTTGGAATGCAGGCACAGCTTGGCCATCTGCAGAATGAGGAGAGGGGACAGGATGATCTCTGAGACCTCTAACATGCAAATGCTCAATGATCTGATATCGACATTGTCTTCACCCGTGTCAGCTAGGCTGGCCATTCCATTTAGTGAGGGCATGCTGTCAATGTGGCCAGATTCTTGGTGCAATTTAGAAGTTTCTTTCTGTTCCATGGTCATAAATGCCACCTCTGACTCATGCGTGGCTCACAACAGAAGTCAAGCAAGGAGCACGCATTTATCATTGCAAATTAATTAGCTCCATTGGAAGTACACATTAATCTTTATATAGCAAGGGAACATGCTATTATTATTAATGTAAAACAAAGTGGCCTGAGGCAGTGCAGCTCCTTAAGTGTCTAAAAACTAGAAAGCAGTTTGGCATCCAAAAGAAGGGGGCTCTCCTAACTTCTAAAATCAGATAAAAAAGGAAAAAGAAAAAAGGGGGCTCATGTACTACAAGTTGAATTAAAGACTCCTCAGTCTGGAAGAGGCTACAGAGACTACTGCCTTTGATGGACTCAAAGTGATAACACCTACTCACCCCTAGTAAACTTCACAGACAGCACTGTTCTGACCTAGTAAACTTCACAGACAGCACTGTTCTGACCTAAGGGCCTTGTTACAGAGAAAGTGTGTTCCCCGTTGCTTCTGTGTCTGTCATCTCTACAAAATGGCCAGACCTTCACACATTCAAAGAGACTGTTAGTCCTCTGTCCTCCTCTTGGTCCAAGTCATGTCTATTACTCAATTCCCATTCTATTACTCTGTTCTTCAAGTTCTCTTTCCAACTTATTTTTTTGCACCCAGTCTGTCTTTGCCACTGATTCTTATTCCCAGCCTACAAACATGCTCAAGTACTCCACCCCATCCTAAAAATATCCCTTTCCCTAACACCTGCTCCTTCACGAGCTACTTTGATATTTCTCTATGTCTATCCCTGTAGCACACCAAACTTGTTATAGTTAAACAAACTTCACTCTCTCAGTAACCCATCATAACAAAAAACCCTCTTAAAGCAGCAATTAACTTCCTAAGAGCCACAGCTGGAGTTTACCTTGTTGGCTTATGGAGTTCATTCTCATATAGATGAAATCAGGTTAAAACTAACACTAAAGGCAATTTAAAGAAGGCTTCGAGGAGAGGTGTTTGCATTTGGATAAAGCCTTTGAGTTGCGGAAGGAAGGCCACTACCCACCCAAGACATCCTAAGTCACCAGCACACGGGTCCTCTCTGTGATCAAAACACAACTGCCCAAAATTTCGTTTTCTTTTTTTTTTTTTTTTTTTTTTTTTGAGACGGAGTCTCGCTCTGTCTGTCGCCCAGGCTGGAGTGCAGTGGCGCCATCTCAGCTCACTGCAAGCTCCGCCTCCTGGGTTCACGCCATTCTCCTGCCTCAGCCTCCGGATAGCTGGGACTACAGACACCCGCCACCACGCCCGGCTAATTTTCTGTATTTTTAGTAGAGACAGGGTTTCACCGTGTTAGCCAGGATGGTCTCGATCTCCTGACCTCGTGATCTGCCCACCTTGGCCTCCCAAAGTGCTGGGATTACAGGCGTGAGCCACTGCGCCTGGCCCCAAATTTCTTACACCCTAAGGGCAATCTGGTCATTTTTTTCATGCTACTATAGATTTCATCTATGATTAATAATAGCCTTGTGATATCAGGTTTAAAAAAAGGTCTTATGAAACTGAAAAACCCAGAAGTATTTTAGTCTGGTAATAAGTTGCTAAGAATAGGTTCACTAGCTTGTTTTTGTGCAATGCTCTTGACTTTACTCTAGATTGTTAAATCTGCAGCTGTTAGTCAACAGGTGAAGAGGATTCCCTAGGAGGAGCTACTGTTTGAAGATCTTTGAAATATTGTGACTCACAGCTTTTGTTTAAATTGGTACTTCAGATTTTAATTCCATCCTTTAGCAAATGATCTTCACAATCAAAAAAACGTCAAAGATTTTTTTCAGGGCAGTTTTTTCTTTTTCTTTTTCTTTTTCTTTTTTTTTTTTTTTTTTTTTTTTTTTGAGACAGAGTGTCACTCTGTGGCCCAGGCCGGAGTGCAGTTGCACTATGTCGACTCACTGCAGCCTTTGCCTCCTGGGTTCAAGTGATTCTCCTGCCTCAGCCTCCCAGGTAGCTGGGATTATAGATGTACTCCACCATACCCGACTAATTTTTGTATTTTTAGTAGACACGAGATTTCACCATGTTGGCCAGGCTGGTCTCGGACTCCTGACCTCAGGTGATCCACCCACTTTGGCCTCCCAAAGTGCTGGGATTACAGGTGTGGGCCACAGCGCCGGACCTAGAGCCCATTTCTTTGTTTGTTAGTTTGGTTTGGTTTTTTTGTTTTTTTGAGACGGAGTCTGGCTCTGTCGCCCAGGCTGGAGCACAGTGGCGCGATCTCGGCTCACTGCAACCTCTGACTCCCGGGTTCAAGCGATTCTTCTGCCTCAGCGTCCTGAGTAGCTGGGATTACAGGCACGCACACTGGAACCCATTTCTATAGGAAACAAGAAATTAGAGGAAGTAAGCATTGAAACTATCATAAGCAGTTTCATTTCAATGAAAGCAAGCCATGTATTACTTATCATCTATTATATAGCAAATTATGATATCCTGGTGATTGTGATTTTGAATTTTAATTTTCTGTGTGTAATGGTTTACTACAAAATAAATAATATATAATCGTTTAAAACTTTAAAGAGCACCATTCTCTGATGGGCAGGAGGATTAGCTGAGGGCACACCCAGTCCTTGGTTAAAGGAGGTCGGGTTTCCCGTGAATGCAACATCAATCCTGCACGTGATTCACCAGGTTCGTAAAAATTAACATGCGTAGACAAATGACCACCGTCGCTTCCGACAGCTTTAATAGGCATATTTTAATACATGTTTAGGTTAAGTTCATTATTGGGAAATAGGAGTCTCCTTTTCATGGCAGCAAACAAAAGTCCTTTCACAATATTGCTCATGGGCCATTCAAATCCCCAAATGCTGAAACTCCTCTGAGGGATGCGCTGAAACGAGAGAACTAAGAATAAAACCAGCGATGAAGTGGAGATGCGGAAAGACAAAGGGGAAGCTCTCAGGTGTGTGTCCGTCCCCAGGCGGTCCCTTTCTCTGCACCGCTTTGGTCCAGCGGGTACTGCCGCAAGTCCGAGTGTGAGCAAGCCCGTCCCGGATAGCCGCGTGTGTGCGGGGAGGGGCCCAGGTGGGCTGTCCCAGGCCAGGTTTCCAGGGAAGCTCTCGGGGAAACGCCCGGAGTGACGAGGGACCCACCGGGACCCCACCAGGGACCCCAGCCGAGCTCGCGTCGCCGAGGGTGGGGGTGGGGCCAGCGCCCCGGCTACCCGGTTACCCGGCGACAGGATGCCCTGCGCGGGGCGGCGGAGCGGGCGCGTGCGGCGGCTGTTGCGAGAGAGATGAGCCGCGGCGATGAGCCCAGGTAAGAGTTGGGCGGGGCTGGGATCCTAGGGGAGCCGCGGGAACTGAGGGCAGCAGAAGGGCATTCAGCAGGCGGCTCCCCGCTCGAAGCCCCGGGGCATCCCGGGTCCGCCCTTCTGCACTTGCCGCACATCTCCTGCTCGGCCCTAGGGCTGAGCACCCGCTGCGGCCCCCTCCTCCGGCTGTGATTACAGGTTAGCTGCGCGGTCTGCCGCCGCTGCCCGCCCACCGCGCCCTCCGGCGGCCGCTTGCGGAAAACGCCGTGCCCCGCCCCAGGCCCGGCCTGTTGCCATCCCTCCGCCCCGCCCCACCCTTCAGCCCTGACCCCGCCCCACTCCTCTGCCCCTACAGGTCCCGCCCAGTCTCTCCGCCCCATCCCATCCCTGCGCCCCGCCCCAGCCTTCAGCCCCGCCCCCTCCTAATTATCTCCGCTCCGCCCTCCCCGCCTCATCCTTCCGCCCCGCCCCAGCCTTCGGCCCTGACCCCGCCCCGTTCCTCCGCCCCCCGCAGCCCCGCCCAATCTCTCCGCCCCATCCCAGCCCTCCACCCCGCCCCAGCCTTCAGCCCCGCCCCATCCCCACCCAGCCCCACTCCCTCCGCCCCGCCCCCAGCCCCATTCCCTATGCCCAGCCCAGCCTTCGGCCCTGACCCCGCCCCATTCCTCTGCCCCCCGCAGCCCAGCCCAATCTCTCCGCCCCATCCGCCCTCAGCCCCGCCCCTCCCCATCCCTCTGCCACGCCCCCACCTCCAGCCCCGCCGCGCCACGCCACGCCCCGCGACCGAACAGCCCCGGACGGTTCTGTTACAGAAAAGCAGCCCCAGGAAGAGGATGAAGTTGACTCCGTTCTCCTTTCAGCGTCCAAGATCCTAAATTCCTCGGAGGGGGTGAAGGAAAGTGGCTGCAGTGGCACAGGTAAAATCGCCAGGCTGTAAAAGCCTCCTTTAACCATACACAGGCGGCAGCACCTGGCCCGCGCCACCTGCTCACCTGGCGTGCTTCCCACGGCCGTGATGACACTGACAGCAGCCGCCACGGCACTCGCGCTTTGTGCCAGTGCTGTTCTATCTAAGCACGTGATGGATCAACTCTTTAATTCTCACAACACTGCTACGCAGTAGGTGCTGTCACGATCCCCATTTTGCAGATGAGGAAACGGGCACAGAGAGGTTAACTCCCTAAGGTCACACAGGCGGCATGGAATGGGGCGGGCATTCAGCAGGGCGGCTCCGGACTGCCTGTCTTCACCACCACCCTATCCTAGGTTGCTTCTCTGAATGCTAAGTAAGAATTGTTGAGTTTTTTGGACACACACTAAAACGATATGCAGTCAGCCCTCGGTATCTGGGAGTTCCACATCCTTGGATTCAACCAACCACAGATGGAAAATATTCAGGGGGGAAAAAAAATTTAAAAATAACAGTACCGCAATTTTTAAATGCAAATTTTGAACAGTATAACAGCCATTTACATAGCATTTACATTGTATAAGGTATTACAAGTAATTGAGAGATGATTTAAAGTATACAGCAGGATATGCATAAAAGCTATGCAAATACTACCCCATTTTGTATTAGGGACTTGAGCATCTGCAGATTTTGCTATCCGCAGAGGCTCTGGAACCAATCCCCTGTGGATATCCAGGGAGGAGTGTATACCTTTTCTAAAGAAAACTACTTTTTACAGTAAATATTTATAGACTACAGGATATTATATGGGGAGGATGTTTGAAATAGCCACATAGCTAAAGTTTTCAATCTCCACATAAACTATGAATAAGATGGGGGTACCCAGCTAGGGGAATCTGAGGACATTGAAGGTGGAGTCCCAGGCGACTACACGCCTCTCAGAGGAGCCTGCTATGAGGTGACATGCTGGGGAAGGAGCAGAGCACGGGGCAGAAGAAGGGTCTAGACTGATGTGCCATGCCTGGACCCCCAGTTGCCCCTCTGTAGGATATGGATAATCCTGATGCCAAAGTGCTGAGCCCCCAGAGGTCTGAGGTTGGGACAGGATTTCTGCACCGTCACCATCCAACATCTTCACAAAATGCCTTGTCGGGGCCCGGAAAGAAGAGACTACAGCAGTCACACCTCAGCAGACGGAAGACACCCGGGTGCCCAGGCACCCCAGTGGAGGCCAGCAGGACAGGCACTGGCCAGTCCCCTCTCCACCCTCCTACCTCCACCCATGAGATATGCAGGTTTCCCTGGGCAACCAGGAGAGGCAAAGGGGGCCCCTAAAAACGGGAGAAAGAGTCCTCACAGAGAATTGAGACATTGAGGTAACTCTGTATTTACCTCAAAGAGAGCATGTAAGGTCAGAGGAAATAGAAGTACCTTAATTTGGCAAGCTCACATGTTTTCTAACATGAATGAGGCTTAGGGTTCTGGAGAAAGATGCCAATATTTATAGAAAATAGTTACATGCAAAATAGCACATGTATTTGTTTAAGAGTTACAGTCTTTCTTGTCAGAACACAGTGGTTACAGGTATGGTGTTGACACAGGACAGGTTCTCAATAAACACCAGTTATCTTGAGTCAGGGGCCATCCAGGAATTTCCTGCCTGCAACTACAGGCAAAAGTAGGAGGTATGGCTGGCGCCCTTCTCTCTATTCTCCTGTTGACGCTTGATTGTCACCAAGTGATCCATTCCCTGAGTACTGACAAAATAATGACCTGATTTGCATAACTACTGCCAGGTTACAAAGAGTTATAGAATGTTCCTAAGGTCTCTATGATTTGAGAACTAGTGGTTAACCTAATTCACCCTTACTGGAATGGGTTTGTGAGAGACTTTTGAATTTGAGGATGACCAGGGTATTGTTCCCAGCACCCTGTTCTACCTGAGTCTTCATTCATTCATTCATTCGTTTGTGGAGCATATTCTTTTGAGCATCTGCTAAGTTTCAAGTGATGTTCTAGGTGCTGGGGATCCAACAGTGAACAAGACATGCAAGATTCCCTGCCCACAGGGAGCTTACCTTCTAGTAAGGGAACGGACAGACAAAGGCTATTGCGTGTGTGTATGTGGGGAATAAATTCTATGGAGAAAATAAGGCTGAGAAGGGGTGGAGGAATATTTGGAGTGGCAGAGGTGGGTGGGAAGCGTGTCATTTTAAACAGGGTGGTGGGAGAAGTCCTCACTCAGCAGGTCACATCTGAGCCAAGACCAGAAGGAGGTAAAGAAGCAATCTGTGCAGATTTCTAGGGAAACAGCATTGCAGGCAGAGAGAATGGCAACTGCAAAGACCCTGTGGTGGGAGTGTGGCTGGTGTGACTGAGGAACAGCTCTTGTAAATGGAGCAGAACAAATAGGGAAGGGCAGGAGGGAGGAACCAAGAGCGGGCTTTGAATTTACCAAATAATCATCATATCGCCTCTGCAGCAATGACTTCATGTCTCTTGAGCATTCACTATGTGCCGTGCACTCAATAAGGACTTTACCTACAAACTGGACACTTGCCTGCAGTTACCCCTCACTGCGAGTGTGTGGCAAAGCTAGAATTCACATCTGGGCATCAGGCAACCTGCTGCATAGCTCTTTGCATAATGACTGTGACAAAGCCTCATGCAGAGGGTGCCACACCTCACAAAGCTTTGTAAGACTGGGACGTCTAGAAATGAACTTGAATTGTCACAGCAGAACTCAGTATTAGAACCTGCAGCCAGGCATGGTGGCTCACGCCTGTAATCGCAGCATTTCGAGAGGCCGAGGCAGGAGGATCACCTGAGGTCAGGAGTTTGAGACCAGCCTGGCCAACATTGTGAAACCCCATCTCTACTAAAAATACAAAAATTAGCTGGGTGTGGTGGCACATGCCTGTAGTCCCAGCTACTCAGGAAGCTGAGGCAAGAGAATCGCTTGAACCCAGGAGGCAGAGGTTGCCATGAGAAGAACCTAAGAATTAGAAAGCTTGCAGAGAGCCTGACATCCTATATAGAATCATTATCCTGTTGCATTTTCAGGACGTATTTGTTCCTCTTGGTCTGTTTGCTACAGGTATGCAGTCAATACTTTTTGTATACATTGAATGCAATATTTTTTTTGCAGGCTCAGAATAAAAATTACCTCAAAAGTCATCCCATTGATAACTCTCTTGTTTTTCACTTTTGACACAAATATGAAACAGCTGGAAAATTTAAGTTGAATGTAAGATGAGTACTATTCCTTACATTCCCAATAAACTCTAATCTTGGTGGGTGGGACCATGTCTTCAGTTTGTTTATATGCCTCCCGATATTGTAATTTTAGCAGGGACTTGGTAAATGGTGAAGTGTGATTGTGTTTTATCTCCTGGGTTCTTGGATAATTTCCCTTCCAGTTCTAGAATCACATAATTCTGTGTGACTAAGTTTTGCTGAGTTTTTAAATTACCTTTCCTTTGGGAATACGTAGCAGCCAACATCTCTGAAACTCACAAAACAGCAAGTTATGTTGATAGCTTTTAAAAATAGATGACTCCAACTCCCTGCCTGTTCTCTGCCTGCACGGAATCATTGCTGGAGAAAAACACTCACTTGTGAGTTATGCCATGAATCTAAAATGAGTCCTCAATGCTATTGGGAAAACTTACTTTAGTTCCACAGCAAATTCTTTTTCAAACCCTCTGCAAGAAAAGCTATTTCACTCCTCCTGTTCTCAAATCTCTTAACACCTTTCTCCCTGGCCTCTCCCCTTGTAACATGGTCCCACACTGTATGAAAAAAGTAGAAGCACTCACACCCAAACTCCTTCATTCTCACCCTTCACATTTGTGAAACCCATATTCTAGGTCTTCTCCCATTTCAATGGAAGAATTGTCCTTGATCAATCAAAAGTGGTTTCCTTTGGATCCCATCTCCTGTGGAATTCTCAAGTACCCAGCTTCTGCAATTAGCCTCCCTCCTTGTCCAGAATTATTGCTTTTCTCCTTTTCTGCTATGTGATTCCAGCAGCAAACAAGGATGTTAGAATGTCTTGTGGTTAAAAAAACAAAACAAAACAAAACAAATTCCTTTAGCCGGATGTGGTGGCACACACCTGTGGTCCCAGCTACTCCGGAGACTGACATGGGAGGATCGCTTGAGCCTTAGAGGTGGAGGTTGCAGTGAGCCAAGATGGCGCCACTGCACTCCAGCCTGGGCAACAGAGTGAGACCCCATCTCAAAAAAAGAAAAAAAATTCCCTCTTCAACTTCACATCTCTTCCAGGATGCACTGTCGTCCCTTCCACAGTGAAACTACAAAGAGCTACCTATCCTCCATGCCCACCAATCTCCATGTTCCATCCTCTCCTCAAGCACTTCCTTCGGGCTTCTATGCATGTCCTTCCACATGGCCAGCAGTGACATCTATGTTTGTTTGTTTGTTTATTTTGAGATTGAGTTTCGCTCCTGTTGCCCAGGCTGGAGTGCAGTGGCACAATCTCGGCTCACTGCAACCTCCACCTCCCAGGTTCAAGCAATTCTCCTGCCTCAGCCTCCCGAGTAGCTGGGATTACAGGCACGTGCAACCACGCGCGGGTAATTTTTTGTATTTTTAGTAGAGACAGGGTTTCACCTTGTTAGCCAGGATGGTCTCGATCTCCTGACCTCATGATCCGCCCCCCTCAGCCTGCCAAAGTGCTGAGATTACAGGAGTAAGCCACCGCACCCGTCCCACCCATGTTGAATGATGTGTTCATTGCTGCTCCCATGAACCATACACTGGTAGACCCACCTGGCTGCTGGATATCTCTCCTATGATGTTTAACAGACAACCTAGCCTTAACATATCTAAAAATGTTTTTCTCCTAACGTATGTTCCTACTCTACTGTTTTCCCCCAGTAAATGACATCATTACTCATCCATCGCTCTCACCAAAAACCAAGGAGTCATCCTTCATTCCTCTCTCCGGGCCCCAACGAATCCTCCAGCAACGCTGCTGGCTTCATCTCCAAAGTGTATTCTGAATCCACCTACTTTTCCCCATTTTCCCCACCACCATTCCAGTCCAAGATATCTTCATCTCCACTTGGATTATTGCAATAGCCCTGCAATTGCCTTCTTACTCCCACCCCATAATCCATTATCATGTAGCAGAGTGACCTGTAAACTTTTCAGTCAGATCAGATCATTCTCATGATGGAAACCTTCGAAAGTTCCCCATTTTACTTAAAGGAAAAGCCAACCCGCTCAGCTTGGCCCGGAGGCCCTGCGTAATCTAGCCCCGTCTCCTGCTCCGACGTGTCCTCATCTTGTGCTCCCGTGGGTTCATTAAGCTGCCTAGTAACAGTGCAATCACGCTGAGGCCAAAAAAGGTAGAAGAGGTGGAAGATGAAAAATAGATGTAGACAACAGGTATAAATCCCATTGTTTTCTTTAAAATCTTTGATTTACTATATCCCTTTATTAAGTCTGTACATTTCTTTTGGTCTTATATTTCTTATTTGATTTTAGCTAAAGGAATCTTATATTTAGCTTTGAACTTGCAAATCCTCCTAATGAAAGAAAATCTGTACAGAAAAAGGAAGCTATTGCTGTCGGTATAGGAAGGAGATAGAATGTTGAACAGTTACATCATTCAGAATAAAATTGAAGGCTGAAAATATTTATGAGAATGATATCCTATCTTTGTGTTTAAATAAAGAGCTGTGTGGAAATTACGGTTACAGAACAGGATGTAAACATAAAACTTCACAGTGTATAAATCATATAACTAGCAAATATCATGAAAAGAGGGAAGTAGGCATCGAAGGAAATAGAATGCTAATTTTCTCATCTCTCTTGGCAGGGGTAAGTCAAAAATGAATACAATAGAACTTTTTGTTATTGAAACAATAAAGATTTCAATCTCAATTCATGTTAATTTTCATTAGCTTATAGAGATCTCTTAGAAAATAATATCTCTCATGTAGTTAAAAAAAAATCTAAATACTAGAACTAATTTCCACTACTTGCAGTTTTTAAAATTCTCTTAAATTCAAGTAAATATGGGTACTATTTATGTAAAATACCGTTGATGTATAAAAGGATTCCACTTTGTCCACATATGTGCGTAGAGAGCTAACTGAAAGATGGCACCTAAAACTAACAGCAGTTTGTTGTGGGTGGCGGGATTCTAGGTGGTATATTCTTTCCGACGTGCACTTTGCTCTGGTTAAGTTCATTAGAAGAGATTACTTTAGAGTCTGAAAAACTTTGTGTTTCCTTCCTATGCTGGTCTGGGCCTTCCTTCAGTTCCTTATTTTTTAGATGAACAGTTCAGGATACCGGGAGTTTAGCTGCCATTTTATTCCCAAGAAGAGGCAAAGCTGAGCAAGACTCAGACAGACTTGCCCTCCCTCCCCGCCCTCTGACTGAAGGCTCTTCAATAGCCAGGCAGCTCCAGGCTCCAAACCAGCATTGCCCCTTTGGTGGTGAGGGTCAGAGGGCAAAAGGGGTGCCGTACTTTGCAAGCAGCTTCTCTAACATCTGACAGTCTGCCAATCCAAAGGAGATTCGCTGACCTCTTTAAAAACTTAGGGCAGAAATTATCAGCCTTGGGAACATTCCATCATAGCTCACATTTTACTTAGGACACTGAAAGCTTTTATTAATACACTCTTTAAGAAAAAGTTGACAAAGCAAGCAGCCTGACATGCAGACGAAGAGGAATGTGAGGAAATTTGCAAACATGGTGTAGTCTCCCCCTGTTGCAGATCTATACTCTATTCAGGAAGGTATCAAGCAAGTGACATTCTGCCTATTATCAAAAGAAGTTGGAGCACTTCTGTCTACTGTGTCTCAGTATCCGAGTCACCAAGCAAAACACAACAGTCAGGCACCAGATGAAACAACGCTTTACTCACAGAGCGAAGAGACGAAGAGAGGGAGCAAGATCAGCCTCAGTAGTGGGTGTTAGTTCACCATAGCCAGAGGGCCCAGTCCGTCTAGCAGGGGACAGATAGAGTAGTGGGGTTGGCCAGGTATCATATGACACACACACTTAAGCAGAACAAAGGAGTACACACTGAGTCTGAAGCAGGGAGTGCTGTCCCCACACATGGTAGCAAGTCCAGCACAGGCTGTGAGTGGGGACTTTAGAAAGAGTCCTCTCGGTAAAGAAGTGTTCCAGGCCCAGGCCCATTCATACAGGGCCAAGAGGGGATCTAAAGACCGCGAATGTGCAACTTCCCTTCCCAAGAGAAGCCACGTGTGGGTACTGTGCTTAAGACCAAGACAAAAAATACACTGTTGATCCAACTTGGTTTCCATAAGGGGAAAAGTGTCATAGAAATTTCACAGAAACTGAGGCCTATCTATATACTACTTTGCCAAGGGTCTCCCATAACATGAGGAGTATTAGTTTTTGTTTTTGTTTTTAATGTAGTTTATATCCCAGAAACAAAGATATTTGATATTTGAGTTTTTCAGAGTTTTAAGTGTGGTGTTGCAAATTAATGGTGTACCCTGAAAGTAAAGACACTATTAAAGCCTCAAGTGGATATATTAAGTCAAGCGAGAATGATCACTTAAGCTTATTGTGGGACTAGCATAGTGTGACTATCAGAAGTTCTCATTATCTCTGCCTCACTATCCAAGAGAGTTTGGAGACCGCTTTCTATTACAGGTATTAAGAAACAAAATTTAAGAATTAGCTCACGTGGTTTTTCAATTTTGCTTCTTAGAATATGGCTGCATAGCAGAATCAGAAAACCAAATCCAACCACAATCAGCATTGAAAGTGAGTCTCTATTTCATTTTATTATCTCCAAAATTCTGGGTAAAGGCTGATCTTTTTCAGAACAAATACTCCCTAAATGCATGCGGGTTCTCCCACTTTATCCTCACAAAGATCTCCATGAAAGCACATTGGAGAGTTAGCAAAATGACTAACAATGTGAACCACCTGACCCTCATGGGATCCTTTCAAGTAATAGGCAACTTTGGAAGACATAAAATCATAACAATTCAATAATATGTTTACCTACCTAAAAATATTCAATTTCTTACTTTTGTCATAGGTCCTTCAGCATCAATTGGAATCATTTCAGGCTTTGCGAATGCAGACTTTGCAGAATGTTAGCATGGTATGTTTCTTTTAATCTACATACGAAATATCTAACCTTAAAGTATCATCCCATCTTCCAAGCTGATGGTCACTAGCCAATGGATTAGCTGACACAGAATTTAATGTAATAGAGGGTCACAGCATATTCTAGGCTCAAAATTTCTTTTAAGGAAACTACATTCTTCTCTCTGTTTTACTTGTGTTTGGTAGCAAGCCAAAACACGCAGCAGTCGCTGATTTTTTAAATACACGTTTAAAGTATATACAGACTACAGATAGGGACCCTCATTGTTAGTGACATAAAATCTAATTCAAACTGGTTTAGGGAAAAAATGCACTTTAACAGCTCAAGTAAATGAAAGTCGTAGAGAGAGCCCACTTCAGGATGGCTGAGTCCACGTGATCAGGTCTTGTGTTGTCAGAACAGGTCTCACTCTGTATCCTGATTCTGTTTTCCACGGTAGGGGATTCTCAGACTCCCTGTGGCGGTAGAAGATCTGCTAGAAGGTCCAGTTCTTTTTCCTTCCAAATTCAAGTCAGAAAAGAGAGTACACTTTGCTTTGAGAAGGAGTTTTCGCTCTTGTCACCCAGGCTGGAGTGCAGTGGCATGATCTTGGCTCCCTGCGACCTCTGCCTCCTGGGTTCAAGCAATTCTCCTGCCTCAGCCTCATGAGTAGCTGGGATTACAGGTGCCCACCACCATGCCTGGTTAATTTTTGTATTTTTAGTAGAGACCAGGTTTCACCCTATTAGCCAGGCTGGTCTTGAACTCCCGACCTTAAGTGATCTGCCCGCCTCGGCCTCCCAAAATGCTGGGATTACAGGCGTGAGCCACCGCACCCGGCTACACTTTGCTCATAATAGTTTAGACTGAGGTTCTTGGCCTGATTCAGACTGATCCCGACTGGGTCACAGGCAATGCTTGAACCAATCACTGTCAGGTGGCTACTGTTCCCTGACTGGTTAGCACTCAGTCAGGTGCCCCTGGGAGTTAGAGGCAGAATCAATACTACCATAACCACACTTCATCCAGAAGAAATAAGGAGAAGTATAAACAGAGGGCTACAGTATGGATATTGGGGGTATGTAACACCCACATATTCACTAAAGACCCAATGTAAACTTCATCCCAATGTTCTTATACTAAAAGCACCTGCAGGGAAATGGGAAGGGAAGATAACTCCTCCTAAAGGGGACAGAATAGATTCCAAAGGTCTCTTATTCAACAATGTAAATATCAGACGTCTAAAATCATTTGAATATAGTTCATAAAACTTTGTTTTACCAAATTGTTTCTGACTTTATAACAATTAAGGCATAATTTTCTTAAAGATTAATGATAAAGATTACAATAAATTAAGTAGCTTTTATTTATATTCTATACAATGGGAAAGACTTTTTATGGGCAGGAAATTTAAACACACCTTTTAATTGTAATGTCTATTATTCCTGTACATTCATAAGTTTGCAAATCTGAAATCAAATTTTTCTCAACTTTTAAAGGTACAGTCGGAAATCAGTGAAATATTGAACAAAAGTATTATTGAAGTAGAAAACCCACAATTTGGCTCAGAAAAAAATCTGGCGTTTGGTGCACGCATTGAAAAGGATTTGGTATGTTATTCTATAGATATCATTTCTATATGTAGGTACTTCAAAACGTGACTACCATCAGTTCCTTTCACTTTACGTGGTCCCCTTTGTTATAGGAAAAATGGACCATCAGAGATGAAAATAAGGAAAGTCCAGTCCTGAAACCCTTAAAAGACATGTGTTTTTTTACCTCTGTTCTTCTGCAATTTGCCCATTTCTCCTGAGAGTCTGGAAGGGACATTTGACTTCATCCAGATCCCAAAAGATTCCCAAGTAAATTCAAATACAAGGCAGTTTTAATAGCTAATCTATTCACTTAGGATTGACCTAGGTCTGCGGTAAATTCCCTAGAAAAGCTCCGAACCAAAGTTACCATCACTGTGTCCACACTGACTCGAATTCACACTTCCGGGATAGTCACAGTCCTAAAATCACCTGAAAGGAGTGCAAGCTAAGGTTAACAAATAGCTCAGAATTAGAAACATTTATTTGCCTGAAACTCCCATTTGACCTATCAGTTTCATCTTCCCCACCTACCTATGATGGCCTCTTGAAGGACGCTAAATTTCTATATTTCTGAAATTGAGGAGTTGGCCCACGTATCTCAGCCCAAAGGAAATAAGAGCAAGTTCTAAGCAAATTGTGAAGACCAGAGTTACAGATCTCAAAACAACTGTTGGAGAAAATAAATCATACTTGTTATGCTCCTTTGCTGTGGAAATGGGCAAAATGCTTGTTTAGGGTACATAAATAAATCCTCCACAAAATATTATCTGTACTGCTTGGACATGTGGCAAATGACAATACATTTATAGTGTACTTCTTCTTGTTACAGCCTACAGAGAATCAAGAAGGAAACCTTTCTATGGAGAAAAGTCGTCATTTTAAGGATTCCAAGACACTTCATTCAGTGGAAGAAAAATTAAGTGGTGATAGTGTGAACAGTCTCTCTCAAAATATAAATGTTCCATCCCAGATGCATTTCGAGGACACTTTAACTCTGAGAACTTCAACAGACAATTTATCTTCAAACATAATTATACACCCTTCAGAAAATTCTGACATCTTGAAGAATTATAACTTTTATCATTTTCTACCTACTGCACCTCAAAATGTGATGTCTCAAGCTGATACGGTAATTCTGGATAAATCCAAAATTACTGTGCCTTTTCTCAAGCATGGATTTTGTGAAAATTTGGATGACATTTGCCATTCTATCGAACAAATGAAAGAAGAGCTTCAAAAGTCACACGATAGGGAAGTGGCACTTGCAAATGAACTTCAGACTTTAAAAACTGATCCAAATGTTCAAAGTAATGATAAATATGACCTGTCCCCTATTCACCAGGAAAAAATGAACTTTATTAAGGAAGAAAACGTGGACGGTAACTTAAATGAAGATATAAAATCAAAGAGAATTTCAGAATTAGAGGCATTAGTAAACAAATTACTCCCCTTCAGGGAAACAGTGTCAAAATTCCATGTGAATTTTTGTAGAAAATGTAAAAAATTATCCAAGAGTGAAATACACAGGGGAAAGAGAAATGAGAAAAACAATAAAGAAATTCCCATCACTGGCAAAAATATTACAGATTTAAAATTCCATTCCAGAGTTCCAAGATACACACTGTCATTCCTCGACCAAACAAAACATGAAATGAAAGACAAAGAAAGACAACCATTTCTAGTAAAACAAGGATCAATAATATTTGAAAATGAGAAAACTTCCAAAGTTAATTCCGTTACTGAACAGTGTGTTGCAAAAATTCAGTACTTACAGAATTACCTGAAAGAATCTGTGCAGATACAGAAAAAAGTAACAGAGCTGGAGAATGAAAATCTGAACCTTAAGTCCAAAATGAAACCTCTTATCTTTACCACACAATCTCTCATACAGAAAGTTGAAACATATGAAAAGCAACTTAAGAATCTGGTTGAAGAAAAGAGTACTATTCAGTCTAAGTTAAGTAAAACAGAAGAAGACAGCAAAGAGTGTCTTAAAGAATTAAAAAAAATAATTAGTAAATATAATGTTCTCCAAGGCCAAAATAAAACTCTAGAGGAAAAAAACATACAACTTTCTTTAGAGAAGCAACAAATGATGGAAGCATTCGATCAACTAAAAAGTAAGGAACACAAAACTCAAAGTGATATGGCCATTGTCAATAATGAAAATAATCTAATGAGTATAGAAATGGAAGCAATGAAAACCAATATTCTATTGATACAAGATGAAAAAGAAATGTTAGAGAAAAAAACACACCAGCTTCTAAAAGAAAAAAGCTCACTTGAAAATGAACTAAAAGAAAACCAGCTAGAGGTAATGCAGCTAAAAGAGAAAGAAAGATTGGCAAAAACCGAACAAGAGACACTTCTTCAAATAATAGAAACAGTTAAAGATGAAAAACTCAATCTTGAAACAACATTACAAGAATCTGCTGCTGCCAGACAAATTATGGAAAGAGAAATTGAGAATATTCAAACCTACCAATCTACTGCAGAAGAGAATTTTCTGCAAGAAATAAAAAACGCAAAATCAGAAGCAAGTATTTATAAGAATAGCTTGTCGGAAATTGGCAAGGAATGCGAAATGTTATCAAAAATGGTCATGGAAACCAAAACAGATAATCAGATTCTAAAAGAAGAACTAAAGAAACATAGTCAAGAAAATGTAAAATTTGAAAACAGCATCAGTAGACTTACTGAAGACAAAATACTTTTAGAAAATTATGTAAGAAGCATAGAAAATGAAAGGGATACCTTGGAATTTGAGATGCGGAATCTTCAACGAGAATATTTAAATTTAAGTGATAAAATTTGTAGTCAGCATAATGACCCTTCAAAATCAACTTATATTTCAAGAAGAGAGAAATTCCATTTTGACAACTATATTCATGAAGATATCTCTAGTCCTCGGGGTAGGCCTTTGGCTTCGGATTTGAAAGGTACGCAAGTCCTGGTAGATTAGTAGAGATGTGTTTAAGATTCTTGTAGCCTGTTGGGCACTAGCCAGAGTACAGAAATAAGGAGGAAACTTTAAGATGAATATAATTTTGTTTTGTAAAATTTGTATCTAATGTATTATACAGTGAAATTATTTAGGAAATTTTTCTAGATAAAATTATTTATATTAATTATGTACATTGCATGCGTACAAAGCAACTTTGGCAGTGAGCAAGAGGGAGTTAATTACTATTTTAAAGTATAAGTAGTACTCCCACCTTAAAAGAATTCTTTTTTTTTTCCTAGGAATTCCAAGTAAACTATATCAGTTGCTTCCATCCAAGATCTATAAATAAACGGCTAAAATCAATGTTTCAAAACCTTTGTCCAAGTACTTTTCCACCCTCAAAATACTTTTAAATTATATGATGACATTAACCTGGTAATTGATTAGACTAGTTTTTAAAATTAGAAATTGGAATTAGGTATATATTTTATATTGTCAAGAACAGTGGCGAATGTGAGATTTTACCCAACTGGTAAGCTCATATTTTAGCCTGCTACAGTTTTGTGGGTTCTAGTGGAAGGCACAAGACTCCAGAGTGAGAGACTGAGGAGAGTTTGTTACAATAGCAGGAGTCAGAGTATCAGCATGTCTGCATCGGTTCTCCGAGCCCCAATTTCTATAAGCAGCGTAAAGAGGATCATACAGTGGGTTGCATCACAGGAGAGAGTGAGCTTAGAAACCCAAATATTATAATGGCTAGTAAGATGTCTGCCCGTTGCTGTAGGTGGAAACATTGCACTGGACAATAAGCATGCCTGCCCTGGCTCCAGAGCAAACACAATCTCTAGCTTCCAAGGTTGCAGGCACACCTGTCCTGGGCTCCAGAGACACTCTGTCTTCCAAGACTGCCGTTCAAATATTCCTTGTTGAATTTTGCGCAGTGCTTTTCCTATGTTTATTGAGGTGATCCTGTTTTACTCCTTCAATCTGTCACTATGGTAAATTATGTTAAGAAACATTCACCTTGAATTCCTGGGATAAACTCCACTAGGTGATGTTGTATTATTCTTTTAATATATATTCCTGGATTCAATTTGATAATATTTTGTTAAGGATTTCTGCTTCTATATTCAGAAGGACGTTGGTCTGTGTTATTTTCTCGTAATGTCTTTGTCTGGCTTTGGTATCAGGAAAATCCTGTTGGGAAGTGTTTCCCCTCCTCTATTTTCTGAATGTGTGTAGGATTGGTGTTATATTATTCCTTCCTTAAATATTTAAATATGTAATACTCATACATATTTGGAAAATATGTAATATGTAAATATCCACCAGAGGGCCTGGGTTTTTCTAAATGGGAAGGTTTTCCATTGCTAAATGATTTCTATTAATATAGAACCATTCAGATTTTCTATTTCTTGAGTTAGGGTTGATAATTTGTATGTTCTGAGGAATTTGTACATTTCATGTAAGTTCTCAAATGTATTATCATAAAGTTGTTCATAATATTCCTTATTAGCATTTTAACATTCAAAGGACTTACAGCGATGTCCCCTCTTCAATTTCTGACATTGGTAATTTGGGGGTTCTTTTTTCTTTATCATTCTTGCTAGAGTTTTAGCAATTTCATTTTTCTTTTCAAACATCGGCTTATTATTTCATTGATTTTTCTCACTGCTTTGTTTTTTATTCCATTGATTTCTGTTCCTATTTAGTAATTTCATTCCTTTGGGTTATCTGGGGCTAATATGCTCCTTCCCTAGTTTCGCACCCACATTAACTGCACCACAAAGTCTGGCATGTCTTCATTTTCATTCAGTTCACAATATTTTCTTTTTCACTTGTGATTTATTCTTTGACCCAATGGATTAGAAGTGAGTCGCTTGATTTCTAAATGTTTGGAGATTTTCAGTGATTTTTCTTTTATTGATTTCTAATTAATTCTGTCTTGATCAGAGAACGTGCTCTATAATCTTTTTTAATTTACGGAGACATGTTTTATTGCCCAGAATATGGTCTGTCTTGGTTGATGTTTCAGGTGAACTGGAGTGTTCTGTAAATGTCAACGAAGTAAATGTGTTGACAGGATTGAGCAAATCTGTGTCTGTACTGATCTGGTGTCCGCTTGTTCTAACAGTTACTGATAGAGGAATAGAGAAGTTGATTTGTTCATTCTATAAATTTGTTTAATGTGTTTTAAAGCTCTTTTATTTTATTTTATTTTACTGTTATTATTATTTTTTTTTTTAGATGGAGTTTCAGTGTTGTCAGCCCAGGCTGCAGTGCAATGGAACAATCTCACCTCACTGCAACCTCCACCTCCCGGGTTCCAGCAATTATCCTGTCTCAGCCTCCTGAGTAGCTAAGATTACAGGCGCCCACCACCACGCCTGGCTAATTTTTGTATTTTTAGTAGAGACGGGGTTTCACCATGTTGGCCAGACTGGTCTCGAACTCCTGACCTCAGGTGATCCACCCACCTCAGCCTCCCAAATTGCTAGGATAACAGGCATGAGCCACCATGCCCGGCCAAAGCTCTCTTATGCATGCACACACATTTAGCACTATTATGTCCGCTTGGTAAACTGATACCCTTATTATTATGAAATAACCCTCATTATCCCTAGGGGTATTCCTTGTTCTAAAGTCTCTGATATTAATATAGCCCCTCTAGTTGTCTTTAGATTGGTGTTTGCATAGTATATCTTTTTGCATGCTTTTATATTTATTTTGTAATGATGAATCAGTACGAGAAACTCTGAATAGTTAAATAATAAATATATACCATGAAAATGGATTAGTAAATCCTGGAAATCAAATATAAATCAAAGAACTAAAGCATTAAGAAAATAACTAATGGTGAGCACTATATCCATTTAAAGACAAAATTAAGATAAAGAACTATGAGAATTGTGGTTACAAAATAGAGTGTTAGTGTTAAAAAACATTGACAATATAAAACAAACAATATAACTAAAAGGTTAGGCTCATCCTTTTACTTTTAACCTACCTTTGTCTATTTTGTTTACTGCTGAATCCCAGTGCCCAGAGCTATGCCCAGAATATAGCAAGCACCCAACATTTGTTAAATGAATGATGAATTAACAGGCTGCCGTTACACTAGACTATTAGGCATAGGCTGGGCCTTCACTCTGTATGAATGTTATAAGGAGTTTTAAGTATCAAGAAGTTTAGACAAAATTAACTGGATGGGGTGGTACATACCTGTAGTCCCAGCTACTCATGAGACTGAGGTAGGAGGATCACTTGACCTCAGGAGTTTGAGGTTGCAGTGAGCTATGATTGTGCCACTGCACTCCAGCCTGGGTGACAGGGTGAGACCCCATCTCTTAACAATAACAGCAAAGTTTAGACAAGATGACATTTTAGGTTCCCTCCTTCCTTCCTTCCTTCCTTCTTTCCTTCCTTCCTTCCTTCCTTCCTTCCTTCCTTCCTTCCTTCCTTCCTTCCTTCCTTCCTGCCTTCCTTCTTTTTTCCTTCCTCCCTCCCTCCCTCCTTTCTTTCTTTCTTTCTTTTTTTTTTTTTGAGACAGAGTCTTGCTCTGTGGCTCACGCTGGAGTGCAGTGGCCTCATCTCAGCTCACTGCAACCTCGGCCTCCCGGGTTCAAGCTATTCTCCTGCTTCAGCCTCCTGAGTAGCTGGGACTATAGGCACGTGCCACCATGCCCAGCTTATTTCTGCATTTTTAGTAGAGACGAGGTTTCACTGTGTCGGCCAGGCTGATCTCAAACTCCTGACCTTAAGTGATCCTCCCACCTCGGCCTCCCAAAGTGCTGGGATTACAGGCATGAGCCACCGCGCCCGACCATTTTGGGTCACTTTCTAACAGTAGTGTAATGATTTCAAATTGCTTTATGAAGATTTTTGGAAATATATATATTTGGGGGAGGGAGGATAATATATGTTTTTCTAGCTATCTCCCATAGGCTTATAGCCTGCCCCCTTAATAAGGTGTGAGGAGGAATAAACTGGAAACAGGTCCTCTCAGTCTTTTTTCTTGTAAACTAACATGTGTTCTATAGTTGATTTCCTACAAGTAAGTTACCTCCATCTTACCCTGCTCTCCAATTTTGGTAAAGGCTGTAGAGTGACTAACATAACTTGAAAGCAGCCAGAGTCTGGGCGCGGTGGCTCACTCCTGTAATCCTAGCACTTTGGGAGGCTGAGGCGGGCGGATCACCTGACATCAGGAGTTCAAGACCAGCCTGATCAACATGGTGAAACCCCGTCTCTACTAAAAATACAAAATTAGCTGGGCGTGGTGGCAGGCGCCTGTAATCCCAGCTACTTGGGAGGCTGAGGCAGGAGAATCGCGTGAACCCAGGAGGCAGAGGTTGCAGTGAGCCGAGATCGTGCCTTTGTACTCCGGCCTGTGCAACAAGAGCGAAATTCCATCTCAAAAAAAAAAAAAAAAGCGAGAAGGCTGAGGTGGGAGGATCGTTTGAGCCTAGGAGTTGGAGACAAGTGTGGGCAGCATAGGGAGACCTTGTCTCCACAGAAAATTTGAAAAATTATCCAGGTGTGGTGGCATATGCCTCTGGTCCCAGATACTCAGGAGGCTGTGGCAGGATTGTTTGAGCCTGGGAGGTTGAGGCTGCAGTAAGCCATGATCACACCACTGTACTCCAGCCTTGGTGACAGAGACTAAGACCCTGTCTGGGGAAAAAAAAAAAAAAAGCAAGACTGTGTGGCTTTGCCAGTGCTAGTTGGGCTAACTTGGACAAATTAGTTCATCTTTCTCTAACTCCATTTGTTGTTAGATGTAGATCAAGAGATTAATAATTAAAAACATATTAATATGGAATGCACATGGAATGGTATCTGGTACATTGCATTATATAAGTGTTATATAATGCTACTAACTTACTTTTGACATTGTAACAAAATACCACAAGGGAAAATTCAGTTATAATTGATGAAAATTCAAATTAACAAATTACCTTACAACTTATTTACAACAAATTATTTGATGGATAATGATCTAGTGGTTGTTTTTGTTTTGTTTCGTTTTTGTCTGTTTGCTTTTAGAGACAGGGTCTCACCATGTGGCCCAGTCTGGCCTCAAGCTCCTGGGTTCTGGTGATCCTCCTGCCTTGGCCTCCCAAAATGCTGGGACTACAGGTGTGGGCCACTGTACCCAGCCTTAATAGACTGATACATATTTTTTATTTATTTTACAGCTTATAAAATATTTTAAATTTGGTTTTCATAATTCTTCCAGGTACATAATATGGATGACAGATAATTCAAGAGTCTTAAGAAATTAATTTGCTCTACTGTAGACAGCTATAATAGTAACAGGTTGAACCTGGTTTTTTTTTTTTTTTTTTTTTTTTAGATGGAGTCTCACTGTGTTGTCCAGGCTGAAGTGCAGTGGTGCAATCTTGGCTCAATGCAACCTCCACCTCCCAGGTTCAAGCAATTCTCCTGCCTCAGCTTCCCCAGTAGCTAGGATTACAGTTGCCCGCCACCACGCCTGGCTAATTTTTGTATTTTTGGTAGAGACAGTGTTTCACCATATTGATCAGGCTGGTCTCGAACTCCTGACCTCAAGTAATTCACCCACCTTGGCCTCCCAAAGTGTTGGGATTACAGGCGTGAGCCAGCGAGCCCGGCCTTAAACTTGGTTTATTATTCTTAATGCATGTGCCACATTTATATACAAAAGGAGCAGGCAGTCTCTGAAGAAGCAGGATAAGATTTCAAAAACTATGATGTACTACTGCTTAACTTTCTCTCTGCTTAACAGTTCTTACTAGAGCTTATTATTGATCTAAGTCTCCCTTAAAGTTAAGCCTTTCTTCCATGTTAGGTCGACATCCACAATTATTGTTTCAGATTTGAGCCTTGAACAGATGTAAGTAGACGGTTTGTAGCAGAGACTGATGTCTGGCTAAGCAAGCTTATTTCTTCCATTACTCACTGATGATGGATGCAGAAAACTACTCAAGTCATACAGGCATCATCACAGGAGAGCAGATAACTAGACGTGTAAGTTGTCAAGAGACGACACCAGAGTCATGGCTGAGTCTGAGGAATAAAGCTGTTTCACAGGAAACTACCTAATGTTGTATTGTTACATTTTCAAAGTTCAAAGAAGAGACAATAATTGTAAGAAAACAATCCATGGGCATCATAACTAGTTTGCACCTGTCAGATCAAACGTGTGTGCATGCTTTCCTCTACCAACACTTAGAGAAATCTTCATTGTTTTACATATGTCATTATTCCCATTGCTGGTTTCCATATTTGGTTTTCTGTAAACTGACACAATACATTTATATAAAATCCAGATAAGGTCTGTCAATTGTCACACTGCTGCTAAAACCCTTTAGGAAAGCATTAGTGTTCCCATCTATGAATATGATATGAAGTGTATATATTAATAAAAATTAACTATAAAGGCATATTAATAAAAAGGCATATTAATAAAAATTAACTATAGTTAAAAGACAGATTAAAATGAACAATTATAATTTTTAAATCTAAAATAAATTTTGATAAAATCTGAAAATATAAAACTCTTATCTCAAAAGAATTGGGATTACAGGCGTGAGCCACCGCACCCAGCCTAAGAATAAATATATTTATAAGGCTTGTTTGGTAACATTATCGATATATAACCATAGATTTTATTCACCTATGTGTACTTGGTAAGGCCATTTCTATTCTGAAGACAAATGTATTCAGTATTACTCTTTGATTCACATTATACCCTTGGTAATGTTTTTAGGATATTAATTGCACAGTATTAGTTATGAGGCAGGCATGAAAAATTCCTTTAAAACCTTAATTGCAAAAATTATCTGTACCATCTGCACTCCTCCTTCAAAAGCCAGCTATATATGTCTGACTTGACATAGTTCCCTCCACTTAAGAAACGTGGGTAGGCCCAAAAGAAGAGTCTTGTAGCCTTCTACAATCTGATTTCCAGCTCTAGGCAGCCTGGACTGGCAGAAGGACAAGTTCTAAGAAAGCATCACATATTTGTCCATTTTCACAATGCTGATAAAGACATACCCGAGACTGGATAATTTATAAAGAAAAAGAGGTTTAATGGACTCACAATTCCATGTGGCTGTGGAGGCCTCACAATCATGGTGGAAGGCAAAAGGCACGTCTTACATGGCAGCAAGCAAGAGTGAAAATGAGAACCAAGCAAAAGGGGTTTCCCCTTTTAAAACCATCAGATCTCGTAAGACCTATTCACAACCACAAGAACAGTATGGGGGAAACTGCCCCCATGATTCAATTAACTCCCACCACGTCCCTCCCACTACTTGTGGGAATTATGGGAGCTACAATTCAAGATGAGATTTGGGTAAGAACACAGCCAAACCATATCACACTGTTATCTAAAATAACTTCCAATGTATTAGTTGATATTTAGATAATTTACATTTCCCTTTTAAAATACAAACACCACTAGCCCCTGTCCCTGGTGAATGAGGGCTATCAATACCTCACTATGAATTACAATAAGATACTTAAATCATGTCTTTTAAGAGCTGATTTTTTTTTTTTTGAGACGGTGTCTTACTCTATTGCCCAGGCTGGGGTGCAGTGGCACGATCTCGGCTCACTGCAACCTCCACCTTCCAGGTTCAAGCAATTCTCCTGCCTCAGCCTCCCGAGCTGGGATTACAGGCATGCACCACCATGCCCAGATAATTTTTGTATTTTTAGTAGAGACAGGGTTTCACTATGTTGGGCAGGCCAGTCTTGAACTCCTGACCTTGTGATCCACTCGCCTCAGCCTCCCAAAGTGCTGGGATTTCAGGCATGAGCCACCGTGCCTGGCTTAGAGCAGATATTTTTTAAAGAGACAGGGCAGGTGAAGGAGAAGAGATAACTTGGGGACTAGCAGGTAAGGCCTAGGTGAGATGCCCCAGGTGAGGCAGCTTGACAGCTAGAGAGGAACATGGGAGGACACCAAAGACTGACTTCATCCATCTTCCAACTTCAGAATTTTTATAAGATACTCAACTAACAAGTACATCCCCCTCAACCCCTCAACTCATCCTGGGGCTGCCATTGGCTAAATAACCCGAGGCTTTACGTAAGTCACAAATAGAGGCGTGTTACCATATAAGCTGAAGCATTTGCCTCACTATATCATGTGTATATATTGTATCTATGTGATAATATAAATGGATCTAACATTTATCTCTGATGTTAAGAATGCTTTAGTAGGCTATGACACTTGGATAGCTATCAATCCAATTTTCAATACTTCTGAGAAGAAACAGCAAGAATTTACTGTGTACTTTCTACCCTTCCAGCAGTCTCTTCCACTCCTCCCCTCCAACCATGCAATTTTTTAACATTAGCAGTAAAAGCAAATGACAGATTGCACTTCAGGATTTTATACAATGTGTACACATGTTCTGCTCAGACACATAGATCTAAAAACATAAATCAACAACCATGTGTAATAACCATGTGTAATAGCAAATACTATTTATTAATTAAGTAGTAGTATGAAAATAAGGAAGAGAATTAGAGTTGCAGGCTTAAATTTCTTTTAACTGCTTGAGCTATCTGCTCCAAAACGTCTTCTATTTTTTCAAATAATTAGCTCTTGATAATGAATTACTCGTAGTTAAGATCTAGAAAGCTACTTGTCTTCCAGTTGCTAATAGGATGGTACCGAAGCAGTCTTGTAGTTCTTTGAATTTAGTGCCCTAAAATTGGAAAGTAAACACACATTAATTTTATAGGTGCAAGTCAAATACCTGTACATTGTTTTGTCGCCCAGGCTGGAGGGCAGTGGTGCAATCACAGTTCACTGCAACCTCAACCTCCTAGGCTTTTAAGCAATCCTCCTACCTCAGCCACCCAAGTATCTGAAACTATAGGCATGTGCCATCATGCCTGGCTAATTTTTATATTTTTTGTAGAGACAGAGTTTTGCCATGTTGCCCAGGCTGGTCTTAAAATCCTGGGCTCAAGTGATCTGCCTGACTTGGCCTTCCAAAGTGCTGAGATTACACACGTGAGCCACCAAGCCCAGCCTATCTGTACATTCTTGTAAAAACTTTTTTCAATAAAAAATTTAAAACTAATATACTTTGTAACATATTAACAATCCAAAACCAAAATTTTCTCATCAACTTAAAACACTTCATTTTATTAAAGCCATATATACTTAGAAGATACAATTTAAGAAGGAAAACAATTATGGAATCAATTTTAAATACTACTGTCCAAAGGTTTACTGGTTTTAAAATTAGGGTAAAAGAAGCTAGAACCTGATTCAGGATAATGATTTGATAATGTATTATAAAAAGAAAGAGATTTCAATAAATTCTAAATTACTAAACGGAAGATAAAATTCAAATTTTTCAAAAGAACAATCACTTATTCTTCTCTTTCTCCCTGCTCCAAACATATATGCTACAGCATCACAGAACTTTCTCAGGTTTATTCTCTGCAGAGAAAAGAACACAGAAAACCTGAAATACTGCCCCCTTCCCACACACAAAGTTCCATCTATCAGACGGTGGGTGTGGTGAGGAAAATTCTAATTTTACCATCTGTTTATTAGATGAAATTGGGCAGAGTAGTGATAGGTGGCTTGCCAGAGGTTAAAGGTTAAAAGGATAGAAAGAAGCTCCATATCTTCCTGTTTCTAAGTCCAATACTTTGCCAACTAGCCCGCAGAGATAGTATTCCTGTAGACAACAGTTTAAATTACACACATTTACCCTAACATCTAGGGGAATCGTGGTTCAGTGACACAGATCAGTTTTTGTTAATTCAGAAAATGTGAATTTTGCTAGGTCAAAATCAATTTTCCTTACTTATTCCACAAAATTGTCACCAAAGTGCTACAAAGAGTAGATAAAATATGCAAAAATTGGTCATCATCGTCATTGATATTAGCTTATTATAATAAAACCCGTATGTGTTAAGCTAGCATTCAAAATGTATATCCGGCCGGGCACAGTGGCTCACGCCTGTAATCCCAGCACTTAATCTCAGCACTTTGGGAGGCTGAGGTGGGAGGATCACCTGAGGTCAGGAGTTCGAGACCAGCCTGACAAACACGGCAAAACTCCGTCTCTACTAAAAATACAAAAATTAGCTGGGCGTGGTGGCGGGCGCCTGTAATATCAGCTACTTGGGAGGCTGAGACAGGAGAGTTGCTTGAACCTGGGAGGAGAAGGTTGCAGTGAGCCGAGATCACGCCACTGCACTCCAGCCTGGGTGACAAGAGTGAAACTCCCTCTCAAAAAAGGAAAAAAAAGACAAAATGTATTTCCAAAACCTGTTCCTTCAAACCCATATATAGTGTCAGCAAGACATGGTAGACTTGGAAATCTTGAATTGGCTAATTATTGCAGCTAAGAAGGACTCTTCATTTCACCTACATTACCTCACTTATAATAGCATCTCATACATTAGTGACTTTGTGCTAACTGCATAGTTTAACTTCTATTTGATGGTATCATAGCAATTTAGAGCTTTTGTCAAAGTAGTATTGGAGTCTGGGGGGTGGTTATTCTATTTTACATAAAATGAGAATGTACTATGCTTCCAGTTAATTGCAGTGACACTATATTACTGAAATAGAATTCATAGGAAAGACACTGGTTCTAACACTCCTAATGAGATGCATACATGGCTTAATACAGATGTCATAGTATTGGAGGCCACTGAAATACACACAGCATTCTGTAGTTAATGCTAGTGACACATACAAGTGCTCAAGAAAAAACTTCACTTGACAAATGCTTTATGCACTTGCCATTTGGGAAATACTGAAATAAATGTTTTGAAAAAATGTAAAATCAAACATAGCTATATGTAGCAAAATGACTATCATATAAGGTATAACATATATGAATGACTATAACACACAAAAGACAGGTTCAAGATAGAAGTTCAGTAGAACTCCGTCTGAGGATATTAGCAGACTTTAGAGAAGAGATGATAGAAGATAGAAGGCAGAATGAACAACCTTACCAGCAATGTAGTAGAGTAGGTTAAAAAAAGTACATGTATTTCATGAGGCTCAAGAAAAAGATGCACAAAAATGCCAAGAAAGACAACAGGAAAGCAGGTTATGGCCACCTTACAAGGGGCCTTCAGTTTTTTAAGCAAATGTTTGAAACTAGATGGCATCTCAAGCTAATTAGTCCCCATGAAACCAGAAGATAACTTCAATTTTTTTTTTTTTAGAGAAAACGCATCTTAAAGTATATAAAATACAGTAAAATCATGTATATCACAAAAAATGTTGTGGGCTGTAGATATTATGTCTGAAGTAGCAAACTGTAAACATTTTAAATTTTCCTTATTTGAGGTCATTTTTTCTAATCTTGCAAACTCTCAACATAAAATTTAGTGCTAGGTAGCCCCTGAATGATGTAAAGCTTAAGATGTCCAGAAATTTTTTTTCAACTTAAGCAACAGACTAGATTAAAATAATTCATTCAGAAAATTGAATACATACTGAAGCTCTAAATGGATGTTGAGTGAGAGAATCAAGTGAAAAAAAGCCATTGTTAGGTATCCAGGACCACAGAATCTTCTCAGCAGTCTCATGAGCAAGAAGAGTAGTACAAGTATGAACATCATCCAAGTTAGGGCACCCCAAATTATCGAAGTTTTAAGACAGTATCAACTTACTATGAAGTCCTCTTTCTCAAAAGAATTCAGGTATTCAAAATAATATTTCTGGTTAGGTAAAAGTTAACACATAGCACTGGTATTTTTAATTTATAAAAATGTTAAGTAATTTGTCTTCAGCTGATTAGTTCTGCTGGTAAATACATTGTTCCAAAGAACTTAACAAGTAGTCAATCAGAAATACACCTTTGTGCGGGGCATGGCGGCCCACGTCTGTAATTCCAGCACTTCGGGAGGCCGAGGCAGGCAGATCACCTAAGGTCGGGAGTTCGAGATCAGCCTGACCAACATGGAGAAACCCCATCTCTACTAAAAATACAAAATTAGCCGGACATGATGGTGCATGCCTGTAATCCCAGCTACTCGGGAGGCTAAGGCAGGAGAATCGCTTGAACCCAGGAGGCAGAGGTTGTGGTGAGCCGAGATCACGCCATTGCATTCCAACCTGGGCAATAAGAGCGAAACTCCCTCTCAAAAAAATAAAAAAAGAAAAGCAAAAGAAAGAAATACACCTTTGGCAGTTTTATTTTTGTGAAATAATACTAATGTTAGTATTATAATTACTGTCTCCAAGTGATAAAGATGTACTACTATTTTAATAAAAGAATGTAAATTTAGTGTCCTTTAGACACAGAATAACTGATTGTTTTTACT
The DNA here is from genome assembly GCF_037993035.2 of Macaca fascicularis. Classification (NCBI taxonomy): domain Eukaryota; kingdom Metazoa; phylum Chordata; class Mammalia; order Primates; family Cercopithecidae; genus Macaca; species Macaca fascicularis. The sequence goes on along the minus strand of NC_088379.1, from coordinate 190,221,159 downwards.
CCAAAGAACTTTCTCAGTTTTGAGAGTATACAAAACCTGGATAAAATTGAAGTTTTAAGATACTTTGATAATATACTTTTTCTCAAAGCATTATAGTTACGTTGGCATTTTTAATTAACCAGAATATTTCCTATTTTCACAGGTTATCTCAAAGTTAAAGACAGAACTCTCAAGCATCATTAGGATTCCTCACGACTGCTAAGAAACTCCCTTGGAGAAATAGCCAATGTTAATGTGTACTGCTAACTGAACGATGAGTATCTAACTAGTCTCAAATGACTCATAATGAGGCACTATAGATTTGCTTTAAAAATTATGCATAGAATGGTTTGATGCAGATAACTTAAGCTTTTTCAGCTGGGAATTTCAGAAGATGGGGGAGAACTTCTACAAGGGAGGGCAGGTACCTGTACGTTGAAGGAGCTGAGATGTCTAAAGTCACCCAAATTTGTCATTTAAAAAAGTATATATAAATAAAAGATACTATTTTGAAGAAGTATAAAAGTTGGAAACAATTGTTTCTTGGTTTGTAAGCTAAGCATAAGGTTTTCCCACCTTCTGACATTCAAAGTCATTATACTTTCAACTGGTCTGCTTTTTGGTCCACCTGGTGGGTGGAAAATCTTATCATTTTTGCCAGAAATAGTTGCCAATTTAGCCATATAAGGGTCAGCAGAATGTGATGGGTAAGGATCAAATGTTCCTGCCTTCATTCCACCAGGCTGCAAAGAAAAATGAGACAACTTAATGTGATTTTGTAAAATGCCTCTACAAAATTAGCTTGTGAAGAAGTTCATACATATTTTTGTAGTCTGCAGAGTTGGTTTTAAAGAAGATGATACTGTTTAATTCAAACACCACCAAAAGGTCTCCCTACCACCAACTTTATAGGGTCAAAACACCATAATCCAAAAGCTCTCAATAAAAATGACAATATTTATAGTAAGGTAACAGTCTAAACTATTGCCAAGCATTAATATTTTAGAGTTTATCAGGCCAGGCTATCACTTAGTTAGAAAGTGAGTCTATTAGTAAGGGAAATCCTAGGTCAGATGTATTTTGATAGAGAATGGGGAACAAGGAGTGTGGCACAACATGAGTTTACTCAATGCCAGTCAATGATGGAGAAGATCCTTTAAAAAAAAGTAATAAGCGGCTGGGCGCGGTGGCTCAAGCCTGTAATCCCAGCACTTTGGGAGGCCGAGACGGCTGGATCATGAGGTCAGGAGATCGAGACCATCCTGGCTAACACAATGCAACCTGGTCTCTACTAAAAATACAAAAAATTAGCCAGGCGTGGTGGCAGGCGCCTGTAGTCCCAGCTACTCGGGAGGCTGAGGCAGGAGAATGGTGTGAACCCGGGAGGCGGAGCTTGCAGTGAGCTGAGATCCGGCCACTCCAGCCTGGGCGACAGAGCGAGACTCCGTCACAAAAAAAAAAAAAAAAAAAAAAGTAATAAGCAATAGCACAAAGAAATAGAAAGCAACAGGAAAATGTAATCTACTTTACTTTTCTTGTAGTCTATTAAGAGAAGTCAATCAAAATATTTTTCAACCTGTACACAACACAGAAATATTTGCTTTGACTTCTTAAACTGATTTGACAGAATTTTAAACTTTATATTCTATATAATCACAGGAAAATTCTATAGAATCATAATAACTCATTTAATTAGGCACTCCTGTAGTATCTATGCCAAATATACATGAAGATTTAATTCATTTGAAAGATACCATTGTAAGTTTTCAAGTTTTCCAGATTGAAGACACATGGATTATTTTAAACATCACAATAACAAGAAAACTTAAGAAAGTTTAAATAAATTAATTTAAAAGTATAAAAGCAAAATGAATTAAAAATAGAAAAACATAAATAAGCCCAAGTGATGCTTTAAAAAGTAAATTAATAGCTATATCTGTAATAGAATTAAGAATGAAAAAGAAGTGAGGAAAGTCTATACCTATATTAAATATCAAAAATATAAAATAGGCCAGGCGCAGTGGCTCACGCCTGTAATCCTAGCACTTTGGGAGGCTGAGGCAGATGGATCACCTGAGGTCAGGAGTTCGAGATCAACCTGGCCAATATGGCGAAACCCTGTCTCTACTAAAAATACAAAAATTAGCCGGGCATGGTGGTACACGCCTATAATCCCAGCTCTTAGGGAGGCTGAGGCAGGAGAATCACTTGAATTGAACCTGGGAGGCAGAGGTTGCAGTGAGCCAAGATCGTGCCACTGCACTCCAGCCTGGGCAACAGAGCAAGACTCCGTCTCAAAAAAAAAAAAAAAAAAAAAAATATATATATATATATATATATAAAATATTTCTGCAAACCCCAAAAACCTGAATGAAATGACTGATTTTCTAAGAAAATATAAATAATCAACATTGACCAAAAAGAGATAGAAAACCTACACAAAACAGATGGAGAAAGACATGTAAGAATTGAGAAAATCGGCCGGGCGCGGTGGCTCAAGCCTGTAATCCCAGCACTTTGGGAGGCAGAGGCAGGCGGATCACGAGGTCAGGAGATCAAGACCATCCTGGCTAACACGGTGAAACCCCGTCTCTACTAAAAGTACAAAAAAACTAGCCAGGCGTGGTGGCGGCACCTGTAGTCCCAGCTACTCGGGAGGCTGAGGCAGGAGAATGGCGGGAACCCGGGAGGCGGAGCTTCCTGTGAGCCTAGATCTGGCCACTGCACTCCAGCCTGGGTGACAGAGCGAGACTCCTTCTCAAAAAAAAAAAAAAAAGAAAAAAAAAAAAAAAGAAAAATCGGCAGAACCTGTAATATGGCTAAGCTCAGAATGCTTCGCTGTGTGAATTCTTTCAAGTCTTCAAACAGCTGACATTTCTAGTGCTATCAAACTGCTATAGAACATAGAAAAACAAAGAAATTACCCCCATTGCTTTAAGATGCCTGCATCCACTTGTACCAAAATAGAACAAGGCATATACATAGTCTTGAAAATACAGACCAATCACACTTCAAATTATTCATGCAAAAATACTTAATAAAATATTAGCAAATAAAACACAGTATTATATTTTAAGATTAATACAACACAGCCAAGTGAGATTCATTTCAGGAAATATTGTTATTCAGCTTATGACAAGTAAAAAGTGGGGAGTGAAGGGATAGTCTAAACAGATTACACCATTTGATAAAATTCAACATATATTCAATAAAATTCAGCATATGTTCCTGATTTATTCCTATTTTTGGCATCTATAAAAATGAAAAACTAAAGGTATCCCTATTAAAGTCAAGATTAAGGCAAGGATGGCCACTACTGCTGGCTTAAGGAATTGGGCATGAGCGTGACATAAAAAATACAAATATATGAGAAAGGTGGGGAGCAAAATTATTTGCAGATAATATAGAGCAGTAAAGCAAAAGAGAATCAAGAAAATAACCATCAGAACACAAAGTTTAATGATGTGGCCAGTTATTTTTCAAAAATCAAATGTTTTTTATAATGACAAATAATATGAAGGAAAATATGATGGGGAAAAAAAACCTTATTGACCAGAACCTTAAAATAACGAAGAATAAATATAAGATATAATATAAGCTATGCGATGTAAAATACAAAACTCTACAAGCGAGATACAAGGTTAAGTGGCTTACTCCTGGATCTGAAGATTCAAATTATAAATATGTTAATATATCCAAAAATACAAAGAGTAAATTTTATCACAAAATATCAAAGTTCTTTCTCTTTTGGGAACTTTAGAAAATAATTCTGAAGTTCTGGAGAATATGACAGAATAACCAGCACAACTTTTTTAAAGAGTAAGAAGAGACTAGACCACTCACTATTAAATATAATAGAACTTAAAAGGATTTTTTTGGCCAGAAATAGACAAATAGATTAGTCAAATGGAATGAAAACTCAGAAACATACCTTCAAAAATAAGAATTTTGGTTTAATAAAAATGGCATTTCAAAGTAATGGTGTTAAAAATGAATTATTCCATCAGTCATATCGGGAACAACTTGATTTTTTTAAAAATCAGTTCTATTAAAGTCTAATTCACCTGCAATAAACTATATCCATTTAAAGTGAACAATGCTATGAGTTTTGACAGATGTCTACACTCTTGAAATGACTACCACGATTAAGATACAGAACATTTCACTCCCTTCCCAAACTTTCCTCGTGCCCCCAAACTAAACAAGAGCTGGATTCTTACCTTACTCTTTACATCAAAATGCATTTTAGATAAATATTTAAATGCAAAAGGATATGACTAATAGAAGAAATTAAGAAGCCACATTATTCTAATATTGGTGGTAAAGAGAGTCACTCTGAAAATGACAAATGAAAATGATAAATCTGACTACATCAAATCATGAAATTCCTGAATAGAACAAAACATCATAACGAAAGATCCAACAGATTAAAAAAATTATTTCCAACACAAATAACAAAACGAGAGTAGTACCCTTCATATATGAGATCTTACAAGATATCTCACAATATTGATCTCACAATATTAAAACATAAACTTTGAAATACAAAGTCTGCAAGAAAAACAGGCAATTTACAGAAAAAAAAGCATTGACTAAGGTTTATACACTGCTGGAGCATTTTAATTTTTAGTCTCACTTGTTAACTTCTGCAGCAGGAAGATAGTTAATTTTAATTGCCATTTCAAAAACTAAAAGATGGTTTGGCTTTTTATGATTTTAAGAAAAACTAGACCTAGGGTCTAGAGAAGCACTTCAAAAATTCATTGTGAATTCACCAGGTGTGGTCGCATACTCCTGTAATCTCAGCTATTCTGGAGGCTGACGCAGGAGAATCGTTTGAACTCGAGAGGTGGAGGTTGCAGTGAGCCTAGATCATGCCACTGCACTCCAGCCTGGGCAACAGAGCGAGACGCTGTCTCAAAAAAAAAAAAATTATAAATTCAAATACATTTGAAGAGACTAATAATTACTTCATGACAAGAGCTTCATTATCCCCTACACTATTCATACTTGGTGATTTCATGTAATTTTGTAAAAACGGGTCCCATGATTCTTGGTATCAGTACGAACAAAAGTTTATTATTTATATGGGGAAAAAATCATTTGACAGCAAGAGACAGTATTTCTTTATAATGCTTAATTTTTTTCATCCTAAAATTGTAAACTTGCCTTTTTACCAGGAGAAGAAGGTTTAAAAGTGTTTGAAATTGATTCTTTCTTCTCTTCTTTTTTAATTGGTGGTAAAGGTTCCTCAGAAAAATAAGGATTAGCATCAAAATAGTCCCTTGGGTGAAGATTTAACTTAAACGGTGCTCCTTTAAGTAAACGATGGTGTTCTTCATTCGCTTTCTGTAAATTAAAGAGTTTGAAATTACACAGCATAAATTTCACAAATTGAAAATAACCCAGAGTAAAATCTTTTACACTGTAATATAAAGATGATTCTTAAGTCCATCCTGCTCCATGTACTTTTTTTAAAACATTAATTTGCTGCGTTCTATTTTTATGCTACGAAAGATATGCCTACTTGCAAACATAACTACGCTTATTCATTTTGGATACAAATTTATTTGCGGTACTGAGACCTTATCACCTGAACGAATCTATATTAACTATGTGGGCAGCATGATGCAGAATAACAAGAGTTGTCTCTAGTTCATGCCCTTCCTGCTTTGTAGCATTTCTCAGAGATTCTGGGAAAGTTATGTTTTAGTGTCACATCTTCTTCAACTGTGAATGCAGACATTATCATTCCCCCTATAATGCTGTTGTAAAGATCACATGAGACTATGTAGATATATGATTTTATATGTGTATATATGAGATATGTATATATCATTTTTATAATTTTTAAAAATATATGTATATATGAGATTACGTATATATCTCATATATGTATATTTGAGATATATACATATATGTATATATAACATTTTTACAATTTTTAAAAATATTTCATATGTATACATGAGATTATGTATATCTCATATATCTGTATATATGAGATGTAGATATATATGAGATATGTATATATGTATATATTACATTTCTATAATATTTATTGCTATCTAGTATTCAAAGCAAAACAGCAGTCATGTTTTCCTCTTATGTTATAATCTTTTCTATCAGACAATATTAAGTATAAAAATCACTGGCTATTAATAAAGTAGCAAAAATCAAATTATGAAATATAGATTCAAAAAAACAACTACACAGTGAATATTGATACTTTCTTCACTTTTGCAAATATAAAATCTGGTATTTCATCATTCAACAAACTGAACTGAAAACACTTGATAAATGAAATCTAAAATAGATAGTTACTTGAGAGAAGACTAACTTTCACTACTAGGAACCCACTGTAGCACTTTCAGAATCCTTTCCTCTTTTGGGATTTTTATCTCGCCCTTGCTTGTCCTCTTCCTTTCTCCCGCTTGCAGGACATTCATTCATTCTTGGTGATCTGCTCTCCACTCTTCCATATCACAACGATGGTACTGAAAATTTATTCTATTGATCTTTTTGGGCAGTGTTCCGCAAAATTTAGTTGTCATGGGAATCACTTGATAATTTATTTAAATTACAAATCACCAAGCCCTTCCCTCAAAGATTTCTGATTGCATTGGTCTGCTGTATCTGTGGTTTTAACAGTCACCCTCAGTGATTCTCATGTGTGATTATAATGTCATCTTTTAGGATCACTTTTTGCTAGAGCATGGTCACCTTTTACCAGAAAAATACTGTATTTGTCTTACCAACCCCTGCCCTAGAATGTTCAGTTGAGTACTGGTCAGCAGATGTATGAGAAAACTATTCAAAGCCCAGAGAAGAACCACCTGAAAGACTGTGAGGTGACGGTGTCTGGCTCTCACACAGAACTGGGAATGGTGCTGGTTGCCATCAGCTGTGCAAGAAAATGTCATAATTCACAGGGCATCCGACGGAGCACCTAGAAAGGTCTTGCCTCAGTAGTGGGGAATAACTAGCCCTAGATTGAGCATAGCTCCTATCACACCTAACAAATCTTAAATGCAAGACCTGAAAAGATAAAAACCATTTCTAAGTAATGTGACAGCATTCCAGAACAAAGCCCAAGAACATTTATAAGAATACAAAAATATATAGCACTCAACAAAGTAAAATCCTCAGTATTTGACATCCAGTGAAAAAAAACTGCCAGTAATTCAAAGTAGCAGAATATGACCCCCATACTGAGAAAACAATTATTTAAAATCAACCAAGAACTAATATAGATGTTAGCATTAACAGAAAAGGGCATGAAGACAGTAAGTATATTCTGTATGCTCAAAAAATTAAGTGGAGACATGTAAGACATTAAAAATACTCAGACTTCTAGAGAACAAAACCACAATGTATGAGATTAAAAATACACTGGTTGACATTAACAGCAGATTGGACATTACAGAAAAATAGATTAGTGAGTTTGAAGATGCAGCAATAAAAACTAACCAAAATGAAATACATAGAAGGAAAAAAGGACATTTTTTAAAAGTTAATAGGGCGTTGGTAAATTGTGGGACAATTTCAAGAAGCCTAATACACATGTAACTGGAATTTCTGAAGGGGAAGAGAAAGACAGATAAAAATATCTGAAGAAATAATAACTGGAAATAGTATAAATTTGATTTGAAAAACTATAAACCCATAGATCCAAGAAGCTCAATAAACCTCAAGCACAAGAAGGATGAAAGAAAACAACACAAAGTCACATCATAATCAAACTGCTTAAATGAGTCATAAAAAGAAAAAAAAAGTAGCCAGAGAAAAGGACACATTGCACACAGAAGAATAATGAGCATGACAACAGGTTTCTCATCAGAAACAATTCAAGCAGGAAGACAGTGGAGTAACCTTTTTTTAATACTGAAAGAAAAAGCAAGATACATTTTTCAAAATTAGTTTTAGGATATTAGTAAATCTAGGAATATAAAATTTCTGCTTTATGTATAAGTTCTAAAAATGAGGATAAAAGAGCTTTTTCTGTTAAGAAAGTATCTTATGCCCAATAAGTATAGGGTAAAAGATTAATTACTGAGCCACTATAAAATTCCACTGTATGTAGTTGTGTAGTATGTACGCATTATTATTCCTACAGATGAAAATTAGTTTATATACAATTTTATAAGAACCAAGGTTTCTGCCCAATTTAATGGAAAACTGTTCCTGGGTTTGGACATGCCCGTCAGCAAAATGGTCATTATTCTCTCACATTCTACTGGTATTTAAAATTACCATAGCAAAACTGTTACAGCCTGCGTGCCTATAAAAACAAAAACAAAAAGCTATAAAGTGATTGCCATTTAATGCTTAATGTCCAAATTAACTTGACTTTTCATTACTACCAGCTTTCTTTATGTTATGGTGATATTGTGAAATTCTGTTCGTATGGTTCTAAAGTTTATAAGGGTTCCTTTATTTATTTACAAATAGACATTCCCCATAGAAAGGAACAGGTCTCATTATAAGTCAAATATGGTACACAGTGAGTGTAAGAGGCATATGCTAGTAAATTTCAGTGTTTATCTCTGCCATTTAATAAAGTGAGCAGTTTTCTCCTATCCTTTTCTCTGTCTCCTCATAGGATTCATCCATTCTCTAACCTCCACTTTTTCCCATCACCCCTCCACTCCTCCATCCCATTCGCTCATCGTAATGGCTTCTTGATCAGCCCAAAAGTATTACCACTATTTTTGCAGGCACAGATAGTAGGGTGTGTTGGGAATATGGCTAAGGGTCAGGATATAACTCTTTATTTAAAATAGAACATAGTTGATCAGGCCAGGCTAATAGAAGTTTCGCAGCTAGTTTAGAGAGATATAAAATAGATGTGGTAAACCATAGCAAGAGATAAAATTCATCCTGGAAGGAGCTGAGAGAATATACAGCAAGATATGAAAATCTAATAGAACAGTAAAATTATCACAATTCATAAACATGAGTTTGCCACTGCCCCAGTGATACAAATAGATAGAACAAAACAAAATAAGATCTCAAGTGAATTATTATTATTATTATTATTATTATTATTATTATTACTGAAACATAGTCTCACTCTGTCACCCAGGCTGGAGTGCAGTGGCGCGATCTTGGCTCACTGCAACCTCTGCAACCTGGATTCAAGCGTTCTCCTGCCTCAGCCTCCTGAGTAGCTGGGATTACAGGCGTGTACCACCACGCCCAGCTAATTTTTGTAAGATTAGTAGAGATGGGGTTTCACTATGTTGGTCAGGCTGGTCTCCAACTCCTGACCTTGGGATCTGCCTATCTTGGCCTCCCAAAGCGCTGGGATTACAGGCATGAGCCACCGCACCTAGCCTCAAGTGAATTATTAATATTGAGTTAACTAAATAAAAGAAAGGTTGAGCCTGTAATCCCAGCACTTTGGGAGGCCGAGGCGGGCGGATCACAAGGTCAGGAGATCGAGACCACGGTGAAACCCCGTCTCTACTAAAAATACAAAAAATTAGCCGGGCGCGGTGGCGGGCGCCTGTAGTCCCAGCTACTCAGGAGGCTGAGGCAGGAGAATGGCGGGAACCCGGGAGGCGGAGCTTGCAGTGAGCCGAGATCGCGCCACTGCACTCCAGCCTGGGCAACAGCGTGAGACTCCGTCTCAAAAAAAAAAAAAAAAAAAAAAAAAAAAAAGAAAGGTTGAAACATTCAAAACAGATTTTTTACCTTATAATTTAGTTTTGCTGCATCATAGAAGTCGGCAGAGTGTGAAAACTGTTTACCTATGGTAATATTTGCATAGCTAAGGAAGCAAAGTAAGTAACGGTGACTTCAGAGTTCAGAAATTTAATTTTTTAAAATTTCAAAACAAAACGATATGACAAAGTATTAAAAATATCTTACCCATATCCAGTTCCTTTCTTTCCCGGGTTTGTGTATAAATTCTTTCCAGGTGCCTTATATTTTTCTCGAGGTTTTGACTGTGCGCTGAAAAATGGGACTGGACCACCTATTGTTCCATAGTAGCTTCCTAAGCCACATCTTAAATACAATTTTTTGGTGTTTTAAAAGGAAGAGGTTAAAATGGCAAATTTTAAGTCTATTTTACCATAATTTTTTAAAAGATTGGAAAAAAGAGAAAAAAATGATAGTTTTAATCTAATTTCATTTTCCTCATTCTTCAGTCACAGATTTTGATGTGAGATATGTTTTTAATATTTGTATTATTTTAAAAATTCTATAAAAGTAAAACTGCATAATCCTTAGGAAGTTAGAATCATTCCCATTAATTCAGCTAACTGTAACAATAAACAGAGTCTTTTGTGTTTTTAGATTAATTTACGGGCACTTTATGGCAAGTTAGCTAATAAATGGCTAATTACTTCTCACTATCCATCCACAAGAAACTACACTTCCAAAACAAATATTTAAGACTGCTGTTTCCACTACTGATGGAAAGTGACTCAGGGAATTTGGGTGCTAATTTTCTTCTGTTTGGTTTATATCTCATAACTTTACTGCAGAAAAAATTAACCAAATATTTTCTTTTTTTCCATTTTAATGTTAAATTTTCTGGGCACACAGTATCTATGCAAAATCATTAAAGTGTTTACTGTCCAGCACTTTCACAGATTTTTTGTTAAAACTTCCACAATAAGAATAACTATTGTTAGCGACAGTCATAGTCTCTAATTCTTAAGTTACCATTGAAGCAAACAAATTTTAATAATCAGAAAAAGGTCTACAAGACAAATGAAACCTTATTACTATCAAAACTTGACACTGTTCATACATCTGAGTTAAAAATTTCAAAAACTTGAAAGACATCAACATTGATTGCTTATTATCAATACCTTCAGTCTACAAATGGTAGGAAAGCATATTTTAATTAATCCTTCTTTATGAACCTATAGAATGAAATTCTAAAATACAACGAGGAAATAGAGCAGGGATAATGCAGAGAAAGGAGAACTATTCACAGACAGGCATAATTTACCCAGAGCATGATTTAACACAAGCATTAAAAGTCATTCTATTTAGAATTTATTAAATGCCTGCGGTTCTGGAGGTGGGCGTGGTGGCTCATGCCTGTATTCCCAGCACTTTGGGAGGCTGAGGTGGGTGGATCACCTGAGGTCAGGAGTTTGAGACCAGATTGGTCAACATGGCGAAACCCCATCTCTACTAAAAATACAAAAAACTAGCTGGGCGTGGTGGCCTGTGCCTGTCATCCCAGCTACTTGGGAGGCTGGGGCAGGAGAATCTCCCTTGAACCTGGGAGGTTGAGATCGCAGTAAGCCGAGATAGCGCCACTGCACTCCAGCTTGGATGACAGAGCCAGACTCCATCTCACATACATACATACATACATACATACATACATACATAATAAATGACTATGGTTCCATAATTTGGTGTTGAATAAATTTCTGTATAAGGGCTTCTTATTTATAACACCAGTCTCCCTTTTTGGAAACACTTTCTGTATCTACTAAATTATAGATGTTTTTCACACATCTGTGAATTTTTTTAAAAAAGGAAACCTAGTCTAACTATAAAACTGTTATTATTTATTGGCTGACAGATGAATATAAGCATATTATAAACTAATGTATCAAGGTAGCAATTCCCAATTATTACCACATGAGTCAAAGTTTATTACAGGCAGGAGAAAAGACTGAAAAATAGGAAAAAGTTATTTCACGTATTACATGAAAAAGAAAGTAGTGACAAAAGGAAAAAAATCACATTTCTAAATTTATATCTAAGAAAATGAAAAAGTTCAAGAAACAGTAATAATAATAATAAATAATTCAAATCTATCCAAAGTGTCAAAAGGTAGAAAAAGATGAAATTAAAGAAAAAAAGAAAATCCTTACTCTATTTTTTTTCAGACAGGGTCTCAATCTGTTGCCCAGGCTGCAGTGCAGTGGTGCAATCTCAGCTCACTGCAGCCTCAAACTCCCGGCTCAAGCGTTCCCCGCAACCTCAGCCTCCCGAGTAGCTGGGACTACAGGCATGCATCACCACGCTGGCTTAATTTTTGTGTATTTTGTAGAGATGGGTTTTTGTCATATTGCCCAGACTGGTCTCAAATTCCTAGACTCAAGCAATCCATCCACCGCAGCCTCCCAAGGTGCTGGGATTACAGGCATGAGCCACCGCACCCACCGAAAATCCTGACTCTTTTTGTTTTGTTGTTTTGTTTTTGAGATGGAGTCTCTGTCGCCCAGGCTGGAGGCACAATCTTGGCTCACTGCAGCCTCCACCTTTTGGGTTCAAGTGATTCTCCTGCCTCAGTCTCCCGAGTAGCTGGGATTACAGGCGCCTGCCACGATGGCAGGCTAATTTTTATATTTTTAGTAGAGATGGGGTTTCACCATGTTGGCCAGGTTGGTCTCAAACTCCTGACCTCAGGTGATCTGCCCATCTCAGCCTCCCAAAGTGCAGGGATTACAGGTGTGAGCCAACGTGCCCAGCCAAAAATCCTCACTCTTAATAGAGACAATAATTTTGGCTGACGTTGCCTACTAGAATTAGAAGGAAGTATAAGTTATACAAAGTAGTTTTACTAGTCTCAAAAAATACAGTAAATATACACAAAATTAGACTTCAGTTATCATCTATCAAATTAATAAATTGAGAGAGTCAAAGCTATTGAGTGTGAATGAATAATACCTTTTTTTTTTTTTTTTTTTTGAGATGGTGTCTCACTCTGTCACCCAGGCTGGAGTGCAGTGGTGCGATCTCGGCTCACTGCAACCTCAGCCTCCGGGGTTAAAGCGAGATTCTCCTGCCTCAGCCTCCCGAGTAGCTGGGACTACAGGTGCGTGCCACCATGCCCAGCTAATTTTTTGTATTTTTAGTAGGGACAGGGTTTCACTGAACATTACGTTTTAAGTCTCAGTTATATAACATTACATTGACTTCATGGTCTAATGTTAAACTAATTTAAAGGGAACATTGATAGTTGTCATAACTAAGATACTGTTAAACCTCATAAGTATATCTTCACAATAATTTAAAAATAATGTATTTTTGATCAATTATTTTCTTCATCAAAAAAGAATTTCTGGCCAGGTGTGGCCCAGAACCCTCCTCCACTTGAACCCAGGAGGCAGAGGTTGCAGTGAGCCAAGATCATGCCACTGCACTCCAGCCTGGGCAACAGAGCAAGACTCCAACTGAAAAAAAAAAAAATTATCCTAATTCCACCTTTTTTTTTTTTTTTTTTTTAGACAAGGTCTTGCTGTGACATCCAGGCTGGAGTGCAGTGGCTCAATCATAGCTCACTGTAACCTCAACTCCAGGGCTCAAGGGATCCTCTCACCTCAGCCTCCTGAGTAGCTGGAACTAGAGGCACATGCTACCACACCCAGCTAATTTTTTAACTTTTGTAGAGATGAGGTCTCACTATATTGCCTAGGCTGGTCTCAAACTCAAGCATTCCTCCTAGCTTGGCCTCGAAAAGTGCTGGGATTATAGGCATGAGCCACTGCACCCAGCCTTACACTTTTATTTATACTTCGTTAACAGCAGAAAAAATAGTCAGGGGCATAGACATGATAATTAAAGGCAATTTTTTCCCCAATCTGACTTTGCAAGGTTTTCAAACAAATTTTATTATTTAAGTTGTTTTTATTATATCAACAAATAGAGCACAGTGATATAGATAATCTAAAATTTAATATAATGAGAATATATTTAATCAAGATTACTTGTCAATCTAAATCATCCAATACAACTATCTCCACCTGAGACAAACTAAGAATAACACTTAAAAATTCATCTTACATAAGTAAGTCCCACAGAAAAACAAACATTTAATTTAGGGATAAAGGTGCAGGAAATCTATTTAAGACTTTTCCCCAAAAAACACTTACGGCTTTTTCTCTCCACTACTAGGGAAGAAGGCTTTGCCTAGATTTTTTCTGGCTGCTTCCATCATATCCCGTCTCCTCACTTGATTCAGATTCACGTAGCCTTCTCCTTCAAAAATCCTTACAAAACGGGGATCGAAATAACCTGCCTGAAGGTCTGACATTGCTTTGGATCCCCCAGGTAGCATCTGTTTACTTTTGCTTGCAGCCTCATTAAATGCTCCTTTAAAAATAAATTAGGCAGATGATAATTTTGAGCTTACTAGCAACTAAAGGACATGAAAAAGAAGAGAACAGTTTCCAAATACCATTTGGGCCAATGATGAATTTTGAGCTCTAGAGCACTGTTTCGAAATATTCCCTGAGAGCTCTGTGTGAAGGGCTATCTTGACAATAAGACCTAAGTGGTTTTCACCAAAACATTGTAATATTTAAGGCCTTGGTGATACACTCTGAGTTTTAGAGCTGGTAGAGACCTTAAAGTGATCTAATTCAATGTTTCTCCAACTACAGACTAGGAAGCGCTGTGTGAGATGGCAGTCAGTGTGTGTCTGTAGGTCTAAGAGACGCGTGTTTCATACTCAAATTGAAGCAATTCCTCTCCGGGGCATATACTCAAGACACATGAGTGTCCATGGCCACTAACAGACATCAACAAGAATGTTCATAGCAGTTTTATTCATAATAATCAAAAACATAAAACAGCCCAAATGTCCATCAACAGGAGAACAGATTTTTAAACTGTGGAATTTATACAGTGAAATACTAGTAGCCCAGTAATTTTTTAAAGGCTGTTTTGATAAGTATTTAAAACATCTCTCGTAATTTAGATCTAGGAGAGCTCTATTTGAGGAGAACTTTGGTAACATGGAGAATTTTTTGAAGTGCATACAATCCCTAATTCAACTGGCTATTAAAACATGAATCTGTATCCCTGACTTTTTTTTTTTTTTTCTTTTTTGAGACGGAGTCTCACTCTGTTCCCTAGGCTGGAGTGCAGTGGTGTGATCTCAGCTCACTGCAACCTCCGCCTCCCAGGTTCCAGTGATTCTCCTGCCTCAGTCCCAAGTAGCTGGGACTACAGGTGTGCACCACCACACCTGGCTAATTTTTGTATTTTTAGTTGAGACGGGGTTTCACCATACTGGTCAGGCTGGTCTTGAACTCCTGACCTTGTGATCCACCTGCCTCAGCCTCCCAAGGTGCTGGGATTATAGGCAAGAGCCACCACGCCTGGCCTGTATCACTGAGCTTTTTAAACTTTTTTTTTTTTTTGACAAGGTCTTCTGTCACCCAGACTAGAATGCAGTGGTGTGACCATGGCTCACTGCAGCCTCAATCTCCTGGGCTTAACTTCCTGCCTCAGCCTCCAAGGTAGCTGAGACTATAGGCGCAGGACACCATGTCCAGCTAATTTTTATATTTTTTGTAGAGACAGGGTCTCACTATGTTGTCCAGGCTTGTCTTGAACTCCTGGCCTCAAGCAATCCTCCCACCACCACCTCCCAAAGTGCTGGGATTACAGCTGTGAGCCACCACACTTGGTCAACTTAAATTTTTGAAAAGGTAATACATTCAAATAGTTCCAAATTCAAAAGTATAAACATTTTCACAACAAGTCTTTCTCCTGTACTTGGCCACCCAATTCTTCTTCCACAGGCAAAGAGATAATCATTTTGTTTCCCAAAGCATGTTCAGGTATGTTCAAGTGAATGTTTTCATATATATCCCTTTTCATTGTTTTAAATGCTGTCTCAGAAGAATCACATTGTTAATGCTTAGCACACTATACAGACTATTCTCCACCTTGCTTTTTTATTTGACAGTGTATCTTGGAGATGTCTCCAAATCAGTGTTTCATTTTGTATTATTATATAGAAGTAATCGGATATCCAAAAATTGAACGGAAACATTTAAATATTTATGTATATTAGCTCTTTTTATTATTTACGACTTTTGTAAAAATCCCTCAGCCATTCACTTAGCATTTCATTTCTTAGGAAGGTAACAACGGATGGCCTTCTTGGACGCAAATGTAAATGCTGTTTGCATAGGGGAGTGTCCCATCTAACCAAAATATTCTGGGAGAAAACTGCCAGGCACCTTTGAAAAGAAATAAAATTACCTATGAGGACAATAAATGAGGATAGAGTACCCTCATAAAACGAGATTCCTATTCTCATAAAATAAAGTTCTTGCTGGGTGCAGTGGCTCATGCCTCTTAACCCCAGCACTATGGGAGGCTGAGGAGGAGGGATCTCTTGAGGTCAAGGGTTCAAGACCAGCCTGGGCAACATAGTGAGAGTCCCCACCTCCACAAAGTATTTAAAAATTAGCTGGGCATGGTAGTGTATGCCTGTAGTCCCAGCGACTCAGGAGGCTGAGATGGCAGGATCCCTTGAGCCCAGGAGTTTGAGGATGCAGTGAGCTATAATCAGGCCACTGCACTCCAGCCTGGGGAACAGATATCCCGTTTCTAAATAAATAAATAAATGAAATCGCTTAACTCCATTGAAATTGTACAAGTTAACAAACTTTAGAAACTAAATGCTTTAAAATATAAACCACTAAAAAATCATTCAATGTAAATATTAAATTCTAAATTTTATCTAGAAAATACCCACTATTCACCCATAGAGGAAAGCAAATATACTTACGATTAAACTGTGACACATATTTATCACCCACAGTAATATACTCCATCTCACTAAAGAGGCCAATCCTTTCCATGTCCGTTTTCCCTCCTTCCGCAGGCATGGTAGGCATGGTGGTGCTTTCTATACCGCTAACTTCAAAATTTCCCTAGGGTCACGTCTTTTATTGAAAAATCCTACTTTACATTGGAAATAAAAATAAAAGGGAAATGTTTAGAAAACAGTGGTTACTAATCTCCAGTTCTAATTACTTTCAGTCTGAGAGTTTTAAGGTTTACTATGAAACAAGAGCCTCATACTCTACGGGGAAAGAACCAGTCTGTGGAGGGGGGGAGAACAGTGGGATTCAGAATTACCCGTATGAGCCCTCCCCCTTGACTCTCCATGTGAAGTGCCCATGATTACAAAGGAATGTGTAAGATATCATCTATTACACTGCCATTTATCTGTTGGAAATGATAAAATTATTACTGTATGGTGTATTATAAACAAATCCTCCTGAGAAGTTCAGGGTAGATTTAAAAATCCTAATTACAGAAGGCAGACATTTTTACAGTTCACATATAATGATTTCAGCATCCTGCACTGTCCCTTATATTGAAAATATAACAGCTTTTCAGAGTGCACGACACATCTAGGTATTACCCTACAATTCTTGAGGATTTTTTTCAAGTTTAAATAAACATAATAAATGTGCCACTGGCAAAATTATCAAGGGAATGGGGAAGAGAACAATTATTTAGGCGAGATAAAGACAAGAACAAAAACAAAAATTCCACAATGAATTCTGAGTATTTGTTAACGGGCGTACTTCAACTCTGAGCTTTCTTTGGAAATGACCACTTCAAACAAAGGTGAAATATTAAACATGCAACTCTTTATTTAGAAACTAATTTTTTAAAGACAGAGTCTCTCTGTTTTTTTTAAGACGGTCCCAGGCTGGAGTGAAGTGGCATGTTCTTGGCTCACTACAAACTCTGCCTCCTGGGTTCAAGTGATTCTCCTGCCTCAGCCTCCTGAGTAGCTGGATTACAGACACGCGCCACCATGCCCGGCTAAGTTTTTGTATTTTTAGTAGAGACAAGGTTTTACTATGTTGTCCAGGCTGGTCTCGAACTCCTGGCCTCAAGTGATCCACCTACCTCGGCCTCCCAAAGCGCTGGGATTACAGGCATGAACCACTGCGCCTGGCCAGAAATTAATTTTTTTTTATTTTTTATTATACTTTAAGTTCTAGGGTACATGTGCACAATGTGCAGGTTTGTTACATATGGATACATGTGCCACGTTGGTGTGCTGCACCCATTAACTCATCATTTACATTAGGTAAGAAATTAATTTTTAATAGTAGACATGTTCTAAAAAAAAAAAAAAAGAGGAGGCCCAAAGAGCTAGGAATACTTACATCCATCCCGTCCTAAAGTTTTTAAAGCACCAGCTATGAGCCAAGC
Organism: Macaca fascicularis; assembly: GCF_037993035.2. Lineage (NCBI taxonomy): Eukaryota > Metazoa > Chordata > Mammalia > Primates > Cercopithecidae > Macaca > Macaca fascicularis. Next base: position 190,203,225 of record NC_088379.1, on the reverse strand, counting down.
ACTGGGCATACACAGTGAAGAAAACAAACATTGGGTTAGTCTTCCCAGTTTGTGATCCAGGTAAGAATTTTTTTTTTTTTTTTTTTTTTTTTTTTTGAGACAGAGTTTCACTCTTGTAGCCCAGGCTGGAGTACAGTAGTAGCGCGCTCTCGGCTCACTGCAACCTCCGCTTCCCAGGTTCAAGCGATTCTTCTGCCTCAGCCTCTCGAGTAGCTAGGATTACAGGCGCCCGCCACCACGCCCAGCTAACTTTTGCATTTTTTTAGTAGAGACGGGGTTTCACCATGTTAGCCAGGCTGGTCTCGAACTCCTGACCTCAGGTGATCCACCTGCCTCGGCTTCCCAAAGTGCTGGGATTACAGGCGTGGGCCACCGCGCCCAGCTGGTAAGAACCTTTTACCTTAAATGTATTTATTTATTTGCTTATTAAGATGGAGTCTTGCTCTGTCGCCCAGGCTGGAGTGCAGTGGCGCTATCTCAGCTCACTGCAACCTCCGCCTCCTGAGTTCAAGCAGTTCTCCTGCCACAGCCTCCCAAGTAGCTGGGACTACAGGCACCTGCCATCACGCCCGGCTGATTTTTGTATTTTTAGTAGAAACGAGGTTTCACCATGTTGGCCAGGCTGGTCTCAAACTCCTGACCTCAAGTGATTCACGCGCCTCGGGCTCCCAAAGTGCTGGGATTACAGGCATGATAGCCACCGCGCGGGGCCTTTTACCTTAAATTCAGAGCAAGCTGTTTGAGTCCCTCTCTGCAAGCCAGCCTGAAACAATGGCTCACCTGAGCATGAATCATTGCTAATAGGTAACACCAAAGGGGCAAATGAAGATTCATTTTAAACTAAAACATAAGCAAACACAACGCCCTTCCCCACATCCTACCTCTTCCATTAATCAGGGATGCTTTAAAACCAAACTTCAGTCAAGATGTAGTACTTTCATTTACCTTATATTTCAAAGCTCCACTCCCCTGCCCAACCACAAAGGATTCCAGTGCTGCTACTGGGGCCTGAATGTCTCAGGCCCTGTATCAGCCAGCCTCATCTGTCACCATGGAAACCCCTTCCGTGGCCCCTTGGCTGCAACTGTTCTCTTTCCGTCCTTAGGCTGGGCTCTCTCCAGCCACAGGACCATTGTCCATGCCCTTTCTCTTTAGCCACCTACTTCAGCGTGCCGACCCTTTCTCTCCCCAGCCCACCCCTCGCCATGAACACTGATTCTTCCGACTGCTCAGTTTCTTAATCCCTTCTTTAACTCCATCACAGCGGCATGCACTTCTTCCAAGCCCTCATCGTGGTTGTCTGCTACGTCACCATCTTACTTTTGTCATGAGGGATCCTTTCACGAACAGTTGTTTGCCCCAGGAAACTTGGCTCCACAAGGGCAGGAGCTGCTGCGAGACTGAGGTTCCCCCCTCTCACGGTATCCCCGCGTGTGAGCAGCTCCTGGCACACAAGCCAGCCAGGGAGGAGGGAAGGAAGAAATTCTTGCCTAGAACTTCCCCACTACTTAACTTTTTTCTTTAATGTAAATGACGAGTTAATGGGTGCAGCACACCACATGGCACATGTATACATACATATGTAACAAACCTGCACGTTGTGCACATGTACCCTAGAACACAAAGTATAATTTAAAAAAAAAAATTTTAACTTTTTTCTTCTTTTTTTTTTTTTTTTTTGAGGCGGAGTCTCGCTCTGTCGCCCAGGTTAGGAGTGCAGTGGCGCTATCTTGGCTGACTGCAGCCTCTGTCTCCCGGGTTCAAGCCATTCTCCTGTCTCAGCCTCCCGAGTAGCTGGGACTACAGGCACTCGCCACCACGCCCGGCTATTTCTTTTTTTTTTTTTTTTTTTTTTTGTATTTTTAGTAGAGACGGGGGTTTCACCATTTTGCCCAGGCTGGTTTCGAACTCCCGAGCTCAGGTGATGCGCCTGCCTCGGCCTCCCAAAGTGCTCGGATTACAGGCGTGAGCTACCGCGCCCGGCCCCGCCACTACTTAACTCTTCTTGAGCAACATTTACAAAATTATTCATTTATTTAACAGATATTCTGCAAACCCCTTCGGGTCAAGCTTGCTGGCAGAAACTAGAAACACAGATTTAAGAAGGCGTAGACGCTGCCCGCAGGACCTTACAATCTATTAGACAAGAAAATAGAGCATAGCCGAATGATGGCACGTTCCCTAGGAAAGGTACGGATAGAGTGTCGTGAGAGGTGCAGAAGGGGCAGAAACTGGAGGAGGTGATGACGATCTATTTTCCAGGAAGGAAACGGAGGTGGCAGGTATCTAAGGGACAACACCTGGCGTCCGCGAGGACCAAGTCACCTCTCCTGAGGACACCCACTCCGACAGCCGAGATCAGGTTGTCCCAGCTAGTCCAGGTTAACTGCGCGGCGGGAACGGCGAGGGTTCCCGGGCGCCCGCGACACGCGTGGGCTGCGAAGCACCGCTGCACGTTCCACAACAGCTGGCGTTTATTGTGTGATGTGTTGCCCCGGGTACGGGAGAATCCATTCCAAGCACGCTGAGGGGGAATACGAGGAGATTCGAATCCGCATCGAAGAACACACAGAAGGACGTGTGAGTGTTCGCAGGACAGAAAAGACTTAGCTAAGAGAATTCATCAAACATAAGTCTTCGGCTACCCGCCCCGCCCCGCCTCGCCGTTGGCGAGGAACTGTAGTGTGGTACGCTCCGTGACGTAATGCCGCCGAGCATGTCGGGAGTTGTAGTTGGGCCGCCCGGGCCCCGCCCCTCGACCGTGCGGTGACGCCACTTCAGGGCCGTCCCCCGCAGCTTTTGGCAGGCGTCCTTGTCCCTGTCACCGCCACGTCGCGGACATGGTGAGTCCACGTCGCGGACATGGTGAGCTAGTCACCGACCCGTGTGTTTTTCACCGGACTTTGGCAGCCGCCACGAGCAGGGTTCCACAGCGCCTGAAAGGAGCTGGTCCTGCCGGGGCCCAAGATGGCAGCTGCGAGCTCCGCGGGCTGGGCGGCCCTGCGGTTCGCCTGTCTCCGCGCTGGGCCGGAGGGAAAGTGCCCCACACAAGTGTGCACCCCGCCTGGGCCACTTTGGACACGCACCCCTTGCTGCTCCTCTGTGTGAACGCATTTTGAGACACTTTTCGGCGTTTTTGAAGCCTTGCAAGAAGGGCTTCACCTGGGAAAGACAGGCGCAACTTTCTTCTATATTATATTCCCCTAGTTCCCGCGGTGTCTCCCTCCCCCGGTTTCCCTCCTGTCTCATTGCTCAGCAAGGTCCCTATCCTAAATGTTGGTGCTCTTCAGGGATGCTTTACACCCTATGCGTTCTCCTAAAATTTTATCTCTAAGTGAGACCTTTCTTCTGAGCTCCACACCCACAAATCTGCTAACCGTGCCTCCACGTGGATAGCTCATATGTATTTCAAACTCAGCAAGTTCCAAACTGAGCATTTCCACCTCTCCACACCCCACACCTGCTCTTCCTCCAGGAACCCCCAGCTCTATAAATGGCACCACCATACATCCTGTTGTGTCTGCCCAAAACCTGGAAATCATCCTTGACATCTCCCTCTTCTCAACTCCCGGATGTGCAGTCAATGATCAAGTCCTGTAGATTCTCCTTCTAAATGTCTGTCTGTTGTCACTGTCTCCACTCTTACCATTCTTGGCCTTGAGATCTAACCATCTGGGGTATTCACCTATGTGGTCTTTTAACCAGATCTTTACTCGTCAATGCCCCTGCGTGGAATGGGCTGTTGCACCTTCACTCACCCTTCAGATCTCAGCTCAGTATTATTTCTTCAGAGAGTATCTCAACTAAATCGGAAGTCTAGGAAGATTAGTGCTTTTATGAAGGATGTCTTACGGAATCTTCATAACAACCCGGGAAGTTGTGTAGTTTTTCAGTTTTACAGCAGAGAAACAGACTTAAGTGACGAGTTAAATTGTGTAAAATTATAGTCAGTAGCAGAGTTAAAATGTGCTCTTTCCTGTCTAACTTTTATCTTCAGTATCTTTAAATATTTTTTATTTAAATGGGTACATACTAGTTTGTATGGTAGTGTTCTTTATTTAACCGACTTCTTATTAATAGCTATTTAAGTGGTTTCCACTTATTTTTCTATGATGAACAACAGTAGAATAAATGGACAACATTGAAGCTAAATTTGTCCCGAACTTCCTTGATTGTTTCCTTAGAATAAATTCCCAGAAGTAGAATTGGGACAAACAGTATATGATCTTTCAGCAGATTACAATTTTAGAATAAATAAAAACAGTGACCCTTATAGAAATGTGACAAAGGATTTGTAAAATGAGAAAAATTGTGTTGGTACCTATTTAATACTGTTCTGAGGATTGGAGTGAGTATGTATGTTTAGCATAGTGCCTTTTACATGTTTTTGTTTTATTTTATTTTATTTTTTGGAAACAAGATCTTGCTCTGTTGCTCAGGCTGGAGTGTGGTGGGTATGATCATTGCTCACTGCTGCATCGACCTCCCAGGCCCAAGCAATCCTCCCACCCCAACCTCCCGAGTATCTGGGACTACAGGTGCAGGCCACCACACTCAGCTAAATTTTTTTTTTTTTTAAGAGGTGGGGGTCTTCCTATGTTTCCCAGTCTGGTCTGCAACTCCTGGACTCAAAGTGATTCTCCTCCCTCCGCCTCCCAAAGTGTTGGGATTACAGGCGTGAGCCACTGCACCCTGCCTGCTTTTTACATTTAAAGAGCTCAGTAAATGTTAGTACTTATTCATTTATTTCAAAATAGGGATCTTAGTGTGTACTGTGGTTCTTCAGTCTGTTTGAGAGATGTTTTGAGAATCTGATGAAATTTTGAAACCTCTTCCCAAAAGAAATCTCCCCTTCTCTTTGCTCCCTTCCTGTCTCTTTCTGTCGTGTGTGTGTATATATATGTATGAATATGTGTATCTGTGTGTATATATATGTATGAATATGTGTATCTGTGTGTATATATATGTATGAATATGTATCTGTGTGTATATATATGTATGAATATGTGTATCTGTGTGTATATATATGTATGAATATGTGTATCTGTGTGTATATATATGTATGAATATGTGTATCTGTGTGTATAGATATGTATGAATATGTGTATCTGTGTGTATATATATGTATGAATATGTGTATCTGTGTGTATATATATATGTATGAATATGTATCTGTGTGTATATATATGTATGAATATGTATCTGTGTGTATATATATGTATGAATATGTGTATCTGTGTGTATATATATATGTATGAATATGTATCTGTGTGTATATATATGTATGAATATGTATCTGTGTGTATAGATATGTATGAATATGTGTATCTGTGTGTATATATATGTATGAATATGTGTATCTGTGTGTATATATATGTATGAATATGTGTATCTGTGTGTATATATATGTATGAATATGTGTATCTGTGTGTATATATATATGTATGAATATGTATCTGTGTGTATATATATGTATGAATATGTATCTGTGTGTGTATATATATGTATGAATATGTATCTGTGTGTATAGATATGTATGAATATGTGTATCTGTGTGTATATATATGTATGAATATGTGTATCTGTGTGTATATATATGTATGAATATGTGTATCTGTGTGTGTATATATGTATGAATATGTGTATCTGTGTGTATATATATGTATGAATATGTGTATCTGTGTGTATATATATGTATGAATATGTATCTGTGTGTATAGATATGTATGAATATGTGTATCTGTGTGTATATATATGTATGAATATGTGTATCTGTGTGTATATATATGTATGAATATGTGTATCTGTGTGTATATATATGTATGAATATGTGTATCTGTGTGTATATATATGTATGAATATGTGTATCTGTGTGTATATATATATGTATGAATATGTATCTGTGTGTATATATATGTATGAATATGTATCTGTGTGTATATATATGTATGAATATGTGTATCTGTGTGTATATATATATGTATGAATATGTATCTGTGTGTATATATATGTATGAATATGTATCTGTGTGTATAGATATGTATGAATATGTGTATCTGTGTGTATATATATGTATGAATATGTGTATCTGTGTGTATATATATGTATGAATATGTGTATCTGTGTGTATATATATGTATGAATATGTGTATCTGTGTGTATATATATATGTATGAATATGTATCTGTGTGTATATATATGTATGAATATGTATCTGTGTGTGTATATATATGTATGAATATGTATCTGTGTGTATAGATATGTATGAATATGTGTATCTGTGTGTATATATATGTATGAATATGTGTATCTGTGTGTATATATATGTATGAATATGTGTATCTGTGTGTATATATATGTATGAATATGTGTATCTGTGTGTATATATATGTATGAATATGTGTATCTGTGTGTATATATATGTATGAATATGTATCTGTGTGTATAGATATGTATGAATATGTGTATCTGTGTGTATATATATGTATGAATATGTGTATCTGTGTGTATATATATGTATGAATATGTGTATCTGTGTGTATATATATGTATGAATATGTATCTGTGTGTATATATATGTATGAATATGTATCTGTGTGTATAGATATGTATGAATATGTATCTGTGTATATATATGTATGAATATGTGTATCTGTGTGTATATATATGTATGAATATGTGTATCTGTGTGTATATATATGTATGAATATGTGTATCTGTGTGTATATATATGTATGAATATGTGTATCTGTGTGTATATATATGTATGAATATGTGTATCTGTGTGTATATATATGTATGAATATGTGTATCTGTGTGTATATATATGTATGAATATGTATCTGTGTGTATAGATATGTATGAATATGTGTATCTGTGTATATATATGTATGAATATGTGTATCTGTGTGTATATATGTATGAATATGTGTATCTGTGTGTATATATATGTATGAATATGTGTATCTGTGTGTATATATATGTATGAATATGTGTATCTGTGTGTATATATATGTATGAATATGTGTATCTGTGTGTATATATATGTATGAATATGTGTATCTGTGTGTATATATGTATGAATATGTGTATCTGTGTGTATATATATGTATGAATATGTGTATCTGTGTGTATAGATATGTATGAATATGTGTATCTGTGTGTATAGATATGTATGAATATGTGTATCTGTGTGTGTATATATATGTATGAATATGTGTATCTGTGTGTGTATATATGTGTATGAATATGTGTATCTGTGTGTGTATATATGTGTATGAATATGTGTATCTGTGTGTGTGTATATATATGTATGAATATGTGTATCTGTGTGTGTATATATATGTATGAATATGTGTATCTGTGTGTATATATATGTATGAATATGTGTATCTGTGTGTATAGATATGTATGAATATGTGTATCTGTGTGTATATATATGTATGAATATGTGTATCTGTGTGTGTATATATGTGTATGAATATGTGTATCTGTGTGTGTATATATGTGTATGAATATGTGTATCTGTGTGTGTATATATGTGTATGAATATGTGTATCTGTGTGTGTGTATATATATGTATGAATATGTGTATCTGTGTGTGTATATATATGTATGAATATGTGTATCTGTGTGTATATATATGTATGAATATGTGTATCTGTGTGTATAGATATGTATGAATATGTGTATCTGTGTGTATATATATGTATGAATATGTGTATCTGTGTGTATATATATGTATGAATATGTGTATCTGTGTGTATATATATGTATGAATATGTGTATCTGTGTATAGATATGTATGAATATGTGTATCTGTGTGTATAGATATGTATGAATATGTGTATCTGTGTGTATAGATATGTATGAATATGTGTATCTGTGTGTATAGATATGTATGAATATGTGTATCTGTGTGTGTATAGATATGTATGAATATGTGTATCTGTGTGTATATATATGTATGAATATGTGTATCTGTGTGTATAGATATGTATGAATATGTGTATCTGTGTGTGTATATATATGTATGAATATGTGTATCTGTGTGTATATATATGTATGAATATGTGTATCTGTGTGTATATATATGTATGAATATGTGTATCTGTGTGTATATATATGTATGAATATGTGTATCTGTGTATATATATGTATGAATATGTGTATCTGTGTGTATAGATATGTATGAATATGTGTATCTGTGTGTATAGATATGTATGAATATGTGTATCTGTGTGTATAGATATGTATGAATATGTGTATCTGTGTGTGTATAGATATGTATGAATATGTGTATCTGTGTGTATATATATGTATGAATATGTGTATCTGTGTGTATAGATATGTATGAATATGTGTATCTGTGTGTGTATATATATGTATGAATATGTGTATCTGTGTGTATATATATGTATGAATATGTGTATCTGTGTGTATATATATGTATGAATATGTGTATCTGTGTGTATATATATGTATGAATATGTGTATCTGTGTGTATATATATGTATGAATATGTGTATCTGTGTGTATAGATATGTATGAATATGTGTATCTGTGTGTGTATATATGTATGAATATGTGTATCTGTGTGTATATATGTATGAATATGTGTATCTGTGTGTATATATATGTATGAATATGTGTATCTGTGTGTATAGATATGTATGAATATGTGTATCTGTGTGTGTATATATGTATGAATATGTGTATCTGTGTGTATATATATGTATGAATATGTGTATCTGTGTGTATAGATATGTATGAATATGTGTATCTGTGTGTATATATATGTATGAATGTGTATCTGTGTGTATATATATGTATGAATGTGTATCTGTGTGTATATATATGTATGAATATGTGTGTCTGTGTGTATATATATGTATGAATATGTGTATCTGTGTGTATATATATGTATGAATATGTGTATCTGTGTGTATATATATGTATGAATATGTGTATCTGTGTGTATATATATGTATGAATATGTGTATCTGTGTGTATATATATGTATGAATATGTGTATCTGTGTGTATATATATGTATGAATATGTGTATCTGTGTGTATATATATGTATGAATATGTGTATCTGTGTGTATATATATGTATGAATATGTGTATCTGTGTGTATATATATGTATGAATATGTGTATCTGTGTGTGTATATATGTATGAATATGTGTATCTGTGTGTGTATATATATGTATGAATATGTGTATCTGTGTGTATATATATGTATGAATATGTGTATCTGTGTGTATATATATGTATGAATATGTGTATCTGTGTGTGTATATATGTATGAATATGTGTATCTGTGTGTATATATATGTATGAATATGTGTATCTGTGTGTATATATATGTATGAATATGTGTATCTGTGTGTATATATATGTATGAATATGTGTATCTGTGTGTATATATATGTATGAATATGTGTATCTGTGTGTATATATATGTATGAATATGTGTATCTGTGTGTATATATATGTATGAATATGTGTATCTGTGTGTATATATATGTATGAATATGTGTATCTGTGTGTGTATATATATGTATGAATATGTGTATCTGTGTGTATATATATGTATGAATATGTGTATCTGTGTGTATAGATATGTATGAATATGTGTATCTGTGTGTATATATATGTATGAATATGTGTATCTGTGTGTATATATATGTATGAATATGTGTATCTGTGTGTATATATATGTATGAATATGTGTATCTGTGTGTATATATATGTATGAATATGTGTATCTGTGTGTGTATATATATGTATGAATATGTGTATCTGTGTGTATATATGTATGAATATGTGTATCTGTGTGTATATATGTATGAATATGTGTATCTGTGTGTATATATATGTATGAATATGTGTATCTGTGTGTATATATATGTATGAATATGTGTATCTGTGTGTATATGTATGAATATGTGTATCTGTGTGTATATATATGTATGAATATGTGTATCTGTGTGTGTATATATATGTATGAATATGTGTATCTGTGTGTATATATATGTATGAATATGTGTATCTGTGTGTATATATATGTATGAATATGTGTATCTGTGTGTATATATATGTATGAATATGTGTATCTGTGTGTATATATATGTATGAATATGTGTATCTGTGTGTATATATATGTATGAATATGTGTATCTGTGTGTATAGATATGTATGAATATGTGTATCTGTGTGTATAGATATGTATGAATATGTGTATCTGTGTGTATAGATATGTATGAATATGTGTATCTGTGTGTATAGATATGTATGAATATGTGTATCTGTGTGTGTATATATATGTATGAATATGTGTATCTGTGTGTATATATATGTATGAATATGTGTATCTGTGTGTATATATATGTATGAATATGTGTATCTGTGTGTGTATATATATGTATGAATATGTGTATCTGTGTGTGTATATATGTATGAATATGTGTATCTGTGTGTATATATATGTATGAATATGTGTATCTGTGTGTATATATATGTATGAATATGTGTATCTGTGTGTATATATATGTATGAATATGTGTATCTGTGTGTATATATATGTATGAATATGTGTATCTGTGTGTGTATATATATGTATGAATATGTGTATCTGTGTGTATATATATGTATGAATATGTGTATCTGTGTGTATATATATGTATGAATATGTGTATCTGTGTGTATATATATGTATGAATATGTGTATCTGTGTGTATATATATGTATGAATATGTGTATCTGTGTGTATATATATGTATGAATATGTGTATCTGTGTGTATATATATGTATGAATATGTGTATCTGTGTGTATATATATGTATGAATATGTGTATCTGTGTGTGTATATATATGTATGAATATGTGTATCTGTGTGTATATATATGTATGAATATGTGTATCTGTGTGTATATATATGTATGAATATGTGTATCTGTGTGTATATATATGTATGAATATGTGTATCTGTGTGTATAGATATGTATGAATATGTGTATCTGTGTGTATAGATATGTATGAATATGTGTATCTGTGTGTATATATATGTATGAATATGTGTATCTGTGTGTATATATATGTATGAATATGTGTATCTGTGTGTATATATATGTATGAATATGTGTATCTGTGTGTATATATATGTATGAATATGTGTATCTGTGTGTATATATATGTATGAATATGTGTATCTGTGTGTATATATATGTATGAATATGTGTATCTGTGTGTATATATATGTATGAATATGTGTATCTGTGTGTATATATATGTATGAATATGTGTATCTGTGTGTATATATATGTATGAATATGTGTATCTGTGTGTATATATATGTATGAATATGTGTATCTGTGTGTATATATATGTATGAATATGTGTATCTGTGTGTATATATATGTATGAATATGTGTATCTGTGTGTATATATATGTATGAATATGTGTATCTGTGTGTATATATATGTATGAATATGTGTATCTGTGTGTATATATGTACACACACAATGATACATGTCATTTGTCATATATCATCAACCAACTCAAACTCGGCATATGGATCCAAGTTAAGAACTGATCTGTTCCATTTTGCAAGTGCTCTTTTCCCTTTATAAGTTGTAAGCGTTGTCCTGTGCCTTTTAATTTTCAGCAAAAACATGGTTTTCTTATGGCTGTATGATATTCATTTTTTTAAAACCAATCTCCTGTTGTTGGCAGTCAGTATCCGTATACCTGAATCTTTGTGTGATTTTCAGATTTTTCTAAGACTAAGATTCTAAATGCATATCACTAGATCAAGCCTATGAATATAAACCTTTGATTCTTCCTGCCATATTCTCTGAAGAATTCCACCAGTTGGTATCCCACCCTCAGTATTAGTTTCCTCTCATTGTCTTGACTCCCTGGTATTCTTATATTAGGTTCAGTGCCTTGTCACATTCTTAAACTAGTTCTTTACTGTTGATGTTTTATTGTCATTGTTAAATCTGTCAAGATTATAATTTAGAAAGATTGTCTTAAAGCAGTAGTTCTCAACTGTTCACATTAGAATCACTGGCATGGGGGCATAGGGTACTTTCAAATATCCCTGTGCCAGCTGGGCGTGGTGGCTCACGCCTGCAATCCCAGCACTTTGGGAGGCCGAGACGGGCGGACCACTTGAGACCAGGAGTCCAAGACCAACCTGGCCAATATTCTGAGATCCCATCTTTACTAAAAATACAAAAATTAGCCAGGTGTGGTGGTTCATGCCTGTAATCTCAGCTACACGGGAGGCTGAAGCAGGAGAATCTCTTAGACCCAGGTGGCGGAGGTTGCAGTGAGCTGAGATTGCTCCACTGCACACCAGCCTGGGTGACAGAGTGAGACCCTGTCTCAAAAAAAAAAAAAAAAAAAAAAAAATCCCTGTGCCTAGGCCTACGCCTTAGACCAATTAATCAGAATCTCTGGGAGTACAGCCCAGGTATCAGTATTTCAATCTCCCCGGGTGATTTCAGTACAGAACAAAGGTTGAGAACCCCTGATTTAAAATTTTGGAGTTGCTTTTGTTTTCATTTTTTCCATGAATTAACTCATGACATAATTTGAAGAATCAAGATTAATTAATGTCTTAACACTAAACTCAGTTAGATTTTAATTTATATGAAAGTGAGTTTGTTTTGTTTTACAAGGGAGTTTGTCTTTATCTCTGTTTGTTCTAGGTGATTTCAGAAAGTATGGATATACTCTTCAGAATAAGAGGAGGCCTTGATTTAGCTTTTCAGCTAGCTACTCCTAATGGTAGGTCTTCTGAAAAATTCTTTTTTATTAGAAAATTGATAGTGAAATTTACTGATATTATCTCCATTTTGCAAATGAAACTGAGTGAGAGATAGGATGAACTAAGATTATATTGTTAGTAAGTACATTAAATGGGACTTAGACACTGTGTTCCAGCACACCCACCAGCCCCTGGCGCACCTCTGTGCAGATTAGAAAAAGATGTTCCCTTTCTTAAGAAACTTTACTCCCCTCTTCATTGTCACAATAAATGTAAATATCCACAATGAGCATATTGTAAATGTGCATCAAGAATTATACATTACAGACTTGCAATTGTATATATAATCCTGAGTCTCCAGAACCTACTCTCTTAAATGCTACATTATATGGGGATGAGTACAAGAACTCTATGGGAGAAAAATCAACAGGGTTTATATGAAGCAAATTCTAGGATGTCTTCCTGTTGCTGACTTGAACAACAGTCACAAACTGAGATAAAGAACATCAGGAGGAATGGGATGAGCTGTGTTTGAGATTTTGTTTCATTTGATGCCAGTGGGAGGTCGAGTACAGATTCCCAACAGGCATTTGGCTGAGTCAGAAATTTAGAAGAGTGTGGTCGGAGTTGGAGCTAGAGAATGTCATGTCTCTGAAGGATGATAGTTAACACCGTCATAATAAATGAAATCACTCATGAAAAGTACAATTGGTGGTACCAGAAGCCACAGAGCAGTTCAGAAAGATAAGGAATGAAAAGTACTGTATTAGTCTGTTTTGCATTGCTCTAAAGGAATGCCTGTGACTGGGTAATTTATAAAGAAGAGGTTTATTTGGCTCACAGTTCTGCAGACTGTACAAAAAGCATAGTGCCAGTATCTGCTTCTGGTGAGGCTCAGGAAACTTTCAATCATGGTAGAAGGCAAATGAGGGGGCAGTGTATCACATGGCAAAAGAAGGAGCAAAAGAGAGGGGAGGAGGTGCCAGGCTATTTTAAAGAACCAGCTCTTTTGTGAACTGATAAGAGAACTCATTCTTATTACTGTGAGGATGGCACCAAGCCATTCGTGAGGGACCATGATTCAAACGCCTCCCACCAGGCCCCACTTCCAACACTGGGGATCCCATTTCAACATGAAATTTGGAGGGGACAGACACCTAAACTGATCAGATACCAGCAATCCTTGAAGGAGATTGCAGCTGGCCATCCTTTCCTAGCCCCGTGGAAGGGAGGGAGAGGGTGCAGAATATTCTTTTCCACCCATCCCTTCAACCAATATATTGTTCTCAGTTTTGGTCCACATTTGCATCCCTACCACCAGACTACATTAAACTACATTTCTGGGACAGAGACCCAGGCATCAGTAAGCTTTCTAGGTAATTTGAATGTGCCGTTAATATGAGAACCATTTTATAAGGACTAAATCACTCATTTTCAGGCCTATGTTGTTAGTAGAGTGTAGTTTTTTCCTAAAATGTTACTTTATGGATAAAACCTTACGTTTCACAACTTGATATAAACTGAAAACATACTTTACCATAATCTTATTCCAAAGTAGAATTAATCCATTAATCAGTCGATAATCTCAATCAAATGTCAACAAGGACTACAGATACTTTTTACCTAGTAATTAATATATTTGAACTTGTCTTCTGACTTATTGTATTCCTCCTCCTTAATCGAACTCTGTCAACACTCAACAAAGGGACTCTCATTAATGAGAAAATACAGAGAATGGACATGCTTAACTTTAAAGGCTTCACAATTTTTTTTAGGTAACTTTACCAAATAGTCCTTTAGGGATAAACAGAAGCTAATTTAAAATTACATTTGTCTTTTGTAGTGCAACTGAAAATCTTTAAATTCTGCTTTCTGAAACAGATCAAGATATTTTAATATCTGATTTGTTATGAATAATCTCTTCTGTACGATAGCCCCAAAGTATTTATTTATCGAGATACCAGTGTGGACATTATTTATTTATTTATTTTTTAAATACTTTTTGAGCAGAATCAGGTCATTGAATAAATATTTAACTACGAGGTTAAATAGGCTTAGGATTTAGGAATGTAAGGCTAAGGCGAGTATTTAAAGATTGTCCCCTTTGACTATATCTTCTTATATTGTTTTGACTTTGGAAACATAAAAATGTTTCCAAATTGAATATGTCGAGTATTCAAAAATATTAAAATACTCGAATTTTTTGAATATTCAAACATATTTTTTAAAAAGTCCATTGAAACGAAGTCCTTGAAAACAAAAACAAACTAAAGCAAATATCATGTTGGTGACATAACCATACAGAGGAAGAAAAACCAACTGTGACTTGAGAACACAGAACTTCGATTATATAGGCATAGTGGGATATAGTCCAAGGAGAAGAAGAACTAAGACATTTAAATTTCACTCAATAGTTTTATTGCTATAAGTAGTACATTATTTTAATAGTAACTGGCATCTTATACATTACTGATGGGAATATAAAATGGTGTGGCTGCTGAAAACAGCTTGGCCGTTCCTGAAAGTGTTAAACAGAGAGTTGCCGTGTGACTCAGAAATTCTACTTTGGGTGATCACCCAAGAGAACTGAAAACACATCCACACAGAAACTGAACTTATGCACAAATGTTCATGGCAGCATATACATGACAGTCAAATAGTGGAAACAAATGTACATCAATTTATGAATGAATAACAAAATTGGTGTATCCACACAATGGATATTATCCTGCCATAAAAAGGAATGAAATACTGATTCATGCTACAATACAGATGAAATATTATGCCGAGTGAAAGAAGCCAGACACAAAAAGTCACATAGTATATGATTCCACTTATGTGAAATGTCCAGAATAGGCAAATCCATAAAGAAGAAAGTAGGTTAATAATTGCCATGGGTAGTATGCTGAAATTCTTTTCATTTTGCAAAGGAAGCTGAGAGGTAAAAACTAAGATCATATAGTTAGTAAGTGGATTGAATGGGATTTAAACTTAGATATTGTGTTCCAGCATCTCCACCAGCCCATGGAGTACCCATGTGCAAATTAGAAAAGATGTAGGAGGGCTGGGCGCGGTGGCTCACGCCTGTAATCCCAGCACTTTGGGAGGCCGGGGCAGGCGGATCACGAGGTCAGGGGATCGAGACTATCCTGGCTAACACGATGAAACCCCGTCTCTACTAAAAATACAAAAATTAGCCAGGTGTGGTGGCGGGCACCTGTAGAACCAGCTACTTGGGAGGCTGAGACAGGAGAAAGGCGTGAACCTGGGAGGTGGAGCTTGCAGTGAGCCCAGTTCGCGCCACTGCACTCCAGCCTGGGTGACAGAGCGAGACGCCGTCTCAAAAAAAAAAGAAAAGAAAAAAAAAGACATAGGAGGTAAATCAGAAAATTTTCAATTTGAGAAAAGTAGGGGGAATGAGAAATGCCTGCTGGTAGGTACAGGGTTTCTTTTTGGAGTGATGAAAATGTTCTAGAATTAGTGATGATTATAAAACCTTATGAATATACTAAAAGCCCTAAATTGCTTTAAAAGAATGAATTTTGTGGTCTGTGAATTTTGTCTCAATTTTTTAAAAAGATAGGCAAAAAATTTTTAAATAATTATTTAATATGGGGGGGGAATGGGTATTGAGAGTTTTACTATGCTCTACTTTTGTGTATGTTTGGAACCATTCATGTTGAAAATTTTGTTTTTCTTAACTTCTATTTATATTCTTTTAATTTAGAAATTTTTCTCAAGAAGGCACTGAAACATGTGTTGAGTGACCTGTCAACCAAGCTTTCTTCAAACGCCCTTGTGTTCAGAATTTGCCACAGTTCAGTGTATATATGGCCTAGCAGTGACGTAAACACCATTCCTGGAGAACTGACTGATGCTTCCGCTTGTAAGAACATACTGCGCTTTATTCAGTGAGTACGTTTGAAGATTTCTAGAAATGTTTTCAAAACATCATTTCATATTATAAATGTCTTTGTGTATTAAAAATTTAGATTTGAGCCGGAAGAAGATATAAAACGAAAATTCATGAGAAAGAAGGACAAAAAATTATCAGACATGGTAAGCAAACCATCTGTCTTCTCTACTGATAAAAATGTTAAATCTTTGAATTTGGAACTGAGTGCAACCTTAGAAATAATTTAATCTAACCCTCTTATCATAGGTCAGAATATTGATGTCCAAAAAGATTAAATGACTTGCCAAAAGTTTTATTTGTCTTACATATCTCAACTTTTGTCTCATTATAATACATAATCTCAAAAGGGTTGTTATTGTAATGTTTTCTCTGCTCCCATGAAAATAAAACAGCCTGAATACATTTATAAATTATTTAAATTAAATCGAGGCATTCTGAATCATGACAGAGTGACACACTGTGCCACATAAAATAAATAGTAAATGATTTATTTTTCTTCACACTATTCTTGGTTCTGTTGCTTTTGTGTGTGTGTGTGTGTGTGTGTGTGTGTGTGTATGTGTTTTGAGATGGAGTTTTACTCTTGTTGCCCAGGCGGGAGTCCCATGGCACAATCTCGGCTCACTGCAACCTCCGCCTCCCGGGTTCAAGCGATTCTCCTGCCTCAGCCTTCTGAGTATCTGGGACTACAGGTGCCCGCCACCACGCCCGGCTAATTTTTGTATTTTTAGTAGAGACAGGATTTCACCATGTTGGCCAGGCTGGTCTCAAACTCCTGACCTCAGGTGATCCACCTGCCTCGGGCTCCCAAAGTGCTGGTATTACAGGCATGAGCCACCGCACCTGGCTGGTTCTGTTGATTTTTGAACCAATATTACTGAGTACCTGCCATGTGCCACAAACTTTTAACAGATGTTGAAGATAAAAAATGGAGATGCTTCTTCAAGGCACGAAGTTGTACAAAGTTAATATGACTACAGTGTTTCCAGGCTAGTAGAGGGAGAATGGGTGGACATAAGGCTGGAGAGGTGGGCACAGGCCTCTTTAGAAGAGGCCTAACTAAACCACTAGCTATGGAAATACAGAAAAGGGATTGGATACGAGAGATATTTAGGGATACGGTGGATTCTGCTTGGAAACTAACTGGCAAGATCAGTTTCTTGCGTGGGTAAAGATGGAAGGTGAGGAGGACATGAGGTTGGTTTGGGCCATGTTTAAGACCTCAGTAAGATGTACAGATGAGCTGTTAGATTTACAGATGTGGAATGCACAAAATAATTATGGGCTGGATACAATGATTTGAAAATTACCAGTAATTGGAGCTTGACATTTTGAGGGGTACAGGTGAGTTCTTTTTAAGACTGTTCCTCCTTTTGGATTTGTTTTATGCTTCCTTGCTATTAGAGTTAGGTCATGTATTATTGGCAGGGATACCACAGAAGCGATGTTGTGACCTCAGCACATCATATGAAAGAGAAACAGTTATCAGTCTGTTCCTATTATTGGTGAGGTTAACTTCACTTACCTAAGATGGCATCCACCAGTTTTCTCCGTGGTAAAGGTACTGTTTTTTCCCTTATAATTAGTATCTTGTGGGAAGAAACTTTGATACTACATATGTATCTTACTTTAGTCCTCATCAGATTTTTACCCACCACTTTTAGCATCCATTGATAATTTTTGCCAGAATCCAGTATTAACCTGGTGATTACAAAGTGGTGATTTTTCTAAATCTATCATTTCCTTCTGTATTATCTGCCATGGATTCTTATTTTATACAGTAGTTTATAATCTGGTACTATCATTAGTTATTTTGATGCTCACATTTTCCAAGATTTGGCCAATAGAAGCTTCTTCAAGCTGGCTCCGGTGCCTTTCTAACATTGTAATTTTGGGCACTTCCTACTTTTTTCCAGGTGCAACATGTGTTTTTCCTGTTCTAGCTGGGGAATCAGTCATTTTTCCAAGGGCACAAACTTTTAGACATTTAGACTGTCCACACACACACACACATATAATACATTCATTTTTATCTATGTAAATCACATTGATACCTCTAGTTCCACTTCAACCCTAGAGTGCTTGACCTTTTCCCAGTGAGAAGTCTGTCTCCCAGGATCCTCAATATTTTGCAAAATTTGTTTAGTGTAAATTTCAGAATTGTTCCATACCCCTGTAAAAATCAAACCTACAAAGTAGAATTCAGTATTTGTTTATAGTTATTTATGTATTAGACCAGGGGTACATAGTTACATGTTTGAAAGTTCCTTTGGTGTGTGGTTAGTTTATGTTCATTTGATTTTTTAAAAATTTTAAGTCAATATAAAAGTGGAGAGAATCATGTAATGAACCCCAGTGAACCTATGCATGGTTTTAATGTTTATCAACACATGGCCAGTCTGATTTCATCTTTACTTCTTAATCCCTCTCCCCACATTATTTTGAAGCAAAAAGTAATTTCTTTTTAAAATAATATTTGTGCTTTTAATCTTTTTACTGTAGTACCGCTTTATATACTATCCTTTAAAAGTCCTTTTACTGGCTGGTCTGGGGGTAGTGAGTTATCTCAATTGACCATTCACAGCCAGTTACAGATTGAACTCCTTGTTCTCTACTCTCTCCCCCCTTTTCACTACTGTACTTGACTAGTCTTAAATTTTTTTTCTTAATAAAAAATACATTTTTGAAAAGTCTTTTTACTTACTCTTTATATTTAGTGTTTAATATACTACAAGTTGACTATTCCTGTTTATCTGTATAGCATCAAATAGTAAATATAGATCTTATGCTGGAAATGTCAACCTCCCTGGCAGCTGTAACGCCCATCATTGAAAGGGAAAGCGGAGGACACCATTATGTTAATATGACTTTACCTGTCGATGCAGTTATATCTGTTGCTCCAGAAGAAACATGGGGAAAGTAAGTATTTTTGTAGTACCACTGCCACATTTAAATCAGGGCCCTTCCCCAAACCCATGTTTCTGTATCCTGTAGGCATACCTAAGGTGTGATTTTCTCCTTGTTTATTATTAACCTAAGAGCCATCTATTAGTTAAATGGTTATTTGGAGGAAGTAGGGTGGGTAGCATGCTAAAACCTGGAGGATTTCCCTTTATCCACAAGAGCAAATATACAGTTTCTTTTATAATGCATAATTCAGACTTCCTTTAGCAAACCTGGTCCAATCAAGTTTTTTACTATATTAAGAATATATTAGCTCTGTACTTTTCTTTATTGTAGCCACTATAACTTTTGTTAATACACTTATATGTTTCCCCCCACAGAGTTCGTAAACTCCTAGTTGATGCAATTCATAATCAACTAACTGACATGGAAAAATGTATTTTGAAATATATGAAAGGAACGTCTATTGTGGTCCCTGAACCACTGCACTTTTTATTACCAGGGAAAAAAAATCTTGTAACAATTTCCTATCCTTCAGGAATACCAGATGGCCAGCTGCAGGCCTATAGGAAGGTAAAACCAGTTCATTTATTCTTAGAAAAAACAATAATGACTATCATTCATTTTGTATTTAATTATATATTTCCACTAAATGGAAGGGATTTTGTGATTTAACTTAAAAGTGTAGAAGTTAGACTGTTCATTTTACACATTATTTAATTTCTGTTCTCATGAAACTTTAAGTAGTATTAGTGAAAAAATCTTATGTTGAACCTGTATGTAACATTTTAATTTTAAATGCTCGGTGTGGTTCATATATTCTGTGAAATTTTAATATTTTTCCCTAATGAAACATAGAAATGAAAAGGTGCTTACCTGCCTAAAGTAGCTGGTGTAAACAAATTTCTATAACTTCCAGGTTTGTGAAAGAGACAAGATTACAATTAGGGAAGGAAAATGATAACTTATGCTAATTCTGAATAGGGTTTATGGTAATACTCCACCAGTAAGGTTATTTGGGCTTTATTAGAGGAATTTGGGAGAAAACATCACCAGCATTCAGAGTAATGAGGTTTACTGGCAAAATGGCTGGTTGTGGAGTACATCTTTTTGGTATGTGGACTTGCTTAGAACTCATCAAATTAGACCACGGAGCATCTTCCTAATTTCTGTGCTTAGGGAGAAACGTGATACCCTGACCCTCTGTATGTGGCGGTGACTTGGTTTGTAGAAGCAGCAGCTACAGGAGCTGATCTTTTCAAACCACTAGAGCACAAGATATGCTAAAGAACATGTCAAAATTTTAAAGTAGCTATTACATGTTTTTATATAGTTGGGAAAATATCACATTTTAAACATGTATGTGTATTTATTTTCCTGCCATATTGGTTGGTTTTAGACCACTAACTTCTACTCTGTAGCTTAATCACTACCACTTAAAATATAAAATATTTGTAAAGCACTCTAGACATGATTTTTCAAAATACTTTGATATAATTATTGTTAATTATAATTTATTCATTTACAAGGCTATTTCAAAGCCAGTGTTTAGCCTGGATGTATTTTAACAGACTATGTTATAATAATTATTTAAAAATTATCTCAGTTCTCTTACTGTAACAATTTATATTCATTTTTCTCTGTTCCCTTCCAGTTTCTACCCAGATACAGACGTAAATGAAAATAAATCTTGGTTTTAGTTCAGTTTTCACTATCTTTGATGTTAGTGAATTAAACCATAAGTGTTTGGAAACTTTTATAACCCATATATAATTTTCTGTGTTTTATAACATCTTTAGTTTATTTATTGACTAGGAATCTAAATCACCAACATTTTTTCTTTTTCCATTGATTCTGACTTATTTTAGGAGTTACATGATCTCTTCAAACTGCCTCATGACAGACCCTATTTCAAAAGGTCTAATGCTTATCACTTTCCAGATGAACCATACAAAGATGGTTACATTAGAAATCCACATATTTATCTTAATCCACCTAATATGGAGACTGGTATGGTGAGTTTAACTAATTATGGGAGTCACTTGATCAGTAATGTTATTAGTTGTTTTTTGTTGGTACCTGGTAGAAGACTTGATTCATGATATATTCATTCCTAAAACATGATTTATCACCCATCTCTGGTAACAGGCATTGCTTAAGATGGCAGTAATTAAAAATGGTCTAGAAAAGTTAGTAATAGGTAGTATATACCACATTTATCTTACCAAAATTCTCTTATTTCTTTAAAGGCTTGTCCCATTTTTTCATTCTGGATACCTGAGAAATCATGCTAATTAAGGGCATAGTCATAGTCTACCCAAACCATACTGTAGGATACGTCTTTTTTTTTTTTTTTTTTTTTTTTTTTTTTGAGACGGAGTCTCACTCTGTCACTCAGGTTGTAGTGCAATGGTGTGATCTCAGCTCACTGCAACCTCCACCTCTCGGGTTCAAGCAATTCTCCTGCCTCAGCCTCCTGAGTAGCTGGGGTTACAGGCACCTGCTACCACACCTGGCTAATTTTTGTATTTTTAGTAGAGACAGGATTTCACCATGTTGGCCAGGCTGGTCTTGAACTCCTGACCTCAAGTGATTCGCCATGTAGGCCTTCCAAAGTGCTGGGATTACAGGTGTGAGCCACCGTGCCCAGCCACTGTAGGATAAATCTACACTTATTTTCTGTGTAACATATACCCGGTTGCCATAGTGAGGTATTCTGTGTAACATATACCTCACTAAAGGTAGCTCAAATAAGAGTGAACTGGTAGAGGGTGTTGGAAGGGTTACTTTAAGGATGCATGGAGGCCAATGTGAAAGGACCTTATAGGCATCCAAGATTAGGAATACCAGCACAGCCGGGTCTCTTAGAAACAGCAGCCCTGTGACTGGCAGCTGTCCCCCCTCAGTCTCTCTCAAGGACTCCGTGGATACCTTGGTGGCATTGCTGTTGCTTTCTGTGTATGCTTGTGATCCTAACTGGCCTGTTCTTAACTTTTACTCTGTCTGCTCAGCCTCATACCCTCTGTGTCCTTACTGTTTCAGCTTGTGTGTCACTTTTTCCTGTTCTTCCTCAGCTGCTCAGTGTATGCCTCATTCCAACTGCATTTCCTGCTCCCGGCTGCCTGGCTAACTCTGCACCTCTCAATTCAGATTCCCAAGAGAAAGAAGACTTGGCCATCGTATCGTGGCATTTATTGAAACTTGTATTTGTTCCCTAAAAAATAATCACATACTTGATGGCTTAAAACTACAGAAATGTATTGTCTCAGTTCTGGAGGTCTGAAAGTAGTGTCATTGGGCTGACATCACAGTGTCAGCAGGGCCACCTTCCCTCCATAGGCTCTGGGGGAGAATCCATTCCTTAATCTGGTGGCTGCTAGCATCCTTTGGTTTGTGGCCCCATCGTTCTGATCTCTGTCTCCTTGGTCACATTACCTTCTCCTCCTATGCCCACTCTTTTAAGAATATATGTGATTGCATTTAGGGCCCACTGGAATCCAGGATAACCTGCCCATCTTAAGATCCTTAACTTAGTCACGTCTATTAATATCTTTGCTTTTCTTTTTTCTTTTACTTTTTGGCACAGAGGGTGCATTCACAAGTTCCAGGGATTAGGACATATATTCCTTTTGGGAGCCACCTTTCAGCCGCCACAATGGTCAAGTTACAAATTTTTCTATCTGTGCTTGGGCAGAATATATATTCTCTAATTGTTGGGTGAGGGTTGGTTCTATCTTTGCCCCTATCTCTTCTCACCTAATTTTAAAAAAATAATATCAGTTTGGAGCCAGGCATGGTGGTATGTAACTGTAATCCCAGCTGCTCAGGAGGCTGAGGCAGGAGGATCACTTGAGCCCAGAAGTTTAAGACCAACCTGAGCAACATAGTGAGACCCAATCTCAAAAAAATAAAAACAAAAACCCAGTTCTTTAAAAAAAGACGTATACATTCTTAGCATTATAAGTAAGAATTTATGTGATATTAGTAATTTATTTATCTTTATTTTTTGACCCTTAATTTAGGGTCATCAAATCACATACCTGGGCTGCAATCATAGCAGGTTTATAAATTTGCACAAACATTCTTCCTGTGTCCCATGATATGGACCCTTCACTTGTTCGTTCATTCCTTTATTCCTTCCTTCCTTCATTCAGCATTTATTCAACAACATTTATGCCAACCGCGTGCCAGGCATGTTGTAGAAGCTTGGGCCCCAAAATGGATAAGACACGGTGTATGTACTCACTGAGCTCACATACTAGTGTAGGTAGGCAGATATTTTTTAAATGGTAAGTAATGTGTCAAGTAGTGATATACTTTGACAAATAAAAACATAAAGAGGACAGAGATGACAGGTGAGGCAGGGGGTGGGGCAGTGAGAGAATGAGTGGGCAGTCTGTAGACTGCATGGTCAGGGAATACCTCTGACATCTAAATGGAGACCTGAGTGAAGTAAGAGTGCAAGCTGGACAATTAATTTGGGAAAAGAGAGCTCCAGACCAAGAGAATCATGAGGCTCCGAGGTCATGTTGCCCCTGGTATATAGGAACTGAAAGTAGAGGGAGCAATAGGGAAAAGTTTAGGAGATGAAATTGAAGAGGAGGCCCGAAGGTAGGTCCTGCTGGGCCCCATGGTAAGGACTTTGAACCTCAGATAAAAAGCCAAGAAGGTATAATGTTAAACCATAGATCTGTGAAGGCATTTTTATAAGGAACTACAGTGACATTAAACATAATTCAGGAGCATATATAGAATATGTACTTCTGTCCTAAGTTAATATTTCACTGTGTTTCTTCTGTGTGTATAGATTTGTGTGGTCCAGGGCGTATATGGCTATCATCATTATATGCAGGATCGGATCGATGACAGTGGCTGGGGCTGTGCTTATCGGTCTCTGCAGACTATCTGCTCTTGGTTCAAACATCAGGGATACACAGAGAGGTCCATTCCAACACACAGAGAAATTCAGCAGGTACAGAACATGTCATTTTAAATTATAATCAACTCTACATTTCATTAGCCCTTGATATAACATACCATTGATAATATTTGTTACCTCATGGTGCAGACTTATTTCTGTTTTGAAGAAAAAAGTATTCTTAATGGCTGTCTTGTGTATGGATTTTTTTTATATTTTTAAATACATAAAGGCTCTAGTCGATGCCGGTGACAAACCAGCAACATTTGTCGGATCACGGCAATGGATTGGATCTATTGAGGTACAGCTGGTACTAAACCAATTGATTGGTATAACTTCAAAAATACTGTTTGTCAGGTAAGGATACTTTAAGAAATTAGATAAATTATTTCAAAGTGACTTTGTGAGTAATGTATACTTGTATTATTTAGGCCTAATTTTAGCCTAGAAGAGGAAACCTTAAAAATATATTAACGTTGAGTAGTTATAAAAATTGTATTAACAGTTTCTTTATGCTCCAATCTTTTAAAAAGTTTTAAAAGGAAAAACTCAGATGTTGATCTATGACTGAGCTTTTTGTTTACCTCCTGCTCTTTTTCTTCCTAAAATATTAATAATCCAGTCATGAGTCCAAATAATGTATTCATTTTGTCTTTTCCAGTGTATCTTAACCATAATTCTAATATTAAAATGAGAAAATATAAATAAATAATTTTCTATGACCATAACTAGCTTACTCCTGATTGTATGAGCTTATGTTTTAGAATACATTTTCTGGCTGGGCACGGTGGCTCACGCCTGTAATCCTAGCATTTTGGGAGGCCGAGGTGGGTGGATCCCCTGAGGTCAGGAGTTTGAGACCAGCCTGGCCAGCAGGGCGAAATCCCGTCTTTACTAAAAATACAAAAAAATTAGCTGGGTGTGGTGGTGCATGCCTGTAATCCCAGTTACTCAGGAGGCTGAGGCAGGAGAATTGCTTGAACCCAGGAGGTGGAGGTTGCAGTGAGCCAAGATCGCACCACTGCACTCCAGCACAGGTGACAAAGCGAGACTCCCTTTCAAAAAAAAAAAAGAAAAGAAAAAATACATTTTCTAAAAAAAGAGAGAAAAAAAACCCAAACAACAAATAAAATACATTTTCTATTGTTAATTATACTAACATTGTCCTCATTGTATCAGTCCTCAGTGGTTATGAAAATCAGTGGTAAAAAATGACAGACTGGCTGGGCACAGTGGCTCATGCCTGTAATCCCAGCACTTTGGGAGGCCGAGGTGGGTGGATCACCTGAGGTCAGCAGTTTGACACCAGCCTGGCCAACATGGTGAAACCCTGTCTCTACTAAAAATACAAAAATGAGCTGGGCATGGTGGCGCACGTCTGTCATCCCAGCTACTCAGGAGGCTTTGAGGAAGGAGAATCCCTTGAACCTGAGAGGCGGAGGTTGCAGTGAGCTGAGATCGCGCCACTACACTCCAGCCTGGGCAACGGAGCAAGACTCCATCTCAAAAAAAAGTAATAATAAAAAACAATGACAGGCTTAAGTAGTGAAGAACTTTTTTTAAAAGTTACAGTTTTGGTACGTTAAAACATTATACATTCCTCATTAAGCAAGAGCTAAGGTTTAGCACCACCAGACACCTCCCCCCAAAAAATACCTCCTTTCATTAGCCCATCTTTCTTTCTCTTCTCAAAAGTAAGAATTCTGAGAGTCCCTAAAAATAGTATGTTGCACTTGAAAACATTTTGCAGCTTTCGCGTTGATTTCAGACACGTGTTTTAGTCCGAGACTCTCCTGTTGTGTAGACAGGTTGGTATTTTGGGTCCCAGTGTAAAGATGAGGAAATACAGACTGAGAAGTGCACCAACAAGAGGGCAAGAACCCAGCACTTAACACTCATTCTTCTGATCAGTCCATCCATAAGAACTCCCTGAGCACCAAGGTGACGTTTTAACTTCATGTGAATAAACCCAGGCCGCCTTTACGCAGTCCAAGAAGCAGAAAATCAAGGTCTGTTAGCTTCTTAACTACCACACTTAGCGGCCTGAAGTATTTTGAGTTTATGTTGCTTTAAATCGCACAGTTTAATTGTTCTGTCAGTTCCGTACCACTTAATTTTTTTACATTTATATATTTTATCAATAACAACCTGAAAAAACAAGAATGTAGGAAACATTGTCTCCTCGCTCATTATTTGGCCTTAGTGTTGGAAGTAATTCATCTGATAGAAAATGGTTTCTTTCTAGCCAAGGTTCAGAAATGGCCTCTCAAGGACGGGAACTGGCTAATCATTTCCAAAGCGAAGGAACTCCAGTTATGATCGGTAAGCTGTTTCAGACATCGTTTTTGGTAGAGTGAGTATTATGTAAAACTTATCATTGATATAAATATTTAATGTTGCATAAAATCAGTCATTTAAAAAATTTTGAAATTAACTTTTATACCATATATATGGATCTCTGGATATTGAAAAAAATTTCCAAGGTGGCTTAAGGGTTACAAAACAGATTATAATAACCAGAAGAAGCAAAGGCTGAGAAATGGTAGCTATGTTCAAACATTTAAAGAGCTGAGAGCAGTATTAAAAAGAGGAAATGGTCACTCAGCTGAGCTTCGTAAGTTATGACTTTGTTGCTAACTTGGCTGGCTTTGTGACATTTTGCAAATTACTTACATCTCTGGATTTTATCTGTAAAATAAGAAGATTGGATTAGCTGATCTAGAGATGCTTAATTCTGTGAAGAACAAGACCTGTCCTATGATGACAGAAGGCAAGCTGAGACTAGTGTGTTAAGAAATGGAGGTAGAAACGGTGTAGTGGCTCACACCTGTAATCCTAGCACTTTGGGAGGCCGAGGCAGGAGGATAGCTTGCATCCAGGAATTTGAGACCAGCGTGGGCAACATGGCCAGACCCCATCTCTACCAAAAAAATATATATATACACAAATTAGCTGGCATGGTAGTGTGAGCCTGTAGTGCCAGCTACTTAGGAGACTGAGATGGGAGGATTGCTTGAGCCCAGGAGGCTGCAGTGAGCCAAGAAATCCACTGCTCTCCTGCCTGGGTGACAGAAGTGAGAAACTGTCTCAAAAAAAAAAAGGAAATGGAGGTAGGCTGATGTCAGCAAAATATCAGAAAGAACTTAATGAGTTAGGCCAGGCCCGGTAGCTAACGCCTGTAATCCCAGCACTTTGGGAGGCTGAGGGGGGCAGATCACTTGAGGCCAAGAGTTTGAGACCAGCCTGGCCAATATGGCAAAACCCTGTCTCTACTAAAAATACAAAAATTAGCTGAGTGTAGTGGCACGCACCTGTAATCCCAGCTACTTGGGATGCTGAAATAGGAGAATCGCTTGAGCTGGGAGGTGGAGGTTGCAGTGAGCCGGGATTGCCCACTGCACTTCAGCCTGGGTGACAGAGCAAGACTCTGTCTCAAAAAAAAAAAAAAAAAAAAATTCCGGGCACGTCGGCTTACGCCTGTCATCCCAGCACTTTGGGAGGCCGAGGTGGGCGGATCACAAGGTCAGGAGATCGAGACCATCCTGGCTAACACAGTGAAACCCCATCTCTACTAAAAAAAATACAGAAAATTCGCTGGGTGTGCTGGTGTGCACCTGTAGTCCTAGCTACTCAGGAGGCTGAGGTAAATAGAACATACAGTCGGGTTTTACACCGAGATGTTCCATTGCCCAGGACGGGCAGGAGACAGATGCTTTTCTCTATCTCAACTGCCAAGAGGCCTTCTGCCTCTTATAGTAATCCTCATCACAGACCCTTCACGGGTGTCAGGCTAGGGGACGATTAGGTCTTTCCCTTCCCACGAGGCCATATTTCAGACTATCACATGGGGAGAAACCTTGGACAATACCTAGCTTTCCTAGGCAGAGGTCCCTGCGACCTTTGGTAGTGTACGTGTCCCTGGGTACTTGAGATTAAGAGAATGGTGATGACTTTTCACAAGTATACTGCCTTCAGGCACTTGTTTAACAAAGCACACCCTGCACAGCGCCAAATCCTTTAAACCTTGAGTCACCACAGCACATGTCTCTTGCAAGGACAAGGTCAGGGGTAGGGTCACAGATTTGAGATGGTAACAGCATCTCAAATACAGAACAAAATGGAGTCTCTTATGTCTACTTCTTTGTATATAGACACAATAACAGTCTGATCTCGCTTTCTTTTCCCCACACTTTTATAGTTTAGAGCAGTCCATTTTAATGCTATTTTAGATCAGTTAATAGGCAAAGTATCTTTTTTTTTTTTTGAGTCTTGCTGTGTCGCCCAGGCTGGAGTACGGTGGCGTGATCTTAGCTCATTGCAAGCTCCACCTCCCAGGTTCACACCATTCTCTTGCCTCAGCCTCCTGAGTAGCTGGGACTACAGGCACCTACCACCACGCCCAGCTATTTTTTTTTGCATTTTTTTAGTAGAGACAGGGTTTCACTGTATTAGGACCTCGTGATCCGCCCACCTCGGCCTCCCAAGGTGCTGGGATTACAGGCGTGAGCCACTGTACCGGGCCATAATCTGTCTTTTTTAATTGAATAGGCATTTGACATTTGTTTGTGTCTTCATTCTTATTTCCTATTTTTTCTTATATAGGGGGAGGAGTTTTGGCCCACACGATACTAGGAATTGCATGGAATGAGATTACAGGGCAGATAAAGTTTCTGATTCTAGATCCACATTATACTGGTGCTGAAGACCTACAAGTGATTTTGGAAAAGGTAAGTATCCATTTAACACAAACTGAGACACAAGGCAAAGAACCTAGAAATGAAGGATCACAAACTGGCTGGTAACAGAAGGACAGTAAGCTGAGGGCAGAGATCCTGCCTGTGAGGAGGCCTTCTGAGGCTGTTGTCAGTAGTCCTCTCTGTATAGGGAACGTGCAGGAACAACGCACATTGCAAAAGACAAAATGTAGATTTATGGAAACTTTCTCAGTTATTGAAATTAGTAATAGGACACACACTCATAAATATATTCCTTTGGAGATTTTAGAGCTTTCATAAACAAATGTATCAAAGTTTATCAATGTCTTAAAATAGATGAGTGGAATATATAAACTTTTAAAATTTCAGAAGTAACCAAAAGATAGCTAAGCAGTTTGCTAGACATTATGGAAGCTTGACTAATTTTAATTTATTTACATATTACCTAATCTCACTCTATAAAGGGTTTGAAGTTGATACATGTCTAAGAGTATTTGTTCTTACTTACAATAGCAGGTAAGGGAGGTAAAAAGTTGTTAATTCATAGGCAACTAATTCTCACATATGAAAACTCAGCACCAAGTCTTTAGGAGAAAGTATTGTAAAACATAATTAACTTGAATTTTAAGTAACATTTATCTTCTTTGCCAAATACATTGAAATTGCAGAGAATACATACTTTTAAACCATAAACTAAAAATAAAATGTTTTAATATGTTAAAGAGTTTTAAGCCGGGCGCGGTGGCTCACACCTGTAATCCCAGCACTTTGGGATGCTGAGGTGGGCGGATCACCTGAGATAAGGAATTTGAGACCCACCACGGCCAACATGGTGAAACTCCGTCTCCACTAAAAATACAAAAATTAGACAGGCGGGTGGCGGGCGCCTGTGATCCCAGCTGTGTGGGAGGCTGAGGCAGGGTAATCACTTGAACCGAGGAGGCGGAGGTTGCAGTGAGCCGAAATGGCGCTATCGCACTCCAGCCTGGACAACACGGGTGAAACTCTGGCTCAAAAACAAAAAAAAAACCAGTTTTGAATGTGTGTAGTCCAGTTGTCTTCTACTGACAGTTTACTGAAGTCTTTTGTTTATGAGAAGGGTAAACACTAACAGGATGGACGTGTGTTATTACAGTTGTAAGTGCTTTTCCTTTTGCTTTTCTCTTTCACAGCATTTGGAATTTGAAGTCTCTAAAAGGTTTCTGACTGGTACATGTATCTTACTGAATACAGTAGCAGTACTCTGGTTCTGTAGCAAGGTGTTCATTCAATATTTATTAAAGTACCTAATAAGTGCCAGGCACTGTCCTAAGCACTAGTATTACACGAGGTTTTTAGGGAGCTAAAACCTTTAGTGTAGGGCAGAGGACAGTCCAAAAAGGACTCTCAAGAAAAAAAAATGGTATCTCAGGTGCTTTTACGAGGCTGATGCTGTAGCGGAACCCTGTAGGAACAGTGAGAGCTACGCTCCAGGTAGGTCGGTGTCCAGAGCCAGGTGGAGGTGAGGCTGGAGGACACACCAAGCTCAGTCAAAAAGGGCGGTCTTGGCGGGCGCGGCGGCTCCCGCCTGTGATCCCAGCACTTTGGGAGGCGGGCGGATCACGAGGTCAGGAGATCGAGACCATCCTGGCTAACGTGGTAAAACCCCATCTCTACTAAAAATACAAAAAATTAGCGGGGCACGGTGGCGGGCACCTGTAGTCCCAGCTACTTGGGAGGCTGAGGCAGGAGAATGGCATGAACATGGGAGGCAGAGCTTGCAGTGAGCCGAGATCGCGCCACTGCACTCCAGCCTGGGCGACAGAGTGAGACTCCGTCTCAAAAAAAAAAAAAAAAAAAAAAACCGGGTGGGGGGTTGGTCTTTGTGAACCAGGCATTTAGATTTTTTCTTAAAGGCAGGGAGAAGCCTTAATTATTTTCATCATAAAATTTATCTTTTCTGGTTGGCTCAAGGGACTCTGCACTACATGGCGTTATCTAGATAAGGTTTCTGAACAATTAGAGTAAGGGATTGTACCTGGTTCCTCTCTCTGAGAATTGCAGTCTCCATCTTTGCTAGTTATATTTCTATAGAACTTTTCAACAGCAGATACCTCCTTGCGCTATTTGTATGCACAAGAAACTGTGAAGCCATCACTGGCTACAAGCAGGCTAAGGCACTCCAGGCTTCCACTTGGAAATGATTCACTTGACTCCAGAAACCCAGGAGGCCAGAGGAGAGTTCCATCTCTGCCTGACCTTTGTCTTCTTGTGGTGCTTTCTTGTTTGAAGTTCCCAGGCTGGTCATCTCTCAGGAAACAAGCATGTCCTAAGCACCATGTCCCTATACAGTCCCATTTTGACACCCTCTCTACCCATTTCTCCTTTAAGAAATTTGGATCTGGTTACCTGGATAAGACCTTCATGTGTAAAAGGATCAAAAAAAGGTTAAAACAGAGAGTGAGTCTTTTTTCTATTTGTCTGTTAAGAAAAACAGGACATTAAGAGAAACTTTTGCTGAAAAAATGAGATGATAAATAGAATGCTGGTTACGCAGGGAGAGTGGGGAGTAGGACTGGTGGAGGATTTTTTACTTTTGTTTTTTTACAATGTGTATCTTATTTGGGAGGGAGTCAGACCACTGCTTGTCACTCACTTCGTGGTATTTTCAGAGTCTCAGCCTCTTCGCAAGGATTTCTCAAAGCATTTCATTTGAGAATCATACAATACAGACCAGTTATTGGCTTTTCCTTCAAGTTTCCTTCTTTAATAACTCAGTGGTCCTAGAAGAAATCTGAGAAATTTTCATATTTTAAGTGAGCTTTTGCTTGAAAGTAATTTTCTCTGAGGTCAAAAAGGATGAATACTGACATGAAACATAGAAAGTAGAATTGAGTAACACCTGGGATTTGAAAATGAAAGGGCACAGAGTACCAGGCAGGGGGCAAGCTGAGGGTTCTCACTACAGTGCTTCAATCCTAAGATGCCACTGAATGGTCTCTTATAGCCCTTTATGGACTACTCAGAAAAACAGACTGCTAGCTCAACTGTCACATGCTGTCAGTTTCAAGCAGTAAAACTATACATCTCAGAATCAGTAAAGTGTGGTATCTGGAGTAATTATAAGTAAGTTTTTTTTAAATGATTTTTATGATGAATTATATAGACTTAAAAGTTCAAAAACCTACCTTAAAAAGGGCAAGTTACTTTTCTATGCTTAGTAGGAGTTCAAATCCTTGAATGATAAAGCCATTTAGAGTCTTATTCCAAGGTCCTCCTGACAGAGCCTGATGTCACGATTTCCATGACATCATCTTGTAACTTTGTAAAAGGCTTTTCCCTTTCCCTTCTCCTCTATCCAGGGCTGGTGCGGATGGAAGGGTCCAGACTTTTGGAACAAGGATGCATACTATAACTTATGTCTTCCTCAGCGACCAAATATGATTTAAAATATCTTGGAGTCAAAGACTGCAGTAGAGTGGTATTATAAATTTGTGAATAAAGAATCAGTTTAATTTCACCTTAAATCCTGGTTCTAGTTTGACGGTTTAAATTATGACCTTTTTCAAAGGTTGTAAATACAGCACGGAGAATGTATTTTTTAGACATTCCTTTAATAAAACTTAAAAGACCAAGCATACACAACCAGCATGTTATAGGCATGTAAATACATGTGTTCTTAAATGGATCTTCACTTGGAAGAAAGTTTTTCCTCCTTCTCAGAAGGAGTTTAGACACACATATGGTAAAGCCAAAAGCAGGAGCTTATAGATCTGCATGAAATGAGGGCGTTCTTCAGACTTCTTCATGACCCACGTGACATCTGTTTTTAAAAAAACATGCTGACATTAAAAACTTTTTTTAAAAAAATGAGTTTTATCCCCAAACTTCCACCATGCAGGCCCATTTTTGGTCTCTAGACTCATATAACCAATATTAAGATGTTAATGAGAATGAAACACCACTACTAGAAATAAGAGTGTCAGTATTAAATGGAATAATAAATACTATGCAAATGAGATCAATTGCTGAGGGAGGAGAACAGCTCTGAGTTACTTACCAACACTTCCTTTTCCCACTGATATTTCCTACACTGCCAAAACTTCGCTTCTGTCTGAGCACAGGAACACGATCATTCCTGTCCGAGTGGTCACTTGGTTTTATTGTCTGCATGCATTTAATTGTTGTAAGAAACTTGGCACAGTCTGGAAATCCACATGACCAAGCGAGATCTTCAGCTGTTTGCCCGTTCTTATTACATAAACTGAAAATATGATAAAAATTGAGTTAAATGAAAAATTGAACTTAAGTCTTTTTTTAAATATCTTACAAGGGAATTTTGGGCTCATACAAATGTTGACTGCAGAACAGAAGAGGTAAAGGATGCGTAGGGAAATCGCATGTTTGGTCACTATTGTATCCTCAGCAACTAACAGAATCCAGCATAGAGTGGACATTCCAGTTCTGAATGAATGTAAGAATTATTTGATGTTTAATACAGTGTATGAGTACCCAAAGGTAGTCAATGAGGACTACAGAATAGGTTTTCCTAAACTGAAACTGAAGTAGAATACAGTCATAATGAACAAAATTGCACCTCTGATTGCTCAGGATCTGACTTTTTACTGACTCGAACAGAGTATTATTAGACAGCACCAACAACCTAAGTTAACATTTAAATGATTAACACTAAATTATCAATTAGGCAAGCATTATTTTTAAAAGCACATGTAACTAAGGTTTAGGAGTCTGATTAGTTTAATCCAAGGAAACATGAAATGTGAAGCCACTGTTTTCATACTCACTCAATTTGGGCATCACTGGCTACAAGCAGGCTAAGGCACTCCAGGCTTCCAACTTTTGCTGCCTTGTGTAGTGGAGCTTCTCCTAAAACATCCTTAAGGTAAGACAGTACATTTTAGAGTCTCCCAAAAATACTTTTTGTGGAAGATGGTGAGTGACATCTAATATTAGCTATTTAAGGAAGCTAGTTAGAATTGCATTGTACTGGATGGAATCTTTTTTTTTTTTTTGGCAGAGAACACAAACACTTTTCGTGGGTTTATTTTGTTAATATTCATTCTCAGTTCAGGTTTTGGGTTTGTTTTCAGAAATGAGAAGTCTTAAGTCACTTTAAGATTAAGAAGTAATGTGTTTTTGATACATATAAATGTGCATCAACATCTATTCTAATTAAAAACACTATTGATAATTGTTTACAAGTGCAAGATTTCAGGAATGCAGAATTAATTTAAATAGTGGATTATTATAACTTCACCATTCTAGCATATGCTCTGAAATGATTATCATTCATTCCTTTATTTAGATCTTCTAGATACTTTTAGTGATTACATTAGGGATAGCCAACTCCCTGGGCTAATTTGAAACATAGGAATGTACTATGCTTGCATATTCATTTCAGTATGGAACCTTCTGAAAATCTCCTCCTTTGGACTGAATTTTTTACTTCAAGCTTTTCATTTTTTTTCCCTCGGTAAGCTGTAAAAGCTTATTTTTGATAAGTTAGTTTGCTTTTTCATACCGTTTTCATTAATAAAAACATGTGGCTGGGCGTGGTGGCTCACTCCTGTAATCCCAGCACTTTGGGAGGCAGGCAGATTACCTAAGGTCAGGAGTTCAAGACCAGCCTGGCCAACATGGTGAAACCCCGTCTCTAATAAAATACAAAAATTAGCCAAGCATGGTGGCGTGTGCCTGTAATCCCAGCTACTACAGAGGCTGAGGCAGGAGAAGTTCTTGAACCCAGGAGGCAGAGATTGCAGTGAGCCGAGATTGTGCCATTGCACTCCAGCCTGGGTGACAAGAGCAAAACTCCGTCTCAAAATAAATAAAAACGTGTAGCCATATCCATATACATTAAAATGTAAGCAAATAAAAAGAGTTCTCCCAGAAAAGTTTACAATTTAAAATTCACCATGTTTCAATATTCAACGGAAGATGAAAACTACATTAAGAAAATTCTTTAGGAAATTAAAATGCTTGTGGACATAGCTCACAAGTATTTGAATTGCTACCGGGAGACTTAGTAATGTAGCAATTACTTCTTTTGAAATAAACTAGATCTGTGCTGTTCAATATGAGTCAATAGCCACTTAAGGCTAGAGTATCTGAAATGTGGCTAGTCTGATTGGAGATATGCTGTCACACCGGATTGTGAAGACACAGAGTAAAAGAAAATGTAAAACATCTAATCAGCAATTGCTTTATGTTGATTACATATTGAACTGATAATTTGGACAAATTGGGTCAAATACTAAAATTCCATGTTTATTAATGTGGCTACTTAAAAACTTGAAATTTCTCATGTCCTCACATCAAGACTGGAAAAAAATTTTAAATTACATCTGTGTCTTGCATTCTATTTCTGTTGGACATCGCTGCTATAGAGCTGAAGCAACTCTCGGCGTCTGAGAAATGTTTGTTTGGATCTGGGCTGGAGGGGAGGGCTGTGCACAGCAACAATCAGTTACCTAGTTACCTGTTGGTTGAGGTCAGCGCCCGTTTGCAGCTGCCAGAGAAGAAAGCAAGCAAGGCCGCTTCCTGCGGCTAAGTGGACAGGCGACTGCTCGCAGGTATCCGGGGGTGCGTTGACCGAGGCTCCTGTCTCCAGCAAATGCTTCAGACCATCCACCTGCGGGAAGAGAACAGATCCAGCACCTCTCTCACCTTTGTCCAGTCCCGCGCCCCTCCAGGCTGGAAATCTCCTCGCCCTTCACAACCAGCTCTGACCAGGCGAGACCAGGCAGCGCCCAGTGGTCAGTCCCCGCGTTCCCGAGAAGACGCGTCTGGAAACTTGAGCCTGCAGGACGAAAGCTCACCTCGGGGTTGCAATCCAGCAACAGCATTTCCCGCCTAAGGCAGATGACAAGAGTCCTTGGAAGCGCAGAGCGGTGGGACGCTCGCCGCACCGCGGCAGGTAAGAGTGCGCACGCCGGCCCCAGCACGGGAGAATTTAAAGACCGCTGGGACTTGCGGGCCGGCCCTTGGCAGCCGCGCCCCAGCTCCGGTTGCGCCCGAGCAGTCTAATCCCCAACCACCTGGACCCGGTCCAGCCCCGCGGAGGCCGCACGTACACAAACACTGGCACGTGGAGCCCGGCGCGGGGGGCAGGATGGGGCGGGGGCGGGCGCGCGAGGCCATCCGCCGATTGGCCAGCTGCGGATGCGCCAGGCCCTCCCACCTCGGGGCGGGGCCCGCGGCCGCCGCACGGAGCCTCAGCGCGCGTGCGCAGGGTAAGTCAGTGGGCGGGGACGGACGGGAGCCCGGGCGGGAGGGGTGCCGCGGCCGCCATGAGGCGCGCTGAGTTTGACACGTCTCCTGGTAGCGCGCCCGCCCTTTAATCCTTCCGGAGAAGCGGGAGTTTCGGCCGCAGGTTTTGGCTCTGCCGGCGCGCACGTAACCAGGAAACAGGGAGCCGCACGCAGCTCCCCGTCGACGCCGCGCTCAGAAGCCGCTGTGCACGGCGCTGCTGCCCCCTCGGCGCCGGGGAATGCGAGTTCCTTTATCTCGCGCGCCGTCGCCCGCTTCCCAACCCGGGGCGTGAAGGCAGGGACTGCGAGCGCGAATTCGAGGGGATGGCTGTCCCGAGCGGCAACGGCCGAGCCCGGCCCCCGCAGGGGTCCTTGTGGAGGAGCCCCCGGGGAGAGGCCGCAGCACGCTGGGGCCGTCACGCCGGTCCACGCCGGGCTCTCCTCACGGGAGAGCGGCCCCGGCCGCGTGCGATTCGGACCCGCGGGGCTGGGGATGGCGCCCTCCTGCGCCGCGGGTGCTGCCGGGCGTGCGTCGCTGCTTTGGTAGAACAGACCTGACTTCCGATGGCTGCCGCTGACGTCAGAGCTGCTCCCTAGACTCTCCCTAAGCGCCTTTCCAGAAGGATCTGCGTAGACACCAAAGCTCCAGCCTAGTGGTTTCTTTTCCCCTACACTTTTAGTGATTCCCTTGTGTTGATGCCTTTGAAAGCACGGAGGAATAAATACGTTTGTTATTGTGCTGTTAGAAGACAAGCTCATGCTTGTCCTCTAAAGATAAGTGGTCTTTTCATTCTAATTTTTGTTTTGTAGTAAGAGCCATAAAATTTGCAATCGCAAGTTTATGTTGTTAGTTACCCAAGGGGTGGTTTTAAGCATTTTTATTCATATGAATGTTTGAACATAAATGTGTGTTCAAACATAGAATCATTCTTACATTAGGTATTTTTAATACTTAAACTATTCGCAATACCTTTTAATGATGTTTAAAGAATGGCAGTGCAGAGATTACTGTCAGAGAGTTGTGATCACGTGTCCATATTGCCAATTTCCCTTTTGTTTAAATTCAGTAAACATTCCTTTTTAAAACACATGCATTGAAGCTTCAGGTTTGCACAGAAGTTCATTTTCAGGAATTCCCTTCAAAGAGTATCAGACACGTTCTTAGAGTTTTGAACATAAATATTGCAGTTAGCATATGTAATGGGATATTTGTGTGGTGAAAGTGCCTCCATATTTCATATCTTTTCTTTGAAACAAGATTTCTGTTCAGTATGCATTAAGTCTGGTAGTTATATTTTAACTGCCTGTTACATATGTAAATTTCATAAAGGAAATTTTGGGAGTCGTTAACAACTTTTCTCCCTTTAATCACAGCGTACTTGTCCATAGCTCACATTGTTTTCAGAAAAAATAGTTATATCTCAGCTGGATATCTGACTTATCCTTAGTAATGGGCCTAGAAACTATAAACTGAACAAAGCTTATAATGCAGGAAAACAGGATAAGTACATTTGGGGGACAATATCTTACTGGCAAGTAACTGGAGTTTCACCAGGCGTGTAGCAGGTGGGATCAGTATTCTAAAAAGGAAGATGATCTAAGATGCGTATTCAGTAGGTGTTCTCCTAAGCAGTGCTAATTCTGCGTGTTTTAATTGCTGGTAGATGTGTTTCCAGAACGAGGATGCCATTTACAGCGAGTGTTAAAAAAAAAAAAAAATGTTGGATGATGAGTAAGTGACCAAATAAATGAGAGGTGTGTGGGCCGAATCTTGAGGGTAGGAGTTTGCTAAGTAGTCCAGGAAGGGAAGAGTATTTCTAAGAAGTGTAAAATATCTTCCAGTATTGAGAGCACTGTATGTGGTTCAGTCTGGGGGCAGTGTGTAATCCACATACAGCAGTGATGTGAAATAGAGGCTGACAAATGAGAAAGTATTAACCACTAACGTCTATTCCAGTTTGTTATATTACAAGTTGATATTAATTGAGCACTTGTGCCTCAAAACTAATGCTCATAGGTATTATCTGCATTTTACAGAAGAGGAAATTGAGGCTTAGGGAGGTCCATTAACTTGTCATGTTTATTAGGAGGTAAACCAGGGATTTGAACTCAGTTTGACTCCAGACCCCACATTCTTGTCGTATCTATGTGTTTTAAATAATTTTGGTCACCTCTGGTAAATTCAGGCTACTAAGATTGGTTTCTTTAATGCAAACTAAAGTTTTTTTTTTTTTTTTTTTCTTTTCTCTCCTCTGAAACACAGTCTCGCTCTGTTGCCCAGACTGGAGTGCAGTGGCGTGATTTCAGCTCGCTGCTACCTCCATCTCCCCGGGTTCAAGCGATTCTCGTGCCTCAGCCACCCAAGTAGCTGGACTTACTGCTGTGCACCACCACACCCAGCTAATTTTTGTATTTTTAGTAGAGACGGGGTTTCACTATGTTGCCCAGGCTGGTCTCAAACGCCTAACCTCCAGTGATCCACCTGCTTTGGCCTTCCAAAGTGTTGGGATTACAGGCGTGAGCCACCACGCCTGGCCACGAAAGAGTCTTCACAGAAAATCATTATAATCCATAGAAAAACAACTCTTTTATTTAATATTGACTGTTAGTGTAGCCTTGTTCCTGGCATTGAATCTCCCACAATACTAAACCTAGTACTTCCTATTCAAGTAATTACTCTTGAGGGCCGGGCGCGGTGGCTCACGCCTGTAATCCCAGCATTTTGGGAGGCTGAGGCAGGTGAATCACCTGAGGTCAGCGGTTCGAGACCAGCATGGCCAACATGGTGAAACCCTGGTCTCTACTAAAAATACAAAAAATTAGCTGGGTGTGGTGGCGGGCGCCTGTAATCCCAGCTACTCAGGAGGCTAAGTAGAGAATCACTTGAACCTGGGAGGCGGAGGTTGCAGTGAGCTGAGATCACACCACTGCACTCCAGCCTGGGTGAAAGAGCAAGACTTCATCTCAAAAAAAAAGAAAAGTAACTACTCTTGAATAAGTGAATTGTGCCAGGTGAAAATTATTAGAAGTAGTTGCTGGAACCGATAAGCTAATTTTGTCTATTTCCTGCTTGCAGTGGTTTTCCTGTTAAACACTGGAAAACGTTACCAAAAGGCACAGTATTGAAAGGAGGAGTAATTGACAATACCTAATTCCTACTTGCCACTATTTTAAAACATTAATTGGATTGTGTACGTGTAGTAATGCCATAGAAAACTTTAGCTCTAAAGCACGTGAAATAATGTAAAGTAAAACTAAAAATCTCGCCAGATGCAGTGGCTCACGCCTGTAATCCCAACACTTTGGGAGGCTTGAGGCAGGCAGATCGCTCGTGGCCAGGAATTAGAGATCAGCCTGGCCTACATGGTGAAACCGTCTCTACTAAAAATACAAAAAGTAGCCAGGTATGTGGTACGTGCCTGTAATGCCAGCTACTTGAGAGGCTGAGGTGGGAGAATCACTTGAACCCAGGAGGCAGAGGTTGCAGTGAGCCGAGATTGTGCCACTGCACTCCAGCCTGGGTGACAGAGCGAGGCCTCATCTCCAAAAATACTGAAAACTAAAAATCCCAGTAGCTGGCCTGGTTTCACATGTATTTTTTAAATCCCTTGAGAAGATCATAACTGTCATGCGCGTCCGTGTGAAGTGACCACCAAACAGGCTTTGTGTGAGCAGTAAAGCTTTTTAATCACCTGGGTGCAGGCGGGCTGAGTCCCGGAAAGAGTCAGCGAAGGTAGGTAAGGGTGGGGCCGTTTTATAGAATTTGGGTAGGTAAAGGAAAATGACAGTCAAAGGGGGGTTGTTCTCTAGCAGGCAGGAGTGGGGGTCACAAGGTGCTCAGTGGGGGAGCTTTTTGAGCCAGTATGAGCCAGGAAAGGGGATTTCACAAGATAATGTCATCGCTTAAGGCAAGGACCGGCCATTTTCACTTCTTTTGTGGTGGAATGTCATCGGTTAAGGTGGGGCAGGGCATTTTCACTTCTTTTGTGATTTTTCAGTTATTTCAGGCCACCTGGGCATATATGTGCAAGTCACAGGGGATGCGATGGCTTGGCTTGGGCTCAGAGGCCTGAGAGTAACACCAAAGCATTGAAGTAATACGCATCAAGCATTTCCGAATATGATGTCTTAATTGTTTATTGCCAGCCAGGCGCCCATGGTATATCAGTGTTGACCAGTCCGCTGGGTCTTAGAGGTAACAATATTTTTATTAATAATATTATGGCAATAATACTTCTATCGTTCATACACTGAAAGTGATACTGTCATTCCAAATGTGACAGCTTTTCAAAGACAGAAGCTTATAGCCAGATCTGGAATTTCAATAGATTTTTATTTTAAACTTTTTTTAAAACATCGACAGATTTAAATGAATTAATTAATCAAATATAATTCTGTCCTTCATTGGCCACTGTCAAGAAATCCATGGCCCTAATGATTGTAAAAACGGAAGGATTTCCCACAAATTCTTCTTCCTCTTTAACATAAATTCTTCCAGCCTTGATAACTCAAACTTCTTGGGGAAGGTGATAAATTGTATAGTTATTCTAAACAACTGCTGCAACAAGACATTGTGGCAAAATGAAAAGACAAAGTATAGTTATCCTCTTTTGATGATGTTTACTTTCTTGAGAGCCTGTAATCGAAAGGGATCCAGTGGTCTCAATGGTTTAAAAAAAAAAAAAGTGTCCACTTCTTCACTGTTGTGATAAGAACTTGGACAACTTGAAAGGTATTTCATATTTTTGTTATTTCTGCTCCTGGTTATATATTCTTTCAATGAAATGTGGAAATTACATATGATAAATTTATAGAATTACATGAAGTAGAGAAAAAGGTAGAACGTTAGTCCTTAATATTAAACCGATCGATGGAGGCAACCAGGTTTATTGTTGGAGAGGGAAGTTACAGATAAGTAGAGAAGGCTAAAATGAGCCATGTAGTAATGCATATGTCCAAAATGTCATTAAGAATTCATAGTTAGCTTAATATAGATTCAGATGGAGAGAAGCAGAAAGAATTATAGATGTGTGTGTATACATGGGTTATACATATACATATGTTCTAGCTCTGCCTGCTGTGAGAGGACCTAAAGCAGTGACACCCCAGTAAAAATGAACACACCCAGTACCCAGATCTGGGTTTCTAATGCCATTCTCTAGTAAAAGAAACCAGGGCTCCTTGCAGAAATTGCTGATTCTAGGGCTGGGGCAGGGAAAATACAAGCTGAGCCTATAGCGTCGTGTATACCACAACAAGGAAGAAAATACTCAAAAAGCAGAAGGATGGGGTGTGTCAACGGGACCCAGGAGCCAACCTGAAAGAGCTCCCAGTGGACAAAACTGGAACAAACTCATGTACTATTGGATTATAACTCAATAAATAGTTATCCATGAGTCTATACTGATATAAACAACTGAATGAATAAATAAGTAAATGGGAGATGGGAGACAGAAGACAATGCTTCTTTACAGAAGAATTTCAAATAATGTAGATTTCAAATACTTAATTTCAAATACTTAATGAAGATGAATTCCGCCTCCAATGCCTTCTTGAATGTGGGCTACACATAATGACTTGCTTCCAAAAAATGGAGTATGGGAAGGGGGAAAATAAATAACTTTACAATAGAGAAGCCTATTGGATGCTGCCGTGGCCAGGTAATTGTTAACATCCTCACTGGAAAGTCCTGCTGACGATGTGATGGTTGACACGATGGGATGAGAAGGCCACTTCACCTCTTTGGTATTCTTCCCCAAAACCCATAGCCCAGTCTAATCATGAGTAAAACAGATGAACGTTGATTGAGGACGTTCTATAGGATACACAGCTAGTATTCCTCAAAACTGTCAAGGTTATGAAAAACAAGGAAAGTTTAAGAAACTGCCACAGACCAGAAGAGGCTCAGGAGACATGCTGACTGGTAATAGTGTGGTGACTTGGATGGGATCCTGGCACAGCAAAAGGACTTTAATGGAGAGATCAGTAAAATCCTAATGAAGTAGAGAGTTTTAGGTAACTCACGAACCAATGTTGGTTTCTTAGTTGTGGCAGACATACCATAATAATGTCATGTTGACAGTGGGGGAAATTGAGGGGACACTTGGGTGTTTTTGCAACTTTTCTGTACATCTCAAATTGTTGTAAAACATAAAGTGTACTTCAAAAAAGAGGAATTGAGGCCAGTAAAAGCTCTCACAGTGGCAGAGTTCTCATAGCTGTTTGGTCTGCTTATCCAACACACTTCATTTCCTCGTAAGACATGCTGACTGCCCATTGCCCTGACCACTGGAAGGCCATAGGCATTCTCTAGAATGTCAGTCGCTTGGGCTCACACCAGTTGAACTGTATGCTTACCAAGAGTCTTGTTTTTCCACACCTGGAAGGATTATTATAAAATGTAATTCAATTAAATACTTTTTCTTTTTTTGAAATGGAGTCTTGCTCTGTCACCCAGGCTGGAGTGCAGTGGCGCCATCTCAGCTCACTGTAACCTCTGCCTCCTAGGTTCAAGCAATTCTTCTGCCTCAGCCTCCCTAGTAGCTGGGACTACAGGCATGTGCCACCACGCCCAGCTAATTTTTTTGTATTTTTAGTATAGACAGGATTTCACCATGTTGGTCAGGCTGGTCTTGAACTCCTGACCTCAAATGATCCGCCTGCCTCGGCCTCTCAAAGTGCTGGGATTACAAGCATGAGCCACCCTGCCCGGCCTCAATTAAATATTATGTAACTGATGAGATATGAGTAAGACATGAGAGCTTGTTTTTAAGAAAATGAATGCTTTCAAAGTCAAGTCACTACGGAAAATTGTTTTGAAGTAGATGAGAATATTAAGTCAACTGTAAAAGATGGGGGAAAGAATTCTGTACTTGGATTGTTTCTGGGCATTTTAAAATTTATACTCCATTTTAAAGAAGCCTAATCTGGAATTCTTATGCCCATGATTTATGCAATACAATGCTAAATTCTCACAGTCGAACACTAGTTAAATCACTTCTGGCCCTAAATGAAAAGATTGGGAAATAACTAATTTTTTTACACATTTTGAGTATAAAGTGCAGATGGCATTTTTGGACACTCTTTTATTAATCTCCACTGTCATTCTTGTTTGACCTCCTGCCACTCCCAAGAATGCTAGGTTAGAGGGCTCCGAATGTGTTTACTGTGCAGTCTGTTTCTTTCACTTAAAGAATATAAGGACCGTAGATGAACAGATACTAAGGTTGTCAGAAATTTGTATTACCAGTTGCACCTGCATAAAATTGGATAACTAAAAATGATTTACTTGATGATTTGAGACACTCAAAAGTTTAAAACTCAGTTTTTTTTTTTTTTAATGAAGGTCATTTAAAGTGCCTGGAAAATGTAGAATACTAGATATATACTCTGAATAGAACTTATCTCAGCATCATACATTACATTGTTATTCACTTGTTTTAATTATTATTTTAGGCCAGCACGGTGGCTCACGCCTGTAATCCCAGCACTTTGGGAGGGTGAGGTGGGTGGATCACGAGGTCAGGAGTTCAAGATCAGTTTGGCCAACATAGTGAAACCCGTCTCTACTAAAAAATACAAAAAATTAGCCGGGTGTGCTGGCGTGTGCCTGTAATCCCAGCTACTTGGGAGACTGAGATGGGAGAATCACGTGAACGTGGGAGGTGGAGGTTGCAGTGAACCGAGATTGCGCCATTGTACTCCAGCCTGGGCAACAGTGCGAGACTCCGTCTCAAGCCGGGTGGGGACCTTGTGAGGAATATGGAGCTGCCGTAGGCAAGGACAGATAGCCTTATGGCTGTCCATCTGTGGCCAGTGGTAGTACGTTTATAACTTCACGACAATATTATTACAGAAATTTTGAGAAATAGAGAAGAGAAACGTACAGGTCCACAGTCTCTTACTTGCAATTCAAAAATAACATGAAGGTCCGAAACGAAGTATGTTTATAATTCTTAAGGCAGGAAGATCATCTTACCTGCACACACCGGAGACTTTATTTAGTGTTTATTCCATTTTTTGTGAACAATATTACATTTTACTGCAGAAATACAATTATGGCAAAAGGGTGCAATTCTAGAGCATGCCCAGGAGGTTCTGCAGGGGGGGGGGGTACACGTGTTATATGTTATTTGTACGTTGTGTGACAATTCCAAAATCCAAACGCGTCTTCATTCGAAAACGTATCTGTTCCCAAGCTTTCAGCTAAGGCATTATACACCTGCACATGATCCACAGTTCAACACAGTGGTCTTTTGTGGGTTGGTTTGTTTTTGAGACTGAGTCTCACCGTTGCCCAGGCTGCAGTGCAGGGGCGCAATCTCAGCTCACTGCAGTCTCTGCCCCTCGTCTCCCGCCTCAGCCTCCCGAGTAGCTGGGATTACAGGTGTGCACCACCAC
Source organism: Macaca fascicularis (assembly GCF_037993035.2). NCBI lineage: Eukaryota > Metazoa > Chordata > Mammalia > Primates > Cercopithecidae > Macaca > Macaca fascicularis. Next base: position 190,158,338 of record NC_088379.1, on the reverse strand, counting down.
GCCCAGCTAATTTTTGTATTTTTAGTGGAGATGGAGTTTCACTGTGTTGGCCATGCTGGTCCTGAACTCCTGACCTCGTGATCCACCTGCCTCAGTCTCACAAAGTGCTGGGATTACAGGCGTGAGCCACCGCGCCCGGCCTGGGATGATGTTACCATACATGCAGTTTGTCCAGGGACATGGGGAGGTGGGGTGACAAGCAGTGTTAATGGGCCTGCAAAGGAATATTGTATAAAAGATTTATCTGGTTTCTGTTCAATGTGGTTCTCATACTCTAGGACAGAGGTCAATGTAAATTTTGGTTATGACAGATTTTTTTCAGTTCTCTTTGTGACCCTGATTTTGTCCACTCTTTTTATGATTTATGCCACACTTGGATGGTGATGAGCAATTATCACATAGTTTAAGGAATTCTACTCATGTATTTTACTAGCTGACCTCGGGGGGGTATACCAGCCCAGAGTGTATTTATAGCTCTAACAGTGTCAGCTCCAGCGAGGACCCGGCAGCCGTAACTGCCAACAAGGTTTTCCCCATTGGGAACAGGACAGATAGACGTGTGGGTCCCACACAAACGGCAGGAAGATTTTGAGCATATCAGTGTTTCTTAGCCTGTTTTATTTGATCACAGAACACATGGTAAATCCGAGAAAAATAAAATCAAAAGCTACTGGACTCTTTCATCCCGTGCTTGCCACAGCTTATCTGGTCCTAAAACACATCCTGTCTTTCCCCACTTTTCCTCTCTTCAGGGCCTGATGGTGTAAATCTGCCACACCCAAAAGGAAGGGCGTGGGGAAAAAGCACTTTTGTTTTAAACACACAAATGGATGTAGCTGGATATGGAGGGGCGGTGCGGGGAGGGCGCGGAGCGGGAAGAACAGAAAGCTACTGCCTGAATCAATATTGTCTTTTGAGATCTCAGTAATAGTTATTCTTTTCTAATTTTTCATCATATATGTGTAGATGGTGTTTCCAATTACTATATGAACACTATAGGGTTTTTAAAAACTCCTATTAGGCAATAGTACTGAAAGGAAAAATAACGGTAAACATGGGGGTTTGAGGGTTTGCCAGGAGGCTTATTTCTCTCTGTTTTCGTGGGCACTAGGAACATGATCTAGTATGACAGGAACTTCAGTGTTGAACCTCAATTTTAAAAGAACTTTAAATACAGTTATTCATTATTTCATTTCAACACTGGATTAGGCCAACTAGTAAGTGTAAAAGAGCCAGTCAGAAGCATCAGCAAATACAATTCAATTAATTAAAAAAACCCAGAAACTTTAAACGCTTGGCCCACTGAAAGTTAAATGGAATGTCTAGGCTCATATTTATATGACATAGTCTAGGGTGCTGTTTTAGTCTGTTCCTCCTTCTATAACAAAATTCCTTAGATTGGGTAATTTATAAACAACCGAAATTGATTTCTCATAGTTCTGGAGGTTGGGAAGTCCCAAAATCAAGGCACTGGCAGTTTCAGTGTCTGGTGAGAGTTCACGGTCTGCTTCCAGGACAGTGCCTTGTTGCGTCCTCACACGGCAGAAGGCAGAATGACAAAAGGGTGAGCTATCTCCCTCTAACCCTTTCCTAAGGGCACAGATCCCATCCTTAAGAGCAGAGCCCTCATGGTCCAGTCACTCCCTGGGGCTCCACCTCTTAATACCATCACCTTAGGGGGTAAAGTTTCAACATGTGAACTTTGGAGGGACACACACACTAAGCATAGCAGGTACTGTGTCAGGATGAGGACTCAGCATGTAGTTGTACTCATGGGCAACAGTTATTACAGCAAAGGAATACACAACAAGGTTAGCAACAACAACAAAGGCACAGGTGGAATCCGAAGAAACCCACGCCCAGGCTTACGTTCTCTCCCTTCCGTGAGGAAGCACACAGCGCATCCGCCTGTCTCCAGTGGTGAAGAATGCAGGGACCTGTGCGCAGTGTCTGTCCCTGAGGAAGCCCAGGAGAGAAGTTTTTGTCGGGGGCAACTCATGTGGGCGTCCTCTGCCTTGCAGCTACCACAATGACAGAATCCCACAAGGAGAGCAGATACTCACCACAGATCATATTGTTTGTGCAGCAGTTGAAACACAGCAAAACCAGTCTTACCAGTTAGGGGATGGAAGTGCCAAGTTCCTGATGTCGGCCAAATGCCAGCCTTGCCAGCATGCCCTTATAAAGATGGCAGCCTCAGGCCTGCCGTGTTCACTGTTTTCTGCATAGGTACACAACCCACATGACACTACCATACTTAAAACACATTTCGCAGCAGTAGTGTGTTTTTGGAGATGGGGTCTCGCTCTGTCACCCAGGCTGGAGTGCAGTGGCACAATCATAGCTCACTGTAGCCTCAAACTCCTGGGCCCAAAGGATCGTCCCACCTCAGCGTCCTGAGTAGCTGGGACTGTAGGTGTGCACCACCACACCTGGCTAATTTTTTTATTTTTAATTTTTTTGGAAGGACAGGGCCTCACTATGTTGCCCTGCCTTGTCTTGAACTTGTGGCCTCAAGTGATCCTCCCACCTTGATCTCCCAAAGTTCTGGGACTACAGGAATGAACCACCACACCCAGCCTGAATACAATTAGAGGGTTCAGAGCACAAAGTTTAAATGCAAAGTTGCCTATAAAAGATGTAATATACATACTTCAAAACACAACTACTGAGGTGGAAGTATAACAAATGATGAGGGAAGAATGATCTTTTCAACAAACAGGCACTGGGCAAATGGATATCCACACGCAAAAGAATTAATTTGGACCTTTCCCTCATATACAGAATGAACTCAGTGGATCAAAGACCTAAATGTAAGAGTAAATATAAGACTCTTAGAAGAAAACACAGGGGTTAACCTTTGTGACCTTGGATTAGGCAATGGTTTTTTTTAGATGTGACACCTAAAACACAGGCAAGAAAAGAAAAAATAGAAAAACTGAACTGCATTAAAAATAAAAAGGTTTTCAGATCAAAAGAAACTATTAAAAAAATCCACACATTGGGAAAAAATTATAAATTATACATCTGGTATGAGACTAGTATGTGGAATATATAAAGAACTATTATAACCCAACTGGAAAATGGGCAAAGGCTTTGAATAGACATTTACAAATGCAGATGCAAAATGGGTAAGAAGCACAGGAAAAGATGCTCAACATGATTTTTCATTAGAGAAATGCAAATCAAAACAACAATGAGATGGCACTTCACATCCACTCAGATGGCGATAATAAAGATGGGCAACAAAAGTGTCGGTGAGGATGTAGAACCTTATACATTGTTGGTAGGGATGTGAAATGGTACAGCCCCTTTGAAATACAGATTGGCATTTTCCCAAAATGTCAAACACAGAATTACCATACGACCCAGCAATTCCACTCCTAGGTACGTACCCAAGAGAATTGAAAACATATATCCTCACAAAAACTAGTACACAGATGTTTGTTGCAGCATTATTCATAACAGGCCAAAGCTGCAAACAATACAAGTGCTTATCAACTGATGAACAGATTTTTTAAAAATGTGGTATATCCATATAATGAAATGTTAATCATCCATAAAAGGAATGAAATATTGATACATGCAACAAAGGACATGAATGTTGTAAACATTATGCTAAGTGAAAGAAGCCAGACATAAAAGACCATGTGTTCTATGATTCCATTTATATAGAATATCCAAAATAGGCAAATCCGTAGAGACAGAAAGTGGATTAGCGCTTGCCAGGAATCGAAGGGATGAGGAGAATGGGGAGTGGCTGCCAATGCTACAGGGTTTCTTCTGGATGATGAAAAGGTTTTGGAATTCCATAGTGGTAATGGTTGCACAACTTTGTAATTATGTTAAAAACCTCTGAATTGTACATTTTAAAAGGGTGAATTTTATGGTATGTGAATTATATCTCAATTTGTAATAAGTGTAACAAGTGGATTAACATAAATGTTAATTCAGGAAATCAGAAGTACAAAGATGCAGGATGAGCCATACAATAATTTCCTCACATTCTTCTGAAGAACAGACTGAAGCCCCCCAAAACAGCAGTAGTTTCCTATCCCTCTTTGGAAATAGCCAGGACTCTTCAGCCTGAATTAGAGGCTGTCTCATACTTGTCACAGTCAGGACAACTGAAAACTTTTTACTAGGACTCCTGATAAGTCAGCCTAATTGAATGGATGCTTTACATTCAGAATTCAAATGAATCAAGCAGTCTTCCCATAAATTACTCAAACTACCAGAAATCTAAACCAGCAATTAATTTAAAAAGGGATTTTGTGCCCAATCACTTGGAAACTATTTGGCAGTATCTACAAAAGCTGACTATGCATACTCATTGATCCAGTAACTACTACTACAATGTTTATCCCCAACAAAAATATGTACAAATTTTCAGGAAAAAGCAGGCACAAGAATGTTCCTAATAGTTCAAAACAGAAGCTACCCAAAGTCCATCAAGTAGAAAAGATAAATTGTGATATATTCACACCATGTAATACAACAATATGAAGGAAAAAAAATTACAACACAACAAAATGGATGAATCAATGTCAAGGGAAAGAAGCTAGACACAAAATATTATACACTGTATGATTCCATTTATATAGTATAAAAAAACAAGAAAAAGTAACTTGTGCCATTACAGGTGCATATAGGATTTACACTTGAGTTCATGTAGTGACCAGAGGGGAATACAACAGGACTTCTAAAGTGCTGATAAGGATCTCTTTCTTGATCTGAGAGCTAGTTACATGGATGTGTCTGGCTTGTGAAAATTTATCAAGCTGTAAACTTATATATACATTTCTGTATCTTTCATTTACTTCAGTAAACAGTTTTTAAATGGATTGCTTTAACAGCAGACTAGATGTGGCTAAAGAGAGAATTAATAAAAAGGGAGAGGTTACTGAAGAGATTACCCAGAGTGTGTCAGAGAGAAAAAAAAACAGATGGAAAATCTGAAAGGCAAACTTAAGAGACATGAGGAGAAGGTCTTATCAAAACGCTGGAGAGAGAAATGAAATAGACTGGGGCCTCTGAAGAGCATGGTGGGTTGACTTGTGTTTCCAGCCAAAGATACACCTGAGTCCTAACTTCTGAAACATGTGAATGTGAACCTCTTTGGAAATAGGATATTTTACATGTAATCAAGTTAAGAGGAAGTCATGTTGGATTAGGGTGGGTGCCAACTCCAGTGACTGGTGTCCTCATAAGAGGGAGGAGAGAACACACAGAGATAGAGGAGACACGAAGGGAAGGCCATGTAAACACAGAGGCAGAGGTTGAGTTGTGCAGCTACAAGCCTAGGAACATCAGACATCACCAGCAACCACTAGAAGCTGGTGGGGGATGCTTAGGATGATTTTTTCCTAGGGCCAGAGGAAGCATGGCCCTGCCAACACCTTGATTTTGGACTTCTAGGCTCCAGAACTGTGAGAGAAGAAATGTCTGTTCTTTTTTTTTTTTTTTGTGAGACGGAGTCTCCCTCTGTCGCCCAGGCTGGAGTGCAGTGGCCGGATCTCAGCTCACTGCAAGCTCCGCCTCCCAGGTTCCCGCCATTCTCCTGCCTCAGCCTCCCGAGTAGCTGGGACTACAGGCGCCCACCACCTCGCCCGGCTAGTTTTTTGTATTTTTTAGTAGAGACGGGGTTTCACTGTGTTAGCCAGGATGGTCTCGATCTCCTGACCTCGTGATCCGCCCGTCTCGGCCTCCCAAAGTGCTGGGATTACAGGCTTGAGCCACCGCGCCCGGCCAATTTCTGTTCTTTTAAGCCACAAAGTTTTTGATATTTTGTTTTAGTAGCCCTAGGAAACTAACACAAACAAATTATCCCTGAGAATGTTTGAGAGCTAATAAAAGACACCAATCCAAGACAGGAAGCTCAAAATTCCCCAAACATAATAAATATCTAGTCAATCTAATAAATACCCAGTAAATCCATCAAAAAGGCAATACAATAAAAAATGAAATGTGAATAAGGTAGATAGAGTGAAAGTACAAAATAAGAAATAATTTCAATTCGGTGGCAATTAAAATAAATGTAAAAGAGCTAAATGTTCCGGTAATATTCAAAGATTATCAGCTTAGGTATAAACAACACATCAACAAATCTAAATGCATGCGATTTATGAAACACGCCTGAAATATGAACTACAAATCAACAACACAACCCAAAGGCAAAAAGACTTAAACATTTAAGAGAAATGACCAAGAAACATATGCAAAAGCAGCTTGTGGGGAGGATAGGGGTGCTTGGGTAGGGGTAGCAGGTGGGAGGAATAGGTGGAAATGTGTGGAAGGAAATGGGTGGAAATCACACGGGTGTACAGGAGACTTAAAGATAACGTGATTTTAAAAAATTGAGCAACAGCATGATGAAACCCTGTTTCTACTAAAATACAAAAAAATTAGCTGGATGTGGCGGCATGTGCCTGTAGTCCAGCTACTCAGGAGGCTGAGGCAGGGGAATGTATGAGCCCTGGAGGCAGAGGTTGCAGTGAGCTGAGATTGTGCCACTGCATTCCAGCCTGGGCAACAGAGCAAGACTCCATCTCTAAAACAAGAAAGTGAGTGACAGGTACTTGGATGTTAATTGTCTAGTTGTTATTCATTCTTTATTTATATATCTGAAAATTGTTTGTATCTATTCAGCATTCAATTTTATAAACTTGAAAAGTTAAATACAAGTTTTCAACATTATGAGAAGTCTTGCATAATCATTCCTCACTTGTACGCACCTCTTTTTAGTTATGAGGACCTGGTCTATTCCAAACACTTCTCTCTTTTCCATGGGTTTTCAAGAAGTGAATCATTTCTTGATACTTCCATTCTGATTCTAATCTCTGCTCATCATAACCACAGAGGAGTCATAACTTGTCTGAATCTTTGAGGAAATAGTCATTTTCTTTCAGCCCTCAGAGGCGGCTCTAGTCTGTAGTTCTGCTTGATGCTGCTAATCGTCAGAAAAGCAGATCTATCGTTCCTTCTCTCTATGGAATCCCTACTCTCAGGTCATTCTTCCCTTCCTGCCACTGAGCATTTTCAATAACGTGATTCATCAATAACATTATTCAATAACAGCTAACTTTAGTCCTGTTCGCAATATCAAACATTTCACATAATGTTGCTTCTCAACTTTTTGGTCAAGATCAAGTATAATATCTGTTCTTATCAATTTAATATCTGATCCATCCTCTATCTGAAGACAAGAGATTAAATGGATTTTTGGAGCAGGGAGATGCAATAGGAGCTTGCTCCAACCCCACACATGGACATGGTATTGCAGTACCTCCTGGAACGCTGCGCCCTCCCTGCTCCAAAAAACATTCACATACTAGACCATCCATACCAGACACAATGTGATCTAACATGTTATGGGAAGGAGAGTTATCCTTTATTATGCCAGCTGTAGAAAGATAAGAATAAATATATTTTCCTCCATATGTCCATTGTCTTAGGTTTACTTCCCCAGAAGCAGAGTTCCTATTGGGATTTTTGTTCAAGTGTATACCAGGGGGTGGTCTCAGGAGAACAGCGCAGGAGACACGCTGAGCAAGAATGTGGATCTCAGGTAGAAACTAACTTCATTCTGACCTCACAGAGCACAATTACACTACCAAATTTATCTCACCTTGAGGCTAAGGGGTGTCAGGACTGTACAGGGTCTGCAATTCTACCCTACTTAACCACTAACAAGGCAGCCTGTTTCATGGATGCTGGCAGAAGACACAAGACTCTTGGATTAGAAACAGATTACTTTCTTACTTATAGCAGAAGCCATAACCAGAGTGTCAGCATGATGCTTGAGCCAGTTCTCCCTGCCCCCCAGTACCCACAGAGGTGACACAGAGGGCCCATTATGGATTCGCGCACACTCTGTGGGCTGCATTATAACAGAGGAACACTGCCCTTGGGGGATCCACTGCTCTTTAGAGAAGCAGCCCTGCTGTTTGTCTGTGAGGAGACATTGCCTTCTTCTTCAAGATTACTTGCTGCAAACACAACCTTGAGAATGGCCCATGTAAAGAGCAGAGCCAGCCTTGCATTCTTGACACATCCAGCAAGAATGTGCAGAGATGCTCAAGATGCGTGGCAGACGGGCTCTCCTAATCGGGGAGTGGTCTGTCTCCAAGAAAGAGGGAGCAAAGTGTCCTGGAGGAGGGGACTTATGTGGCTGTGGACAAAGCTATGGAGAAGGAACAGCTGTGAGCTGTTTTCTTTCAACATCCACAGTAGCTGGGGATGAGGGGGTACCACCTCTGAAAGAGGATCTGAGAAGGGCGCCCTTAGCATCCATGCCACCTGCTTTTCCCTTAAAATCACAGATTTCTTTCAGATTCTATATTATCAATTACTGTCTACAATTTCTATTATAGAATTTTCTAAATTTACAACATATTATGCAAAGAGTTGTTAAGTTTCAAATAATGATTTTATACCTAATCCCAAGATTTGGCAGAGATAAATACATCCTCTTGCTGTTTTCAATCTTCTCTTTGTGTTCATTTTTTCTAATTAAAAAAGTACTAATTTGGATTATCCTCTTACAAGAGACTTATGTTAAAAGCTCATATTAGTTTTGCTTTTTGGAGAGTTTTGCTTTTTGGAAAGACAGAATAGAATAAAGAAGTGCAGCCTGGGCACGGTGACTCACTCCGGTAACCCCAGCACACTGGGAAGCTGAGACAGGAGGATTGCTGGAACCCAGGAACTTGAGACCAGCCTGCATAACATGGAGACCCCATCTCTACAAAAATTTTAAGGAATTAGCTGGATGTGATGGCACATGCCTGGAGTCCCAAGTACTTGGGAGGGTGAGGTGGGTGGATCACGTGAGCCCAGAAGGTTGAGGCTGCAGTGAGAGCTATGATTGTACCACTGCACTCTAGCCTGGATGACAGAGTGAGACCCTCTCTGAGAGGGAGGGGGAGGGAGAGAGAGAGAGAGAGAGAGAGAGAGAGAGAGAGAGAGAGAGAGAGAGAGAAAGTGCACAGGTGCTGGGACATGCCAGCTGTTCTGCTTACCTGTTCTTAACTAGCCCTGTGGCCTTGGGCAAGTTACTTAACTTCCCCACTGTCCCTTGGTTTCCCCATACATTAAATGAGTCTCATAATGGACCTTATTTCATAAAATTTTGTCGGAGCTGCCTAGAAAGCCTTACAACAAAGGTCAATACTTGGCATTTAATAAGAGTTCAAAAAATCTTTGTTTTCCAAATGTCTCCAAAACTTCTTTTAAGCTACAGCAACAAAAACCATGCGCAGTCTTCTAACCACAAAAGGCAACATGAGTTTAAACAAGGTAAGGTATTGTTTTCTGATTTGTTTCATTTCTGATGCCCTTCTTGAATATGCCCAGTTTTTTCTTAGCCTTTTTGAAGAAGTAGCATATTGAGTTAATGTCTTCGGTGAAAATAAAACTTCCGTATCCAATCTCTCAGTCATAAATGAGTGCTATCTGCATCATCCCTTCTTAATACCTTACTTAATATTGCTTCCCCCTAAGTAAAGCTCATTGGGAAATTTTATATTCACTAAAGGCAGCCATAAGATTTGGGGAATTATATAATCAAGAATTGTATATATCTAAAAAGGAACATTAAAAAAATCCTCTAATTCAGACCACCTATAGTCCAAACTAAAGATGAGGAAATTGACTCTTAAAAAGATTAAATGACTCTTCCAAAATCACAAAGATAATTCAGTGAGTTTTTTCCTCTACTAAATGTTCCTTTTTTCTGCATTTCATTCTCACTTAAGCAACTTACTGTCTCAAAGAGCATCATGTAATGATACAAAACACAGCTTTCCAATCACACTAAGGGTCTCTCGATGTCTTCTCTTGACCACCAATCAGGAACCTTTGCTGGAAGCTTGTTTCTGATTGGTGAAGGTAAGCCGTAACAGTGGAATGCCAAGGAGTAAACACAAAAGCGTAGCAACAACTGAGTTTGCTGTCTCACTACCCTCAGCCTAGGCCAACCTGGACTCCTTCACCCCAAATGAGGTGACCTCTACATTTTATATGAAGACACTGATTTACCATTCAACTGTGATCCATCTTATAACATGGCAATCCGATACAGACAGGAAGATAAAACCGAATACAGCTAAAATAAAGTGTATTCCCAGGTAAAATAGACACGTGCTTTAATTTGAAATGGAATCGTCCGATGAGTGTCAGTTACAAGGGCACAGAAGGTACCGGTGCAGAAGAGCTGTCTCTGTGGGCAGTGCCACAGGTCCCCTAAGGGGCAATGCTTGTGCTGGGCGACATGACCCATCTTAATGTATAAACCCATAGCCAGACAGGACGTGCAAACGGGGCTCATGGTGAATGCCATGCTGTGGAAAATGACATGGAGAATGGCTGTCTCTCAGCTGGGGAGGGTCTTGGTGTCCTAGGAAAGAATGTTCACGTCCTAGAGTCGGTGGTTGGTGTTCTATCTAGGCGATGAGGGAAGGATGCTTTTCATAATGAGCGCCTGGTGGGAATAGAGTCTCTTTTTGCATTTTGCTGGAGGAAGACATTTCTACCACCTTATTTTTTATTCTTGCTTACAGAATACACATTGTGGAAAAAGGATGAAGTTGACCAGCGAAAAGTTGCCCAAGAACCCCTTTTATGCCTCCATATCTCAATGTGCTGCTAAAAACCAAAAACCCTTCCAATGGGAAAAGGAAAAGACTGGTACGAATCTTACTATTTAAGCTTCCCTTGGAAAATCCTTTCACTGACAGTTCATTTTGTATGCTAGAGCAAACGAGACAAGAAAGACTGTGTTTGATTGATTTCAAGGAAGTGGTTAATCATTACAGTCCTTTTGAGTTTTCCCACAAGAATCTGTGAAATTGCTCATTTATCTGGTAGCAAATCGTCAGTGAGGTCTCACAGATAGTTAGGTCTTCAGTTTACTCTCAGGACTTAAGGACATGCTTCTAGAAAACACAAGCCAGATGTCATGTTTGTTAAAGAGAACAATGCCATGCTTTACTTGCAATTATTATTTAAATACCTGATTTCCCCTATAGCCTTAAAAATATTATATTAGGGATGGAATGCTCATTTGGTTAGAGGAGCTCTCATTAAGGCTCAAATTAAGAATTTAACTCACCTCTCCAGACGGCTTTGCCCATTGAAGACAAACCAATGCATAGACTTATACCGAGCCCTGCACTGCTACGGCTCTACTTGGCCATAAGCAGGGTTAGTGCGAAACTAATCCACAAGTATTGCTTTTTTTGTTTTTGTTTTTGAGATGGAGTTTTGCTCTTGTTGCCCAGGCTTGAGTGCAGGGATGCGATCTTGGCTCACTGCAGCCTCCGCCTGCCTGAGTCTCCCGAGTAGCTGGGATTACAGGCATGCACCACCACACCCCCCAATTTTGTAGTTTTGGTAGCGTCGGGGTTTCTCCACGTTGGTCAGACTGGTCTTGAACTCCCAACCTCAGGTGATCTGCCTGCCTTGGCCTCCCAGAGTGCTGAGATTTACAGGCGTGAGCCACCGTGCCCGGCCCGTATTGCTTCATTATACAAGGCACAGTGTTAGGTACTGTGACCATGCCCTTTTTTCAGGTAATATTTCTTCCTTGAGCTAAGGAGGCCAGCTGTAGGAATGAGTACTAGAAAGAAATATTGTCAACAGTGTTAGATGGATTTTACATGATTCATTACTTCAGGAGAGAAAATTCCTATTATGTGGTTAATGGAATTCCTTACCTTTTAAAAATCAGATCATTACAGCCATGCTAATTTGGTGGATAAGGCATTGCAGCTCTTGAAGAAAAGAATACTGAAAGGAGACACTCTGGCATATTTCCTGAGAGGTCAACTATATTTTGAAGAGGTATCATTTTTTGTTTATTTGTTTTCATTTCCTATAATTCTGTTGTTAGATCCTGAGACAAAAATTTCATGTAGAGTTTCTTACTGTGTTATACTAGGGAAATTCTGTCCAATTACATAGACTATGGCTGTGGCTTTAACAGTGGGATACAGTGCTGCTAGCTTGAGGAGTTACCTGACCTTTCTTCATAAAATCCATGTCATGAAAGCCATTTATGGGAGTCATTTTAGTATAAAATCCATTTCACACTATAGATTAAAAATCAAATTTTTATATATTTGCTCAAAATATTTAATAATACAAATTATATTATCAGGCCGGGTGCGGTGGCTCACACCTGTAATCCCAGCGCTTTGGGAGGCCGAGGCAGGTGGATCACCTGAGGTCAGGAGTTGGGAGACCAGCCTCTCCAACATAACTAAACCCCGCCTCTACTAAAAAAAAAAAAAAAGAAATAGCCAGGCATGGTGGTACACATCTGTAATCCCAGCTACTTGGGAGACTGAGGCAGAGAATTGCTTGAACCCAGGAGGCAGAGGTTGCAGTGAGCCGAGATTGTGCCACTGCACTCCAGCCTGGGTGACAGAATGAGACTCCCTCTCAAAAAAAAAATTATATTTATATTATCAGATATCTTCATATTAATAATTGAAGCCCTGATTTTTATCTAGTACTTAGAGGCGGCCTTAGTTGTTCCTGGACAGCATAGGAGGAAATCGCCCTCGTTCTCCACATCTTGTTGGGATAACCTGGGAAGTAGACTGAGGCATGGCTATGCCAGCTGTCCCCCCAACTTCAGTAATGTAGTTTCGGTTTTTCACTGATTTCCCCGGGAAGACTTGAAAAGGGACAGACTGTCCTTCACCATTTGTTCACCTATATCCCACTTACTCTCTCACTTTTCAACGGCACCTTCATCTATCCTGGCAACAAATGTTTGCTGAGGGCTCTCTGTGCACCTGTCACTCTGAGGATGGCAGAGCGCCATGGCAGACAGCGTGCTTCGTCAGCATGGGGCATGGGTTCGAACGTGGCTGCACTGCTTGTTAACTGTGTGTTTAACTTAGGCAGAAACAGTTGGCCACTTGGTGCCTTTGGGATTAAAGATCATAATAAAAATAATTCAATATCTTCTGGATGCTTCTAGGGATGGTATGAAGAAGCATTAGAACAGTTTGAAGAAATCGAGGAGAAAGACCATCAAGCAACTTACCAGCTAGGAGTGATGTACTATGATGGGCTGGGGACCATTCTAAATTCTGTAAGTTAGTGTCTTGGTCACAGTGGGTAAGATTTCATTGTCAGTGGATTGTTGGACACAATTAAAATTATATTTTAATACTTTTTTTTTTTTTTGAGACAGAGTCTCGCTGTGTCACCCAGGCTGGAGTGCAGTGGCACGACCTCGGCTCACTGCAACCTCCACTTCCCAGGTTCAAGTGATTCTCCTGCCTCAGCCTTAAGAGTAACTGGGATTACAGGCACTGCCACCATGCCTGGCTAATTTTTGTATTTTTAATAGAGACAGGATTTCACCATGTTGGCCAGGGCCTACTAAAAATACAAAAATTAGCCTGGCATGGTGGTGCATGCTTGTATTCCCAGCTACCTGGGAGGCTGCAGTGAGCCAAGATCATGCCACTGCACTCCAGCCTGGGTGACAGAGCAAGACTCTGTCTCAAACAAAAATCAAAATATATTTGATTGTCCAGTATTATTTTCTTCTTTTGGGTGATGTTTGAAGGTTTGTGTCTGATGGATCTGGGGGTGGAGGGTGCAGATCTGTTCCTGCTAGTGGTTAGAATATCTTCTATGCTTTCCTTGTGACCACAAAGCAGATGTTGTATTAATGCGTAAGATTTGTATATTAGATACAAACTATGAGCACACAGTAAAAGTATGCTTGAATGGAAGATGGTGATTGTTAGGGGCTCACAAGTGTATTGTAAGAATTATAAATGTGAAAGAAGTTCCGGGCCATGCTTGCCTTTTAGTCAGTTCTAAGAACTGTGCTGATTCAGGATAAGGGTTATTAGATGGGAGGGAGGAGAGAAAAAAGGAAGCCCATATTGAGACTTAAATCAACTCAGGCAGCTGTAAAAGGAAGGAAATTTCTTATATCCCAGAGCTCCTGGGAGTGCCTGGATAGGAAATGTACTTTTAGAGATTCTTTTTGTCCTTATCGCTTGCCCGGCAGGATCCAGGACAATCGTAACTCCTGGGCACAGATTCATAGTATTACACATCATGTCAGAGGGCGGACACTTCACAGCCTTATTGGGAGAAAGAAATTCAGTTTGGGTAAAACTAAAAACTAGGGATTTTTTGCTCTTTCTTTTGTCAAAGGAGAAAGGGGTGGACTACATGAAGAAAATTCTTGATTCTCCATGTCCCAAAGCAAGACACTTAAAATTTGCAGCTGCTTACAACCTCGGAAGAGCTTATTATGAAGGAAAAGGTGTTAAACGATCAAATGAGGAAGCCGAAAGGTAATCCTGCCTGGGAACAAGATTAGGTTTGAATGGAATGCTGAAACCAAGAATAACATGCCTCGCTTTCTCGTAGACTGTGGCTTTTCGCAGCAGACAATGGAAATCCCAAAGCTAGTGTGAAGGCTCAAAGTATGCTCGGGCTGTATTACTCAACCAAGGAGCCCAAGGAGTTAGAAAAGGTGACATGCCCTTCTTTTTTAATGCCAGTGTTATATTTAGATTAATATTTGTTTCACTACTTTTTTTGAGAAAATGGTGGGGAATGTTGTTTTAAATCTCTCTTATATTTCCTTAAAATGTAAAGGAAGTGTACATTTTAGGATCTCAAAGCCCTTTTATTTATAAATGTCCCCTTCCCTACCTCTATCGAAGGAAACCATGAATGTGAGAGTATTTTGTATACTACAGTATCAAAGCTAAAAGAAGAGAAACAGTCCTGAAATTACGGCCAAAATCCTTTTCATCATGAATAGATGAATATCAGCAGTGACTTGAGAAATAATTGATACTAATAAATAAAATATACTAAGAATTAGTTACAATAAAGTCCATCTAAGATTTTCACAGAAATACAATCTTTCATCCATGGTTGAAACAGTTTCCCAAAAAATCCTATAGGGAGAAGGAAATGGGGGCCGAGTCCTACTTGTATGAGAGGAGTTAATGGCAAGTTTGCAAGAGGCATATAACAAGTAAGGCCATGTTCGGATAGATGAGCAGCCACCTGGAATTTTGTAAACGAGTTCAAATTCACTGTAGCGGAGTATGAGGCAAATGTGCTTGAGGCTACATACAGCGTTTATCGGGATTGTCTTTGATCGCAGGAGCTGCCATCTCTAGCATCTACAGGGAGCTTGAACTCTCCCTCACCATCAGCAGTCTCCTCTCCTCTGCTGACCACATGCCTTTCAGACACTTAGTTCCTATTTGGCACCTTCCTGATCCCTACTCTGGAAGGTCCCCAAATCCTGAAACCTAGGACAGCTGGTCCTTCTCTGCCATAAGCTGTCTGGACTGTGACCTCATTAGACGGCAGAGGAACTCCCTCCACACAGCGTTAGGCATGTGTGCTAGTGTGAAACGCGTCCAAAGGCCTACAGCTCTTTCCTAGAGATGATTAATAGAGCTAGCTAGGAGCCACAGATTTCTGTCTAGTATTCCCTTATAATTTCATCTAGTGGATCATAAATACAATGATGAAACTGTGCTTTTCTTAGGCATTTTACTGGCATTCAGAAGCATGTGGCAATGGAAATCTGGAGTCCCAGGGTGCACTTGGGCTCATGTACTTGTACGGACAAGGCATCCGGCAGGATACGGAGGCTGCCCTGCATTGCTTAAGAGAAGCAGCAGAACGCGGAAACGTCTATGCTCAAGGGAATCTCGTGGAGTATTACTATAAGATGAAATTTTTTACAAAGTGTGTTGCATTTTCTAAAAGGTGAATGTCTGTGTCTGTTTTGTGCTGCTATAACAGAATACCACACACTAGGTATTAAGAAACAGAAATTTATTTCCCCCGGTTCCAGAGGCCAGGAAGTTCAAGATCAAGGTAGGTGTGGTTGTCTAGTGAGGGCTGCAACCTCCAGAGGGGAGGACCATCACGTCCTCACATGACAGCGGAAAGCTACAGGAAACCTCTTTTATAAAAAGGGCTTTCGTCCTATTCATGAGGGAGGTGCTCTCATGGCCTCATCGCCTCTTGAGGGCCCTACCTCTTGATACGATCACACTAGCAACACTGGGATTTTGGAGGGAACTTTCTTCAAACCCTAGCAGTAGTGTTGGAATAAACTGGATGAAAGCATTGACAAGAATGCCTAAGAATGTTCTATGCTAAATCCTTCACAGAGCTTTCTGCGGTATTAGCAATGGTAGCTACTGAGCACTTGAAATGTGTCTAATGCAACTTAGCACTACACTTTTAAATGTTAATTAACATAAATATTCATATGGCTAGTGGTTACCATACTGGATAGCACAATTCTATGCCATTAGCCTTCAAGATTTCAGTGCTACTAGCTGAAGCAAGTTGCTTAAGAAGCAATTGCTTTATGTGTAAGAAGAGAATACCTTTATAGCAGGATCATAATAGTGTACTTAACACAGCTTGGCATATCACACATTTATCACGTCTTCATTTCTTCCTGCGCTCCTCGGCCATGCAGTTCTATAACTGCACAACTAAATATAGCTCCATAAGAACTGAACATGAGAATATGGTGAAAAGACTGAGACTATATCTAATAAAATATACAAAAACGTCTTTTCCCAGAGTCTGTAAGGCTCCATGTACTTTCCTACACTTCTTTACCCAGTGTATAAAAGCAGTGTGTCGGGGACACAGGCCTGGGTGTACTCTGGAGTGTCCATCAGACTCTGTGTGTGCTGGTGTTTCCCAGTCACACCCTTCCCACAGCGCCAGGTCTCCCCTCTCTGCGCGCCCTAGTGCGGGGCAGTGATCTACAAGTGTGCTGGTGTTTCCCAGTCACACCCTTCCCACAGCGCCAGGTCTCCCCTCTCTGCGCGCCCTAGTGCGGGGCAGTGATCTACAAGTGTGCTGGTGTTTCCCAGTCACACCCTTCCCACAGCGCCAGGTCTCCCCTCTCTGCGCGCCCTAGTGCGGGGCAGTGATCTACAAGTGTGCTGGTGTTTCCCAGTCACACCCTTCCCACAGCGCCAGGTCTCCCCTCTCTGCGAGCCCTAGTGCGGGGCAGTGATCTACAAGTGTGCTGGTGTTTCCCAGTCACACCCTTCCCACAGCGCCCGGTCTCCCCTCTCTGCGAGCCCTAGTGCAGGGCAGTGATCTACAAGAGGATGAGGGGAGGGGGGGGCTGCTTCTCCCCGTGTCCCCGGCGTCTCGGGCTCCAGGCAGCAGACCACTTACAGGAGTGACTGCCAATATCTCAAAGCAAGTGTCCGTCTTAGTTAGAACTAAAGCTTTAAATCATTCTTTAAAATCTTTGGCGTTTTCCATTATTTCCCACATTCCTACTCCATTAACATTGTGGTTAATGTGGAGGTGACTGGATCGCATGCTCACACGATTCTACGTATTTGTGTCTGGGTATAAAGGATGACTTCTTTCCCTTGTCCGTTTTTAAAGACGTGCTAGTGAAAGGGTTTTCTGGTCCTATGTGGCTAATGTCCAAATTGAAGGTGGCTGTTTCCATATGTGATCCAAAGAAGTGGAAAATGCTTTCTTCTCCACACAGTTTAAATCCACAAAGTGACATTAAACTTCCAAGAGTAATATGACAAGAAAAAAGAAACATACCTTTGTTTTCTAGTGGTGATTGAGCCTGCTGAGCATAATTACAGAGACGATGTAAAGTCACCACTATGGTAAGCTCGCCTTCTCCTGGTTTGAGTTGGCTATACGAACCCTTCACCACGCAGCAAACAACTTAGTTCTCAAAGCAGTAGAGAGAAATCACTTCGGGGACAAGGTCGGTTTCTAGGCACATCGTTTTACAAACACTTACGCCATAACTGATGTCCTTTTCCATTTCGCCACTCTACGTCCTCTCAGGATTGCTGACTATGATGAGGTGCACGACATCCCCATGATTGCCCAGGTCACAGACTGTCTCCCGGAGTTCATCAGCAGAGGCATGGCAATGGCATCCTTCTACCACGCGAGGTGTCTCCAGCTCGGCTTGGGCATCACCAGGGACGAAGCAACGGCTAAGCACTATTATTCTAAAGTAAGCGTTAGAACAAAGTATCAGTTCACCCAAAGAGAAACTGCCAGGCTTTAGTTGCAACTTGAAGGGTTTTACGGATTAGTGTTTCTTCTACTCAATTACTGTGCAGATAACCTCTGTCTACAGAGACGCTGTCAGACATGCAGATTGTTTGCAGACAATTGTCAGATTCTTATTAGCATAATTTAGCTCAAATGATTAAAAGCCCTATTTTGATGCAAATTACTCTTTCATTCTGCTACTATCTGCGGCCTAAGGCCCAGCACTAAGACCTTAAAGCTGAACAGTTTATGTCTTTCATCTAGAAAAAGTGTGAACCTATGTGTTCATTCTAGTATGGTAATGAAATACGGTTTAAAGGTTTTTTTGAGCGTGACATCTACCCCACTCAGGAGGGATATTCTTGAGCTTGAGGTAGTCAGTGAAAATAAGCCTTTCATATTTTAATCCGTGTGATCAATTTATTTAGATCCCAAATGCATTTCACATCTCAAAGTAACTACTAAAAACTAAAAAGCAAGGGCTGTGGTAGTTGTGGGGGTGGGGGGGAGGGGGCGGTAAAGGAGCTCATTATGAATACTAAGTTTAGATTTTTTTTTTTTAAAGAAAAACCAAAAAGCTGGGCCATCACATCCATGAGTCAAAATTAGAATTACATCATAGCAGACTTGGTAGAGCAGTGTTTGTAGTGCACAGATCATTCAGCCTGAGTAGGGGAACAAGGGAAGGAACAGTATTCTGAGTCCCTTGGCTGACTCTGATATTACCGCAGTGGTTCCCAAGCTTCTCTGCATGTTAAAATCACCCGAGGATCTTTTACAAATTCCAAAGTTCAGGCCTTATTTCAGAAAATTTCAATCATGGTCTCTAGGAGACAGAAGCATATTTGTTGAAGCTCCCCATGGGATTCCAATGTCAGGTAAATTTGGGAACCCTAAATTACTTTAAAATTAAAACTTCCAGAGCATCAAAGCCATATTAACACACAGACACACAGCACACAGCCAAATGCAACTGATCTTTAAGATATTTACCTCTACTCCATTCTTCGTATGAATAAACGGTTGTCTAACTTTTTTCATTTAAATGCTCTCTGTACTGGCGGGGCACAGTGGCTCATGCCTGTAATCCCAGCACTTTGGGAGGCTGAGGTGGGCAGATCATTGAGGTCAGGAGTTCGAGACCAGCCTGGCCAACATGGTGAAACCCAGTGTCTACTAAAAATACTAAATAACCCCGTCTCTACTGAAAAATAAAATTAGCCAGGTGTGGTAGTGTGTGCCTGTAATCCCAGCTACTCGGGAGGCTGAGGCAGGAGAATTGCTTGAACCTGGGAGCAGAGGTTGCAGTGAGCCAAGATCACACCACTGCACTCCAGCCTGGGACTCCGTCTCAAAAAAAAAAATGCTCTCTGTACTATACCAATTTCCAAACCAAGCTGATTTCAGGTTCTATCCTATCCTTAATATCCTTAGAAAACTCTAGTCAAACATATTTTGAAACATGGTATATAGTCATCCTGCATAAAGCAGCAAAACAAGGCCAGGTACGGTGGCTCAGGCCTGTAATCCCAGCACTTTGGGAGGCCGAGGTGGGAGGATTACCTGAGGCCAGGAGTTTGAGACCAACCTGTCCAATATGGCAAAATCCCATCTCTACTAGAAATACAAAAATTAGCCCATCATGGTAGCATGTGCCCGTGGTCCCAGCTACTCGGGAGGCTGAGGCATGAGAATTGCTTGAACCTGCGAGGAGGAGTGTTGCAGTGAGCGGAGGTTGTGCCGCTGCACTCCAGCCTGGGCAACAGAGTAAGACTCCATCTCAAAAAAAAAAAAAAAAAAAAGCAAAAGAGATTCCAATCTGAGAATGATTTTCCATATGATGGGAGAAAATAGCCCCATTACTCTGCATCTAGGATACTGTACTCTAGAACTCTAGGATATGCATCGAGGATACTGGAGTCAGTTTGGGCCATTGGGGATACTGATAAAATGGAGATAATTTAGAGGCAGTGAACCAGTGAAGGGTCTGGAATGATATCACATGAGGCTTGATATGAGAACAGAAACCTTCTCTCTCAAAGCAAAAGGACACGAGGGGTCCTGACAGTGGCCTTCACTGGACCGGCAGTGTTCCACAGGAAGGGAACAGGTGGGGAGGGAGCGGAATCAGAGCCCATGGCAGGCAGCGTGTTATGGCAGACGGTGAGGCTGTAAGATGGTAACTGGGACCTCGAGGTGACAGACCCAGGCCTGCTCTCAGCTCTGCCACCGTCAGGCAGGGAGACTCCAACTTCCTGGAATCTTAGGTTTCTGTGAAACCAGCATTACGTATTCTGTTAGGACCCTTCAAGGATTCTAGAGTGCATGGAGAGAAATACCAGCCTAAAATAAGGGAGAGTTTTCTAACACAACAATTCAGGAAACAAACAAAAACACAGGTTTTCTCTAAAGGTGGCAACTTCCTGCTACTGGAAGCACACAGCAAACACCTAGTGACCAGCTGTCATGGCTACGGAAGGGACAATTTCTGCACAGAGTGAGGTTTGGATGAGAGCTCTGTCCCGCATTGTTGCCAGTCTAGAAATTATGCACCTTGTCACTGTTTAGACATCATAAGACTATTTTAGCTATATATTTTAAAATAAGATTATTACAGATGCTGTTATTCACATACTGAGATCATAACAACTTTGAGGCCAAATGTTAATGCTTTCCATTTTACTTATCTTAATAATTCATGACATACAATGCCATCATTGGTGCTTAAGTTCCCTTGATTCTTGGCACTGATAAAATGTTTTTCAAATTGATCCATTCTGCAGAGGTTAAAGTAGGACATCAGAATAGAAAGTATCTTAACAAATTTCCTTGAAATTTACTGTACTATTCTTAAAAACGAATCAAAAAAGAAAAAAAAAAAGAAGAAAGACCCAAACAATGAGAATGTATCTAAATATCTGACTCTCTTTGCTTTCAAGGCTTGTCGTCTGAACCCTGCACTGGCAGATGAACTTCACTCCTTACTTATTCGTCAAAGAATTTAGACCACAATGTATTTCAACAAAGATCATCCATGCTAACACCGCACAATGTGTGTATCTTTATAGTAGCTATGACTGGTTATTTTGCACATCGCAAATTACACTATCCTGGGTATTTTACAGGTGACATGTTACTTCGTTCTTGAATTTGTACGCGGTTAAGTTTTGCACCTTGAAACCTAGACACAAGGTCAGATTGCTGCAGGAGTCCTCAGAGGTCCACCTCTTACCCTACAGACTGGCCTAGACCATATCAAGTATCAAAACCATTCTACACAGCAAGTCTTTTTTTTCCTTTCTTAAATACCAAGTCTCCAAAAAGACTTAGTTTAGCTTTAGTAAGTTCAGAAGTAGAAATGATACAAACATATTTAAAACCATCATTTGAAAGTTTAATTCTTTATATTTGTCTCTTAGTTTTGTGAATTTTGAATGTTTAAATTTTGTTTCAGTCATTTAAAATTTTTTAATGTAAATTCACGAAACTAATTAAGGGTAAAAGACATTTAAAGAATTAAACTTAAATAAGTGTGTGTAGCATTTCTACTTCTGAAGTTATTAAAGCTAAAACTGCACTAAGCCTTTTGAGACATCCTCTATTCTTAAAAAGCTCATAAATAATTGGCTAATTTATTACATATAAACTTCAAAAAAGTGGGTTATAAGACACTGCTTTGGAATCTTGCCCCTCCAAATCTTCCCTCAAAGATCTTAATGTAATGAGTAAAACAACTGCTATATACATATGCAGAATGTGTAATAAAACAAAAAGCAATTGCTATTTGAAAATATTTATAAGAAAGTTAAAGCAAATTGTTTCTTTGTGCTTCAGCTCATTTTCTACATTTTTAAAACCCTGTGGTAAAAACCTGAATGAAATCATCTACAAGAACTACAACTAAATACTGTTAAATTAGCAAAAGGCTTTCCTTATATAGATGACATCTATGAAGGCAAAAGGTGACAGTAAAAACAGTAAGATCCATATGCTTAAGACTGTACAAGGCTATTCATTTGTGAAACAAATATACATATCAAAGACAGGTCTCAGAAATACCTTAACTATCCCTTTTTAAATAAACATATTAAATGATGTGGCTTTATTTTATAAATCACAACCATCCCGACAGTGGATTTAAACAAGATTTCTTTTTCGTCATGGGAAAATGCAGTTAATATGGAGGTGACAGTCACTAAACTGTTGAATGGCAGAAAAGTATTTGCTCTAGTTTTATGTTCTGGCTTGTCTGTATTGCTTGAAACTTCATTTTGTCTTTGCGTAAGGGAAGAAATTTCAACAGACTCAGGTTTGAGATATCTCAAATTGTCATGTATTTCTGTCTCAAATCTCTTAATACCATCCATGTAACATTCCTTCAACCACTTGAAGATCCAAATTCCCAACCAGTATTCTCTTCTCCACACTTAATCCAGTTCCTAAAGATTCTTTTTTTTTTTTTTTTTGAGATGGAGTCTATCTGTCACCCAGGCTGGAGTGCAGTGGCACGATCTTGGCTCACTGCAAGCTCCGCCTCCCGGGTTCACGCCATTCTCCTGCCTCAGCCTCCCGAGAATCTTTAGGGTTGGGTGCGGTGGCTCACGCCTGTAATCCCAGCACTTTGGGAGGCCGAGGCGGGCGGATCACCTGAGGTCAGGGGATCGAGACGAGCCTGGCCAACGTGGTGAAGCCCTTCCTCTACTGACAATACAAAAATTAGCTGGGCGTGTAGTCCCAGCTACTCAGGAGGCTGAGGCAGGAGAATGGCTTGAAACCGGGAGGCGGAGCTTGCAGTGAGCTGAGATTGTGCAATTGCACTCCAGCCTGGGCGACAAGAGCGAAATTCCGTCTCCAGAAAAAAAAAAAAGAATCTTAAAATAGGAACATAATAAAAGATCGACCCTAACTAAAGAGCACTTTTTAAACTGCCATTAAAAGATGGGTTTCAGAAATCATACACTTTGACGTGTGCCATATGTGGTAACATGCTGTGCTCAAATGTCTTCCATAAATCCAATGCAGAATGTAAAATTTCAGTTTACTGTAGTTACCATAAAGCTGATGCTCTGGCACAAGTGAGCCCGTGCAAACTACCACTGCTGAGGACAGTAATAAACCCCTTGACCTGCGAGTGCGGTGAGTCTGTAACTCGAGCTGAGGCTTCCAGATCATGACTCTTACACACACACACACACACACACACTCCTTCTCTAAGATTCCTTATAGCTGATATCTCATGGAAAAATGACAATTTATCATAAATAAATATAGAGACAAAATAATAGTGATCTTTCTCATTTGCAATATAAACTTAACAGCTACAGTTTAAATGATAGCATAGAATTATGCCTAAAATGGACATTTCCAATAATTGTATTATGGTAAGTTCTCTGGGCTTGACAACTTCACCTTGCCTCTCTTCCTTGAATGTATTTTATCTGTTTTTTTCTATGTAGTCTTTTGAAGGATAATTTTTATCAATAGCCAACTTTGGGTATTTTTTTAAGTGTCAAATATCACGGTCTGAAAAAAGGATAAAAAAGCTATAATGAAAAAAATCTTAAGGATAACATTTGGTTTACTAATTTTTAATCATTTATCTTTCAGAACTTGTTTCTTATCAAGAAGTTGGCAGGTATGATACGTATATTATACGTATATAAACTGGCACAGGTTACATACTGGGGCATTAGGGGAGTATGTTTCAGGGATTCAAACTGAATTTTTACGTTTTACTTGTTTGTGTTGTTTTCAATATTCTTGGGGATTAGAGAGGGGAAAGTATGTTGTTGTCACATAATAGATGGTGAAACCCAGGAAAATGAAGTACTTGTCCATGGTCCCACTATCAGTAACAGGAAGTCTGTCCTCTGGATCTCCCCTAATGCCCTTGTGGTCTAAAAGGCTCGATGATACAACCGAGCCCCTGAAGTAGCTGCCTTCCTCCTTCCGCTCCCCCATCTCCGCCCTGCCCATACTCCAAGGGTCAGCTCCCATCTCTCCTCCCTAATGCCTCACTTCAAGCACTAATCTGGCTCTTTCTGCTCACTAAAAATCATATATTTTCACAGATTTATTTTGTTTCTGGAGAAGGCAGCAAACTTTTACTTCCCTGCAGAAGTAGTTAAGTGCATAGCGTTTTCCCTAAAAAGGCATTCAATAAATATTTGAACTGCCTGTAGAGTTTCAACCTCTTTGAGATATAAGTATCTTAAATATCATAGAGCGCTGAGATTCATTTTTATATTTTATTGCTTTGAATGCTAAAACTATGGGAAATCTTTGGTAAAAATAAAGACAATAAAATCTTCACAATAACTTTACACAAAGCATTGCACAACAATGTTCTTCAATATACATGAAATAATATAAGAAAGTTCACAATCCTCAGTGAGGAAATTAACTGTACAATATTCATAGTTCATTTTAAAACAAAATATTTTCATAAATATTTAAAATACTTCCTAGGTGCTCACATATTAGCATCTGTATTTCAATCAGTATGTTGATCTTTAAAGTATTTATATTAAATAAAAATCAATAGAAGTTTTTTTCTGTTGCCTACCACAGCGTAAGTCCCGTCCTCCCCGATTCTGCTGATTTCACATAAAACTAGAGGGAGGTAACTAAAATAAAAATCAGTATGGTTCTCAGTCAAGCCCTCTGTGGAAAAGAGGAAAATGTTTCATGTCTATTATTACACAGACATTTTTCTGGTGGTTTATTTGTGCAGTCTCAAACTTGGCCAGCTTTAAGTTGATCTAAATGAGTTCTCAGCTCAGGACACAGTTCAATTAGCAGCAGTTCCATCAGCACCTGAACCAAGAAAGAAGGAAAAAAGTAGAAAAATGTTTTTCTCCAAGGGTTTATTCAAAATAAATATCTGCGTCTAAGAGAAAAGTGTAATTTTAGGTCTGAAATAATCTCAGTAAACAAGTAACTCTCAAACAGTATTTAATATTGGTAACTATAATCAGAGAGATGACTGGGAAACAGTTGGCTTTGCTGAAATAAGAAAACCAACCAGTTAGGCGGCAATGTTATATCAAAAGTCAAGGGAGGATGGGCATGGTGGCTCCTGCCTGTAATCCCAGTACTTTGGGAGGCGGAGGCAGACAGATCACCTGAGGTCAGGAGTTAGCGACCATCCCGGCCAACATGGCGAAACCCTGTCTCTACTAAAAACACAAAAATTAGCCAGGTGTGGTGGTGCATGCCTGTGGTCCCAGCTACTCGGGAGGCTGAGGCAGGAGAATTGCTTGAACCCAGGAGGCAGAGGTTGCAGTGAGCCGAGATCACGCCACTGCACCCGAGCCTGGGGGTAAGAGCGAAACTCTGTTTCAAAAAAAAAAAAAAGTCAAGGGAAATGACTAGTCTGTGAGAATGCGAGCGTGCAGCCACTGGGGTACATGCTTTTTCTAACCAAATGAAGAAACAGACAAAAATGAAGCAGAAAACCCCCTGGGCTTTAATTCACTCACGTATAACAGATGCTTGTTGGCTCTTGTTTCTTGCAGTGCATTGAATATTTTTATTATGCCATGGCGGGCATTTTGCTGTCCAACAAGGCTCTGAAGCATATCTGAAAAATTAAGTTTATATTCTATGCTGCTATTGATAAAGTGCTCAGTGCATAGCTTTGCGGTGAAAGGAATATAACATTATACACATTCAGTCAATAAAGACATGGAGGCATGAGAAACATGAATGGTCAGTTCTCGCAAATGCTTCAGGAGAGAATTTTTCAACATAAGGCATTTATACAAATTACAGTTTTAGTATGTTGCAACTACTAATTTTAATAATTAAAATGTTAATGTTTTGCTAAAAATTAAGCTCTCAAAACACTATACTTTAGCAGGATTTCCAAAACACAAAGTTTATTATCTGTTCTAAAACATTTTTCAAGTTAACATTCTCAGTATAACTTCTTAGCAAGTGACAAAAAATGGCTTAAAAGAGTATGATCCTTTTTTTTTTTTTCATTGTAAAAAATGGTTCCTGCAAGACATAAATGAAAATCACCTCAATGGGGTTCACATTCCCTCATGATCTGTAACAGCCCAGGCCTCACCTGGAATGTTTTCAAGCAGCTTTTGCCGCGCTCTCTGTTTTGTTTCCTGACTTTGCTCTTCGCTTCTGATTGTGGTCGGTGGTGCCAACTTCCCATGTGGCCAAAAAGCATCCCGGAAAATATTGATGTAGTAGACCAACATTTGTTCACTGAAAATCCAGTTGACTGTGTCCCGGATTTGTCTTTTAAGAGAAGAAGATTTCTTGGATGAGGTTTTTAGAAATTGTGTACTCTGCTCTCAAAAGGCACTTATCAATGCGAAGGTTAAGATACAGCCTGACCTAAATGTTTGATGAAAAAACTAGGAATTGGATTTTTTAAACTCTGGCTCTGAAAGTTATATATATTTTTAATTATTTTTTGAGATGCAGTCTTGCTTTGTCACACATGCTGGAATGCAGTGGTGCAATCTCGGCTCACTGCAACCTCCGCCTCCCAGGTTCAAGTGATTCTCCTGCCTCAGCTTCCCGAGTATCTGGGACTACAGGTATGTGCCACCACGCCCAGCTGATTTTTGCATTTTTAATAGAGATGGGGTTTCGCCATGTTGGCCAGGCTGGTCTCGAACTCCTGACCTCAGGTGATCCACCAGTCTTGGCCTCCCAAAGTGCTAGGATTACAGGTGTGAGCCACCCCGCCTGGCCAATTTTTTTATTTTGGTAATACTGCATGACCATTTATTCCTAGAGCTAGTTTTGTCATTGGCACTAACTTCTCCAAATGTTGGCTGTGTTCAGTCTGTAAAGACAAGAACAGAGAGATTGAGTTGTCTGCAGACTGCAACATTTCCATGAAGTGTTATAAGGTGAAAACATAAATCCATTTAAAGACTGTTAGAAGTGGTCTGGGGTCCTGAAGGCCTGCAGGAGGAGCAGGCTTTCCATAGCTGTCTTTTAGTGTTGCTGTGGCAGAGAATGCTAGGCAGGATACTCGGATCCACATAAAGCACTTCACATGCCCATGAGGCAAGGAAAAAGACAGTCCCTTTCACAGATACACCGCCGTGTGGCCAATTTCAAAATTCCACAAGAACGAAAACTGGGTGGCAGGCATTTGACTTGCACAGTTACGCATTTGAGTTGGTTACCCAGGTCTTCCACACAACCCCATTTCGTCAGTCATTAGTCAAATTCTTTTTTTTTTTTTTGAGACAGTCTCGCTCTGTCCCCCAGGCTGGAGTGCAGTGGTACAATCTCAGCTCACTGCAACCTCCGCCTCCTGGGTTCAGGCGATTCTCCTGCCTCAGCCTCCCAAGTAGCTGGGACTACAGGCATGTGCCACCACGCCCAGCTAATTTTTTGTATTTTTAGTAAAGACAGGGTTTCACTGTGTTAGCTAGGATGGTCTTGATATCCTGACCTTGTGATCCGCCCGCCTCAGCCTCCCAAAGTGCCGGGATTACAGGCGTGAGTCACCGCACCGGGCCAGTCGTTAGTCAAATTCTAACCAGTTACAGGTCCTCTGCTGTCAAGAGACAACTACACACAGTTCAAAGAGCCCAAGAGTGGTTGTGAGGTTGGGAGGAGAAAGTCTCTCCATCAAAAAGGGGAAAAGAATCATCTTAGACTATTTGTGCCAGAAGGACTTCACATTTCAAACTCAATTCATGAATAATAATATATTAAAAAGCCCTTGAAGAATCTGACTTCCAACCAGAATTTTAAATGGACAATGTAAGGTTTTCAGATAGTATCTAAAATAGATGTTTCAAGTCCAGTACTTTGCACATAGTAGTCAGTCACTATTGAATGTACATCTAAACTCCACTATGAGTCAAACTACACTGTCATCTCCATCTATAGCTGCACATCTCCCAGACTCTTCTCTATATTTCTTGGAACTGTGCAATTCAAATCTAGACCACATAAAATAAGTTTATTAATTTAACGGAATTTGTGGTTCACGAGAGCATCTGCTGACCTGCCTGCCTACCTTCCTAAAATGTCAGTTTACAACTTGAGATTAGGAAGTGACTCTTCATAAAGGTCATCATCTAAGTTATTTTCTACCGATTTAGATCTGACTTTCTATCAGCCGAAGCCCGTCCGATGCTTTTGAAGCAATTCTAGCATGTGAAATTGTAGTCTACAAGGCAAGAGACACACACTGTGCTGCTGCTTAATTTCGTGATGCGTCATCATCTGCTGAAGGCAAAAATAGCAAAGAACCATGTGCTCCATGATCACTACTTGACAAAAAGCCCAATGAAATCAACAGCCTGCAAATCCTCTACACGTGCCTCTTCTCCATCCCCGTGAAAATAACTGCCTGATGTTATGCACCACTTACAACCCACGGCTGCTCATTTTATAATTAAGAGCCAATATCATAAATAGGAGCAAGGAAAGTATGCATGATTTGCTGAAACTGAAAAGGAAACTAAATTAGCAAGTCCTGAGTACTGAGAAACAGAAGGCCATCTGGGGAATTTCTTTTAATTACAGGTGCATGCACCCACCATGCCCGGCTAATTTTTGTATTTTTAGTAGAGATGGGGTTTTGCCATGTTGGCCAGGCTGATCTTGAACTCCTGACATCAAGTGATCCACCTGCTTCGGCCTCCCAAAGTGCTGGGATGACAGACGTGAGCCACCGTGCCTGGCATTTTTGGGGGAATTTCTTTATCTAAGGCTTGTCAATACAAAAGAGGTTTGTTTGCCTTAGACTAAAACAAAAAAGTAAACAGGCCAGTTTTTCTGATTAGAACAAAAGCCTATGATACTTAGGTCAACTAAAGAAGCCTGTAATGGACAACTACAGCTTTTTTTTTTTTTTTTTTGGAAGAAAGGTCTTGGTCTTTCATCCAGGCTGGAATGCAGTGGCTCACGGCAGCCTTGACCTCCTGGACTCAAGCAGTCCTCCCGCCTGAGCCTTCTGAGGAGCTGGAATCACAGGCATGTGTGTACTACCACCCCTGGCTAATTTTATTTTCTGTAGAGACGGGGTCTTACCATGTTGCCCAGGCTGGTCTTGAACTTCTGGGCTGAAGCAATCTGCCCACCTCAGCCTTCCAAAGTGCTGGGATTATAGGCATGAGCCACTGTGTCCAGCCAACTAAAACTATTTTTTTTTAACCTTAGGTAGAAGTAAACTTTTGTTTCTGACCACAAGGAAAATATATTCATTGGCAAATCAGTAAGAAAAATAGCAAATGTTCTTTACAGTGTTTCCTATAAAAATCTATAAGCTTTATTTGGTAAAACTATCATATTAACCTTGTACCAATGTCTGACCACTAAATCTTTCACTTGGGAAAATCTGATAATTTCACCTTAAAACTTATTTTGTTATATCAAAAAGTGATTTTTTTTTTTTATTTCTAGAAGCTGACTCATATTCCTATTCTGCAGGAAATCATAATGTTTATCTTGTGAAGAATTCTGGGTATAGAGTTACCATATAAAAGATCTTGATAACAGTATTTCCAAATTCCAGGTGTAGAGATGAAGCAGGCACCAGGCCAGGGGGCCAGGTTAGGTCAGCTAATGGGTCTGGTGACTTCAGACAAGCAGTTGATCTCTTTGGTTCCACTTCTTCACCAACAAAATGAGGAGTTAGACTAATCTCTAAGACCCCCTTTCAGGCCTAAACCGATCTAAATCTATTCAACTTCTATTGGCTACGTGACTTTGCAGTTATGAAAAATTCCAATAATTTCTTAGAAACTGATAATAATTGACTGTATTAATTGAGTTCTCAATAACAAACCCAGGGCTTTCATAAATGAATGATCAAAATGTGGACTACTTTTTATGAGCAACATTAGAACACTCAGCGAAAGACCGGTATAAGTATATAATACCTTTATGTATATGGATAAATAATATAGTTTAGAATATACATATGGCTTATAACAGTGCTAGATGACAGGGCCACACATGCACCCCAGTGGATACTCAGATATTAACTAACAAGAAGAGTTAGCACTTCAGTGCTAGACAACTCTAAAAACCTTAATATATGGTCTGTATTTTCCTCTAAGTAAATGCCTGCCATGTAATGCTCATCCTACTTTCCTTCTGGCTTACAGTCTAAACCTTAAACTGATTCTCATTATTTGACATAAAAACATTCTACCCAAGATACTCAAACTAGTTGTGGTGATCAAAGGGGAGCTTTACAGAGCACAGCCTCCTGACCCGCGCCAGCCAGAGTGCGGAAGTAGCTCAAGCTTTTCTTATCTAACTTGCCACATGCATTCTGTGGGAGAAATTCTTTCAGAAACCGATTCTCCTATCCAATCTTAGAATCATATCAGAAATGAAAAGAGAGAGAAAATAAAAGACTTTCAGTTAAATCACTGGCTGCTAGATTATACGGTAATTTGACTGTCAAGGCAAAAGAGTACGGCATGGATCCAAATATTAATTTCATACAACTCACTTGTTGATGGTTCTTCCAAAAGTGACCTGAACGAGGGCAATTAATGTTCTTCTCACCCATTTAAACACTAAAACAGAAACCAGAGGAAAACTTTTATCACAGGGTATCACAATTTGGGACATTTTCATAGCTGTACAAAGCATAAATCTTACCACTTAAGATCATTTGAGTCCTGCCATCAAGTCAAGACTATGACATCTGCAGAATTTGGGTTTAGGTTAGCGAAATTCTGCTCAGGAAAACTCTTCTGACTAGGCTTTCATTTTCTACTAAGCAACTGATGAGATGAAAGCAGAGTTTTTACAGTGTTTCAATGCCTCCCAACAGCTGAGCTCGCAAGTGTTAAGAGTACTTCATCTGTCCCTGGGCTACTGACATCATGTCTGTTTTCTGCCAGCACACAGTGTAATTCTATTTTAGATTTCTGTCTGCTTGCTGAACCCAATTTTGAACACACTGCGGAATGAGAAACATCTGCAGTCAAGTATTTTGAAATATTAATGAACTGACGGGTCTAACTGTTCCCGTTCGAAGCAGTTTGCAGATCACTGTGTACTTTATATAGACCACGTATTTGGGAGAGGATAAGTGAACGGTGAAGAGCCAGGACCCTGAATGAGAAATGAATTTGTAGTCTCCAGCGCCACCCCCCAGCAGCAGGGCACAAGTCACCTTCTCTGAACCCCAATTTCCTCCTCTGGAAAGGATGGTATTAACATGTGCCTTTCTTTGCACTGAAGGTCTTTCCCCATGTGTGTGAAAAAGACTGTGAAGGGTTCTACAGATCTACACTTTTATTATTGACATAGAGACACATTTTTATAGGTATAGAAAATGAACATAAACCAACAGAAGGCAAAGAAATGCTATGAGGATATTTTAGGTTCACAAATTGGAACTTAAACCCAAATTTTCATTTATATATTCACCTCCATCTATTGAAGTGTTTGGCTACTGACATACGAGGAAATAAGAAATTCAGACTCAGTCATAATGGGGCCAGGAGTTCAGGGCTCTTGTATCCACTAAGAAAAAGTAACAATGGCAAATTCCCAGACATCTCTGTACAAGGGCAACCACACAAATAAAAATCATAGAAAACATAGACTTGGCATTAGACTTCAATATACTCTAAAGCCATTTCTAATTTTTTTAATGGATCAAAATATCCAGTTAAAGTAGTATGAATCCCTCATGTAAAGTCAAGTCTTAGAGTCGGAACCATACCTCAAAAATGTCTTAAACTTTTTGATGGAATTTGCTGGAATGCTGCCAAGCATGTAGACGTGTTCGTTTTAGATTGGCGTTGAGGCTGGGATGAGCGTCTGTCAGTGATGATAACTTCACTTTGCCTTTCTAGGGCAGGAAAGAGGTGGCTCATACCTAGAGGGTCTGAGGACAAGTGCAACTCTAGGAAGAGTGCCTGACGACCAGGGGGTTATTTTTAAAAAGAAAGGGGCAGGGGTATTACTGGTCCCTTTCTGTATACTAGAGCAAAAACCAAAACTCATTTTGCTACAAATTTTCTATCACTGATAGCCCCTTACTCTATTATTTTTCCCTCACCTTCCCTAGTCCCCAATACCCCCCGATACCCACATACACACGAGCCCCATTACTCCAGTCTTGTTTGTTCAAAGCCACAGAGGCAGCTGCACGAGCACTAGGATTCTGCTGATGACGAATAGATCACATCTCATTATAAATGAGGTTCTATTTATTCTCTCTGAAATGCCACTAGCAAAACCAAATATGCTCCGAGCAGGCAGAGATGGAGGAAGTGCATGCTACAGGCATGGTGAGGAGCCCTGCTCTGGCTGATACTGGCTCTGACACGCCTACCGTGTCTCTTAAGCTCTGTACCAACAGCAAAGACAAAAACAATGATGAAGGCTCGGACAGGGCCCTCATTCTTATCAACTCTATAGGAAACTGGGGAGATGCATGATTTAATGGGCCACATTTCACCAAAGAAGAGTCAGACTTTGGGTAGATTATTATTTGTCTATATTGAATCAAGTTAAACATCACTATGTATGTCTTAAAGCGTCCCAAATATTGAAAGGCTATTATGTTTTTTATCTGAAAGGAGTTTTCATATGTGGATGATATGCCACCATATAGATACATCTTCAGTAAGTTATCTTCCATTTCCAAAATTTATCTTAGTTCCAACTTTTCATTAGTGTAATTATGCTAAAATATCCTTATGTGTAAATCTCTGCCTGCACTTTAGAATTTCATTTTGTCTGTCGCTTAATGTGAATTACATTTTTGGGCCCCTTAATCTGAAAATTCACTGATGGCAGAATCTGCATCTGATATGTTTTTGTTTCCCTACAGATCTGTATCTAAAACATATGGTCTCAAAGTGTTTGATGACTGACATTATATATTCTCTTGGCTTTGGCTCAGAAGCTCTCAAAGTGTTTGATGACTGACATTATACATTCTCTTAGCTTTGGCTCAGAAGGAGAAAAAGGTCAATAAGCAAAGATAGCAAAGATAATTCATTCTGGCACTTAACATTTTTCTTGCCTATTCATTCATCAGAGCATCCATCCAGGCATGTTACTGATCACCTACAATGGATCAGGCATTGTAGGAGATACTGAGGATTAAGACACAGAAGACAAATTCAAGTTGCACTTGAAATTTTTTCATCTGTTAACAATTCTTTAAGTGACATGTTAAGGGATTTATAAATGAGAAGGGATCCACGGCCCCATTTCCTATGTAAGACCAACTGGTAGCCTACTCCTTTGCCTCAAGGGAAAAGGTGCTGATGTGAACGACAGAGCCCAGGACATTGCCGCTGCACTGTTTGGCTGGCTGGTGCCATTACTGAGTCTTACTAACCCTTGCTCTTATCATTTGCTTCCCCTTCGAGGTGGTCAGGTGTGCCCGTGGGCACCCGCCATATCTCTAGCTGGTACTGAGGCTCCAGGTATGACAAAGTCTGCTGGTGTCAAGACTTAGAGTATTGGGAGCTGTGAACGTGTGGACGGAGAGTAGTATTAAGTCCTATTCAACGCTCAACACTAAGCCAGGAAGTCCAGTTTACGTGTCACCAAGGTGATGCTTTCGGGGAGAGGCACTTGTACAGCTCTTAAAGAAACAGAACTTTGATCCCCATTTTACAGTGGTTTCTTCTACATACATCTCTCCTTGAGGAATCACTAGGGCAGGATTTCTCAACTCCAGCACTGCTGTCATTTGGAGCAGGATAACTCTGCCGCGGGGCTGTCCTGAGCACTGTAGAATGTTTAGCAGCATCCCAGACTCTACCCATGAGATGCCAGTAGCACCCCTCACTCCACGGTATGACAATCAAAAACATTTTCAGACATCACCATATGTCCCTCCCTCCCTCCGTGAAGAACTACTGCTCAAGAGGAAAAAAGGTAGCTGAAAAACAGGGTAGAGGCATTCCCACGTCCTTGCCATGGAATTATCCTAACACCAAAACTCACTCTTAACAACAGGATTCTTACTGTGCTATGCAGAATAGTTTTCTGTATAACTTTTAGTGATAAGGCAATGAAGCTACGCCAAGTCACATAAAAAGGATTCCAACCTTCTGTAGTCAGAGGAACGTGGTGCAAAGTAAATCAGGATGCTACGCTACGTTAGGACAGAGATGGTATCTGTCTTGGGGTGGTATATGTAGCATAGTGTCTAGTTGGCTCTTTTTTTTTTTGAGACAGAGTCTCGCTGTCACCCAGGCTGGAGTGCAGTGGTGCGATCTTGGCTCACTGCAACCTCCGCCTCCTAGGTTCAAGTGATTCTCCCGCCTCAGCTTCCCAAGTAGCTGGGATTACAGGCGTGCGCCACCACGCCCGGCTCATTTTTGTATTTTTAGTAGAAATGGGGTTTCACCATGTTGGCCAGGATGGTCTCGATCTCTTGACCTCATGATCCACCCACTTTGGCCTCCCAAAGCGCTGGGATTACAGGCGTGAGCCACTGCGCCTGGCCTGGGTTGGCTCTTAAAAGGCTATGTTGAATGAATGGAAGCATGAATATAAATACATGTCTGATGCATTTCAGCAATAAAGGGATATTAAATGCATGTGCATGTACGATTATGTATACCACTTAACTAGCAAATACCACTAAACAATAACAAAGAAGCTTACTTCCTCGAAGTTCAAAAATCTCCCCAATCAACATGAAACATGGTTCAGCCAAGGCGTCTTTCCTCCCATCCACATCATCGCCATAATCTGACAGGTCACTGTCCTCCTCTGTCTCCTCCTGGGAATACAGCAAAGTCACAGGAAGCAGATAACTTATCCAAGAAAATTGGCAGAGTTGTTCTCCTTTTTCAAGTGTAAATCCCAAACTGTCTACTCATATTTTAGCCTGAATTTTTCAGTTTTCATGCAGAAACTATCCATTCTCAACACAGAGGACAGAATCAGAAAAGCCTGATTCTAGAGCCTTATTCAAGGCTTAAAATAAGCTAATTTTAAAAAATCTGTCACTGTATTAATAATCGTTAATTAATAGTGAATTAACAGACAATAAAATAGTTTTCTAACCATTTTGAATTTCAAAACTAAGGCTTTTATTTTATTTTATTTTATTTAGTTTTCTCTCCCTTAAAACAGCAGGAAGTAAATATTTCTAAATTCACTTTTTTTTTTTTTTTTTTTACAAACATGCATTTTAAAGTAATTTGGTTATTTTTAAAGCTGTGACTTAAGCTTTTATTCTGTCCTTCGGATAGTCCCATTTCTTCATCTGCACATCAGCAGGTTTCAGTTAAAAACTCATATGATCTACCAGGCACCAGGCTAGTGCAAATGAGTGTGAGGTGCCTTCTGGGGAGACTGACAGACACACAGGGCAGGACACAGTGCTGTCCCAGAGGTGCCGACGTTAGGTGCTGGAAGCAGCTGAGGAAGTGTACCGCAATGTCTGCGTAGAGGCAGCAGCTGAAACGTGGGCCCAGGCAGGTGTTTGGGAGGTACTTACATCAGGCGAGCAGAGGAAGGGACGGGGAAGTCATAAAAGCTAGAGGAGTTCCCTAAAACCTCACAGCATCACAGAAGTCCAGCAACAGCAAACGCCTCAAAGAGGCTGAGAAAGGTAAAGACTGAGAGGAAGCCACTGGCAGCTTCAGGTCACTTCACAGAGTGACTGAGCCATATGTCAACTCCAGGGGTTCAGGAGTAAAAGGGAGGTGAGACAGGTAAGCCAGCCAGGTACAGACGGACACATGAAGGAAAGAGGGGGAGACGCTTGGGTGGCCAAGGGTAGACGTGTGGACCGGAGCAGGAATGGGTGTGCTCTGTGGGACGTGCTGACTTCCGCGCCAGCTGAGAATGCAGAAGAGCAGTGTGCTCCTTTTCACCATCAGTTCCTCTGTCCAAACTCGAAGCCACCTCCGATGAAGAGGCAGTGACATCTGGCAGTGGACTGAGGGGAAGCCACATTTCAGAGGTGGTCCTGTGCAATTTGCAAGAGGGCCAGGCAAGGTACCTCCGTGGTGTGCACAGGAGTGCACAGCCTACTCTGGAGAGAAGTCTGGGGTTCAGAAGATGAGATCGAAAGCTCTGCAGGCTCTATACATTCCCTTATCCACACACTACTGCCAGATCATCCTGCTTCAGTATAGCCCATGCTTCTTCATGCCTGAGAATACAGCCTAAACTCTCAGCCTGGCGTGAACCTCACTCCTCCCCGCTTCTGTGCTGTACCTCATCTTCCATTAGAGCACGGCACAAAGCCACCAGTCCAGGCCAACGACCTCCAGCCTATTCCATAAACACAACCTCCTCTACTGAACCTTCAGCATGAATCCCCCGCCCCCACCCACGACGGCCCACACTCGGCCTCCCTAGACCTGGGGACTGGTGCCCCGTGTGTAGCGGGGTTCCTGCAGAACTTCCTACTCTCCTTTCACTTACCAACTCCGAAGTGGTAAAACCACTCTGTCCTCCCCTGCGAGTCACTTGGAAGAATTAAGATACAGAAATACAAGCAGGTGCCTCAAAATGTGACAGTGATGATGGCTGAAAATGGAGGGATGTGCTTCCCCCCATGAGGAGCACGAGCTTAGTATCTGCTGAAATACGCTACAAAAGTGGTTCACCCTTTGGACAGCTCACCTCCTGGTGGGAGAAGAAGTCGCGAGGAAGTCTTTCCAAAAATGAGGATAATGAAAAGGAATTTTTTTTCCCCTGCACATCAATAACCTTGAGGTAGTCAGGAGAAGGGCTCAAGAAGGCATAAAGTGCTTCACTCTGACACAGTCTTTCATCTGACAGCAGATTCTGTGGAAGAAAGAGGATTAATGCTCTAGTGTGGGAAACTGTCTGTGCGGCTGGGAGCTACAAGCAAAGGCAAGCAAGGCGGAGCTGTCACAAATTTACTTTCCTCAGACTTCTAAGCCTAAAACCACTTCCCCTTCCCCCTGAAACAAACTGTATAAGATCAACTATTAATGATCTTAACGGCAAACAATCCTCTCCAGGTTAACTAGTAGTGCCCAAATCACTCCGCTCATGGGAGACACCTATGCAGAAGGTAGAACTCACTCCACTCTGCACCGCCTGGTACAGCGGAAGATTCTTACTTTCCAGCTCACAGATCCAGGTGCTATCACTTGTGAAATACAACTTTCACTCATCTGTGTTTGACCAACTTAAATTTTTGCAAATTACACATGGATACCTCTAAATTGCCTTTTATGGTTATATTCAGACTTTGTACATCAGCTGAAAAAAAGAACTTTGAGTTATCACATGGTGGCACTACCTGCCAGGCAATAGTTTCATTTCCCCATGCTGCCACTTTCCAGGCAGTGCGCATTTACATAATTAGGTAACAGTTTCTTTGCTTTTTTTTTGAGACGGAGTCTCACTCGGTTATCCTCGGTCATCATGCAGTGGCGCGATCTCGGCTCACCGCAACTTCCGCCTGCCAGGTTCCAGCAATTCTCCTGCCTCAGCCTCCCAAGTAGCTGGGACTACAGGCGCGTGCCATCACGACCAGCTAATTTTTGCATTTTTTAGTAGAGATGGGGTTTCACCATATTGGCCAGGCTAGTCTCGAGCTCCTGACCTCGTGATCCGCCTGCCTCGGCCTCCCAAAGTGCAGGGATTACAGGTGTGAGCCACCGCACCTGGCCATATATAAGTTTCTACTGGCCCTCAAACTGGAAAGCTCCGAAAGTTCTGTATGTACTTACCTGGCCTTAGAAGAGAGTAAAGAAGAACATAAATTGAGCTTGTCTATGTACAAGCAAGTGCTACATGGTAAGATGGCAGAATTAACAATGTGACCACAGAATATTTACACATCTAGTATTATAAGACGTCGGGCTTAGGAATAAGTAAACCTACAGGAACTGTCAGCCACATAGGGAGATGGAACACTCAGGAGCCAGCTATGCCTCTGATGACACAGTGTTGGGGGAGGTGGAGGTTCAGTTCCAGAGGGGTTGGTCCATGACGGCAACATCCTATTTGTTGAGATGGCGAACGACCTGACAAGTGCTATGACCTTCCCTAGAAAAATCACCTCTGAGAGGGCCCAATACTGCCACGCTGGGGACAAGGGGTCCATGGAGCACCATCGGCATTCACGTACCCTGCAGAAGACTGGCCTGGAGGTGGGCAGGCCCTGCCATCGCCATTGAGAAGGAGATTAAGGGGGATGGGCAGTGCCCCTACTGCCCTCCCTGTCCCGGAATGCTGCAGTCTTTGTTTTTCAGAATTAAATGGTCAGTTCAACTTGTATGAGAAGATGGATCAGAAGGAGTGAGATATTCTCCCCCTACCTTGATGTCCTTCCCTCATCTACTCTCTAACATTTCACAAAATAGCAGGATGATACTAATGGTAAGTCTCAAATTTAATACAATCAGCATATTAATAGGGAAATCATTAGAGATGTAAATCTTTGACCTTAAATTATATTCAATTATGAAGGAAAACAACTCAAACAATTCAACAGCAAAACACGCGCGCGCGCACACACACAATAATCCCATTAAAAAGTGGGCAAAGGACTTGAATAGAGACAAATGAAAACATAAAAAATAGAAAACAGGTAAATGAAAAAATGATCAACATCATGAATCAGGGAAATATAAATCAAAGCCAGGAGACACCATCTCACGCCAGACAAAAGAAGTGTTGGCAAGGATATGAAAGAAAAGGAAACCCATGTACACTGTTGGTGGGACTGTAAATTAGTACAGTCATTCTGGAAAATGGTACGGAGGCTCCTCAAAAAATTAAAAATAGAGCTACCATATGATCCAACAATGTCACTACTGGATATGTATCCGAAGGAAATGAAATCAGTATGCCAAACAGATATCTGCATTCCCATGTTTAAAGCAGCACTATTCATAATAAAGAGGCAAGACATGGAATCAACTTAGGCGTTCAACAGACGATTGGATAGAGAAAATGTGGTATACATACATCAAGCTTGTCCAGCCCACAGCCTGTGGGCTACACGTGGCCCAATGCAAATTTGTAAACTTTCTTAAAACATTATGAGATTTTTTTGTGATTTTTTTAAAAGCTCATCAGTTATCATTAGTGTATTTTATGTGTGGCCCAAGACCATCCTTTTTCTTGCAGTGTGGCTCAGAGAAGTCAAAAGATTGAACAAGATGGAATATTATTCAGCCATAAAGAAGAATGAAATCCTGCCAACTGCAACAACGTGAATGAACCTGCAGGACCTAAGCTGAGTGAAACAAACCAGAAAGACAAATACTGCATGACCTCGCTCATCTGTATAATCTGAAGAAAATAGATACATTAGAAGCAGAGAGAGGTGGTTACCAGAGACTGGGGAGGTAAGGACGGCAGAGATTGGTCAATGGCTGGAAAGTTACAATTTAACAGGAGGAATAAGTTCTGGTGTTCTATTGCTCAGTTGGGGGACTATGGCTAACAGTAAGGTATTATATATCAAAAAGGAGCGAGAAGAAAGGTTTTTTAATGTTCTCGCCACAAAGAAATGATAAATGTGGCTGGGCACGGTCGCTCACACCTGTAATCCCAGCACTCTGGGAGGCCGAGGCAGATTGGTCACCTGAGGTCAGGAGTTCGAGACCTGCCTGTCCAACATGATGAAACTCCATCTCTACTAAAGATACAAAAATTAGCCAGGCGTGGTGGCATAATCCCAGCTACTTGGGGGGCTGAGGCAGGAGAACTGCTTGCTGCCTCAGCCCAGGTAGCTCCAGGTGGTGGAGGTTGCAATGAGGTGAGATCGTGCCACTGCACTCCAGCCTGGAGACAAGAGAGCAAGAGTCCGTCTCAAAAAAATAAAGAAATGATAAATGCATGAGGTGATGGATATGCTAACTACTGTGATTTGATCATAACATATACATGTATCAAAACATCAAACTATACCTCATAAATACGTAAAAGTGCAATGTCAATTTAAAGAATTCTTTAAAGGATACAAATATGCAGAGTATTTTTTTCAGTCTCAGAATTTCTAGCTTCTACTGCATAGGCAAAACTTGTTTTATGAGGCAAAGTTCCATGCCTCTGAGAACTTCAGGGCTTTAAGAGCCAAGGTGTGATTAACAATTATACTCTGAATATAGATGGTGCAGCAAAGGAAAAAACAGTGGTTGTTATTGAGGACAGCACACCTTTGGCCTTATTATTTAAAAACAGACTGAGAGAAAATAATAAAGTGTTTAAAGGAAATTAAGAAAATATCTTCAGGGCCTTGGAGTAGGCCAAGATTTCTTAATAGGCACAAAAGGCATTAACCATAAAATAATTTTTAAAAAAAATGATAAAGTGGGCTAAATTAAAATTGAGAACATCTGTACATTAAAAGAAATCATTAAGGAAAAGACAATCGATAGAAAGGGGGACAATATTTGTAGCACATAAGATCGGACAAGGAACTCATATCCAGACTGTGGACAAACCCACACAGCATTATGGAAAGGATGAGCAGCAGCACAATAGAAAAGTAGACACAACAAATGGCCAGGCGCAGTGGCTCATGCCCGGAGTCCCAGCACTTTGGGAGGTCCAGGTGGGCAGATCACCTGAGGTTGGGAGTTTGAGACTAACCCGACCAACATGGTGAAGCCCCATCTCTACTAAAAACACAAAAATTAGCCAGGCGTAGTGGCAGGTGCCTGTAATCCCAGCTACTCAGGAGGCTGAGGCAGGAGAATCACTCGAACTCGGGAGGCAGAGGTTGCAGTGAGCCAGGATCGTGCCATTGCACTCCAGCCTGGGCAACAAGAGTGAAACTCCGTCTCAAAAAAAAAAAAAGAAAAAACAAAAACCCCAAACACAATGAGATACCACTACACCCAAAATGGCTAAGAGGAAAAAGGCAAAAAATAAGTGTTGGTGAGGATGTGGAGCAATCAGAACCCTTACACACTGCTGGGGAGGGTATAAAAACTGCTATGACCATGAAGAAAAACGGAAAAATCCTAATCTCTGGGCATCAGCCGACATATATCTGCCAAAAGACAAGTATTACATGTTTATATAAGCACTCTTGGTAAAAGCCTCAGAGTGGAAAGGAGCCAAAAGCTCATCAACAATGGAATGACTCTGGAATGCAGTGTATTCACACAATGAAAACCTCTCACAGCAACAAAAACGAATCGTCTACAACTAGGATGACACGATGGACGAGTCCTGTGAACATAATGAGTGAAAGAAGTCAGAGATGAAGGAATCCACACTATACGGTTCCATTTATATAAAGTTCAAAGACAACTGTAACTAATCTATGGTGTTGGAAGCTGGGACAGCAGTTCCCTTTGGTGGGGGGCAGTGATGGGAGGGAGCCGGGGGCTGCTGGTGAAAATCAGTTTGTTAGACTGGCTGCTACTTACGTGGGTGTGTTCAGTTTGTGAAATGGAGACAGTTACACCCTTACGTGTATTTTTAGATGTACATTTTATTTTAATTTAAAAAAAACACCTGGCCGGGAGCGGTGGCTCGCGCCTGTAATCCCAGCACTTTGGGAGGCCGAGGCGGGCGGATCACGAGGTCAGGAGATCGAGACCATCCTGGCTAACACGGTGAAACCCTGTCTCTACTAAAAATACAAAAAATTAGCCGGGCGGGGTGGCGGGCGCCTGTGGTCCCAGCTACTCGGGAGGCTGAGGCAGGAGAATGGCGTGAACCCGGGAGGCGGAGCTTGCAGTGAGCCGAGATCGCGCCACTCGCTCCAGCCTGGGCAACAGAGCAAGACTCCAGCTCAAAAACAAACTAACTAACAAACAAAAACCAAAAACAAACAAACAAACCAAAAAAACACCCAAGATTTTTTTTAGCATCTAGCATGGCTTGTGAGAACAAAAACCAAACTACCAAGCTCTTAGAATGATGACAGTTTAACCCCAAATAACTTTTTCTCTCATATCCCACATTTTTCACTTGCTTACCTGTAA
Source organism: Macaca fascicularis (assembly GCF_037993035.2). Lineage (NCBI taxonomy): Eukaryota > Metazoa > Chordata > Mammalia > Primates > Cercopithecidae > Macaca > Macaca fascicularis. The sequence continues at coordinate 190,116,381 of NC_088379.1, read as the reverse complement.
AAACTTATTTAATTGATTCTTCGACTTCTCCATAAACTTTTGATCTATAGATTTGAAAGGCAGCTTGCTAAGAGAAGGCAACTGGACTTTTTTTAAAGAAGGGACGCACTGTGGGGGGAAAAATGAAATGTTAGTATTTTGAAATTACATTTTAATCTTAAAAAAAGATTGAGAATAATAATAATTAGAACAAAACAAATCTCCTCCTCCTGTACTTGTTCCTCTGAGGTGAAAACGTACCCATTTTAATCAGGCTTGAAGAACTGGGAGGAACGGAAACTGATGGAAACCTACATCCTCAAACCTACAGATCCCCGGGAGCTGGGAAGTCACACGGCCAGGCTGGTACAAGGGACCTGCACACCACGTGGAGCGGCACATGATGTGACAAATGGAAACCTGGCTCACAGAAAGTTTTTCAACTAGAAGGTGTTGTGTTGATAACATCTCCATAAAAAGCTAAAGTTAACAAAAGTAAACAACAGGAACAAAGAAAACTTGGGTTGTAGCTCTATTACTGCATTTCTTTTCTGTTTTTTTTTTTTGAGACAGGATCTCACTCTGTCACCCAGGCTGAGTGTCGTGGCATGGCTCATGGCAGCCTTGATCTCCCGGGTTCAAGCCATTCTCCCACCTCGGCCTCCCAAGTAGCTGGGACTACAGGCACACACCACCATGCCTGGCTAATTTTTAAATTTTTGGTAGAGGTAAGGTCTATGTTGTCCAGGCCAGTCTCAAACTCCTGGATACAAGCGATCCTCCTGCCTCGGCCTCCCAAAGGGATTACAGGCATGAGCCACCACTCCCGGCCTTATTACTGCCTCTCAGTGGCAAACTATAGATTGTAAGTATATTAACAAAATATATTCCTAGTACGAAAAGAGCACCCTTCGTGGATTAAGTCCTCCCTTCTACCAGACACTGTGCTAGAAGCATGGCATGTGTTATTTCATCCTTACAACAACTCTGTGAAATTTTAGAGAAATGAAACAGGCAGTGAGAGCTGGAAGGGAAGACTAGAATCACAAAGTACCCAAAAAGGTGCTTCCTGTCACAGCTGCCGACAGGAAGCGTTCTCACAACGGGAAAACTCACACCGTAGGAAAGGGCCGGGGTAAGACAAGAGCCCAGCCATCAGTCCACAGACAAGGAAAGAGGACACAGGACGGGCGTGGACTTCCATGTTTGTTTCTTTTAATGCTTCCATGTAATTGTTTCGATTGTCTAAGTAAATTTTACTTTCCCAAGACATTTCAAAATTTTCCCTCAACTCTTTTTCCTCCTGCTTTGATACTAAACTTTGGTTTCACAATAGTTTTTCACAGAGAAAACAACACATTTTTTCTGTAGTATCAATTTTACTCAACAACTTTGGGGAAAATTCATTGTTATACTGAGACAAATTTTTGCTTTCCACACTGCGAAGGTGACCAAAGGTCGTCTGAGAAATGTAGCATGCATGACATTCAGTTTTGGTCACTGTCCTTAAAAAGCAGTTGAAGAAATTATAGTGTGTAGTGATGAAAACAGGTTAAAAAGCCACTCTGGGGACAAGGTTAAAGAACAGAGACACATTTCATTCACAGAAGAGGAGTCTGAGAGGTGCCCATGAGGTTTTGTAAAGGAGCAGCGTGGCTTCAAACCACGTTTTCAAACTTTGTTTTCCTTCCTCCTTTCTCCTTAATCTCAAGATGTAACTTTGAGATAGGCTGCGTATGTGTCTCCTTTCATTCTGAAGTGCAGCCTGGGAATGTGCTGTGAACCTCCACTCCCTTTCTTTCCCCATCCCATGCTTCCATGCTTTATGCACACTGATTTACCCACATGCTTGTTAAGCACACACCACGCTCCTTATCTGGTCATCTATTTCCTTAGAAGCTTCAAGGGCCAGATCCTGATACGGACTAGACACCTCCAGCCACAGCGGCGCCGGCTGCTTCACTGGATGGAACAACAATTCAAGACGAGCCATCAGGGCAGGTCACGCCACCTGACAACTCCTAGTCCCGCTGCCTCTTCTGCATTCCAAACCCTCTCTTTAAAATCCCCTGGGTTCCCTCCACAATTCAAGGGTGGACATTTTTATTTTTATTTTTGGGATGGAATCTCACTCTGTCGCCAAGGCTGGAGTGGAGTGGTATGATCTTGACTCGCTGTAACCTCCGCCTCACAGGTTCAAGTGATTCTTTTGCCTCAGCCTCTTGAGAAACCGAGACTACAAGTGTGCACCACCACACCCAACTAATTTTTTGTATTTTTAGTAGAGATGGGGATTTCACCATGTTGGCCTGGCTGGTCTTGAACTCCTGACCTCAAGGGATCTGCCCACATCAGCCTCCCAAAGTGCTGGGATTACAGGCGTGAGCCAACATGCCTGGCTGAGGGTGGAAAGTTTTAGTAAGAATTCTGCCCACTCCTTCCCTTGCTAGCATGGATAATAAAATCTCACTCTCTTTTTGTCACACCTCACTCTTATTATGATGATGGCTTCTTTCTACAAGCAGCGAGCAGCTGGACCCTATGACAGTTACAGTTTGACCAGTATCAGTTCACGCTGAGGGAGAGAAAAATGGACCTAAATTCAAGTAGAAATAATTGAAGAACTGTTCACTGCTGGGGAAGAAAGGCAATGACCCGTAGCAGAAGGAGAATTAGAGAAGACAGCAATTCCTGAGGACAAGTAGGAAGAATAATCTAAAAGTAAGATTCTATTAATAATCTTGATTTAGCCATTATGTACATGTCCTATGACAAGTCAGTTAAGCTCTGGGATCAGTTTCCCTCATTTCTCAAATAAAAGAATTAACCTAGATTAGTGGCTTTCAGACATTTTACATTGCAATCCAAAATGCACATATACATATACACATAAATAAAACCGAAACCAAAGGTCTATGAAACAGTGCTCATTACTACTGCTGCTACTACCAAAAAACACAATGGTGTTTACCATGTGCCACACATTCTTCTAAATGCTTTACATACACATATTCCCTTAATTCTCATAACAACCCCATAAGGTAGGCACTATTAGTATTCGTTTTCACTGATAAGGAAAAAGAGATAAAAAGCAAGTGAATGATAAATCCCAGGTCAGGCCGAGCACCATAGCTCACACCTATAATCCCAGCACTTTGGAAGCCGAGGTTAGTGGATCACCTGAGGTCAGGAGTTCGAGACCAGCCTGGCCAACATGGTGAAACCCTGTCTCTACTAAAAATACAAAAATTAGCTGGGCGTGGTAGCACATGCCTGTAATTCCAGCTACTCGGGAGGCTGAGGCAGGAGAATCGCTTGAACCTGGGAGGCGGAGGTTGCAGTGAGCTGAGATCGTGCCATTGGATTCCAGCCTGGGCGACAGAGCAAGACTCCGTCTCAAAATATATATATATATATATATAAAAGGATAAGTAAATAAATAAATCCCAGGTCACACAGCCATGAAGAGTAGAGCTGACATTCAGAGCTGAGCAGTCTGGTTCTAGAGGCTGTGCTCCAAGCACTGCACCTTACTGCCTCCCTTGTGTATGTGAGAGAATCCAGTGCAGTTCGTTCTTTCTACTGCTGCAACTTGTAACTGATGTCGCTACCATCCATGAATCACAATCGGCCACTGCCAGGTGTGAGACGTAGATGATGCTCAGGCCTCTTCCAGCTCTAGGGTTCTCTGGCGATTTACAATGAAAATCAGACAATTATCTGTCCTGATGGAATTAGGCTAGACTAGATGGTTTGATCTATGAGTCAATTTCCAAATGTCAGGATGAAAGCGCCACTGTGCCAGTATCAACAGCAAAGGACGAAGATTAATCAGTTTTCTTATGTGTAAAAATTGAAACGAGCTCTTGTGCAGTAATTCTAGAATCTTGCATTCATGAGTATTCATACCTCACTGAGTTTCCGGTGTAAATTCTGAAACTCGCTGAGCCTTCTGGGGACTGTCCAGTTCTTAGTTTCAACTCCTCCAACTTCTTGTAGGCTTACCGTGACAAAGTAACACGGCAATTGCTCACCATTCTCTTCTGTAACCTTGGGGAAAACATCAAAATCGATACTTAACAAAAAGCATGGTGAACGGATGCAGCAGGAAGATTTGCAAGTGTCCTCCTAAGGAGATTTCCCTCCTCATGGTGTACCCTGCAGGATCCCTGCAACTGTGAATATTACAGAGTTTATTCTAGCGAGTAAGTTACGTTATATGGCATAGTAGACCTTAAAATAGGGGGATTTCCTAGGTGGGCCTAACCTAAAAGCAAAGAGTTTTTGCTAGCTAGTAATACGAAAGGAAGTCAGAAAGATTCAAATTCCAAGAAGGAAGCCAGCAAGAGAACAGAGATCTCAGTTCCATGACCAAAGGAACTCAATTCTGCCAACACTCTGAATAAGCTTGGAAGTGGGTTTTACTGGGTCTTCAGACAAGACCTTAGTCTGGGAAACATACTGACTTCAGCCTGTGATCCAGCCGGCAGGGAGCCAAGGCACCCTGAGCTGGACTCCAGACCGACAGAGGTGTGACCAATAAATGGGTGTTGCTTTAAGCATGAAATGTGTTACACAGCAAAAGAAAACTAAACAGTAGGTTCATCCTGTGTTACTTTGAAAATAAATTAATAGCAAGCAAACAGGCACCAAATACATCAGAACCTCTCTCGGAGAAGGATGAGGGCACCTCCAGTTTAATTTCAGGATCCAACAAGCCCTGATTTCTATTCTTATTAAATTTTACACTGGGAGATAAAATTTCCTTTACCTCCCAACTGAGATATTGTGTGTGTCTGTGTGTGTGTGTGTGCGCGCACACACACACACACACAATAATCCAGAATAGGCCACTACTATACTTAACATAAGAAGATAAAAGAAAAAAATGTAAAATGCATTGAATTTGAGCTTGAATTAGCATCATAAATTGAATTAGAGTCAGTAAGAAAGGCAAGGGAAAGAGATGAGAGGTTTACTGAGCACCCCCTCTGTGAGGCAGGATTATCACCCCACTGTAAGGATAGGGAAGTAGAGGTACAGACAGGGTACCTGACTTTCCTAAGACCACACTTCTGATGAGTCAGCTAGCACAGAATACAGGCATGTCTGGCTTGATGAAAATGCATCTTCCGCACCTTCCTGGGACTGCTTTGTGAGCTCCAGACGTCAGGTACCCCTTTCCCATTTCCACTATCTTTTCCCGGGCCAGAGTACCTCAGCAAGCTCCTTAGCAGCAACCGACTGCCAGGGCACAGAGCCTTGTGATGGTTTCCGTTCCTTCCTTCCCTTTCTGCCTCCCCTAATATTTGCCTTTGGAAGATGATTTTAATATGCTGTGAAGTGTCAGGGCCAGCTCTAAGCAAAACTGAGGAGATAACAGAATTTGTATTCTGTCCTCCAGCAGCCTCTTGTAGCAGCTTTTGCCATTACATTCCCCTGAGCCCATTACCTTCCTACACTTCCACCCAAACAATAACTACCTGCAGTTACTGAGGGTTTCTATGTGGGAGTCCGAGGTTGGGCATGACCTTCCCTGATCCACTGCTCCCTACCTTCCATGGAGAAATGTGTATTGTTCAGCAGCTTAGCTTAATGGGAGCACCAGCAAGTGCCAAGGACATGCAGCAGGCACCTGGTTAGGCTCTCATGTACTGTGTGTCCTTTCAGGGTAGGTCTTGGAGAACATGCTTTGTTTTGCTATCCAACCTAGAGATAAATTTAAGGTTGTGAACTGACCCTCTCCCAACCCCTGTAAGAGTGTCAAGCCACTGGCTTGATGGAAAGGCAGGGAAGAACAAAGATAAGTCATATGAAATACCATTGAGGACCAAAAAAAGCACTCTCTTGTTCAGGACCTTGATATTTGCATATAATGTGGTTATGCAAACGACCACATTATATGACTTTCATCGCCAGGTTTCCACTTGACAGACAGTAGGGCAGGGGAGAAGGAAGTTGTCAACAGTAATGACGTAAACTCCTATAAGCATCTTTCCTCCTAAATGAAATTATTTTTATAGACAAATGAAAAGGGATACAGTATGTTCTACAAACTCTTATCTCATATCCCTCAAAAATAAAACAGCAAAACAATTCAAAAAATATATTCATTGAAGAGTTTAGAGATACTGAAATTTAAGCAATTGAAGTCAGTAGGATGAAACAATCAGATGCACTTACATTTTTAGTTTTTCATCTCCAAGATTCATTTCAACCCTCAATGGAAAAATAAATGGCTCCAAGATTCATTTCAACCCTCAATGGAAAAATAAATGGCTAATTCAAGGACATTAAAGTTGCTTTCAATTCCAGTGAACAGGAAAAAAGTGCTGTTTGAAGTGGAGTGAGATCAGATCTACACCACGCAGCCTTGTATAGTTCCCAGTCATGAGCGAACCAGAGTGAAAATTATGGGGGAAGGAAGGTAGGACAAATATGGTCTAAAAGAATGAGCATAAGTCTTCTACCCTCAATCTTCATTCTTCAGGATAAAATCTTTTTTAATAAGGTCAAACTTTTAAAATAAATTAAGAGGAAAAGCACTCAAACCTACCTCTCCACTGGTGATGGAGGCTTTCCACATGCCAAGGTTTTCACACCACCAATCCGTTCTTGCCATGTGCAGCTGAAGGTCTGTGCGTTCTTTCTCTATTAGGATTATTTCATCCCTCAACTTGGAAACAATCTGCCACAGGGAAAATATCCTGGGAGTTATGAAAACACTTAAAACTACGCAATTCGGCAAAGTAGCAGGATTCAAAGTCTACACAGAATAATCAGCTGTGTTTCAATACACTAACAGTGAATAATCCAAAAACAAAATTAGGAAAAAAATTCCACTTACAATAGCATTAAGAAAAATTCTTAGGAATTAATGTAAACAAGGAGGTGAAATAATTCTACAATGAAAACTATAAAACACTGATGAAAGAAACTAAAGAAAACAAATATCTGTAAAGGCATCCCATGTTCACGGATTGGAAGAATTAATATTGCTGTCAGTACTACCCCAAGCAATCTACAGGTTCAATGCAATCCCCAACAAAATTTCAGTAACAGTTTTTTGCAGAAATAAAAAAAAAAATTCATCCCAAAATTCATATAAAATCTCAAGAGACCCCAAATAGCCAAAACAATTTTGAAAGAGAACAAAGTTGGAGGACTCAATACTTCTTGACTTCAAAACTTACTACAAAGCTACAATAATCAAAACAGTGTGGTACTGGCATAAAGACAAACATACAGACCCAGGGAATATAGCCCAGAAATAATATATGGTCAAATGATTTTCAACAAGGGTGTCAAGACCATTCAATGGGGGAAAGAACAGTGTTTTCAACAAATCATGATGGGAAGACTGGATACTCATACATGCAAAAGAAAGAAGCTGGACCCTTGCCACCCAACCCTATATACAACAATTAACTCAAAGTAGATTAAAGATCTAAACAAAAGAGCTAAAAATCATAAAATGCATAAAAGAGAATATAGGGGGCCGGGTACAGGGCACAGTGGCTCACACCTGTAATACTAGCACTTTGGGAGGCTGAGGTGGGTGGATCACCTGAGGTCAGGAGTTGGAGACCAGCCTGGCCAACATGACAAAACCCTGTCTCTACTAAAAATACAAAAATTGGCCAGGTTGGTAGGGGGGTGCCTATAATCCCAGCTACTCAGGAGGCTAAGGCAGGAGAATTGCTTGAACCTGGGGGTTGGAGGTTGCAGGGAGCTGAGATTGTGCTGCTTCACTCCAGCCTGGAGTGAAGACAGAGCGAGACTCCATCTCAAACAAAACAAAACAAAATAAAACAAAAACAAAACAGAATATAGGGGAAAAGCTTCATCACATTGGCTTTGGCTATGATTTACTAGTTATGACACTTTAAAAGCACAGGCAACAAAAGAAGAAATAGACAAACTGGAATTCATCAAAATTTAAAACTGTGCATCAAAGAACACTACTGATATAGTAAAAATGCAAACCACAAAATATAAGAAAATATTTGCAAATCACCTTTCTGACAGAGTTTCCATCTCCAGAATATAGAAAACTCCTAAACCTCAATAAAACCCACAAACAACCCAATTTAAAAACGCACAAAGGATTTGAACAGACATTTTCCAGAGACACAAATGGCCAATAAGGACATGAAAGGATACTCAACATAACTAATCATTAGAGAAATGCAAATCAGAATCAAAATAAGATGCCAACTGATAACCATTAGGATGACTACTATAAAATAAGAAAATAACGAGTGTTGGCAGGGAGGACATGGAGAGATCGGAACCCTTGTGCACTGGTAGTGGGAATGTAAAATGGTATAGATGTTGCGGTAGAGAGTTTAATGATTCCTCAAAAAATTAAAAACAGAATTAGCATAGAACCCAGCAATTCTACTTCTGGGTATATACCAAAAGAACTGGAAGCAAGATCTTTTTAAGAGGTATTTGTATAACCACTTTCACTGTAACATTACTAACAATAGCCAAGAAATGGAAGTAAACCAAGTGTCTATTGCTGGATAGTTAGCAAAACAAAATGTGGTATAAACATGCAATGAAATATGATTCAGCCTTAAAAAGCAATGAAATTCTAACACACACTACCACATGGATGAAGCCTGAAGACATTACTCTAAGTGAAAAATGTCAGTCACAGAAGGACAAATGTTGCGTGATTCCACTAACATCAGGTAGTTGGAGTAGCTAAATTCATAGAGATAAAAAATAGAATGATGATTTTTCCAGAGCAGGAGAGAGGGAAAAATGGGGAACTATTGTTTCATAGATACAAAATTTCAGTTTTTCATGATGAGAAAAGTTCTGGTGATGGTTGCAAAATACTAAAAAGCTTCTGCACAGAAAAATAATTAGCAGAAATAACAGACAACCCGCAGAGTGAGAAAAAAATCTTCACAATCTATACATCCAACAAAGGACTAATATCCAGAATCTACAAAAAACTCAAACGAATTCGCAAGAAAAAAAACAAACAATCCCATCAAAAAGTGAGCTAAGTACACGAATAGACAATTCTGAAAAGAAGATGTACAAACGGCCAACAAGCATATAAAAAAAATGCTCAACATCAGGAATTATCAGGGCAATGCAAATCAAAACCACAATGTGATACCACCTTACTCCTGCAAGCATGTCCATAATAATAATAAAAAAAAATACAACAATAGTAGATGTTGGAGTAGATGTGGTAAAAACGGAACATTTTTACACGGTTGGGGGGAATGTAAACTAGTACAACCACTATGGAAAACAGTATGGAGATTCCTTAAAGAACTAAAAGTACATCTACTGTTTGATCCAGCAATTCCACTACTAGGCATCTACTCAGAGGAAAAGAAGTCATTATACAAAAAAGATACTTGCACAGGCATGTTTATAGCATCACAATTTGCAATTTCAAAAATACGGAACCAGCCCAAATGCCCATCAATCAACAAGTGGATAAAGAAAATGTGGTCTGTATGGAGCACAGGAGCATAGAATACTACTCAGCCATAAAAAGAAATGAAATAATGGCCTTCACAGCAACCCGGATGGACTTGGAGACTATTATTCCAAGTGGAGTAACTCAGGAATGGAAAACCAAATATCATATGTTCTCACTCATAAGTGGAAGCTAAGCTATGAGGAGGCAAAAGCATGACAATGATACATTGGACTTCGGGGATTCGGGAGAGGGTTGGAGCAGGGATGAGGGATAAAAGATTACAACTGAGTACAGTGTACACTGTTTAGGTGATGGGTGCAACAAAAATCTCAGAAAGCACCACTAAAGAATTTATTCATGTAACCAAATACCACCAGCTCCCTAAAAATGTACTGAAATAAAAAATAAAATTTTAAAAATAGCTAAAATGGTAAATGTTACATATATTTTACCAGAATTTACAAAAATAAATAATATTTTTTAAATGCCACACTCACCATCTCTTCAGATCTCTTTTATGAGAAAGCCTATAAAGTTATATAACTCTGTAGTTTGAGGACAGCAGCTTTGCTCCAAAACTCTCCTGAATATGCAGTGTTCAAGGGCTCTTTCCTTCCTCAGAAAGCCTACAGGAAGCACACCTTGCCTATGCCATTGTCCTGCATTTTATCATCAATAAGTACTGTGATCATTTTATTTTCATGTCTGTTTTAATTCCATAACCAGCATATTTGCTCCTTGAGGGCAGGCGTCAGACTCTATGTTACACTGAGTCTTCAGTGACTAACACAGCACCATGCATTTACTCATCACTTGTGTTACTGAGATTCTTCATGGTTAATGGTTTACTCCCAGCATTACCCTAGAATTGGACAGTTTGCTCCAGACTCACAAAATCTCTGTAAAGGAAAAAAACAAAAAAACCGGCCGGGTGTGGTGGTTCACGCCTGTAATCTCAGCACTTGGGGAGGCCGAGGCGGGTGGATCACGAAGTCAGGAGATCGAGACCATCCTGACTAACATGGTGAAACCCCATTTCTACTAAAAATACAAAACAAAATTAGCCGGGCGAGGTGGCGGGCACCTGTAATCCCAGCTACTCGGGAGGCTGAGGCAGGTGAATGGCGTGAACCCAGGAGGTGGAGCTTGCAGTGAGCCGAGATCGGGCCACTGCACTCCAGCCTGGGCAACAGAGCGAGACTCCGTCTCAACAACAAAGACAACAAACAATACAAAACAAAAAAAAACCTAGGCAGTAAATTTCAGGAATCAAACTAAAAGGCTAGCTTTACCATCTGGCGGCTAATTACACTGCTGGTACAGAGGTCTGTGAGAGAAGGAGGGTTAAGCAAACCACTGGCATTCTGTATTGAGGAGAAGTCTGCACCACTGTGTACTTACAGGAAAATGATCTGATTAATAATTAGATATTTAATCCAGAAAAGTCTTACTATTACAAGATATTGGGGGTGGAGTGTGTTAATTGCTAGATTGCCAAAACCGTTTTCAACATCAATCTTAGGGTTTTTTTTTTTTTTTTTTTTGAGACTGAGTTTCACTCTGTTGCCCAGTCTGGAGTGCAATGGCGTGATCTCGGCTCATTGCCACCTCCACCTCCCAGGTTCAAGCGATTCTAGTGTCTCAGCCTCCCGAGTAGCTGGGATTACAGGTGCCCGCCACCATGACTGGCTAATTATTGTAGTTTTAGTAGAGGGGGGGTTTCACCACGTTGGCCAGGCTGGTCTCAAACTTCTGACCTCAGGTGATCCACCTGCCTTGGCCTCCCAAAATGCTGGGATTACAGGCATGAGCCACCACGCCCGGCCAATCTTAAGTTTTTTAAAAAATTAATTATTAATTTTTTTACCAACATGAGTAAAACACAAAAGGAGGACTATGTCTCCTTCTGGAGAGAAGGATCAGCTGCCTTCCATCCTCAGGGCCCTTTCTGTCCCGTGCGCAACTGCCAGAAGCAGAGTGCTCCGTGAGTAGCCTGTGGACAATCTGATTACATAGCAAACGTAGATCAGAGAGTAGAGTTCAAATTAAGCCATAGTACCAGTGAATTGCTCCACGTTTCCTGAAAATTCTTTCATATAATATATATGAAATATAATATAGCTAAGAATGTTTATTCCATGGTTATCAAAAGTTATTTTAGGAAGGGCTGAAGAATGTCTTTCAAACAAACAAACCAAGCAGAAAATAATTCAATGAACATTCTCTAGCTTATCTTTCATACTGTTATCCATAGATGCATTTTAATTTATAATGAGATGAATCCAGAATAAATAAGACAGCTGTTCTTAAAGAACACGCCACATTGCAGATACAGATTATCTGCCATGCCAGCAAATTCTGTGGATCATCTCAGACATGTTCCTATCACTGGGAAGACGATCAGGCTTTTGAGTTCTGTATGTAGTAACTGGGAATGACTCCCTGTAAGGGGGAGAATGAACTATTTCTTATGACAATCCAGGAAACCTGGCCATTTGTTTCCATTTCAGAGTACGATTAATATTGACTGATTGATTGACTGATGGAGTCTTGCTGTGTTGTCCAGGCTGGTGTGCAGTGGCATGATCTTGGCTGACTGCAACTTCTGTCTCCTGGGTTCAAGAGATTCTCCTGCCTCAGCCTCCTGCGTAGCTGGGATTACAGGCACCCGCCACCACGCAGGGCTAATTTTTGTATTTTTAGTAGAGACGGGGTTTCACAATGTTGTCAAGCCTCATAAAGTGCTGGGATTACAGGCGTGAGTCATTCGCCTGGCCACGGGTTTTTGTTGTTGTTGTCGTTGTTGTTGTTGAGACTATTGCCCAGTCTGGGGTGCAGTAACGTGATCACGGCTCAGTGCAGACTTGACTTTCCAGACTCAAGAGATCCTCCTGTCTCAGCCTGCCTAGAGCTGGGGACTAGAGGCATGCACTACCATGCTGGGCTAATTTTTTTAAAAAATTTTTACTAGAAATGGGGTCTCCCTATGTTGCCCAGGCTGGTCTCAAACTCCTGGGCTCAAGCGATCCATCCATCTCAGCTTTCCAAAGGGCTGAGATTACAGGTATGTAATCTCATTGTGCAGCCAGCCCATCACCAATGATTATGAATGTGACACTCCCATTAAACTTCTTCCTACATAATTTTGTAAAAATATTACTACTAACCAAGATGACACACCTTTGCAGGTCTTTCTTCCTTCTCTTTTGCTTTTTCTTTGTTGAAGAAAACTCACTGTTTAACTAGACAGTAACTGGATTATAGATTAATAGATATTTTAATTGTAAATTGCTGACAGGCTCATGATACCAATTTTTCTTACATCTTGTCTCAGGAACATTCTCCTACTACAAAAGCATTTGAATGTCTACAAAAAGAGTACTAAAGAAGGCTCAATAGGATTGGGCACATGCTCACAGAAAACCCACTGTGACTCACTGAAATTGTTTTATTTTAAGTTGCTCTCATGTTGACCACTTGAAATCCTCAAACACACATTCAGAAAGTGCCAGAGACCAATCTGGCAGACCAAAGTGCATCAGCCATATCTATATTAGAGAAACCTCCTTGTTTAATTCTAAGGAGCAAAACACAAAGCAAAAAGCCACACCACAGCTTGGGTTTGAGAAAGGTCAATTAGTGAGATGCTGTACATTTTTAAACTCTCAAATTGTTGTTTTCTAGCAAAACAATTTATTTCCTGTACAATACTGTAAAGTTCCCTAAATTGCACTTGCAGCAGTTAAAAGAAAACTTTTTTTTTTTCAAAATATTGTCCTCAAGTATTTAATTAACTTTCAGAAATGACCCTGGCACAAGAGAAAGCTTACTTAGCCTGTTCCCAAAAGGCCCTGTAGGCAAAGCAGATGCAAAGGACAGAGTTACTCACAGCTGAAACTGAGAAAGAACTCCAAACCATAAGAGATTAAAAACAAATGCTTTCTAGTTCTATCCTAGAAGCAAAAAAATAACAATGGAACTTGCTCATGGTTAAAATTATTTTAAAAGAAAAGGACATTTCTCAACCTCAACTGAAAACTACCAAATTAGACAAATGTAAACTTTCAAAGACAACCTTGAAAGCAAAGAGTTACCTTCTTGTCAGGTTTTGGTGCATTTTGAATAGAATTTAGAGCTTGCCTTTTATATTCAAGTTTCTCATTTAGTTCTCGCAGTTTGTTTACAGCAAAACTGGCTTGTTCATTGATCCGATTGGTACTGTCATCCGCGGCTTCCTCACCAGCCTCATCTCTTGGGCCCTGGAGGGGAGAGTAACATACCACCATATCTTATAATGATAGAAAATTCAGTAATTATTATCTGTCACGATACCCTGTTGCAAAATACTACATTTCAGGAAGGAAAGAATACCAAAGTAGAAAATTCAGACTGCTTTTTCTCAGCAAAGAGAAAAATCAAAGTCTTTGGAACCAAAGTAAATGGTGTTCAGAATTGCAAAAAGGAAACATTTTATAGCCTAAAAAAAGGGGGGGAAATCCCATGCCATTATTTCCCAAGTGGTACGTCTAAGGAAATCTGCATAGAACAAGGGACGGCAACTCAGTTTTCTTCCCAACTCGACCTGATATTCTGTACCTAATCTTCAACCAAGACACTGACTTTTGGCTTCTTTCCAGTCTCCTAAGTATATTATTAAAAACTCATGCAATAAAAGAAAATTACCATATTCCCATGAGCGAAAGTATTTTCAGTATATACTTTGGTCAGTCCTTCTCTTGATATATTCTACAAATCAATAGGTATATTATTTTACAAGTAAAATAGCATTTGAAAGTGACTTAATAGTCATAAGAACTCTGTAACTTGGAAACGTCTGGCTAGATTACCCAACAGCACAGGAATTAGATTCATGAGCAGCAACAGCATGCAGGGCACTGCAGAGAACTGCTGAGATCCAGCTTCCAGTTTATCCTTAACTTTCTTCCAGGTTTTCTTGTTCTAACTTTTAGTAATCGTAACAAACAGTAAATTAAAATTTTTTCAAGGAAGAATAAAGTACCAATGGTCATAGAAAAATAGGCTGTTTGCACGTGTGTGTTTTGTTTTTTTTTTTTTTTTTGAGACAGAGTCTTACTCTGTTGCTCAGACTGGAGTGCAGTGACATGATCTCAGCTCACTGCAACCTCTGCCTCCCCGGTCCAAGCCATTCTCCTGCCTCAGCCTCCCGAGTAGCTGGTACTACAGGTGCTCACCACTATGTCCAGCTAATTTTTGTATTTTTAGTAGGGACAGGGTTTCACCATGTTGGCCAGGCTGGTCTTGAACTCCTGACCTCAACTGATCCACCTGCCTACCAAACTGCTGGAATTACAGATGTGAGCCACTGCACCCAGCCCATATGTTCTTTTAACTGGTTGTCTATAAATATATATATAAATGATATATAATTTCATACTTTGTATTCATTTGAATGGGTATTCTGCCTTCTTCACATAACACACAATGCTGGGTATTGAGGGTATTATCATCTTCAAAATTACCATTTTTAAGTCAGCCTTGTATGAGAATAATTAGAACAACAATGGCACTGAGAACTTATGAGGCACATTCCTAACGATGCTCCTGTTATGGGTTGATTCTGCTTTATTGCTGTCCCAGATGTACAAAAACAAACAAATGCATAAACTTTTTTCTACGTTTTAATTATTTTCCTAGGATAAATTTCCTAAAGTTCCCACTTCTAGAGATTACTGGAACAAAGAGTTGGAGTTCTCGAAAGGTCAGTTATGTATCAGCCTCTTTGAATCCTAGGTGAAAGTAGATACTTTTTCCTATTTGTTTACTGTCACCTCACATCAAATGTCAGTTCACATCCTTATTCAATGTATCTGCTGAGTATAGATGTCTTAATTAATTTGAATAACCTCTTTTACAGCATTTGCTGTAAAATTAACCATCTTAATTTCTGAAGTAGAGAGATAACATAGATACAACAAACTGTGACCTATCAAAAATAAAATGCAATAAATAGCGAATTTTGGACTAATCAGCTCAGTGATTTTACATGTAAAGGACCAAGCAACAAAACTTAAAAAAAAGAATGTATATGAAGTTTAGACAACCAACAGTTCAGAGACCCCAAGATGACTTCTAATACCATCAAGAGCAAACACTTGAGTCCTCAGGGCTGGAGATAGTGAACTGGGCAGAAAGAAAAAATCCAAGACAAATCATAATCTTTCTATGTAAGATGACTATAAAAACAATTTGTTTCCTTTCACGCAAACCTTAAAACTCATAGGGGTCACTAACAGTAAATAAGAGGTGGCAACTGGAGCTATCCAAAATAATTGTGTACGCTATAAGAAAACTAGACTTAACGTGTGGTTTAGCTGACAGAGTAGGAGCATCGCCATCTTGGACAAGCACCACCATTTAAAAGTTTCCCTTGACCAAAAACTGCCTAAATCCAAAGGGCATCAGCCTAATGGCTAAGGTCAGCAAGACCATAAACCACAAATGCCATCTCCAACCAGAAACATTCCAACCCTAAGATAAATCCCTCCCTGACCAGAGACATGCCAGCCCTGAGATAACCCTCCAGCCAGAGAGATGTCAGCCCCAAGATAACCTTCCCTCTGACCAGAGACATTCCAACCCTGCAATAAACTTCTTCTCCACACAGAAACATTCCAAGCCTGTGATAAGCTCTCTCACCCTAAAAACCAGTAACTACTCTTCGTCTGTAAGAGAGAATGCTCCTGAATGAAATCGGCCAGAAGCCCCTCTCGGGTTTATTCTCCAAAATAAACCTGTCTTTGACTGTCAGGCCACTTTTCATGCTTCTTTCCTTTCTTTAACTCTTACATTTGATACTGAAACCTAGGATGGGTGTTGGGGATAGAGACTCTCTTGCAACTCAGGAAGCAGTGGGCAGCAGCACCCCGTCCTGCTGGACCCTGAGTCTCTGGCCACCCACCCTGTCTTGTCTCTCACTTCACTTTTTGAGTGATTTGCGTGAGGAGGACAACTAACCCGAAGTGTACTGTGAGCCTCAGGCTGGGACTACTCACAGGTGGGTTCTTAAAACCCTCAGGTCTCAGGAATCCACCTCCAACTGCCCGCAACACGTATTTAGCTCTCTAGTCTTTGTCCCCTCCTCCTCCCTCCTCCTCCCCTCTCTCTCTCTCTCTCTCTCTCTCTCTCTCTCTCTGTCTTCCTTGTGCAGCTCCAGTCAAAGAGGCCCTTTGCTGATTCCAACCGGAACATCCAACATCAGACACTAATCCAGACAACTGGTAAAATCTGCCTTCCCTAGGCTTTCTCACGGTGCCCAGGAAAGTCAGGTCTGCCATCCTGATCCTCAGAGGAGCAGTGGGACTAAACTAGAAGAAATCTTGGGGATACCCAGTTTCTTCTTAGCTTAACCATCCTCTTTTGGAAAGAGGACTCTGGGTCTCTGTCTTTTGTCTGGGGATGCCTGGAACAAAAAAACAGATACCCTTAGCCTCTTCTCACTCGTCCACATGGGTGCCAAACAATCCCACATTCCTACATCCTTCACAACTTCTCCAAACTTGGCTTATAAGAAGCACAAAGCCAGGCCGGGCGCGGTGGCTCAAGCCTGTAATCCCAGCACTTTGGGAGGCCGAGATGGGCGGATCACGAGGTCAGGAGATCGAGACCATCCTGGCTAACACGGTGAAACCCTGTCTCTACTAAGAAATACAAAAACTAGCCGGGCGAGGTGGCGGGCACCTGTAGTCCCAGCTACTCGGGAGGCTGAGGCCGGAGAATGGCGTGAACCCGGGAGGCGGAGCTTGCAGTGAGCTGAGATCCAGCCACTGCACTCTAGCCTGGGTGACAGAAAAAGACTCCGTCTCAAAAAAAAAAAAAAAAAAAAAAGAAGCACAAAGCCAAAGTGTTTGGTTTTTCACTGCAACACAGCCTGGCCCCAATATAAATTAGATAATGACAACTGATGGCCCAAAAACGGCACCTTTGACTTTCAAATTCTCAGGGACCTTGACAATTTTATAACCACGAATAGCAAATGGCAAGTGGTTCTCTATATTCAGGCTTTCTTCTACCTTAGATCCCAACCCTCCCTATGTCAAGCTCGCACCCCTCATGAAATCCTTCTTCTTAAAGGAAAACCCTCCCTGGGTGTCTCCTTCCTCCAAAACTCCTTCCTTGGAAACCCCTTTTGAGCCTGCAGATGGATCTCCTCTGTACTCTTATTCCCCTGCATCTGCTCCTCGCCTGTTCAAACCTCCACCCCAGTGGCCCCTCCTGCCCCCAAGCCTTCAGTCCCAAATCCTGCTCCTCCTCCTTCTCCACCTGTTACCTGTTCAAAAACTACTCCAACCAGTCAATCTGCCATTCTCCCCCTCCGGGAAGCAGCTGGGGTTGAAGGCACTGCTTGCGTTCATGTCCCTTTCTCCATGTTTGATTTGTCACAGATCAAACAGCATCTGGGATCTTTTTCTGAAAATCCCTCTCATTATCACTGGGAATTCCTACACATAACTCAATTCTTTAATTTAACTTGGCATGACATTTATATAACTCTAACCTCCAACCTCACCCCGATAAGAGCACTCAACTTAATTAAAATGAATATCCAAGCTATGAGTATATTTAAAAGGCCTTTATGTTTTCCTCTTCGTAAATCTTGTTTTCCTGGAAAAGGCTTTTTCCCAGTCAACTGAATTACTTTTCTCCACTCTGTCTTGCCACTCTTGGTGCATGTATGAAAGATCCTAAAATGACATCTGGTGGCCTGGGGCTCCTTGGGAAAACCAAAAAAGTGCCACAAATCCCGTTCTGGGAAAAAATCTCTGTTTTCCTTATGGAACCCTGGATTTAGAGGTGAGTAAGTACCTTTCAAAATCTGTCTTTGTCTTCCAGCTACACTTGTTTATTAGGCCATGGAAATTGTTTTCCTAGCCTTTGTTCTTAAAGGGCCTCACCCAAAGGCCAATAATCCAATTGGGAAATTAGAAAAAAAAATCTTATAACTACTGGATCTTCTTCTGGGTGTCTGTGTGGCTATACATGTGTTGTGTGCAATGTCTACTAAAAGAGCTCTAATTAATTGGCCTAATAAAAATCAGTGCTTAAATCAAATATTTTTATGGGAAAAGTAAAAGCTATGCAATCTTTCAGTTCACGAGACTTTACAACTTACTGGCACAGTAAGATCAGAAATGTCTTAAGAACTGCCTGCATACATTTTTGCTTTCATTTATTGATCAAGCAGTTTCATACTTATCTCTGCCAAATGCTGTAAGGTGTCAAAATCTAGCATACAGGCTACAAAATTATAACTCAGCCCAGACGGAATAATCTTTGCTTGTGTAATTTTTTAATAAATGAAACATTAATATTGGTCTAATAAAGTTAGCTACATCTTGAACTATTTAGTGAAATACCCTAACTTCTAATCTTGTGGCTTTAGGCAGTCTAGTCCACAGACATAAAGGAAGTTTGTTTTGGGAAAGGATTGTTACCATCTTTGTTTCAAAGCTAAACTGTAAACTAAGTTAATACACAAAAATAGATAAGGCCTGGGGACATGTGAAATTAGCCATACCCCCTAGCTATGCAAATGATATTAAAGAAAAGATAATTTATATAAAAAAGTATCTTATATGGTAAATTCTTGTCCTAAAGTAAATTAACTGGTTGTTTAAAGAGAGGGATGTTTACAACAAATCAGAAAGTCGAGGCATGTCAGAGATTGTCTGTGTAAGTTGTGAAAAATTTTATAAAAGGGAATTCATATAAGAAATGTTGTACAATTTAAAAGTGATTAAGCCTCCTGAATGCTTTATAAAATGCTACTATAACTCTTAGCTGTACAACCTGCCTGCTTCACAGCTAGAGAAGGCCCAGGCCACACAGAGTCAAATGCTGGAATAAGTCAGACCTTATCTGCACTTCTGTCCAGGTCCTCAGCTCTCCACCTGGTACATAATTAAAACCCCAAACTTACCAACAAAAGTAAAGGTTGCTAAAAGTTAACAGTGTAATATGTATTTAAGACTATTGAAAAAACATTTTACATATACTTTTGGCAAAAAGATTATAAGGAGGCATAGGAATGTGGATTTTTACCTAGATTAAAAGATTAAAGAATTGTTTTAAGTTGAATAAAATAAAAAAGAAGGTTCACACAAGTTTTGGAAGGTTAATTGTAAAGGAAATTCTGTGTGTAAACATATTGGCTAAAGTTGAAGGGGTATCATCCAGTTTTTCTGTAAACTGAGCATTAAAATAAAAGCACAACGGGTTTTTCTCAAAGCACTAACCTGCTCCTTAACAAAAATTATAAAGGGTTAAAAAGGGTCTATAAAAATCTTACCTTATGGTCAAACATTAAAATTGGGTAAATGTGTCTACAAGGTTTATTAAAAATTGAGTTTAACATTAATAGCACACTAATATAAAAGTAAAATTTGGCTTATTTGGTATAAAATCATATAGGAAGCATTGTCAAATACAAAATGGTGTTCAGCTTTCTTTGGGCTATGTTTGCATAAATAAGTTATTGGTATGTGTTCCAATGTTATGGGAGACTCCTATAATTCTGATATATCTTAATGTATGTTATCAGTAGTAATTATAATTGTGTTAAAATTACTTTGTGCCACAGAAGTAACAGATTTCCTTGTCCATTGTGTCTTTAACGATGGCTACCCTAAAACTTTTGGTCCTCCATAAACAATTGTTGTCTTGTTTTGGTCCTCTTTAGAAGGTGGTTTTATAATCAGCTATAAGGCTCTAACAGGTGCTCTTAAATGCAGGTTTCTGATAACTTTGGAGATTGTGACATCAGAATAGAGGAAAAATGTTCAGGACTCTTGAATAGCTAAAACGTTCATTAATGTCAAGCAGGACAGGAATTAACTGCATGAACAGAACTAACAGGGGACTGGAGTGATCTTTCTGACGTTTTGCTTAAAATATTGCTAATCCTTTGTTTTGCTTTTCAAAGTCAAAGTAACTTTTCTTTTGAGCTATTGATAGCTTTTAGCAATACTCCCATGAACAAAATTTGAAGCATACTTGTTTCTCTCTACCTGATTTTCTCTAGCATTTGGAAACTATCTCTGAGTATTCTTAAGTTATGGCAATATAGTTATTTGCATAAGTGCAATAAGAATTTGTTTTCTTTTGTAACAGGGCACAGTTGGAAAAAGTGGTTATTTTACCAAGGCTTTGACTGGAATGGTGTGCTTCTCTTTAAGGAATCAAACTTCACTTACGAAGCCAATAAAGCCCTTAGAAAACTGGCCTCATATACTGTGTACACAGTTCCTGTACAGGGTTTCTGATCTGTGGTAAGTAAAGAAGGTCACTTTCTGACAGGCCAGGAACCCCAAGTTATCCTGGAACCTCAAGAGGAGAAACATCACCCAACTCATAGGTATCTGACGGTAAAAATCCATGACTGGACTTGGCTTTAAAAAGGTCTTATCTCAGATTCCTTCTACGGAACAAAGTTTCATCAAAGCCAATTTAAAAGTCCTATTTAACAAATAATTCTTCTTACTGTGCTGTATGCAAATAATTAAACCAAGTATAATACAGCAAATCAGTCCTACCATGATGTGTCTTTTTTTTTTTTTTTTTTTTTTTGAGATGGAGTCTCACATTGTCGCTCAGGCTGGAGTGCAGTGGCGCAATCTTGGCTCACTGCAACCTCCGCCTCCCGGGTTCAAGTGATTCTTCTGCCTTAGCCTCCCAAGTAGCTGGGACTACAGGCGCATGCTATCACATCCAGCTATTTTTTTGTATTTTTAGTAGAGACGAGGTTTCACTGTGTTGGCCAGGATGGTCTCAAACTCCTGACCTCATGATCCACCCGCCTCAGTCTCTGAGATTACAGAGTGAGCTGGGATTGCAGGCGTGAGCCACCACACCCGGCGATTTGTCTTTTACTAATGGTTACTTACAGAAAATTACACATGGACCTTCCCAAACAAGTGCCTCTGTCTCTCATTGGGTGAGGAATGTTGTTTCTATCTCAATCAATTGGGCCTAGTAAGAGACAAACTGCTGAAAAACTTAAAGAAAGGGCTAAAAAGCTAAGGGAATACCAAAATAACCAAACGGATTCTTGGTTTGGAAACAAAATCATAGCATGGGTGATCCCATTCCTGGGCCCTCTCCTAATAATATGCCTAGGACTAATGTTCTTACCCTGCCTAATTAACCTTTTTCAAAAATTTTTAAATGACAGGATTATGGCTATTTCACAGATAACTACCCAAAAACATCTACAGATGGCATTACTCCTACAGTCAATTTAAGACCAGAAAATTCTCCGTCCCCTCATCAGCAGGAAGTAGCCAGAAAGAACACGCCACCCCTTGTCCTTTTTATAACTACAGGGTCTGGAGTGACAGAGCAGGAGCATCGCCATCTTGGACAAGCACTGCCATTCTAAAGATCCCCTTGATCAAAAATCACCTAAATACAAAGGGCATCAGCCTAATAGTTAAGGTCAGTAAGACCACAAACCACAAATGACATCTCCAACTAGAAACATTCCAACCCTAAGATAAACCCCTCCCCGATCAGAGACATGCCAGCCCCGAGATAACCTTCCCTCTGGCCAGAGACATGTCAGCCCCAAGATAACCTCCCCTCTGGCCAGAAACATTCCAACCCTGCAATAAACTTCTCCTCCACACAGAAACATTCCAAGCCTGTCATAAGCTCTCTCACCCTAAAACCCTTAAATACTCTTAGTCTGTAAGACAGAGTGCTCCTGATCAAAAAAAAAATCTTCCAGAAGCCCCTCTCAGGTTTATTCTCCAAAATAAGTCTGTCTTTGACTGTTGAGCTGCTTTTCGTGTTTCTTTCCTCTTTATTTAACTCTTACATTAGCAAGTTTTCTTTTGGAGCATTTTAATTTCTTCTGACTTTTTTAAACTCCAAAATATTTCCTTTAACCCTTCCTGCATTCCCTACCTCTCCTCATTTTTTCCCCATCTCTTCTCTCTTCTAGGGCTATAGTTCTACTGGTTTTCTTAACTGGTCTAACCCATAAATGTCCTACCCTACAGACTTTCTGTCTTCACTTTTTAGGAGTCAGACCAGAGATGTGTCTAAAACAGACAGAGGGCAGGAGGTCTCTGACTCAATGCCAGCAGGAGGGAACATGTAGGTCAGAGGATAAAAGGGCAAGAAGAAATACATACAACCAGAGACAAGGTTATTCACGTTTACTTTTTATTCTATTTAAGGTCTTGTATATTAAAATATGTTACTTTTATTCTATTTAAGGTCCTGTATATTAAAAGATAAAGATGTGCATCAAATTTGGCTCACACAATATGCACCCACCTAAACATATTTAAAAGCTTATCCAATAAAAAGGAGCAGAAAGTTAAATGTGACTCACCGTCTCATCCTTGTTGGAAATCATCTGTGAGGCATGTTTCTCTTCCTCTTTTATCAACAATTTCTCATACAGGTCACTGACAATAAATGAAGGGTAATACCTATCCTTTAGGATCTCATAAACATCTCCCTGGATTTTGTAGAATACTTCAATACCTTTATTTCCTACAAGACACTGCTGAATTTCTTTGTAAAGTGATTTTTCCACAGATATTTCTTTGCTCTCCACAAAGAAATTCTGATAAATTTCACCAACTAATTGTGGAATTTCATTCTGAAAAGACAGGAAGATAAAGAAAAGTAAGACATATCTCTGAGAAAAATTATTTTTCTCTGAATTCTCTGCATTTGAAAGTCAGAAGAAAGACACTTAAGGTGCACCCTGGTATGTAGAATTTTGTGTCCATATTCAGGATCCAGAGGCAAATGTCAGATCCTAAAAAACAAAACAAAACAAAACAAAACAAAAAACTGGTTCTTTAAATGAACATGTTAAACAGTCAACACCTGCAATTTCTTTTAACCACTGGAGGCGGGAAAAACAGAATAACAGTTCTCCTCCTGTAATAGATTCCTTTTCATAAATCTGAATTCCGCAAGAAAAAAATGTGTTAGCTAATATCAATTTAACTTTTTACCTAATATTACCTAATATAAGTAACTAGAAGTGCCATTTCTCATCCCAGAAAGAAGTCAATATAATAACTGTGTAACTCAGAAAAACACTCTTCAGAATGACTACTTCAGAATGATTATGTCCTCGTCAAGCTTGTATTAGACAGCTTTGTCTTCAGCAATGAGCCTGGGTCATCACCAGCCTACTTCAGAAATGCAAAACCTCTCTTCAGATTAACATAATCTTTATAGTTCCTCTAAAGGCATTGCATTAACTCTAGGAATGTTATGCAAAGTTTTCGACAACAGTAAAGAGCAAAAGCATACAACTTAATGAACATAACTAATTTAACATACATCCCAGAATGTCCAAATCAATGTTGCTAGATCAAAAAAATAAGGCTATTTCAAAGAAGCTATATGCTCTTATTCCACTGAAAAATTTCAAATTCTCTTCCATAGTTTAGGAAAAACTTTTTAGATTGCTCTTTACAATATTCCTTTGAGAACAACCAGAAGTTATTTGTAGTCAAAACTGGTGATTAAAATGAGTAACAGAGTTAGCAAATACAATATTGGATAAAATTAGGTAATTTGGGGCTTGTAAATTAACAATAAAAGGCATTCCTAAGAAGATTTAAAGACTGGATTTAGTTCCTTAACAAATATAGTTTATGATTTACGATATATTTTAAACTGGCAGTCTATTCTAGCAACATTCATATGCGAATGAGTAATTCAATGTACAAAATGCTCTTGGTGTTTCCCCCTGCCTTCCCCAAAACCAAATCTTGTTCTGTCGCCCAGGCTGGAGTGATCTTGGCTCACTGCAACCTCTGCCTTCCTAGGTTCAAGCAATTCTCCTGCCTCAGCCTGCCAGGTGGCTGGGATTACAGGCATGCACCACCATGCCTGGCTAATTTTTGTATTTTTAGTAGAGTCGGGGTTTCACCATGTTGGCCAGGCTGGTCTTGAACTCCTGACCTTATGATCTGCCCACCTTGGCCTCCCAAAGGGCTGGGATTATAGGCATGAGCCAACGCGTCCGGCCTCTTCATACTTATTTCAATAAACCTCTCACAATAGTATATACTGATCACATACGTCACGTTATAGATATTGTGTATGTTTATAGACATATACATACATATACAGTTGTACCTCGGGATCTATGGAAGATAGGTTCTAAGATCTCCTGAAGATACCAAAATCCGAGGACATTCAAGTCCCTGATATAAAATGGTGCAGTGTTTTCGCATATAACCATGTACATTCTCTCGTATACTTTAAATCCTCTCTAGATTACTTATACCTAATAAAATGTAAATGCTCCGTAAATGATTGTGATTTTGTAGTTTTAGGAAATAATGACAAGGAAAAGGCTCTGTACATATTCAGTACAGATGCAGTTTTTTCCCCCCAAATATTTTCAGTCCATGGTTGGTTGAGTCTACAGATATAGAACCCACAGATAAGGAAGGCTGACTGTATACACAAAGACTGTGTACACATAATTCTTAAATATATATTGCCAAATGCAAAGCACAATGCTGATTACTGGGATCTTCATTGCAAGATGTATGTGTACCCAAAAACATTTTTATTTTCCTTTATTCATATTTAAATTGAAATAAAAGCTAGGTGTGGTGGCTCATGTCTGTAATCCCAGTACTTTGGGAGGCCCACATAGACAGATCACCTGAAGTTAGGAGTTTGTGACTAGCCTGGCCAACATGGTAAAACCCTGTCTCTATTAAAAATACAAAAATTAGCTGGGTGTGGTAGCATGTGCCTATAGTCCCAGCTACTTGGGAGTGTGAGGGAGGAGAATTGCTTGAATCTGGGAGGTGGAGATTGCAATGAGCCGAGATGGCCCCACTGCACTCCAGCCTGGGTAAAAGACTGAGACTCCATCTCAAAAAAAAAAAAATTGAAATAAAAGGCAAAGTATGAAACATGCACATTATGATATTATAAATGGCAAGATTATGAGACTGAAGTGTAGGTGAGGGGACCAAATTCATTGTAATAGCAATGTGGATATGTATATGCCTGTTTATAATGTGTAAAGAAAAATACTCAAAACTAAATTCAATCTCTTGGTACATTTATAATACCTCTTTTCCCTTGACTACACATTCAAAAGCATCTTCTGCAAAAATATAATGTAATTTTATTTGCCATTATGGGCTAGAACACAATGTCAATATTGTATTTGGTTTAAAAGATTCTTTTAATGTATACTTATCTTGAGAAAAACAGATACACTGTCTCACATGCCAAGTTCACATCAGCTAGTGATTAATATTCCTTTCAGCCTACATATACTACCTTGTTAGCATTCTTTAAATGTTCCACAGATTCCCAAAAACTAATCAGAGCTCTCTTGTCCATCCTTTCCATGTACATTCCAAAGTGCTCTCTGTAGAAAGTATTGGCCAAGATATCTTCAAACTGAAGAATCTATTGAGAGAATTTAAGAAAACATTTTTTAAAATCAAATTTTAAATATCAGTTAGCTTTAACTTCCAATGGACTAATTTCTACATTTAGGGTAAAAATGCATTTTTTTTTAAAGGAATAAAGTAAAATTTTATTGTAGTAATTTACAATTTATTTAAGTAAACATACAGGTTTGTTACATAAGTATACCTGTGCCAGGGTGTTTTGCTGTATCTATTGACCAGTCCTCTAAGTTCTCTCCCCTTGTCCGCCCACCCCACAATAGGCCCTGGTGTGTGTTGTTCCCCTCCCTGTGTCCATGTGTTCTCATTGTTCAGCTCCCACTTATGAGTGAGAACATGTGATGTTTGGTTTTCTGTTCCTGTGTTAGTTTGCTGAGGATGATGGCTTCTGGCTTCATCCATGTCCCTGTAAAGGACATGATCTCATTCCTTTTTATGGCTGTGTAGTATTCTGTGGTATATATGTACCACATTTTCTTTATCTAGTCTATCACTGATGGACATTTGGGCTGCTTCCATGACTTTGCTATTGTAAATAGTGCTGTAATAAACATATATGTGCATGTGTCTTTATAGCAGAACGATCTATATTCCCTTGTGTACATACGCAGTAATGGGATTGCTGGGTCAACTGGTATTTCTGGTTCTAGATCCTCAAAGAACTGTCATACTGTCTTCCAAAATGGATGAAGTAATTTACATTCCCACCAACAGTGTAAAAGTGTTCCTATTTCTCCACAGCCTCGTCAGCATCTGTTGTTTCTCGACTTTTTAATAATTGCCATTCTGACTGGTGTAAGATGGTATCTCATTGTGGTTTTGATTTACATTTCTCTAACAATCAGTGATGTTGAGCTGAAAACATGCATTTTTTAAAGTCAGAGTGGATGTAACATAGTACTGGTAAACTGAAATATCTCTTACTACATTTTAAATGGAATAAAGCTTACTGAATATTCGAAATGCACATACTGAAAAAATAGCAATTTCCTATTACCCATTCACTCATTCAACAAAGATTTATTTGGCATTGCAAATCAGAAAGTGTCCGAGACAGGTCTCCATCAGTTTGGAAGTTTATTTTGCCAAGATTAAGGACATGTCTGGAAGAAATAAACATGGAGTCACAGAAACAGTCTGTGCCTTTCTCCAAAGATGACTTTGAGTGCTTCAATATTTAAAGGGGAAAAGTGGGCTGGAGGGGAAAGGAGAGTATGGTAATCCACACGTTCCAAGCAAAAGGGAGCAGGCAGGGCAATAGTCAATTACGTAATCCTCTGACGCTCAGTAAATCGGCACTTTACACAAGATAAGATGAACACAGAGTAGCTACCTGCGGAGATATCAAACCTTCTGTCTGTAACTTCTGCTTAGGAACAAAAGGAAAAGCAGCTTCCTGCATGACTCAGCTTTCAGCTTAATTTTTTTCATATCCTTCGCCCACTTTTTGGTGGGGTTGTTTTTTTCTTGTAAGTTTGTTTAAGTTCTTTGTAGATTCTGGATATTAGACCTTTATCAGATGGGCAGATTGCAAAAATTTTCTCCCATTCTATGGGCTGCCGGGGCAGGCATTTTCTAACAGCTCCTAGTAACTAACTTAAGGACATGGATATCCCTTGCTACAGACCATTAATAATTCATTTCTATAAATATTTCAGACCAATAATATTTAGTTAGTTTACTAGCTGTGGAACACTAGAACATGTGTCTTTATGTAAAGTCTACCAGTGAAGCATTTTGAAGCACAAAATCCTAACTGTACATGCTCC
Organism: Macaca fascicularis; assembly: GCF_037993035.2. Classification (NCBI taxonomy): domain Eukaryota; kingdom Metazoa; phylum Chordata; class Mammalia; order Primates; family Cercopithecidae; genus Macaca; species Macaca fascicularis. The sequence goes on along the minus strand of NC_088379.1, from coordinate 190,088,725 downwards.
AAAGGGGTTTAAAGGAACCCATATCAATTTGGCTAAGGAAGATGTGCCAACAATTCCAGCATCAACAGAAAGGGCCAGGAAACCCTTTCAGATTCAAGTCAAGTCCTGGGCTGCATTCGATAGTGTTCATTTTGGATTGGCCTTGGATCAAATAAGGAAAATGATACGCAAATTGGCATAAGGATCTGCCATTTATTGCCACTGATTTCCAAACTCCATGTACTCCTATTTCCATTTCCTCTTCAACCCTATTTTAACTCTTCCTTCTATCTTTCCATTTTGGGGCCACTGGTGGTTGCAAAAAAAATAAGGCAACACAGACTTTTTGCTTTCAAAACAAAGCAAGACAGGAAGGCAACGCTGTGAAGTTAAAGTTGCTCAGGCTTTGGAAGTAGATATACTGAGGTTTGAATCCTGACTCCACTACTTTCCAGTTCCGTGAGCTCTATGTTACTCCATCACTCTGAGTCTCAGTTTTTTCACCCATAAAATGTGAATGATACCACCTACTTTCCAGGTTGTTCTGAGACTTACTAATAATAACTGTTCTGAATCAACAAAGACAACAACAAAAACTAATCAGGAAGAGCCTGAACCAGGAGAAAGAGAAGGCAAAATAAGTGCCAAAAATCAGAATAGTTAAGAGGTCACTTTCTAGTTACATAAATACGGATAAAAGGATTAGCAGTGATTCTCAACTGGGATCCAAAGAGAAATTACAAAGGACACAAAAAAGTTTTGTGGGTGATGGCTATGTTTATTATCTTGATTGTGGCAATGGTTTAATTGAATATATGTGTATGTCAAAACTTATCAAATTGTACACTTTAAATACGAGCAGTACACTGCATGTCACATACCTTAATTAAGCTGTTTTAAAAACAAATATTCCATTAAGCCTTAATAATAGCATTGCAAAGACATGAAGTAGACAATGATTATACTAAGGACCCACTGTCAGGAGAACATATACTGACATTATTTTTGTGAGTTACAGATTGCTGGATCTGATTTCCCAGTATTTTTGTTAAGGACTTTTCTGTCTAGGGTCATGAGGGACACCATTCTGTAGTTTTTTTCCTCTGGTTTGGTATCAGTTATGCTAGCCTCCTCCTAGGATGAGATGAAGCGCTCCCTTCTCCGTTTTTTGAAAGAATATGGTTAAGACTGGTATTATCTCTTCCTTACTTGTTTTATAGAATTTACCCGTGAGGCTGGGCACAGTGGCTCATGTCTGTAATCCGAGCACTTTGGAAGGCCAAAGAGGGCAGATCACCTGAGGTCAGAAGATGGAGACCAGCCTGGCCAACACAGTGAAGCCCTGTCTCTACTAAAAATACAAATGTTAGCTGGGTGTGGTGGTGCATGCCTGTAACTCCAGCTATTCAGGAGGCTGAGGGAAGAGAATTGCTTGAATCTGGGAGACGGAGGGTGCAGTGAGCTGAGATCGCACCACTGGCACTCCAGCCTAGGCAACAGAGGAAGACTCCATCTCAAAAAAAAAAGAAAAAGAAAAAAGAAAATCACCAGTGAAATGATCTGAGTCTGGAGTTTTGTGAGAAGGTTTTAAATTATTATCATATTCTTCAATAAACTGTGGGTTATTCAGAGTTTCTATTTCTTTTTGTCTTTTTTTTGTTTTTTGTTTTGAGATGGAGTCTCACTGTCACCCAGGCTGGAGTGCAATGGCGTGATCTCGGCTCATTGCAACCTCCACCTCCCGGGTTCAAGTGATTTCCTGCCTCAGCTTCCTGAGAAGCTGGGATTACAGATGCCCACCACCATGCCCGGCTAATTTTTGTACTTTTAGTAGAGACAGGGTTTCACCAAGTTGGCCAGGATGGTCTCGATCTCTTGACCTCATGATCCGCCCACCTCAGCCTCCCAAAGTGTTGGGATTACAGGCGTGAACCACTGCGTCTGGCCTCTATTTCTTTTTGAATCAGTTTTGGTAATTTGTATCTTCCAGGGAATTTGTCTATTTCATTTAAATTGTCAAATTTATTGGCTTGAAGTTGTTCACATTATTCCCTTAGCATCCTTTGAATGTATGTGGCATCTGTAGTGATGTCCTATTTCATTCCTAATATTGGTAATTCACATCTTCTCGCTTTCCTTCCTTCTAGTTATTTTAGTTTTTATTTATAGCTTCTTTAAAAATTTTTTTTAAAGTTTTCTTTTTTTTTTTTTTGTAGAGAGGGGAGTCTTGTTATGTTGCCCAGGCTGGTCTCTAACTCCTGGCCTCAAGCGATCCTCCTGTCTTCGCCTGCCACAGTGCTGGGATTACAGGCATGAGCCCCTCACTGGGCCAATTCATAGCTTCTTAAAAGATTAGATCACTGATTTCATACCCTTCTTCTCTTCTGCTGCAAGCATTAAAAAGTATAGTTGACCCTTGAGCAACATGAGTTTGAGCTGCACAGGTCCACTTGTACAAGATTTTCTTCCATATCTGCCGCCCCGAGACAGCAAGACTAACCCCTCTTCTTCCTCCTCCTCTGCCTGGACAATGTGAAGATGATGCGGATGAAAACCCCTGTGATGATCCACTTCCGGTGAGTAGTAAAAATACCTTCTCTCCCGTATGATTTTCTTCGTAACATTTTCATTTTCTTTATAGCCTACTTTATTGTAACAGTACAGTATATAATACATATACAAGATCTGTGTTAACTGACTGTTATTGGTAAGGCTTCTGGTTAATAGTAGGATATGGGTAGTTAAACTTTTGGAGACTCTATAGTTATATGTGAATTTTTGCTCAGGGGAGGGTCAGCACTCCTAACCCCCACATTGTTCAAGGCCAACTGTATATAATTCCTCTGAGTGCTGCTTTAACTGCACAATATATCCCACAATATATATATCATAATATATCCCACAAATAATTGATATATTGCATATTCACTCCATTGAAAATAGTTTCTAATTTTCCTTATAATTTCTTCTTTGATGAAAGCCTTATTTAGATATGCTACTTATATTTCCAAATATTTGGGAATTTTCCACATCTTCCTATTACTGATATTACTGAGGGGGAATGTTAACATTTCCAACTGTACTTGTGAAATTTTTTCTCATTTTTGTCAGGTTTTGCTTCATGTACACTCTCAAGGTCTCCCTATTGATTAAGAACATCTGATTATTACATCTTCCTGATGAACTGACTCCTTTATCATAATGAAATGTTCTTCATCTCTGGTTCTACTCCTTGTTCTGAAGTCTGTTTTGTCTGACATTCACAGTAGCTACTCTAGAGTTCTTCTGCTTAGTATTCACATGTCTTTTTCCCTCTTACTTCCAACCTATCTGTGTCTTTATGTTTAGTTTCTTGTAAGCAACATATAACTGTCTTGCCTTTTTAAAAATTCACTCTGAATCTTTATTTTAATTGGAGGATTAACCTGATTTGGAAGTCGAAATTCTGAAATAAAGTTAATGGTAATTCTTCTGGATCAGATATGATGAGGTCATAGCAAAAGTTTTCTTCCCACTCATGAAGACATCAGAATGGCCCCAAACTAACCAAAGTCTTACCTTTCAAATAGCAAATGACTATAACTATTGGAATTCTGTCTCATCTTAGCCCTCCATCCTGAAGACTAGAGGAAATGGTTTTACTCTGAGGATGAACTACTGCAACAGAAATGAGTTTCTCTTTTCCTGAATGTCTGGAAAGAACAAATCAAAAATGGATCTGGCACTCTGGATTAAGTCTACTTCCAGTAGACACTGCCGGACAGACAACCTGCACTGAAATCACATTTAATTCCCCTAAAACAAGTTTCCAGTATCTTTCTCGAGATCTTCCTGTACCACACATCTAAAAGTGTATCATCTTTTGACTAGGTAGCAAGCCATTATGCACTTCTCCTAGGTATTTATCTCATATTTCTACTGGATCACTTACCTTTTTATTTTATAATTACATGGGACTCTTTGAGAGCAGGGATTCTGTCTTATTTATTTTTAATCCTAGTACCTAGCACTATAACTGAGATATTGTGGGCCCTCAATAAATGTCTGTTGAATGAATGAAGGGGACATAAGACAAAGATCTCATCTATGATAAATGTGGCTAGAAATTAACCTAAGAGCCCCAAAACAAAAAGCTAATAAGGAGGAGGAAGGGAGCAACATTCAACCTGTCAAATCTATCATCTCTCTGATTCACCAAAATGTTACGTTTCCATCTAGAACACAGAGCCAGTATCTCAAATATTTTATTTTATTTTGCTAATAGCAAAATCAACAGACTTCCTGTGGTTAGAGGATCTCTATAAAAACAGGAGCTCCTTGGAGCTGCACTCGCACCACTTGTGTAAGATGCTGCAGAACCCTGGCCCGTGCAGGGCTGGCCCTGCCTGCAGAGGCTCTCGCACCACTTGTGTAAGGTGCTGCAGAACCCTGGCCCGTGCGGGGCTGGCCCTGCCTGCAGAGGCTCTAGCTGAGACTGGCCAGAAACAAGAAGAAAGCCAAGGCTTATCAGCGGAATAGGGAGGCAGGGGAACATCACAGATGAGTAGCTGAAGTAGAACTGAGAGCTACACAGGAAAGAATCAAGAGACTGAAAATCAGAACAAGTGAGGTCAGAGGCTGTGGTGTGAGTTACATTACACCAATGTTGGCCTCTTTGTAGCTAAAAGACACACTACAGGAGAGGAGTCTGGCATCTGCTTTGAGGTCCCGTTCCTTCCATGGCACAGCTAAGCTCCTGGGCGGGTCATGGGGCTGCTTCCTTCTATCTTAGCATGCTCCAGATCTTGGAAGACAAGTCTGGTCCTTCAGAGTCAGGACAGGTACTGAGGTAGGGCTAAAACACTTCCCTAAGCTCCATGATTTGGTTGGTATTGACAGACAGCCTGAAGTTGGACAGGACAAAAACAGTCAGAGAGATGATATGTTTCAGTGAGAAAGCACTCAGATTTGCAAACCAACCAGATCTGGGCTTTTATCTAGTTCTACCTTTTCCTATCTATGTGGTTTTAGGTAAGATACGTAAATTCACCATTTCATCACCTGAAAAATGAAGATATCAAGTAGAAATTTCATAATATTGTGGCAAGAGTTAAGTAAAATAATTGGAAGATGCCTCCTACTTCATAGGTGGTTATTTCTCATCAATTGATAATGGGAAACTTGACTGGACTCTTGTAAATATAAATATGCTCTTCTGGGTCCTCTGGGCAGGACAAAGGGGAGGTGGAAAAATATACACACATGCGCACACACACGCACACACCCGATGCCTATCTGTCATACCTGTTACCATCCACAGAAGTCAAAGACACCAAGGAATATAGCTCCTTGACTCATAAAGCAAATATGTAAGTGTGTAGTTATGGCACACATGTCTAAGTTCAGTACTAAAAAGGTGAAAGTCTTTATATGTAGTTCTATCAGCATTTATAATAAACTTGGTAGGGTCAAAACAAGAAACTATAAAGTTCTACCTTCTGGCTTTGAGGCCCTTCCCTCTCCTCCAGGGCCCCATCCTCTTGCTGGTCATAGGCAGGGCCTCCTAGGATTCGGATTCTCTTCTCACACTGCTTCTTTGCCACAGTCAGTTGGTTGATGTACCTCTTCATGTTCCTGGCCCTCAGGAGATCAGCTTTCATTGCCGCAGTTTCTTTACCTTGAATAGGAGTGAGGAACAGTACCTGGTCAGAGGACAAGGCATGAAAGGACAGAGCGATTCAGAACCAGATCGGTGTCTGCTGTGGGCATTCTGAACCAAGTGGATACTAAACAAAATAACAGAACAGAATCCACAATAAATACATACACATACTCCCAAATACAAATGCCAATCATTTCTAAATATAATTTCCAAATATACCACTGACAAATCTTACCCAAGGGTAAAACATTTTTTTAAAAAAACCTCGGTACAAATGCACTCACACATCTGTGTGTGGATTCTTTAACATCTTTATATGAATGTGTACGTACAAACACTCATTCATAAGCATGTACTGAGTGCTAGTTATGTGTCAAGACACTTGCTAGGCTTTTGAGATTGAAGACCAATTGTTGGCCCTCATGGACCTTTCAGAGTCTAGCAAGTAAGAAATCCAAAGAGAGGAATCCAAGCACCTATAACACAAGCTATGAAGAAAATATGCATATACCATGAACTGTTTAACAGAAGATTCTAACTCAGGCTTCTTTGAGGAAATTATATTTAAACAAACATGAATAATCAGTAGAGTATGGCAGACAGAAAGAATAGCGAATGTGAAAGTGAGAAATAGGCAGGAAAGAGAACAGAGCTTTCGAGGAACTGAAAGAAGGCCGTTAGAGCAGGTGCAAAAGGAGCCAGAAGATCCAAAATAACTCTGATGCTGGCAGGAGCTACGAGGTGCACAGCCTTTCAGGCCAGAGAAAGGACTTTGATCTCTAGCCCAAGAGTACTGAGAAGCTTTAATGGGTTTTAAGCAGGAGTGTGCCATAAATGGATTTGTATCTTTAATGATTACACAGGAAGCAGGATAAAAGATAGCTTGGAAGAAGAAAGACTGCTAGGAGGAGGACAAGCTGGAAGACCACTGCAGTCCAACTGAGGAGGGAGATAATGATGGCCTATACCAGGGTTACGGCAGGCCAGTAGAGAGGACAAGAGGATGTCAGGACCCAGTGACTGGCTGGGCAGGGTAGAGGGCAGGTTGATGAGAAATTAAAAGGTATCAAATATGGCTCCTAGGTTTCCAACATGAGCAGCCAGGGGGATGGTGGGGCCAATTGCTAAGCTAGAAACACTGGAGAAAAAGGTTTGTGGAAGATGCTAACGCAACTCTGGACAATGTGGCAGGTGATATTTTCCAAAAACGCCTGCAATGCCTTCCATCTCACATGCTCTTTTTACAATGTCCCTCTGACAATCTCCCTCTGGCAAGTAGAATATATGTTTCCTTTTGTTGAATCTGGTTGGGGTCATGATTATGATGGAAGGGATGCTATGACTTCCAAGACGAGATCATAAAAGACCGAGGACTTGGAGCTCTGGGTCACTATGTGTGGCTCACCTGTCCTGAGGCTTCCATGCTTTGAGGAAGCTTCAACCATCAGTCCTTGGAGAGATCTATATGGAGAGGAACCAGGGCTCCCTGGACCACAGCTCTGGCTGAGATCTCAAGCTCATATTCAGAACCAATGAGGCACCGTGTGAGCACACCATCCTGAAAGTAAACTGTCCCACCCCAGTCAAGCCACTCCAGCTGATGTCACGTGACACAGAGTCATTACTTCCAAACCCTGCCCAGATTGCAGCTTCATGAGCGAAATAAGTGACTGTTGTTAAAGACACTATGTTTTAGGGTAGTTTGTTACACAGTAAAAGACAACCAAACAGGCAAAATGAGTCTGCGGGCTTCTGAGTACCCAAATGGAGAGAGAAGGTCTAGAGTTCAGAAACATTCAGCTTTGGGACAGTAAATGACATCATGAGAGTGTGTGAGACAACCCAGGAGGAAACAAATAATCCTAGACACAACTGAGATACACCTTACCCTTAAGAGTAAGGGGAAAGAGAAGCTGACAAGGGAGATCGTAAATATATCCTCATAAAAGTAGGTGTTTATCTCTTTATACACTGCTATATCCCCAGCACCTACAACAGTGCCTGGCAGCACAGGAGATACTCATTAATCAGAAGTTGAATGGATCAATGAACTCTTAAATGCTAATTTTGCTAATATGTATCAGGTATTGTGTTCTTTCTAGAATTTGGGGCTGAGGAGGAAAGAAAGAGGGTGAGCATCCTCAACTCCTACTCTTCAAGGACTCCCATCTGGCTTCTAACCCACCCTCCACCAAATCTGCTGTTGCCAAGATCACTAGGGACCCCAGGTCAAATCCAGTGGAAAGCTTTCAGAAGAGCCTGCAATCAGAGTTAGGTTAGAATCCTGGCTCTGTTACTTACAAGTTATGCCACCTCAAGCAAATATTTTTTTAAATTTAAAACCAGTAACAATGGTTTGTTTCCTTAAGTTGACATATCATTTAAAGCAAAAGCAAAATACTCATACAAAATTAATTTTTTTAAAAATGACTAAACATTGAGCATTACACCTTGTGGAGAACAGGCTGGCTGTGTATATATACCTAAAGGCAAGGGCTGGGGTGAGGGAAGGATGTTTTTGTTTTAAGTGAGACAGAATTGAGCTGGTTTTAATGCTGATGAGAAGAAATCAGTAAAAAGTAAAGAGAGGTGTGGCCAGGCATGGTGGCTCTCACCTGTAATCCCAGCACTTTGGGAGGCTGAGGCAGCAGGGTCACTTGAGGGCAGGTGCTTGGGACCAGCGTGGGCAAGATAACAAAACCCATCTCCACAAAAAGTTTTTTAAAAACTTAGCTAGGTGTGGCAGTGCGTGTCTGTAGTCCCAGATAGTCAGGAGGCTGAGGAGGGAGGTTCACTTGAGCCCAGGAATTTGAGGCTGCAGTGAGTGATGATCCTGTACTCCAGCTTGAGCAGCAGAGCAAAATAAATAAATAAATAGAAGTTGAGAAAGGTGACAGACAAGGAATGGTATCCAGAAGACAGGTGAAGAGATCAGAGACCAGCTTTGGAGAAAGGCCACCTCCTCCCCTGCAGTAACATGGAAGGCAGAGCAGGTGGACATTGGATATGAGGAAGTCTGCAGACATGGCTAGATGCCAGAGCAGTTCCCTTCATATGGATTTAGTTGTGTGCAAGTAGAGAGCAAGGTCGTCTGTGTGGAGTGAGGGGGTGAGACTGAGTGATCAGAGGCCTGAGGAAAGGGGGCAAGTGCGGAATCTCTCATGCAAAGCAGAGGCGCTCAGCAGGACTGCCAGGAATGCTCAGGGCCCAGAGGACCGCTAGAGAAACAGAATGTTTCTCCCTAGGCATGGTAACTACATATCTGGGCAGGTGAAAGCATCCTCTCTGGAGGTGAGTCAGCACATACCTCGCCTAGATTTGAAACTACCAATGATAAAAGAGCATTTGCGTTTTGTCTCTTGGTTTCCCTGAGAGCAGTCTAAGTAATGGTTTGCACATCCTCCCAGCTGGAGACCTCCATCCGGTTCCCTAGGATGGTCATTACCGCTCTCAAGTCCCACTTAGTCAAATGTGCAAATGCATAACATAGTACTCAGGGAGGCTGCACAAATGAGCTGGAAAAACTTAAGACACGGTACCATAAAACAGTTTTATCAGAAGCAGCTTTTCTTGTACTGAACACAAAGGGCCACAGGCAGGCCTCAGGTCAATACATGGCCTTGTTCAAGGTGATCTGTCAGGTATTATCAGATATCTTTTCATCCCCTTTTCATTTACTTCAATAATGGTTTCTGAACTTGTGTTATGCTTGGCCAACAGACAGGACCTGCCTAAATACTCACTAATTTAGCATTTCTCTCAACAGGAAAAAAATAGTATTTCAGAGACTCCTTTGTGGGAGGATGAAGGTAAATGTAGTTTGCCCCAAAATTAGTCTATTGCAAAGTAAGTTGTTTTGTGGGTGTATCCAAGGAAATACATGCTTGGAAGACTTAATTTTTCAACAAAACTTTACTTTTTAAATATATACCCTTAAACTTCATAGTTTGTGTATAATGTTTACGTTACTCTAAAAATTTCGGGGCTCAAGTTGCCTCTTATTTGTAAAACAAACCTAGACCTCAATTTTAATTTGGGGTTAAAACATGTTAATAAAGAGAGAGAGACACACACAGGAAACTGACACCCATTTATCAACCTCTACGTTCTTTTACCCAAAGTTTAAAAAGCCTTTCTAAAAGGACAAAACCCAGAAGAAAATTCCAAAGACAAGTGAGAAAGAGAAAAACCTTTCCCTAAAACCCAGCTGCAAGGCTGGGAAGAATGTTCTGGTGCTCTGCTTGAATGTGGCTTGCTCACGGGAATGCGCTCTGTTTGCTGATGGGCAACACAATGCCACTGTCTCATCACAAAGCTTGTAGCTAACAAATGCAACAGCAGCTTGTTGCTTAGACGGTTCTGTTTATTTTTGCCACATTCAGAGCCAAAGGACTAACGTAGAGCTCATGCATCCCATGCTGCTGGCATGCTAAAATCCTTGTAAATCCAGTGATGCAGATGAATACATTTCTTTGTGGCCTTAAAACCCATTCATCCAAGAAATATTCACGTCAAGAAAAGTATAGGCGAGCGGGTGTGTGACAACACCCCGTGACCCAGCTCACGCCAGTGTTACGTGGCTGTTTCTCTGTAGAGTCTTAAGTAGTAAAACTGTGCATTGTTAGAAACTGGGTTAATCACACAACATTTAATCTAGCTTTAAAAAGAAGTGGCCAGCGAAACACTGGATGGCAGGGGGTCTTTAAACTGGTGCCAAGATGAACACACACATGATGTTAGGTTGGTGCAAAAGCAATCACGGGTTTTGCCATTACTTTTAATGGCAAAAAACGCGATTACTTTTGCACTAACCTGTAATATTCCAAAGCAATTAGTTCAAACATTTACTGTTTTTCCTTCTAGATAGTCTAGGTTCTACCGAGATCAGAGCAAAAGGAAATGGGTGAATTTGGGTTCATTTAATGAAAAAGACATTTAGATTAGACATTAAACTCTTTTGGCTACAAAGACGTTACAACAGACTTTGAATAACATCACAGAAATGCTTTTCGCTATAAATCCCCTGCCCATGATATAATTCTTCCTTAAGCAAGTGAAGTGGCTTGCAGTAAAACAAAAACACCAACATCTAACGACAAGTGTTAGATGCGATTTCTAATAAGGCAGCAGACAGCAAAGTAACTTAAAGTGCAAACTGATGACTCCAGAAATAGTACAACTGGATTAAAATGGCACCACTGTGGTTTTCAGGTATCAAAAAAGAAAAACACCAACAGTAGAATATTTTCCTTCCCTCATAACATGCTACCATGTTCCAGGGCATATCATAATGGCAGCATCCTCAGCAGACTCACTGAGGGATTTAATGGATAATACAGGGCAGGGTTTCTCAACCTCGGCACTACTGACATTTGGGCAGGATAGTTCTTAGCTGTGGGGGGCTATCCTGTGTATTGGCAGGATGTTTAACAGCATCCCTGGCCCCTACCACTAGATGCCAGTAGCATCCCTTCCCCCAGAGATGACAACCAAAAATGTCTCCAGACTACTGTCATATGTCCCCTGGGGAGCAAAACTGCCACCTCCTACCCTCCACCTGGCCCCACTAAGTAGTGCTGATACAGAGGTACAGCCTGCTGCTCTAACAAGGAGGTTAGAGCAAACAGAGGACAAGGCCACACCCTCCTTCCCCTTCCCTCACTCCTCAACATGGGCTCCCTTCTCTCCTCTGCCCAGGATGCTCAGGTCTCCCTGTGAAATGCAGGCAATTGAGGTGTGGAGCAGAGACTTCCTCCCTAGAAAATGTTGGTTCTCCAATCCTCAACTGTATGTGCACTGACAGATTAACCAGCTTTTGAATCTTTCTTGTACATCCAAATAAAAGTTTTAGATTGGATGTGGTGGCTCATGCCTGTAATACCAGCACTGTGCAGGGCTGAAGTGGGAGGATGGCTTGAGGACAGGAGTTTAAAACCTGCCTGGGCAACACAGCAAGACTCTGTCTCTCTAAAAAAAAAAAATAGGCCAGATGTGGTGGCTCATGCCTGTAATCCCAGCACTTCAGGAGGCCGAGGTGGGCAGATCACCTGAGGTCGGGTGTTGGAGACCAGTCTGGCCAACATGGAGAAACCACTTCTCTACTAAAAATACAAAATTAGCCAGGCGTGGTGGCGCATGCCTGTAATTCCAGCTACTCAGGAGGCTGAGGTGGGAGAATAGCTTGAACCTGGGAGGCGGAGGTTGCGGTGAGCCGAGATCGCGCCATTGCACTCCAGTCTGGGCAACAACAGCAAAATTCCATCTCAAAAAAATAAAAGTTTAAAAATTAGCCAGGCTTGGTGGCATGCACCTGTAGTCCTAGCTACTCAGGAGGCTGAGGCAGAAGGATCACTTGAGCCCAGGAGGTTGAGGCTGCAGTGAGCCGTGATCACTAAAGCCAGGAGTTTGAAGTCACAGTGAGCTATGATCACATCTCTATGTTCCAGCCTGGGCGACAGAGTGAGACTATGTCTCTAAAATATAAATAAGTAAATAGAAGTTTTACTAAATCCTCTTGACAGAAGGGTTCAAGAAACACGTATATATTTACTTAGGGACTAGTCAAGATTCGAAGTGAGAAATGGTACTTGACCTCTTAACACAAAGCCGGCAGCAATTCTCAGTAGTTACCAATCATCACAAACTTCTTCAAAATTATCTAGAAATCACCTCAATAGTTGCTAAGGAACTCAAAAAAATATTTGCCTTACTTTTCCACCTGAGGCTGGTATGTCCTTTTTTGAAAGAACAAATGGGCTTCTCTTATCACACTAAACACCTGAGATTTCATAGTCTAACGTGTCACTCCACTTCAGTGGAGAGTATATTCGAGGAATAGCAGAAATCGTACAGGAGTTGATGGCGGCACCACTCACTTTATGATGGAGAAGAGTACAGAGACATACGGACTTTGTGCAGCCCGACCAGGGTGTGCCCACTGCGTGCCCTGCCCTGCCTTCCTTTAATGTCTCGGTGCTGGAACTCCTAGCACTCCCGTTGGTTTAAGGCCCTCCAACAGGCTTGCAATATGTTTTTAAAGGAATAATATAGCAATTAAATCCACATATAAAATTACAAGCAGAACCCTGTTCCCAAATCGGCACTGTGAGTTGAGCAAATTTGAGAACTCAGATCTGACCCCGTACAATGTTTGCTGTGAGCAGGAGCCCAGGACGAAACTCAGGAGACTTGGGCTCAAGTTCTGGATTTGTGTCGGATTAGTGTGTGACTAACTAGTTCTATTCAAACCAGGTAAGTTGTTTGACATCCCTGGACGTCAGCTTTATTTGTATAAAATGCCGGTGTTAGAGTCTATGAGGACTGAAGTTCTCCTGGGGGAGAGAGGGCGAGTAGAGTTGGTTATAAAAGCAATGTGGTGAAACCCATCTCTACAAAAATACAAAAACTAGCTGGACGCGGTGGTGTGCACCTGTCATCCCAGCTACCCGGGAAGCGATTGCTTGAATCCGGGAGGTCAAGGCTGCAGTGAGCTGTGATTGCACCAATGCACTTCAGTGTGGTGACAAAGCCAGACCCTGTCTCCAAAAAAAAAAGACTCACCAGAAACATCTTTATGTGGAACAAAACCATATTTATATATTGTGTGTATTAATATACACTACATTCACAAATAGAGATCCCATCTCTAGGTAGAATACTAAACATTCCTAGGATCGTCCATCTGTTCATTCTTCTTTTAAACTTCCTCAGTTTCCCACTTGTAAAAAAGAATGCAGCAATAAGGAGAAAGAACATTGGAAACAAAATTACTTACGACTAACTTTTCTCCGGTTCTTTGTCTGATTTTCACTAGATCACACTACCTCCAAAATGCAAAGATCTTCAAAAACAACTCAATAATTATATTTTGGGGAGATTTTTTAATGCTAAAAATTTACCTTTAATGACTTTTATGGGAGGGGCGGAAACACATTCTTATTGAAATAAATTAAAGGGAGGGTCAATCTGAGAAACAATGACATAGCTATTTTTAATGCAGCTGTCTAGAAGCATTCTATAAATTAGACTTTTATTTGCCAACCATACATCAAAACTCCAAAGATCACAGAAATACAAGACTGACTTCCCGTAACATCCAATAAGTTACTCATACTGAGTTAAAAGGAAAACGACAAGGAGGAATGCTAAATTTGTTCTTATTTTTCCTTAGAAAAAGTATCTGCACTTAAATTATAACTTATTTAAAATTGAAAGCACCTACATATGAATTTTAATGGGGAGACAACAGATGGTGTAATGAATTAGCGGAAGTCACTTCAGATTGTTAATACATTGTTCTGCTCTAATAATGCAGCAGCATCAGCTTTACTGATACTTGACCTGGAAAGAGCAGAAACAGAAGACTATTAACTACTGTCTCTATAATGGTAACTTCCAAATATTTCTCTTCACGGTTGTTCTCTCTCCACAGCATGAATCCCAGCTTAGAAATGCCAAATGAGGACTTTCCTATGCCCCTCTTGCCCCAAATCCAGGATGTCCGAGACCAAACCCCTACGTAACCCCTGACTCTTTCAATATCTTCACTGAGAACCCTTTATGATTATCTAGAGCACTCAATCTAAAGGGGAAAAACATTGAGTCCTGGAGAAATAAAATGACTTGTGCAGATTCCATCAGGAAGCTAGCAGCACAACTGAACTTGAACCAAGCCCCCAAATTCCTGTGCTAAGGCTTTTTCTTTTATACCCCAAACTTGATCTCATCAACCTGCAGGAATGGGACACATTGACTAGAAGGGATGACCTCGCTGAGCAAAGTGTTTTGAGCTGCATTTATGCGTGCTTGATGCTTACTCCTTTTGATCAAAGTGATTTAGACTAACTGACCGCTGTTCCCTCCTCTGTAAAGTCAGCAGATCGCACTGGCACTATCATTGTCTTGGATCCTTTGTTCCATCTTCCGCGAGTCGCTAAGCATGCTGTTGTCCTTCATGATCTTCCTTATCAATCCCTTCCTTTTCACTAGCATTATCCAGGTCCTAGATTTCAATACCTTATTCCTACTTGGTGCATCAGCCTCCTAGTTGGAATACTCCAAAGATATTTTTTAAAGTCTTCATCATTTGTCTATTTTTTCATTTTCTGTTTATAAACAATTGTGTTTTACATTGTTTTTCTAACTCTGTTAGTGCTGCAATCCCTCATGGCACTATTTTGAAATGTTTTCATTACTATAAAATTATGAATATGGGCCAGACGCAGTGGCTCATGTCTGTAATCCCAGCACTTTGGGAGGCCAAGGCAGGTGGATCACGAGGTCAGAAGATCGAGACTATCCTGGCTAACACAACAAAACCCCGTCTCTACTAAAAATTAAAAAAAAAAAAAAATTAGCCAGCCGTAGTGGCGGGCGCCTGTAGTCCCAGCTACTGGGGAGGCTGACGCAGGAGAACAGTATGAACCCGGGAGGTGGAGCTTGCAGTGAGCCGAGATCGCGCCACTGCACTCCAGCCTGGGCTACAGAGTGAGACTCTGTCTCAAAAAATAAATAAATAAAAATATAATGTAAATATTACATCAAAACATCTTAGCAACATACACTGGAAAGTGACCTGCTTTCTGTCTATAGATGTGCCTATTCTGGACATTTCATATAAATGAAATCATGCAATATGTGCCCTATTGCTTCTAGTTTCTTTCACTTGGCATAAGGTTTTCAAAGTTTATTCCTTTTTATTGTTGAATAATACTCCATTGTCTAGATATACCACATTTTGTTTATCCATTATTGATGGTGACTTGGTTGTTTCCAATTTTTGTCTATTATAAATTATGCTACTATAAACATTCCAGTTTTTTGTGGAGATTCAAATTCATTTCTCTTGGGTATACACCTAGGAGTAGAAATGCTAGGTCACACGGTAATTCTATGTTTAAAATTTTGAGGAACTGCCAAATTGTCTTCTATTTTCCATTTCCAACAGCAATGTGAAAGCTTTCCAATTTCTCCATATCCTCACCAACAGTTCTTATCTCTTTCATTTTAGCTACCCTAGAAGGTATGAAGTGATGTCTTGTGTTAGTTTCAACTGGGTTATCGCTCTTTTGATTACTGAGTTATAAGAGTTCTTTACATATTATAGATACAACCTCTTTATCAGATACATGATTTGCAAATATTTTTCCTCCATTCTGTGAGTTGTCCTTTCATTTTCTTGATAATGTCCCTTGACAAACATAAGTTTTTCATTTATTTCTTATTTTTGAGATGGGGTCTGGCTGTGTCACCCAGGCTGGAGTACAGTGGGATGATCACAGCTCATTGTAGCCTTGACCTCCTGGGCTCAAGCAATCCTCCCAGCTCAACCTCCCCAGCAAGTGGGCCTACAGGTGTGCACCACCATGCCTGGATAATTTTTTAAAATTTTTTTTGTAGAGACAAGGTCTTGCTGTGTTGCCCAGGCTGGCCTCAAAACTCCCGTCCATGTCCGGGCACGGTGGCTCACGCCTGTAATCCCAGCATTTTGGGAGGTGGAGGTAGGAGGATCACCTGAGGTCGGGAGTTCAAAACCAGCCTGGCCAGCATGGTGAAACCTCACCTCTACTACAAATACAAAAAAATTAGCCGGGCATGGTGGTGGGTGCCTGTAATCCCAGCTACTTGGGAGGCTGACGCAGGAGAATCGCTTGAACCTGGGAGGTGGAGATTGCAGTGAGCCGAGACTGCGTCATTGTACTCCAGCCTGGGTGACAAGAGTGCAACTCTGTCTGAAACAAACAAACAAACTGCTGTCCTCTAGTAGTCCTCCCTCCTTGGTCCCCACAAACTGCTGGGATTATAGAAGAGTCACTACACTCAGCCAAGTTCTTCATTTTTAAAGAAGTCCAATTTACTTTTTTCCCCTCGTCACTGTGCTTCCCTTCTTTCTTACTGGACCGGCACCATTTGCCAGAGCACTGACTCCATGGAACCTGTCTTGTTCTGGACACGGAGGCACGTGGTGGCTGGAATTACCTATACAGTTCCTCCAAGGAACCTGTCTTGTTCTGGACACGGAGGCACGTGGTGGCTGGAATTACCTATACAGTTCCTCCATGGAGCCTGTCTTGTTCTGGACACGGAGGCACGTGGTGGCTGGAATTACCTATACAGTTCCTCCATGGAACCTGTCTTGTCCTGGACACGGAGGCACACAGTGGCTGGAATTACCTACACAGTTCCTCCATGGAACCTGTCTTGTCCTGGACACGGAGGCACGTGGTGGCTGGAATTACCTATACAGTTCCTCCAAGGAGCCTGTCTTGTTCTGGACACGGAGGCACGTGGTGGCTGGAATTACCTATACAGTTCCTCCATGGAACCTGTCTTGTTCTGGACACGGAGGCACGTGGTGGCTGGAATTACCTACACAGTTCCTCCATGGAGCTTGTCTTGTTCTGGACACGGAGGCACGTGGTGGCTGGAATTACCTACACAGTTCCTCCATGGAACCTGTCTTGTTCTGGACACGGAGGCACGTGGTGGCTGGAATTACCTACACAGTTCCTCCATGGAACCTGTCTTGTTCTGGACACGGAGGCACGTGGTGGCTGGAATTACCTACACTGTTCTAGCTAGTCTACTTTTTGCCAAAGCGTGTTTTCCTAACTTTGAACCCTATTATAGTCATAAAAGGGACTAATGTAGAAAAAGCTAAATACTGATACCAGAATTAACCCAAAAGGAGAAAAGGCAGAAATTCTTAATGTGGTCAGAAAGCTTGCTAAAAAGAAATATTTCCAGCATTTTCACACACAAAAAAGGGAACTAAATGCTATACTTGAACTTGCCAGTTAAAATGCAGTGGGTTGAATTGTGCTCCCAAAAAGATACGTTGAAATCCTAACCCCAACATACCTACTAAAGCTATCTTATTCGGAAATGGGGTCTTTGCCGATGTGATCAAGTTAAGATAAAGTCATGCTTAATCAGGGTGGGCCCCGATCCAATATGACTAGCACCCCTTTTAAGAAAAGAGAGATGCAAAGCCAGAGAAAAATATCACGTGACGACTGAGGCAGGGATTGCAGTGATACACCTCCAGGCCGGGGAACACCAAGGATTGCCAGCAACATGGAAAGCTAACACACAGACACGGAAGACTCCCGCGGCGCGCTCAGAAGCAGCGTGGCCCTGCCACAGCCTTGGTTTTAGACTTCTTGCCTCCAAAACGGTGAGATAATACATTTTTGTTGTTTGTGCCAGACAGTTTGTGGTACTTTGCCATGGCAGCTCTAGGAATTGAGACAGAAGAACCTTTTAAATATTGTATGATTCTACTTACACGAGGTACATAGACCTGTCAAATTCAGAGACACAGAAAGTAGAATGGTGGTTGCCATGGGCTGAGGGGAGCGGGGAAGGCGGAGTTATTGTTTAACGGGTATGAAGTTTCAGTTTGGGAAGATGAAAAGTTCTGGAGATGGGTGGTAATGATGGCTACAGAACAGTATGGAAGTAATTAATGCCACAGAACTGTACACTTAAAAATGGTCAATTTTGTTAGGTTTATTTCGCCATAATTAACCCTCTTCTCCCCAAAAGAAAAACGTTTTTTCTAAGGAATGTGAGCTCCTTTAAATGACCAGGGCCAGAAAGGCATTTAGAATGTAACAGAGGTCATGTCACACTTCCCCATGAGCTAAATAATTACTTCTTGAAGCCACTTCTATTCAGGCTCTCGACTAACGCCAGGCAGTCATAAAATGTCATACACATTACAGTTTAACTATGTACAGCCAAGCACTAACCAATGTTGTTTCTGTAAACCCATGAGAATTCCTGACAACATTTGTAATTGCCCCCTTTCCTGATTTGTGTTTTCTCTTTAAAAACGTGAGCCTCTCTTTTGTTCTATGCAGCACTCAAGGCAACCTGGCAGTGTGTCCCTGTCTGTAGTCCTCAACTTCTGAACTTGAATACATTCTCTTTAAACTAGATTCTGACCTTTTTGATCATTTTGGGCAGAGAGAAACTAATACTTACAATAAACCAAACGCTTCAGTTATAATTAAAATTCAACCAGAATATACCATATTAAGACTAAATTCTTGCCAGTTACTTTGTCCTTATATATAAACATGTACACACATTCTCATGCTAAAATTTTGTATTAAGCACAAAGCAAGTAAGAGTTTATCTAAGCAGTTTAACTGTGCAAAAAGCAGGAAGATTAAAGTCACTGCAGCATTATACTATGCGGACACAGAGGCCGGAGGTGACAATCACTGCTAACCAGTAACCTCAGAGAAGCAATGAAACCAGTATTCAATGTTTTCTGTCCCAGGCAAAATGGCTCCAAGGCCCCAAGAGTGCTCAGTTTGTTTGTCTTTTCCTCAGTGCTTAAATCACAGAAGGAAGCCGGGATACCCAAAAGAGTTGCAAGGACAGCTTAAACGGAAAACACAGACACGAAAGAATCAAGCATCACTGAGAATGTCTATAACATAACTGTTACGGGCTGAATCGTGTCCTTCCCGCACTCCCAAAATAAATTCAGATGCTGAAGTACTAACGTCAAGTACCTTAGGATGTGACCTTAGTTGGAGACAGAGTCTGCCAAGTCAATCAAGTTAAAATGCAGTCATTAGGTGGGCCCCAATGCAATATGACTGGTATCCTTGTAAGAACAGAAAATGTAGACATGAAGGAAAGACAGGTACAAAAGGACAATGTGAAGACACAGGGAGAAGATGGCCATCTGCAGACAGGGAGAGGCCTGGAGCAGGTCCTTCCTCACTGCTCTCAGAAGGAACTACCTTGCTGACACCTTGGTCTTGGGATTCCAGCCTCCAAAACTGTGAGAAAATTAATTTCTGTTGTTAAAACCACCCAGCTTGCACTTTTTAATGGCAGCCCTAGCGAACTAAATGGAATAACAAAATAAGAAAGGTATTTTGCTGACTGAACTCAAAGAGGGGCACTAAAGAAGATTACAGTGGCAAGAGGGCATGCCTCTGCAGTGTTCTCTTTCAAACAGTTACCCATCTATCTGGAAGTGAAGCATCTTCTCTGCAAGAACAATGATAAAAAGGAGAGGAACAGAGTCCACGCTCTTGTAGCAATTCATCAGATCAAGTCTCCTTAGCTCAAAAGCCCATTTAAAGACGTCCTCATTCAGAGTAAAATCCCAAGTCCCCGCAGTACCAGTCAGGCCCTTGTGACTGGGTTCCCTGCCGCCTCTCTGAGCTCGTGTTTGGCTTCTCTCCCTTTCTTCAGCCCCATCAGTTTCCATAAACCCTGCAAGTTTCTGCATCAGGATTTGGCACCTGCCCTTCTCCAGATACCCCAAGGCTTCCAAATCACTGCTCAAAGCCCACCATCTGAGTGAGGTCTTCCCCAACTCACTAACTGAATGCAGAATTAGCCTCCCCTGCAGCAGAACCAGCGCTCCCTACCAGGGCTCCCCACATCCCAGCTTTGTTTTTCTCCAAGGAACCTGTGACCGTCTGAAATCACCACATATTTTCTGGTGATTGTCTAACTTCCTCCCAGCCTAGTTTGGGGAATCAGAATGCAGAGGTTTGGCTTTGTTTACTAGCGTATCATTACCACTCAGTAGGTGCTCAGTAAACACTGCTGAATGGACATACTTGCACAGGCTTCCTTACAGGCTGAGCTGAGGAATCAGTGCCTCTTCATAGTCTATACCTGTATTTGCTTTCTACTTGCTCCTACCTTCTGTCAGGCTCAGGGAGCGAGTCCAGGTCCAAGTCCCCAGCCCGAGCTTCCTTTGCTTTTGTGTGCTGATGAGAAACCTGAAAGCATGCTTTAATGTCTTTGGCCCAACTCCTCCCTGTTCTTTTAGCACTCTACTTCCTCTCCTTGGCAGAGACTGGAGCAGGCCTGGAGGTTTTTGTGGAATGTCTGTTCTTCCAGGTGGAAGCCGTGTTTGCTGCCCCTCAGCTGCAAAGCAAGACCTGCTCTGCACTCTAGATTTTACACATTCTCTACCTTTGTATATGCAAGGGGGAACATTCTAGCATCAGGCAAACTACAAGGGAGTTGAGAGCCATCCTCACACCTTAATCATTCTTCGGTATCCTGCCTAGGAAAGAATCTTACTTCACTGGAAGAGAAACAAACAGGAAGAAAAAGATAGAGCAATACATATATATATGTGTATATGTGTGTGTGTGTGTGTGTGTGTGTGTGTGTGTGTGTGTATGTGTGTATATATATATATGCCACCCTCCCCGCCCCCCAACAAAACTACAACACAAGAGTGGAAAGACAGAAAAAACTATTAGCAATCCGATGCTTAAATAAAGGAAAAAGATTTTATAATTCCTTTAAAAAATGCTTTAAAAAGGAAAATAAAGGAAAAGATTAAGTAAATTATGAAACCTCAACTTATTGGAGTCATTTAAATGACCATCAAGATTATGTTTCAAGATAGAAATATTAAATTTCAATATGTGAAAAAGAATTATGTAATCATGTTTCATTTAAAAACAGAACAGATACATTACATACTGAATGATTCTAACCTTCTAAAAATTATGACTGCAGCTGAATAAAGTTTATACAGGAATATAGAAGTACAAACAAAAGTTTTTGTTAGGATGAAATTATATTTACTTCTCTAATACTGTAATAGTATTGTTCTAATAAATTGAAATATTTAAATGTGAGCCAGAAAAGCTCCTATTTGCCAAAGACCTGACAGGAGGGAGAAGCCCGGGGCTCAGGCTGCCCTTGCAGATGCGGACCTGAAGAAAACAAACCCGCTCCTACCTTTGTGCCTCTTCAGTTGGGGAAAACTGCTGATTGTAGTCGCCTGGATTATTTCCACTACAATTTGATACCTGATTTTTAAAAAGAGAAAAGGAAAAAAGATTTAAGAGGAAGAAAATACTATTTTCAGAAATAACTTTAGACTGTCTTTATACTAAACAAATATCACACGGGAGCTGAATCCTGCCCACGGCTCATTAAAATAATCAACAGGGACTGAGCATCTGCAATAGGCCGGGCCCCACACCACATGCTAGTCACTTCTGAAGCCCTCATGTAATCACCACGAGCCTCCTCACCCCCACTCTGTTCCCTATACCAGAAGCATAACTGCTGTAGAAACTCTGAGGTTATGCTCAGCCTCCCTCTCCTCCATACTCCTAGGTGAGCAGAGCTAGCTGATTCCACTTCTTACATTTGTGCTGTCCAATAAGGTGATCACGAGCTACATGTAGCCATCCAATTAAACTAACAAACGTTTAGTTCCTCACACTAGCCACATTTCAAATGATCCACAGTACCTGTGACTTGTGGACCACGCTGGGCAGTGCGAGTAGAACATTTTCTTCACTGCAGAAAGTTCTACTGGATGGTGCCGTCTTCAATTGTTCTCAAAACTGTCCTCTCCCAGGCAGCCCCACTGCCCCACCTGAGTGCACTGCCTCATTGCTTCTCATTTAGAAGACGGTCTCCAACCCAACAAATCAAAATATCTGCACCAGGACTCGCATCAATATTTTTAAAGCTCCCCTGGCAATTCTAAGGCACACGGAGAGCTGAGAAGCATGAGATTAGAGCACCAGCTATATATATGTGTGCCTAAGAAGACCTCCAAGTCAGGAAAAATAAATAAAATTCTACATTTTAAGTGCTGAGTACAACCCTGCAGTTGTAGCTATTTTAAGCATAAATTCAATGCTTTTACAAATCCAAATTCTTAAGTGCCCTTTAATGATTACTAAGTATTGCCCTAATCAAACTGGCTTATCCTGAGTGTTTCCTAGCCCTTAATTATATGAATTAATTTCATCTGCTGGTAATAAAATTATTTAACATTAATTCTTACTTTGAACACAAGCCGTGCAGTGTTCTAAGATTTAATGTTATATATGGCTGGCTTTTAAAGCACACAATTACATATATTCTTTTGCTTTCAACTAAAACCCAGAGGAGAGACAAATTTATCTTAGTCATAGCTACTCGTGGACTCCTCACAAATTTGCATCTTATTTTTTCATTAGGGTAATATAAACATCAGTGCTTGACTCTCATGACCTCAGAGCAGGCTGTCAGGATCAGTGTTGGCATGCCAGCCAGAGATGATGGCAGACGCTGCCGGCTGCCTGCCCAACGTCCAGTCTCCCTTCCTTCCTTGCTAAGTGACCTACACTTTTATCAGGGAAAGTGACACACCTAGCTAAAAAGGCTTTCTCCCCAGCAGTCAGAGATGGCCAGGTGATATCATTCTAGCCTTGGAGATAGGCAAAAGTCACTGGGCAGGGATTCCAGGAAAGTGGGCTAAAAGCAGCCTCCACAGAAAAGCCCTTTCCAACTTTAGTCCTCATCTTTCCCTCATTTTTCTGTGTCAAACAAGGATGCAATTGGCTAAAGGCACAGCAGTACCTTACAATCATGAGGGTAAAAGCCACAGGCTAGGCCGGGCACAGTGGCTCACACTTGCAATCCCAACGTTTTAGGAGGCTGAGGCACGAGGATTGCTTGAGGCCAGGAGTTCAAGAGCCTACGCAGTATAGTGAGATCTCATCTCTACAAAAAATTAAAAAGTTGGCTGGGAGTGGTGATGCATGCCGGTAGTCCTAGCTATTCTGGAGGATGAGGCAGAAGGATCCATTGGACCCAAGAGTTCAAAGTCACAGTGAGCTATGATTGTGTCACTGCACTCCAGCCTGGATGACAGAGCAAGACCCTGTTTCTTCAAAAAACAAAACAAACCCCAAAACAGAAAAAGGCCAGGTGTAGTGACTCATGCCTATAATCCTAATACTTAGGGAGGCTGAGGTGGGAGGATTGCTTGAGCCCAGGAGTTTGAGACCAGCCTGGGAAACAAAGGGAGATCTTGTCTCTACTAAAAATAAAAAAAAAAATTAGCTGGGCGTGGTGGTGCACACCTGTAGTACCAGCTACTCAGGAGCCTGAAGCAGGAGGATCACTTGAGCCTGGGTGGTTGAGGTTGCAGTGAGCTATGATTGTGTTACTGTACTCCAGCCTGGGCAACAGAGCAAGACCCCGTCTCAAAAACACAAAAACAAAAACTACAAGCTAAGGATGATGCAATAAGAAGACAGGAGGAGTTCAGGGTTCCAATGACATAATGAACCATCAAAACAGCCCCCAACTACCAATCTCAGGACATGTGGCGACATGGGGAAAATAAACACCTGCCTCATTTAAGTTGTTGCATGTCAAGTTGTCTTGTGGCCAAATGCCACTCCAACAGATAGAGAGCTTTCTGAGGAAGACTTAATGTGCTTCCACACAGCAATTCCAATTTCAAGAATTTATCATAAGGTAACAGTTTAACAAAAGAAAAAAACAAACATAAAAACCCAAAGCCCAAACTATCATATACATGTTTGTTGTAGAAAGTTCTACAAAGAAACACATGAAAATACTCATGGTCAATAATGAGTACGGCCAATAATGCTTTCATTAAACAAACGCTTCTTAATCTTTTCTTATGTTCTACACAGACAGAAATGAACACCACCAATATGGTCCTTGCTTTCAGGACATATCAGATTAAACAGAAAGCATCCAGCCAGTAATACTTATAATAATAAACACTACAGGAAAATAGATGTTTACGACAGATTAATTTTTAAAATGCAAAATGGCACATACATTTATGATGGCAGATATGTATCTTTGTGTATATATGAGCCAGAAGTATGAGACAAAATAGAGATGAAATGAAGGGCAGTTGTGTTAAAATGGTAGACTTATAAGTCATTTTTAACTTTTTCTAGCTATTTTATCTATCTACCTATGTACCTAAGCCTACTCAAGCTGAACTAACCTTCTTTCTTCCATAGTAAGGTTTCCTTACCTCTCCATTTCTCTACTAGTACCATCATCCTTCTCAAAATCATCTTAGGTATCTACACTACCAATAAACACCAGTTTCAAAGCCCTGTGGATGGTCCTTTGAATGCCTTTAAACAAGCTCCTTGCTTACTCTACCTTCGGCTACCACCATTTCAGGCTGCCTTCTTTCCTAAGTGGGTCACTGCAATGGCTAAATGGTCTGTCTCCCTGACTTCAGTCCTCTCTCCCATCCAAACCATCCTGGGCACCTGTCAACACACCCTCCTACGGGACCACTCTCCTCATCTCTCCCTTGTTCAATACCCCCTACACCTCCCCAAATGAATAACCCCACATTCCTGCCTGCATTCCCTTCACAACTTGGCACTAGCTCTATTATTCAACAACTTCCTTTGTTTTTTTTTCTATGAATGTGAACCTAATTAAGCCTGGCTGGTTTCTATATTGCCCTCTCAAAACTACAGTCTTACACTTTGTTTCCTGCTGGAAGGCAGTCTTCCTACTTATCCACCTACCTGGATCTTACGTATATTACTTCTTCCCTCAAGTCTTCCCCATCCCTATAATGCACACCAATATCTGTCTTCTCTGAAATCCTGAATTACTTCTGCTCTACAGTAGTATCTATTTACTCTTTCATATTGCTGTTTTAAAGAGTCACACTTCCACAAGGAATGCTGTGAACAAAGAAAATGGTGTGCCCAGACATTTCAAGGCCTAATACACCTTCAAAGAATGCTGACACACTTTTGAGCCTAAGAATGTAGGCTGAAAACTACAAAACCATAGTTTTATGTATAATAAAGATATACTACTTTTTTCTCCCCAACTAGATCAAGAGCCTCTTAAACACAGGAGTTCTGTCTTATATTCTCCTATAGTATATAGCTTGGCACTAAACATATGGTAGGCACTCAATAGATATTAATGAGCTAAATTAACAAGAGTCAACATTTCTAACACTTAACAGGTACAAATAATATTTTGAACAATTTATTCTTTTGATATTCTTAGTGATTCATGCTTTGGAACAAATGAGTCATCAAGGATACCAAAGAAAATACACACCATCTGAGTAAAGAGTTAAAGATTTGTTTTAAGGAAACCACAAAATTATAATGTAATACCAGCTAGCATTCACAGATTGTACTGGGTACCTGTTTCGATATTTTAATTTACATTATCTCACTTAACCCTCATAATAAGGTGCTATAGTTACATCCACATTACAGAGAAGGAAATTAGAATTCTATGAGATCTATGAGATCTCATATGAGATCTATACAAGGTCCCATTGCTTTTCAGTCCTAGAGATGGAATGACAATCCAGGGCTGCCTGGCTTCTAAAGCTCATGCTCCTAACCATTTTCCTGCTACTCTAAAATTCAATAGAGGTTAATACTTATCTTCTCTAGGGTTATTCTAAGTACATAAGTATGGCCAATGCCAGATCATCTTTCCAGCTTTACTGCCTTCTATATCCCTCCTGCATACTGTTTCCGCCAAACCAGACCAAATGTGATACCATGAACACACTCCAGGTCTTTCCTGACTCCCTTCTCATTAATATTTCTCCTTCTTCTTAACAGTACTCCTGTTTCTTCCTGCACACCATCACTTCCCCTTATCTGCTGAAATCCTATTAACTCTTATTCAACACTCCATTCATGGCCATTCCTCTCTGAAGCTTTCTTAAGATTTCCCTGCTGTAGAATAAAATATTTGCTCCTACCCACTTCCTTGGTGCTTTACACTCCACTTCCAGTCTTAGGATCTTGCTTCCTACTTAGCTACTTATAGTCACATGGGTCTCTTGTGCTGGATTGCAAACACTTGATGGCAGGGGGTGGAATCCAAGGAGTGTAACCAGTTCATCTTAGTACTCACCAGACCTTCTGCACACAGCACTTTGCACACAGTAGGTATCTGAAGATGATTATTGAATTTGTTTAATTCACTGTTACTGGATATCAAGAGGAAATAATTGACTTTTTCATTCTTGTTTTTTTCTCAACAAAACTATACAATATATACATCCAAACATATCCAAATGCTGGCTATCATTGAGGACACGGGCTTCCAGAGTTACCTAGCACTCACTTGGCTCTCTTTCTCCAGAGGAGGATATGACTTTGCAAGTGTTGAGTTCGGTTCAAGAATCAGGAGGGTTGATATTTGTATACTTTCCCTTGATCAAAAGTGCACAGATTGTTGGTATATATTTTGCAAAACAATGTAAAGTCAAGTATTAGGGAGGAGGGGCATAACAAGAATTCAGCTGTTTTCCAACTCTGGCAAGATCCTACCTACAGTATCCTTTGTCCCAGTGATAAGGAAAAGCCACACAAAGATAACTGCCATCTGCTCCCCAGAGCGGCCACGTCATCTCTCTTTGGTATTTTACAACTGGCCCAATAAAAAGAGCAAATTTGTGTTTCTGAACGCTTCCCAACAATCTCAAACTCACTGAAATGCTACACAGCAATTCAAAGTGATCACCTTAGATATTCACAGATTCAAGGCTGGGCGGGGTGGCTCATGCCTGTAATCCCAGCACTTTGGGAGGCCGAGGCAGGTAGATCACTTGAGGTCAGGAGTTCAAGACCAGCGTGGCCAACATGGTGAAACTCTGTTTTTACTAAAATACAAAAAAAAAAAAAAAATTAGCCGGGCATGGTGGCCGGCGCCTGCAGTCCCAGCTACTCGGGAGGCTGAGGCAGGAGAATCACTTGAACCTGGGAGGTGGAGGTTGCAGTGAGCTGAGATTGCGCCACTGCCCTCCAGCCTGTCCGGACATGCACATGCTATAATTTCATGGGAGAGTCAAAGGCTGGCCAAACCTTAGTCTCAGGTATGCAATGTGATAAATGGTTTAAAACAATGTTTTATAAAAATCAGTAAGATTATGGAGTAGAATACCATACATATTACAAGTGTCTATGAAAAACCAAAGAATTTTTATTTTTATTTAGAGACAGAGTCTCGCTCTGTTGCCCAAACTGGAGTGCAGTGGTGCAATCTCGACTCACTGCAACTTCCACCTCCCAGGTTCAAGCGATTCTCGTGTCTCAGCCTCTGGAATGCTGGGATTACAGGTGTGCGCGACCACGCCCAGCTAATTTTTGTATTTTTTGTAGAGATGGGGTTTCACCATGTTGTCCAGGCTGGTCTTGAACTCCTGGCCTCAAGTGATCTACCCGCCTTCACCTCCCAAAGTGCTGGGATTTCAGGCGTGAACCACCACACCCGGCCTAAAGAATTTTATAATAATGTTTTCAGAGTTGCCACAGGCTAGGAATGTGTTTGTTAGAGGGACTTCAGTTAAAGAATGTGTGAATACATAAAGCCATGATGCTTTTAGTCAGTTAAGCTGAAGTTTTTTCCTATCCATTGGCACTACGAAAAGGGACTGACTGCTGGATAAGTGAGAGGGTATCAGAGTAGTGAAGAATGTGAGCTCTCACACTGGATGGCCTGTGTTCAAATCCTGTTTCTAACACACACTATGTCATCCCGGGAAAATGATTTAAGCTTTCGAAAACTAAAGCACTGTCATTTATAAAAAAGAGTAATAACAGTAAGTTTTCCTCAAAGGGCTGTTATACACCTTAAATTAGATAATACCCTTAAAAATCTTAAAACACAGCCTGCCCCGCGGTGAGAGTTCAATCAATGTTCATTATTATTCTTCCTTAATGCAGTTACTGAGTCTTTAGATATGTACTATCTGGGGAAATGGTACGTGTATATGTTTGTTAAATATGTATAAATTTGAAGCAGCCTTACTTTTTCCTGATTACAGAAGCATTTTAGCCCAGTCAACCTGAGACCACCAGGATCACTCTAGTCCAGCAAACTCAGGTCAGTTGACCCCCAGGAAGAGCAAGAGACAGTGTAGCAGTGGAACCTGTGGGGCCTCTCCAAACCAGGGAAAACATAACATTACTATGGGATTCTAGGGAACAGTGGAGTGAAGGTGAAGTTTAAATGACGCAGCATTTTGATAGGCTCAAGGCAGGGCTGTGTAAAGGGGTCAACGTTGGGGGGATCCAGGGTCTCACTTCCTGAAAGCTGTCAGATAGACATACTGAGTCCAGAAACCCCGTAACTGCAGCTCTGCTTCTGGGTCGTAAATCGAAGCTGCTTCTTTGTGTCAGGCTGACTTAGATCATCCAGGCAAGAGCAGAATCTGTCATGCTTACTGATACAATTCCAAACAGGAAGTGGCAGCTGAAGATTTTTGAAAACAAAGTTTCTCAGTGAATACGAAAGCACAAAGAAGAGGATCATCAGGACACTTTACTGCCATGGCAGGTACTTAGGGGAAATACTGTTTCCTGTTTACTTTGTAGGTGGCTTTAGCGTCTGTTATACCAGTCTGATAAATGGCTGGGCAGATGTGACTTTCTCAGTCTGCACCAGTTTTTACTTTCTCTAAAGTAGCATATGTTCATTGAAGATGAAGTAGCATATGTATATGTATATATATAGTAGCATATGTATATTTTCTCAAATATACAAAGCACAACATTCAAAGTTAACCACTATTAACATTTGAACTATCTTTATAACCTTTTTCTATGCAAACATAATTTTTTTGTTTTATAAAACTAGGTTTATGCTATACATATTGCCTTAGAGCCTTTTCATTAATTTATAATTAATGTTTTCCAGCACAATTAAATATTCTAATGCTACACCATGACCAATATATGGTATTCCATTGTATAGATACACCAAAAATCTTTTTAACCAAACCTTTTTTGTTAGGCATTTTGGTTATTATCAGCTTTTCTCTATTAAAAAAAATTGCAGCCTGGCGTGGTAGCTCACATCTGTAATTCCAACACTTTGGGAGGCCAAGGTTGGTGGATAGTTTGAGGCCAGAAGTTTGAGACCCAGCCTGGGCAACATAATGACACCTCATCTCCACAGAAAATACAAAAATTATCCCGGCACAGTGGCCTCCCTCCCTTTCCCAGGATCCCATAGATAATAAACAACAGCCATATTTAAGACTAGCCTGGCCAATATGGTGAAATCCTGTCTCTACCAAAATACAAAAATTAGCCTGGCATGGTAGGGCATGCCTGTAGTCCCAGCCTCGGGAGGCTGAGGCAGAAGAATCATTTGAACCCGGGAGGTGGAGGTTGCAGTTAGCTGAGATCGCGCCACTGCATTCCAGCCTGTGTGACAGAGCGAGACTCTGTCCCCAAAAAAAAGACAGCCAGTGTATAACCTCTGTCATCTTTTTTCCTTGCCTTCATCCTGCTTGCTGGAATTAGGATATGATGGGTGAAATTCTAGAATCCACCCTGGACCATGAAAACTCTGGACAATACTCTCTGGATGGCAGGGCAGTGAGCTGGAAGGAGACTGGGTCCTTGAGAAGGAAGGAGCCCCCATACCACAAGTCCTGGGCTGCCTGCTTTACTATTCCGCCTTAACAAAGAAGGAAACCCTGCCATTGGCAACAATGTGGGTGAACCTGGAGGACACTGCGCTAAATAAAATAAGCCAAATACTGCATCGTCTCACATACATGTAGAATCTGAAACAGTCCAGCTCCTAAAAGCAGAGAGTAGAATGGTGGTTACCAGGGGCTGAAGGTGGCAGGGAGACTGGAAGATGCTGGTTAAAGGGTACAAAGGTGAGTAACTCCTGGAGAGCTAACACACAGCGTGGTGACTATAGTTGGTAATACCGTATGATATACTTGAAATCTGCTAAGAGTTGATCCTAGGTGTTCTCACCACACATACAAAAAGGTAACCATGTGAGGTAATTGATATGTTAATTAGCTTCATTGCGGTAACTACTCCACAATGTGTACATACATCAAATATCAGCCAGGCATGGTGGCTCACCCCTGTAATCCCAGCACTTTGGGAGGCTGAGGCAGGAGGGAGGATCCCTTGAGCCCAGAAGGTCAAGGCTGCTGTGAGCTGTGATTGCACCACTGCACTCCAGCCTAGGTAACAGAGCGAGAACCTGTCCCTAAATAAATAAATGATGCTGTACACCTTAAATATACAGAATTTTTATTGGTCACGTGTACCTCAATCAATCTGGGGGAAAAGCTGGTATACTTCGGATGCCATCATTATTTGGGAGGTTTTTGGTAACCTTCAGCTGAATTGGATTCTAAGTAATTTAAGTACCTCCAATCTATTCATGGGTTGAAGCCACTGGCTCTCAACCAGGAGCAGCTTTTCCCCCTAAGATACTTGGCAATGTCTGGAAGCATTTTTGTTTGTCGCAACTGTAGGGGTACAGCAGAATACTGCTGGCATTCAGTGGGCAGGGGCAAGGCACACTGCTAAAAATTCTACAATAAACAGAACCACCTCCCACAATAAAGAATTATCTAGCCCCAAATGTCAATTTTACCAAGATTGAGAAACCTTAGGTTGAAAATGTCTCTCAGGAAGGTCAGTGAGAAAACACCCTTTGTTCACTGCAATAAACGTGGTAAAAAAATGAGGCGTCCACTTCAGTCCATATTCTCCTCAACAGTTTCCATGTATCTCACATAGTACAACCAGTTTTCAGATAATTAGAGGGCAATGAATTATACAACAGGATGTCTAGTCAACACTTCAGATGGGAAGCAGATGGAAGAATACTCCATTTACAAGAGAATCTCAATGCTAGTTGCATGTCACAATCACCCGGGGAGCTTTTAAAAAATCCTGATGCCCGGATTCCCCTCCAGACCAATTAGATAAAAATTCCTAGGGGTGAAGCCGAGGCACCTACTTGTGGAAGAGCAAACCATTTTCATTAGCACACAGTTTACAATGCACTGCAGGATTATACAATGCAGGCAGCACCGGATGCTTTCCTGGGCCACAAGCCACCCGCGCCTCTGTAAGAGGTTCTGAAAGGACAGACCTTTAATTTCTATTGTAATGTTTGCTTTGACCCCACTTTATCTTCAAAACAATGGAACACTCAGTCTTTTCTCTAGTATAATGGCACTTGTGAGTTTCACTAATAGATGCACCTTCATTCTGAGCTCTGGTTTGCCTTCCTTGACTGTGGCATCCCTCACCACCCCCACCAACCGTGGGAAACCTATCCAGCTGCCCTTTAATATCCTGAACCAGGATGGCATTCACATTTTTGGCTCTTGTGCTGTTAGCAGAGTCGGTCACTGCTCCTACCAGAAAACAATGGAAAATTCAAAATATCACACAAGTATAACCACCACATCTTCACTTCAACACCCTGCATCCAGAAAAGAAGAAGAAGGAAAAGCTACAAAAGCTAGTGGGATACACAACTTACTTTTTTAAAAGGTCTCCGTGGTTCTAACATACAGTCAAGGTTAAAACCACTAAGTTAGTATATTTGAAAGATGCATTTCTAGTTCTACTGTGAAAGCACTTCATGCTGATTCAGAAAATAACCAAACTATTCCAGGACTACAAACATCACCTTCAAGGTTTTTTTGTGTTTGTTTTTAGTGCATTCTGCCCTAACAGAGTTGAAGGACTTTATTTCCTTTAGAAAATATGCATCTCTCAAATACGTAAAAAATAAAAGTGGATAGGTACATCAACTGCTTAGTCTAAATAAAACACATTACCTGCCTCAGGCAGCCTATCCCAAAATCGTACTGAGAGCAATCTGAAGCTAGTAACATAAAACACCAACAAAGTCAGATAGCAGAGTACTACAATTGTACCAGAAAAACAACAGAATAGCTCAGTCTATGAATTAAGAAAACAGTTACAGTCGGGCACGGTGGCTCACACCTGTAATTACAGCACTTTGGGAGACTGAGACAGGCGGATCACTTGAAGCCAGGAGTTCAAGACCAGCCTGGCCAACATGGCAAAAACTAATCAGGCGTGGTGGCGTGTGCCTGTTGTCCCAGCTACTTGGGAGGCTGAGGTGGGAGGATCACTTAAACCCGTGAGGCAGAGGTTGCAGTGAGCTGAGATCCCTTGTAAAAGGATCCAACCTAATTAAATCTGAGAATGGACTCCTTTTGCCTCTAACAGACTAGTCACCCCTGACAAGCTCGATTATCTAATCCAAATACCTCCAAGTGCCCTTCCCACTGACTCTGCAAACCCTGCTGGAAATGCAAAGCCTAGTGATAAGGTGGAAGAAAGAGGAACATACAACACACAGAACGGGAATAGTGCACAAAAGGAACGCACCTTCCTGGTGCCTGTGTCCCGTCACTCCTTGGCGGCGGTGGGTACGCCGTGGCAGGAGGCCATACTAGAAAGAGGTTAGGAACTGCAACATTTTATTTCACTCTCACTTATCAACAGTCACCGACAATGTCACTGAAGATGCTCAACGGTCACTCAAAAGGCATCCTTTAAATGTCAGACGATCCAGCTTGCCCATGGACTAGTGAAAGGATGAACCAAATGTGCTATATTCACACCATGGAATATTATTCAGCCAAAAAAAGGAATGGAGCATTGATACGTTATACAATGCAAATGAACCTTGAAAACACAATGAGTGAAAGCAAGCAGACACAAAAGGCCACATACTACATGATTCCATTTATATGAAATGCCCAGACTAGGCGAATCCATAGAGACAGAAAGCAGACTGGTGGTTGCCAAGGGCTGCAGGGAGGGAAGGAATGGGGAGTGACTGCTAGTGGGCACAGGGTTTCTTTTTAGGGTGATGAAAATATTCTGAAATTACACAGTAGTGACAGTCACAGAGTCTTTGAATACACTAAAACCACTGAATTGTACACTTAAAGGTGGTGAATTCTATGGTATGTGAATCATATCTCATTTTTTTAAAGGCATTCTTCAGTTTAGCACTTCTACTGCCTCTTAAGTCCCTCAGTGCTCAAGACCAAAGGGCCTGCTTCTCAGGGCACCTAGGGCGCTATCCCTTTAATCTTGCCCTATTTATGATGTCAAGAGGAAGTGATCTTTGAGAAAGAGTTAAAGGCTCACACTATTTTTGTTTCATCACGTATCAGAAGGGAAAGGAAAAACGTAAAATCAGAATTTCGGTGTAATGTTTGGTCAATCGAGTTAAGGCAATCCATGATGTTCCTACTGCAACAGAAGTAAGCTGTTCAATCATCCTGGAGCAGCGTACACCACAGTTTTATTGTTTTTTTATTGTAGAGATGGGGTTTTGCCATGTTCCCCGGGCTGGTCTTGAACTGCCAGGCTCAAGCAATCTGCCCTCCTCAGCTTCCCCAAGTGCTAGGATTTTTTTTTTTTTTTTTTTTGAGCTACTTCTTTATCTACCAGATGATGAACTGTATATAGTATTTAAATAGTTCTGAATCTTTGGCTGGTACATTTTGAAGAAGATAAACCATTCATTTTTATCAAGATTCATTCATCTTACAATACAGGAACTGTGTTAAGATGCAAAATAACAGATGGTGCTAGAGAACCAGTAGTAGATCATTCAAAATAATTAGTTCTGATTTTTAAAAAATCAGGAGCTCGCCTGTAGTGCCAGCTACTTGGAAGGCTGAGGGAGGAGGACTGTTTGAGCCTAAGAGTTTGTCCAGCGTGGGCAACACCGCAGGACCTTGTCTCTTAAAAAAAAAAAAAAAAATCTCAGGCCTTTCTGTTTCCTCCATTAACTATTAAATACATCCCTATGTGCTGGAATCTTCAGTTTGGCACACAAAATAGAACACTCACCCACAAGTCTGTAAGAACAAGGAATACCGATTCTCTTAATCTGCCACTGTTGACTCTCGATTGTTATCTTAAACTCGCTTGGGGTTACCAAATAGTCCACATCTGCCTTTACTGTGGAAAGACTATTTGGTTAAAGAAAAATGCTCAGGAATTCAATGAAGCCACAAATTATCAACATGAATTATCTGTTCATAAACAATGTCTTAGGAAGAAATTACAATGTTGTGGGGCATAGTCATCATGTTACCTTGTCACATCAGGCACCACAAATCCGGGAACGGCAGGCATAAAAGCACCAGGTGGATGAGTATTTGAGTATAGGTTTGAATAGCATCCCTACAACTAGAGTTTGGGGTGTGTGTGTGTGTGTGTGTGTGTGTGCAGTTTTAGGGAGAGGAGAGGCAACAAGGGTGTTCCACCACTGTGAGCTCTTTCACTTTTATAGAATGAGGCTTTAAAAGGAATCAAAGGACGCTGGGATAAGGATGACTTGAGTGGATGTAACCTGTAAGCCTCACATAACAAACCTGGAATACCGGCTCTTGGGTTCTAGCTCAAGTGTCACACTTACAAAAAAGAAATGTCTAGACTCAGACGTAAATAAAAACAAATCTATAAAGAATATCATGTAGCCTATTCAAAATTATGCATGGCAAGAGAAACATAAAATCTCCAGATATTATATCAGATTTTTATTATACCCAAAATTAAACTACTTGTAAACAAATCCATTTACATCGAACCCGTCATTATGTATTTGAGGTATATATTTGTAAACTGAACCCGTCATTATGTATTTGTGACACCTAGATTAAGATATGACACCATGTATAAGAACACAGTGGCATCTACAAGGTATGTCTCCTTAGATGGTGTTTTATTCGAATCAGAAAATTAAACAGCATGAGTCATCTTAACGTTAACCCCAGTTCACAAGTGAATGTCACAAGTTTTAAACCCTCAACTAATTCAAACACCCAATTTCAACCAATATTTTACTTTTCCATCAGGGATTTACCAAAATTATTAATGAGAAACAAAATGAACATATAAGAGTTTTCTTTCTTTCCCATGTATTATCATTTGGGAACATTAAAAAGAAGAGTAGAGAAACAGAAGCCTAGAAAATTTACAAACTAGACAATACTATATAATCACACTAAATGCGTATATACTCTTAAAAAAACACAAAAATACACACTCACCCCTAAAATAACTCAGGTATAACAAGGGACATTGCGCTCCCCTATAAAAGATACTCCTATGGTATTTTCAAATGTGTTTTCTCAAAATAATTAATCTAGAACCTCTTATTCCCAAACCCAAGCCTCTGTACTGTCCAAGACAAACAAAAACCAACACAATGTTCTACTCTGTAATTTAAAAACACATCATCTCCTTCTGATGTCCTTCCAAGTCCTTCCAAAGCTTTTCTAAGGTAGTCATCTGAGCAGCTAAGCAGGTACTCCTGACATCTGAAGAGCTTTCAATCTATTATAGCCTCATTACAGCTGACTCTTGAAAAACATAGGTTTGAACTGCATGAGTCCACTTACACAGGATTTTGTTCTGCCTCTGCCACCTGAGACAGCAAGACAAATCCCTCCTTATTCTCCTCCTCCTCAGCGTACTTCCATGTGAAGAGATGAGGATGAAGACCTTTATGATGATCTGCTTCCACTTACTGCATAGTAAATATATTTTCTCTTTCTGATTTTCATAACATTTTCTTTCCTCTAGCTTACTTTATTGTAAGAATATAATACATAATACATATAACATACAAGGTAAGTGCTAATAACTTTATGTTATTGGTAAGGCTTTGGGCAACAGTAAGGTATTTAGTAGTTAAGTATACGGAGAGTCATTTTTTATTTTTTATTTTTATTGTTTTTATTGTTTTTTGAGACGGAGTCTCGCTCTCTCACCCAGGCTAGAGTGCAGTGGCATGATCTCAGCTCACGGCAACCTCCATCCCCCAGGTTCAAGTGATTCTCATACATCAGCCTCCTGAGTAGCTGGAACTACAGGCATGTGCCACCACACCTAGCTGATTTTTGTATTTTTAGTAGAGATGGGGTTTCACCGTGTTGGCCAGGCTGGTCTTGAACTCCTGACCTGAAGTGATCTGCCCACCTCAGCCTCCCAAAGCGCTGGGATTACAGGTGTGAGCCACTGTGCTAGGCCCAAGTCAAATGTTACATGTGATTTCTGACTGGGGGTGGGGGCGATGGGGATTGTGGGTGCCCCCAACTCCCAAATTGTTCAAGAGTCAACTGTATTTGAAAAACCTAATACTTTGAAAAAATCCATTCTAAGTACACTGTTAAGGTGATGCTGGATAAATTTAGCTGTCACAAAATAGTAAGATTTATAGACTTGTTTTATTTCTGCTTCCCTGCCTACTTTTTTTTTTTAACCTAACTAGGCAGCGGATGATAATCAGTAGTTGTTGCTGTGCTATAATTGAAGACCAAATACCTTAGTTGCTTCAAGAACTCCACATCAGAGTTGCTGTTAATGAGCTTGATGAAGTCCTCATAAGAGGGGGCATAGGTGTAGGCCCTCTTGTGGTGCTCATTCACCTGCTCTCTGTACTCCAGCTGGGCAAGCAGCATTTGGTTAATGTAGTCTGGATTACTCAGTAACTCCACTACCGGCTTCAAGACTACAGGAAGAAGAAGAAATCGCCCCTGAGAAAGGTATTCTTCTTTAAGGGAATTGTTTATACATCACATAATTGAAACCAGATTTGGAAAACATTTTCCAAGTAGCCAAACAGAGGAATATCTATATAATACAATAAACAATTCAAAAATGTATACACGCGCACACATACCGCTGCCTATCCCTCCAAATATGTTATCATCTGTGGCTACAATCAAGTTGTCATTTTAATAAATAAGTGAAATGTAAAGGAATAATGAAGGGAAGTCATTTGGAACTCAAGTTGCTAACAAAACTATCAAAATTAAAGCTGGGCGCGATGGCTCACGCCTGTAATCCCAACACTTTGGGAGGCTGAGACAGGTGGATCACTTGAGGTCAGGAGTTCGAGACCAGCCTGGTTAACACGGTGAAATCCTGTCTCTACTAAAAATACAAAAATTAGCCAGGCATGGTGGCACACGTCTGTAATCCCAGCTATTCAGGTGGCTGAGCCAGGAGAATCGCTTGAACCCAGGAGGCGGAGGTTGCAGTGAGCCGAGATCGCGCCATTGCACTCCAGCCTTGGCGACAGAGTGAGGCTCCGTCTCAAAAAACAACAACAAAAAAAAACCAAAAAAAATTAGGTACACTGATTTTTTCTTTTATTTATTTATATTACTTATAAGTTTCAATATGTTTTGGCAAACTTAGTCTGCCAAAGGATGCAAGTCAACATTCTCCCCAAGTGGTTAAAACAGACCTTAGAGAGGAAGTTAAAAAGTCAATGACACTATTACAAAGCCATCCTTTGAAACTTCCTCTTTGCTCTGTGGTTGGTTCTAATAGCTGATGGGCACAGCTGGCTTATCCTGAGAGAGTAAATGAGATAATCACCGCATCTCAAACGCGATGCTATTTGTCTGAGACTGAGAGGAGGGAAAGTTTCTCTTATCCTGACTAAGCATTTCCTTGGATACAGTTAACTTTTTTCGAGTAATCACATTATATTGTGCCACAGTTCCTTTTTATTTATTCCAAGTTCACAAAATTATGTACAGTCATGGATCACATAATGACATTCTGGTCAACAACAGACCGAATATATGACAGTAGCCCCCATAAGATTATAATGAAGCTGAAAATTTTCTAGCATTTAATGATGTCAAGCTGGTGTGAACAAACCTACTGCACTGTCAATAGTATAAAAATACAGCATATACAATTATGTACAGTACATAATACTTGATAATGATGATAAATGACTAATTACAAGAGTCAAAAAGTTAAAAAAATTAATAGTTCATAAAGTAAAAAAAGTTATAGTAAGCTAATGTTAATTTATTGAAGAAAATAAAATTTTAAATAAATTTAGTGTAGCCTAAGTGTACAGTGTTTATGAAGTCTGCAGTGGTGCACAGTCATGTCCTAGGCCTTCACAGTCACTCCCCACTCACTCAGACTCACTCAGAGCAACGTCCAGTCCTGCAAGCTCCATTCATGGTAAGTCTCCTATATAGGTGTACTATTTTTTATCTTGTATACCGTATTTTTATTGTACCTTTGCTATATTTAGATACACAAATACCATTGTATTACAACTGCCTACAGTATTCAGCAGAGTAATATGGTGTACAGGTTTACAGTCTAGGAGCAATAGGCTACACCATATTGCCTCTGTGTGTAGTGGGCTATCCCATGTAGGTGTGTAAGTACACTCTATGATATGTGCACAATGACATTATCTAATGACACATTTCTTGAGACATATCCCTGTTGTTAATCAATGCATTACTATATAGGCATTACCAATAAATCATATAGCAAAGATATTTTAAGTAAATATACTAATCAGAATTTGACTGTGGTCAAGCATGGTTGCTCCCACCTGTAATCTCAGCACTTTGGGAGGCCTATGCAGGAGGATCACTTGAACCCAGGAGTTCAAGACTTGCCTGGGCAACATAGTAAGACTCCCACCTCTATTTAAGAAAAAAAAAAAGAATTTGAATACACACATACACACACACACACGTAATATGTAAACATACACACTATGGATATTATATAGCTATTATACACACACGTATGTAATATGTAAATATACATACTATGGATATTATATAGCTATTATACACACACGTAATATATAAACATACATACTATGGATATTATATACCTATTATACACACACACACACACGCATACTTTCTTTTTTTTTTTTTTTTTTTTTGAGACGGAGTCTTACTCTGTCGCCCAGGCTGGAGTGCAGTGGCCTGATCTCAGCTCACTGCAAGCTCCGCCTCCCGGGTTCACGCCATTCTCCTGCCTCAGCCTCCCGAGTAGCTGGGACTACAGGCGCCCGCCACCTCACCCGGCTAGTTTTTTGTAGTTTTAGTAGAGACGGGGTTTCACTGTGTTCACCAGGATGGTCTCGATCTCCTGACCTCGTGATCCACCCGTCTCGGCCTCCCAAAGTGCTGGGATTACAGGCTTGAGCCACCGCGCCCGGCCCATACTTTCATTAATGTACATATTATTAGCCTAGATAACTCAAAAGCTATCACAAATGAATGCTTCCCTGTGGAGAGCATAAGAACTGGTTTTCTGTGTCAAAACATACAACATAATGGACCGTGTATCTGGCAATATGTCATATTAAAAATGTAAGTTTATCCTGTGTGGCCAAATACTTTGAGAGACATAACAAAATTTTGAAAATACTTCAAATCCCATATGTTCAACAGTAAACAAGGTCTGCATAGGTGTTATACAAATTATTTTCACATTAGTATGTAGCACATTAGTTTGCGCACTTATTGAATTAGTAAAATCAACTGTACAAGTTTACCTTTTGTTGTGAGAATTTCTGCAAGCATTATACGTAAGCTGAGAGACTGCACATCCTTTGAGGGGAGGAGACAAAACACCAGAACCCGAGAACACGTCTGTAGAAATCTTACTTCATCATCTGAGTTCCTCAAGCATGCGTGCAACACAAAAGGCCTCGGCTGCTCTTCATGTCTAAACAAAGAGAGTGAAAAAGGAGGAGAGAAATTTCTAGAAACAATTCAATTATGTACTAGTAGGTAAAAAATATTTCAAATGGGAAACGCATTGGTTATAGTAACTCTGCCATCTCCTCAACAATCAAATTTCCTCAACCATCAACTAACCTGGAAAACTTTTGCTAGAATACATGCAAACGCATGGCCTTTCTGGATTTCAAATGAAATCATAACGACTAGCTTCAGTAGCATCAAAGAGTACATAGATAATTCCAGAATCATAGCAACAATCTAAAAAGGTACGAGTATTTATTTAGGTAATTTTTAAGTCTTCTAGATGTTTTCTTAAGTGTGACCTCCAGCTTCATTTTTCAAAAAAACCTAACAAAGCATAAACCAAGGTCGCCAGCCTGCTTTCTGACTGGGAGATCACAGGATAAAGAGACTACAGGTAGTTTAAGTGAGCCAGAGGGTCTATAAACTCCACATTATCTAACTTGTTGGCAAATTGCCTTCTGTGAGGCTCCCAAGTATTTTTCAGCCAGTCTTGACAACTTTGGTTGTGCACCTCCCTGTGGGTACTGACTCCATCCCAGGACCATTAATTTGGAATATCTGAGTGAAGAGGACTGGAAAACAGAACTTTCTATACTTCCCTTCCCAAAGTATCTTGATAGTGATTCAGGAAAGCCTGGGATGCTGCTTTTTCTAATGTCTTCTAGATAAGGAGGCAAAGTATATGAGATTCTTACAGTAACTAGTAGGTAACACTGAGAAAAAACATGAAACAGAGGGAGAGAAACATACCAGGTACTGCACAGGAAATGAAAGTAGTGCATATTAGTGCCTTTATAACTCGTGCCTCTCAGGTGTTAACTGAAATTTAGTTTTGCACTGGAGACTGAAGACTAGTTTCTAGAGCGTATATCGCTAGAAAAGAAAGGTTTCCTCTGTCTTGTACAACCTGGAGGAATTCTATCCTAACGTGTAAAGCCAACGACATGAAAAGAAATTTTTAGAAGAAGCCTTTTGCATATACTGATATGCTGACTTTTTAAAAAAGGCATCTTCAATTATTTTAAACTCTAGCTTTGCTGCCAGCTAGGTTGATATTTTATTATAGTAAGGTTAAGATGCTACTCCTTTATCATGTCAAGCACTTTTAAAGGTAATTCTTTTTTAAAATATCTATTTAGTTAATAAGCACTGGAGGAAGTTGGGAAAAAAAATCCACTTTTAATAGAGAAGCTTATTTAAATAATATCAAAATCCCTCTCAAAGAGCCCACAGTGCCTTCTCCGTATCAGTGGAAGGCAGACAACAAAGGAGCCTGGTGCTCAGACTGCCACAAGTTCCTCTCCCTCCTACAGCTAAGTTAGGGAAAATCCTTCTGACTGAGCCAAAGGCCAGAGGGCTGGCCAGAACAGCTTGATCTACGGTAAAAGGAAAGGCAGATCTCTCCCTGGAATCCCTCCACTAACTCCGAGCAGGATATTCCTAAGACGTGCTCTAGAAAGCGGACATCAAGTATTGCTTCAAAGCCAAGAAAGCATCACGAGGGGTGAGGCTGCTCTGTGGCAGGAGACGTCTACTAGCCTTCTGGTGGGTTGTAGCCATCAGTCTTTGCAGCATCCTTATTGTGTTCCGTGTGGATCAATCATTTGTTTGTGTAATTCCTACTACTTACCTCTGGGTTCTCATTCCTTGAGTAAGCAAAAGGACTTTAATATTTATTAAAAAGTTTCAAATGTACAATGACTTAATCCTCCTACCTACACCAAAAAGTAGACATCATCACTTGTATTCTATAGATGAGAAAATTAAGATCTGAATGATTATGTGAACAGTCAACGTCACAGAGGTAATAAGTGGTAGAAATAACTCTCTCAAGTCCTGCTCTGTTTCAATCTCAAGTCCCAACTCTACATTACACCACAATCAGAAATTACAAAGATAAAAAAGAACATTTCAGAGATAAAGAAGGAAAACACGAAAAAAACACACTCTTTTTTTCCCTCAAACTGCATGCCAGTACTTGACCAGCAAAGAAGAAAACTATGAAATTAAAGATGCTATTGAAATAATAGTATAAAAGCAATCATTTTTAGATTTTCCCAAAACATGCTGGAGCAAGACAGATGGGACAAAGGAAGAGGAAGCAGAGGCAAGAATTAAATGTGATCTAGATTGGCTTAAAGTGGCAACAGAATGATGTTCTAGAAATAAATACAGGCTGACCGGAAAGCTGCCTCCAGGAACAATTGCCCACCAGTCAACTAAACGATGTGTTGTTTTATTAAGGCAATTTATTATTGTTTGTCTGATAGTGGCCAATTCAATTGGGTGCTACCCAGGCTACCAAAGTCATTCTGCAGCCAATAGACATCTGCACACTACTGGAGATTTCTAGGACAAGTGCACTGTGGACCTGGGGCAGGCAGATACAGCTATTTGCCATTAAACCTGGACTCCCTGTCTGCCGGTCTGATTGTATGGTTTGTATAAGATGCTACACGGACAATATTAGTTCTCCAGGACACAATCATCTATATGAAAAATGCCAGTGACCTACTGGTACTTTTTCAAATATCCATAATCCATGAGAAATGTGGTAGAATTTTTTTTTCTTTGTTCTTTATTCTTTATCATCAACTAGAGCTTCTAGGCATAGCCCAGATGCCAGTGAAATAAATCTACCCTTGGCATAAGAAAACTAGAAGCCCAAAGAGAAGGAGCTTCTAATATTAAATCACTTTCTGTTTCTATTATTCTGATGCTTTATCCATATATTTATATTATCCACAAAAGCAGTAATCTCAAAAGCTAGTAAACGTCTGGATGAAAAATATATTCTCATGTTGAAATTAGATAATCATAAAACCACTGAATTTTTCTAACCACTTGCTCTTCTCCCAAATCTAAACCCATCAGTTTTCTAACTGGAATAAACATTGATTTAAAATACTGTCCTCAAGTCAGCACAGTAGCTCACTGTAATCCCAGTACCTTAGCAGGCTGAGGCAGGTGGATCACTTGAGGTCAGAAGTTCAAGACCAGACTGGCCAACATGGTGAAACCCTATCTCTACTAAAAATACAAAATGTAGCTGGGTGTGGTGGCACATGCCTATAATCCCAGCTACTCGGGGGGCTAAGGCACAAGAATTCTTGAACCCGAGAGGTGGACGTTGCAGTGAGCCGAGATCACACCACTGCACTTTAGCCTGGGCAAAGAGTGAGACTGTCTGAAAGAAAAAAATAAAATAAA
Source organism: Macaca fascicularis (assembly GCF_037993035.2). NCBI lineage: Eukaryota > Metazoa > Chordata > Mammalia > Primates > Cercopithecidae > Macaca > Macaca fascicularis. The sequence goes on along the minus strand of NC_088379.1, from coordinate 190,045,727 downwards.
AAATAATATACATATATGGAGAGAGAGATAGAATACTGTCCTCTATTGGACCATCATTTACATACTTTCAAATGAGCTTTCACTGAATTCAAACAAGTCTTTCACAGTATTTGTCAAGAGGGACTATGGAACACTTGAAATAATGGATACCACAGCAAATTAGCAGGTGCTTGCAGAGGTTGGTGAACACTTCGAAAGCAGAGGCTGAAGCTTTTGAGACTCTAGGAGGTAACCCAAGAGCCCTATTTCTCTCACTTTCCTTACTGATTCACACCCCTCCCCGCTTACTGGAAGTTACTTTCTCTATAAGCAGCAGTTTTCAAAGGGAGGTCCAGAGACTCCTGGGTGTCCCCAAGATCCTTGCAGGGGATCTGGGATGTTAAAACTGTAGTAATATAAAAAGGTCATTTGTCTTTTTCATTCTCATTCTTCCAAGCATAGTAGTTTCCACAGGCTACATGATGTGAGATGACATCATCATTCTTATGGCTAAGGAAAAGTGTACCATGTACTCTTGCACTTTAAAAATTCCTAGTTTTTAAATATCAAATATGGTAAATATCAATAGATACGATGAGTTGTGAAATGGTAAATGTTGGCTCTCCTGAGAAAAAAAAATGCTCTGATTTGGATCATTTGCCCATTCCATGGTGTAAATACTCTCACCACGGCCCATTTCAAGCTACCAAAATCGGTATAACTGAACCAAAAGTTGGGAAGACCTGTGCACAGTTCACTCCTGCATGCCCGTACAAGCCAGTTCCAGCACGCCACTAGATAGAACCCATAGAAATGAGCTCCTTGAGGTTCTCAGAAACTTTTAAGAATGTAGAGAAATCCTAGGAACAAAAAGTCTGAGAATCACTGCTTTACAGTAACGGTTTTCAAACCATGGTTTGTGACTTTTAAGTAAGAAAATAAAATTGAGTTGGTCTTAAACATTAATTTTTTAAAATGTTAAAAAAAGTGTCAAAGTTATTAGAGGTAATAAAAGTACTGTTTTATGAAACTGGGTCATAATATCAAGTGAATTTCTCACAGTGGGTCATAGTTTTTAAAAAAAGTTCACAAAACACAGGGGTGGCAGGCTGGAAAACAGTGGGCATGTCACGGCTCTGTGGATTTTGGCCTCATAAATCTGAGGGAAGGAAGAAGAGTCACAGGAAGGGGCAAGACAGCTGGAATGGAGACCTGCTGCACAGCCGCATTCGGCAGCAAGGTCGCCTACAGGAACAGCATCACAGGGCAGAAGGGTGATGTCATCTAAATACTTTACCTCTTCCCTGAAGGCGAGAATAGGCCACATTAACTATTCTCATTCCTGTTCCAACAGTGTCCATATCCACACAGGCAGAAGGCTACTCATTTCAGTTGGACAGCTTTTTATGAACAATTGTTAGGTACATAACAATACAAAGGCCTAACAAGCCTAAATATTAGCTACTTTCATAATGAAATTTCTCTAATTAAAGCCTACAAGCTCCAATATGTACAACTGTTATGTAACAATACAAAGGGCTAATAAGCCTAAATATTAGCTACTTTCATAATGAAATTTCTCTAGTTAAAGCCCAGAAGCTCCAATATTAAGTACCTTTGAAAATCAGTTTTCAGGATATCGTGATGCAACAGAGTTCAACACAGGACTCACAAAAAGAAACATGAACCATATTTAAATTTGTCTAAATACTGTAAACTCATTCACTCTGCTCATGCTAGAAAACACTATATTTAAATTTTTTATGTCTAGGTACTCATAATACTATAAGATCATCACAGTGCTGGCTCAGTAAAATTCATTTTACTGTTTATTTATAGAATTAATTGTATTTATAAGTGGTTTTCCAGCAGAAAGTGAAAAACAAAACTACTCTATCAGAACACAATAATTATTCCCCCTTAATAAATCTACATTTTCAAGCAAGTGCCAGCAATAGGCAGAATATTTTAGAGTTTTATCTTGACTTTGACCCCTTACTCAATTAAAAAAAAAAATGTAATGCAAAAAAAGGGGGTAAGTTGCTTATAACAGTTACCTGGCATTAGCAGCTTTCAGGTCACAGAAATGAGTGAGTAAAGTCCTCACAACATCATTGCAGACAACTTTAACCACATCCACGTGACTCAGTCTGTGGTGCAGCTGTCTGGCAATTTCCCAAAAGTCTTCCAAGAGCAGATGGTAAAGTTGTCCCTCATCTCTGCTGAGGTTTCCATACCAGGACAGAATGTAATCTCTATAACTGTAGTCGAACACTACCAGGAATAAACAAAGCAATGAGTAAAACAAATGAAAGAAGCAAACACCAAGACCGCATTTCTACTGGAAACTGGCCACCTAACTATTTAATATTCACTGTTTAAAATTAAAGAGAGGAGAAAACAGAACTCATGAGAATTCCTAAGTCTTTTAAAACGAAAGACTCTCATCTAACTAGAATGTTTAGGTATGGTGACCACGTCCTAAATTTTCCTACAGAGCCCTATTTTAAAATATTGTATCTTGGTGCCAAACTACCTAAATTTATTTAAAAAATCAGAGCAATACACTTATGAAGTGCACCCATTATCAATCTATTGCCTCTCCGCTCCGAATTCAGCCTTTTTGTCCCGCTCTATGATACTGGAGCTGGGCCCTGCAAACACCGTCAGTTTCTTTGCCCACTGGCATAACGTTAAGTCTATCAGTAGCACATGCTGGAGGGCAACTGGAGGAGGAAGGGGCTGCTCTCCCCAGTTCCTGTGTGTTCTTCTCTGTTCCTGCCACATTTAGCAGCAGGCATGGTACCCGAGGGTGTTTACCCCAATAGCGAGTTCCAGTGCCATCCACAGGGGAGTTTCCGAAAGAATTCTGCTGGCATCCTATGGGTGGCTCCCCCTCGCCTGTGGTATCTGCTCAACCTTCTTCACCATCAAGTGGGCCAAGGTTGTGCCTTCTCCAAGGCCTGGATCTCAATTCGAAGGTAAAGAAGGAAACTTCTTCCAAATTTATTCTGTCCTAAGGTGCTCTGCCTCAGCCCTAGCGAGAATGGCTGCTCCCAATATCTGCTCTTGCTATATTCTTTGGTGTCTCTTTACTCCTTAGTACTTAATCCCATGTTGTACATTAATAATTCTTTATATTTAACTCTCCCTGTTCAATTACATTGTGCTTTCTGTCTTGTAACAAGACCTCAACTAACATAGGAAGAATCCCATAAACCAGTCTTGGATATCACACTAGGCTCAGCCTCTATGGCCAATCGCCTTCTTTGGAAGATTTCTAGTGTCTATGTTCTTAATTCTGTGCTTCGGAATTAGGAAAGCCTAGCCATAGACCAGTGCTATCTAATATGAATATGAGAGCCACATATGTAAGTTTTAAGTTTTCTAGAAAACACATTAAAAAAGTAAAAAGATACCACAACAAGAAGCTCATAAAAAATAAGATAAACAATAAAAAAGTATAAAGAAGCAGGTAAAATTCACTTTAATAATATATTCATTTAACAAAATATATTCATTTAACAAAATATATTCACAATATTATTTCAACATGTAATCAATATTTAAAACCTTTTTTAAAATAAAATACTTTGCTTTTTTTCATACTAAGCTCTGTAAGCTGGTATATATTTTATTCTTTCAGCAATCTCAATTTGAACCAGCCACATTTGGGGTGCTCTACTGTGTTGGACAGCACTATTTCTAAAGCCTATATAGAAAGAAGCTGAAGCCAGCGTGATGTCTGCAAGAAGCTACGTCTTTTCAAAAATAAAATATTGGTGGGCTTGGTGGTGACTCCCCACAGGGCCCCAAGAGAGAAAAACATTTAGCTACACAATCCTGCTCCACCTCAAGGGTACCGAGGTCATTTTTTATCACTTGTTTCTCAGAGTTTTTTTTTTTTTTTAACTTTTCAAACTCTATTTGATTGGGCTTAATTACAGATGTGACTATACATCATTTCAGATAAATAATTTATCCTCCTGCTTTTCTTTGCTTGTCTGCACGCTACTTTATCCCCGGGAATCCTACGTGAACCAGATCTACTTCACAATTCCCTATGAATAACTAACCTATAATTGTCAAACAAGTTTTTAGCTTAGAATTTGGGGTTCATTTTATGCATCTTGGCCACTACACGCCAATTTAGAAGCTTAAGAATAATAAATTGGCTGGGAGCAGTGGCTCACGGCTGTAATCCCAGAACTTTGGAAGCCCAAGGTGGGAGGAACACTTGAGCCCAGGAGCTTGAGACCAGCCTGGGCAACATGGCAAAACCCCATCTCTACAAAAAATACAAAAATTAGCCGGATATGGTGGCGCATGCCTATATTCCCAGCTACTTGGGGCTGAGGCGGGAGGATCATTTGAGCCTGGGAGGTGGAGGCTGCAGTGAGTCAAGACAGCACCACTACATTCCAGCCCCGGGTGAGCGAGCAAAACCCTGACTCAAAGAAAGAAAAAAGAAAGAAATTTAGGTGAGCTTTCTGGGGGAGGGATTGTATGGTGGGGAGAGGGAGTCATTTTTCTTAGAAAACTGAATCACAACGGAATCACATATTTGCAAGTGCCTACAGGTCAAAGGAAGCACAATTTTTGTATTAATATTCTATGATGGCTTTTTTCATGGCTGAATATCAACCATGGAAGTACATTCAAGGTTTTTTCACATTTCCAGTATTCTGCAATTCAGCTTTATAATAATTTATAAAACAGCATTTAAAATCCCATAACTCAAAAATATGCCACAGCATTAAGATTTTTGTTCACAAACAATGATGCAAAGGTTTAGATAAATTTTCAGAGTGATTAAGTTGTAGGGATAAGATAACTGTGCCTTCCAGCTGAGAACAATTAATTGCCAGAGACAGAAAAAAAGATACTACCTCGATCTTTTACTACTCAGCAAATACAATTTATAGAGGGCTTCTAGTATGTAAGGTGGAATCAATATCCGTATCACTAAGCACTGGACACAAAAGGGAAGGTAAAACAAAAGCAAAACCAGAAAACAAGGCATCTGAAACTCTTAGTCATTTTCTGCTCATTTTTCAGATATTAATTTGAATATATGGCTGTTATATTTTCTAGATTTTGCAAAAGGTAGCTACATCTCATCCCTAAATCGTATGATTCCATTAAGGAAAAACAGCGGAAATGGTTTCTGACCCAGATGAAACTGCAAAAACAGGAATGGGTTCATCCTATCATCTCATTTATTGGTAACAAACACATAGACCATGGTTCCTACACAGGGAGTGAGTTTCATCCCTTCAGGAAATTGAGGCTCAAAGAAGTGAAGTAACTTGCTCAAAGAGGTGGCAAAGCCAAGTCTCCTACCTGCCAGTCACTCTTTCTACTCAGCACACTGTAGTCCTGCACAGAGGTGAACAAGATAGCTGCATGAGTAAAAGACAGGCAAAACCTAAAATAGCATCCTCGTCCACTGGATATCCAGTTTGTTTAAAACACATTTACATGAAAAAATATATGTAAAAGGCTGTACTTTGTAAAACTGCTGTACAAGACACAAAGAACCAACAGGCGAGGCCAGGCGCAGTGGCTCAGGCTTGTAATCCCAGCAACGATACTTCTCTTCAAACTAAGTATCATAAAACTATACATAAATATAAAAAGTACAGGCTTGGCACGGTGGCTCACATCTGTAATCCCAGCACTTTGGAAGGCTGAGGCAGGCAGATCACCTGAGGTCAGGAGTTCCAGACCAGCTTGGCCAACGTGGTGAAACTCTGTCTACTAAAAATACAAAAATTAGCCGTGCATGCTGGTGGGCGCCCGTAATCCCAGGTACTCCACAGGCCGAGCCGGGAGAATCACTTGAACCTGGGAGGCGTAGGTTGCAGTGAGCCAAGACTGCGCCACTGCACTCCAGCCTGGGTGACAAAGCGAGACTGTCTCAAAAAAAAAAAAAAAAAAAGAAGAAGAAGAAAACAAAGCCATGATTCTAAATATAAATTATATAACCATATAAACTAATTTACACAAGTACACATATGAACAAAATGAAACATACCCTACGGGTCAATTTAAGGAGACAGAGAAATTCATAACCATAAAATTATTTCATGGCTTTTATTAAGAAATAAACATTCAACATCAAGATGCCAACTAAAGAAAAAAAAAAGAAATACACAGAAACAATATAATTAATCACAATGAGAAATGAAAGAACACTTATCCCACTGCCAGGCAAAAAAAATCTTCCTTCTAAAGCCATGATAACACCCAACACAAATTCAGGTGCTACTGTCATTCAAGTATATCTAGTTTTAGAACTGCTCTCAAAGAAATGAGTTGGTAAAAAGGAGGCCACTGGAGATTATAAAGAATGACGTAACATGATGGAAACTTTAGTTTTAGTTAGGTTAAACTGAAAACAGGATTTAGGAAAACAAAGTAGAGAAAAACTATAGATGAGGACACAAGTTAAAAGGCTCCCACGTTAGTCTAGACAACAGGATGTTAGGTAATTGCTACCCACAAATTTTCAGAAAAGGAATGAGCTAAGTAAACAGTATAACAAAGAGAGCTTCAAGAGGGCCATTTTTTCTACCCTTGCCTTTTCCCCTGAGCAATTCAGAAATACAATTCAGAGATACATGTCCTGCCCATGAGGTAGAGCCCCATGGGTCATAAAAGTCCACGGCCTGGGTCTCTTAGAACAAAGAGACAGTCCTCATTCAACCAGAAACTTGTCTGACAATGACAATGATAAACAACAATTCTATTGTTCATTTAGATGGTCTTTTATGGTTTGTAAAGTTTTAAAATGCAATGGAAAGTCATCTTCTGGAAAGATTTGGGGTTATTAGTTTATGTGATTGATAGAGCTATTTACTTATCCAACAAAAAAAAAGTACACATATTTCATGTCACTGGGAGAAGAGCACGAACTAGAACTTGATGAGTTGAGCTTTCTAAAGGGTGGGAGAAGTCACGCGAGCCCTGCTTCCTCCGTGCCACCATCTAACTCCGAGACAGCCAGACATCTGGAACAGCCATACGGCAGGCCTTGGAAAAAAGACTACCACATAAGGTTTGCCTTATCCAGGACCTGTTCCAAAGCTGTTAAAAGTTCTATACACAAGTTCTGTTCTCCATAAAACTTCTGTTATACTTTGACAATGACCTTGCAGTATCTTTTGCTGTCATGATTGTTTTCAAGTTATGATCCTGTGTATAACAATTACTATAGGCATATTTACCACTGAAACTCAGAAAAGCATTAAGAGCCAATCAAAACTAGCTGAAATGTACTCACCTTGAAATGTATATGTGGGCTGGGCACGGTGGCTCACGCCTGTAATCCCAGTACTTTGGGAGGCTAAGGCGGGTGGATCACCTGAGGTCAGGAGTTCAAGACCAGCCTGGCCAACATGGTGAAACCCCGTCTCTACTAAAAATACAAAAGTTAGCCGAGCTTGGTAGCTCATCCCTGTAGTCCCAAGCTACTTGGGAGGCTGAGGCACGAGAATCACTTGAACCCGGGAGGCGGAGGTTACAGTGAGCTGAGATCATGCCACTGCACTCCAGCCTGGGCAACAGAGTGAGACTTGGTCTCCAAAAAAAAAAAAAAGTCTGTAACATTAATTGCAAAAAATGAGGGTAAAGGCCTTTAATTCTAAGATATTCAGACAGTGGGTTTTTTTATATGTGGCGTTTGGATTTTTGTTTTTCAGAGTATTTTGTGTGGCAGACAGTGTCTTTCATAAGACAGTCTGAGGTCAGCATCCCCAAGGTCTTGAAAAAGATACAATCTCATGAAGAATTATATTTTCAATTCAAGAACTTTCAATTTAACATTCAACACACCACTGAACAAATAACATATACTCAATAATTATACAATTAAATTATCTGGTCCACACTGGAGATAGTTCAAGGTAGGCTAGTGCAAATTAGGCAATAGAGCTGTTGAGATTTAATAGTAAGTCAAAAAGATTTTTAGAAGTCTTTTTTTTTCTATTTTCTGTCAGTTTTCTGATAAATGTAGCTTTTGGAGAAATTTCTGAAGTTATCTGGTACAGAGGGGTAACTGTTCTGACTTCTCAAGAGTTCATTCATATTAGATCTGAACCCCTAAAATATAGTTTTACATTTTAAACTGGCTAGCAAAACAGAGCAGTCATATGCTTCGATCACTTTCCTCAAGTGTGCCATTTAACTTACAGCATTTGTAGCTTTAGTATTTCTTATGGTTCCATAGAAACCTGGAGTATATTATTTTGCTCTGCATTTTTGACTATTACTTCTTTCTTCTTTGTAATTCAATCCGTAAAGACTTAAATCCTAACATACTGAGCTACAACACAAGCACAAATTTAGTCATAAAAATATCTACTCACAAACATGTAGAACATGTATACCTGCAGACACACATACATGCCTTATATGGTACTTAACTCTTTAAATGTTTTTAAATTACACACTCTAAAAACAATAAAATAGATACATAAAGATAAAATAGTACCATAATGTTCTCTAGTTTAAATTAGCTTCCAAGGAGGAGATTTTTAGATAAATATTTCATAAGCATTTAATATAACTGAACTCAAATTACTTCAGCCTTAACAAGTATATTATTTAATGTTTTGCAAATGTACGAGACCCTCAATTTGATTAATATTAAATCTATTATAGCTAGTTAATAACATTCTGAATTCCAATTAAATATATTGGTGTCGGGTTTAGAAATGTAAATCAAACCACTCCCGAGATACAAATTATAACCACTAAAGATTTTCTACATGCTGATGAAACCTCTTAGCCTTCTCAACATACATTTCTAGATTATAATTCTCCATAAAATTAACTGGTCAAATTTTTCTTGGAAGGTGATTCTAGTTTTGTTTGTTGTTGCTGTTGAATAACTACTGCCAAATGCATGAATTTTACTCCCAATAACTAACTTTCTAGCAGCTACTAGCTCTCCTTCTGTTAAGATTATATAATGCGCAACTTCGCAGCTTTTCTCTGAAAACCGCTTTAAAGCGAAGGACAGGTAAAAAAAAATTTGAACATTAAGAATGTGGTTTAAAAACAAATGGCGAAGTATAATAAACTAAAACGCTTACCCAAAGGTTTTGGAAAACATTTTCCTTTCAGAAGAAACCAATGAATACAAATTAACTTGAGGATAATGTTTTTGCCAACTAAGCCTCAACCCTTATCCTGTCTTTTTTCTTTCCCCACAAGTACTTCTGAAACAAACTGGTCTAAAATAAAGGTCACGTCTAAATACAGATAAATTTCTAAGTCTTCAAAAATTAAAGAGACACTCATGTTCATAGCAGCATCATTTACAATAGCCAAAAGGTGGACAGCAACCCAAGCATCCACTGATGAGTGAATGGATAAACAAAATGTGGCACACATATACACACACACACATACACACACACACACACATGCAATGGAATATCATTCAGCCTGAAAACAGAAGGAAATCCTGTCACATGCTACAACACGGATGAAACTTGAGGACATCAAGTAAAACAAGCCAAACACAAAAAGACAAATACTATATGATTCCACTTAGGTAAGATACTTAGAGTAGCCAAACTCTCAGGGACAAAAAGTAGAACAGTGGTTACCGGGGCTGGAGGAAGAGAAAGGGGTTGTCACTTAACAAGTAAAGAGCTTCAGTTTTGCAAGATGAAAACAGTTCTAGAGATTGGTTGCATGATAATGTGGATGTACTTAACACTACCGAACTAAGGCCAGGCGCGGTGGCTCACGCCTATGATCCCAACCCTTTGGGAGGCTAAGGCAGGCAGATCACTTGAGGTCAGGAGTTCGAGACCAGCCTAACCAACATGGTGAAACACCATCTCTACTAAAAATACAAAAATTAGCTGGGCATGGTGGTGTGTGCCTATAATGTCAGCTACTTGGGAGGCTGAGGCGCAAGAATTGCTTGAACCCAGGAGGCGGAGGTTGCAGTGAGCCGAGATCATGCCACTGCACTTCAGCCTGGGCAACAGAGCAAGACTCCATCACACACACACACACACACACACACACAACACATTATTGAACTATATACTTAAAACGGTTATAATGATAAGTTTTATGTCTATTTTAACACAATTAAAAATTTTTTTAATATTAAGGGCAGAGTTCTAATTCCAGGGGTGGTAGAATAGCTTATATCAGACTAACCTTCCTATAGAAAATAATTTGGAAATCTGGAAAAAATATTAAAAAACTACAGATGTTCCTCACCTTATGATGGAGTTGCATCCTAATAACACCCCCATCCCACCCCACAAAAGTAAAAAAATCATAATCTGAACTATCATAAATCAGGAACCATCTGTATATAAAAGCACTGAGAGCAACCAAACTTAGCAATTAGAAGGGAATCTATTATTGAAAGAAAGGAATGGTACCAGGTAAGATCCATGTTTACACACAGCTTTTCCCTACAGGCAACAGCAGTCTTAGAGGTACAGGCAGTAAACTAGAAGAGAAGGTCTTTTTTTTTTTTTTTTTTTAAATATATCAGGAAACAGATTTAAGAGTTGCCAGGTCTGCTGAAAATAAAGCCAAGAAATAAACGCCATGAAATCTAAGTACAGATTCTCAAACTCATTGCCAACTGTGAACTACACATGTATAATTGTCAACTGTGAACTACACACGTAAAATTGTCAACTGTGAACTACACATGTATAGGGGTAAGACGACAGGAGACCAGTGGAAAGCAACAGCTGGAAGACTCAAAGACCTGAGCAGATACTCCAGCTACTGTCCACCGGGGAGACAGAGTTTGGAGCTAGAATTCCACTAATGGTGTTGGGCTTTTCATTGCAATTGTGGACAGGCCATGAACCACAGGAGTTAAGTCTATGTCCCCAGACTGAGGGATTCACTTTAGATTAAGGACAAAATCCAAACACACCCATCCTAAGAAAATGTATAAAAAACCAAGTATCTTCAAGGTGATCAACCATTAATTAAACTGTATACTAAAAAACTCTTCAGAGGAAGATAACAGAATCTAGAATGTCTAAAAAGCAGCATCCACATTGTCCAGTATACAATAAAAAACAACTAGACATCAGAAGAAACCCCCAAAAAGTGACATCTAGTCAAGAGAAAAAGCCATTAACAGAAACCAACATCAAGATAGCCTGGATGTTGGAATTAGCATAAAATAACTTTAAGGCAGCTACTACAAAATATGTTCAAGAAAGTAAAAATAAAAATGTCATAATAATTGACAGATGAGAGAATCTCAGCAGAGAAGCAAAAATTACAGAAACAACAACAAGAAAAAAGAACCAAATGGAAATTCTAGACATGAAAAGCACAAAGTGTGCAATAAAAATTTCACTGGATGTACTAAACTACAGATTGGAGATGAGACAGAAAAAACAACTGGTGAACTTGAAAAAAAAATCATCATCATCCTATCTATCTAAAGAACAGACAGGAAGAAAAGACTGGTAAATTGGACTTTATCAAAATTGAAAACATCCACTCAAAGATAGCATTAAGAAAACAAAAGGCAATTTACAAACTAGGAGATAAATTCTCTCTATCTGTATCTAACAAAAGACATGAATCCAGGTATTTTAAAAACTATAAATAAATTTAAGTTTAAAAAAGAAAGACTCGAATAGACACATCACAAATAAAAATCTGAAAATTGTCAATAACACATGAAAAGGTGTTTAATATCATAGTCAGTACGGATACATAATTTAAGGCCACAGTAAGATACACCCATCAGAATGGCTAAAAGAGGAACAAAACAACAGCAAATGTTGGTGGTAATATGAAACAACCGGAACTCTCATAAATTGTTGGTGAGAGTCTAAAAAGATACAACCATTTTGGAATACTGTTTGGTAATTTATTATAAAGTTAAACATACAACTATCGTATGGCTCAGCAATTCTACTGCTAGATATTTATCCAAGAGAAATAAAAATATATGTCCGCTGAAATACTTGTTGATAGCAACTATTGACTAACTTTCCAAAACTTAGAAATAACCCAAATGTCCAACAGGAGAAAGGATAAACATATTGTGATAGCTGGATCAGTGTAATGGAATACCACCCACCCAAAAGTAACAAAGAATAAACTGATACACACAATATGGATGAATCTCGAAAACATTATGCTGAGTGAAAGAAGCCAGGCATAAAAGAATACACACTGTATGGTTCCATTTCCATAAACTTTTAGAAGAAGCAAAACGAAGTGATACCAAGAAGGGTCGGTGTTGATCAAAGGGGAGCATGAGGCAAATTTTCTAGAATGATGGAAATGTACTCTATTTTGAATGAGGTGGTTATACAGTTATGCACATTTATGAAAATTACTGAATTGTATAATTAAGATTTGTACATTTCAAAGTATGTAAATTTTACCTCAATAAAAGCAATTAAGAATAAATCCTGCACATTTTTTTTGAGATGGGGTCTCATTGTGTTACCCAGACTGGAGTGCAGTGGTGCAATCCAGGCTCACTGCAAATCTCTGCCTTTTGGGCTCAAGCAGTCCTCCCACTTCAGCCTTCCAAGTAGCTAGGACTGCAGGCATGTGCCAACATTCCTAGTTAATATTTATATTTTTTGTAGAGACTGAGTTTCACCATGTTACCAGGCTGGACTCCTGGGCTCAAGCAATTCACCCACCTCAGTCTCCCAAAATGCTAGGATTACAGGCATGAGCCACCACACCCAGCCAATCTTATACTCTAAAATTGTGATTATGAGATTATGAATAATAGCTAAACTTTAAATCCAGTAAGTTTTATATGTCATTGTACTTTAACTACTAATAGAAATATTTTTAAAAATTTAATTATGTCCCCAAAGGTCTAAAATTATATGAATCCACACAATTTCAAACTGTTTCTGTACTGATATAGTACTCTCATTTTCAGATTTTGATATGGTGATTTTTGTGAACTATGATGAGTAAAACTTATGTATGTACCTATCACTTATTCAGTTCTCTTAACGTCATGTCTAACATCATGTATTCACCTGAAAAACTCATGGCTTGTTTTCTGAAAGTTAACTAAAACTGTCACTGCTTTTAGAAATTTGATATTTAAAATCTTTCTTAAACCTTAATTTGATCCTCAAAATATATTATCTTTTAAAATTTTAATATTTAAAAGCACACTTATTTATTCCCACTTTCAGACATAGCCATATTTTACCTTCCACCACCCCGCTTCTGCCTTCAATACAAGCTTCATTGCATGTTCATTCCTCTGAAAGACTACTATCACTTAGTTGGGTTTAACTGGTTTGTCTGTGAGTGAGCCTGAGTCTGTCTATCCCCAAAATGCTTTCTCTAGGTTATAACTAGAAGAAAAAAAAAATTCCTAAAACCCATTTTAGAAAAGAGAGAAGAGATTTGTGCTTCATATGATGGAACTAGCTCTACCTGGCTGGCTAGTTTCATATGATCTGTAAATTCCTACTCAACAAATATGTAAATCCCTTACATGCAGACAAAACATGGATGTATTTAGTCACCAAATATAAACTCATGAAGAAAAAATTCCTAATGCTACATGCAGACAAGAAGAATAAATTTGGAGATTATTATTTTCCTTTTAGAACATAATGAATTGCTTTACATGGTAATTACATACTCTCATTTAATCCTTACCTTCTTTCAGAGCTTTATCCATATTATGAGAAATTACTACCCTTCTAGACTGAGCTGATTCATGCCAGCTTCCATACACAGGACTCTGAAACGAAAAGAAAAAAATACAAAGCAGATTACTGAATGAATAAATCACATATAAAAACAAAATCAAAGGTATGAAATGCCATCTAAACAAGCATTAAGATAAGGCTTAACGAATAATAGAAGTTTTTCCACAAAAGTAAATAAATGCTTAAGGTTAAAATTTTTTGGAAAAAAAAATTAAGGAAGGATTTTCCCTACCAGATATCAAAACAGTACAGTGACTGTATAGGAATAAATAAATCAACACAATGGTAGAGAGTACACAAACTGATGTAGCTATATATGTGCAAATTAAGAACATAATTTTCTTTAAAAAACTGAAATTAATGATAAAAATCACACACTATTCAGTAAATGATGTTGGAATAATTTGATATTCACATGGGAATAAAAGGTTACGGTCTTACACTTTGCATATAAATAACTCCAAAAAGATTAAGCAGCTAAACATGTTTTAAACTAAAAAAGAATTAAGACGAAATAAGGGAGCAGCTTTTTATAATCTTGGAATGGAAAAGGCTTCTCTAAAATAAAACACAAAATCCAAATGGTATGAAAGGGAAAAAAAACGACAAATCTGACTACCTAAAATACAAAATTCTTGTTTCAAAAAAGATGATGCAAACGAAACATAAATGATAGACTAGGAGGCAATATCTATAACATGTGTAACAAAGAAATATTATTACATACAGACTCCAAAAATAAGAAAAATAACTCAAAAGAAAACCAAGCAAAGAAGTTGAAAGGGAAATCATAAAAGATAAACAATGACCAATAAATGTATGACAAAAAAATGCAATCCCCTTTTTTATTAGAGGAATGCAAATTAGAGCAACGAGACACCATCAGACTGCCAAGGCAGAGGAAAGGACTCATGTATCTAATGTTGACAAGGACACAGGGAAATGGTTGTTTTCATATATTATTGGGGGAAATATCTATTTCTACAAGCTTTTAAGAAGGCAACTGAGCCACATATGTCAAAATTTCAAAGGACTTTTTTGAGTCTCACATGTTGCCCAGGCTGGAGTACAGTGGTGCTCATTGCAACCACTCAGCTCACTGCAACCTCCGCCTCCCAGATTCAAACACTTCTCCTTAGCCTCCAGAGTAGCTGGGACTTCGGGCACACGACACCACATCCAGCTAATTTTTTATTTCTAGTAGAGATGGGTTTTCGCCATGTTGGCCGGGCTGGTCGGGAACTCCTGACCTCATGTGATCACCTGCCTCGGCCTCCCAAAGGGCTGGGATTATAGGCGTGAGCCACCGCACCCGGCCTAAAGGACTCTCTATTCTGCATTGCCACTCCTAGGGCTCTGCCCAACAGAAATGTGAAAAAGTATAAGGAATTTTACTGCTATATTAATTATAGGCGCAAAAAAATTGGAAGTGACGCAAGTTTTTATATATATGTCAATAGACAAAGAGTTAAATAAATTATGGTATACCATTAAAAAGATATATATATACCTTCATGGAAAGTTTTCTATGATGGGAAAATGTTTGCAAGCACAAACACTTTTAAAAGTGGTTTCCTCTAGGCCAGAGGTACAGAATTTTAAGTCTATGTGTGTCTGTATAACAGCAAGTGATGTTAAAAAAATAAATAAATAACTGTATAAAGATACTACTTTGGGCTGGGTGCAGTGGCTCACACTTATAATCCTAGCACTTTGGGAGGCCGAGACTGGCAGATCACTTGAGGTCAGGAGTTTGAGTCCACCTGGCCAACACAGTGAGACCTCGTCTCTACTAAAAATACAAAAATTAGCTGGGCGTGGTGGCGGGCACCTGTAATCCCAGCTACTCGGAAGGCTGAGGCATGAGAAGAGCTTGAACCCAGGAGATGTAGGTTGCAGTGAGGTGAGATCTCGCCACTGCACTCCAGCCCAAGTGAGAGAGCAAGACTCTGCCTGGGGGGTGGGGAGGGAAGATACTATTTGGCATTTTTTTTCTTTTTTTTCTTAAAGGAGAGACTATAGAATTAAAACCCCACTATCCGTCTAGTGAGACTACATTAAAAAGAAGATTTTTTTACTTGATCACATATCACAGTAATCAAAAGCATGTATAACATAATTGGGGTCTACTTATTCGTTTGGAAGGAAAAAATTGCAGATCATTTTTTTTTCAGGTGAGAAATATTACAAGTTCTTGACCAGCACTGCCACATGACTTGGATATCTAAAAGGCTAATGCTACTGTCACCCTCATCCTACAAACCAGTGTGGAGAACCACTTTGTTCTCAAGCAGAGGCCAGACCAGCACAGATGCAATCAATCCCACAGCCCCAGGCCACCCAACTGAGAGTGGAGAATTTCCAGTCCTTGATTAGTCTCATGCTATCTACAATCAAGTGCCAAGGATGTCATCCCTGTTCGTGCTTGCTGTTATTAAAAACAAACAAAAGTCTTCTGGTGACCTTATAAAAAAAGAGGAAAAAAAGACAGATTCGCTGGGCGCGGTGGCTCAAGCCTGTAATCCCAGCACTTTGGGAGGCCGAGACGGGCGGATCACAAGGTCAGGAGATCGAGACCATCCTGGCTAACATGGTGAAACCCCGTCTCTACTAAAAATACAAAAAACTAGCCAGGCGAGGTGGCGGGCGCCTGTAGTCCCAGCTACTCCGGAGGCTGAGGCAGGAGAATGGCGTGAACCCGGGAGGCGGAGCTTGCAGTGAGCTGAGACCCGGCCACTGCACTCCAGCCTGGGCGACAGAGCGGGACTCCGTCTCAAAAAAAAAAAAAAAAAAAAAAAAGACAGATTCAAGATTTCTTAGTGGAATTTTTTTTTTTAAACCGTAAGATGTACATGTTGCACCCAAGAAAGAAAAGACATTCCTTTATGCTCAAATTAACATATAGCATTCAATATTTTCCCAAGGAATTTTTTAAAAATCTTAATCATAATCACATATAGACAGACATTTAATGCATAAAAGAAAATCATGTGACCTTTTAAAACTATTTTCTAGTTTCTGGGTAGCTCTCTATGAAATTAAATACATGGTCTAGATTTTATTGAAATTTTAACATTTTTCATTTGGTTCACAGAAGAAAAAAAATGTAAGAAATGAGGAATTTTCAAATTCTACTGCTTTTAAAACATCAGGCAGATATTTAAATAACTTATGAATTTTGGGGGTAATATTTAATTGAGTTAAATGCTTTCAGAGGTCTACACTGCTAAATAATTTTAATCACAACTTCTCAATGCTTTGGCAAATAGTTAAATGAACAATACTGATCAAATGACAAAACCAAAGCCAAAAAACTTTTTAAAGAAGTTCCTGGCTGGTGGCAGTGGCTCACGCCTACAATCCCAGCACTTTGGGAGGCAGAGGCGGATGGATCACTCGAGGTCAGGAGTTTGAGGCCAGCCTGGCTAACATGGTGAAACCCCATCTAAAACTTAAAAAATCAGCCGGGCTTGGTGGCAGGCACCTGTAGTCCCAGTTACTCAGGAGGCTGAGGAAGGAGGTCTGACTAAGCCCAGGAGATGAAGGCTACAGTAACCCATGACTGTACCACTGCATCCAGCCTGGGCAATATAGCAAGACACTGTCTCAAATAAACAAACAAACAAACAAGAGTTGTTCCTGAATTTGAGTTCTTAAAATGGAAACAGCCTGTAAGGGCTGGGTATGAATATGACTGACATGCATATCTGAAGTATATTCTTTGGATATGTGTCTATCTTTATAACTTCCTTCAAAAATTTTTATTTTTTATTCTTATTTTTTATCTTCCTAGATAAACAGATGTGTCTGTTTATTTCTTTTATCTCTCTACTTCATACTTACATGTAACCTACAAACATGTTTGTCACTACTGACTACATCTGAATAAGGCCTTTCGTCTATTTAATGATAAAACGATGGTTTCTCTAAGAGCTAGGGGAAGGGGGGAATGGTGAGTTAATGTTTAAAGGGTATAGAGCTTCAGTTTGGTGGGGGGGTTGTTTTTTGATAAGGTCTCACTCTGTTACCCAGGCTGGAGTGCAGTGGTGCAATCTTGTCTCACTGTAGTCTCGATCTCCTGGCTCAAGCAATCCTTCCACCTCAGCCTTCTGAGTAGCCAGAATTACAAATGTGTGTCTCTGTGTGTTTCGCTATGTTTTAAGTTTTTTGTAAAGATGGGAGTTTCACCATGTTGCCCAGGTTGGTCATGAACTCCTGGCCTCAAGCGATCCTCCCACCTAGGCCTCCCAAAGTGCTGGGATTACAGGCACGAGTCACCGTGCCTAGCAGAGTTTCAGTTTTACAAGATGAAAACAGTTATGGAGATAGATGGTAGCAATGGTTGCATAACATTGTAAATGTATTTAATATCACTGAACTGTATACTCAAAAATGGTTTAGATAGCACATTTTATAAGTATTTTACCACAATAAAAATCAAATTGCAGGGGAGATGGGTTTATGAGAATAATGTTTTCTATTTCAGCTCTATTTAAGCAAAACCCCTACCTATTATTCTTTCAATCTGATTTTCCAATCTGGTTCTGAAGTTCCCACACCCTACCCGCTAGGAGTCACCGGCCCTTACTAGAGAGAAAACAGTTCTTTGTTCCTATCCCATCCCCATAGCCTGAGGGAGAATCTGTAAGCCAGGAGAACAGGAAAGAGAAAAAAAACACCTCATGGGCCAAAAATAACTGGGTTACTATGTGCAATGTTGTGATACGTATCGGGTTTCATCCAGGGTTCCTGGCTCCTAACTCCCACAGCCAGTCTTTTGCTCCAGGCTTTTGTTATAATGTTGGGTGTGTCTGGCCTGGAGGCCTCTGCCTTTTTTCTGTCCTCCTTCCACTCTCAGGGTCCCCTGCCTCTCTGGCTGTGGGTCTTAAGACCTTCCCATCAGAGAGTCCCACTCTATACTATAGAGGAAGGCAAGCTCCAGAGGAGGGCTCAGTGAGTTTCAGGACAGCTGAACATGTGAGGTTCCTGCAGGGTGGTGCCCAGGGAGGGCATGAAAGCTCCGCACCCTTCCCCCATCCCTCACCATAGCATTTCTTCATCTGTATCCTTTGCAATATCTTTTACAAAAAAACAGTAAATGTAAGTAAGCGTTTCCCTGAGTTCTGTGAGCTGTTCCAGCAAATTAACTGAACCCAAAAGGGGGTCATGGGCACCTCAAATTGAAGCTGGTTGGTCAGAAGTTCCAGAGGCCCAGACTTACAGACTAATGTTGAGGGTGGGGGGCTGAGGGCTCTTGGGGACTGAGCCCCGCTTAACCTATGGGCTCTGACACTGTCTCCAGGTAGACGGTGCTGGAACAATTAGAGGGCACCCTGCTGGTGTCTGCTGCTTGGTGTGTGGGGAAAAAACACCCACACATTTTGTCACAAAAATCTTCTATGTTTATGTTTGCTGTGGTACAAAAGTAGAGGAAAAACAGTTTTCTGTACACATTCTGCATGGAAATTCCTTTTTACGGATTTATTATTTATAAAGCCAGAATCTCCTCATGTCTGAATGAGTAGCCACTACATATTCTATTTCTTTCAGGTCAAAAGGGTAGAATCCACTAATCATTTTCCCCAAGATGAAATTTCAGAAAAAAAGAGAAAGAAGGTAATGAAAATTCAACAAATTTAAAACATGAATAAATTCCTGTGGCTCTGAGGACAACCAAGCAATAATTGTCTTCATTCTCTTATTTATAGGTTTGAAAAAAAGGAACTTCACAAGGCACATTTCCCCAAAGACTTGTTCTATTATGCTAGCATAGGCCTCAGGTAAAGACAACCTCTTCCTGACAATCATCTTCCTAAAATCCCTGTTTTAGGAAAGAGGAAAGAAAACACATGTTCAAAATACACTCACAAAGGATAACTGATAATCTTCAGTATCTCTTGCTTTAAGTTTTCAGTATCCATATCACAATATTAACTCATAAAAGCTCTTGGTGAAACAGACCACTGTCCTGTAAAATATACACCTTATTTTCTATTTAAATAAATAAACAACACACAAAAAATAAAAAATAAAAAAAAAGCGAAAGATAAAAAAGATTTAAAAAACAACAACAAAAATAAAGTTTGTCTTCATTTTAAGATTTAAACCTATTTGAAAACAACGTATCAAGATCATTTTTAACTACCCAGTGAGTTTTTCTGGAGACAGAGAACATTTTAAGAACATTTTTAGAGTATTTTTCTAAAGACAGAGCAAAACTTGAAAGCTTTTCTTTTTTTTCCTTTTGCGATGGAGTCTTGCTCTGTCGTCCAGGCTGGAGTGCAGTGGTGTGATCTTGGCTCACTGCAACCTCCGCCTCCTGGATTCAAGCAATTCTCCTGCCTCAACCTCCTAAGTAGCTGGGACTACAGGCACCTGCCACCATGCCCGACTAATTTTTGTATTTTTAGCAGAGATGGAGTTTCACTGTGTTAGCCAGGATGGTCTTGATCTCCTGACCTTGTGATCCGCCCGCCTCGGCCTCCCAAAGTGCTGGGATTACAGGCGTGAGCCACTGCACTTGGCCGAAACCTTTTCTTTCATATATGTGACAATGCGCATACGTTTTATCAATAAACCCTTTTCTGAATATATGTCAGCTTTCTGTTTACTCCGGAGTACCAGCCATAATGTGCTCAAACTATCTTTGTGTCAAGGCTACAGAAACCCTCTTATGAGGAAGCAACATCCAGAGAGAAGCCAGGCAGAGAAACCTGAGTACTCAGACACCAGGAGCAACTGAACAACCAGAAACTCCCTGGAATCCAGCCAATATACACACCTCATTGTCCGCTGTTTTTAAGTAGGACACTGCTCACTGGCAGCCAGAACAGCCAACCTGTAACTCACAATTTTTTTTCATGCCTATTACCTGGTCTTCTCAAATAAACAAGTGCTCTCGCCTCCACTACATACAGTTAAAAGTTTAATGTATTTTTGGTGCTATTTTGTAAAGGGAAACAGTTGTACAGAGTTCAAGGGGTGACAAGTGTAATATCCTATAAAGCTACTGAAATGGTTCATCTTATAAAAGCAAACACAAACTCCCCAAAAATCATCATTAACCACATGGAGCCGTCACATGGCTGAGTCTCTCCAAGTATACTCAGCATCTGACGATCCACTGGGATCTCATGACTGATACTCTCATTCTTAAACTATGATATTCTCAAAACCAGGACCTCTTTCAAAACAATGATATTCTGCCTCAGCCTCAAAGACTGATTTATTCCAAACCAAAGAAATGAAGAAAATAGGCATATCCCTCCCCAGAAGGATGAGAAGGGACTAAGAAACTTGAAAGGTCAGCTACACCTAATATGACTAAGATTCTGACAAAAGATCGTCACGTGAGCCATAGTGTCATTCCCCACCTGGAAGTCAAGCAGTCATGTTAAGAGGAAGAACACAGGCTCCCACGGCAGGCGGGCTCCGCTCTGCCATTTACTAATGTGGGTCCTTGACCCAGCCACTCTCCTCTCTAGCTTGCATTTTATGTGGGCTAATATGCCTCAAGACGATCAAATAAATAATATCAGGGATCTAAAAAAAGATGATAGGGGCCTGAAAAGAACTCTAAATGTGTAAAGGGGATTGCAACAACTGTGCTGCTAGGTGCTCTAAATTTTTTTTTTTTTTTTTTGAGACGGAGTCTCTCTCTGTAGCCCAGGCTGGAGTGCAGTGGCACGATCTCGGCTCACTGCGACCTCCACCTCCTGAGTTCAAGTGATTCTCCTGCCTCAGCCTCCTGAGTAGATGGGACTACAGGTACGTGCCACCATGCCCAGCTAATTTTTGTATTTATAGTAGAGTCGGGGTTTCTCCATGTTGGCCAGGCTGGTCTTGAACTCCTGACCTCAGGTGATCCGTCCACCTTGGCCTCCCAAAGTGCTGGGAGTACAGGCAAGAGCCACCAAATCCGGACTAATTTTTTTTTCCCCAACAACAACAAAAAATGAAAGTTATGAATTTTGGATGATATCTTCAACTAATTCAATGTTATTACAAACTCTGCAGGCTGCCACTGTTTGGGCTAAACTTCGAGCCATGTTCAAGCCGTGGGCGTCTAGTCTGTAATGGCTGCTCTCACAAAGCTCTTAGCAGAGCACCCACCAGACGGTATCACAAATACAACTCAAAATGTTACCAACTTTCAACAAATCCAAAGTTGGTTGATCGATGGGTTTTCTAAAGGCACAGGAATGGCAGAAATAAAGGCAAGGAGAGGTTGAAAAGTTAAGCAACCAGTAAGACACAGCATAACAGAGCACATAATTCTTGAAGTACTTTTTGCCTTTGAGGATACGCTTTACAGAGAAGAAAGTGCACATTCCCTGGAGATGTTTTGCTATGATGTAAAGCATTTAAATATCCGAACAAAACCTGGTTTGACAGTTTCCTGAGTTGCGCTTTTATTATGCTGAACCATAAACTAAAGAATATCTTACGGCCGGGCGCGGTGGCTCAAGCCTGTAATCCCAGCACTTTGGGAGGCCGAGACGGGCGGATCACGAGGTCAGGAGATCGAGACCATCCTGGCCAACACAATGAAACCCCGTCTCCACTAAAAATACAAAAAAACTAGCCGGGCGTGGTGGCGGCGCCTGGAGTCCCAGCTACTCGGGAGGCTGAGGCAGGAGAATGGCGGGAACCCGGGAGGCGGAGCTTGCAGTGAGCCGAGATCGCGCCGCTCACTCCAGCCTGGGCGACAGAGCCAGACTCCGCCTCAAAAAAAAAAAAAGGAATATCTTACTTTCCTTACCAAAAAAACCCAGAAAATTGTTAACATGATACTGAGAGGTTATCGTTTAGGGAGATTGTATTAACAGAAAATAGTGGATTTGTGTCTTTTTTTCCCCTCTTAATCAAGCACAATTTCTACTTTAGATATAGGAAGGAGCAGCTATTCTTTGAAATTCAACCTACAAGTTTTCTCATATTACTGTTTTTCTAAATTTCAAAGATGCTATAATTTCTTTTTAAACTGTTATTTCCAATTACATAAACAGCAGAGATACATTCTCTGTTATAGATATAAGGAATTAAACTGACTCATAATGATCCAGATGATCACTAATACCATTTTGGTATATTTCCTTCTTCTCAGTGATTCCAACACTTACTATGTAACCTTGGGCAAGTTACTTTTCCATAGCTCACTTTCCTCATATGTAAAATAGAGATAACAATAGTACCTACCTCACAAAATTGATATGAGCGTTAACACACACCAAGTACTGTAACAATGTCTGACCACAATAAATTATTGGTAACTTTTTCATTTGTACACTTTTTAAAAGAAATTGGGATCATGGTATATATACAACTTTGTATCTGGCTTTTTACACTCAGTACTTTATCATGAATATCTTTTATAATAATAAAAGACTCAGACAATGTTTTGAATAGCTTATACCATAATTTATTCTCTTACTCTATATTCAGTTTGTCTCCACCTTTGTTTTTCTATTTCAAACAAAAACTGTTGCCACTGTTATGCTACTGGTACCACCAAAAATGTTCTAAAACATACTAAAAGCATCTATAAAATATATAGCTGGATTTGGACTCTGACTTAATTCAAAAGATTAAATGACTCAAGAATTTTCTTTTGTTTCACAGGGGAGTCTTTTTTTCCTTCCAGTCAGGGTCTCACTCTGTTGCCCAGGCTGGATGGAGTACAGTGGCACAGTCATGGCTCACTACAGCCTCAAACTCCTGGCTACTATAGGGGATCGGTCAGGGTGGTGTAAAAAGTTATAAAAAGTTATAGGGAAAGATGCAAACCTTCTTGGAAGGCCAGGAGGTTTTGCAAAGCTGAAGGCAGCTAATTCTCTTACCCTGAGGCAGAAGGTGAGAAGTAGATGCGAGGGAATGGAGGGGAATTTATCTAGGTAAGTTTATTTACTTATGTTGTCCGGAAGCTGACCTTAGATTGTCTGCACACAAGACTGCTCCCTGCAAGGGGGCACAACAATGTTAATTACCCACAGATTATGTTGGCTCCAAGCCTTTGTCATTAAATCTGTACTGAATATATACAAGCAGCTTTGGCTTATCAGGACTGCACGGTCTTTTCAGCCCCTAGTGCCAGCAGTACCCTAGCCACACTCACGCAAAATACCTGCATCTGCATATTCATTTCATCTGGCTCGGCCAGGGTCCACAGGACAGACTCAGCAGGGCTCAAGCAATCCTCCCACCTCAACCTCCCAAAGAGCTGTGACTACAGGCGTGTACACCAATCCCAGCTAATTTTTTATTTTTATTTTTTTGTAGACACAGGGGTCTCACTATGTTGCCCAAGCTGGTCTTGAATTTGTGTCCTCAAGCAATCCTCCCACCTTGACTTCCCAAAATGTTGGGATTATAGTTGTGAGCCACTGCAACTGGCCAAAAGGGGAGTCTTCTATCAGCTGAGAAGAAACTGAAGGAACAAAGGAGAGAATGGGGTGGGGGGTGAGGTACTCTGAGCTTTTCTGGCCTTGAAGCACAAATTATGCATAGGTGAACTGGAAAAATCCCTTTTCAGAGATTTTTTGAATCCCTAAAAAGGGATTTTGGCCAACCGAAACCATGTCTTTTAGGTTTGGCCAACCCTAAACCATGTCCCTTGAAAGCCCAGGTCCTCTGAGCAGGGCACCTCCAGAAGGAGAACTGAGTAATGAACAAGAGAGGCCGTGTGAAGGCACAGGTCAGGGCCTTCTATCCCTGAGGGGTACTTAATAAGATCAACACAGCTTCCAAAAGCCTACATCTGTATCCTGATTTTACTTCACATGAACATAGAGGAAGATGAATGTCAGATTAGATCAGAAGCTTCTGTAGCTTATTACACCATGTATCAAAGTATGTTTTGCGTCCAGGCCAAAGGCCAACCATGCCTATATGCATCAAATGTATGATTCAGGTTCTGTTTATACTTCCATAATGAAAGACAATTATGTGTTAAGATAGATCCAGAGACTACATCCTATGAAGGGATATGAAACCATTAGATCTCTTCTCTGAACAAATACGAAATTAAAATGTGCTTCCCACTGGGGCATAATCCCCTTCTTATTACTATGACAAAAGCATATTCCATCACATTAGAGTGGCAAAAGCACTCAGCTAAAACCCAGAATAAATGAGGCTGCAGTTGCTTCTTCCCCATTAACTTGCTGGGCTATAATGAACATGTCCACCTTTCTGAAAGTCACGTCAATGTAAAATAATAATGCCTGCACTATTTACATTAATGAATTATTATGCATTTGAAGGAGGATAATATGCACGTAAAAGTGCTTTAACAATTATAAAGCAGTTCACAGATACAGGTTACTATTATGGTTCCAAAAGTCATAGTCTAAACTTTTTAACAATGTTAATTACCTTTCTGAAAAATGATTATAGTTATATTACATGGGATTGATGTTATGACCTCTCATGCTGTCATATTTTACTTTCATAGCAAATTCCTTTCGTAATGTATCCTGCTGATTAACCTGCTTTCTAAAAGAAAAATAAGTATTAACACAAAGGCAAAATCTTTATTAACTGATCAATAGAAGTAGATTTTGAGGTCAGTTATTAATACTTAGGTTGTTTTTGGGCCTGGTGGCTCACGCCTGTAATCCCAGCACTTTGGGAGGCCAAGGCAGGCCGATTATGAGGTCAGGAGATGGAAACCATCCTGGCTAACATGGTGAAACCTCATCTCTACTAAAAATACAAAAAAATTAGCCAGGCATGGTGGCGGGCTGAGGCAGGAGAATGGTGTGAACCCGGGAGGTGGAGCTTGCAGTGAGCCGAGATCACGCCACTGCACTCCAGCCTGGGCAACAGAGCCAGACTCAGTCTAAAAAAAATAATAATAATAACAATAATAATAATACTTAAGTTGTTTTTCCATTCAACTGGAAGAATTAGATTCGTGGGGAGAAAAAAGAGCTTTATCTCTAATTTCTAAGATTTAGATCTGAAGTTCTGTACAAAACATACTCCATTTGATTACAAGAGAAATTTAAGTATATTTCAAATCAGACAAACACTTGAAAATTGAAATCAGAACATGTACTTGAAAACATACAGGCAGATAGCGGTTTGACTAAATTGGCAAGTAGAGAACGAATAGAGGCTAGAAAAAATGAATGAAGAAAAGCAAACTGGCTTAGAAAAAGGTAACTGAAAATCCTGACAATAATTTTTGCATTCCTAAAAAAGTTTGTACGATAAAAAAAATTCTGTAACTATTTTATCACTGGCTTCTATTGTAATTTTGAGTTCATAAGGGAAATCATAGGTTTCTATGATACGAATCATGTTTCCATCAATTTATTCAATCATCTAACATTTACTAAGGACTCACTCTGTGTGCCTGGCACTTAGCTGGGTACTGGAGAGGGAACGGTAAACAAATTATGTTCTCTGTACTCACAGGGCTTCATTTATTTTTATTTTTATTTTTTTTCAGACAAAGTCTCACTCTATCACTGGAGTGCAATGGCGCGATCTCGCCTCCCAGGTTCAAGTGATTCTCCTGCCTCAGCCTCCCGAGTAGCTGGGACTACAGGCATGTACCACCATGCCCAGTTAATTTTTTATTTTTAGTAGAGACGGGGTTTCACCATGTTGGCCAGGCAGGTCTCGAACTCCTGACCTCAGGTGATCCACCCGCCTCAGCCTCCCAAAGTGCTGGCATTACAGGTGTGAGCCACCACCACCAGCCTTGGCTTTATTTTTGATGGAAACTCATAATCGGTAGCTAATGAGCCATACCACCATGGAAGGCTGGGCTTAGGAATTCCAATATTCTTCCTGTTCTGGCATGCTCTCTCCATTTCACTTTCTGGCCCAGGGCACAAAAGAAAAATTACTCAAGTATACAATCAATCTAAGAGAATTTTGAAGTTCATACATATTGAAGTATATTGCAAAACTAATTCTCATGTCATAACAGTTCTCACTGATAGCACTGAACATCAATGATGGGGAAGCCAGAAGAGCTGCCCCTCTTTAAAGCTGTTCTGTAACTCAACAACTGAATGAGTCACATAGAATTGCCTTTTTCACAGAGGTCTTTAGTCACGAAAGCAATCACTGTTTTGTACTCCATTACTGTCCTGGAATACCATAATTCCATTATCTTAGTTAATTTGTTAACTATGAGGAAACATTTTAAATGGTCCATTTTCGAGGCATGATAATCTAAGTACTGGTATCCAGCCTGTGGACATGACAGACTGCACGGCTCGTGCACCTAGAAAGTCATGATAAGCAAACAGGATGTAGAGGAGGGGTCAGCCCATAAAAGGGAAGAAAATTTCGTTATTGGGAAATTGAAACTTAAGCGAGGAAGGGGATGGGGTATAACCTTATAAGGGGGATAATAAAACTCAGGCGACTTCCGGGAAGATTGTAACCCCATAGTACTTGACCAATGAGGAACTGGGGAGGGGACTTGCATGCTAGGAGATAAATTACCTGCTGAAACTGCCCCCGGTGTGCCTGCCTAGCAGACACCCCATCTCGCAAGACCACCATTAAAAGTCTCACTTCTGCTGTTCTTCGTGTCTCTGAGTTCATTCTTTGGGTTCAGACGGGTGAGTGTGTTTTTCACATTAACTAGCTTTTAAATAAACTGGTGATAAAATACTTAGAAAAAAATATTACATTGGTAATTTGATTCAATGGGACCTTGACTTCCATAGTTCCTTTGAAGTGAAAAGTTGGACCCCATACCCAGCAGCCCAGATAGCATAAACGTATCATATTAAGATGTGGAATGAATTACTGCCATAAAAGACTAGCTACATAAAGACAAAAATACAATGCAATTAAATCTACTCAAAGAGGCAGACTTTTATATCCCTTTTAATTGATGACTATAAGTTATTTACTGCAGTCCAGATCTAGATCATACAAATTGCTTCTTCTGCTTCTACCTAAAATAAATGTGTTGACATTCAAAGAATAAATTCTGCTTTTTTTTTTTTTTGGAAGATGGAGTCCTGCTCTGTTGTCCAGGCTGAAGTGCAGTGGTGCCATCTCTTAGACGTGAGTTAGTTTCCTTGGGCCTTGTTGACATCAGGAAGCCCCTATCTGTAACTTGAAAACATTCTACATCAGTTTTCCTCAAGAATCACTTGGGGAATTTGTTCAAATGCAGATTTTTTAGACACTATTCCCTTACATTCTTAATTCACAAAGTTTAGGATATGTCTTTAGAGTAAGTATAGTATTTTTAACAACATTTCCTAAATTATTTCTGTGACCCTCAGACCACACTTTAGGAAACACTGCTAACTGGTCCTGATGATGAAAATTATGATCCCTGGGCCAGGCACGGTGGCTCATGCTTGTAATCCCAGCACTTTGGGAGGCTGAGGCAGGTGGATCACCTGAGATCGGGAGTTCAAGACCAGCCTGACCAACATGGAGAAACCCCATCTCTACTAAAAAAAAAAAAAAATACAAAATTAGCCAGGTGTGGTGGTGCCTGCCTGTAATACCAGCTACCTGGGAGGCTGAGGCAGGAGAATCACTTGAACCCGGGAGGTGGAGATTGCGGTGAACCAAGATTACGCCACTGCACTCCAGTCTGGGCAACAAGAGCAAAACTCTGTCTCAAAAAAAAAATTATGATCCCTGAAAAAAACAGAAGTGTTTAATTATTTGGAAAATCAGGAAGGTTTGTTTTAATGTAGAGTCATTCATAACTTGGACTTTAGGTTAACTAAAATGATAATTATAATATTTCATTTGTATGTTCATAAAGAGGCAGTATGAACTTTCTCTACAGAATTTTATTCCACAATGATAGTAACAATCCATTAATCACTTTAAAAGGCAAGGAAAATCAGTTAAATGCATGAGAGGTAGTTTTAAATACAGTGCTTAGGCCAGGCACAGTGGCTCACGCCAATAATCCCAGCATTTTGGGAGGCTAAGGTGCGCCCATGACTTGAGCCAGGAATTCAAAGCCTAGCCTGGGCAACACAGCGAAACCTCATCTCTACTAAAAAATTTAAAAATTAGCCAGGCGTGGTGGCATGTGCCTATAGTCCCAGCTCCTCAGGAGGCTGAGGTGGGAGGATCACCTGAGCCCAGGAAGTTGAGGCTGTAGAGAGTCATAATTGCATCACTGCACTCCAGCCTGGGTGACAGGAGTGAGACCCTGTCTCTAAATAAATAAAAATATAAAAATAAATAAATATCATGCTTGAATCAAAAATCATTTATTTTCCTGGAATGGTCTACACTGTGTAGAGGCAATAAATAAACCCATTCTTGGAAATTTAACATGGTTAAAACATACTCCTCTAAAGAAGAAACAGTTCTTCCCAATACCTGACTTGTGTGCCATGTAGTCAGTAAAACTGTGCCTGGCACAGTCACAAGAGAATGGCCTGAATGACACTGGTACACCCAGAGATAGCCGTGGGCAAAATAAACAACAGATGGCAACCTCCATTCTCCCCACCCTCAGCCTCCTCATCCCTCTGATTTAATAATGGATCATGCAATCTTCCTTCAACATTTCACCAGAGAACTTCTGGGGGCAATTCCTTCAGTCAAAGAGAAAAAAGACAACAGACATAGAACATTCCACCCACGCGGCAACTGGACCTCCTCGCCTCCAGCAACCCTCATCCCCACTCCTCGGCGCTCGCCCATTCTCACGGCCACATGGAAGGCTTTTGCATGACAGCAGATAGGAGGCCTCGCAGGCCTCTGACCCTTCCGTTGTCTCCAAGCTCTCAGCGTCCTCCGGGCCTCGGCTCCTCCCTTGGCTTGATGAGGCCTGGGGGGCTCTCATGAAACATTCTTGTGCCCTGGCCCTCTGTCACACCAAGCCCACAGACATCTCCACTGCTTCACTCCAGGAGTTTGTTAGCGTTCCAGCTACAAAAGTTTCACAACCACACGGCAGGCGTCGCTAGTCTTTCATGGCCTCCAGCTTCACATCTTGGCCCTTAACTCCTCAGCACTCAGCCCACGTACCTTTGCGATGCTGCTTCTCCCTGATGAGACAGCAGAGCACAGAGATCAAGAGGGCTGGCTCTCCTGTCAAAGAAAGCCTGGCACCATCCTAGCAAGCTCTGTCACCTTCGGCTAGTCACCCCATCTCTCTAAACCTGCTTCCTGACCCATACGATGGGAATAGCAGAAACTTTCTCATAGGATAACTGTGAGGGTTCAATGAGAATGTAAAGTGTCTAGTGAAATGCTTGGTACACAATAAGGGCTCAATAAATGGTTCTGCTGTTATTCTTTCCAATGATGTTTTTTCCAAACCTTTTACCGCCTTTCTTAAAATTACCCTGTGCAGACACAGGCTCACACCTATAATTGTGGCACTCTGGGAGGCTGAGGCAGGAGGACTGCTTCAGGTCAAGAGGTAAAGGGCTGCAATGAGCTACAATCTTCCTCTACACTCTAGCCTGGGCTACAGAGCAAGACGCTGTCTAAAATAAAATAAAATAAAAATAAAAAAATATCCTCTACACATATCATAGTTCTCACTATCAGTAATTAATTTTGTCTCCCGCTTACCAAAATATTCGAGACTATCCAGCTTGAAATACCTTAATTCCCTGCCATTCTCCACGAAGTTCTCTCCATGTGCCCCCGTTTTTATCTCCTACTAAAGTCAAACCCCCCACCTATGCTCTGATCCTGCCCCCTTGGGCATGGCTCCATCAATTGCCATCTATCTCTGAGATGTTCAGGCCCTTCCTCTCTACTTTCCCATCTTTCCCTTAACCTAAAAATGTGCTTAAATGTCTCTCCCTGACAACAAAAATCCCGCAACACACACTCTACTCTAGGTACCACTTTCTCTTCTGGCTTTCTCAGCCAGGCTTCTACAGAGCACAGGCCGCACACTGTGAACCTCTCCACTCCCACCCCCAAACCACACTGGCATGGACCTCCAAAGGCCCCCCAGTTGCCAAGTCCAGGGCACACCCTCGGTCCTCCCTCTGGACCTCTCTGCCCCACCAGACACTGTTGACCATCTGCTCCCTCTTGCTCTCTGAGTTTCTCTCTCTATCTCACAGCCTCTAAATGCTCTTTCTCTCCTCGGTGGGCTGCTCCTCCCTTGCCTACACTTGGACTCGCTGCTTCTCAGCCATCCTACTGCCCTGGGCAGTCTCATTCCCTGTAGTCTTAACTGTCAGGTATACACTGACCACCAACAAATCGACCTGCTTAACCCTGATCTCTCCTGCAAACTGCACACCTGCAGACCTAACCGCCAGCTGGACAGATCCACAGGCATCAAAAAATCTACATAGCCAAAATGTACCACATCCTTAGGTCCCACCATCCCAAACCTACACAAAGGGCACCTGTGCCCATTCAACCTCCAAGCCAGAAACCTGGAATTACCTAGATCTCTCCCTCTCCTGCCCGCAATAAATGCATGCTTACCGAGCAGAAATGAAGAGCATGATGAAGCCGCCTGGGTGGAAGGGCAATTGATTCAGATCTTCAACAACAAGTGGAGCTGAACCTACAAAAATGCAGGCGAAGGCCTTCCCAGGTGCACGCACACCCGCCCAACGGTAAACTCGGGAACAGCAAGCAGTTCGGCTTAAAGAAGAGGAATACGAGTGAAGGCTACAAAGGCAGGGCAGCCCTGTCATGAAGAACTTGACACGAGGCCAAGCGTTGTGGACCCACAACCTCCCTCCTCTCTAAGTGACTGGCCTAGTTCTACACAATGACGTAAGGGAAACAAAACAAAAAAGATAAATGACTGGCCTCGGCCCATCACAGAAATCCTGTCCCCCATGCCAACAACAGGTAAGAAACGGGCACCTGCCCAAACCTGGCCAGTAAGATGTGAGAGGAACACTGCCAGGAGCATTTCTAAGCACATTTTCCTTGTTCCAAAAAGGGACTCTCTTCCTCTGGGTAGCATCCTGCATGGCCGTGGTGCCTGAAACAGATACGGTCACCCGGACAACAGCCCGAAAGCTCTTCCGACGCACAGGGCTAAGAAACACAGAGAAACGGTCCTGGAGGCTCAGTGGTCTCCACGTGGAGCCTGCCCTAGCCCTGAGCTTGTCCTCTCTCTGGACTGTGTATTCTTTCTTAAGAGAATACATCTCCTTATTGTTTAAAAATCAAAGGAAGGAGATACAGGGATCAGTCATGTTTAGAGCACACTGGATCAAAAAGCTAAACAGATTTCTTTATAGTAGGAGTTCTTACAATGTTCATTTAATCACACACATTGTAAAGCTTTAAGAATTTTGTTTTTCCAAGGCCCAGTGTGGTGGCTCATGCCTGTAATCCCAGCACTTTGGGAGGCCAAGGTAGGAGGATCACTTGAACCCAGGAGTTCAAGACCAGCCTGGGCAACATAGTGAGACCTTGTCTCTACAAAAAAATTAAAAATTAGCTGGGTGTGGTGGCACATGCCTGTAATCCTATCTACTTGGGAGGCTGAGGTGGGAGGACTGCTTTAGTCCAGGAGGTCAAGGCTACAGTGAGCTATAATTGTGCCACTGCACCCCAGCCTGGGCAACACAGTGAGACCCTGTCTCAAACAAACAACAAAAAAAATTTTAGTTTTCTCAGACTTATTTGACCAGCAAACTAGCCTCCCGTGCTTCCTCTTCTTTGTTTTTGCAGTGTACCTAAAAGCATCTCCCAGAACTAAGTGTTAATGAATCATAGTTTGGGAAACACTGATTTTTACCAGAAGAGACTAAAAAAGTATATGCCTGGCTGTTATAATGCAGTGATGACACAGTAATATAGGCACAGAAAAAGTGATCACAGAATCCAAAAGGCACCACTGCCATTCTACTAGGTTCTCACTCAAAATGCCAGATGGGTTTCATGCTATGTACCAACTGCATGAATTTTTAGTGGCTGCCTGGAATGCTGTATTGAGAGGGATTCTGCAGTCACATCCTGGTGCCTTACTTGATTAGTAAAGATTCTCATGAGCACAGAAGGGACAGCTGTGACATCATTCAAGTTCATTCTGAGACCTCTGAAGTGACATTAAGTCCTAAGCAGATCCTAGAATCATCCCAAAGCTTCCCAAGTTGTTTTAATTCTGAATCAGGCCAGACAAATTTTTAATAATTAAAAAGGCAATAAAGTGGTTAAGTGTGTAGACTCCAGAGTTAATAAAGAGAGACATGGGTTTAACTCAGTTCTTTCACTGATTAGGTAGCCTGGGCGCATCATTTAACCTCACTAAATCTCAGTTTTCCCATCTGCAAAATGAGAATAACAGTCCCTACCTCCCATGATAGATGTCAGAATTAAACTGGGTAACGTAATGCAGCGAATACATCTGCAAACAGCCAGTGCAAGAGATGTTAAGTTTAGCTCTACCAATTACTAAGGCATTCACTTCATGACGTTCACATTATATAACTCCTGTAATACATGTATTTGTCCACTGTATTCATAGTCATAGATGATGGTGAAATAAGTCAAACTGGGGCCACAGGAATGATTTCCCTGAACCCGTTAACAATGCCAACATATGCCATGCTAAGCAAATGACATAGAGGATTATAAAGCACAGTTCAAAGTGAGTGTCACTGGCCTTTAAGAAGACATAGACATACTGGCCGGGAGCGGTGGCTCACGCCTATAATCCCAGCACTTTGGGAGGCCGAGGCGCGTGGATCACGAGGTCAGGAGCTAGAGATCATACTGGTTCACACAGTGAAATATGGTGAAACCCCGTCTCTACTAAAAATACAAAAATTAGCCGGGCGTGGTGGTGGGCATCTGTAGTCCCAGCTACTCGGGAGGCTGAGGCAGGAGAATGGCATGAACCCGGGAGGCGGAGCTTGCAGTGAGGCAAGATCGTGCCACTGCGCTCCAACCTGGGCAACAGAGCGAGATTCCGTCTCAAAAAAAAAAAAAAAAAAAAAAAAGACATAGAATATACAAATCTAACTATTGGGTGATTGTTTTCTGCAATACACAGATCTCATATGTATTTTTTTAGATCCTTCCATAGAGGAAGTCAAGAAACAATGACCAGTCCAATAGTAATAAGCCTCCCTGACACTCAGAACGAGTTATTGAAATGCCATTTACCACTTTAAAAAAACAAACAGGGCTCATCTTGGAGAAATGGTTAATTTCAGGTATAAGCAGAAGACATTCAAAACGAGCCTGAAACATTTTGTTATACCACATAGCAAGAAAACACTCAAAGACCACAAGGGTTATGTCCAAAGGATGCAAGAGTCAACTAACAAGGGCTCCCACTGGCCAAAGATGGGATAATATAGGCTTCAAAAAAATATATTAATCACAACTTATTGAAACCCATCAAATATAGTCAAATCCATGAATTCATTTTACATACATATATAGAGAGAGAGAGAGAAAGAGACGGAGTTTTGCTCTTGTTGCCCAGGCTGGAGTGCAGTGGTGTGATCTCAGCTCACTACAACCTCCACCTCCTGGGTTCAAGCAATTGTCCTACCTCAGTCTCCCGAGTAGCTGGGATTACAGGCATCCGCCACCACACTCAACTAATTTTTTGTATTTCTAGTAGAGACGGGTTTCACCATGTTGTATAGGCTGGTCTCCAACTCCTACCTCAGTGACCCACCTGCCTCAGCCTCCCAAAGTGCTGGGATTACAGGCGTGAGCCACCACGCCCAGCAGAATTCATAATAATACTTTTTAAAAACACACAATGGGGGAATTGGTCACCTTCAGAGGATAAGGAACTAACTCATTGTGGAAACTGATAAAGTGAAGAATCAAGGTTTCATCCAGCTTTTCTACTGAACTGTACCTTTATGTAACCAAAGAGTAGACAAGGGACAAGAGACAATACTCTTCTAAAAGTATTTAAGTCAATAACTGAAAAATGACAAAATATCACCATCTTGTCACTCCTAATAAATTAATGGATCTAGGTATTGAGTGTCAATAGCTACTAATATCACAAAGGGAAAGAGAACCAGGTACAACATGACTTCTAATAAAAGAGCACACCACTAGCTAAAGTCTTGCCAAAGGAATCAAACAGGAGTTTGAGCAGGCCTCTGGACCCACTGTCAATTTGCAGGACACAGAGCACACAGAGGAGCACATTGAACTGCATCACTGATATGCAATCAGCAAAATCCAGACACAGGACACTCTATAGGACAAATCCTCTAGGTTCTTCAGTAGATAAACTAAAGAAAATAAAAGGATAGAAGGGAAACTTTTTTTTTAAGAGACAAGACTAAACTATTATGTCCACTGATGCACACCAGAGTGATAAAACTATAATGACACGCAAGGAAGTGATTCCTATAAAGTCAAGATGAGGTTGCTAAGGTAGGAGAGAAGGTGATGACATTGGAGTGGAGATACAAAGGGGTGTATCTCCAGGGAGTTCTCTCTATAATCATCCATCCATCTATACATTTGTTTGGTGGGATTTTCTGAATCTGCATTTTTTATTTTATAATAAAAAGGTTTGTAAAAAATAAGTGTAAAAGCTACCACTTAACATCTTCCATATCCAAAGCATGATAATCTTTATTTTACAAATGCTATCACATTGTTCCAAAGAACCTTTGAAAGTATTTACTATATCCTTTTTTCAGATGGAGAGACTTCTCTCTTAAGCAAGCTGCCCACTGTCACAGTTATTAGGGGAGAGCCCAGATTCAAATCCAGACCAATGACAAACTCCAAATCCATTCTCTTTGTGCCTATGCTTTACTGATTCCCAGTTATTCATTCTTTTAAATATGTATCACTTGCCTACTAAATCATCCGACTAGGCCTTAAAGACACAGAGGGAAGTTTCTGCCTTCATATGGTGTTCAATAACTAATGAAGAGGAAACACCAGGAGCCATCCGAATGAGTATAAAATTACAACTGTGACAACTACCGTGAAGGAGGGGTATACGGCACTATATTCCTACCGTGAAGGAGGGGTATAGATCTACTGTGAAGGAGCGGTATACGGCACTATATTCCTACCGTGAAGGAGGGGTATAGATCTACTGTGAAGGAGCGGTATACGGCACTATATTCCTACCGTGAAGGAGGGGTATAGATCTACTGTGAAGGAGCGGTATACGGCACTATATTCCTACCGTGAAGGAGGGGTATAGATCTACTGTGAAGGAGCGGTATACGGCACTATATTCCTACCGTGAAGGAGGGGTATAGATCTACTGTGAAGGAGCGGTATACGGCACTATATTCCTACCGTGAAGGAGGGGTATAGATCTACTGTGAAGGAGCGGTATACGGCACTATATTCCTACCGTGAAGGAGGGGTATAGATCTACTGTGAAGGAGCGGTATACGGCACTATATTCCTACCGTGAAGGAGGGGTATAGATCTACTGTGAAGGAGCGGTATACGGCACTATATTCCTACCGTGAAGGTGGGGTATAGATCTACTGTGAAGGAGCGGTATACGGCACTATATTCCTACCGTGAAGGAGGGGTATAGATCTACTGTGAAGGAGCAGTATACAGCACTATATTCCTACCGTGAAGGAGGGGTATAGATCTACTGTGAAGGAGGGGTATACGGCACTATATTCCTACCGTGAAGGAGGGGTATAGATCTACTGTGAAGGAGCGGTATACGGCACTATATTCCTACCGTGAAGGAGGGGTATAGATCTACTGTGAAGGAGCAGTATACAGCACTATATTCCTACCGTGA
This sequence comes from Macaca fascicularis, assembly GCF_037993035.2. NCBI lineage: Eukaryota > Metazoa > Chordata > Mammalia > Primates > Cercopithecidae > Macaca > Macaca fascicularis. The sequence goes on along the minus strand of NC_088379.1, from coordinate 190,009,367 downwards.
AGGAGGGGTATAGATCTACTGTGAAGGAGCGGTATACGGCACTATATTCCTACCGTGAAGGTGGGGTATAGATCTACTGTGAAGGAGCGGTATACGGCACTATATTCCTACCGTGAAGGAGGGGTATAGATCTACTGTGAAGGAGCGGTATACGGCACTATATTCCTACCGTGAAGGAGGGGTATAGATCTACTGTGAAGGAGCGGTATACGGCACTATATTCCTACCGTGAAGGAGGGGTATAGATCTACTGTGAAGGAGCGGTATACGGCACTATATTCCTACCGTGAAGGTGGGGTATAGATCTACTGTGAAGGAGCGGTATACGGCACTATATTCCTACCGTGAAGGAGGGGTATAGATCTACTGTGAAGGAGCGGTATACGGCACTATATTCCTACCGTGAAGGTGGGGTATAGATCTACTGTGAAGGAGCGGTATACGGCACTATATTCCTACCGTGAAGGAGGGGTATAGATCTACTGTGAAGGAGCGGTATACGGCACTATATTCCTACCGTGAAGGAGGGGTATAGATCTACTGTGAAGGAGCGGTATACGGCACTATATTCCTACCGTGAAGGAGGGGTATAGATCTACTGTGAAGGAGGGGTATACGGCACTATATTCCTACCGTGAAGGAGGGGTATAGATCTACTGTGAAGGAGCGGTATACGGCACTATATTCCTACTGTGAAAGAGGGGTATAGATCTACTGTGAAGGAGCGGTATACGGCACTATATTCCTACTGTGAAGGAGGGGTATAGATCTACTGTGAAGGAGCGGTATACGGCACTATATTCCTACCATGAAGGAGGGGTATACGGCACTATATTCCTACCGTGAAGGAGCGGTATACGGCACTATATTCCTACCGTGAAGGAGGGGTATATATCTACCATGAAGGAGCGGTTTATGGGCGCTATATACCTACGGTGAAGAAGGGGTATATGGCTCTATATACCTATCGTGAAGGAGGGGTATATGGCTCTATATAGCTACTGTGAAGGAGCGGTATACGGCGCTATATACCTACCATGAAGGAGGGGTATACGGCGCTATATTCCTACCATGAAGGAGCAGTACATGGGTGCTATATACCTATGGTGAAGGAGGGGTATACGGCGTTATATACCTACCGTGAAGGAGGGGTATACGGTGCTATATTCCTACCGTGAAGGAGGGGTATATGGCGCTATACACCTACCGTGAAGGAGGGGTATACGGCGCTATATTCCTACCATGAAGGAGCAGTATATGGGCGCTATATACCTATGGTGAAGGAGGGGTATATGGTGCTACATACCTACTGTGAAGGAGGGGTATATGGTGCTATATATATGGTGCTATATACCCACAGTGAAGGAGAGGTATTATGGCACTATAAGAAGATGTAAGTTGAAAGATAGGAAAAGCTTCCCTGCAAAACTGATGACTGAGGTCTAAAGGAAGAGAAGTTAACTAGGTACAGGGGGCAGCGGAGTGCTCAAGGCAGGGGAAACAATATATAAAGTCCCTACAGACAGAAAAAGCCGGGCCCTATGAGGACTGAGGGTGGAGCATGAGGAGTGACAGTAATTATGACTGGAGGTTAGGCTAGAGATCTAGGAAGAACAATAAGTTACTGAAAGTTTTAAACAAACATGTTGCTAAAGAGGAATTTGATTAGGCTTGCATTTTTAAAAGAATCAATGGAAGGGGGAGCCAACATGGAGGCAGAGACCAATGGAAAGGTTGTTACAGTTATCTAGGTGGGACATGATGGTAGCTGAGACCAAGCAGGAAAGACTGAAAGAAGTGGATGAATGCAAGATACTCAAGAGATAAGGGCAGGCACCCCTGTAATCCAACATTCTGAGAGGCCAAGGCAGGAGGATGGCTTGAGTCCAGGAGTTTGAGACCTGCATGGGCAACAGAGACCCCATCTCTAGAAAAACTTTTTTAATTAGCGCGGGTCAGGCACAGTGGCTCACACCTTTAATCCTAGCACTTTGGGAGGCCAAAGCAGATGAATGGCTTGAGCTCAGGAGTTCAAGATCAGCCTGGGCAACATGGTGAAACCCGTCTCTACAAAAAATACAAAAACTAGTCAAGGGCGGTGGCACGCACCCTTAGACGTAGCTACTTGAAAGGCTGAAGTGGGAGGAAGCCAAGATCATGCCACTGCACTCCAGCCTGGGCAACAGAGCCAGATCCTGTCTCAGAAAAATAAAAATAAAAAAAATTAGCTGGGTGTGGTGGCACCCACCTGTAGTCCCAGCTATTGTGGGGGTGAGGCATGGAGGATCACAAGAGCCCAGGAGGCCGATGCTGTAGTGCGCCATGACTGTGCCACTGCACTCCAGCCTGGGCAACAGAGTGACACCCTGTCTCAAAAATAAATAAATGAATAAAAAAATAAAATTAACAAAAGAGGTAAAAGGACAGGACTTGATGGAGTGCCTATGGGGTATGAGGAGAAGGAGATGTCAAGAAGGACTCAGTTAAGCCGGGCGCGGTGGCTCACACCTGTAATCCCAGCACTTTGGGAGACTGAGGCGGGTAGATCACGAGGTCAGGAGATCGAGACCATCCTGGGTAACATGGTGAAACCCCGTCTCTACTAAAAATATAAAAATTTAGCCAGGCGTGGTGGTGGGCGCCTGTAATCCCAGCTACTCGGGAGGCTGAGGCAGGAGAATTGCTTGAACCTGGCAGGCAGAAGTTGCAGTGAGCCGAGATCGCGCCACTGCACTCCAGCCTAGGCGACAGAACGAGACTCCGTCTCAAAAAAAAAAAGGACTCAGTTGTGGGACCTGACTTTCGGAGGTGCTATTCACTGACACAGGAACAAGAGGAACAGAGACAGACATTGGTCATAAGATGTCATGGACTCAAGCTTCGGGTACCACTGGGACTGCCAGGTGGAAATGTCAAGTTAAGCAGTTGAATAAATAAGTCTGAGGCCCAAAACTAGATCTGAAACTCAGGAATAAATCTCTTAAGTCCTCAATGTCGACAGGGATGATCATTGTAGGAGGCCAAAGTTGAGACTGCCCTAAACTAAGAGAATAAAGAATGAGACCTCAAGAATGACCCAAATGCAAATCTGGGAAACATCCAACTTTCTGAGCTATCTAGGGGTTGCAATTTCAGAAAAAAAGAAAGATTCAGTGAAATGGGAAAAAAATCAGAAAAAAAAAAAAAGAGATTAACAACTCTGCTTCAGGAAAAACACATGGAAATTTCTGGAACAGTTGAGATGTAGATTTCATGTATAACAAATTGGCAGCCTGCAAGCAGCCCTCAGGTATGTATTTTCATGAGTTGATTTACATAAGAGGAAGAGGCCTTGTGGGAGGTGGCTTATGTGTAGGGACTCAGGGTTGGGGACTAGAGAAGGCCCTGGCTTGATCCCAGCAGTCAGTCTGAGCCAGATGGAGAGAAGCCACAAGAAAAAAGAAGACGCCGTCTTCACAGGAGATGCAAGGAGGGGCATAAGTTCCTTAGCTTCCATAAGAAGAAAACATTTTTTCTTCTTTTTTTTTTTTTTTAAGACAGAGTCTCGCTCTGTAGGCCCAGGCGGGAGTGCAGTGGCACGATCTTGGCTCACTGCAACCTCCACCTCCAGGGTTCAAGTGATTCTCCTGCCTCAGCCTCCTGAGTAGCTGGTACTACAGGCACGTGCTTACCACGCCGACTAATTTTTTGTAGTTTTAGTAGAGACAGGGTTTCACCGTGTTAGCCAGGATGGTCCTAATCTTCTGACCTTGTGATCTGCCCACCTCGGCCTCCCAAAGTGCTGGGATTACAGGTGTGAGCCACCATGCCTGGCCCAAAAACATTTTTTAAAAACAAGCCATGGCCGGGCGCGGTGGCTCAAGCCTGTAATCCCAGCACTTTGGGAGGCCGAGACGGGCGGATCACGAGGTCAGGAGATCGAGACCATCCTGGCTAACATGGTGAAACCCCGTCTCTACTAAAAATATACAAAAAAAAAAAACTAGCCGGGCGAGGTGGCGGGCGCCTGTAGTCCCAGCTACTCGGGAGGCTGAGGCAGGAGAATGGCGTGAACCCGGGAGGCGGAGCTTGCAGTGAGCTGAGATCCGGCCACTGCACTCCAGCCTGGGCGGCAGAGCAAGACTCCGTCTCAAAAAAAATAAATAAATAAAAATAAAAATAAAAACAAGCCTGAGTGAGAGAAACAGGGCTAACCTCCCAGCTTCTATAAAGCATACATGGGGCCTTGGCTTAGATAAACCCCGAAGGACAGACCAAGCCCCTCCAGACACGCAGCCCTGGAGGACTGAGACAGTAGCACCCTGGCAGGGAACATCTTTCTCACAGACTGGCAGTGGCGCCATAGCACAGGGACCTCTCTCCAGTGCTTTGCAGGCAACAAGAATGGAAGAATGGAAGTTGAAAGTATCCCCAAATACATGGGACACTGTCTGTGGCTCCCGGAAACGCTGATGGGGTGGTAGAGCAAGGACGTAGGAGTACTGCAAGAGGATGAGGTTCTGTATGCGATCAGAACCTCATTTAAAAAACTTTAAAATTAGTTTAATTTATGTAAACTCACCCATATATACAGGTGGGTGAGAACTACAGAAATTCAGGTTACTTTAGAAATGAGTATTTGTAAAATATTTATCTAATTTTCCAAGAGATATATTCCACACTAAAATAGAAAGTCTATTGAATAAATCCTAGTAGCCTAATAAACAAGTTCATGTGTCTTATCCTAAAGATGCACAATCCCTTGCTCCCCTCTTGGCTTCAGAAGCGTTTTACTTACAGTTAAACCATATTCATTTTTCTTTACATCCAGCTTGTGGCTACTCATACCTAGAAACCCTGGGCTGACAAACAGCAGGACTGGCAAGTGCTTAGAGTAGCTGCTGAGTGCTGGCTAGCTGCAGGGGCAAAGCAGGCATACCTCACACACCTAGCTGCCTTCTCCCAAAGCAGCACCTGGGCTGACAGGCCCACCAACATACATGCAAACATGCTGGGATTTCTGGAAAGTTCCACCATACTTACAAAAACTACAGAAGCAGGCCAGGAGTGGTGGCTCATGCCTGTAATCCCAGCACTTTCTGTGGCCGAGGGGCACGGATTGCCTGAGGTCAGGAGTTCGAGACCAGACTGGCCAACATGGCAAAACCCTGCCTCTACTAAAACTACAAAAATTAGCCGGGCGTGATGGCGGGCGCCTGTAGTGTCAGCTACTTGGGAGGCTGAAGCAGGAGAATCACTTGAACCCGGGAGGCGGAGGTTGCAGTGAGCCAAGAATGCGCCACTGCACTCCAGCGTGGGTGATAGAGCCAGACTCCGTCTCAAAACACTATAGAAGCACACACTCCTAGACTAAAGCAGGGTGTGACTTAGACCTAAATCCTCAGGCTATTTAGAAGAGCCCCTGGGAAGGGCTGCCTACCTACCTGTCATCCCCATTCAACCAAACAACCTAGGTGGGATAGGTGACCTACAGCTGTGAAGGATAAAAATACAGGTTCTGAGTTTGCAATTTTTTCTTTCAAAAGTACAGCTGCAATGTTAAAAATGCTGGCAAGGTGATATGCAATTGTTTCAATACTAACAGCCTTCCACAGACACTGTTCATTTTCTGTGTCCTGAACCCTTGGCACCAAACTTGCTGCGTCACCTTTCTAGCACAACCATGTGTACCATTCTGACTATAAAGAATTCTACATTTTAAGGAATCTAGGGCACTTCCCATCCCCAAAATGATATGGTTGGGAAACGAAGCCTAAGATATTTTTAGGGAGGCAACAGTCAATTACCATGACCAATGTGACAGTGTGCTTCAAAAACAAAAGCAGCTTAAGACTCAGGTGTGCGAAATAAATCCCCTGGGAACGGCCAGAACTAAGAAGGCTCCAAGTAGAATATTCAACTTGGGAGACGTTCCTAGGATACATCTGCTGTTATATACTGTGGGATCCTTTGGTTTGGGGTTGAATTTATTGTTTAAAAGAAATGTTAGGGCCCTCCTGAGAATATTCTTGAACCTATCTGTAATGATAACTAATGAAAATCGTATCAAAGTCTCACTCACTCCTGAAGGTACTGCCTGTTGTCTCCGTTCACAAAAACACAGCTTCATTAACGCTCACTTTTCATCATTGCAGCTACACAGTATTTCTCTCTCTCTCTCTCTCTCTTTTTTTTTTTTTCAAGACAGAGTCTCACTCTATCACCCAGGCTGGAGTGCAGTGGCGTGATCTTGGCTCACTGCAACCTCCATCTCCCGGGTTTGAACAATTCTCCTGCCTTGGCCTCCCAAAGTGCTGGGATTACAGGCATAAGCCACCGCACTCGGCCCAGTATTTCTCCTTTTAAGTCCATCCCAATCACATATCCATTCAATGTTTCAAAGCACAGCTCTGATGCTATCACTCCTGGGCTCAGAAAATGCCAACAGTCACCACGCCTGAAGACTAAAATTCAGTTCTATTCCCCGGCATTTCCACGGCCTGGCCAACACTACCTTTCCAATCCTAGCTCCTGTGAGTCATCTCACATACTCACTGGTAACTCAAATCACAAGTGGTACATGTACTCTGGACCCATTTTGTTGTTTTTTAAAAATTAGAAGAACACATATTGCTTCCTTTAGACGATTTTGCTAAATTCAAATACAAACGTGTTGGCCGGGGGAGGTGGCTCACGCCTGTAATCCCAGCACTTTGAGAGGCTGAGGCGGGTGGATCACCTGAAGTCAGGAGTTCAAGACCAGCCTGGCTAACATGGTGAAACCCCATCTCTACTAAAAATTATAAAAATTAGCCGGGTGTGGTGGCGGGTACCTATAATCCCAGCGACTCCGGAGGCTGACGCAGGAGAATCGCTTGAACCCAGGAGGCAGAAGTTGCAGTGAGCCAAGACCGTGACACTGCACTCCAGCCTGGGCAACAAGAGCGACACTCCATCTCAAAAAAACAAACAGCAAACAAACAAATACACATTTTTGTCATTTCCTAGGTACACTTGATTAGCACTGTTTTCTGTCCCAGGCCTAATTATGTATTGTACCTTCACACTTTGAAGTTATCACTATTCATCTACAACTTCATCTTATGCTGACTAATCTTAATAGTTCCATCATGACAGATGATACAGAAAACAATTTTCCTTTATGTGTAATCACTGTTCACATACCAAGATTATATGTATCAAAAACTTCTCCTTTTGAATACATGTGTGTATGTGCCTAGATGTGTGTCAAATATATCTGGAATAAACACAAACTATTAATAGTGGCTGCCTAGAGGGAAGATGTTTTTTCACTGTATACCTTTCTGCATGCTTTTTTAAAATCATATGATTGTGCAACCTATGGAAAAAATTAAATTAAAAAATAATGAATTTAAGTCAGGCGAGGTGACTCACACCTGTAATCCCAGCACTTTGGGAGGCCAAGATGGGTGGATAACTTGAGCTCAGAAGTTCGAGACCAGCCTGGGCAACATAGCGAAACCCCATCTCTACCGAAAATACAAAAATTAGCTGGGTGTGGTGGTGCACACCTGTGGTCCCAGCTACTCAGGAAGCTGAGGCAGGAGGTGGGAGGATGGCTTGAGCCGGGGAGGAGGAGATCGCAGTGAGCCAAGATGGCACCACTGCCCTCCAATCTGGGCGAAAGAGCCAGATCTTGTATGAATTTAAATGAAAAATATTTAATTTAAATGAAAATGAAAAATTTTCATTTTTAATTTAAATGAAATTTAATGAAATGCAATTTAATGAAATGAAATGAATTTAAATGAAAAAAATGAATTTAATGTAAAACAACACTTATACCACAGAGAGGATTTAAAGTTTTCAAAAAGCCACCTTCCTCAAAAGTATTTTTCTCAGTGGCCGCCATGACTTAAATTCCCCAGTTAAAATACAAAAGAATATTCTGAAGACAGTAAATATATTACATGCCATTATCCATAATCAAATGACTGAGGATTAGTTTATCACATTAGCACAAGAAAGGAAAAAGTCACAAAGAGGCTGTATGTAGTCTCCCTAATTCCCGTTTCTTTTCCTTTTCCCCTCGAGTAACTAAATGAGTTTGTTTTACTCAAAGAACATTTGTATTAGTAAAAGAACTCATTTAGGAATCCTAGTCGTCTGACCCAAGCGAACTGGAGCAGTAGATTGCTGTGTGAATGTGTTTACTGTCTGTCTCTACAAACATCTGGTCTCCCACCCAGGCCTCCCTGTGGGTTGAATCTACTGGGCTGGAGAGGGCAGGGAAGGGAATACTCTTATGCATCTTGGAATCCTCCCCAACACCCAAAACAGTGCCATGTGCTTACAGAAAGCATTATTCCAGTTCTTAATGCCACCTATTGCAAAGCTCTGACCCTTCTCTAGGAAACTGTGGTTGAAATTTCAGACCTAAAAATGTCAGTTGGATACTTAAAATTGTTCTTCTAAAAATCCATCTATTGAGCACACACTTTGTGTCTGACACTGGCACTCAGCAACTAACTAGACAACAAAATTACCTCACAAGGTCAGAATATGAGGTAGGTGGCAGACATTCAGTAAATGCTTATTAATCCGATTTGATGAACTTGTTAAACTACTTTCTGGCTAAACTTTTAAGTCTTTCATTAATGCTTTCTTCACATGGCAGTGGCCTTTAGTTTCCAATATTCTACTAAGCACTCAACTTTTTATTTTTATTTTTTTAAGGTACAAGGTCTCACTCTATATGGCGGTGTGATCATGGCTCACTGCAGCCTCAAACTCCTGGGCTCAAGCGATCCTCCCGCCTCAGTCTCCCAAGTAGCTGGGGACTGCAGATGTGCACCACCACTCCCAGCTAATTTTTTTTCTTTGTCATTTTTTTTTGGTAGAGATGGAGTTTTTCTATGTTGACCAGGCTGATCTCCAACTCCTGGCATCAAACATTCCTCCCATTTTGGTCTCCCAAGGCACTGGGATTAAAAGTGTGTGTCACCACACCCAGCACACCCAACTTCTGTGGACTTCTTGTATCAGCCGTCCAATCCTCATTAGCAACTGCCTATTTATTTTTGAACTCAGGGGACATAAAGAAAGAAGTCTCTAAGGGCTGAGCATGTTGGCAGGTAGATGAACTTGCCCTACAGGGAGAGTCTGCTAAAGGGGAGGTAACAGGCTATATTTGCATTTCTAAAGGGGAAGTGGGGAACTGGGGGAAAAAGAAGAGAGAGAAAAATAATTAAACCATCTCTTAGGAAAGTGGGGGTACTCGGTTAAACTATGGTCAGGTCACTGCACTGCAGCCTGAGCAATAGAGCGAGACCTTGTCTTTAAAAAAAAAAAAAAAAAAAAAAAAGATCTAATAAACCCTAGAGTAAAAGAGAAAAATCTGCATTAGACTACACCACAGAAAAACTGACAGTTACTCTCTTTTACCTTCCTACCATCAAAACCTAAGAAATGGTGTCCTCTTTTCCATTATGAGAAGATACACTTCGAACTGCTGATCTTGTGATGATAACAAGGTTTTCTGAACTATGGATTCATTCTTGCCCTATTTCTCTTGCTGTTGTTTTGGCTGGATCAAGTGCTGAGGTCAAATAACTGTGGCTAGTAAACATGAGGTTCAGACCCAGGTGAGTTAACTGGCCTGGCAGAAAATCAAACAACCTTGGACACGGGACACCACACTGCGACAACCCACACAACAAAGCTGGACTCACAACTGTCAACACCAAGAGAAGGCCGGCCCTAGAGCATCACAGTTCCACGCTGCTCACCTGTAACAAAAGTCCAAGTTTTTCTAAACTGGGGTCCAGATATCATCTGTCAAGACTTTAGCATCAACCTTCTTGACCTTCATAAAAGCTTCTGTGCTATCTGAAGGTACCACAGAAGTCTGGGATGAAATTTCTGAGATGAAAATTATTTTTAGAACTTTAATCGACAGTGATTCTCATCCAAGTAAATCAAAATCCATGCACATAGGAGATGCTCAATAGATACAAGATCAACTGGAAGGGAAAAGCACTAAGTTAGTGATCACAAATGGACATAACTTTCGTCATCATCATCAGCGAACGCTTCTTGAGCTCCTACTAGGTATAAGCGATAACAAAAGGTGTCAATCACAGGTCCTAACCACAGGCAGTTTACAATGGATAACTATTACCCTATGAACTATACAGAAGCATTTGAAAACCTCTAGACATAAAATCACCTTTCCCTTTTCAGTGAGGCTTCCCTAGTTACCTATGTTTAACAGTGTATGCATTTTTTTCCTCTACCAAAAGAAGTCAAGAAGAAAAAACAAGGGAAGGGAGGGATACAGAGCTAGAAGGACTGATCCCAGTGTCTGACATGTATAGCTCACACTAGGAGAACTCAAAATATGTAAGAATAAATGAGGATTCTCTTCTTCACGCTGAATCCAAATTTGTACAGTAGTCACTGTTATTCTAAGGAGCTCCATTTGGTTCACTGCTAAACAGCCTCCCCCTCCACATATGTTAGCTGACCTGTGTGGTCCAGCTCGCACAGCACTGACTGTAGATATTTTATACTACACCACATGCTTCTGCTTCCCACTCTTCCATTCATAAAGAAGAGAACATTTAAAAAGCACACACAGCCAGGCACGGTGGCTCATGCCTATAATTCTAGCCCTTTGGGAGGCTGAGGCAGGAGGATCACTTGAGGACCCTGTCTCTACAAAAAATTAGCCGGGCATGGTGGCTTGCGCAACAGAGCAGACCCTGTCTCAAAGCAAAAAAAAAAAAAAAAAAGCACACAAATTACACAAATTATTGGAAATACAGCACTAGAGGCTTGAGTAAACAGTACCAGTACTACAAAGAAAATAGAATTTCATGTGAATGACATGTATTTCAGTTCTAAGCAATACATAACTTAGAATGTAATTTCCTAATGTACTTAAAATTTTCTTTTAGTTTTTTGTTTTTTTTAAAGAGACAGGGTTAGGCCAGGCACAGTGGCTATTGCCTGTAATCCTAACACTTTTGGAGGCTGAGGAGGGAGAATCATTTGAGTCAGGAGTTCAAGACCAGCCTTGGCAACATGGTGAACCTGTGCCCGGCCCCTAACGCACTTAATGTCTTATTTAAGGCTATTTTAGGAATTCAAGGACAAAAATAATTACCAATATTCCTTTTCCTTATATTATACTTCACCTCTTCTATTACCTGAAATCTTCCGGTAGTGTTCATGAGAGATTTATACATGCTGCATTTTCTCTGTCACCTTTAAAATACTATTTTCTCCAACTCCTCTACTAAACAATCTTTCTAGATGATAATCCAAGTTTTACCTACCCAGAGGTGCCAGTGAGCTGGGAGATCTGGGGGAATGCATTTTCCAGGAAACAGATTGCTAACCCACAACAGGAGGTTTTCAATGCCCTGGGAGATGGACTGTAATACCAGGACTTTTATCTTAACCTAACCCTCTAAACTTCTTCCCCCACCTACTAGTCCCTCTTGTCTCTTAACTCTTAATCACTGTTTGTTTCAGAAGCATTTATCACTATCCCACAGTATTTATTTGCTGCCTGCTTCCCCATAAGATCTCCAGAGAGCAGGATATTTACGTGTCTTGTTGATTCAACCTCAGCTTCCAAAACAGTACCTGGCTCACACAAGAAGCTCAATAAATATTTACTGAATCAATTATAACATCTTACAATACCCAAGAATTAAGTCATATTTTATTGATCAACAAATCAACTAGTAAAATCTTACTTGTCATTGCAGAAAAAAAGCGAGAGGAGAGACACATCTGCTCCCCAACTCCTGCTAAATGAGATATGAAAAACGGATGGCTAAGTGGAGATTTTGTAAGAGAAACAAACGTTACTAATTTTTGAGACCACTTCTAAAAACAGGAGATGCCTGTTCCTTAATATACTGCCTTGTTTATCAGCTTCTGAGTGAAATGTCTGTTACCTACTACAGCCTTCCGCCATTATCTCAGTGCTGCAATCTGAACTAACACACTGAGAGTAGTTTGGTGGAGTGTGATGCTTTCTTTTAAAATAAAGGAGTGAGCAGGTCATGTGATAAGCAAAATACAAACCCTGGGGACAATGATCATTAACAAATATTCTTATGAAGTTGAGCCACTGCCATTTCTCTTACCCCAAAGCGCTTGGGCATTTTCAGTGGAATGATGGTATCACTCTGTCGAGCAGTGAATTTTTAAGCTGGGATAGAATAAAGTTCCCTTTAAAGGCTTATGAGAAGGAATGTGAAAGAAAGATAGGACAGTGGGTTTGGCAACTGAGGATGAGAAGCGCTCATTTAAAATGCTGTGCTTTCCTACATTCCCTAGCCCCAGCCCTAATGTCCCACAGCACGCTGAGGATGGCTTTCTTTTCGGTGCAAACCAGTGATTTCTGGCATCCCCCTTCCAAATCACAGAAGCCGCCGGGGACTGCACTACTCCAATACTTATCAGCATGGTGGAAGGCAGGATGGGGTGGTGGGAAGCGTACGCGGGCTTGAGGGGTGAGGTGCGGGGCCAGTGACCGAAGCAACTTTCCTCATCAGCAAACGGTCATAAAGTTGCCTCCCACCGAGAACGGCCAGAAGAACCAAGTGGATGGCCAGGACCGCGCGCAGAGCCTGCGCGGAGCGAACGCCGTGATTGCCTTCTTACCCTCCCACGGCAAGCGACGCCGAAGGTCCGGGGAGACCGTCAGGGCTGTGACTGAGGATGGTTGTCGAGTGACCACAGAGCCTAGTAAATAACGCGTATCTCCTCCAGCACCGCGGAGCGCGAGCCCGGAGCCCGCCGCACGCGGGGTGCTGGGGCCGCAGCCCAGCCCCACGGCTCCGGGCTTCCCGCTTCGAGAAGGGCACGCCGCGGCCCCCCGGGGCTCGGGCGCTGGCACCGGAAGCGGGAAGCGCCGGCGGAGCCAGGTGGCCAGGAGTCGGGTACTTACCCACGGCGGGCGGCGGGCGGCTGAGGTCGCGGCCAGCCGGCTCCAGGCGGCGGCGAAGTCGGGCGGCGGGGCGCGCGGGCTCCGGCAGACTAGGGCGAACAGGGTCCCCAGCAGGAAGGCGGCCGCAGCGCAGCTCAGGTACAGGCTGAGCCTGAGCAGGACGGAGCTCAGCCCCGCGGCCCCTGCAGCCTCCCCGCCGCCGGGCCCCAGGAAGGAGAGGGCCACGGCGGCGAGTGCGGCCACCGCCACGGGCCCCCACCAGCTCCGGCCGCCCGGGCCCCCCGGCGCCGCCGCTGCTGCCTCCGCGTCCCCCGGGGACTCCGGCCGCCGCTCGTGCCTGAAGCCCGGGGCAGGACGGCCGCCGGCGCCTGCGGCCCGCGCGGGGCTGAGGCCAGCGCCGCCACTGTCGGTCGCATCGGGGTGCATGCTGCTTCCTGGGCCGCTAAGGACAGGCACATCTCCTGCCCCGCGGTCCCCCGCCGGCGCTCCGGAGGCAGGGGGAGCCCGCGCTCATGCCTCGCCCGCGGTCCACCGAGGGAGCGGCCCCCGCAGACGCCGCCGGGCCCCTCTCGGCGACCCCTCAGCGCCGCTACCAGGCGCTGGGCCCGTAGCTGCCGGGCCGGGCGCAGCCAGGGAGCCCCACCGTGTTGTGACTGAAGCCTGGCCAGCCTGACGCGGGCGGGGCGGGGCCGCCCTGAAGTGCGTGTCGGGCGGGGCCGGGAGCCACCGCGGCAGCTGAGTGACAGCCAGGAGGCGCCCACCCACAGCGCGGGGGCGGGGTCCGGGACGGGGCCCCACGGGGAGGGGGCGCGACCCAGCGCGGCGCACACCGCTCTTTCCCACGCTCCCCTCCGCCTCCACAGGATGCCGTCTGTTCGTGGAAAATTTTGCTGCAGGTGTCAGCGGCGCTGGTAATTCCCCAGCTCAGGTGATCCCGTAATTCTCCCTCTCCGCTCATCACCGGCAGTAACCTCTTCTCTTTGCTTGCAGCCTCCAACATTTCCGCCTGGTCTTCACTCGCTATTTAAATAGGCAGCTGTTCCCAAGCCTGCCTGTCACAGTTTCTAAAGACCTTCCCTTTCCCACCCTGCCGCCTTAAGCAAGGCATCAGACACGTGCGGTGGAGTAAGTGAAGCCTGCAATTCCTAGCTATGGAAAGGTCCACAGAAGTCTGCTGGTGTAACAGGGTGCAGGCAGCTGCCCATCATCACTTTGGTTCCAATTCTGTTTCTTTTTTCCCCCCAACTATTCAGCACAAATGCTATCAGCCACGCAAAAGAACGTGGTCCAAATAATTTTTAGAGTATATATTTGCCTTTTCTTCTGTCATAGTCCCAGCCAGTAATATACAGGTAACGCTTGCTAATTAGATGCCAATATGCTACTTAAACACTGGCAATTACTGCTAAGACTAATAAAGTAGCAGATGTAGCTTTTACTTTTAGTATTAATTGGTATTCATGGGCATTTCATTCTTTCTTTTTTCTTTTCTTTTTTTGAGACGGAGTCTCTGTTGCCCAGGCTGGAGTGCAGTGGGGCGATCTCTGCTCACTACAATCTCCACCTCCCGGGTTCAAGTCATTCTCCTGGCTCAGCCTCCCGAGTAGCTGGGACTACAGGCGTCCACCACCACACCCAGCTAATTTTTGTATTTTCAGTAGAGACAGGGTTTCACCATGTTGGCCAGGATGGTCTCGATCTCCTGACCTCGTGATCCGCCCGCGTCAGCCTCCGAAAGTGCTGGGATTACAAGCATAAACCACAGCGCCCGGCCTCACTTCATTCTTTCTTAAACCTTCTAAGTCAGAAATGAAGAGTGCCTCATGCTAGATGTGACTTTGCCATGCCAAGGTGATGATCAAAAGAAGTTACCAGCTTCCTTTACTTCTTTTTTAAGAAAATAGGGGCAGGCGCGGTGGCTCACGCCTGTAATCCCAGCACTTTAGGAGGCTGAGGCGGGCAGATCACGAGGTTAGGAGTTCAAGACTACCTGGCCAACATAGTGAAACTTGAACCTGGGAGGTGGAGGTTGCAGTGAGCTGACATCGTGCCATTGCACTCCAGCTTGGGCAACAGAGTGAGACTTCGTCTCAAAAAAGTAAAATAAAATAAATAAAGCAGTATAATTAATTTTGAAGAAGCCCTTTTGCCTCTAAAATAGTTAATTTTCAGCCAACTGGAGCCCCTCAAAGTGTACCCTACAAACCCAAATTATTCAAATAAAGCATAGTGGCTTGTTATCACCAACAACCAAATCTATGTTTTTTGATCATTTACATGCCGAGGACTGTATTCTGAAGGCTTTATGATAAATTTAAATTAATTTTTCAATTTTAGCGCTAGCTCATCATAATAGTAACTAACAGCACTTACTGTGTGCCAGATACTATTCTAAGGACCAAACATACTTCATTTAATCTTCATAACAACCCCAACAGATATCTCCATCTACACAGTGGGGAACTGAAGCACAGGAGGTAAGATAACATGCTCAACATCACAAAGCTAATAAATAACAGAACTAGGATTTAGTTATTACTCCATGTGGTCTAGCTTCAGAGCTTGTGCATTGAATCACTATGCCATGATGCTTCCTAAGAATTCTGTGAGTTAGTCATCTCATATTACAGAAAAAAAAAAAAAATTTAATTTATTGATCCTGATCTGTATTCTATGCTTAAAAGTGGATAGTTTTGGGCCTGGCATGGTGGCTCATGCCTGTAATCCCAGCACTTTGGGAGGCCGAGGTGGCTGGATTACCTGAGGTCAGGAGTTTGAGACCAGCCTGATCAACATGGCAAAACCCCGTCTGTACTAAAAATACAAAAATTAGCCATGCGTGATGGCGTGCGCCTGTAATCCCAGCTACTTAGGAGGCTGAGGCAGGAGAATCACTTGAACCTGAGATACAAATTGCAGTAAGCCCAGATGGCGCCAGCACGTCAGCCTGGGGAAAAGAGCAGGACACTGTCTCCAAAAAAAAAAAAAAAGTGGATAGTTTTGTAGCTTTGTGAGAATAGCAGCAACTTAGCCTCCTAACAAATGCTAAGTGATTATAACTTGAACCAACTGGTCTGAAACTTATTGACAGGCCAGGCCTGTAACTCTTAAGACCCTGATCTTTCCAATACACCCACATATGTTATACCCAGGAGTAATGCAGATATTAATAAATGTAAGCCTGGGGTCAGAAAACTTCCTCACAGCACATTTGTATATATTTTTTGGAGAAATGTATTGCGGTTAAATCAGCATTGACACTTTGACATTTGTTTAACAAATGGTAGTCCAGCCTCCACCCTGTGTGGTTTGAGGAACATTGAGAAGTGAGGTAAGATAAGTGTGACAATGGTTAATTTTAGGTGTCAACTTGATTGGGATTACCTGGAAAACTAACAAAGGATTATTTCTGGGTGTGTCTATGAGGGTGTTTCCCAAGAAGATTGCCCCTGGGTTAGTGGACTGAGTGGGGAAGATCCACCCTTGATGTGGGCAACCATCCAATCAGCTGTGGCCCAGAAAGAACAAAAAGGTGGTTTCCTCTGTGCCCTGGAGCTGGGATACACTCTTCTCCCATCCCTGGACAGCAGAACTCCAGGCTTTCTGGCGTTGAGACTCCAGGTTACACTAGCAGCCTCCTGTGTTCTCAGGCCTACCGCCTCAGAGTTATGCCATCCGGTTCCCTGGTTCTGAGGCCTTCAGAGTTGAACTGAGCCATACTACCAGCTTTTCCAGGCTCTCCAGCTGGCGAAGGGTGTATGTATCATCAGAGTTCTCAGCCTCCATAATCACGTAAGCCAATTTCTCCAATACATTCCTTCTCATATATCTATCTATATCCTTTTGGTTCTGTCTCTCTGGAGAACATTAATACATCTTCCTTTTTTTTTTTTTTTTGAGACAGTTTCGCTCTCGTCGCTGGAATGCAATGGTGTAATCTTGGCTCACCGCAACCTCCGCCTCCCGGGTTCAAGAGGAGCTCCTACTTCAACCTCCCAAGTAGCTGGTATTACAGGCATGCACCACCATGCCTGGCTAATTTTTTGTATTTTTAGTAGAGATGGGGTTTCTGCATGTTGGTCAAACTGGTCTCAATCCCCCAACCTCAGGTGATCCGTCCACCTCGGCCTCCCAAAGTGCTGGGATTACAGGAGAGAGCCACCACGCCCAGCATACATCTCATTCTATCTGTCCTGCAGCACATCTTAATGTTGTAACGTGGACCGGAGGCACACAGTTCATGGGCTGAATAATATTCCATTTTATGTATCTACTACATTCTCCTTCATCTGTCTGTTGATGAACAAACACTTGAGTTTTTTTGCCACCTTTTGGCTATACTGCTATGAACATGGGTGCAGAAGTATCTGTTTGAGACCCTGCTTTCACTTATTTTTAGTATATGTCCAGAAAGAAATTGCTGGGTCATATAATTCTATGTTCAAGTTTTTTAGAACATGCCATACCATTTTCCACAGTGGCTGAGTATTCTACATTCCCACAAGCATGCATAAGGGTTTCAATCTTTCCACATTCTTGCCAATCCTTATTTTCTGGTTTTTTTTTTTTTTTTTTTTTTGACTAAAGCCATCCTGGTGGCTGTGACCTGGTATCTCATTGTGTTTTTGACTTGCATTTCCCTAATTAATGGTGTTGAGTATCTTTCAATGTGCTTATTGGCCATTGGTATATTTTCTTTGGAGAAATATCTACTCAAGTCCTTTGTAAGATAAACTTTTGATCACAGTTTGTTTATTTATTTAGAGAGGGGCTCGCTCTGTTGCCCAGGCTGGAGTGCAATGGTGCGATCTCAGCTCACTGCAACCTCTGCCTCCCGGGTTCAAGTGATTCTTGTGTGTCAGCCTCCCGAGTAGCTGGGATTACAGATGTGCACCACCACACCTGGCTAATTTTTGTATTTTTAGTAGAGACAGGGTTTCACCATGTTGGCCAGGCTGGTCTGGAATTCCTGACCTCAGGTGATCTGCCCACCTTGGCCTCTCAAAGTACAGGGGATTATAAGTGTGAGCCACCGTGCCGGCCGACCACAGTTTAACAACTATCCCTGGAAAGTGGTGCCAACGTAGTTTTATTAAGCACTTAAAAAAAAGTGAAATGCTTTTTTTTTTTTTTTAAGACACGTTCTTACTCTGTTGCCTAGGCTGGAGTGCAGTGGCACAATCTTGGCTCCCTGCAGCCTCCACCTCCTGAGTTCAAGCAATTCTCCTGTCTCAGCCTCCTGAGTAGCTGGGACTACAGGCTCACACCACCACGCCCAGCTAATTTTTGTATTTTTAGTAGAGACGGGGTTTCACCATATTATTCAGGCTGGTCTTGAACCCCTCTCAGGTGGCCCACCCGCTTCAGCCTCCCAAAGTGCTGGGATTACAGGCGTGAGCCACCACGCCCAACCAATGGTTTCTTTTAGGCAACAAAAAGAGAATTGATTATACTTTTGGTAATTAAGACCAACAAGTACAAAATGCATTGTGAAGGACCAAAACAGACAATCTTTACTGGAACTCCCCGGGACAGGGTAAGACCCATATTTCCTACCCTTCTTTGCACTTAGGGTATGAACAATATTTATTGAGTACCTACTGGATTGGGTACCATTGCTGCTATAACAAATTACTACACATTTAGTAGTTAAAACAACACAAGTGTATCGTCTTACAGTGCTGAAGGTCTTAAGTCTAAAATCAAAATTTGTGGGCTCGGGTTCCTTCCGAAGGTTTCAGGAGAGAATCCGTTTCCTCCTTTTGCAGCTCCTACCTGCACTCCTTGGCTCATTACCTCTTTCTGACATCACTCCAACCTCTAGCTTCTGTGCTCACAGCTCCCACTACTGACTTTGAACTTCTTGTCTCCCTCTTATAAGGACCTTTGTGATTCCGTTGGGTCCACTGGATAATCCAAGTTAATCTTCCCATTTTGATCCTTAATCACATCAGCTAAGTCCTGTCTGCTACATAAGGTGACATATTCACGTGATGTGGGGATTAGGAGGTACACATTTTTGGGGTGCCATCATCCTACCATACCTGAGAGTTCAACGAGAAGTTATTGCATTCAATATATTCTGCAGAGATCATTTTTACCTTAGATTGTTTTAACTACCCACCTCGTGGACCCCTCGGCAAAGGTCTTTCCATTCTGCTACCAGCCTCTGGTCCATAGAACGAACTAGTGGTATGAACTGAACTTTGCTGATAGAAAATATCACAAACACACAGCCGCCGTCCTTTTTTATTCTTGTTTTGGTAGAGAATTACAAGATAATCAAGGCAGCTTTCCGTATTAACTCACGATAACAACGGGGCCTACCCGCGTCGCCCTAGGCAGCCGGGAGCAGCAGTAATGCCTCTAGGGCGCCCTGGCAACCACGCGGGCTGGACCGCCTTCTTCCGCGGCTCTTCTCGTGTGCGCGTCCCTGGCCCGGCCTCCAGCTCCGCCCGCGTGGAGCCCCGGCCTGGCCGCCTGCCCGCCGCGCTCTGTGACGCCCGCCGGGAGGGCCGCGCGAGGCCAGGCGTGCGCCCCCGCCTCTCCCGAAGCGCCGGGCCCCGCGCCGCCCCTCCTTTCCCTTTCCGCTCTCTCCGCCTCCGGAAGCGCGGGCGCGCGGCGCCGGGAGCCCGTTCAGGGTCGCGGGAGTACGCCAGCGCCGCGCGTGGGGCTGTGGCGGCCGCGGCTCTCAGGTGAGGGGCGCGCGAGCGGCTCCTGCCTCCCTGCTCGCGGGGTCACGCTCCTTTCCGTTCGAATCCGTTTCCCCGCTCCGGAGCCCAGGCGGCGGCGAGTACTCGGGGTGGGTTTAACGAAGCCTGCGCGGGCGGTGGGAGGCCGCGCCCCCACGACAGAGGCGCCCGTGGCGGCGGGTCCCGGCGCCGCCGCACCCCGTTCCCCGGCGAGAACGGTGGGTCCCGCCCTCTCACGCGTTCCGGGTGGCGTTGAGGGTCGGGATCATCCCTAAATTGAGATTGGGCCGCGACCACATGCAGGGCCCTGACGACTGCCTCCTACCTCTCAGTACTCGAACCTATCCCACGAGGCCCGAGGGACCATTTGCCTTCCGGGGACGGTAGGGGGTGTGGACAAGAGCCCAGAGTTCCTGGAAACAGGTGTTTAATTTGGGCCGGGATTTTCATGTACCCAATTGGGTATCTTGTTGGAGGCCTATTGTACTATTTAACTACAGAAATGTCACAGTAACAAGATGACAGTTTAAAAAGTGTCCGGTGCTTTTCTGTGTATTTTCCTGATGTTCGGTGAAAGCGCTAGTCGGGTTACTGCTGACTGTAGGACCTGGCAAGTGGGGCGTGTCCAGTGACTCCCAGGCAGCTTTGGTGAAAACTTGCCTCTGTCTCTATTTTTATTTTTTGAGACAAGGCCTTGCTCTGTGCCTCAGGGTGGAGTGCACGATCATGTCTCACTGCAGCCTCCCAAGTCCTGGGCTCAAGCCATCCTCCTGTCTCGGCCTCCCAAAGTGCCGTGATTACAGGCGTGAGCCACGCCCCTCCTGGCAAAGCTCTGTCTTGATTGAGCACCAGAGGGTTGTTATGGGCTGATGAACTATCCTTTAATTTTACCCTTTCCTAGTCTGTTGTAAAGAGAGTCTTAACTACTTTATTAAGTCATTTTTCTTATTTATTCTCTGTGGTAAATTAAATCACTTCGTAGTAAATGTTATCAAAAGAATTGCTTAGTGGATGGGATTGTTGGGTAAATTTTCCTGTAAATTAAGTCACATGAGTGTTTAAATCTTTACAATAACGCTGTTGGATGTTATTAACCAAAATTTAAACCTGAAAAGTCTCACAGGCACCGGACTACGCACCATGGCGCGTGAACTGTGGCCATTTAGGGAGGCAGCCGGCTTCCAGCTCTTGGGGACTTGTATGACCTTACCATAGATGCAGATAAAGGCATAGTTCTGGTGTGTGTATCTGGAGGGGTGGGGGAAGAGGACAGCAAACTATCAAGGAAACTAGGCTGAAACACGGTGATTTTTTTTTTTTTTTTTTTTTTTTTTTTTTGAGATAGGATCTCACTCTGTTGCCTAGGCTGGAGTGCAGTGGCCGGATCTCGGCTCACTGCAGCCTCAGTTCCCAGGTTCCAGCGATTCTTCCACCTCAGCCTCTGGAGTAGCTGGGACAACAGGCGAGAGCTACAATGCCCGGCTAATTTTTGTATTTTTTGTAGAGGTGGGGTTTGGCCATGTTGGCCAGTCTGGTCTCAAACTCCTGGGCTCAAGTGGTCTGCCTGCCTGGGCCTCCCAAAGTTACAGGTATGAGCCTATAACATAAGCCACCACGCCCAGCCATACACATACAAGGCGATTTTTCTGCCCTTGTGGGTAGCAAAGAGCACGGCTCAATCTTAAATCTCCTAACTCCAAACTCCTTTGCAGGATAAACAGTCTTTGAATGACTAAATTCGTCAGGTTTCCATCGGGTACTGGGGATACAAAGATGAGGAAGTGACGAGGAGCTCCCCAGTCTGGCAAGGAGACAAGTGTAGGGGACGGGGGAGGGAAAAACAAAAAGCTTTTTCCTGCAGCTGGGGCTCCAGAAGTTAAACTTACCAGACAGGGGAAAAGGCATATGTATTTTATTTTATGTTAATTTTCACAATGACACAGGGCTTTTCTAGAAAACAAGTGGATAGGCCAGAAAGTTTCTATACAGTGTTTAAAAGATGATAAACCATGGAGATGTGACATGAAGAGATCTTAAAACCAGGTGGAGGATTAGATTTCTAGGGGTTTAAACCATGGGAGTAAATAAAGGCATACCTTGGAGATATTTTAGTTGGTTGCAGACCACCACAATAAATTAAATCTCGCAGTAAAGCAAGTCGCATGAATTGTTTGGTTTCCCAGTGCATATAAAAGTTATGTTTACACTAGACTGTGGTCTGTTCAGGGTATAATGGTATTATGCTTAAGAAATGTACATACCTTATCTAAAAAATAATTTATGGCTAAAAAATGGCTGTCAATCATCTGACCCTTCAGGGAGTTGTAATTTTTTTTGCTGGTGGGGGGTCTTGCCTCACTGTTGATGGCGGCTGACTGACCAGGGTGCTGAGTGCTGAAGGTTGGGATGGCTGTGGCAATTTCTGAAAATAAGACAATAATTAACTTTGCTTCATTGACTTCTTTTCACAAAAGATTTCTGTAGTTTGTAATGCTGCTTGACAGCATTTGATCCACAGTAGAACTTTTCTTTTTTTTTTGAGACGGAGTCTTGCTCTGTCACCTGGGCTGGAGTGCAGAGGTGGGATCTGGGCTCACTGCAACCTCTGCTTCCCGGGTTCAAGCAGTCCTCCTGCCTCAGCCTCCCAAGTAGCTAGAATTACAGACATGGACCACCACGCCCGGCTAATTTTTTATGTATTTGTAGTAGAGATGAGGTTTCACCATGTTGGTGAGACTGGTCTCGAACTCCGGACCTCAAGTGATCCACCCACCTCGGCCTCCCAAAGTGCTGGGATTACAGGCGTGAGCCACAGCACCCAGCCTCACAGTAGAACTTTTAAAACGAGGTCAGTCTTCTCAAACCCTGCCGTTGCTTTATTAGCTAAGTATGCTGAGTATTCTAAATCATTTGTTGTCATTTCAACAATGTTCACAGCTTCTTCGCCAGGAGTAAATTCCATCTCAAGAAACTTTCTTTGCTCATCCATAAGAAGCAAGTCCTCATCTGTTCAAGTTTTATTATGAGATTGCAGCAATTCAGTTACATCTTGAGGCACTGCTTATTTTTTCTTTTTTGAGACAGGGTCTTGTTCTGTCACCCAGGCTGCAGTGCATTGGCATGATCACAGGTCATTATAGCCTCAACCTCCCCAGCCCAAGTGATCCTCCTGCCTCAGCCTCTACAGACACGTGCCACCACACCCAGCTTTTTTTTTTTTTTTTTTTTGAGACAGAATGTCACTGTCACCCAGGCTGGAGTGCAGTGACACGAGCTCGGTTCACTGCTGCAACCTCTACCTCCCAGGTTCAAGTGATTCCCATGCCTCAGCCTCCCAAAAGTAGCTGGGATTACAGGCATGTGCCACCACACCTAGCTAATTTTTAGTAGAGACGGAGTTTCACCGTGTTGACCAGGCTGGTCTCGAACTACTGTCGTCAAGTCATTTGCCTGCCACAGCCTCCCAAAGTGCTGGGATTATAGGTGTGAGCCACCGTGCCCAGCTAATTTTGTAGTTTAGTTTTTTCTTTTAAGAAATGGGATCTCACTGTGTTGTCCAGGCTGATATAAAACTTCTGGGCTCAACTGGTCCTCCTGCCTCAGCCCTCCAAAATACCAGGCTCCACTTCTAATTCTAGTTCCCTTGCCATTTCTACCACAGCTGCAGTTCCTTCCTCCACTTAAGTCTTGAATCCCTTAAAGTTATCCATAAGGGTTAGAATCAGCTTCTTCCAAACTCTTGTTGATATTGATATTTTGACCTCCTCTGAATCATAAGTGTTCTTAATGGGGAAAGTTTTCAATTTATTTTGCTCAGATCCATCAGAGGAATTAGTATTTATAACCAATACAGCCTTACAAAATACATTTCTTGAAAAGTAAGACTTGAAAGTTGACTTACTCCTTGATCCATGGGCTGCAGCATGGATGTTGTTAGCAGGCGTGAAAACAACGTTAATCTTGCACATCTTCATTAGAGCTATTGGGTGACCAGGTACATTATCAATGAGCAGTAATATTTTGAATTTTTTTGTCTGAGCAGTCGATCTCAACAGTGAGCTTAAAACATTCAGTGAATTATGGCTGTAAATAGGTGTGCTGTGATTTGGGCTTTTTGGCTTTTTGTGTTATATATAGACCACAGGCAGAGTAGATTTAGCATAAATCTTAGGGCCCTTAAGATTTTTTCTTTTTCTTTTTTTTTTTTTTTTTTTGACAGAGTCTTGCTACCTCGCCCAGGCTAAAGTGCACTGCCACAATCTTGGCTCACTGCAACCTCTGCCTCCTGGTTTCAAGTGGTTCTCGTGCCTCAGCCTCCCAAGTAGCTGAGACTATTAATATAAAAATTAGCCCGGCTAATTTTTGTTATTTTTTGTAGAGATGGGGGTTTCACCATATTGGCCAGGCTGGTCTCGAACTCCTGACCTCAGGTGATCTGCCTGCCTTGGCCTCTGAAAGTGCTTGGATTATAGGTGTGAGGCACCGTACCCAGATTTTTTTTTTTTGAGACGGAATCTTGCTCTGTCACCCAGGCTGTAGTGCAGTGGCCCGATCTCAGCTCACTGCAACCTGCCTCCTGGGTTCAACCTATTCTCCAGCCTCAGCTTCCCAAGTAGCTGGGATTACAGGTACATGCCACTACGCCTGCCTAATTTTTCTATTTTTTGTAGAGACGGGGTTTCGCCATGTTGCTCAGGCTGGTCTCCATCTCCTGGCCTCAAGTGATCCACCCATCTCAGCCTCCCAAAGTGCTGGAATGACAAGCGGGAGCCACTGTACCCAGCCTAAGGGCCCTAATATTTATGAAATGGTAAATGAGCACGGGCTTCATTTTAAAGTCACCAGCTCCGTCAGCCTGTTCTTTGAAGTGTTGAGACCAGGCATTGACTTCTTCCTCTAGCTATGAAAATCCTAGATGGTTAGCATCCTTTTCCAATAGAAGACTGTTTCATCTACACTGGAAATCTGATGTTTATTGTAGCCACATTCAGCAATTCTCTTAGCTAGATCTTCTGCAGCTTCTCCATCAGCACTTGCTGTTTTACCTTGTACTGTTTTTTGTTTGTTTGTTTGTTTGTTTGTTTGAGACAGAGTTTTCGCTCTTGTTGCCCAGGCTGGAGTGCAATGATGCAATCTCGGCTCACTGCAACCTCCGCCTCCTGCCTTCAAGCGATTCTCCTGCCTCAGCCTCCCGAGTAGCTGGGATTACAGGCATGTGCCACCACACCCGACTAATTTTGTATTTTTAGTAGAGACAGGGTTTCACCATTTTGGTCAGGCTGGTCTCGAACTCCTGACCTCAGGTGATCTGCCCGTCTCAGCCTCCCAAAATGCTGGGATTACAGGCGTGAGCCACCATGCCTGGCTTGCCTTGTACTTTTATGTTATAGAGAAGACTTCTTTTCCTTCCTTCCTTCCTTATTTTTTTTTTTTTTAAGACAGAGTCTGTGTCACCCAGGCTGGAGTGCAGTGATGCAATCTTGGTTCACTGCAGCTTCTGCCTTCCCAGATCAAAGGATTCTCATGCCTCAGTCTCCCGAGTAGCTGGGACTTCAGGCTCCCACCACCACGCCTGGCCAGTATTTGTATTTTTAGTAGAGATGGGGTTTCACCGTGTTGGCCAGGCTGGTCTTGAACTCCTGACCTCAAGTGATCTGCCCACTTCAGCCTCCCAAAGTGTTGGGTTTATAGGCATGAGCCACCACACCCGGCTGAGCAGCCTTCTTTTCTTAAACCTCTTGAGACAGCCTCTGGTAGCCTGAGATTTCTATATCGTCTTTACCTCTCTCGGCCTTCATAGACTTAAGCGAGTGAGGGCCTTGCTTTGGACTAGGCTTTGGCTTAGGGGAACGTGGTGGCTGACTTGGTGTGTCCAGACCATTCGGACTTTCTCCATATCAGCAGTAAGGCTGTTTCGCTTTCTTATTCCTGTGTTCGCTGGAGTAGCAGTCTTAATTTCCTTCAAGAATTTTTTCTTTGCTTTCACAACTTGGCTAACTGGTGCAGGAGGCCTGCTTTTGGCCCGTCTCCTGGACTTTCAACATACCTTCCTCACTAAGCTTAATCATTTCTAGCTTTTGATTTAAAATTTTCTAAGGGATGGGAGTTGGAATGATTTGGACGTTAAGTGGACTTTTAGGAAAATTTCAACTTTTCGCGGTGGCTCACACCTGTAATCCCAGCCCTTTGGGAGGCCATGCGGGTGGATCCCGAGATCAAGAGATCAAGATCAAGACCATCCTGGCTAACACGGTGAAACCCCGTATCTACTAAAAATACAAAAATTAGCTGGGTGTGGTGGCGGCGCCTGTAATCCCAGCTACTCGGGAGGCTGAGGCAGGAGAATCACTTGAACCAGGGAGTCAGAGGTTGCAGTGAGCCGAGATTGTGCACCACTGCGCTCCAGCCTGGGCGACAGAGCAAGACTCTGTCTCAAAAAAAAAAAATTAAATTAAAAAACAACTTTCCTATTAATATATTTGCCAGTAAAATCCAGCAGAGACATTCAGTGTAATAGTCACGTGGCTGTTAATAAGTTTATATAAATATGTGTAATATTAATTCTGGGCCAAGAATTAATTGAAACTTATTACTTGATTGTGAGTTAGTAAAAGTGCTCTTTTGTTATGTTTAAGATCTCTTCATTTCTTCAGACAGTGTAATCATCCATCTCTTATAGCTAATTTTCTGATTTTGGTTTCTTCAAATTTCAAGAAAATGTTTATTTTTTATATTTGTAATTTAAACTATATGTCTTTTTTTTTTTTTTTTTTTTTTTTTTCAATTAAGAGGGAGTCTCGCTCAATTGCCCAGGCTGGAGTACAGTGGCAAAATAGCAGCTCACTGCAACCTCTGCCTCCCGGATTCAAGCGATTCTCCTGCCTCAGCTTCCTGAGTGGCTGGGATTACAGGCACCTGCCATCACACCCGGCTCATCTTTGTATTTTTGTAGAGATGGGGTTTCACCACGTTGGCCAGGCTGGTTTTGAACTCCTGACCTCAAGTTATCCACTCCCCTCAACTTCCCAAAATGCTGGGATTACAGGCAGGACCCACTGTTCTTGGCCTTAAACTACATTTCTTCAACTCTGGCTCCTGATTTATTTTAGTGAGGCCTTAATCTATTAGCTGAGTTTCCCTAGACACTGTCATATTACCTATGCCACTTGACACTGTCTAGTACCACCCAAAGTTTAAACTTTCATTCCATCTTATATGTATCGTAGTACATTACTTTTTGATGAAAGCTTTTTATCTCCATAGATGAGTGGCATTTCAAACCCTTGCCTGTGACTCTCGGGAATGTGAAGCTAGTTTTACATCAAGGCCTAGTGCACACCATGCATATAAGTAATAGAAACAACAGTTTCATGAAACTTATTCTTATAATATGTAATGCACTCTTTTTTTTTTTTTCTTTTGAGATGGATTCTCCCCCTCTGTCTACCAGGCTGCAAGCACAATCTCAGCTCACTGCAACCTCCACCTGCCGGGTTCAAGTGGTTCTCCTGCCTCAGCCTCCCGAGTAGCTGGGATTATAGGCGTGTGTGACCACACCCAGCTAATTTTTTATATTTTTGGTAAAGACAGGGTTTCATCATGTTGGCCAGGCTGGTCTTGAACTCCTGCCTCAAATGATCTGCCCGCCTCGGCCTCGCAAAGTGCTGGGATTGCAGGCATGAGCCACTGTGCCCGGCCTGTAATGCACTCTTGATGATTACACTCTATTCTACTTCTTTGTCAGTTTAATGATTGACATGAGCTACTTAATTGATTTTACACTGGATTGTGACCCATAGTGTATAAGATATTACTCTAGGCTATGCTGTTAAACCATTTACTTTTGAAATTTGAAGAAACTTAATTTAAAAATTTTAATTGCAAAGATATTCTTTTCTTAACCACACAACACAGTAAGAAAGGAAAAAACAATAAAACCTCAGTTCTTTTTAGAGTCCAGAATGCTCACCATTACACTGTGGGGTATCCACAATTCTTTTTATTCCACTCCTTGACATTTTGTTTTCAAAGGTGAATTATCTTACAAAAAAAGGTGACATTTTTGGGAGTTTAATGACAGTGTTATAAGACCGATTCACCATTCAGTGGCTATTTTAGTTTGTTTTTCTTTTTACATTCAAGTGGGCAAAATTAGATTATGATCAGCCACAGTCTTTATGTTTGTGATGATCCATGATCGCTGGCCTCTATCCAAGTTTTTCTATTTCTCCTTCCCCTGACCACACTACTCCTCTCCCCTCCCCTCGTGGGTTATACTCATGTTTAATGTATGTCTTTCCAATCCATGTTCTATAACTTGGCTTGTATGTTTGTGCTTATGAAGAACATAGCATTGTTTTGTATATGTTTTAAGTTTTATGTAATTGTATCATTGCTTGCTTGCTTATTTATTTATTTTGAGACAGAGTCTTGCCCTGTAGCCCAGACTGGAGTGCAGTGGTTAATCATGACTCATTGCATTATCAACCTCCTGGGCACAAGTGATCCTCCCACCTCAGCCTCCTCAGTAGCTGGGACTACAGGCACACCACTATGCCCAGCTAATTTTTATTTTTTAATTTTTTGTAGTGACGAGGGCTCATTATGTGGTCTGGAACTCCTGGGCTCTGGGCTCAAGCAATCCTCCCACCTTGGCCTCCCTAAGTGCTGAGATTACAGGCGTGAGCCATGGTGCCAGCCTCGTTGGCTTTTTAAATTCTGCTTTTTTATTCAATGTTATTTTTTTAGATCTCAGTGTATCCTTTTTGGCAGATATGTGCTTACACAATTTGTTTATTCATTTTCCTCTTAATAGACAGTGAAGTTGTTTCTCTTGCATTGCTATTGCAAACAGTAGTGGATGCTGTGCTGTGGTGAACATCCTGTGTACATGCCCAGGATCACACAACTGGGAAGTAGCAGAATCATATTTTGAGTCTGGGTGTGTCTGACTCCATTCATTCATTTCAACCACTGAGCAGACTCCCACACATCACTTATCTGCCTAATTTATTACACAAACACTATTATGGTAACAGTAATGGCACTATAATGGGATTGTGTGTCATTTTTCTTTTAACAGGTCAATTCTTAATTTATGGCCTCCTCCCCTTTACTTTTGCTTTAACTGTAAATTATATTATTCAGTATAGAAAAGTTTTGTATTCTGTATTTTTCATGTTCATACATCATCTAAATCAAGGGTCTACAAGCTGGGCACAGTGGTGTGCGCCTGTAGTCCCGGCTACTCTGGAGGCTGAGGTGGGAGGATCACCTAAGCCCAGGAGTTGGAGACTGCAGTGAGCTAGAATCCTGTCACTGCACTCCAGCCTGGGCGATGGAGTGAGGACCTGTTTCTTCAAAAAATTTAAATAAAATCAACCAGGGATCTACAAACTTTTCTTTTTTTTGAGATGGAGTCTTGCTCTTGTCACCCAGGCTGGAGTGCAATGGCGTGATCTCAGCTCCCTGCAACTTCTGCCTCCCATGTTCAAGTGATCCTCCTGCCTCAGCCTCCCTAGTAGCTAGGATGCACCACCACGCCTGGCTAATTTTTGTATTTTTAGTAAAGAAGGAGTTTCACCATGTGGGCCAGGCTGGTCTTGAACTCCTGACCTCAGGTGATCCACCCGCCTCGGCCTCCCCAAGTGTTGGGATCACAGGCGTGAGCCACCACGCCCGGCCTACAAACTTTTCAGTAAGGGATCAGATGGTAAGTATTTTAGTCTCTGTGGGCCATAGGGTCTCAGTCACAACTACTCAGCTCGGCAGTCGTAGTGTGAAAGCTGGGAGAGACAATACCTGTGCCCGTGAGTGGGGATGTGTTCCAGTAAAATGTTATTTACAAAAACAGACGGCAGACAAGATCTGGCTTGTGGACAGGTACTTTGCTGACTCCTGATCTAAGTGATTATGTTAACAGTAATATTTATAGATAGAAGCTTTTCAGTGTTACAAGTAATGCTAGAATTCCCTTTATTTGTCTATTTATTTATTTATGAGATGGAGTCTCTCTCTGTCGCCCAGGCTGGAGTTCAGTGGTGCGATCTCAGCTCACTGCAGCCTCTGTCTCCTGGGTTTCAGCAGTTCTCCTGCCTCAGCCTCCTGGGTAGCTGGGATTACAGGCACCCACCACCACGCCCAGCTAATTTTTGTATTTTTAGTAGAGATGGGATTTCACATGTTGGCCAGGCTGGTCTCGAACTCCTGAACTCAGGTGATCCACCCGCCTTGGCTTTTCAAAGTGCTGGGATTACAGGCATGAGCCACCACTCCCGACTTCTAAAGAGTCTCCCTTTGTTGCCCAGGCTGGTCTTGAACTCTGGGCTCAAGTGATCCTCCCACCTCAGCTTCCCAAAGTGCTGGGATTACAGACGTGAGCCGCTGTGGCTGGCCTCCTAATAAAGTTTTGTTTTGGTTTGGTTTTGGTTTTTTGAGAGAGAGTCTCTCTCTGTCACCCAGGCTAGAGTGCACTGGCACAATCTCGGCTCACTGCAAACTCTGCCTCCCGGGTTCAAGCAATTCACTTGCCTCAGCCTTCTGAGTAGCTGGGATTACAGGCGCATGCCACCATACCTGGCTAATTTTGTGTGTTTTTAGTAGAGATGGGGTTTCACCATGTTGGCCAGGCTGGTCTCAAACCCCTGACCTCAGATGATCTGCCCGCTTTGGCCTCCCAAAGTGCTGGGATTATGGTTGTGAACCACTGTGCAGGGCATCTTTTTTCTTTTTAGTATAATATCTTTAGGATAAACTTTCAGAAGTGACGTTACTGATTCAGAATTTTTTTTTTTTTTTTTTGAGACGGAGTCTCGCTCTGTCACCCAGGTTGGAGTGTAGTGGCTGATCTCAGCTCACTACAAGCTCCACCTCCCGGGTTCACGCCATTCTCCTGTCTCAGCCTCCCGAGTAGCTGGGACTACAAACGCCCGCCACCTCGCCCGGCTAGTTTTTTGTATTTTTTAGTAGAGACGGGGTTTCACCGTGTTAGCCAGGATGGTCTTGATCTCCTGACCTCGTGATCCACCCGTCTCGGCCTCCCAAAGTGCTGGGATTACAGGCTTGAGCCACCGCGCCCGGCCTGATTCAGAAGTTTTTAGTTTTTTTTATGGCTCTAAAAGTGCCAGATGCCTTTTGAAAGAGACAAGTTTCAGTTTGTATAAATTACTTGAGACAGCTGGGCGCAATGGCTCTCACCTGTAATCCCACCACTTTGGGAGGCTGAAGTGGGCAGATCATTTGAGGTCAGGAATTTGAGACCAGCCTGGCCAACATGGTGAAACCCCATCTCTACTTAAAATAAAAAATTAGCCGGACGTAATAACTCATGCCCGTAATCCCAGCTACTCAGGAGGCTGAGTCAGGATAATTGCTTGAGGCAGAGTTCGAAGTGAGCCGAGATCATGCCAGTGCACGCCAGCCTGGGTGACAGAATGAGACTCTCTCTCAAAAAAATAAAAACAAACAAAAAAACTTTATTAGGAGGCCGAGCACAGTGGCTCATGACTGTAATGAGCACTTTGGGAGGCTGAGATGGGAGGCTCATTTGAGCCCAGAGTTCAAGACCAGCCTGGGCAACATAGGGAGACTCTGTCTCTAGAAAATAAAGAAGAAGCTGGGCACGATGGCTCATGCCTGTAATCCCAGCACTTTGGGAGGCCAAGGTGGGCAGATCACCTGAGTTCAGAGTTTGAGACTAGCCTGGCTAATATGGCAAAACCCCATCTCTACTAAAAATATAAAAATTAGCTGGGCATGGTGGTACATGCCTGTAATCCCAGCTACCTGGGAGGCTGAGCCAGGAGAGTCACTGAAACCTGGGTGGTGGAGGCTGCAGTGAGCCGAGATCCCACTACTGCACTCCAGCCTGGGTGACAGAGACTCTGTCTCAAAAAAAAAGGGAGAAAGAAAGTAAGAAAAACCCGGGTGTGGTGGTACATGCCCATAGTTCCAGCTACTAGGCAGGCTGAGGTGGGAGGATCACTTGAGCCCAGGAGTTGGAGACTGCAGTGAGCTAGAATCCTGTCACTGCACTCTAGCCTGGGTGACAAAGCAAGACCCTGTCTCAAAAGATAAAACATAAAAATAAACTTTATCAAGTATCTGTCTTTTAAGGATTTGGGATAGAGACTTCCCTCTGTCAGTTTGAATTTTAAAATGAGAAGGCATTAATCGATGCTATGGAAAATAGTAAAACTGGTATTTTAATGTTTATTAGGTATACATTTATAATCTTAAATTTTAAGATCTTCTTACACATTAGAATTTTAAAACTCACTTGTATTTTGCTTAATCTTCATTTAGCTGATAAAATATATTAAATTTTCCTAAACGTTGTATACCATTTGCTAACTTAACATCACAAATTTTTATTGTTTAGATTTTTTTTTTTAGGTACCTCAAACTGCTGGCTAGGCACACTTACAAACCTATCAAAGGAAATCTTCCTAAGCACTTAGATATTGTTTATAAAACCAGCTAAGTCTAAACTTACTGATTTAATCAATTAGATTCCCTTCTGTGCTTAAATGTAGATGACAGTTTAATTTTTATGAATCTAATACGTCAGAGTCTTTTCAACTCTTCGAAACACTAAAGACAAGCAGAATTAACCCATGATAAAATGTATTACCACACATACCTTAACCTGTCATGTTAATTTATCACAATAGTATTAATAATACAAGTTTGACTCACTTTTAAATTATATCTATACTTTAAAAAGGATTTTTTTAAGGTTGCACAGTCACTTAAGCAATTAAAGGCTGCAGAGTGTTGTGGCTGGTTTAGGATACAGATTACATAATTGTTTACTCCTTGATTTGATGTAAAATAGAATTAATTATAATATGAATATAGTGAGCACATAATTGCATTTTTTGCTATTTTTGTTTTGTTTTGTTTTGTTTTTAAGATAGAGTCTCGCACTGTCGCCCAGGCTGGAGTGGTACAATGGCGTGATCTCGGCTCACTGCAATCTCCACCTCCTGGGTTCATGCCATTCTCCTGCCTCAGCCTCCTGAGTAGCTGGGATTACAGGTGCACACCACCACACCTGGCTGATATTTTGTATTTTTAGTAGAGATGGGGTTTCACTATGTTGGCCAGAGTGGTCTCGAACTCCTGACCTCGTGATCCACCTGCCTTGGCCTCCCAGAGTGCTGGGGATTACAGGCATAAGCCACCGCGCCCTGCCCTTTGCTGTTTTATTATTGGAAATTATTTTATTGTCACTGTTGAATATCAGTGTGTACTCATGGCTTCTCATAGAAATTATTTTTTCATTTTTATGTATACTTGTCTTTTTTCTTTTTCAGTGCTGAATTGTCCAACGTGGACAGTGGAAGCCCCTTTAAACTGATCCTCTGTTTGATTCCCGCCACCCCAGGCATATTTATGAATATTGTGCTTTCTGGCAACAATAAGCTGATCCAGGCTCTTTGCTCCAGAAATGCAGTCCCCTGCCTGCCAAGGAGTCCTGGGGTTTTTTTAGTGGAGAATAGCATTAGAAGGTCAATTCTGATCTTAAGGTTATCAGTAATGGATAATGTGACACAGCTGCTTTGACCACTGTAATAACAGATTAAAAAATTTTTTTAAAGACTATGACTTTATAGTGATGTTTCTAATTTAACTGTATGGAATATTAAAATATTTTAAATCAATGTTTTTATCATAGTAATATATAAATTTACAGGTCAACTAGTAATTTAAGGTCTATAACAAAAACAGTGGTCTCTAAGGAAAAAAACACACAAAAATCAAGTGGTCCCTGCCCCATAATAAAGGGAACTACTTTGAACATTTTAATCCATTTTTTGTAATACTTAACTCCGCGTGTCTGAATAATATGCCTTGATTTTTCCATTTTAGACAGCCATTGGCTGTCTGCTGTGAAATATCTCTTATATCAGACCCCCTTTAACACAGTGAGACATATACTCTTCCCCTTTCATTTTCTACATGTGCTTTTGGCACAGTTTGTGATCACACATTCAGAAGTTTGACATACCTGTGCAGCCTGTCTGTGTGACTTAGAACTTTTGTTCCTCTTCAAGAAGGGATGGGGAACCTTGACAAGAATCATCTCCTTGTCTCTGCTGCTTCCTCCCTAACTGCGGTAAAGGAGCAGAAAGGGGACAGGGACAGCAAGTCCTGAAACATGTTAGGCAGTCCTCACTGCACGGCTTCCACTAGAATCGTGTGTGGACTGGTTTAGCTGGTCCTATGAGATTTTTCTTCTTTTCCTTTCTTTTATTTTTTTGACTTTTATTCTCAAGGGAGGTGACCTATGAGTTTTTTTTAACTCTATCCTTTCTTATTCTAAACTCTAATTGTATTTAATTTGTATATTTTTTGGGTTTTTGTTTTTGTTTGTTGTTGTTGAGACAGAGTCTCGCTCTGTCACCAGGCTGGAGTGCAGTGGTGTGATCTCTGCTCACTGCAACCTCCACTTCCTGGCTTCAAGCAATTCTGCCTCAGCCTCCCGAGTAGCTGGGACTACAGGCACGGGCCATCACGCCCAGCTAATTTTTGTATTTTTGGTAGAAACGGAGTTTCACCACGTTGGCCAGGATGGTCTCGATCTCTTGGCCTGGTGATCCGCCTGCCTTGGCCTCCCAAAGTGTTGGGATTACAGGCATGAGCCACCGCGTCAAGCCTTTTTCTTTGTTTCGTTGTACTTAATTTATAGAAGGCAGATTATCCTTAAGGTTCGCTTAGGTATCCATGTTTGTGACATCCCTGCCTTGATGATCTGTTATTTTCTTGTGAACTTAATTATGGGACTTTTTTATTTTTCAAATAATTGGTAGAACTTGTTACTCATACAACCCCATCATCATTTCACTGAGTTACTTTTTTGTTGTTTTTATAATTTTTTTTTTTTATATATTAACCACACTTGTCAGTTTGGGAAAATAATTATTGTATACAAATGGAAAGTATTTGGAAATCACTCTTTAGTCTGATGTTTACCTTTTTTTTTTTTTTTTTTTGCAGATATATTTTTGCCATCATGGATCAGTTTGGAGATATATTAGAAGGTGAGGTCGACCATTCTTTCTTTGACAGTGACTTTGAAGAAGGAAAGAAATGTGAAACTAACTCAGTTTTTGACAAGCAAAATGATGACCTGAAGGAAAGAATAGATAAAGATACAAAAAATGTGAACTCGAACACTGGAATGCAAACAACAGAAAATTATCTTACTGAGAAGGGAAATGAAAGAAACCTGAAACTTCCCCCAGAACACCCTGTAGAGAACGATGTTACACAAACTGTAAGTTCTTTCTCATTGCCAGCCTCTTCAAGATCAAAAAAATTGTGTGATGTTACAACAGGACTTAAAATACATGTGTCCATTCCAAGTAGAATTCCCAAAATTGTAAAAGAAGGTGAAGATGATTACTACACAGATGGAGAGGAAAGCAGTGATGATGGGAAGAAATACCATGCCAAGTCCAAGTCCACCAAACCATCTACCAACGTTAAAAAAAGCATAAGGAAAAAGTATTGCAAAGTTAGCTCCTCTTCCTCCTCCTCTTTATCTTCCTCATCTTCAAGTTCAAGCACAGATTGTTTAGATGCAGGGTCTGATAGCCATCTATCTGATTCATCTCCATCATCCAAGAAACATGTATCTGGTGTAACCCTCCTGTCACCAAAACAGAAGTATAAATCAGAAATAAAATCGACAGAAACACAGCCTTCAAGTATGACACCAAAATGTGGCCACTACCCTGAGGAGTCTGAAGATACTGTGACCGACGTAAGTCCCTTATCAACTCCAGACATTAGCCCTCTTCAGTCTTTTGAACTGGGCATAGCAAATGATCAAAAAGTGAAAGTTGAAAAGCAAGAAAATGTGAGCCAAGAAATATATGAAGATGTTGAGGATTTGAAAAATAATTCAAAATATTTGAAATCAGCCAAAAAAGGGAAAGAAAAACATGAGCCTGGTCTGTCCTCAAAGTCGTCTTCAGTGTTAGACTCCAGTTTGGAGCACAGACATAAACAAAAAGTCTTACATGACACAATGGATCTGAACCATCTTTTGAAAGGTAATTTTCTTTTCCTCTTAAAGTATGTGTATTTACATATGGAGCATAAATATTAAATGCTATGAATTTGCATTGATTGTTCTAGTAGATTTTTTTTTTTTTTTTTTTTTGAGACGGAGTCTTGCTCTGTCACCCAGGCTGGAGTGCAGTGGCCGGATCTCAGCTCACTGCAAGCTCCACCTCCCGGGTTTAGGCCATTCTCCTGCCTCAGCCTCCCGAGTAGCTGGGATTACAGGCGCCCGCCACTTCGCCCGGCTAGTTTTTTGTATTTTTTAGTAGAGACGGGGTTTCACCGTGTTCGCCAGGATGGTCTCGATCTCCTGACCTCGTGATCCGCCAGTCTCGGCCTCCCAAAGTGCTGGGATTACAGGCTTGAGACACCACGCCCGGCCGATATTTTTTATTGTTGGGAATAATTGATATTATTAGTAACTTTACTAAATACTGTATTTTACCATAAAAATATCTGGAATATCATTTGTATTATTTGGTATAGTAGTTTGTATTTGTATAATACATATTTTATTTTAGTGCCTTACAAACTCACAATGCCTAAAGAAAACAGGTGGATAAGATAAATGAGAGAAGGGGAGCTAGATGTTTTTCTGCTTGCGATAGAGACACGGGCATGTTTCGCTTTCTTCTGCACGACAGGCAGCAGCGCTCAGGCTAACACCCGATGTGGTGTCCTCATATCAGGGACAGCGGCAAGAATGCTGGCAAATGAGAGAACTCAGAGCAAACTAAAGAGGACTCTTTAGACTTTTAAGTTAGAGGCTAAAGAGCATTACTTACAAATAATTACCAAATTGATGAAAAACATTAAGTTGCTTTAAGATATAAGGTATTTTTGAACTAGAATAGTCTTTTTGCTTTGTTTCTGTATCAATTTATTATTATTTATATTTAGTTTGAAAGTAACAATTTTCCAGTTCAAATAAAAGCAATTTCAAAGTTTTATCTTTGGACTAGTTAATAGAACTAATAACACTGGGTAGGTTTTAGGTCAGTTGATGATAAAGTTTTTAAATTGTAAATAGAATTCTCTTCCCTTGTTTGAAATGTTAAAGTCTGGCCGGGCGCGGTGGCTCAAGCCTGTAATCCCAGCACTTTGGGAGGCCGAGACGGGCGGATCACAAGGTCAGGAGATCGAGACCATCCTGGCTAACACGGCAAAACCCCGTCTCTACTAAAAACACACACAAAAAAAATTAGCCGGGCGAGGTGGCGGCGCCTGTGGTCCCAGCTGCTCGGGAGGCTGAGGCAGGAGAATGGCGGGAACCCGGGAGGCGGAGCTTGCAGTGAGCTGAGATCTGGCCACTGCACTCCAGCCTGGGCGACAGAGCGAGACTCCGTCTCAAAAAAAAAAATAATAAATAAAGAAATGTTAAAGTCTTTAGCTAGATAAATTACATATGGTAGCAATGTAAGGGCATAAATACCTTGTTAGTAGAACACGGTCAAATTGACAAAGTGTATTTAGGAGCAGTTCACACTTGATGTTCCCTCTTTTGTAGGTTTTGTTTTTTGTTTTTGAGACAAGGTCTTTGTCGTCCAGGCTGGAGTGAAGTCACATGACCACAGCTCACTGCAGCCTTGACCTCCTGGGCTTAAGTAATCCTCCTGCCTCAGCTTCCTGAGTACCTAGGACCACAGTCATGCCCCACCACACCTGGCTAATATTTTTTATTTTTGTAGAGATGAGGTTTTACTATGTTGCACAGGCTGCCTCGAACTCCTGGCCTCAAGCAAACCTCCTACCACAGCCTCCCAAAGGGCTGGGGTTATGGTGCATGCCACTGCATCTGGCACTTTTGTAGGCATTTTTTCCCCCTTTCTCTGATTGTACCTGTTGATTGTTTAGAGTCTCTGAAAAATCACACTCTTAGTGTTGGCCATCACCATCTAGTGGCTAAGCCTCCATCCCATAAATCTTTCCTGATAAACGCTTATTCAGCCTCTTAGAACTTTCAGCATTAAAGAGTTTTCTGTTCATGCCCTCAATTCCTCCCAAAAGAACTAAAGTGATCTTTTACAAAGTAAATTAAAAAAAAAAAAAAAGGAAATCGGTCCTACTAGTTTCCACTCTTCAGTGACTTACTCTTATATTAAAATAATACCTGGCCAGGAGCGGTGGCTCACACCTATAATCCCAGCACCTTTGGAGGTGGAGGTGGGCAGATCACTTGAGGTCAGGAGTTTGGGAGCAGCCTGGCCAACATGGCAAAACCCCATCTCTACAAATAATACAAAAAATTAGCCGAGCGTGGTGGCACACGCCTGTATTCTCAGGTACTCGGGAGGCTGAGGCATGAGAATTGCTTGAGCCTGGGAGGTGGAGGTTGCAGTAAGCTAAGATTGCACCACTGCACTCCAGCCTGGATGACAGAGCGAGACTCCCATCTCAAAAAAAAAAAAAAATGTATCTACGTGTGTATATATATATGAAGCCAGGCATAGCGGCACATGCCTATAATCCCAGCTACTTTGAAGGCTGAGGCCAGAGCCAGAGGGTCCCTTGAGTCCCACCTAGGCAACATAGTGAAACCCATATATTATTATTAAAATAATAATAATATCAGCCGGGCATGGTGCTCATGCCTGTAATCCCAGCACTTTGGGAGGCTGAGGCAGGCAGATCATGAGGTAAAGAAATCGAAACCATCCTGGCCAACCTGGTGAAACCCCGTCTCTACTAAAAATACAAAAATTAGCCAGGCGTGGTGGCGGGTGCCTATAGTCCCAGCTACTCAGGGGGCTGAGGCAGGAGAATAGCTTGAACCTGGGAGGCGAAGATTGCAGTGAGCAGAGATCGTACCACTGCACTGCACTAAGATCGTGTTGCACTCCAGCCTGGCAACAGAGCGAGACTCCGTCTCAAAAAAATGATAATAATATCTAAATTCCTTATTGTTGCCTAACAGACTCTCATCCCAGGCAGTGCATTAATATCACCTAGAGAACTCTTAAAACAAATATTGACGCCCAGGCTCTACCCACAGGGATTCCGATGCATTTGGTCTAGTATGCTGTTAAGATTGATGAGAACCGTTGCTCTACGTTGTATGGATATTGCTGGCCTTTTGGACCTGATGTCGTATTACTGTGCTCCAGTCACACTTGCTGTTGCTGCTACTGTTGTAAGGACACTCCAGGTTTTTTCCCAGTGGTGGGGCACTTGCATTGCCGCGGCCCTTTTTCTTTGCACAGGGCTCTGCTTCTACCTGTTTCTCAAGTCTCTCAGTTTATACACCATGCCTCACAGAGCCTTTTTCTAGGCATCTATCTTTGGGAGCTTTTACACACCTCTCTGTGTCGCAAAAGCGTGTTTCCCTCCATCGAGATAGTTACCGGACCCCGAAATCAGTGTAGTTTGTTTGCTCGTGTGTCCCATTGGAGTGAACGAAGGCAGGATCTTATTTCTTGTTGGAATTCCCAAATACAGGCACATAGTAGACAGTATTTGTGGACTGAAGGGACTGTCAGGAAGCAGCTTCTGTTGCTCAGCTCTGCTGGTTAGGAAATGTATTTCATATGTTTCGGGGAAATTTGCTTTTGTAACAGTTGCCCATTCCTGTTAAATTTGCCATCTGAAATACATAGAAAAAGTCTGGGCATCCTTCTGCATTACAATCTTTAAGAAGTTTGATGAATATTCTCCCCTGGGTAAAATCTCTAATTTTTAATCAAGCCATCTGGGGTAACAATTTTCACTTTTTTCTTCTAATTCTTATGGCCACTTCCCAGTCTGTGTGTTCATTAATTAAGCTAGAGCATACGATTCGCTAGGTGGATGCTTCATTGGGTTGATAGACAGCAGGCTGCAGCTGTCTCCTGCTGCTCTGGATTTCCAGCACCAACCTCAAGTGTGCTAACACAGCTTTTAAACATTTTGATCGTAGGACCCTTTTACATTCGGAAAAGTTATTGAGGATTCTGAAGAGCTTTTGTTTATATAGGCTATAGCTTATATCCATAAATATTTATCATATTAGAAATTAAACATTTTAAAAATAGTTGTTTAATAGTAGTAATAAACTCATTATATAGTTGCCATATAATGTAAGTAACATATGTCATGAAAAAGCTGTATGTCCAAAAAATCAGTGATTTTTGCTAATCACTAGTGTCTGGTTTAATAGAACATAGCTGGATTCTCAAATCACCTTCTGCTTATAATCTATTATAATCTATATATCATTGGCTGAAGGATATATAGAAAATCTGGCATATACAAAATGTGGTTCAGAAATGAAGGAGTATTTTAATAACCTTTTCCGTTAATTGTGGATTTTTTTTTATACCACAAGTCGTATTTTCTGTTTCCTTTTTTTTTTTTTTTTTTTTTTGAGACAGTCTCACTCTGTCGCCCAGGCTGCAGTGCAGTGGTGCGAGCTCGGCTCACTGCAA
This sequence comes from Macaca fascicularis, assembly GCF_037993035.2. Taxonomy (NCBI): domain Eukaryota; kingdom Metazoa; phylum Chordata; class Mammalia; order Primates; family Cercopithecidae; genus Macaca; species Macaca fascicularis. The sequence goes on along the minus strand of NC_088379.1, from coordinate 189,969,276 downwards.
CCTCTGCCTCCCAGGTTAAAGCGATTCTCCCACCTCAGCCTCCCGAGTAGCTGGGATTACAGCTGCCCTCCACCACACCCGGCTAATTTTTGTATTTTTAGTAGAGATGGGGTTTCACCATGTTGGTCAGGCTGGTCTGGAACTCCTGACCTCAGGTGATCTGCCTGCCTTGGCCTCTCAAAGTGCTGGGATTACATGTGTAAGCCACCTCGCCCAGCTCACAAGCAGTAGTTTCTTAGATGTTGCAATGTGAAATCTGAAATTAATCTCAATTAACTTTTAATTGTGAATTTCAGAGTCTGTTACATTAAAACATATTGATATTTCTCTTTTTTTTTTACTATTATACTTTAAGTTCTAGGGTACATGTGCATAATGTGCAGGTTTGTTACATATGTATACTTGTGCTATGTTGGTGTGCTGCACCCATCAACTCGTCAGCACCCATCAACTCGTCATTTACATCAGGTATAACTCCCAATGCAATCCCTCCCCCCTCCCCCCTCCCCATGATAGGCCCCAGTGTGTGATGTTCCCCTTCCCGAGTCCAAGTGATCTCATTGTTCAGTTCCCACCTATGAGTGAGAACATGCAGTGTTTGGTTTTCTGTTCTTGCGATAGTTTGCTGAGAATGATGGTTTCCAACTGCATCCATGTCCCTACAAAGGACACAAACTCATCCTTTTTTATGGCTGCATAGTATTCCATGGTGTATATGTGCCACATTTTCTTAATCCAGTCTGTCACTGATGGACACTTGGGTTGATTCCAAGTCTTTGCTATTGTGAATAGTGCTGCAATGAACATATGTGTGCATGTGTCTTTATAGCAGCATGATTTATAATCCTTTGGGTATATACCCAGTAATGGGATGGCTGGGTCATATGGTACATCTAGTTCTAGATCCTTGAGGAATTGCCATACTGTTTTCCATAATGGTTGAACTAGTTTACAATCCCACCAACAGTGTAAAAGTGTTCCTATTTCTCCACATCCTCTCCAGCACCTGTTGTTTCCTGACTTTTTAATGATTGCCATTCTAACTGGTGTGAGATGGTATCTCATTGTGGTTTTGATTTGCATTTCTCTGATGGCCAGTGATGACGAGCATTTTTTCATGTGTCTGTTGGCTGTATGCATGTCTTCTTTTGAGAAATGTCTGTTCATATCCTTTGCCCACTTTTTGATGGGGTTGTTTGTTTTTTTCTTGTAAATTTGTTTGAGTTCTTTGTAGGTTCTGGATATTAGCCCTTTGTCAGATGGGTAGATTGCAAAAATTTTCTCCCATTCTGTAGGTTGCCTGTTCACTCTGATGGTAGTTTCTTTTGCTGTGCAGAAGCTCTTTAGTTTAATTAGATCCCATTTGTCAATTTTGGCTTTTGTTGCCGTTGCTTTTGGTGTTTTAGACATGAAGTCCTTGGCCATGCCTATGTCCTGAATGGTATTACCTAGGTTTTCTTCTAGGGTTTTTATGGTATTAAGTCTAACATTTAAGTCTCTAATCCATCTTGAATTAATTTTCGTATAAGGAGTAAGGAAAGGATCCAGTTTCAGCTTTCTACTTATGGCTAGCCAATTTTTCCAGCACCATTTATTAAATAGGGAATCCTTTCCCCATTTCTTGTTTTTCTCAGGTTTGTCAAAGATCAGATGGCTGTAGATGTGTGGTATTATTTCTGAGGACTGTGTTCTGTTCCATTGGTCTAACATATTGATATTTCTTGATTGAGTTTTAATGTATATTTTACTTATGCATGGTTTTGTAATGTGACATATTGGGTATTTGAAAAATACTGTTTCACTGAGCTTACAAATGTTGGCAGGCCAGGCACAGTGGCTATGCCTGTCATCCCAGCACTTTGGGAGGCAGAGGTAGGCAGATCACTTGGGCCCAGGAGTTTGAGACCAGCCTGAGCAACATGATGAAACCCTGTCTCTACAAAAAATACAAAAATTACCTAGGCATGGTGGTGTATGATTCTGTAGTCTCAGCTACTGGGGGAGGTTGAGATAGGAGGATCACTTGAGCCAGGGAGTTGGAGGTTGCAGTGAACTGAGATCATGCTACTCCATTCCAACCTAGGAGACAGAGCAAGACACTGTCTCAAAAAAAAAAAAAGTTGGTAAATTTCAGAATACATTATATAGAAATCATAGTTGTTCATATCACTACCAGCCTCATCAGAAAGCTCTTGAGAAGCTGTCAAACTCATGGTGGCAGATACAAGTTTACCTAAAATACTATTTTTTGCTAAAAAGCTCAAATTTTATTATTGGTAACAAATACTATCAACTGTTTTCCTCGAAGTGATAGAGTTGTTCTTTTTTTTTTTTTTTTTTGAGACGGAGTCTTGCTCTGTCACCCAGGCTGGAGTGCAGTGGCCGGATCTCAGCTCACTGCAAGCTCCTCCTCTCGGGTTCACGCCATTCTCCTGCCTCAGCCTCCCGAGTAGCTGGGACTACAGGCACCCGCCACTTCGCCCGGCTAGTTTTTTGTATTTGTTAGTAGAGACGGGGTTTCACCGTGTTAGCCAGGATGGTCTCGATCTCCTGACCTCGTGATCCGCCCATCTCGGCCTCCCAAAGTGCTGGGATTACAGGCTTGAGCCACCGCGCCCGGCCCAGAGTTGTTCTTTAAGATTATATTTGTAATGCAAAAATTGGATAGTGGTTGAAATTAAATCATAAAATTTCATGAGATAATGCAGATTGTTCACTAATATTGTGTAATAACATATATCTTGATATATTTGGTTTTTTTCTTGTGCGTCAAACTTCTATTGCTGCATTGCTCTTCCTTCATAGTTCTTACTGTGATTTCTGTGTGTTGAACCCATTTCCCATTCAGAAAAAAAAGGTGCAGCTCACTGCCAGCACTCATTTCTTGGGGCAAATGGGAAATGTGTTAAAAAGTAGCAGCCTATTGTTTGCCATTAAAAAATATTGTTCTTATAAGATTAGGTTAAAAAATGGATTGAAGAGAGAAATGTTCTAGAAGATAAATTAAAATGTTTAATATGTCTAGTGGGCTTTATTTTTTAAATATGGGCTTGTTTGACTAAATCATAATTTTTATTTTTAAGGGGACACTTCCATTTTTTAAAATGTTGTAAGTACTATTTGATCCCACAGATTATAAACCCCACTGTACCCTAGGAAAGAGCATAAAAAACGAGCATACAAAAGGAAGGTATTGTTTCAGCCAATCAAAAAAAGCTTCTTACAGGAAGGAAACACTGGACTCTTAGAATTGTCAAGTTTTAAAAAACCGTCTAATAGAAAATAGTCTGATTTCTGGGCTTTTTGTTCAGGGTCATCAGTGATTATCCAGGATTTTGAATACAAGAAAGAAATTCTGAATGAAACAATGTTTCTCATATAACAGGCCGCCCAAAGATAGAATAGGCTTCAGGGTTGACTGAGTGGCTCAAAACGTCATCAGGGACCTACTTTCTAGCACTGTTCCTCCAGCCCTGGTGTTGGCTTCATTCTCAGGCTGCTAGGAGATGTCTGCAGCTGTTCTCAGTGTCCGCCTTCAGACACCGCAGTGTCCGCCTTCAGACACCGCAGTGTCCGCCTTCAGACACCGCAGTGTCCGCCTTCAGACACCGCAGTGTCCGCCTTCAGACACAGCAGTGTCCCGAGGAAGAGACGTTGTCTCTTCTCTGACTCTCGGAATGGAGAAAACTTCTTAAAGAAATGTGGCCCAGTTAGCTTCCACTTAGGTCTCCTTGTCCAGAACTGGTTACACTTCCATTCCCGAACCAGTCGTTGGTAGGGAAATGGGATTATCCGGGGCCAAGCAGGCTCATCCTGGAAGCCAGGGATCTGTGAAGTAGGAGGAAAATAGATGTACAGTAATTGGGCAGCCAACTTTGTCCAACAGAGCTTCTCAAACTTCAGTATGCAGACGGTTAAGCCAGGGATACTGTTAAAATGCAGATTCAGGTTCAGTAAAACTAAGGTAAGAGCTAAATCGGCATTTCTAACCAGCTCCTGCTGGTGATACCCGTGCTGCAGATCTAGGGACCTTGGACTGAATATCGAGACAGTCAGTAAACTATTTGGTTCTATTGAAAATAAAGCATTCTTCACTCTTCCTATCTAACCCATTTCTGAAACTTAATTGGATATAGAGAACCTAAATCTTTTTAACTTTTAAATAAGAATCCTACCCCAAACTCTGAACAGTTCCCCAGTTATAATTAAATTGAAATACTGTTGAAAAACATTGAACACAGATGCTGAGCTAAAATGTAGAAGGGAAGCTTTATTCATAGTAGTGCATAGAAGAGATTTGCCAGCAGGTGGCGCTCGGGGCTTTTTAAGGCACGGGAACAAACATGGCATTTTGCCAGTTGGTACATCTGTTATTGGAGTCCATAACATAAAAATCCACCAAGGATTCTTTATAATAATAAAGCATTTTAAACACTAATTATGACTTTGTCAGTCTATTACATAAGGTATGGCCATCATTTTTCAAAATTATTCATGCTCGATTTACACAGTGAAGCATTTCAGATCTAAAATTCTTTTCCTATGTTTTCTTTATTTTCCACCGTATAACTGCAACTGTGGTCACGGTAGGTGGATATGTATGCAGAGCCAGGCTTGTGCCTTTTCTGCATTCATCTCTAAATATACTTTATCACTTCTAACTTCTACTAACTAAGCTTTTCTAGGCTGCTTTGGTTTACCTGATTTCTTCACTGCCTTTTCCACTTCCTGGAACGTAAATCCACTTAGTGTGGGGAGGATAATGGTGAAGACGACACGTGAGCCTGTCAGAGCACGGCTGAGGCAGGAATGCAGCATACTCTCTGCATCTTTTCAGTTTAAACATTTTCACGGACTTCAGTACAGAGGTTCGGTAAACCAGTTTACTGCTAGTGAATACTGAGTAAAAAATTTGCAAATTAACAGCCATATTAGGTGAGCGTTCAGACAATGAAGGATACCTATAGCCAACCACATCAACATTTATTGGTTTAAAAGAACTTTTTTTTTTTTTTTTTGAGGCAGAGTCTCGCTCTGTCACCCAGGCTTGAGTGCAGTGGCGCAATCTAGGCTCACTGCAGCCTCCACCTCCCGGGTTCAAGCGATTCTCCTGCCTCAGCCTCCTGAGTTGCTGGGATTACAGGCACGTACCACCACGCCCAGCTAATTTTTGTATTTTTAGTAGAGATGGAGTTTCATCTTATTGGCCAGGCTGGTCGTGAACTCCTGACCTCAGGTGATCCGCCTGTCTTAGCCTCCCAAAGTGTTGGGATTACAGGTGTGAGCCACCACGCCCAGCCCTTTTGTTGTTTATGAAATAGAAATTTGAACTATAAAATATTAAACCTATGAAACAAAGATTAATAAAAGAATGTAAAATTAAATCTGCCAGTATAGGGCATGGAATGATGAACAGTATTGAACCAAGGTAAAGACAGTTTTGAAAGTGGAATAAAATTTAGGCTTCTTGGTGTTAGCGACGTGATCACAAACAAGCCAGCAACTGTTCTGAGCTTCAGACACTCTATTTGTGGGAGGAGATTGTTGATACATGTTGCTAGGGTCCATTCTAACTTCAGAGTTCTTCAGGTTCTGTGAGAAATAGTGGAAGAAGGGAAGATCGTTGCAGACTGGCAGTATTAGATACCGGACTTTAAAGTGGATCTTGAAAGATTAGTCGAATTTCTGAATATTCAACCTCAAAGCTCAAGGGTGGCTGAGTTGGGGAATTTTCCACCTCCGTGCAAAGCTGCCTTTGCTATGTAAATGTCAAAAAATGGTTGGAATTAGATCTTTGATCTTGAGCTGTAAATCCCTGAATAGGCAGAGAGGGCATTAAACAAATGGAGTAGTAAACAGAAGTTTAGACATCAAGTTATGGCATGAATCTCACCTATTTGGAGAGCACTGAAGAAGTTGACCACACTAGATTCGAAGGTATGTTTCCTATTTTGTGTAGGTAAAATTAGGTCTCTTTAAAAAGAATCTGAAACAGCAAAATTTAAAACATTTTAGAAATACGTTACCTCAAAATCTACTGTATAAACTATGAAATAATCACTACAGGATGTATTTTGAGAAGAAAAATAAATATAAGAAATGGGATTAAAGAAGCATTGGTGAGCAAAGAAACTGGTTAAATTTTTTGCTAAAATGATACCAATGTGTGAGGGATTGAAGTGCCTTGTTTGAGGGGAAGATACAGACCCTGTTATGCTCTGTAAGAAAGGAGATGCCCATACTGAGATTAGCTATCAGCACGTCCTGCCTGGCAGCACATTTTATCCTTTCTTCCTGGCAAACTGCAGGAAATCTCAATACCCCCAACACACTACCAAGTATTGCCAAACATTTAAGAAAAGCAAAAGCCAACAGAGAGGCACCAGACTCATAGCTGAAGAGTGTAATACTTCAGAGTCTTAAAAGAGCAAGCTTGATGATTTTAGGATCTTCGAGGACAAAACTGTTTTCACTAACAAGACTATCCCGGCTGGCACGGTGGCTCATCCCTGTAATCCCAGCACTTTGGGAGGTGAGGTGGGAGGATCACCTGAGGTCGGGAGTTCGAGACCAGGCTGACCAACATGGAGAAACCCCGTCTCTACTAAAAATACAAAATTAGCTGGGCGTGGTGGCACATGCTTGTAATCCCAGCTACTAGGGAGGCTGAGGCAGGAGAATCGCTTGAACCTGGGAAGCAGAGGTTGCAGTGAGCTGAGATCACACCATTGCACTCCAGCCTGGGCAACAACAGCAAAACTCTGTCTCAAAAAAAAAAAAAAAAAAAAAAAAAAAAGACTATGACTATGCCTTAATTTGCTTTTTATATATTTATTAATATTTATTTTTATTTTTTTGAGACAGAGTCTCACTCTGTTGCGCAGGCTGGAGTGCAGTAGTGTGATCTCTGCTCACTGCAACCTCCACCTCCCGGGTTCAAGCAATTCTCATGCCTCAGCCTCCCCAGTAACTGGGATTACAGGCATGTGCCACCATGCCTAGCTAATTTTTGTATTTTTGTAGTATCTTTGTCTGCAGACAAAAGTCTGCAGAGACAAGGTTTTAAGCCAGGCATTAAAGACTTGCAAAACCATTAAACTCTGCCACTCGCTGGCTTTTAAAAATAAAAATGTTATGTTCACATATAATTGGTTTATTATTTTTAGAGGAATTAATAGCTTTAAAACACTTAATTTCTAGCATGGTAACTATTAGTAAATGTAACCCACATACACATTCTTTGGGGTCCTCAGTCTTTAGGAGGGTGTTAAGGGGTCCTGAGGTCTAGGGGAATGGAATTAGAATAGGTGATCAGACTATTCATAATGCTGCAAACTTTTGGAGGAAATCTTAGAGAAAAAATTTTTAAACTCAGTCAGTCTTCCAAAATAGAAAAGAATGAGAAAAAACAGTAACAAAACTTTGGTTAAAGATCACAGAAAAAGAGTGCAAACAATGCAAGTGGGTGGCTGGGTGATTTTAACTTATCAGAAGATACTATCAGAGCACATTAAAAAAACCCAGAAGTATTAGCCTTAAAAATGAAGGAAATTCTGACATAATGCTACATGGGTGAACCTTGAGGACATGATGCTGAGTGAAATAAGGCAGTCTCAAAAAGACAAATGCTGTATGATTATATCAGATGCTTGGAGTGGTTGAAATTATAGAGACAAAGAATGGTGGCTTCCAGAGGCTAAGGGAAGGGAGCAATGGGGAGTTAGTGTTTAATGGATACAGAATTTGTTTTACACAATGGAAGGAGTTTTGGAAATGGTTGGTGGTGATGGTTACACAATATGAATATATTCATTACCACTGAACTGTATACTTACAAATGGTTAATGTGGTAAATTTTGTGTTCCATGTATTTTGCCACAATAAAAAAATAAAACACTAGCCCTGTCTGATAGGGTTTCTGTTATGCTAAATATGAGTGCTCAATATATGCCAACAGAATTGGGAAAAAAGTAAACAAAATTCAGCCTAAAAAAGTATTTAAAATAGTATAGGAAGAATGAAAATAAGGGCTAGAAAAATATATGCCAGGCATATCTCCTTTAACAAGGAGAAAATAAAACTTACCAATCTATTAATATACAAAATAGAACTCAAGATGTGAAAATCACTAAAAGAGATAGAGAAGGGTGTTTTACATTAGTAAATGGTCAAATACACCAAAAAGATAAAAGTCATTGATTTGAAATGTGTGATAAAGGCAAAACAGAACTAGAAAATAACATTTGGGAAGCCACATCACCATGGAAGCATTGATAATCAATTTTAACCAGTAACAACAAAAACTTGCATCTGCTCGTGGGATGCTCTTGGCCACAGGTATTTTGTCACACAATGATTTTTTAAAAGTGATGAACTAATCAGTTACTACTGCTACATGACAGATTACCCCAACACTTAGGGAATAGAGAGACCCAAAGGTAGAGGTGATTCAGTGACCAGGACTACAGTCAACCAGGTGCTGTGTACTCACATCAGGTGCCTGGGCTTGGTACAACCTGAAGACCAGAACCCAAGGGCCCACATGGGGTTCTGCATGTGGCCTGGCTCCTCATGTGTCAGCCTTAGGGTAGTTGGACTTCTTTCATGGTGGCTCAGGATTCTAAGCACGTGTGTTCCAGGAAACAAGGCAGAAACCTCACTGCCTTTTATGACCTAGCCTCAAAAGTCACATAGCATCATTTCTTTCATGCTCTATTGGTTGAAATGGTCATAAACCCTCCCAGATTTAACGCAAAAGGGCATAAACCCCTACTTCTTAATGGGAGGAGTGTCAAATACTGTAAATTATAATAATCCCTAATTTAAATATTTGATATTTTAAAATCTCTTCAGTCCAACTTCTGGCCACAGATTTATTAACATTCTTCCCATATGCAAAAATGCATTCGCCCTTTCCACAGATGCGCCTACCTGGAGATCTGGGATGTAAATCATGTCTCCAGCTGCAGCTGAGATTCCTCAGATGTGGTTTCTTAGCTACAGCTCTTTGAGTACTTTGAGAATCTCCTGGGAAAGGCTAGGGATGAGGCACAGTTTTACTTTTAAACCCCGTAAGTCTTGGCTCTTTTATATTCTTTGTAAATTTTGTTTGAAAACTGGCCAGTTCTTTTATTATTTTTTTAGTTCACCTCTCTTTGTCCGTTCTTATTGTGGGTAAAGTAGACCACTGGTACCTTCAGCATTCTGCTTGGAGCTCTGCTCGGCCAGATCTACCAGTGCAGTTGTTAGTTTTTCCATTTCCCTTAACACAAGCACAGTGTTGCTAAACATTTTGCCATTTCATCGTCTGAGACTTCATCAACAGCCTTCTCTAGGCCCTTGCAGCTGTGCTGGCCACCAGGTCCCAAAGCAGGTCCCGAAGCTGGTACTAAGTTTGTTCCAGGAGCACCTCATTTCCTGTGCCATGGTTAGGCACTTTGATCCTGGCCTTTGAGTCTTTGCAGGCTGCTGCTTCACACAACTAAGTTTTGTGGTGATGTGTTAGCAGAGCAGCAGTAACTAATATAAAACAGAGAACATTTCCATCATCCTAGAAAATGTGCTTCATGCCACCCTTTGATCAAAACCCACCCTTCAGCCTGGTGCAGTGGCTCATGTCTGTAATCCCAGCACTTTGCGGGGTCGAGGTGGGTGGATCACCTGAGGTCAGTAGTTCAAGACCAGTCTGGCCAACATGATGAAGCTCCCATCTCTACTAAAAATACAAAAATTAGCCGGGCTTGGTGGCGGATGCCTCTAATCCCAGCTACTCAGGAGGCTGAGGGACAGAGCAAGACCCTGTCTCAAAAAAAAAAAAAAAAAAAAACAACATTAGAGAAAAATAGCTTACTATTAATTTCCTTTAGAATTGAATTTTAAAGGGCTTATAGATAAATTAATCTAGAAGTCTTGCTCTACAAAAGGAACCTGGTGAGCATAAAATACTAAGCTACGTCTAATTTTTTTCTGACAAAGTTGTAATCCAGATGTCATTAGTATTATTTCATACATACTTTTTCATGTATGAATACATATTTTTAAGGGTTAAAGCATGTACCACCGGGCCAGGCACAGTGGCTCACGCCTGCAATCCCAGCACTTTGGGAGGCTGAGGTGGATGGTTCACCTGAGGTCAGGAGTTCAAGACCAGCCTGGCCAACATGGTAAAACCCCATCCTTACTAAAAATACAAAAATTAGCCGGGCGTGGTGGCAGATGCCTGTAATCCCAGCTACTCTGGAGGCTGAGGCAGGAGAATCGTTTGAACCCAGGAGGGGGAGGTTGCAGTGAGCTGAGATTGCGCCGTTGCCCTCCAGCCTGGGCAACAAGAGGGAAACTCTGTCTCAAAAGAAAGGGGAGGAGGAAGAAAAAGCATGTACCACATACTTACTTTGACCATTTTCTCTTTTTTTTGTTCTTTTCTGTAGCTTTTCTGCAATTAGATAAAAAAGGACCACAAAAGCATCACTTTGATCAACCTTCAGTAGCACCTGGGAAAAACTACTCTTTCACAAGAGAAGAGGTGAGACAGATCGATCGGGAAAATCAGAGGCTTTTGAAAGAACTGTCAAGACAGGCGGAAAAGCCAGGAAGCAAAAGTACAATTCCTAGATCAACTGATCATCCCCCAAAGTTATATCACAGTGCTCTCAACAGACAGAGGGAACAACAAAGGATTGAGAGAGAAAACTTGGTAAGTAACTAAAATAGTCATCAAAGAAAATGTGTTTGCACTGGTTTGTACGTCCAGCTTACAGGAAACCTAAATACAGCCAAATATTCAAACTTCATTACATTAAGAGCAGGTACAGTATGTGTGGTATGAAACATATGATGTGCTGTAAGTCTGGAAGATACAATATGTATTTTTATCCAGGAAACTATATATTAAGAGACCACTGGCCAGATGCAGACCTATAGAATTATAGGTCACACCTATAATTCTAGCACTCTGGGAGGCTGAGGTGGGCAGCTTGCTTAAGGCAAGGAGTTTGAAACCAGATTGTGCAATCTGGCAAAACCCCAGCTCTACCAAAAATGCAGAAATTAACTGGGCATGGTGGCACACACCCGTGATCCCAGATACTTGGGAGGCTGAGGTGGGAGGAGCATCTGAACCCGACTGGCATAGGTTACAGGGAGCCGAGATTCTACCACTGGACTCCAGCCTGGGCAACAGAGCCAGACTCCATCTCAAAAAAAGAAAAAAAACAAAAAAAATAAAAGAGAGAGAAGGAGACCATTAAAGGAAAATACTGAAAGTTCCATTATTTATTTGCCTAGATCAGTTAAATCACTACAGTGGAACAGGAAGTGGTATCCAAGGGTCAGATACAGTGTTTCTTCTGTGAAGTATTCAGTCACTAGTGAAATCTCTTTTACTTTATTGTGTCCCAGAAAGCTAAAATAAATTTTGTATCACTTATTTTAAAGGATCAGTGTATCTCCAATAGGCCAAATTGTTAGTCTGCTACTTAAATGTATGAAACATTGATTGTTACAAATCATATAGTTTGATATTCTAAGAAAATAAAAATGGGAACTGTTGAAAATCTTCACATTTAAAACTATTATAGCATATTTTCTTCATAAGATTTAGTTTATAATAATTGCTGATACTTACTGAGCTTTTACTAAACACTAGAGATTGTTTTCTGAGTATCTTCCAAGTATTAACTTACTGAATCCTGACAACAATTCTCTGAAGTAGGTAACTATTTTTATCCACATCTTACGATGAAAAAACTGAGCTCATACAGGTTAAATATTTAGCACAGAGCTACTAAGTATGCTGCTGAGCCAAGATTTTAAACCTGGGTAGTCTCTTAAACTAGAATTAGACCCTTAATGAACACATAAACTCTGAGCTAAAATAATTTAGAAAGCTATTAAAATTATTAAGACGATTTTCAAAATTAACCCTCCTTATGTGTCATTACCAGTGTTTTCCTACGTAACCATATGCTTACCTAAACTTGTAACAACTCCTTTGTACATTTCTTTATTACCATACTAACCCCAAGATTTGGGAAGCTAGGATTACTATTTATAAAAACTAGTAGTCTTGAACCCTTCAAGAGGATTACCCTGCACGTGGCAAGGAACAGATAACTAAGCTAGGTGAAATGAGGTTGGTGGGAGCTGAGATAGGTGATAGCGTTCCACACATCACCTTCGCAATATTCAAGATTCATTCATGTTTCATGGAAATTTGAAATTCCCATATGTCGCAAACATTTGGGATTACTTCCTTTGTTTTCACTCTCGCACCTGTCTCTGGGCTGATCTCATTTAATCAACAATTACATTGTGCATACTATTTTACAAGTGTTAGGCGTTTCAGGCAAATCCTGATAGCAATCTTACGGTTACTGTAGTTACAGAAGAGTAAAAGAGACACTGGGTGGGGCACAGGAACTTACTCAGGGTCACACAGCTAGCAAGTGTCAGAGCCCAGGTGCAAATCCAGGTTGCCTAGCTTTGGGGTTACCTTTTTTTATTAACCAGCTTTATTGAGATAATTCACAGACTATTACCCATTTAAAGTATACACATTCAATGATTTTGGGTATATTATTAAGTTGTAGTAATGTATATATAACTTAAAATTTGCCATTTTAACAATTTTTAAGTGTATAATTCAGTGGCATTAAGAATATCCACAGTGTTGGGCAACTGTCACTTTAACAATTTTTAAGTGTATAATTCAGTGGCATTAAGCGTATCCACAGTGTTGGGCAACTGTCACTACCATCTATTTCTAAAGCGTTTTCATCACTTCATACAGATGCTGTGCTTATTAAACAGCTCTCCTTTCCCCACCCGCTTATCATCTGAGGGTGTCTAGTCTACTTTCTGTCTCTATGAATTTGGCTATTCTAAATATTTCATATGAGTTAGGACCATATCTGGTTTATTTCACTTAAAATGTTTTCACGTTTCATCTATATTGTAGCATGTGTCAGAACCTAATTCCTTTTTATGGCTGAATACTATTCCATTGTAGGTGTAGACCTAAGCTACAGTGAATAATACTGAAGTGAATATTGGCAACTATCTGTTCATGTCCCTGCTTTTAGTTCCTTAGGGTGTACACATAGAGTAGAATTCCTGGGTCATATGGTAATTTTGTTTAGCTTTTTAAGGAACCTGAGTTTACTTTTTTTTTTTTTAGAGATGGAGTCTCACTCGTTGCCAGGCTGGAGTGCAGTGGCGCGATCTCAGCTCACTGCAACCTCTACCTCCCAGGTTCAAGCGATTCTTCTGCCTCAGCCTCCTGAGTAGCTGGGACTGCAGGCACATGCCACCACACCAGGCTAATTTTTTGTATTTTTAGTAGAGATGGGGTTTCACCGTGTTAGCCAGGATGGTCTCAATCTCCTGACTACATGATCCTCCTCTGCCTCCCAAAGTGCTTCGATTACAGGCGTGAGCCACTCCACCCACTGACTTTGGTTATTTTTCTATTTAAAAAATCCTATTAGTCCAGGCCTGATGACTCATGCCTGTAATATAAATATAACTATTTATATTGAGCCTGTTTGACAGTCTTAAATATTACCTTCCTGACCAGAAGTATGGTCTTAACCATACTTTAAGCCTTCTCATACTCAACCTTAAAAAAAAAAAGAGCCACATTCACTCTTTAAGTGTGAGCTGATACTTTTTTTTTTTTTTTTTTTTGGAGAGATGAGATCTCACTTTGTTGCCCAGACTGGTCTCAGACTCCTGACCTCAGGCAATCCTTCCGCCTTAGCCTCCTAAAGTGCTGGGATTACAGGCGTGAGCTACTGCACCCGGGCTGATAAACTTTTAATCTGTTTGCTAAACTGTTAATATTTAAAATATACATGCATGTGTTCAGCACACACAGACACACTTTTGTAGTTATTTCTGTGTTAGATATACTGCAAAACAGAATTCATTCCTTTATATTTTTTATGATTTATATTCCTTCATTTGCTCTATCTCCAGTGACAGAGAACAATTCAGGTGGCTAACAGACATGATGACTAAAGCATTTCTGTTCTGGCACTCTTACATCAGTGTGTTAGCAATTCAGAGGCTATTTAGATGGAAATAATCCCAGACAAAGAAGTAGCGTTGTGCAGAAAAGATAGAGAAGGAAGGCAACGATTGTATAAAACTGACTTCTGTGCTCTACAGTTAAAAGCATACTGTTCATCTGTCCTTCTGATGAGGTTCAAGATCATCATTATTTGTTTCAATAGGTAGATACTATCCTTCCTCTCATTAAACATTGCATCCAAACAAAAATTAAGGTAATAAAAATTATTCTAGCTTATTAGCCTAGCTTATTAGCAAATTTTGAATTCAGAGAAATGAAAATTTTATCCAATAGAGAGTGTTTTTATCCAGTAGATAACTTTATCAGTAGAAAGCCTCAATGATCATTATAATTTAAATAATATTAGAATTTTATTACTTGTAAAAAGGGGAGTAATTTTTTAATTCATGAATTCTGAAATATTATTTTTAGCCAGGTACAGTGGCTTACGCCTGTAATCCCAGCATTTTGGGAGGCCAGGGCTGGAGGGTTGCCTGAGCCCAGAAATTCAAGACCAGCATGGTCAACGTTGTGAGATTCCATCTCTACAAAAAATAAAAAATTAGCCAGGCGTGGTGGCGCATGGCTGTAATCCCAGCTGCTCCGGAAGCTGAGGAGGAGGATCACTTGGTCCTGGGAGGTCAAGGCTGCAGAGAGCCATAATCACTCCACCTCCACCTCCTGCGTTCAAGTGATCCTTCAGCCTGGGTGACAGAGCAAGACCCTATCTCAAAAAAAAAGAAAGGAAGATTCTTGTTGAACCATATCTCTTTCTTTTCATTTGAACTTTTTTCCAAAAGAGCACAAGAACAATCTTAGCAGAAGGAGAGGTGGTTAAAGATACTTGGTTTATGGTTTCACTTTACCCTTTAAGAAGAAGTGAGATTATTTCATTCTTTTGAATGCGTGTCAGTTTCCTCAGGTGTGAAAGAATGTTGAGGGGAGAGAAGTAATTCAAGCAAAGTTATGGAGGAAGTAAGATTCCTAGAGGAATGTAGTATCAGGGTTGGAGCCTAAAGTTAACTAAATGGAGTTAACTTACTTTTTTTTTTTTACTTTCTAAGATTATGTTTGTAAATAAAATAGTCCTTAGTTATTTTGTTGCTCTTGTTTTGGGGGGAGTTTTTTGTTGGCTTTTGGAGATGTTACCCAGGCTGAATTCCTGGGCTTAAGTGATCCTCCCAGCTCAGCCTCCTGAGTAGCTGGGACTACAAGCGTGTAACACCCCGCCTAGCTTATTAGCAAATTTTAAATTCAGGGGAATGAAAATAAATAGACAATATCGTCTAGCCCATCTTTTCATGTACAAAAATTTAAACGAACAAATAAATAATGTATTAATGATTTCTGCAGCTGTTAGCATAAGTTTTCCAGTTAGGAGTTCTTGTGTGTTTTATTTTATTTTATTTTAAAAATAAAAGGCATGTATGAATTTAGAAACTTAAAGCAGTTCTTTTTCTTTTTTTTTTTTTTTTGAGACAAGGTCTCGCTTTGTCACCCAGGCTGGAGTACAGTGGCACAATCTTGGCTCACTACAACCTCTGCCTTGCGAGTTCAAGCTATTCTCCTGCCTCAGCGCCCTGAGTAGCTGAGATCACAGGCATGTGCCACCACCCCTGGCTAGTTTTTGTATTTTTAGTAGAGACAGAGTTTCACCATGTTGGCCAGACTGGTCTCAAACTCCTGACCTCAGGTGATCTACTGGCCTCAGCATCTCAAAGTGCTGGGGTTACAGGCGTGAGCCACCACACCTGGCCTAAGGCAGTTCTTTAAAACATTCAATGAAAAATAGCCCAGGGCCGGTAGATCACCTGAGGTCAGGAATTTGAGACCAGCCTGGGCAACATGGTGAAACCCATCTCTACTAAAAATACAAAAAATTAGCCAGGCGTGTTTAGTGGGTGCCTGTAATCCCAGGGCTCCTGTAATCCCACCTACTCAGGAGGCTGAGGCAGGAGAATCACTTGAACCTGGGAAGCAGAGGTTGCAGTGAGCCAAGATACTCTCCTGGGCAACAAGAGCAAAACTCCATCTCAATAAATAAATAGATAAATAATAAATAATAAAATTCTCCTCTTCTGTGCTTTGCCTGCTAGTATACAGGAGTAACTTTATTTTATTTATTTATTTATATGATCTCACTCTGTCACCCAGGCTGGCGTGCAGTGATGTGATCTTGGCTCCTTGCAACCTCCACCTCCTGGGTTCAAGTGATTCTCCTGCCTCAGCCTCCTGAGTAGCTGGGACTACAGGCTTACGCCACCACACCCAGCTAATTTTTGTATTTTTAGTGGAGATGGTATTGCCATGTTAGCCAGGCTGGTCTCAAACTCCTGACCTCAAGTGATCCATGCGCCTCAGCTTCCCAAAGTGCAAGGATTACAGGCGTGAGCCACTGTGCCTGGCCTATAGGAGTAACTTCAGAATAAGAATACTATAGGAGTATTCTTATACAGAATAATTAAAGGGAGATTGTGATAAATTGTCACAAAAATGAAGATTTATAGCAAGTCTCATACCTACTATGAATATTAATCTACTGATTAACAGTACTTTTGTTCTAAGATCTTGAAATAATGTATAGTGTACTTAATTTGGGTTTCCTTCTTTTCTGGTTAGGATCTGTTATCTCCTTCCATTGAAGAAAGCCAGCTAATGATAACTGTGGCTCCCGCTGTTGAAATGTAGAGAACAGTCGTCTTGATTCTCCCTGTGTGGGGGACAGTTGTTACTTTTTAGTGTCCTTACAAGGTCTTTGCTTCATCACTCTAGAAACACTAAAGCAACTCTCGTCTGCCAATGGCTGCAGAAATCATTAAGACATTATTTATTTGTTTAAATTTGTTTAAACATCAAAAGATGGGCTAGGTTAATTCTTTTTCTGAAGAGAATAATTCTGGTTATAAAATAAATATTTGGACAAGTGTATTTGTTCATTTTCCTACTGCTATAAAGATACTACCTGAGACTGGGTAATTTATAAACGAAAGAGGTTTAATTGACTGACAGTTCTGCAAGGTTGGAGAAGCCTCAGGAAACTTAGAATCATGCTGGAAGGCAAAGCAGAAACAAGGCACGTCTTACATGGAGGCAGGACGGAGAGGGAGCACAGGGGAAACTACCGCTTTTAAGCCTCGGATCTCGTGAGAACTACGTCACTATCACGAGAACAGCATAGGGAAACCACCCCCATGATCCAGTCACCTCCTACCAGGTCCCCCCTCCACACGTGGGGATTCCAATTCGGGATGAGATTTGGGTGGGGACACAGAGTCAGACCATATCAATAAGTATATAATGCAGTATTGTTAACTATAGTCAACATGCCGTACATTAGATCTCCAGAACTTACTCATCTGGCACGACTGGAACTTTGTGTCTCGGGTACGTGACATTTGCTGAGAGACTAGATCTTATGGGTTCTCACCACACATGTAAATAAAAATGGTAACCCTGTGAGATGATGGATGTGTGAGTAGCTCAAGGGTGATCATTTCAACATGTATACATATATCAAAACTTCAAGTTGTTTACCTTAATATATATAATTACCCAAAATTGCACTTTTTTTTTTTTTTTTTTGAGACAGAGTCTTGCTCTTGTTGCCCAGGCTGGAGTACAGTGGCACAATCTTGGCTCACTGCAATCTCCAGCTCCTGGGTTCAAGCAATTCTCCTGCCTCAGCCTCCCGAGTAGCTGGGATTACAGGTGCCCACTAATTTTTGTATTTTTGTACAATGCCCCACTAATTTTTGCATTTTTAGTAGAGATGGGATTTCGCCATGTTGGCCAGGCTGGTCTCAAACTCCTGACCTCAGATGATCTGCCTGCCTCGGCCTCCCAAAGTGCTGGGATCGCAGGCGTGAGCCACCGCACCCAGCCAAAAAATGCAGTTTCTAAAAAAAAAAAAGCGGACGAACTCTTTTGGGATTCATTATTAGAACCTGATTTGAGTGGCAGTTCTAAGATTTTGTAAACCATACATTACCATTCTTATTGTTTTTTAATCCATTAAATATTTAATGTCTGTTAGGAGCAATGTAAAGAAGGAATATAAGGCCGAGACGGGTGGATCACGAGGTCAGGAGATCGAGACCATCCTGGCTAACACAGTGAAACCCCATCTACTAAAAAATACAAAAAAAAACTAGCAGGGCAAGGTGGTAGACGCCTGTAGTCCCAGCTACTCGGGAGGCTGAGGCAGGAGAATGGTGTAAACCGGGAGGCGGAGCTTGCAGTAAGCTGAGATCCGGCCACTGCACCCCAGCCTGGGCGACAGAGCGAGACTCCATCTCAAAAAAAAAAAGAAGGAATATAAAATACTCCCCTAACTATCATGTACTTTAAAACTTAGCTGGAAGATAATACTGTTGTTGCATGTCAGACAACTAGAAAATACAGCAGTATTAACAATATCACTAATTTTAATAAGTTCTTTTTTTTTTTTTTTTTTGAGAAGGAGTCTCACTCTGTCACCCAGGCTGGAGTGCAGTGGCACAGTCTCGGCTCACTGCAACCTCCACCTTCCGGGTTTAAGTGATTCTCATGCCTCAGCCTCCTGAGTAGCTGGAACTGTAGACGCCTGCCACCACACCGGGCTAATTTTTTTTCTATTTTTAGTAGAGATGGGGTTTCACTGTATTGGCCAGGCTGGTCTCGAACTCCTGACGTCAAGTAATCTGCCTGCCTCAGCCTTGCAAAGTATTGGGATTATGGGGTGAGCCACCACGCCCAGCCTGAATAAGTTTTTGCTAGATACTAGGCACTGTTTTAAGCACTGTAGATGCATTATATCACTTAATTACTAAAAACTAACTCTGAGGTTATTTCATTATTAATATCCCTGTCATGGAATTTGATCAAGGATACAATCAGTGGCAGAGCCAAGTGTTAAGCCCAAATCTTTCTGACTATATACCTTACATTTATTATCACTGTATTAGAATTGTTACAGCATTTTGGATTTTTTTTTTTTTTTTTTTTTTTGAGATAAGGTCTTGCTCTGTCACCCAGGCTGGAGTCTAGTGGTGTGATCATGACTCACTGCAGTCTCGACCTCCTGGACTCAAGCCGTTCTCCTCTGCCTCTTGGGTAGCTGGGATCACAGGCACGTACAACCATGCCCGGCTAATTTTTGTATTTTCTGGAAGAGACGGGGTCTCGCCATGTTGCCTAGGGAGGTCTTGAACTCCTGGGCTCAGACAATCCTCCTGCCTTGGCCTCCCAAAATGCTGGGACCACAGATGTGAGCCACTACACCCAACCTGAACTACTGTTTTTTAAGTTTTACATAAGAGTTCTAAATTGATGACTAAATTAAAATGCATACACTTTTGATTTTGGGGCTTACACCAGGAGTGTCCACTCTTTTGGCTTCTCTCGGCCACATTGGAAGAAAAAAAATTGTCTGGGGCCATACATAAAATATGCTAACCATAGCTGATGAGCTAAAAAAAGAAATTGCCAAAAAAATAAATCTCATAATGTTTTAAGAAAGTTTATGAATTTGTGCTGGGCCGCATTCAAAGCCATCCTGAGCCGCATGCAGCCTGCAGGCCACAGGTCGGACAAGGTTAGTTTACACCTTAAAATTTAGGGTAATCAACACTTTGTATTTTGATATTATTTCTATAGACGAGTTATTTCTCACATCCTTTAGCTTTTGTTTAGCTTGTTTTATTCATGTAACACTCAGATGGACACATGGTATTGTTCCGTGTGATTTGGGTACATGAGCCGAATCATTTCTCTCTTATTTCCCTAAGTTTCTGCGTGTAAACTTGATAATTTATATATCAGACTCCAGAATGGGTTTACTTTTTGCATTATTGTACAATTATTTCAGAGTTGACTTTGATCACATCTATATTGTTTTGTATCTGATGAATAAGTATTGTAATTATCTTAAAATTTGTAAAAGAAAAAATACTCATCCAACCAAATAAATAAACTTAGGACATTAGGAGTTTAATAGACATTGAGACTTCTACCAGCAAAAAAGCAAAATTGAAAGATAACTGAAAATACCAGGTCTTCTGTCTTGTCCTTTCTACCCTGCACAGCTCAGTGCGTAGTTAATAGGATAATCAGACAGAACGGCAGATGCACTCTGCTAGTGAAAGACACTGAAGATGTGACCCCAGGAAGTTCCAGTACACTTATAAACTGCAGGTAGAGAAGATACAATTTCAGGAGGTTTGGACACCGGAATCACACAGCTTCTCTGTCCACAATGCAAGAAAGAGAATATGATGGAAGACCGTGGACTTTACAGTCAGGTGGAACCACGTTCAAATCAAAACTCAGCTCAGCAAAGGGCACCACTAACACTAGTTGGGTAATTTGAGTAGGTGACTCTTTTCTAGCTTTTGAAGGCTAAAAACTAGGGAGGGGCACTTCACACAGAAGGAGCAGCATGCAGGCAGGCAGTAAAGATGTTCTCGGTTGTTGTGTCCGGTTCTGCGTGTGTTTCGCACCCTCTGCCGTTTGCCTCCAAGCCTCCTTTTGTTTCTATAACAACCTCCTCTCCCTTTTCTAAATGGCCCTTCCCCTGCATATCTTGGCTTATTCTTCCACCATCTCTTCCTGCTTTGGAATTGCTGCTCAGGAACTCAGCGCAGAAGGGCAGGGGTGAAACTGATCGAACACCAAGTGGAAGAAGAGTTTTGGGAGGGGTCGGTGGTGATGTTTCATAACAGTGTGAACGTACAGAATGCCACAGAACCGTACGCTTAGAAGTGCTTAAAATGTGGTTTCATTTTACCACAATAAAAGGAAGAAAGAAAAAAAGATTGTACAGAGAAAACTTGTCCTATGACTGAATTCATGAGTCTGATTTTTTAATGTGAAACTTAGTGCAGGTCAGTACTCCCTTTGCAAATAAGATTAGCTTCCTTCAGAGAAAGTTTGAATCAATAAAGAAAATAACAAAATACAATCATGGATCAATTCCCCAAGCGGTTTGGTCTTCCTCAGTATTTCTTTCTCAACAATGCCTATGAAAAGCCAACAGAATAAACTCTTTCACCTTTTAAGAAATAATTATAAACAAAATTTAGAACATTATACATTAGTCTGTGTTACTGAATTGTAAAAAATTACCATGTTATTGGATACTGTATTGCCTTGGCCAATTGGTTTATATATCCTTTTTTTTAATTAAAATATTAAAATGGAGACAGGGTTTCACCATGTTGTCCAGACTGGTCTGGAACTCCTGAGCTCAAGCAGGTCATCCACCCGCCTTGGCCTCCCAAAGTGCTGGGACTACAGGCATGAGCCACTGTGCCCAGCCTACATATCTTTTTTAAAAACTTTATATTCTTTACTAATTGGTTTTCAAACTTCTTAACAGTAAAAGCTTTTTTTCTCCAAATTAAATGTTATGCAGAATCTTTAGTATATAAAACAGACAATGCAGAAAGCATAGCTGGGCTAGTAGAAATTAGCAGGGGAAGACCCAAGGGCCCTCCCTGCTGGCCTTTCCCCAGTGGCCTACCAGCCCTCGAGGCACTATGCAAAGGAAACGGTGAAAGGCACTGCTCTACAACGTACATGTGGAGAATCTGTGGTAGCTTCCATGTGTGTGTGGTCAGTCCTAGGTTTTAACACTAGGTTCTTAGCATTATAACTCCCATTACATCATGTCTGTGAGAAAATCAGGTTTAATGTATTTTATTTCAACTTACAGCACCTTTCCTAAGACTAACCTGGCACAAAAGAATCAGTCCTCTAGCAAGCTTGTCTAACCCACCTGATTTTGTTGTTTGTTGTTCTGTTTTAGGCTTTTAGCAACCTGAAGCCATGGTTTTTAGTTTCTGTCTCTAGCGATATGCAGGAAAGAGAGATGAGGAAGGGGCTTTACTGGCCCAACCAGAAACAGAAACTAACAACCCGTGACTGTATTCTCTCTGTTGGACACCCCTGGATGAACTGTTATATCACAGTGGTTTGGTGAGCTGTGGGATAGGCAAAAACCCTTGGATTTTTATGAAATTAAATTATCTGAAATATGTTTTTCACATGGTATGTCAGGAATGATTTAAAATCTTTTGGCCGGATGTGGTGGGGTCTCGCCTGTAATCCCAGCTACTTAAGAGACTGAGATGGGAGGATTCCTTAAGCCCAGGAGTTCCAGGCCAACCTGGGTGACAGAGTAAGATCTTATCTCTTAAAAAAGGAAAGAAAGTGAGTGTCACGCTCTAGAATGTATTGCCTTGTTAAAAATGATTGCTGTTTAACCTTGGCTTTCAAATTGACTGTCTTTATTGAAGGCTTTATTGAAAAGGCTTGAGGCTGTGAAACCAACAGTAGGTATGAAACGCTCAGAACAACTGATGGACTATCATCGCAATATGGGCTATCTCAGCTCATCACCACTGTCCAGACGAGCCAGATCCACTCTCGGCCAATACAGCCCATTAAGTAAGCAGGACAAAATAGATCAAAATTATTTTATATTTGTTTGTATCTTGTATCCATTTTTTAAAAAAATGTCACTTATGTTATTCTGATAGAGTTTTAAATGCCAGCACTGGAGTGCATTCTGTTATTTCTCACTGTCATGTTTTGTTTTATTTGTATTAGTTCACTTAATTTCAGGTTTCATTTACAGCCTATAATGACAGGAAGGAAACCAGGAGATAAAACAATCGAAAATATCAGTAGGTTCTGAGGTAATTGAGGAAGTACTTTTAATTTTAAAGTTGATTGAGGGAAGAAATGCATAGATGTGCTGTTTAAAAGCTGCTGAAACATTCTCCCTAGGTAGTTAAGAATTATTGCTAATAGACTCCAGCCCTTATATGTGCTTTTTTTTACTTACTGGATAACTAAAACAAAAATTAGCAAACTGATCACACAGCAAGCCTTACCACTTTACAGTAAGCAGTAAGGCTTGTTGTGTGATCAGTTACAGACCTAGCCAGTTGTGTGTCCCAGAGAGTACAAGAATGGAGTGACCATTTAGTGCCGGAGTGTGCAACATCTAGAAAGGTCAGTGTCCTTTACAGAAGTTTATATTGTACTTGATGTATGCATTCTAAACTATGTAATAAATAGAAGGTAATACCAAACCATTCGATGCCACAACTTCCCAGCGCCTGCCCCGTGTGAGTCTTCAACTCTCATGACTAGTAGTTCCATTTATTCTTCTCCAAACCTTGCTTCCGTGGTATAGTGACTAAGACAGGGTCTTGTTTTAGTAAGTCATACTTTAGCACTGTCCCTAAATGTAGTATATAAATGGTTATACGAAGGGATTTTTTTCGCATGAATTATTTGAGAAGCTTTTACAAATGTTTGTTTTCCATGCCAGTCCAGTGCCTCAGAATCCCCTGGGGTGGCATCTGGGTGTGTTTGTTACTATATTTTTTGAGTTCCACAGGGAATTCTGAAGTGCATTCCTAGTCGAGAATCATTGCATTAGACTATTAGACACACATAGAATGTGGAAGAAAAACTAGTCTGGACTTAAAGTGAAGAGAAGTTTCTCAGATATTTCTTCTTTGTGTATTTTCAGGAGGAGCTTCCAGGACATCCAGTGCTACGAGTGGTCTCAGTTGTAGGAGTGAGCGATCAGCTGTTGACCCCTCCAGTGGCCACCCTCGAAGAAGACCTAAACCCCCTAATGTCCGTACAGCTTGGTTATAAAACACTTTTTTTTACTTTAAACATTGTTCACACAACTTTTATTGAAGTGCTCGTGCTATTACGACAATTCTCTGTGTAAACATCTATAATACCGTTTAGCAATTTAAGGTGTACAACAGTGCGTTGTAATTTATTGTTATTCAGTGCAAAATTATTGTCAAAAAGACGATTTAATGTAAAGAGTGTTTCCTGAGGATGTATTCATATAAGATGTGTTCTTAATAGAGAAATAGTGGTATGCATGTGTATCTTCTCATTATAGAAATTGATTCCATTGTCATGCTGTCAAAATAGTAATGATAGTATCATTGCATGTTGTACTCAAGATGTTCACTATATAGTTTTCAATTTGTGTTATTTTCATTTCTTTATAAGCGTTATACCATGAGCTTAGCTCCTAAATTTGGCTGGCTTTGTTTTTCATCTGCTTTAGAACTTACGTGGCATGGCGTAGCTTGATTGTATGAGATTGAACACTGATTATGAAACAAATCTTGAAATGTGTTTTCATTGGTAGAGCTGATCTAGATTTGATGAGCAGATTGAGAGACGCTTCTATTGGAGCAATTCTTGTAATTCACCAGAGGTATCTAGTTATTGTATAAGTGCACTGAGTGTTAGATCTTAAAAGTTTGATCAACCATTCCAAACCATTTCAAATATGAATATTAGAAAGTTCAACTTAGAAGCTTCCCTTTGTGTTTTTATGCATTCAGGTAAAGTCCTATTTATGATTCTTAGAAATGAGGTAGGTTTTAGAGCTACAGTCTTCTAACTTGTGAATAGTTTAAGGACCACATCAGTTGCATCATAAGCAAAACCTATAGTATTTGTTGAATCAGTGAAATGGCACCATCAGCATGAAGAGCCAAGAAGCAGATCCTGGGGTGTGCTGGACAGCGTTTTAGGTAATTCAGTATTTACTGTGTTACTAGAGAAGACCTAGCGTAAGAAAGAAATGCTTTAGAAATTCCAGTAAGTATTTATAAGGCCTGAGAAAACTAAAATTTGAACAAAAAGGGAAATAAATCACACGTTTGCTGAGGCTGCTGCTTTAAATATTGGCTACTTTTCTTGTTTTGGTTTACTCTGATTTGTTTGATTGAACCCTGGAAGTATTATTTTTACCAGCCCCACATTTAAAGACCTAGTAATCTTGACGGAATTGGTAATGGCAGATAGGGTTTAATACTGCTGACTTTCCAAATTAGAATTTTTTTTCTGTCAAACTTAGGCTTTTGTATAGCAAAGTATGGTATCTCATTGTTACCATCGTTGTTCACCACTAGCCTTTTCAGTAGGCCCTTAAAATGTATTGGAAAAGTTCCATGTTAAATGACAAATGTCTGTCTTCAGTATGAATTTTTGATCTGTAGCCACAGTAAGATTTCTGTTTTCCAGTGGTCAGGCTCTGTAGCACGTATGCTGAATGCTTTTTCCTTAGCACCTTTAACAGTAACGTGTTACTACATTTTCCAAAACATCAATTCAAACGTCTCGGTTTTAGTTTGTATTAATAGATTTTGTTGAGGGTAGGGCCTGCGAACGTGGGCGCAGTGAGGTTAAATAATTCATGTGACCACAACCTGGCTTTGAGGTTCTTCTTCTTTAGAGGGCCATAATGTTCATTCATTGTTATTTGATGCTCTGTTCTGATGAACATGTTATTACACCTGCTGTATATGTAAGCTTTAGCTATACTAAACCAAGGCTTTATTTTCTTTTGTTTTTTAACTTACTGTACTTTGAATGTTTATATAACCTGTATTTCAAGAGAGGGAAGATAATGCTGAATTTTAAATTTAGCCTTTGAACATCTGTCCAATAGTGAATTAATCAGTTTTTTAAAAATTGATTTTTAAGTTGTTCCAGAAAAATGTTTTATATATATAATCTTTTTATATATATAAAATCTTTTTTATAAATTTTATTTTAAAAATCTTTAAAAAAAGATTTATATATATATATAAAGATTATATATATTTATATATAGTCTTTTCTGTTCATAATGGCATTAGTCTCTGAATACATTTTATATTATCTTTGCTGCCACATGTCAGGATACAACACAATAGTTTTATAAATAAAAACTGTACTTTGATTTTAGGTACTAATTTAATGCTTTAGTTTTTACTACTTTGAAAGGGGAAGTTCATCTAAGTATTACTGATAACAGGGATCCAACTTAAAGTAAAAGTTGGAAAGGGCAACAGTCTTTTAAGCAGAACTTACAATTCTGTTGTCATGGTTACTTATATATAATGAATATGACTAGACAAATAGGAGTTGGAAAATGTGGTATATTCTCTAAGTCAAGATGCTCTGAAGTTATTATAGTTTAAGGGACATTCTTAAGGAATTACTTAAGTATATTACTCTTTTTGTTTTCAAGGACATGAAAAAGTAAAGGATGGTCGAGCACTATTTTATATTTTTTTGACCTGTACTGAATATATGTACTTTGAAGATTTACATCTATAACTAGAAAGTATAGTAATCTGAGGTCTGGTTATTAGGCCAGATTCTTGTTCAGTTATTTTTATCTCTGTCAAAAGTTAGAACTAATGTTGCCTCCTTTTTAGTAAGATTCTATGAAAGTTTTTTAACTATTAAAGTTATTTCTTAAGGGGTAGCTCTTATACTTCCTCTACTGTCCTTTTCAGTTTCCATAAAAAGCTGTTTTCTTGGCGATTACTCCAAATAAAGTTCTTCGGTTTGCTGAAAAATGTAGTGTAATGCAGTTGTTTTCTCCCTGCTAACCCGAGTGTCCAAAATAGGTATCTAGACAGCTTTAAGAAGGTGACGGTCACGGGTAAGTGATGACTGTGCCTCTCATCTTCAGATTCTTCAAATACTGCATACTGTGAAACATGT
Organism: Macaca fascicularis; assembly: GCF_037993035.2. Lineage (NCBI taxonomy): Eukaryota > Metazoa > Chordata > Mammalia > Primates > Cercopithecidae > Macaca > Macaca fascicularis. The sequence continues at coordinate 189,942,683 of NC_088379.1, read as the reverse complement.
TAAGACCAATATAAATCCAAAGATGTGAGTTGATTATACTTTAATAATTAAATTCATAAAAAGTTTACTATCTTTAATGCCAAAAAAGTCTTAACCCATAAATGATTATATACAATCTTAGAAAATGTGCTTAACAGTTATGGCTTCTTTATTTCTATGAGTAAAGATTAGTAAGAAACTTAAAATTAACATCCTTTTAAAATTTTCTGTTCCATTTTAATGTATTTTAGGCATTTAGAACTAGCCTGGCATAATGAAGAAGGAAATAAAAGCATTAAAGATAACTGAGTTTTGATCCTATGTTTATCTCTAAAATGCGCTGTCTTGTTCCTATTTTCAAAATCAGAATAACTTTTACGTGCCTTACAAGACCAAGAATTAGTAGGAATAAAGTTGGAAGGATGGTGTCAGTTATTTCTGTCTTTGAAAGTATAATATTTACATGGAAAAGAGTTTGCTTAAAATTATATTCTTAATCAGAATTTATTTAAACTACATCATCTAATTGCTTCTGTAAAATTGTTATGGTACTACAATACAGTGGACACTCTTACAGCTTAAAGAAATGGGCTTTTTGTTGTTGTTGTTTGTATTTTTGAGATGGAGTCTCGCTCTGTCACCCAGGCTGGAGTGCAGTGGCACGATGTTGGCTCACTACAACCTCCGCCTCCCAGGTTCAAGCAATTCTCCTGCCTCAGCCTCCTGAGTAGCTGGGATTACAGGCACACGCCATCATGCCTGGCTAATTTTTTGTATTTTTAGTAGAGATGGGGTTTTGCCATGTTGGCCAGGCTGGTCTCGAACTCCTGACCTCAAGTGATCCACCCACCTCAGCCTCCCAAAGTGTTGGGATTACAGGCGTGAGCCACTGCGCCTGGCCAATAAATATTTTTTAAAAGTAGTCATGTACATCGTTTCTTACGTGTTCTGTATGAGTAATAAACACCTAAAGCTTGCTGCAAAACATCAGTTTAGGAACTTTTTATGAGGGTTTAATAAAACTAGCGCCATTGGAATAAATTCCCGAGTAGCTCCTGCAGTAGCTTATCTGAGCTCTCAACAGCAAAGAGAAAGAACGCTAGAGCAAATAGGATTATGTTATGGCAGAAATTTTTATTTGATTTTTCAATTCTGGTGATGGATTTTTAATTCATTTAGAGATATTTTTGGAGCCACCATAATAGACTCAAGATTCTATGCTTCCATTTCCAAATTTATTTGGTAAATCCAGGTAAGTTGCACTATTTGCCCTAGATGACATTTTTGAGGTTTAACTGGTTTACAAAATAAAACTTAAGAGGTAACATCATTATTTTACTATAATGAGACAGAGTTTTTTCACATGACTCTAATCCACAATTATAAGATAGTAAAAGAATTTGAGGCCGGGGACGGTGGCTCACACCTGCAATCCCAGCACTTTGGGAGGCCGAGGCGGGCGGATCACAAGGTCAGCAGTTCGAGACCAGCCTGGCCAATATGGTAAAACCCCGTCTCTACTAAAAATACAGAAATTAGCCACGCATGGTGGTGGTGTGCCTGTAGTCCCAGCTACTCGGGAGGCTGAGGCAGCAGAATCGCTTTAACCCAGGAGGCAGAGGTTGTAGTGAGCCGAGATCACGCCACTGCACTCCAGCCTGGGTAACAGAGCCAGACTCCATCTCAAAAAAAAAACGTATTTGAAGAGTCACCAAAAATGATAAAAACTATGGTGCCAAATTCTTACAGGATATATATTGCAATGATAGTCTTCACCAAAAAACCACACATCACATTTTATCTCATACATTTTGGAATTATAGCTAGTCTGCAAAGTCTGGAGGGTGCTTTGTTCTTGATTGCATTCTGAGAATCTATTTCATGCAGAAAATATGCAGCAGTAAGCAAATATATCTGTTTCCCACATAGTTACCTGTACAAACTAGAAAAATCTAATTGTTCCATTAACTACTGTCTTCACTTTTAACACTTGAGTGTAGTTTTGCCTGTTTTTGAGCTTCATATAAATGGGATTATGCTCTTATGTATGACTTTGTAGCTCAACATCTTTATGTTTGTGAGATTCTTTGATATTGTTGCATGTAGCTGTAATTGGTTCACATTGATTTTTATGTAGTATTCTAGTACTTGACTATACCATGATTCATGTATCTATTATGTGGTTGATGGATATTGTGGGTGGTTTCTAGGTTTTGACTATTACAAATAATGCTGATGTGAGGACTTTTGTAAACGTGCCTTGGTTGCTCTGTGTGTACGTTTTAGTTGGGCATGCAGTTAGCAGTGGAGTTGCTGGCTCAGAGCCGTGCTTGTGTTTAACAGTGCCAGAGTCTTCCACAGTGAGTGTAACAGCTCCTTCTTCCACAAAAGTGTAAGTTTGTGTTGCTCTAGAGACTCGTTAATATTATTGTCAGTCTTTTTTTTCTTTTTCTTTTTTTTTTTTTTTTTTTTTTGAGTCTGGGTCTTGCTCTGTCACCCAGGCTGGAGTGCAGTGGCCCGATCATGGCTCACTGCAGCCTTGACCTCCCTGGCTCAAGCGATCCTCCCACCTCAGCCTCCCAAGTAGCTGGGACAACAGGCATGCGCCACCATGTCCAGCTAATTATTGTATTTTTTTGTGGAGATGGGATTTCGCCGTGTTGCCCAGGCTGGTCTCGAGTGCCTGGGCTCAAGCAATCCTCCTGCCGAGGCCAACCAAAGTCCTTGCAATCCCAAAGGGATTCCATGTGTGAGCCACAGCAACTGGCCTTTCAGTCATTTTTTTAAAGTTTTAACTATTCAAGTAGATATTTAATATAGCTCATTGTGATTTTAATTGTATTATTTTGACTAATAATTAGATTGAACACTTTTTTAGAATTTTTCAACTTTTAGATATAGAGGGTACATATGCAGGTTTGTTACATGTATATTGTACCCAGGCAATGAGCATATTACCCAATGGGTAGTTTTTCGGTCCACGTCCCATTCCTTCCCTTCCCCATCTGGTAGTCCACAGTGTCTATTCCCATGTTCATGTCCGTGCATGCTCAGTGTTTAGCTTCTACTTAGAAATGAGAAGATTTTCCGTTTCTGTGTTAATTTGCTTAGGATTATGGCCTCCAACTCCATCCACGTTGCTGCAGAGGACATGATTTCATTATTTTTATGGCGTGTCATGTTCCTTGGTGCATATGTACCACATTTTCTCTATCCAGTCCACCACTGAAGGGCACCTCGGTCAATTCCATGTCTTTGCTATTGTAAATAGCATGGAGATGAACATACAATTGCATGTGTATTTTTGGAATAAGGCTTTATTTTCCGTTGGGTATATACCCAGTAATGGGATTGCTGGGTCAAATGGTAGCTCTGTCTTCAGTTCTTTGAGGAATCTCCAAACTGCTTTCTGCAGTGGCTGAACTAGTTTACATTCCCATCAACAGTGTATAAGCATTCCCTTTTCTCCACAGCCTCTTCAGCATCTGTTGTTTTTTGACTTTTTATGATAGCCATTCTGACTGGTGTGAGATAGTATCTCATTGTGGTTTTGATTTGCATTTCTCTGATAGTGATAACGAACATTTTTTCATGTTTCTTGTCCACTTACATGTCTTTTGAGAAGTGTCTGTTCATCTCCTTTGCCCATTTTTTTTTTTAAGGTGGAGTCTTGCTCTGTGGCCCAGTGCTCTGCACTGGAGTGGTGCGATCTCGGCTCACTGCAACCTCCGCCTCCCGGGTTCAAGCGAGTCACCTGCCTCAGCCTCCCAAGTAGCTGGGACTATAGGTCTGTACCACCACGCCCAGCTAATTTTTGTATTTTTAGTAGAGATGGAGTTTCACCGTGTTGGCCAGGCTGGTCTCAAACTCCTGACATTTTGCCCTTTTTTTGAGATGGAGTTTTGCTCTGTCGCCCAGTCTGGAGTGCAATGGTATGATCTCAACTCACCACAACCTCCGCCTCCCGGGTTTATGCGATTCTCCTGCCTCAGCCTCCTGAGTAGCTAGGACTACAGGCGTGCACCACGACTCCCAGCTATTTTTTATATTTTTAGTAGAGATGGGGTTTCACCATGTTGGCCAGGATGGTCTCAATCTCCTGACCTCATGATCTGCCCGCTTTGGCCTCCCAAAGTGCTGGGATTACAGGCTTGAGGCACCACGCCCGGCTGATTTTGCCTATTTTTTAATGGGATTATTTTTTGCTTGTTGATTTAAGTTCCTTGTAGATTCTGGATATTAGTCCTTTGTCAGAGGCATTGTTCATGAATATTTCCTCCCATTCTGTAACTTTACTCTGTTGACAGTTTCTTGTGCTGTGCAGAAGCTCTTTAGAATAGTGAGGTCACGCATGTCAATTTTTGTTTTGTTGCAGTTGCTTTTGAGGACTTAACCAAAAATTCATTGCCAAAGTCAATGTTTAGAGGGGTATTTGCTAGGTTTTTCTCTAGGATTTTTTTTTTTTCCCTTGAGACAGAGTCTGGCTCTGTCACCTAGGCTAGAGTGCAGTGGCTCACTGCAACCTCCGCCACCCTGGTTCAAGTGGTTCTCCTGCGTCAGCCTCTTGAGTAGGGTGCCACCGTGCCCGGCTACTTTCTGTATTTTCAGTAGAGTTTCACCACGTTGGCCAGGCTAGTCTTGAATTCCTGACCTCAAGTGATCCACTCACCTCAGGCTTCCAAAGTGCTGGGATTACAAGTGTGAGCCCACTGCGCCTGGCCTCTTCTAGGATTTTTAGAGTTTGAGGTCGTACATTTAAATATCTAATCCATCTTGAGTTAATTTTAGTACATGGTGAAAGGTATGGGTCTGGTTTCAATCTTCTGCATATGGCCAGCCAGTTATCCCAGCACCATTTACTTAACAGGGAATTCTTTTCCCACTGCTTGTTGGTGATGGCCTTGTCGAAGATGAGATGGTAGTAGGTGTGAAGCTTTACTTCTGAGTTTTCTCTTCTGTTCCATTCTATTCTACTCTGTTTTTGTACCAGTACCATGCTATTTTGGCCACTGTGCCCGTGTGATGCCTCCAGCTTTGTTCTTTTTACTTAGAATTGCTTTGGCTATTAATACTCGCTCTTTTTTGGTTCCATATGAATTTTAGAATGGTTTTTTTTTTTTTTTTTTTCCTAATTCCATGAAGAAATTAGAAGAAATGTTGGTAGTTTGATAGAGATAGTGTTGGGTCTGTAAATTCCTTTGGGCAGCATGGCCATTTTAACATCTTTCAACCCATGAGCATGGAATGTTTTTCATTTATTTTTGTCATGTCTGATTTCCTTCAGCAGTGTTTCATAGTTCTCCTTCTAGAGATCTTTCACCTCCTTGGTTAGCTGTATTCCTAAGTATTTCATTTTCTTTGTGGCTATAATAAATGGGATTGTGTTCTTGATTTGCCTGTCAGCCTGGATGTTACTGGTGTAGAGAAATGTTACTGATTTCTATAAATTTACGTTGATTTTGTATCCTGAAATCTTATTATAATTGTTCATCAGTTCTAGTAGCCTTTTGGCAAAGTCATTAGGGTTTTCTAGATATAGAATCATATTGTCAGTAAAGAGAGATAGTTTGGCCAGGCGTGGTGGCTCATACCTGTAATCCCAGCACTTTGGGAGGCCAAGGCAGGCAGATCACGAGTTCAGGAGATCAAGACCATCCTGGCTAACACAATGCCTGTCTCTACTAAAAATACAAAAAATTAGCCAAGCATGGTGGCACGCGCCTGTAGTCCCAGTTACTTGGGAGGCTGAGGCAGGAGAATCGCTTGAACCTGGGAGGCAGAGGTTGCAGTGAGCTGAGATCGTGCTACTGCAATCCAGCAGCCTGGGCAACAGAGCAAGACTCTGTCTAAAAAATAAAATAAAAATAAAAAGAGAGAGAGAGAGAAATAGTTTGATTTATTTTCCTTTTGGATTCCTTTTATTGCTATGGCCAGGACTGCTAATATTCTGTTGAATAGGAGTGCTGAGAGCAGGCATCCTTGTCTTCTTCCAGTTCTCAAGGGAAACCCAGCTTTTGCTTGTTCAGTATGATGTTGGCTGTGGGTTCGTCATTGAGGGCTCTTATTATTTTGATGTATGTTCCTTCGATGCCTAGTCTATTGAGGGTTTTTTTTTTTTTTTAATTATGAGGGGATGTTGGATTTTACCAAAAGCTTTTTCTGTGTCTATTGAGATGATCATATGGTTTTTGCTTTTAATTCTGTTTATGTGGTAAATCACATTTATTGATTTACATATGTTGACCCAGCCTTGCATCCTAGGAATAAAGCCTAATTGATCCTGGTGAATTAACTTTTTGATATGCTGTTGGATTCAGTTTACTAGTATTTTGTTGAGAATTTTTGCATCTGTGCTTATCAGGGATATTGGCCTGAAGAGTCCTTTTTTTGTTGTATCTCTGCCAGATTTTGGTATCAGGCTGATGCTGGCTTCAAAGAATGAGTTGGGGAGGATCCCTTCCTGTTGGTTTTTTTTGGAATAGTTTCAGTAGGATTAGTACTAGTTCTTTTTTGTATGTCTGGTAGAATTTGGCTGTGAATCCATCTTTTGCAGGGTTTTTTTTTTTTTTTTTTGAATTTTTATTTTTGGTAACAGATTCTATTTCAGAGCTTGATATATTGGTCTATTCAAGGTTTCAGCCTCTTCCTGATTCAATCTTGGGAGATAGTGTGTTTCCAAGAATTTATCCATTTCCTCTAGATTTTAAATTTTGTGTGCATAGTTGTTCATAGTATTCTCTGAGGATCTTTTGTATTTCTGTGGGATGAGTTGTAATGTCATCTTTGCCATTTCTGATTATACTTACTTGGATCTTTCTTCTTTGTTAATCTAGCTAAGCTAGCATTGTATTAATCTCCCCCCCCCCCCCAAAGAACTCTTGGTTTCACTGATCTTCTGTATGGGTTTTTTTGTTCGTTTGTTTTTGAGACAGGGTCTCGCCCTGTCCCCCAGGCTGGAGTGCAATGGCGCGATCTTGTCTTACTGCAACTTCTGCCTCCCAGGCTCAAGCAATCCTCCCTCCTCAGCCTCCCAAGTAGCTGGGACTACAGGTGCACACCACCATGCCAGGACGATTTTTGTATTTTTAGTAGAGATGGGGTTTCACCATGTTGGCCAGGATGGTCTCGAACTCCTGACCTCACGATCCACCCACCTCGGCCTCCCAAAGTGTTGGGATTACAGGCATGAGCCACCACGCCCATTCTAAACTTTCCTCTTAATACTGCTTTAGCTGCATCCCAGAGATTTTGGTAAGCTGTGTCCCTATTTTCATTAATTTCAAAGTGCTTTTATTTCTACCTTAATTTCGATGTGTATCCAGGAGTTATTCAGGAGCAGGTTGTTTAATTTCCATGTATTAGTGTAGTTTTGAGAGATCGTGGTATTGGTTTCTATTTATATTGTACTGTGGTCTGAGAATGTGTTTGGTATGGTTTCAGTTTGGGTTTTTTTTATTTTTGGAGACTTGCTTTATGATGGAGCCTGTGGTTGGTCCGTGTGTTGTGTGTGCAGATGAGAGGAATGGATATTCTGTGGTTGCTGGCGGAGTGTTCTGTGGAGATGTCTGTGAGGTTCAGTTGGTCAGGTGTTGAGTTTAGGTCGAGTTTCTTTGTTAGTTTTTCTGCCTGGATGATCCGTCTACTGCTGTCAGTGGGGTGTGGAAGTCTCCCACTGTTCTTTTGTGGTTGTCTAAGTCTTTTCATAGGCCAAGAAGACCTTGTTTTATGAACCTGGGTGTTCCAATGTTGGGTGTGTATATTTAAAATAGTTAAGCTTCTTGTTGGATTATGCCTTTTATCATTATGTAATGCCCTTATTTGTCCTTCTTAATTTTTATTGGTTTAAAGTCTGTTTTATCTGATACAAGAATAGTGACTCCTGTTCTTTTTTGATTTCTCTGTGCATAGTAGATCTTTCTGCAACCCTTTGCTTTGAGCCTGTGGTGTCTTTACTTGTGAGCTTGGTCTCTTGAAGACAGAAGATGGATGAGTCTTTTTTTTTTTTTCTTTGAGACAGGGTCTTTTTCTGTTGCCCAGGCTGCAGTGTGGTACAAACATGGCTCACTGCAGCCTCAACCTGGGCTCAAGCAATCGCCCCTCCTCAGCCCCCCAAGTAGCAGGACTACAGGCGTGTGCCACCACACTTGGCTGAATTTTTTTTTTTTTTTGTGGAGACAGGGTTTCGCCATGTTGTCCGGTCTGGCCTTGAACGCCTGGGCTCAAGCAGTTCTGCCTATCTTGGCCTCCCAAAGTACTGGGATTACAGGCACAAGCCACCCTGCCAGGTCCCTTCCCGGATATTTTTAATGTTACTTCAGTCATTAAAGGTTGTATGTAACATATCTGAAATGCTTGGACAGAAGCGTTTTGGATTTTCGGTATTTTCAGATTTTGTAATATGTGCATATACATAATGAGATGCCTTGGGGATGGGACCCAAGTCCAAACATGGAATTCATTTATGTTTCATATACACAGTACACACATAGCCTAAAGGTCATTAATACAGTATTTTTAATAATTGCATGCATGACAAAGTTTTGACTGTGACCCATCACAAGGTCAAGTGTGGAATTTTCTATCTGTGGCACTATGTCAGTGCTCGAAAAGTTTTGGATTTTAGACCATTTTGGTTTTCAGATTTTTGGATTAGGGATCAAGAATGAAAATTGTTTTTCCCAGGTGCAATGAACATATTGTTATTTTTCCCTCAAACATGAAGGCATAAAACCTTGGCATTCTCACTGATAAACATTTTTTTTTCTTCTTCTTTAGACGGAGTCTTGCTTTGTCACCAGGCCGGAGTGCAGTGGTGTACTCTCAGCTCACTGCAACCTCCATCTCCCAGTTTCAAGCGATTCCCCTGCCTCAGCCTCCCGAGTTGCTGGGACTACAGGTGCATACCACCACGCCTAGCTAATTTTTGTATTTTTACTGTAGAGATGGGGTTTCACCATGTTGGCCAGGATGGTCTCGAACCCCTGACCTCGTGATCCGCCCACCTCGGCCTCCCGAAGTGCTGGGATTATAGGCGTATGCCACCGTGCCTGGCCTGATTAACCTTTTTCTTCAATGTCTGTATCATGTCCTTTCTGTTCTTCAAAACACATTACTCATTTTCATTGCCATCATTCTAATCCATGCCTTCATCACATCACATTTGGGTTACTAAAATAAGCTTTTAGCTAGAAAAAGCTGAGGAAACACTGACTTAAGATTATATGTTATGTGGTGTGTTACTTAAGTCACGTCTCACATATTTTTAGTCTGTTTTACTTGCCTAATAAAAGAAAGCCCCTGAGAGCAAGGACCATATGAAGCTTTTGCATTGGTTATGGCATTCAGGCTGACAGGAAGCCATACATGGGTGTCACTCAATATGTGTGATTCATCAGTGACTGCAAAAATGGCAAAACTAAACTCATCTAATCCTTAAAGGGCTACGAAAATTAAAATGACTATGTAGAACACACAAAAGTCACACACGAGATGTTTGATGTGAGGCATGTTAGAGGCATTTTGTTGTTGTTTAGGGACAGATCTGACCCTGTCTCCCAGGCTGGAAATCAGTGGTACAATCAGAGCTCACTGCAGCCTCCCTCCTCAGCCTCTTGAGTAGCTAAGACTACAGGCATGTATCACCACACCCACCTAATCTTTTATTTTTTGTAGAGACAAGGTCTCCTTATGTTGCCCAGGCTGGTCTCGGGCTTCTGGGCTCAAGTGATCCTCCCACCTCGGCCTCCCAGAGTGCTGGGATTATGGACAAGTCACCATGCCTGGCTGGTGATCTTTCTACAATGTTTATGACTTCAAAAATGGTAAGACAGCTGATTCCCATTATTCACAGGAGTTACATACTACAAAGTTGAGGCAAACACTGAAACATTTTGCCAAGCGGAAATACAAGGTTAGGTTCCCATGAGCCGCTGGTCACAAAAATCATACATAACCTTGTTTTATGTATTTACACTTAAAGACACCTTATTTAATATATATTGCTGATGGTTAACACTGAGCTCATGGCCCAGGCCCGAAGCCAGCTATTCTGACACATGCATTTTCCACAAGGCATGTTTTAGCCCTCCTGTGCTGAGGAACAGCACTTGTGCACTCTGCTTGGGGGTTAATTGGCAATGATTGTGCCTCAGATAAACCGCATTGGCCACTGCACAAAGCTTGGGGGCCTTTTTAAACAGCAGAATTACTGTAGCATGAAGTAAACACGTGAACAGGATGCTTGTTTACAGGATGAGGCTGAAATGAAAAGGCCGGGTAAGTGTCACCTTGTTCCACTCCAGCTGGGGACATGTGTGTCAGGCAACATCGCTGTGTGTCCAAGGACCTTAAAGTGGTTACAAATAAAGTTTGTCAGTGAAGCCAGTTTACAGATATGTAATCTGTGAATGAGATCAACTATACTTTATTGTGGATTAATAAAATTACTGCTATTCAGGAGGAGCAGAAAAGCAAAGAATCTTTATGACACGGTAGACTTTGTTCAATTTTATTTAAGGGCTTGAAATTTGTATTTAAGGCAGCCGTAAGTTTTTATTCATTGCATTATACAACTCCAACAAGCCTGTCTGGCCACCCCCACGGTGCTTTGCATGTTCAGGATTTCACCCGAACTGATGAAACCCTCTCCCAAGTATTTTGTAGGTTCCCTGTGCTTTTTAGATGCACCTTCCCTTCTCGCTCCTTCTTACATCCAACAGAAACTTGCTACACACCTTCTCCAGCCTGGGCATTATCGCAGGTGTAGAAGATAAGTCCTTCTTGCGGTGCTTGCATTCTCTTGCAGCCTTGCACCTTGTGGGTGTTTAGTAAATGCCACCTCAACACAAGGGATACCACATATTTTACAGAATAAAATGGAACGGAAGCAGTCGCTCAGTTAATTGAGATTTCAACACAAATACTTGAGACAAGTTTTTACTGTTTTAGTGTCCAATTGTTACCGTTATGGACTCACTCATGTTGTATCATCCTCCATAATTTTTCTCATACATTTAAAATAAGGTCTTAAAAAGATGTAAGATGCCAATAGGTGAGGCTTTAGGGGAGAAAATACCTAAAAATGATTGGGGCAGGGGGTGGTGGCGGTGAGGGAGGGCTGCGCCTAGGAGAGAGCTGTGTGGGAAACAGGGCTGATGAGAAATTCCTGGGGCGGGTACCCAAGAGTCGGATGCTCAATTCGAGGTTGCCACTTTTACGTAAACCAGACCTTCCAGCATGACACAGCTTTGCACAGTGATGGTATGGCATGAGGGTAGGTTAGTGAGGGAAGTACTGCCTGTTCTCCTGCCAGATCCCAGCACTCTGTCAGAGGCTGAGGGTTCTAGGAATTCCTGGTGAGTTAAGTGGCCTCGGTAAGGAACTGGCTCAGCAGGGCCTGGGGTAACGTTCATTAGAGATAACCTCAGCAGGAAGTGGGAGGGCCGACATCTGGGTCACATGCAGAATGTGGACAATGTGCACTACTTAATAAATGTTCATGCCTCTTCCCTCCCCCTTCCATGCCAAGATTAAAGACCAGAACACAATTATGTTTCTTGGTTGGGTTGGGAGCATGCACTGTTCATTCATTGTGTCAGGTCTCCCTCCTCCTAAACTTGGGCCCTGCTTTGAGATACACTCCATGAAAGTACTTGCCTACTAGCCTGCCCTGCTTTTATTCCCTATCAGCGACAGGATTTGGATCCTCATATTATCCTTAGAATGAAAAGCAACAGGAGGACAATGGATCCAGGAGGCCTCTAACTGCACATGTGCTACCTCACCTCTAGGACACAGGATGGAGAGGTACCTTCTTTTTAGCCCTTTAGACTCTATTGGCCTAGATATCTACTAGGTAAGGTCAGATGTGATCCTGGATTTTATAAAACTCAGACCTTGGTAACTGTGGTAAAAGCAACACAGCTAATTTTTAGCTGGGGAGGCAGGAGTGAGTTCGTGGAAGGGCTTGGTAAGCAAGGTAAAGAACAGAGACCAACCCCCACCACCCAACCACCCGTTAGAAAACACCGAGAAGACATTTGCCTGCCTTTCAAGCTTTGCCAAGGATACAGGGACTTATCACAATGAGTGACTTCAGACCAGGAGTTCAAGACCAGCCTGGCCAACGCAGTGAAACCCCATCTCTAATAAAAATACAAAAAATTAGCTGTGCGGTGGTGCACACCTGTAATCCCAACAGGTCTTCCGATTAGTCACAATCCAGGAGACTAGAGCAACTGTTTGGTCTTTTCCTGGTCCCAAAGTGTGAACTTTCCAACCTGAAATTCTAAGTATTTTCCCCTGGCTCACAAATCTCGGAGGGGCAAATGCAAAACTGACTTCCTGTAGGTCTTGATAAATTCTTACAGAAGTACTGAAGGATGCTTTCCACACCCATGCTTCTAAATCTAGTTATTTTCTTTCAAAGTCTCCATCTCCCACCACTCCCTCCCCCGATTTCATTTCCTTTCTATTCCTTCTCAAGCAAGATGTACTGTCTTAAATTATCTAACAATGGCATCTCACCTTTTCTCCCCTCCTATCTTTTCTCCCTTCCACGGGGCCTAAGAGGTATTAAATACTAGCTTGATAACTGCTGCTATGGACTGAATGTGTCCCTTCAAAATTCATCTGTTGAAATCTTAACCCCCAAAGTGGTGGTGTTTGGAGGAAAGGCATTTGGGAGGTAACTGGGTCATGCGGGTAGAGCCCTCATGAATGGGATTAGTGAGATTATAAAAGGGACTAGAGAGAGCTCTGTCGCTCTTTCTGTCATGTAAGGATACAAGAAGTCAGTAATCCACAACCCAGAAGAGGGCCCTCATTAGAACCTGACCAAAGAGGCACTTTGATCTTGGACCTCCGGTCTACAGAACTAAGTTTCTGTTGCTTATAGGCCATCAGTCTACAGTACTTTGTTATAGTGGCCTGAACTAAGACAACTGATTTTTTTTTTTTTAAGACAGGGTCTTGCCCTGTTGCTTAGGATGGATGTGGTGGCCATCTCAGCTCACAGTGACCTCTGTCTCTCAGGTTCAAGCGATTCCGGTGCCTCAGCCTCCCGAGTAGTTGGGATTAAAGGTGTGCACCACCACATCTAGCTAATTTTTTGTATTTTTATTAGAGATGGGGTTTCGCTGCATTGGCCAGGCTGGTCTTGAACTCCTGGTCTGAAGTGATAAGCCTGCCTCTGCCTCCCAAAGTGCTGGGATGACAGGTGTGAGCCACCGCACCTGGCCTTGACTTTCAATGAACACTCTCCACTTATCATAAAATTCTAGGTGTCACAGTTATCTAAAGGGATGAAAACAGAGCATTTCCTAATCATAGAAAATTCTCCAGACTGTGACTTAAAGCTTTTAGCAGAATCTCAGAATTTCTAAAGACTGCAGGAAAGTGCCTAAAACAAGGCAGGATTACAAAAGCCATTGTCACTTTCTAGCCTACAGCAACACTGGGTAAGATAGAATATGACCTGCCTGAGTTTGAAAAATGGAACTTTAAGCATTGTATGTTCTCATATAATACATACTCAATATAATATCTAGCATTTAGAAGCTTGGCCACTGACTGATAAATGAATCATGCTAGAAAATATACATTTTTGATCTTTTAAAAACGCATTTTACAGTTAATAAGAGTTCAATAAAATAGAAAACGTGCATTAAGTGGTCTTTATTGATGTTTCACATTCAGTTATTTCTTATCACTTCTTCAGTTAATTGTACAAGTATGATAAATTATTTTCTATTTGCTGTGGAAATTTAAATGTAAAATAAATACAAAATACATCTGTGGTTTAATGAACACTCAATGAAGCATCTTTTCTGAGGTATTCCTTTCAGTCTGGTTTTATCCCAGATCTTTGTACTTCCCCTAGGAATAGTCTATTAAACCACACAATGGATCTGTGAACTTGTGGATCAAGGTCACTGTAAATCAGTGAACTTGTGTTTTAATTACATTAGACATACTTTTTGATCTCATCATACAACACCAATACAAAAGCACCACCCATGCCTCTCAACACATTGGACCAGGCACCTTTGAAGAAGGCCTTGGCTCCTTCATCTTTTGCAATCTTCCTCCAGCAGTCAACTGTCCCCGTGTACATAATATCAGCTGTGGAAACAAACGGTGAGGGCTCCATAACGCTGGGGGAAAGAGACCTTTCCTCTGAAAGATACCTGCACACACTGTTACCAGCTGTATAAAATCAGGGTCATCTGGGCATGGAGTCCCAGCTCCATGCAACATTCCACTGGACATGTCCTTCCTTGCTTAACTGGCAGGCTGGGCCTCCTGTCATTCCTACTCCATTAGTTCAAGGTCAGTGAAGAACTGGGGCAATTAACCAAGTAATTCACAGACTGCCCGACTGTGAAACAAGAAGGGCGCAGAGCAGCAGGAGTATTACGCTACGTGGTTACTTTGTTTCATGGAGGACCAAACTGCGGCCTAGCGTCAGATGATACTGCACAAGGTTATGCAGTTAAAATAAAAGGCTGTAACGAGTTGAAACATATGAAACTGCTAACATTGGACTGTTTTTGATTTTTAAAGTGGCAATTTCATATGGTTCACCCTATAGAAGCCAAAACTTTTTATGGCACAACAGATTGCTTCAGGCCATCTCTACCCAGCCAAACACCCCATCCCACTAACACCTGTAAGTCAGAGGGAAGCGAGAGTTCTCCGTAAGCAGCAGCTACTACTTCTCCCCAGCTGTTGCACCCAGGCTCATAGGGAAGAGGGCCTAGGGTCTCTACAACGCTAGATACCTAGTTAAATTCACATCTAAGTATCTTTCTGTTGATGTTCTTACCATCTCTTTAATAAAATGGAAAAAACTTTTCCCTAATAGGATAGTTGAGAATGTCAACTATCCTATTAGGGGGAAATTAATACAATCTTTCTTCCCTAAGTCCTTATCAAATAATTTTGAAAATTAATTTCCAGTCAGGAAGACTGAAAGGAACACTGTAAAACGTTCTCCTCGGGCAAAAATAAAGAGGTTTAGATGAGTAGAGCACCAGCTTACCCCCTTTCCGGCCGGACTGCATCATCATCCTACGACGAACAGTGTCGAAGGGGTAGGACACCAGCCCTGCGACTGCCGTCACACTCTGGGCAATCATCCAGCTCACAAAAATGTGCACGTTCTTGGGGTCAGGCAGCATCCCTGTGGACAGAGCCAAGAAGCCGAACGGCTATGAAGCGACTGTTCTCAGCAGAAAGCAGGTGGAGGGAGAGAGGCCACCGCACCTCCAGCTGCACGCTCTGACCTTGCGGGGAACCTGCCCCTGTGCAGGTGCCTCACGTATGAGCAGGCGGCCAGCAAAGGTGGCTGCTGCCGTCTCTGGACCCCGGGGAGCCAGTGCTCTGCTCATATGCAGGGCACTGGAAGTGGCTTCAAGTTAAACTCAGTAACTGCTATGGCTGTGTCTAGAGGGAGACAGGCTCCCCCTTCCTCCTCTCTTAATAACTAAAGGCCAGAGTGTATTTCAGTAGAGGACACGAAGACTGCTTTAGCTATTAATTTATGCACACCACCTCCTCATTCAGAAGCCTCAATTATCCCAGAGACTAGAAAAAAACAAGATGGATATATATCAAGTCCTTTGTGAGTTACAGATCCCGTAGGATCCTCTATCCACACCGCCCTCCTTCTCCCCTGATGCCCCTCTCTCACCCTTGGCAGTATCATAGACTCCGAAGTAGGCAGCTCTGTAGATAATGATGCCTTGGACAGAGACGTTGAAACCTTGGTAGAGACCCCTCAGGCCATCAGACTTGAAGATCTTGATGATACAGTCGCCCAGACCATGGAACTCACGCTGGGCGGCACCCTTGCCCACGTCGGCAGCCAACCTGGTCCTAGCAAAGTCCAGCGGGTAGACAAAGCAAAGGGAGGTGGCCCCAGCGGCCCCACCAGATGCCAGGTTACCAGCAAAGTAGCGCCAGAACTGCTTATGCCGATCCACACCCCCTAAGAAGAGCTGCTTGTACTTGTCCTTGAAGGCGAAGTTGAGAGCTTGGGTGGGGAAGTAACGGATCACGTTGGCCAGGTTACCCCTCCAGAAGGAGAGAAAGCCCTGCTCCTTGGGGATTCTCACCACACAATCAATGATCCCTTTGTACTGCTTCTCAGCACTGATCTGTTTGCTGGCATGCTGGACCTGGTGGAGGGGAGGGTGGGTGATAGAGGACAGGCAGGGCAGAGACAGGGGAAGAGGACAGGAGAAAAAAGAAGGTTTGCACTTCCTAGATTTTTTTTTTTTTTTTGAAGAAAAAAAGGATGAGGAAATCAAATGGATACTGAGGACATGTAAATGGATACTGTTATCCATGTTAGTTACTAGATAACAAGCCAAAATAATCCAATGTGGCTTCAATTATTAGGGTATTTGAGGGAAAAGGTGTTGCCCCAAATAAACTGAAGAGGTGACTGAATTGTATAAAGCTAGCCATTTATCTATTTCACTTTCCCTAGGTCTGAGAACTGTATGAGGGGCTTACTGGGGGACAGAATGAGTAACACTCCCTGCTTCAAAGGGCTTTGGATTTAATAGACATGATGGCCAAAAAATGACAATTTCTCAGTGTCACTCTGATCACCCTGGAGATGAGGATCTCTAGTAGATGCTCTAATAGAGGAAGGAGAATAAATCCACTAAGCATTAGGGCTCCAAAGTTTTCAAGCAGACAATCCAAGTAATCAATTATTGAGGGTTCGCTGCCTTTGTGAGCAATTTGTGGGGGGTTTTGTTAGCAATTTTGACTCCCAAATTGGGCTCTTCCTCATTGAGGGGCCCTGACCTTTTGGGCAGGTGGAGAAAAACAGGAGGATGATGATAAGCCATTCAGCGACCAGGTAGGGGAGGAAAAGATTTGGAGACAGGATGATCTGAGTTTATTCCGAAAATTGTTTCTTAACATTTCAAAACCTCAGCTTCATCTGTAAAATGGAGAAGAAAAACTCTCTCACAGAGGTTACATAAAGATGAAGGCGTCAGCCTGCATACAGCACTGTGCGTGAGATACGATAAGGGAATTCCTGCGTGATGATTATTTTGGTGTTTTCATTGTAAAGGTGCGTGCGCATAAGACGGTGCCAAAAATACTGGCAATCACTAGGTGCCTCCAGGCCTGAGTGCACGCCCGTGCTGTCACGGGCGCAGGATCTGGCACACGTAAACCGGCTCCGGGTGGGTTTCCATATATAGACACCCGAACGCCGGGCGCCACCCGACACCAGGAATCTGCGACTGACGCTGGACCTGTCTCTACGCAGAGGGCACCTTCTTCCCCCACAAGCGGGCGGGCGCCCGGGCCTGTGGCCTGGCGCAGATTTTCCGCGGCGCCCCGCACCCTGCAGCTCGCGCCGCATCGCGCGCCCCGCCCGGCCCACCTCGCCAGCGCCCGCGCCTCGCACCGCGCCCGCGCCACCCCTTGCACCGCGCCGTCCTCACCTGCAGCAGCAGTTTGACCCTCTCGATGGGGGCGACCGCGGTCTTGGAGACTGCAGCGGCGACACCACCGGCCAGGAAGTCCTTTAGGAAGCTCCAAGCGTGATCACCCATGGTGACAGCTCGACGCACTCAGCCCGCAGGCAGCCCGCTCGCGCTCTCGCCCACGCCCAGCCTGGCACCGCCGCGCAGTCCCCGACCCTGCGCGACGCGAAGGGGCCGCCGCCTAGCCCGCAGCCCCCCCTTATATCCGCGCCGGGCTCTCGCGAGAGGAGGCGGGTCGCGGCCGGCGCGCGCGCCGCGCATTGGCTGGGCATGAACGCGGCGCCCCCTCCTCCCGCTTCAGAGGGCATCGGGGGCGAAGGCGTTTCCGGGAGCGGGGCTGGGCCGGGGGCTGTCCCTGCAACTTGGGACATTTAAAGGGCACATTCATGTTATCTGTCCCGCCGAGCCCAAGGAACACCGTGTCACTGCGGCATGTGGGCCGCGTATTTATAGCACAAGCAGCCTTAGGCCGGGTTGAAGCCGGGGCAGACACCGGGCGGCTGCCTCCAGCGGAGCGTTCTTGACCCTCCGGCCTGCACGGGCCGCCCTCAGGCCCAGGGATTTCGAGCCGTTTCCTCCTTCTTGCATCTAAAGGCGCCCCCCACCAGAACTCACTGCCTGGATATGGGCTTCCTTAGAGCCGTGCGCTCCGGAGAGAATAAATGGCAATCCTCTCAGATACTGTGGTCACTCGATGCTGTGATTGCCTCATAGAATCTGACAAACTGCTGCCTCTCACTTCATTTCATTCAATCGTTCGTTCCATCATTCATTCTGCTGTTACATATTGATGTGTCTGGCACTCAGTGCCCACAGGAAAGGCCTGGTGCAGGGGGGACTAGGTGAATTCATACTTGTTTTGGCAAAACTCTGACTCTAAAACACAGGTCACTTCTTTTGTAAGCCCCTAAAGGGTTTAACGTACCACTCTGCTCTCAGCGGAATTTCAGCACATATCAGGGCAGAATGTTCTCAGTCAGCTGGTGCCTTCTTGAGGGTCAGTGCTGTCAGTCTTCCAGAGAAGATCCAGTCCTTAGCTGTATTTGCCTCTTTTTAATGGCAGCTGGGGTTGAGGAAATGCTATTTAATCCCAGGAAATTGATTGCAATTAATTTCTTAAAATATATAAATTTGAGCTTTTATTTTCCTTAGCTTGTTTTTTAGGCAGTTCATGTAACCATACAGCTTTTCAAATACAACTGTTCCTTCCCCTAGAATGACTGCAATTTGTTTTTAACTTTAAACTCTTTACTCAATGATCTTCCCGTGTTTGCTAATTTTCATTTGTACCTTTAACGAAGTTTATTGTTTTTATAAGCTTTTTCTTTATTATGTTTGCTGACATCATGTTAGAGGTTTATGGAGCTGCAGCTGTGTGTCACCTGGGCCTGGAGACTTTGGTATAGCAGAAGTCACTCCGGTTCCAGGGCCACAGAGGGCAAGCGTTTTTCTAAGAGTGGGGCAGGCTAGAGTTCCGCAATCCAGGTAAGCAGAATGAAAGCTAGGAACTAGTGCAAAGTTGCCTGAGGTCAGAGCAGACAGAAAGTCAAGACCTCGGAAGAGACAAACAGATAAACCATGTATGTGTTCATTCAACAGACTCTTGTTGAGCATTCACTGTGTCCCAAGAACCAAGTGTAGCCCTGCCGATTGAGTATAAGTAGACATGGCCCATCTCCAAAGACCTTAGAGTTCAGTGTATTCATCACTTGCTCCACTTTATCACAACTTCACTTACAGATTTCCATGGATCAGCATAATCCACACAGTAATCCTTTTTAATTATAATAGCGCACTGTATCCCATCCTGTAATATAGAGTTGCTTTTAAACCTCCATTTTCCTTTTAATTGTACATTAGAATTGTGTCTTATTTTTATTATGAAAAATAGGCCGGGTGTGGTGGCTCATGCCTGAAATCCCAGTATTTTGGGAGGCTGAGGCTGGCAGATTACCTAGGTCAGTAGTTCAAGAACAGCCTGGCCAACATGACAAAACCCTATCTCTACTAAAAATACAAAAATTAGCCGGACGTGGTGGCTCATGCCTGGAATCCCAGCAGTTCAGGAGGCTGAGGCACGAGAATCGCTTGAACCTGAGAGGCAGAGGTCATAGTGATCTGAGATCACTCCACTGCACTTCAGCCTGGGCGACAGAGAAAGACTCTCACTCAAAAAAAAAAAAAGAAAAGAAAAGTAATGCTGTTATATTGAAACTTGCACAAACTTCATTTTCTCCTCTAAGTTTTTTCTTCTCATATATTTCCCAAATGGAATGGATAGATTAAGATTTTTAAAGTTTTGTAGCTTTTGCTACATGTTGACAAATTGCTCTTCAGATGGGCTTTCTCTCACACTCTCCTCCAACACGGGCTTTCAAAAAACAGAGTTATTTGTGAGTTATTTATGAGTTTGAATTTGTATTTAATTACTATGAAGCTGTATATATTCCATATGATTCAATTGAATCTGACAGTTTGACAAAGTTTCCCTTTTGTGTAAACTTTTAATCTTCATTGACTACTGCTGGAGTGGAAGCAGAGTATTTATATTAACAACAATTCTTTATATATTTGGGGCACTAAATATGTGTTGAATGTTTTTCATTTTGTTGTTTTCCTTTTGGTATTTATTATATCGTTCTATTAGTGTTATGAACAGATTTATAGTATGATGATATACTTCATGTTCTGATGTAAATGTATCTCTTTTCTAGATATAGCAGTCTATTTACTCTAGTACATATATCAGTTTTTTTCTTCTACTTTGGGTAGCTATTTTTAAAATGTCTAACACCATGTTTTATATTGTATGGAGGTATAGGTCTAATTTCACTTTTCTCCATATCATGCGTGGGTATCCCAATACTAATTCTTAAGCAGATATTTTCTTCTCTCCATTATTTGTCTTATATTACTAAGTCTAGTTTGTCATATATTAAGTTGTCATAATAGCTTTAATTTATGAAATATCCACACTATGACATATTTATTTGATCTTCATTTTTAAAAAATAAGCTGATATATGATTCTACAATCACTTAAAAAATAAAGTTTTATCTGCTTATATGTCTGGATTAATTTTTACTATCAAGTTGTTCAATTATTTAAACATCACGGGAAGATATTAGACATTTAAATTAAATTAAATCTTAATTAACATACTAATTCAGGAAGTATTATCATCTTTGTTACACTTAATTTTACCAATCAGAGTTTTTGATGTTTTCTAAATGGGAGATATATTTCTCCTTAGCTACTCTCCAGTTACCCTGTTCTATAGAAGGAGTCATAGCTGGAATCCTTGACAAGAGGTTTTTCATGGAAACTCATACACTGTCCTCTGCCTCCATGGACTTTCTCAGAAAAGAGAGGCCTCAGATGCCCTCAGGAGCATGAGCTGCCTGGGGTCACAAGATCCTGGTATCACTTACACAGGCAGGGGAGAGAATGGTGCTCGGCAGAACACGTGTCCACCCGCCCAACCCAGTACTTAGTGGCTTTCTTCCAGCAGGAGAATGGACGAGGCATCTAGGAGATGAGAAGAAACTCTGCTTTCAATCGTGGATGGGGTCTTGCATGCTGGTGGGAACAGGGCCATGTAGAAATGAGAGTAGGGTGGAAAGCGAGCCTTTGGGATTTTTAGTGGAAGCTCTTATAGACTTAGTCTCTTACCAAACTGGGAATAGAGAATGGGAGTTGCTAAAGAGTAAGAGTCACAAGAAATAAAGAAAAACAATAAAAGATGTGCTTTTGGTGGTGATAACATAATGCCTGAGTGCAGGTGTACATTTAAAGTATTAGGAATTAGAACACACTACTACTATTTGTTCACATGGTAAATTTCAGCATAAGCAAAGAGGATCAAGATATTTATATGTGTATGTACGTATGTATGTATTTATTTATTTTAGAGACAGCATCTTGCTTTGTCACCCCGGCTGCAGCACAGTGGCACAATCACAGATCACTGAAACCTTGCACTCCTAGGCACAAGGGATCCTCCTGCTTCAGCCTTCTGAGTAGCTGAGACTACAGGCACATACCATCACACCTGGTTTTATATATATATATGGGTTTTTTTTCTTTTTTTTTTTAATTTGTGGGTTTTGCTGTGGTCTCCTGGTTTTGCTATGTTGCCCAGGCTACGTGGAGAAGCTTACATGCCAGGAACAGACATAGCTGTGGTGCCTACAGGCAATTCCAATGCAGCCTGGCAAGGACCCAAGGGGGGTTCTGGTTGTACTTTCAGCAGAGTGACTTTCAGTGTGTTGCCTCCATCAGAACTTGTACTTTTTACGTTTTACGAATGTTCGTGAAACAAAAAGTTTTGTTAGAAGGATTTGGCGCCTTATTATTTAAAGGAGGTGATTTGAGGGGGCAGAGGAGCCCTTGAATCATAGAAAAGACAGAGGGACTTCTCCTAGAAGGCACTCTGCTTCCGGGGGAAACTGATTCAGGTTGGCCTCTTGGTTGCTGGAGGCAGGGAGGCCTGGGGGACCCTGTAGCGCACCCTAATAAACACAGGCAGACCCTGTGCACTTCCTAAAGACAGATTCTGAGCCTTTCTTTTCCCACTTCCAATCTTAGCACCTCTCCTTACTTTGTTGAAGCCTCCAACCAGCACACTGAGTATCATACAACACAATGAAGCTAATGTTTATGCTCGTATAATAATGCCTTCCGACCATAACCACACACCTGCCAGGCTGGCATCTTCCAGTTTTGCCCACAGGCAACCTCTGTGAATAAAACCGTTACTCACCTGGAGCTGACTGGGTCCGTTATCTTTTTTGGGGGGGACGGAGTCTCGCTCTGTTGCCCAGGCTGGATGGAGTGCGGTGGCGCCATTTCGCCTCACTGCAAGCTCCCCTCCCGGATTTACGCCATTCTCCTGACTCAGCCTCAGGAGTAGCCACAGGCGCCGCCACCACGCCCGGCTAATTTTTTGTATTTTTAGTAGAGACGGGGTTTCACCGTGTTAGCCAGGCTGGTCTCGATCTCCTGACCTCGTGATCCGCCCGCCTCGGCCTCCCACAGTGCTGGGATGACAGGCGTGAGTCACCGCGCCCGGCCCACTGGGTCCGTTTTGTAAACACATTTTGAACTAGTGTTTTGTGTTTCACACATCCTATCATTTTTTAAAACACATGCTTTATTCCTGTTATTATTAAAATCAGTATGCAACAAATGTTATCAGAGACTATTTTTTTCATCTGTACTACTGAAGAACAATATGTTGCTATTTTAAGGAATGAGGATTTTTTCCATATGTGTTCTTCTACCTCATGACCCTTTCCGCATAGTCAGCTAGACATTCTGTGTCACCGCCACAGGAAAAAAAAAAATTCCGGAAGCAGAGGAAATAAAAGTCTATTCTCGGCAGTAGAATTTCCAAAGGAAGAGAAAAAACTGAAGTCCAGCGGACTTCGTAGAATACTTGAGGGAAAGCAAAAAGCTTTCCGCACACAGCCAGACACGGCGGCTCACGCCTGTAATCCCAGCACTTTGGGAGGCCGAAGTGGGCGGATCACCTGAGGTCCGGAGTTCGAGACCAGCCTGACCCACATGGAGAAACCCCGTCTCTACTAAAAATACAAAATTAGCCGGGTGTGGTGATGCACGCCTGTAATCCCAGCTACTCAGGAGGCCGAGGCAGGAGAATCGCTTGAATCCGGGAGGTGGAGGCTGCCGTGAGCCAGGAGCGGAGATCGCGCCATTGCACTCCAGCCTGGGCAACAAGAGCAAAACTCCGTCTCAATTTTAAAAAACGATAAAACAAAAAAACTTCCTGCTCAGCTACTCTTCCAAAGATTACATGAAGTTTTCCCAAACCTGGAGAGAAAGGAAGAAAGTTAGAGAGAAAGCAAAGAACGGGAGGCTCGCGTGGATCCCTGGGAAGGAGCGGCCTGGACTCGGCGCAGCGCAGGGAGGCACAGACGCCGGGAAGAACCGGCCAGGCGGTGTTCCCGCACACCCCGCACACAGCTCACGGCCAGCCCCGTTTATCCAAGCGCGGGAAGGGAGACGGAGAACAAACCCGGCACCTGAGGGATTTGCTTGTCTCCACCGTCCACACAAGGAAGGCAGCCTGCTGGAGTGAAGGTCCCCACAGAGCCCCGTTCAGTTTTTCCTGCTCTAATGTCTCTAATGTGGCCCAGGAGCAGCAGAACAACGTTTCCTTTTCAAGGCCGCCACAGTTAGCTGACAGCCAGCCCTGAAGAGCCTCAGGGTTGGAAGTGAGGAAAGCGTGACTTTGCTAGAACACCCTGATGGAGCACAGACTGAAGAGCGGAAGGGGATGCGCGGGTCCAGCCGGGCCAGATAAAGATCCGGACCACGCGCCCCTCCCCTCCCCTCGCCTTCTTAGTCATCCACGGGAGAGCAGTGGAGAGAAATGCGGGCCCAGGTTATTTCCACCGCTTGACAGAATGGTGACTGAATAGAAATTAAGTTGCCTTGCCCAGCTGAGTTTGTGGAGCAATATTTGTACTTACTGTATTCTCTTATTTTCAAAAAAACAATGTAACTGAAGACATCAGAATTTTGGAAACTTATTACTGTTCCTTGTTCTAGCAAGCACATTAAGAAGGAGACTGAGATTTAACTCTGTGTGTGTGTGTGCGTGTGTGTGTGTGCGTGTGTGTGTGTGTGTGTGTGCATTTGGGAAGTGCACTTCAGGGTGGTTTTCTCTATAAATCTTTGTGAAATTGGCTTACGAGGCCGGGCGCAGTGGCTCACACCTGTAATCTCAGCACTTCGGAAGGCTGAGGTGGGCAGACTGCCTGAGCTCAAGAGTTGGAGACCAGCTTGGGCAACGTGGCAAAACACCATCTCTAAAAAAAAAAAAAACCAAAAAAAACAAAAACAAAAACGAAAATCAGCCGGACATGGTGGTGCGCCTGTAGTCCCAGCTACTTGGGCTACTTGTGGGGGCTGAGGCGGGAGAATCACTTGAGCCCAGGAGATGGTGGCTGCAGTGAACCGTGTTCACGCCACTGTACTCCTGCCTGACAGATGGAGACCCCATCTCTCAAAAAAAAAGCTTATGAATTATGAATTTATATTAAATAGCTAAACTAAGTACAGCACTGACTCCTTTACTGTATAAACCTTACGCCTTCAACACAACATAGAGTCTTTCAGTAACTGCTTGTTGAATGAATAGGAAAAGAATGCACTTTAATTTCTGTGTCAGTGGCTGTCAGATTTCTGCAGTGAGGGAGAACCTGGAAAGCACCGCCATTTTTGTGCAGCACTGTGAAATGTAGGTACATGGAATGTCATCATATAAATGAAGCGTAGTTACACTAGCAGCAATGTGATCTTCTGTTACGTGTCTGCCTGCCATATAAAACAACAGTCATTTTAATGGTGGATTTATCAATTTCTCCCTTGAGGTCTGTTGAATTTTCCTTTATACATTTCAAGCCTTTTGTTTTTAAAGGCATACACGGGCCAGGCGTGGTGAGCCTGTAATCCCAGCACTTTGGGAGGCCAAGGCAGGTGGATCCCTTGAGGTCAGGAGTTTGAGACCAGCCTGGCCAACATGGTGAAACCTCATCTCTACCAAAAATACAAAAATTAGCCAGGCATGGTGGCAGGCACCTTTAAATCCCAGCTACTCGGGAGGCTGAGGCAGGAGAATTGCTTGAACCTGGGAGGCGGAGGTTGCAGTGAGCCAAGATCGCGTCACTGCACTCCAGCCTGGGTGACAAAGTGAGACCCAGTCTAAAAATAAATAAATAAATAGGCCAGGCACATTGGCTCATTCCTGTAATCCCAGCATTTTGGGAGGCTAAGGTGGGCAGATCACTTGAGGTCAGGGGTTTGAGACCAGCCTGGCCAACATGGTAAAAACTCGTCTCTACTAAAAATATAAAAATCAGCTGGGTGTGGTGGTGCATGCCTATAGTCCCAACTACCAGGGAGGCTGAGGCAGGAGAATTGCTTGAATCTGGGAGGTAGAGGTTGCAGTGAGCTAAGATAGTGCCACTGCACTCCAGCCTGGGCTACACAGTGAGATTCCATCTCTAATTAATTAATTAATTAAAAATAAAGACCTATAAAATTTGAATTGTTATATCTTTTTGGTGAATTTAACTTTTTATTATTAAGTTGTGGCCCTCTTTATCTGTAGTAATACTTTTTGCCTTAAAGTCGTTCCCCCCACAAATTAATAGAGCTATTTGTTTTCCTTTGGTATTTGCCTGGTTTATATTTTTCTAACCCTTTACTTTCAATCATTCTGTATAAGTATATCCCCTGTAAACCTCTATGTTTTCTTTCTCCTTCTCTTTTTTTTTTGAGACGGAGTCTCACTCTGTCGCCCAGGCTGGAGTGCAGTGCTGTGATCTCGGCTCACTGCAACCTCTGCCTCCTGGGTTCAAGCAATTCTCCTGCCTCAACCTCCTGAGTAGCTGGGATTACAGGTGCCCGCCATCACACCTGGCTAATTTTTGTAGTTTTAGTAGAGATGGGGTTTCACCATGTTGGCCAGGCTGGTCTTGAACCCCTGACCTCAGGTGATCCGCCCACCTCAGCCTCCCAAAGTGCTGGGATTACAGGAGTGTGTCACGTGCTCAGAAAAATTCTCATTATTTTAACTATAGAGTTTGGATCCATTTTCATTTATTATTACACTGATATTCTTTAATTTTTATTTTGAATTAATTATAGATTCAAAAGAAGTTGCAAAGGAATGACTGCCCATATTTTAAATTTTATTTCTGCCATTTTATTTTACACTTTTTGTCCTCCTTCTACGTGTCCTTGAAATTCATCATTTCCATTGCTTATTTACCATAACTATCCTATGCCAACTACTACATGTGTTTTTGAATTACATGTTAAGGGGCTAATGACACCATAATTGTTATTATTTTAGGTGGCTACTATTTTTCCAGGTTCCAAGGAGGCCAAGTTTCCCCCTCTTGGCTTATTTAGGCACTGAGTGTCTCTCAGGACTGTGATACCAGTTTATACACAGTTGCAGATAACACTGAAGTCAAATTAATAGTTCAATGTGCATAGCTTGCCACGGAGAAGCTCTGCTCCAGAAGAAATGCTTGCATTTCATGACATTATTCAATGTGGCCACTAGAGGGAGGTCACACATAGCTATTCTCAGAATAGTATTCTAAGTTTCTAATTTTTATCAAAGATCTGTCGATAGTACACAAAATTAAGGGAAAAAACCCAAACCCTTTCTATTTTTAAGAAGACATACAGTGCAGTCTTAAAATAATAGAGAAAATAATTAAGTCAAAGCAGAGATTTTCAAATGGGGAAAATGAAGCAAGACCCCAGTATATGCTGCTGCAGGAAATGCACTTGGTCAAAAGTAAAAAGATAGGCTGGGTGGGATGGCTCATCCCTGTAATCCCAGCCCTTTAAGAGGCCAAGACAGGAGGATTGCTTGGAGCCAAGGGTTGGAGAGCAGCCTGGGCAACATAGTGAGGCACCCTGTCTCTACACACACACACACACACACACACACACACACACACACAGAGGAATGAACTATTTTGGGGGAGGAGGGTGTTTCTTTTAAAAATTGTGGTAAAATATACATAATATTAAACTGATTTTTTTTTTTTCAATTTTTTTTTTTGAGACAGGGCCTTGCTGTTGCCCAGGCTGGAGTACAGTGGTGTGATCACAGCTCACTGCAGCCTCAACCTACTGGGCTCAAGCAATCCTCCCATCTCAGCCTCTCCAGTAGCTGGGACCACAGTCATGCTCCACTATACCTGACTAATTTGTATTGATGTATATTTTTTGTAGAGATGGGGTCTTGCTATGTTGCCTAGGCTGGCTTTGAACTCTGGGGCTCAACAATCTTCCCACCTTGGCCTCTCAGAGTGCTGGGATTACAGGCCTGAGCAACCACATCTGGCTGAAAATGGACTATGTTAACTTTTTTTTTTTTTTTTTTGGAGAAGGAGTCTCACTCTGTTGCCCAGGTTGGAGTGCAGTGGCATTATCTTGGCGCACTGCAACCTCCGCCTCCCAGGTTCAAGCAATTTTGTATTTTCAGTAGAGACAGGGTTTTACTATGTTGGCCAGGCTGATCTCCAATTCCTGACCTCAAGTGATCTTATAACCTAGACATTCCTTTCTATAGATAATAACTCTTTCAACCAATTGCCAATCAAAATAGGTTTATTTATTTATTTTTATTATTGTTATTATTATTTGAGACAGGGTCTTGCGCTGTAGCCCAGGCTGGAGTGCAGTGGCACGATCTCTGCTCATTGCAGACCCTGACTCTCAGTTCAAGCAATTCTCATGCTTCAGCCTCCTGAGTAGCTGAGACCACAGGCGTGTGCCACCACACCCAGCTAATTTTTTTATTTTTAGTAGAGACAGGGTTTCGCCATGTTGACCAGGCTGATCTGGCACTCCTGGCCTCTAGTGATCCACCCACCTCAGCCTCCCAATGTGCTGGCATTACAGGCGTGAGCCGCCACCACGAACAGTCACCAATCAGAATATGTTTAAATCCACCTATGACCTGGAAGCCGCTCTCCTCCTTCCAGTTGTCCTGCTCTTCCAGATAGAACTAATATAAACCTTACATTTACTGCTTGATGTATTATGTCTCCGTAAAACGTATAAATGCGAGCTGTACCCCAACCACCTTTGTACACGCCATCAGGACCTCCTGTGGCTAACCATGACAAAATAAACTTTCTAAATTGATTAAGACTTGTCTCAGATACTCTTTGGTTTACACTACAGATGATGAGAAAAGAAAAAGACAAGTAACCTAATCTAAAAATAGATCAGGCTTGAAGAGAAACGTAGGCTTCACAGAAGAGATCATACCCATAGTTAACCAGCATTTCAAAAGGTGTTCAACATCATTTCTCACCAGGGAAATGCAAATTATTAGGTTAAAACATGAAATTGCCGGCTGGGCACGGTGGCTCATGCCTGTAATCCCAGCACTTTGGGAGGCCGAGGTGGGCGGCTCACCTGAGGTCAGGAGTTTGGGACCAGCCTGGCCAACATGGTGAAACCCCGTCTCTACTAAAAATACAAATACAAAATTAGCCAGGCATGGTGGCGCAGACCTGTATTCTCAGCTACTCAGGAGGCTGAGGCAGGAGAATCGCTTGAATCTGGGAGGCGGAGCTTGCAGTGAGCTGAGATCGAGCCATTGTACTCCAGCCTGGGCAAAAAGAGCAAAACTCCATCTCAAAAATAATAATAATAAATAAATAAATAAATAAATAAATAAATAAATTGCCAATAAAGGACGGGGGCGGTGGCTCATGTCTGTAATCCCAGCACGTTGGGAGGCTAAGACAGGCGGATCACCTGAGGTCAAGAGTTCGCGACCAGCCTGGCCAGCATGATGAAACTCTGTCTCTATGAAAAATACAAAAATCAGCTGGGTGTGGTGGCGGGGGCCTGTAGTCCCAGCTACTCGGGAGGCTGAGGCAGGAGAATCACTTGAACCCAGGAGGTGGAGGTTGCAATCAGGTGAGATGGCACCACTGCACTCCATCCAGCGACACAGCGAGGCTGTCAAAAAAAAGAAAGAAAGAAAAGAGAGGGAAGGAGGGAAGGAGGGAAGGAGGGAAGGAGGGAAGGAGGGAAGGAGGGAAGGAGGGAAGGAGGGAAGGAGGGAAGGAAGGAAGGAAGGAAGGAAGGAAGGAAGGAAGGAAGGAAGGAAGGAAGGAAGGAAGGAAGGAAGGAAGGAAGGAAGGAAGGAAGGAAGGAAGGAAGGAGAGAAAGGAAGGAAGAAAAAAAGGAAGGAAGGAAGGAAGGAAGGAAGGAATTGCCAATAAATCCCAAAGTGGCCCATTAACAGCAATATCACATGAATCAACCTAAACAACAAGAACAGTGAGATACCATTGCACACTCCAGATTGCTAAAATAAAAACAGAATGCCAAGTGCTGGCAAGAAAGCGGAACAACTGGAATTCTCCCACATTGCTGGAAGAAAAATAAAATGGTACTTTGGAAAGCCATTTGGTAGGGTCCACTAAGGCTAAACATGCGCCTACCATCCGCCAAGTCCACTAAGATACAAACGGGACATTTAACCTGAGTAGCAGACAAAGCCGTCATAGGGACATGCGAACTAGAACGGCCTCGTGCAGGGACCTTTTTAATTGTTCTCCGCAAGCCGCAGAAAGAGGTACACAGTCAGCGCTCGGCATGTATTTCCAGGGAGCGGAGACACCAGGACCGCGGTAGAAAGCGTTGCTCAGGCAGCGCCCGGGGCGTAACTCGGTCACCCCTAGCTCTGACATGCTGAGAGGAGGATGAAGCGATTTGACATAGAAAGAATTGAGCGGCCTGCAGATTAACTCCTTTCTTGCAACTTCCTTCCCCTGCCAGGCCCATTTCTGGGGTTCAGAGAATCCCGATATCTCTGCGTGAACAGGGGCTCGCAGGCGCAGTCCCCCACCAGGCCACCAGCCGCGATGCGCGCGGTGCGTCCGGGTCCCGGCGCCGAGGGCCAGGCGGGGCTGGCGACACCCGGGTGCGGTGGAAGTCGGTCCCCTCCGCTCGCGCCTCCTCCCCGCCTCTGCTGCGCTCTCCCCCGGGCTTCCGAGGGAGCGTCGCGGGGAAGGGACGCTGGGCACTCGTCCCGGGGCCGGAGAAAACCTCCACCGCGCAGCCAGTTCCACCTCGCAGCTCCTCTGGGAACAGTAAAGGGGACTCCAAGGCTGCGGGTAACGCCACCAGCGCTCTGAACTAGGCGGGCGTGGGAGCGCGGGGAGGCGGGGAGGAAACCGGTGCTGGCCAGAGCGGCGGAGCTTTCCAGGCCAAATCACCGCCAGGGGAGGGAGGGCGCGGGGCTCACGCCTGGAATCCTGGCACTTTGGGAGGCCGAGGAGGGAGGATCTCTTGAGCCCAGGAGTTCGAGACTAGCCTGACCAACATGGCGAGACCCCATCTTTACAAAAAATACAAAAAATTTAGCCGGGCGTGGTGGCGGCGCCTGTAGTCCCAGCTACTCGGGAGGCTGAGGCGGGAGAATGGCGTGAACCCGGGAGGCGGAGGTTGCAGTGAGCGGAGATCGCGCCACTCACTCCAGCCTGGGCGACGAGAGAGACTCTGTCTCAATAAGTAAATAAATACATAAATCTCAGTGCCCCCTTCTCAGCCTAACCCCCAGTCCGACCCGCAGCACACATCCCGGACACAGAACGCCCGCACTTTCCCGAGGGTCTTCCAAGCCCTGGGTCAGCCTGGGCCGTGGGTTCCGGAGCGTCCGCGCCCCCTTCCGCCCTCCCGCACCCGCGGTCCCGCCGCAGCGCCCCGAAGCCGCTCTGCGCGTGCAGCGCATCTCCAGGCGACGGGAGCCTCGGCCCCGACCCCTCGTCGCCGCAGTCCAGGAGACCGCAGGAGACCGGGCTCGGAGGGCAGGGACAGCCTGGCGGGGCCTCTGCAGCCCGGGAGCCTCCTTTGAACTCGCCGAACCCAACTCCCAACCCGCCCTTACCGCCGCCCAGAAGCTCGCGCGCTCCGTTTCTGAGCCTTCCGCCCTGAAGGACGCGGATCTCCCCCGGGCATAATTCAGCAGCGGCCTGGTCTGGGCTCCGGACTGCACCCAGCCCGTTACCTGCAGGAGCTCGCGGAGTCCTTTCGGCGCGCGTGGCGCGGTTGGGGTCCCCACCGCGGTGCCGGGAGCCGAGTGCTCGGGGCTGGTCAGAGGCCTCGTCCCCCGGAGCTTCTCCCTGCCTAGGCGCGACCCCCAGGCGCCTCTAGCTGGGGCCTGGTCGCAGCCTCCGCAGGAGTGCTGCTTCCGGAAGCCCCACCGTGCAGGCCTCAGTGTAAACAGGTTCCGTTCAGCAAACTTTTCTTTTTAAAAATCACCAGGTGCTCAGCCATAAAAAGGAACAAAATCTTGACCTTAGCAGCAACATGGATGCAGCTAGAGGCCATGTCCTAAGCCAATTAGCGCAGGAACAGAAAACCAGATCCTGCATGTTCTCACTTGTAAGCGGGAGCTAAAGGTTGGGAACCTACGGACACACAGATGGGAACAATGAGCATTAGGACTCCAAAGGTGCAAGCGGGGGAGGGGGCCAACAGCTGAGAAGCGACCTATCAGGTACCATGTTCACTAATTGGTTAATGGGTTCAATAGAAGCCCAAACCTCAGCATCGTGGTTTATATACCCAGGGAACAAACCTGCACGTGTATCCCGGAATCTAAAATTAGAAAAGAAAAGAAAAAATCGGTCGGGCGCGGTGGCTTACCCCTGTAATCCCAGCACTTTGGGAGGCGGCGAATCGCGAGGTCAGGAGTTCGAGACCAGCCTGGCCAACATGGTGAAACCCCCGTCTCTAATAAAAATATTAAAAAAATTAGCTGGGCATGGTGGCGGGTGCCTGCAGACCAGCTACTTGGGAGGCTGAGTCAGGAGAATCGCTTGAACCCAGGAAGCAGAGGTTGCAGTGAGCCGAGATCGTTCCACTGCACTCCAGCCAGGTGACAAAGTGAGACTCTGCCAAAAAACCCAGAAATCACCAGGCGTTGGCCTTGGCACCAGTGATGGTGGGAGGAAGTAGACCTTCATCTGGGTCTTCATTCCTTTGAGGTGTTACTTTCCTGCTTGAAGGCCTCTAGGATGTCTCCCTATTTTCTACAGAATGAATCCCATTTCCTCCATCCCTCTACTCACATTCTATTTTTTATTTTTTAATTATTTGTTTATTTTTTTGAGAGGGAGTCTCGCTCTGTCGCCCAGGCTGGAGTGCAGTGGCACAATCTCAGCTCACTGCAACCTCTGCCTCCCGGATTCAAGTGATTCTCCTGCCTCAGCCTCCCAAGTAGCTAGGACTACAGGTGCCTGCCACCACGCTGGGCTAATATTTGATTTTTTAGTAGAGATGGGGTTTCACCATGTTGGCAAGGCTGGTCTCGAACTCCTGACCTCAGGTGATCCGCCTGCATTGGCCTCCCAAAGTTACAAGCGTGAGCCACCACGCCTGGCCCCACCTCATTTTAATGCTAAAACACCACCCCAAAGTGAACATGGGATATATGTTATATATATGTATATGCACTATGTATGTGCTCAGTGCCCCTTATAAATATGTATAGCTTTCCCCCAAAATTTGCTGAATATCTCTGATTCTATTGTGCAATACAGACCCTGTAAGGCATGAAACCAACCTGCCCTTTCTCTCTTCAAAGAGAGAGCACCTTCTGTCCATGCTGGAGACCATCTCTTCCCATTTTGCAAACTGATATACCCAGTAAAGCTCTCCTTTCTGCTATTTAGCCATCTTGATGGTCTTTTGGAAAACACCACTCAGGCCCAGGTGTGAGACCTTGGAGGGCAGCAACTACATCTTGGTCACTGCACTCTGCACAAGCAGATCATCTGTGTGTTTGCTGTTTACCAAAGTGCCTTTGTTTTAATGCGCCGATGATACAAATAGACAAAACCCATAGAAACTAGCTGGGCTTAAACTCTCTCTGTAGGCTGGGTGCAGTGGCTGACGCTTGTAATTCCAGTCCTTTGGGAGGCCAAGGAGGGAGGAATGCTGGAGGCCAGGAATTTGATGCTGCAATGAACTGTGTTGGCGCCACTGCACTCCAGCCGGGGCGACAGAGCAAAACCCTGTCTCTAAAACAATAACAACAAGATTATTTCTCTACGCGACCAGAATAATGAAATGAGCATGTATAATTACCCAATCAATCTGATCCCTGTGTGAAGCCTATTTGAATGATTTAGGCCCGTGAAATAACCTCCCAGGGCCGCAGTGCTGAGATGGGTCTGTCCACACTGACCACATTAACTGATTTCACACACCGGCACGTTGTCCTTCGTGTTGCGCCGTCATCACACGGAAGCCTGTCTGCCGATGGCTCTTTCCCTTGCAGGAAGTGGAAGCCACATCTATTTCAGCTCCTTTCAAACCACAGCTATGACTCTCCAGTGGTCTGCAGCCTTGCCCTTTATGGAAATGTAGTAATCAACATTTTTAACACTTTATAATTGTAAGGGCCTCTCACTTACTTCGTTACGTGTCATGTCATACTCACAAGTTACTCCATGAGGCAAGTTATCTTTGTTTTATACACATGTGAACTGAAGTCCACAGAAGGCCACACAGCTAGTAGGCGCCGGGCTTCTGGTCCCTTATTTAATGTCCCCTCCCACACCTGGGGTAATATAGATAGTCCTATAAAGGATTATCCATTTAGCCATCAAAATACACACAAATGCTATTCTACATTTTATACATGGGATATTTTTAGGTGCAGAATTTAAAGAACTGCAGGACTTGGAAGAGAGGAGATTCTGTTGGAATTATTTTTCTTCTGTACATTTTTAAATATACATCAAAGTATGTCATAGTTCCATTTTAAAAGTGATGGAGATAATTTAGAGGTGATAGCTTATCCAAAGCCTGCCAAGTCTCACTTTTGGAATCAGTTCCCAGAAACAACTTTTGGATGTATGTTTTAATTACACCACCCACCCACACACACACACACACACACACACACACGTTAAACTATATAGAAATGATGATAGTTGACATAAAACTACACTTTCATCTCGTTTAACCTAATAGAAATATTAGTTATTTGAGTTTACAGTCTTGGTCAGTTTTTTGCCTGCACCTTTGTTCTTTTTTGCAAGTGTGGTGGAGCTATCACTGTGGTCCTGAGAATCCTTTTGTGATAGGAGCAATACTCTGGGTGATATAAGGTCTTTAACTCCTGGACTCAAGTGATCTGCTCATCTTGGCCTCCCAAAGTGCTGGGATTACAGGTGTGAGCCTCCATGCCAGGACTGGACTTTAAGTAATACTACAGAGCTATAGTAACCAAAATGGCATGGTACTGACATAAAAACAGACATATGTATCAGTGAAACAGAATAGAGAACCCAGAGATAAATCCATGCATCTACAATGAGCTCGCTTTTGTCAAAGGTGACACATACCTTGGGGAAAAGACAATCTCTTCAACAAATGGTATTGGAAAAACTGGATATCCCTATGCAAAAGGAATAGACTTCTATCTCTCACCATAAAAAAATCAAATCAAAATGGATTAGGACTTAAATCTAAGACCTGAACCTATGAAACTATTAAAAGAAAACACCGAGGAAACTCTCTAGGACATTGGACTAGGCAAAGATTTCTGGAGTAATACCCCAGAAACACAGGCAACCAAAGAAAAAATGGACAAATGGGATCACATCAAATTAAAAATCTCCTGCACAGCAAAGGAACAATCAACGAAGTGAAGAGACAACCCACAGAATGGGAGAAAATATTTGCAAACTACCCATCTGACAAGGAATTAATAACCAGAATATATAAAGAGCTCAAACAACTCTATAAAAAAATCTAATAATCCTATTTAAAAATAGGCGAAAGATCTGAATAGACATTTCTCAAAAGAAGACATACACATGGCAAACAGGCATATGAAAAGGTGCTCAGCATCACTGATCATCAGAGAAATGCAAATCAAAACTACAATGAGATATCATCTTACCCTAGTTCAAATGGCTTTTATCCAAAAGTCAGACAATAACAAATGCTGGTGAGGATGTGGAGAGAGAAAACTCTTATACACTGTTGGTGGGAATGGAAATTAGTACAGCCACTATAGTACAGTTTGCAGATTCCTAAAAAAACTAAAAATAGAACTCCCATATGATCCAGCAATCCCACTCCTAGGTATATACCCAAAAGAAAGAAAGTCAGTGTTATCAAAGAGATAATGTACACCCCCACATTTATTGCAGCACTATTCACAATAGCCAAGATTTGAAAGCAAACTAAGTGTCCAGCAACAGATGAATGGATAAAGAAAATGCGGTACATAGACAAAATGCAGTACTATTCAGCCATAAAAAAGAATGAGATCTAGTCATTTGCAACTACATGGATGGAACCGGAGGTAATTATGTTAAATGAAATAAGCCAGGTACAGAAAAATAAACTTCACGTGTTCTAACTTATTTGTAGGAGCTAAAAAGTAAAACAATTGAACTTATGGAGATAGATAATAGAAGGATGGTTACTAGAGGCTAAGAAGGGCAGTGGGGGAGGTGGGATGAGGGAAGTAGGGAGGGTTAATGAGTGCAAAAAAATTTTTAAAAAAAATGAATAAGACCTGGTGACAATAGGCCAAAACAATTTTTTTTTTTTTTAGATGAAGTTTCACTCTTGTCACCTAGGCTGGAGTGCAACGGCATGACCTCGGCTCACTGCAAACTCTGTCTCCTGGGTTCAAGCAGTTCTCCTGCCTCAGCCTCCCAAGTAGCTGGGATTACCAGTGCCCGCCACCATGCCTGGCTAATTGTTGTAATTTTAGTAGAGAGAGGATTTCACCATGTTGGTCCGGCTGGTCTCGAACTCCTGACCTCAGGTAATCTGCCCGCCTCTGCCTCCCAAAGTGCTGGGACTGCAGACGTGAGACACAGTGCCCGGCCTCAAAAATAATTTAACTGTACATTTTAAAATAACTAAGAGTATAATTGGATTGTTTGTAACACAAAGAATAAATGCTTGAGGTGATAGATACCCCATTTAGCCTGATATGATTATTACACATTGCATGCTTTTATCAACTCATGTAAAATCAACTCAGGTAACCCATAAATACATACACCTACTATGTACCCACAAAAATTAAAAATATATATATACATATATACATATATATATATTTGAGACAGAGTCTCACTCTGTCACCAAGGCTGAAGTGCAGTGGCACAATCTCAGCTCACTGCAACCTCAGCCTCTTGGGTTCAAGCGATTCTCCTGCCTCAGCCTTCCGAGTAGCTAGGATTACAGGCACGCACCATCACACCCGGCTAATTTTTGTATCTTTAGTAGATACAGGGTTTCACCATGTTGGCCAGGCTGGTCTCAAACTCCCAACCTCAGGTGATCTGCCAGCCTCAGCCTCCCAAAATGCTGGGATTACAAGTGTAAGCCACTGCACCCGACCAAAAATAAGAAGTTTTTAAAAGTTGATTTGTCAGTAGGAAGAGTGCCCTAAGCTTTGTTATTTTCTTTGCCTGGAATGCTGATGAACATCTACCATTTTGATGACAGGAGTACATCTTTCTTAGCGTTGTGACTTTCTGGATGACCTCAGGCCGACAAACTGACCGTAGAATCTGTGGAGGCCAGAGGAGCCAAACTGGGCAGCAGGGCCCGCCCATCATCGCAGCCCGGAACCCGGCTGGGCAGCAGGGCCCGCCCATCACCTCAGCCCGGAACCCGGCTGGGCAGCAGGGCCCGCCCATCACCTCAGCCCGGAACCCGGCTGGGCAGCAGGGCCCGCCCATCACCTCAGCCCGGAACCCGGCTGGGCAGCAGGGCCCGCCCATCACCGCAGCCCGGAACCCGGCTGGGCAGCAGGGCCCGCCCATCACCGCAGCCCGGAACCCGGCTGGGCAGCAGGGCCCGCCCTTCACCTCAGCCCGGAACCCGGCTGGGCAGCAGGGCCCGCCCATCACCGCAGCCCGGAACCCGGCTGGGCAGCAGGGCCCGCCCATCACCGCAGCCCGGAACCCGGCTGGGCAGCAGGGCCCGCCCATCACCGCAGCCCGGAACCCGGCTGGGCAGCAGGGCCCGCCCATCACCGCAGCCCGGAACCCGGCTGGGCAGCAGGGCCCGCCCATCACCGCAGCCCGGAACCCGGCTGGGCAGCAGGGCCCGCCCTTCACCTCAGCCCGGAACCCGGCTGGGCAGCAGGGCCCGCCCATCACCTCAGCCCGGAACCCGGCTGGGCAGCAGGGCCCGCCCATCACCGCAGCCCGGAACCCGGCTGGGCAGCAGGGCCCGCCCATCACCGCAGCCCGGAACCCGGCTGGGCAGCAGGGCCCGCCCATCACCGCAGCCCGGAACCCGGCTGGGCAGCAGGGCCCGCCCATCACCGCAGCCCGGAACCCGGCTGGGCAGCAGGGCCCGCCCATCACCGCAGCCCGGAACCCGGCTGGGCAGCAGGGCCCGCCCATCACCGCAGCCCGGAACCCGGCTGGGCAGCAGGGCCCGCCCATCTTCGCAGCCTGGAATCCAGCTGGAGACAGAAGTGGATGAGGTGTAGGAGTTGTGTTTTCTCCTCTCTTGCTCTGCTACGCACATTTCTCCTCTTAATTTCCCTCCAGTCAGCACCACTGAGGAGCCAAGGGTCTTCTTGATGGGGAACTCTGTTACCCCGATTCCACCCAGAGCCCTGAGATGGGCGGGATGTGCGCGGGCGGCCCCTGCTGAGTGGGTATCGCGGGATGTGTGCGGGCGGCCCCTGCTGAGTGGGTATCGCGGGATGTGTGCGGGCGGCCCCTGCTGAGTGAGTATCGCGGGATGTGCGCGGGCGGCCCGTGCTGAGTGAGTACTGGGGGATGTGCGCGGGCGGCCCCTGCTGAGTGGGTATTGGGGGATGTGCGCGGGCAGCCCCTGCTGAGTGAGTATCGCGGGATGTGCGCGGGCGGCCCGTGCTGAGTGGGTATTGCTGGATGTGCGCGGGCGGCCTCTGCTGAGTGGGTATTGCGGGATGTGCGCGGGCGGCCCGTGCTGAGTGGGTATTGCGGGATGTGCGCGGGCGGCCCTTGCTGAGTGGGTATTGCGGGATGTGCGCGGGCGGCCCCCGCTGAGTGGGTATTGCGGGATGTGCGCGGGCGGCCTCTGCTGAGTGGGTATTGCGGGATGTGCGCGGGCGGCCCCCGCTGAGTGGGTATTGCGGGATGTGCGCGGGCGGCCTCTGCTGAGTGGGTATTGCGGGATGTGCGCGGGCGGCCCCCGCTGAGTGGGTATTGCGGGATGTGCGCGGGCGGCCTCTGCTGAGTGGGTATTGCGGGATGTGCGCGGGCGGCCTCTGCTGAGTGGGTATTGGGGGATGTGCGCGGGCGGCCCGTGCTGAGTGGGTATTGCGGGATGTGCGCGGGCGGCCCGTGCTGAGTATTGGGGGATGTGCGCGGGCGGCCCGTGCTGAGTGGGTATTGCGGGATGTGCGCGGGCGGCCCGTGCTGAGTGGGTATTGCGGGATGTGCGCGGGCGGCCCGTGCTGAGTGGGTATTGCGGGATGTGCGCGGGCGGCCCGTGCTGAGTGGGTATTGCGGGATGTGCGCTGGCGGCCCCCGCTGAGTGGGTATTGCGGGATGTGCGCAGGCGGCCTCTGCTGAGTGGGTATTGCGGGATGTGCGCGGGCGGCCTCTGCTGAGTGGGTATTGCGGGATGTGCGCGGGCGGCCCCCGCTGAGTGGGTATTGCCTATGTATTGCAGGTGAATGCAAGTGTTGGGTCTCTGTCTGTAAGGCCGGGCTAAGTGGGGAGACTCCAGGTGGGTGACTGGATTATAACTGATTTCTTGGCTTGACCGAGAAGATTCTCTACGTTGGGGGTAGGTAGTACTTGAATAACAAGGCACCCAGGTACAAGGGAACCCCCTTCCTTTATTAAACTAAAATGGGAAGGTTTGATTTCTTGCCAGGAGACAGAATTGACCAAGACTCTCAAGGGGGAGGGACAGCTGGACCAGAGGCTCCTGTCCTGAGTCCCAGGCTTTTGTTTGCCCTTGGTTAGAATGGCCTCTCTGAGATCACCAACACCATGCAGGCCCCAGGGGGTGCTGCTTCCTCCCCTCTCCGTGTTCTGGTCCCAAGGAAGAGCAGAATCATTTTCTTGCCCTGTTTCTCTAGTGAAAGCTGGCTAGAAGATTTACAGATACTTTATGAAAAGACTAAACAATAAGAGGGAAGTAAAATGAACAGAAGAAGCCCAAAGATAGCCCTGCTTCCAGAATTCTTCCTATCATGCGAGCTCTACAAGGCCAGGGGTACTGTCTTACTCACCTTTCATCTGTACCTCCTAGCACAGGGCACAGAACTTGGTCAGTGTTTGCTGGCTCAAACTGAATAGGTTCTTAGTCCCCAAGACAGGGGACATAGTAGACAGGCCATTTTCATGTGTGCTTTGCTGAGACTACCTCTGTCCTGTTTTCAGGAAACAAGGCCCATTCCGGTCAGCACCTGTCCACCTCTCCCGCCTCATCCCTCTCCGCCCCTGTGCATCTTCCTCCAGCCCTGTGGCTTCCCCCCGCAATGCCCTGCACACACCCTGCTGTCTCTCACCTTCGTCTTTAGCTGTTTTCCCTGCCTCATGTGGGTCCCATCCGACTCCCACCTCTGGCTCACCTCTCCCACCCCAGGTTTTCCCCTGTCACTTGCTGATCATTCTTCAGAATTCACCCCAGCGTTGTCTTCTCTGCAGAACTTTCCCTGACCCACCCCCCACCCACGACCCTTCACCCAGATTTAAGTGACTGTGCTCCATGTCCTTCTGGTATCCACACCTGTATCATGCCATTCTCGAACTGCTATAAATAAGTAGCTGAGACTGGGCAAGTTATAAGAAAAGAGACTTAATTGGCCCAGGGTTCTGCGGGCTGTGCAGGAAGCATAAGACTGGCATCTGCTTCCAGGGAGGCCTCAGGAAACTTCCGATCATGGCAGAAGGCAAAGGGGGAGCAGGCGCATCACATGGTGAGAATGAGACCAAGAGCCAACGAGTGTGCGGGGAGATGCCACACGCTTTTAAATGACCAGATCTCGTGAGAACTCGCTCATTTCGAGCACAGCACCACGGGGATGACGCTAAACCATTCAAGAGAAATCCACCCCCGTGACCCAGTCATCTCCCACCAGGCCCCACCTCCAACACCGGGGATTACAGTTCAACATGAGACTTGGAGGGGACCATGTGCACAGCTGTACCAACACCCCGCTGTCAAAGCACTGGCCATCACGTGCTTAGCGGTCCCAGCGAGGCCAGGCGCCTTGCTCACACAGACCAAGTCTTAATCAACTGTGAATCCCCAGTGTTTGGGGAGTGCTCTATTCTCAATAAATGTTTAGCGAACTTACCAAGTAATTAAACTGGAGGCAGGAGGACAGGATGAAGGGAAGATGAAAAACGGGTGAAGGTAATATTGTTGTGTTGTGTTTTTTATTTTTATTTTTATTTTGAGACAGAGTCTCACTCTGTTGCCCAGGCAGGAGTGCAGTGGCGTGATCTTGGCTCACTGCAACCTCCACTTCCTGGGTTCAAGGGATTCTCCTGTCTCAGCCTCCTGAGTAGCTGGGATTACAGGTATGCAACACCACACCAGGCTAATTTTTTTTTTTTTTGTATTTTTAGTAGAGACAGAGTTTCACCATGTTGGCCGGGCTGGTCTTGAACTCCTGACCTCAGGGGATTCACTGGCCCCGGCCTCCCAAAGTGCTGGCATTATGGTGTGAGCCACGGCACCTGGCCGGTAGTATTGTTTATATGAGGGAAGCAACATGCAATGACATCAAAGTGGATGGTGCTGACCTCTCCTTTTTTTAAATCATCATATCTCCTTTTTGGTCCTGGGGACTCTTTAATTCTTGCAGAGATGCGCTTCTCATGGTGTTGTCTAAATTCCTGAGAAGATAGATCAGTCCCAAGCAGCATCCCCAACTCCTGCTCAGGCCGATCACCTGCATGGGACCCTGTGACTGCTACAATTTATGCCCTGCCGAGTCAGGGCAGGGAGAGGGGTTGAGGGCTCTGAAGCTGGGAGATCCCTGAAGAAGGGTTCAGCTGGCAGGACAGACATGTGAGGAATTAGGAATGCTTTCCTGCTGTCGTTCTTTCTTTTCGCTGCCACAATCTGATTTCTACCATGATATAACACAAAATCCAGTCCTGTCACACAGGCAAGCAGGATTATGATCTGTTTCTGTCTCCCTCTCTCCCTTCCTTTTCCTGTCCCCCTCGCCCCACATACACCTACATACACACTGTGGAAGTGAGAATAAAAAAATTAGAGATGAAACTCTAAATTTAACACTTTATTTGGGAAGAAAGAATTGCAATTCAGGGCATACAGGCAGACTAAGTGGTTTTTGGTATGTCTAAAGAATAAAGAGAAGATTGGGGATTTTATGAGAAAAAAAAAAAAAGGGAATGTTCTGTGTGTGTGGTCCTGGAGAAAGTTCTTTGGTTTTAGCAAAGCTCCGGGGGCTGGCCAGCTCCATTTGGTGGGTGACCATGGTGGCCAAGATTAGTCCTAGAGTTGTAGCTGCTGAGGCCACAGATAAAACTGGTCTCAGGCTACAATAGGCAGTTTCAGCCACCAGACTTGCAGAAGTTTTATTTATAGAGCAATGTCACGTGTCCTGAGCGCTCTTCCCCCCAGACCTCCACTCTATTTTGGTTGGGTGGACAAGAGTGGCACAGCTTGTGTGATCAATTTCTACAACACAGAGTATGTTTATGAAGAAGTTACTTTTAGACTGATAGTCCTACTTTCAAAGTCACTGTCTTCATTATTATTTTTTAACTTGTTACTAATTTTCTTCCACATCAACTTGAAGAAAACTGTAAAATTCGAAACCACGTTTTTAAACTTTAAGACTTAATATCTGGCTGGGTGTGGTGGCTCATGCCTATAATCCCAACACTTTGGGAGGCTGAGGCTGGTGGATCACTTGAGGTCAGGAGTTTGAGACCAGCCTGGCCAACATGGTGAAACCCCATTTCCACCAAAAAAAAAAAAAAAAATACAAAAATCATACAAAAAATTAGCCAGGTGTGTCGGTGCGGGCCGTAGTCCCAGCTACTCCAGAGGCTGAAGTAGGAGAATTGCTTGAACCCGGGAGATGGAGGTTGCAGTGAGCCAGGATCATGCCACTGTACTCCAGCCTGGGTGACAGAGTGAGAAGCTGTCTCAAAAAACAACAAAAAAGCAAAACAAAACAACACCACCAACAACAAACTTAATATCTGAGCTAAAAAGGGTAAAAGCTTTGGGAAGGGATCTGGTTACTGTGTTTCCTGGAATACAACTCTGTTCTATTTGCAAATCCCTTTTCCTTTCCCTATATTCTTAATTTCTTATAGGCTGAAACTCCAAGCCAAGAGCACAATAAAGTTTGAAGAGCTAGTCTATGCAGCA
This sequence comes from Macaca fascicularis, assembly GCF_037993035.2. NCBI lineage: Eukaryota > Metazoa > Chordata > Mammalia > Primates > Cercopithecidae > Macaca > Macaca fascicularis. Next base: position 189,900,255 of record NC_088379.1, on the reverse strand, counting down.
GTTTGGGAAGAGGAACCGATTCCCTCGGAATTCTTGCTTGATTTGACCCCTTTAACAGAAGGCAGGGGCACTGACGGCAGCCTCACAGATCCATATAAACCTCAACGGAGAAGCCGAAACAAGGGAGACACCTCTCTGCTTTTGACCTAATGAGTAAATCACTGCATGTCTTTTTCAAAAAAAGGAATTGCAAGCTGATTCTGAATGTCCAGCAGCTTCTGTTGGAACTCATAGGGCTAAATGTCTTTCGCAGAGGGCTTTTATCTCAGACAGAGTTAGAGGCGTGACTTACTGGTTATTTCCCCTCTGCCTTCACACTGATAACTCAAATGATAAAATTCTAACAATCAAAATGAACATGTCTTATTAGCAAAAGAAAAGGCCACTGGGAGTCCATATACTGTATAGATATATCTATGGTGAAACATACTTCACATTTTAGCCAATCCATTGTTCTTTTTATTGAAAACAGGTTCCTGGATCTCATACCATGGAATAGCTCAGTAGATGAAAGAATGATACTGAGGCTAGGATTTTAAAAAAGACCTCTCTAAGCCTTGATTAAGAAAGAGGGAGATTCAGCGGAAGGGGAAAGTAGCTAAGAACATTAGTTATTAATTACAAGGATAACAGGCTGAGTGCGGTGGCTCACGCCTGTAATCCCAGCACTTTGGGAGGCTGAGGCAGGCAGGTCACCTGAGGTCAGGACTTTGAGACCAGCCTGGTCAACATGGTGAAACCCTGTCTCTACCAAAAATACAATAATTAGCTGGGCGTGGTGGCACATGTCTATAATCCCAGCTACTCAGGAGGCTGAGGCATAAGAATCGCTTAAACCTGGGAGGCGGAGGTTGCAGTGAGCCGAGATTGTGCCACTGCACTCCAGCGTTGGTGACAGAGTGAGACTTCGTTTCAAAAAACAAAAATTACAAAGGTGACAAAGTCAGGCCCAAACATATTCTGTCTGGGCCTCAAAGAATCAACCTGTGAAATCACACAGCCCAGAGGGCCAGGACCTATCCGTATAATTTCCTACTGAAGGCAAAGCATGAGCAGTTGATGTATTTCACCATAATTACGCATGCAAGAGTATATGTGGTGTGCATATAATGAGAATATTTTTTTCAAATCCAAACTCAGGACACATGGCCTGACAAAGGACTTCTAAAAATTGTTCATTTTAAATATAATAAAACAGACAAATCCATTGTGTGTATGTGTGTGTGTATATCTGTATACATATATATAAATCAGTATGTTTCATACTGCATACCATTGCCAAGTGTTTGGTAGAACTTGGGAAAAATTCTGAGGCTGAATCTGGGCTCGACAAGAAGAAAGCTGTGTTGAACGGTGTTGTCTGATAGGCACCCAGGAGGAGAAACTGGCAGCCCCCATAGCTCACATGTGCCATCGCTAGACAATGAACTTGTCAGTGTCATAAAACTTACATATTAAACCACACGTATCATTTCCATTAGTGGTATGGTGAGAAGAGAATAGATATTCTCAACAGAGATGTAACTCTTAAAAAATTGGGAGTAGAAGATCAGAATGAATCATCAAAGCACGCAGAGGTTTCAGGTAAAAACTAAACAGATGAGGCAAGCTACACGTGTTTATTCTTTGACATTATAAAGTATGTGTACATCATAAAAAAAAATCACCTTTCTTAATAAAGTCAGAACTTTCAAGGTGAACACTGAAAATGAATCTCCCAGGTGAGACCGAGAAGCCAGGCTGAGAAGTTCTCCTTCTGTGCCCCCAAGAGTCACTTGTGTTTTGACTTCTCATCAACGCTTGTGGCCACCTCCACACCCACCATGGGGAGGCTCCCCCAGCTGTGGCCTAAGGGCCCTCCTAGGAGACTCCAAGGCACAGCTGAGACAAAGCTGAGGGTTCAAAAAGACCTTACCAAAGGCTGATGGATTACGAAGAGGAAATAAAAAGCTAGACCATAATTTGAGGCTGCCTCAAATTATGTGAATCCCTAGATGTTCATGGACTCCAGGTTAAAAAATTCTGACATGTATAGGTATAGTGTAGATTTTTATGAAAAGTGATTTAAGTCCGTATTTCCCAAAGTAAAATAATGCTTTATGCAAAGGGTCAAACCTACTTTTTGCCAAAAAATTATCTTTTTATATAATTTTAAATTAAGTAAATAATTGATCTTTTCCCTCTTCAGTTATATCTAGAGACCATTTCAAAAAAAAAAAAAAATCAAGAACAGAGGAAGAAGAAGAGCTACTTGATGTAAATAAGTGACTGAAAGACAAGTTCAGAGAAGAATTTAGGAATATGAGAGAACTTGAAAAACATGATCCAGAAAAAAGAGGCAAAAAGTAAATATTTTAAGAATTATACTCGGCCCACATTTCATTGTTTTACATTTGAGGATTTTTCAGATTAAAAAAACACATTTATTATGGACAAATTGGAACCTATAGAAAAATATAATCAAGAAAATGTAAATCACCTAATAATTTCATCACTCTGATCATCACTATTATTATGTTGGTATATCTCTAGTTTAACAAATTTTTAAATGTAAATAAAACAAAATTTGTGATCATCCTCATTATTATTTCGTGAATGTCATTATCACGTCATGAACATTTCAACAAATCATTAATTAGAGTTTTGATATGAATTTTAATATCCACCTAAGAGTTTATCAAATGGATATATTATAATTTAACAATTCCCCCAAACTGGTAAATTATTACCAGTTATTCACTATTATATTTACTATATTTAAGACTTTAATGGATATACATAAATATTTATTCATTTATTTCCTACAGGCAAAACATAATTGTGAATATCTTTAGGAATATTTTTAAAACTGCTCTCCAGAAACTTACACCAATTTACCTTATTACTAACAGTATATATGCGCACCAGCATTAGCTTTCCTCCTGGTCTACACTGGGTGTATTAGACGGAGTCTCACTCTGTCCGCCAGGCTGGAGTGCAGTGGTGCGATCTCTGCTCACTGCAAGCTCCGCCTCCCGGGTTCACGCCATTCTTCTGCCTCAGTCTTCTGAGTAGCTGGGACTACAGGCACCGCCACCTCGCCAGGCTAATTTTTTGTATTTTTAGTAGAGACGGGGTTTCACCGTGTTAGCCAGAATGGTCTCGATCTCCTGACCTCGTGATCCACCCATCTCGGCCTCCCACAGTGCTGGGATCACAGGCGTGAGCCACGGCCCCTGGCCCTTATCTAGTAAGATTTCTTAGAACAAATAGACATTTATTGGCTCACAGTTCTGGAGGCTGAGAAGTCCAATGTCAAGGCACCAGCATCTGGCAAGGGACTTCTTGCTGCGTCATAACATGGCTGAAGGGTGGAAGGGCAAGAGAGAGAGAGACAGAGAGAGACAGAGAGAGACAGACAGAGAGAGAGATTGATTGATTGATTGTAAGAGGGGGCAAACCCATTCCCATGGTAATGAGCCCATTCCCATGATGACAGCTTTAATAACCTAACTACCTCTTAGAGTTCCCACTTCTCAATACCATCACAATGACACATTTTACCATGAGTTTTGAAGTGGACGTTTGTTAAACAACAGTATAATATAATATTTATTGAGCATTTGCTATGAGCCAGGTACTGAGTTAAGCATTTTGTATGCATTTTCTAATGTAATCTTCCCCATGATCCAATAAGGTAGGCACTATCATTAACACCATTTTACACATGAGGAAGCTGAGGCACAGGATTAACGTTATCAAATGTTATATAATTGGTGAGGAAGCACCACAGTCTGTGCTCTTAACCATTATCTTACACGCATCTTATGCTCATGTGTGTATTTGTACTTTTACACATATGTATATGTGCATAAACAATATAGACAATTGTTTTAAAACTACACATAAATGATATCATATTGTAGAAATATTTTTGCAATTTTCTTTTTTCACTGAACATTGGTTTTGAGATTTATCCCTGTTGATATATGCAGATACATTTGATCATTCATGTTAACTGTCTTGTAGAATTCCATTGTGTGAATGAACCACAGTTTAGCCATTTTCCACTGAGGGGAGGTGAGTTTCATTTTTTTCACAGTTAGATAAAATGCTTCACTGAACAGCTTTCCATATGTCTTTTGGGGCACATTTGCATGACTTTCTCTAGAATAGATAATTCAAATGGATTTTTTTGGCTACTGGGGCTTGTGCCTCTCCAAAATGAATGTGCCCATTTATTTACCAGCAATGTATACAAATTCCTATATTGTATGTCTCTGACATGGTTTAGATCTGTGTCCCTGCCCAAGCTTCATGTCACATTGTAATCCCCAATGTTGGAGGTAGGACCTGGTGGGAGGTGATTGGATCATGGGGGCAGTTTAGCACCATCCCCCTTGGAACTGTTGTCGCGATAGTGAGTTCTCCCGAGATCTGGTTGTTTAAAAGTGTGTAGCCCCTTCCTCCTCCTCTCTCTCTTCCTCCTGATCTGGCCATGTAAGATACTCTTGCTGCCTCTCCGCCTTCTGCCATGATTGTAAGTTTCCTGAGGCCTTCCCAGAAGCCAAGCAGAAGCTGCCAGGCTTCTCCTGTACGGCGTGTGGAACTGTGAGCCAATTAAACCTCTTTTCTTTGTAAATTACCCAGTCTCCGGTATTTCTTTATAGCAGTATGAGAATGGACTAATAAAATATCTGGCTGTATTAGTTTGCTAGGGCTGTCAAAACGAAGTATCACTGCCTGGGTGGCTTAAACAGCAGAAATGTATTTGCTACAATTCTGGAGGCTGCAAGTCAAAGATCAAGGTGTCACTGGAGTTGGTTTTCTTCTGCAGCCTCTCTCCTTGGCTTGCAGGTGTCCATCATTTTGTGTCTTCACATGGTCTTCCTTCTCTGTGCATTGTGTCTTAATTTCTTCTTCTTACAAAAACACTAGTCAGATTAGATTAGAACCCCTCCCCAATAACCATATTTTATTTCACATTAATTAACTCTATCCAAAATGTATTTATCTGTAGAGACAAGGTCTCACTATGTTGCCCAGGCTGGTCTTGACCTCCTGGCCTCAAGCAGTCCTCTACCTCAGTCTCCCAAAGTGCTGGGATTACGGCATGAGCCACCATGCCTGGCCTTAATTATCTCTTCAAAGACTGTATGTTTAAATACAGTTACATTCTGAGGTGCTGGGGGCTAGAACTTCAACATATGAATGTTGAGGGAATACAATTTAGCCCACTCACACTTGTCAGCACTTGGGTGTATCAGTCTTAATAATTTGTATCTGTGAAAGTTGACAGAATCAACATTGGAGTCACTCGTGTTAAAAATCCTGACAAATGGGGCTGGGGAAGGCCGTGGAAGGGAGATCTCTCACAAGTGCCTGGCAACAGGATCTATCATAAAAGACTCTGCAAAAACCACAAGCTTGCACAAAGGCCTTTGCAACCTTACTCAAAAAAATAATTCTGTGAGGACAACTGCCCATCAACTGCTTGTCCAGCTTTGGACTGGTGCCATAATTGCTATTGATCCTGTAGCCAAGGATAATTATCTCAAAACAATTCTGTAATCCTCCTCATTTATTCCTTTAGAGACCTTTGTCTTCCTTTACCTTCCTGAATATGCAGAGCTTACTATGGAGTGTGTACTCCTACTGCAGTGCTCTAGTCCCAAATAAACATCATTTTCCTTTAGAGTCTCCCTCTCTGTTATTTAGGTTGTAAATGGTATTGGGTTATTTATTTTTTTACTTTTTTTCGAGATGGAGTTTCACTCTTATTGCCCAGGCAACAAGTGCAATGGTGCAACCTTGGCTCATTGCAACCTCCGCCTCCTGGGTTCAAGCGATTCTCCTGCCTTAGTCTCCCAAGTAGCTGGGGTATTACAGGCATGTGCCACAATGCCCGGCTATTTTTTTTTTTTTTTTTTTTTAAGTAGAGATGGGGTTTCGCCATGTTGGCCAGGCTGGTCTGGTACTCCTGACCTCAGATGATCCGCCCGCCTCGGCCTCCAAAAGCACTGAGATTATAGGCATGAGCCACTGTGCCCCGCCTATTGGGTCATTTAACCATGTATGGACAAGTGTATTTTCCCTACTGGATAACAGCCCTTTGAAGGTAGAGCTATTTTCTTATTGATCTTTTTAACTCCACTGGATAATACATAGTTGGCACACAGTAAATACTTACCATTAGAATTAGATTTTCAAACCAATGCGAAGGCAAAGAGAAAAGTAAGCTCTGTAGGATTTGCTTGGTTAGAATTCTTATTACCTAAATATTTTCTTTGGATTGTTTTTATTAATTTCAAAGTTCACAGGTGATATGGTTTGGCTGTGTTCCCACCCAAATCTCTTCTTCAAGCGATTCTCCTGCCTCAGCCTCCCAAGTAGCTGGGACTACAGGCATGTGCCACCACACCGGCTAATTTTTGTATGTTTAGTAGAGATGGAATTTCACTATGTTGGCCAGGCTGGTCTTGAGGTCTGGAACTCCTGACTTCAGGTGATCTGCCGGCCTCAGTCTCCCAAGGTGCTGGGATTACAGGCATGATCCACTGCTTCCAGTCCTTCTGTCTGTTATGGGAGTCTCTGAAAAGCATTTCTCTGATTTTGTAAATCCCAGTATATCTAGGCAGGGTGGAGACATAGAGTGAGCAAAATATAAATGTAACCTGATTTGCTTTGGTTTTTAGTTATGTTAAAGACATGAATCAGTTGGGTAAAATAAAGATTGGAAATAAACCTATATATTAAGTTATCTATTTAGAAAAGATACATGACCTAAGTGTTAAGCATGTGTTTCTACATATTTTGGTCATTTTGTGAATGGCATAATTTTATAAAATTTTAAATTAATTCAGTCTTAAATAGACAAGTTCTAAAGAGAAAATGAAATAACCTTCCATTGAAAAATGTCCCTGCTATCTTCCTCTTTCTGGATGTTCTAGCAGGGAGTGAGCCCTCCCTCTTTGGGACTGTTGTAGCACTTGGTGTGGAAAGGTTATCTGTACAAATAGTTGTAACAACCACTAACATGGAGTTTTCGCTCTCCAGTTATAACGTAAGCCCCAGGAAGTCAGTCACTATGACTTTATAGCCCTGTTGTGTTTTATCCATACATAGTAGCTACCTAAAATTATGCTAATAAATTCTCCATATTCTTCTCCATCCTCCTCCCTGAGATTCTTCACAAGAAGGAAAAAAATTTAAAACCCAAACCTGCTGGGCATAGTGGTACACACCAGAAGTCCCAGCTACTCAGGAGGCTGAGGCTGGGGGATCGCTTGAGCCCAGGAGTTTGAGATGAACCTGGGTGACATAGGGAGACCCTGTTTCCAAAAAAACAAAATAAAACCACCTCCCACTCCCCAAACTTTGTCAAGTAGCAATGGCTGTTTGCTCTCTCTCTCTGTGGTTGAAAAAAAAGATTTTCTTTCAGTCCTGAAGAAGTTGGCCTGGCAGCTGAGAGAATATTTTGATGATTTCCTGAAGAGAGGAAACCTTATAAACAGTCCAACTGGCATTAGTTATTTGGATTTCCTGAGAAATTCCAGGGTCACGGTAATGACAGGGATCGTGCACAATATCCTCTCAATGCCCTGCTTGCCCCTCTAGACTGGGAATGCCATTCTTCTAATCCACCGAGTCTTACCAGACCCAGTGAGAAACTTTCAGGGAGGCTCAGCTCCTTAGATTCTTTGCCTGTGTGGTGCTGTCTTCCTGGAGACCCTGTGCTAATGGACAAGGGGTGTCCCGGTCCATGGATGGTCCATGAGAAGTCGACCTCTAGGAACAAAAGCGCTACAGGAATGAAATTACTCCATTTGTTACCAAAATTATTGGTATTATTATTAAAATTACTTTTTTTTTTTTGGACAGAGTCTGGCTTTGCCGCCCAGGCTGGAGTGCAGCGGCAATATTGGCTCATTACAACCTCCAGTTTCCAGGTTCAAGTGAGTCTCCCGCCTCAGCCTCCTGAGTAGGTGGGATTACAGATGTGCGCCACCAGACCTGGCTAATTTTTATATTTTTAGTAGAGATGGGGGTTTTGCCATTTTGGCCAGGCTGGTCTTAAACTCCTGGCCTCAGGTGATCTGCCTACCTCAGCCTCCCAAAGTGCTGGGATTACAGGCATGAGCCACCAGGCCTGACCTGAAATTACTTTCATGTAAGAACCAGTCTGCTTTCCCTAGCTGAGGAGGTTACTGCTGTGTACAGGAGGAGAGGTACTGACTCAGTATGACTCACTTCCCCTGGACAGCTCCTTCGTTTCCCCAGTGCCACACTGTATTTTTAGCTTTGGCCTTCTACAGCGCTTGCCCTTTTGCCTGGTTAGAACAATGTGCTATGCAGTGCAAACCCACAGCCTTCCCTGCCCCATGCAACATAGGGGATGAATATATTAGATTATGGCTTCTTTGAAAGATCTGCAATTTAGGTAGGACAAAGTAAAACTGCTCACACACACACACACACACACACACCCCCTTTTGGTAACACTGCCGCCACCTCTTCTGCCATCTGATGCAAGAGATTAGTATAATCTTAACATTTATGAAAATATTTATAAAATATAGACAAGAATCCTTGCACCAAAATGTTAATTCTACTCATTCTAGAATAAGAAACAGAAACAACCTTTAAAAATAGAAGGTCGTTAAATAAATCATGGATTATCCATAAAATGAAATGCCAAGCAGGTATTAAAAATGATTACAATGAAATTTTAATGAAATGGGAAACCCTAAATATGAAATATTAGGTAAAAAGTCTTAAGCCAAAAACTATAAATACAACATTATTAACAACAGGCTATGCCTGTGCTTGTCTCACTGTGTTCACTGCCACAGCCTCAACCAGCAGCGAGCCCCTTCCATCCGTCCCCCCTTCGATCCGTCCCCCCTTTGATCTGTCCCCACTTCCATCCGTCCCCGCTTCGATCCATCCCCACTTCGATCCGTCCTCCACATTGAAGCCAGAGAGGTCTTTCCAAATCGAGTCTAATCTTGTCCACTCTACACTCAGGCTCTCCAGTGACTCTCCTACTGATGTTCAGACTCATTGACATGGGTTGCAGGGTAGCAGAGGGCTCTGGAACCCATGTCAAGGAGCCTACGCTCAGGAAGATGTTCAGGCTCACTGACATGGGTTCCAGAACCCTCTGCTACCCGGTCCTGGAGCCACCTCAGCATATGTGTATGTCCTATTCCCCCATCTTAAGCAGCATGCTTTATATTGCCTAGACTATTGCACATGTTCCGAACAGAAAGTCCGTGCCTTCTTTTTGTCTTGATATCTTCTTCTCAGCTGGTCCGAGTGCAGTCACAACCAGTTACAGATTTCTTTGTTCCTTCTCCACTCCCACGGCTTCACTTGACTAGCCTTAAAAAAGACATTTTCTCATCCTTCAAATCTCAGATTTCCCCTCATTTCCTCAGGAAAGCTTTCCCTCATCTCCACCAGGATCTCCTCTCCCCTTCTCCATGCTTTTATTCCTCTCTGTGTGTCCCCTTACGGTAGAACCTACTGTCTACTTGTTTTTTCTTTTCTTTTTTTTTTTTTTTTTTTTTTTTGGAGACGGAGTCTCACTCTGTCACCCAGGCTGGAGTGCAGTGGCGCCATCTTGGCTCACTGCAACCTCCGACTCCCAGATTCAAGCTATTCTCCTGCCTCAGCCTCCCGAGTAGCTGGGATTACAGGCACCGCCACCACCATGCCTGACTAATTTTTGTATTTTTAGTAGAAACGGGGTTTCACCATGTTGGTCAGGGTGGTCTCGAACTCCGGACCTCGTGATCCACTTGCCTTGGCCTCCCAAAGTGCTGGGATTACAGGTGTGAGACACTGCGCCCAGCCGAACCTATTGCCTTTTAAAGTAGCCGCTGATTCCCTTACGAATGAAAGCCTGTCGTGTTCATTGTTCGCTGCCAGGGAACAGTGCCACAGGGTAGGCACTCATTAACTGTTGAAAAATCAATAGTGATAAGCTCCCATTGGTTAATAGAAATTTTCTCTCTGAGGTATTCAATTTTGAGTGGTTTAAAATTTTTTTTTTTACTCTCATACTGTTTTTTGTTTTTTTTTTTTAAATTGTGGTTTAAAAAAAAAAAAAGCTGACATTAAATTTTACCACCTCCCTGTGCACGGTGACTCATGCCTATAATCCTAGCACTTTGGGAGGCCGAGGTGGGCGGATTGCCTGAACTCAGGAGTTCAAGACCATCCTGGCAACATGGCAGAACCCTGTCTCTACTAAAAACACAAAAAATTAGCATGGTGGTGTGTGCCTGTAATCCCAGCTACTCGGGAGGAGTACGTGTGTCTCGTGTGTCGGGAGACACACGAGAATTGCTTGAACCTGGGAAGCGGAGGTTGCAGCAAGCCGAGATTGTGCCACTGCACTCCAGCCTGAGACTCCATCTAAAAAAAAGTAAAAGAATAAATAAATGTTACCACCTTAACCATTTTTTAAGTGTACAGATTAGTAGTGTTAGGTGTATTCACATTGTTATGCAACAGATCTGCAGAACTTTTTCATCTGGAAAAACTGAAACTTTTGTAAACCAAAAATAAAATTCTAAGTTTCCCCAAGTGACTGAATGGACCCTTTCTGAGCCAATGGGGCTCCAGAAAAACCTGAAAAACTGAATTCCCGGCCATCATGGGAAGGGAGATGGGACACACCTACCCCTTCCTGTTGGAGTTTTGGTACAACTGACCAGCATTAACATTAAAATAGACATGTTAAGCCTGACAAAACAGACTTTTTGTGGCAATAAGATAACAAAATTCCAACCTGAGTCTGGTATAGCATCATATGACAGACAGCAGACCTTGAGGAAAATAAAATTATTTTACCCCAAAATATATTTCTTTGACATATTTTGAAATGGTCCTGCAAACTCTTCTGTGGGGGAAATTTGCATCTGTAGAGAATTTCCGTCAATGCAGCCAGGCCTTTCCTGGATCTAGGAGAGGTTAACTAGGAGTCTGACACCTATTTTCTTTTCTTTTCTTTTTTTCTTTTTTTTGGAGACAAACTCTTGCCCTGTCACCCAGGCTGGAGTGTAGCGGCATGATCTTGGCTCACTGCAACCTCCACCTCCTGAGTTCAAGCAATTCTCCTGCCTCAGCCTCCCAGGTAGCTGGCACTACAGGCAGGTGCCACCATGTCCAGCTAATTTTTGCATTTTTAGTAGGGATGGGGTTTCACCATGTTGGCCAGGCTGGTCTCTAACTCCTGACCTCAGGTGATCTGCCTGCCTCAGCCTCACAAAGTGCTAGGATTACAGGTGTGAGTCACTGCACCTGGCCTTGACACCTTTTAAGGTCTGAAAAGAGACATTTGCCACCTATTCTCTCTGAAGGCTGCTACCTGGAGGCTTCATCTACATAATAAGAACCTTGGCTTCTACAATCCCCCTTATCTTAACTCAAGCATTTCTTTCTACTGACTTCAAGTCTTTACACAAAGCTTAATTCTCTCAATGAATTCCCAATCAGAAAATCTTTGAATCTGCCTATGACCTGTAAGCACCCCCACCCATTCTACCTCCCACTGTGAGATGTCCTGACTTTCCAGGCTGAACTAATGTACACCTTACATGCATTGATTTGTAGTTTTGCCTGTAACTTCCGTCACCCTAAAATGTATAAAACCAAGCTATAACCTGACCATCTTGGGCATGCCTTCTCAGAACCTCTTGAGACTGTTCCCTGGGCCATGGCCACTCATGCTGGCTCAGAATTAACCTCTGTAAATGTTTTACAGAGTTTGGTATTTTGTCAACACTCTCCATCCACTAAACACTAATTCCTCCCACCTCTTCCTGGTAACTACTTTCTGTTTCTTTAATTTTGACTACTTTAGATACTTCAGAGGAAAGGAATCTTGCAGTATTTATGACTGGCTTATTTCTCTTAGCATAATGTCTTTGAGAGTCATCTATCTTAAAATTTTTTTTTTTTGATATGAACTCTCTTACCTCTATAACTAGAAAAGAAGTTTTAATAGAATCGTAGGAGCTAAAAGTGACTCTAGAACTTATTTTGACCTATTTCCCCCACTTCATACTTTACTTTTTCTAGATGATGTAAACAAAAAATAAAATTCTAAGCTCCCCAACTGACTAAATGGGTCCCCTTCTCAGCCAAGGGCATTCCAAAGTCAACCCGAAAAACTAGTTCCAGTCATGATGGGAAGGGGGGTTAGATAGGCTCGCCTTATTACACCCTCCTCCCTTTGGAATCTGGGCACAACTGACCAGCATTAACATTGAAACAGAGATCTCAAGACTGACAAAATACTCTTTGTAGCAATAAGATATCGAATTCCAACCTGACTCTAGTGTAGCATCACAGAAGAGATAGCAGGCTCCAAAGACATCGAAGTATTTAACTCTGAAATGTATTTCATTGACGTATTTTTAAGTGGCTCTGCAAAGCTGTGTCTTACAGGGAAAATCTGCATTCTGTAGAGAATCTCCTTTCCTTTTCAGGTCTTTTCCTGATCCAGGAGAGATTAACTGAGTCTGGCACCTTTTTAAGTCTGATGAGAAACATCTACCATCTATTCTCTCAGAAGTCGGCCACCTGGAAGCTTCATCTGCATAAGAACTTTTGTCTCCACAACACCTTATCTTAACCCAGACATTCCTTTCTATTGATTCCAGGTCTTCAGATAATAATTTAACTTTTTTTAACCAATTGCCAATCAAAAAATCTTTGGATCCACCTATGACCTGGAAGCTCCTGCTTTGATCTGTCCAGTCTATTTGGACTGAACCAATGTACATCTTACATGTATTGATTGATGTCTGCCTATAATTTCTGTCCTGCTAACATGTATAAAATCCAGCTGTCAATCAACCACCTTGGGCACATGTTCTCAGGACCTCTGGGGCTGTGTCACAGGCCTTGGCCACTCATATTTGGCTCAGAATAAACCTCTTTAAGTTTTACAGAGTGACTTTTTTTTTTTTTTGAGACGAAGTCTCGCTCATGTTCCCCAGGCTGGGTGCAGTGATGCGATCTCAGCTTACTGCAACCTCTGCCTCCCAGGTCCAAGCGATTCTCCTGCCTCATCCTCCCGAGTAGCTGGGATTACAGGCACCTGTCACCACGCCCGGCTAAATTTTATATCTTTAGTAGAGACGGGGTTTCACCATGTTGGCCAGGCTGGTCTTGAACTCCGGACCTCAGGTGATCCGCCCACCTCAGCCTCTCAAAGTGCTGGGATTACAGGCGTGAGCCACCGCGCCCGGCCCAGAGCGACTCTTTTCATCGACACTAGATGAGAAATCCAGAGACAGAAAAGAAACTTGCCGAAGGATAAAGATTAAATAATAGTAAAATTGAACCCAACTCATATATAAATAAGTAATGAAAGTAAATTTTAATCCTTTTACACATTATAGCACTTTTCAGCCTTTTATTTTCTACTCAGTATTAGCTGTTTAAAAATAATTTTGTTCTCCAATATTTCATTTTGTATTTGAAGCAAAATTAATCTGCCTAGAGAACAACAATTCTGTTAAAGATTGTGCTTTTTCAATTGTGTTTATAAAATGCATTCCATTGGTGTTCAGATTTGACATTCTGGACATGGGGCATCCTGTTGCATTAAGAATAAAAGGCTTCCTCAGGTTTGTGGGAGAATTTGATTCTTGAGCCACCCAGATCTCACAGGGCTGGAGTCACCAGCAAAATGTTACAGAGATATTGTAGTTCAGCTGCTTACAATTACACAGCATTATCTCCTCCTGAAAGAGAAAGATCCGGTGAGTGACAGATTGTCAAATACCTACCAAAGAAGACCCTCTTGTTTTCAGGGACCAAACTAATTAACTCAACAAACAGGGATTATGAGTCCACCATGGGCCCTGTTGTCATTTAGAGACAAATTTAAGACACGTATTTCTTGAGTTGGTGAAAAAGAAAATGAAATAATCATGCCATTGAGAGCTAAAGGGTCATAGCAGTTATGCAGTAAAACCCCTTCATTTTATTGCATATGAGAAACGGAAGTCCAGAGAGGGACCCAGGGCAAACGTCTAGTCAGTTATGCGCTGGACCTTGAGATTCCTGCTTCTGACTCCCAGGCCAGGGCTCCACGCAGTGCCCTAAGGGGTCAAGGAGGATGTGACAGCCCCCAGATTGTATGCAGGCTCGGTGTGAAAAGGGAGACAAAGACTCTCACTCAGCCTGCTTTTCTTAGAATTTTATTCTGCTTTTCTAATTTACTTGTCAGCGTGATTTTCAGTCTTGTCTTAGTATCTGTACTGGTTTTGAATAATGAGGAGAAAACTCTGGAGATTTCCAGCCCGCAGTGATTTAGGTTAGCTTGACAGGGTAGTCCAACATGGATGGATTATCTTTCTTTCTTCCAATAGACAGAACGAGGAAAGGAAATTGCAAGCCTCAGCTGAGACTGGGCACATGATATATAGTGTATTGACCTTGGTTTATGTGAAATAATGACTAAAACCTGCTTGGGGAGGATCTTTTGCTTGATGTTTTTGGTTTTGTTTATGACTGGAAGATAGGAATCCTTTCCTATCTAAATGTGAGGTTGCGGCGCATTTTGGCAATTTTTCTAACATATACACATTTTGTATGTTAAGATTTGAAGGAGAATAGACTCCCAAACGTTTTATTGTGCATTGCCCTTAGAATATTCTAAAATGCAGTGAAAATAATTTTAGAAATTTTGATTAAATGATAGATTGCTTAACATTTTATATTACTGTATGACTTTATAAGCTTATGTTACTGATATGAAACTTAGTGAATATATGTACAAATAAATAATTGTAATTCTTTGAAAGGTAGGCAAAAATTATCACATCATTATGATACTTTGTTCTGTAGGGTTGCAAGAAAAGAAATAATATCCTTTGGACAAAAAAGTACCCCAAGCCAGGTGTGGTGGGGTGTGCCTGTAGTCCAAGCTACTCGGGAGGCTGAGACGGGAAGATCACTTGAAGTCAGGTGTTCAAAGCTGCAGTAAGCCATGATCACACCACTGGACTCCAGCCTGGGCAACAGAGTGAGACCTCATTTCAAAAACAAACAAAAAGTATCTCAATTTATAAAAGCCTCTCAATTTATTACAGAATATCCACACAAATGAGGAATATGTTTAAATTTATGTAAATTAATTTAAGGGAATGCACACTGTAACATTTGCTAAATACTGTCCTGTAACTGTTGCTGTTGATTGGATACTCAGCAAAGTGATACTGTTAGACAGGACTAGTGCTTTCCATAGTCCCTCAACAGAGGCTGTAGGTTCAGAATTACCCAAATGTTCTTCTCCATTGGGCAGAAATGATTTTCTGTGTGTAACTTTTGGTAACGGAGATGGTCAGAGGTTCCATGTTCCTCAGTGTGGTGGTCACCAGGTGGATTTCATACTACACCAGGTCCCTGTTTTCTAAACTCTCTTTCCAGAGCTAAAAGCCGACGTGGATCTTGCTGACAACACGTAGAGTGGGAACCCACTCAAGCCCACTCAGTGAAAAGTCAACCAGTCAAGTGAAAGTGGATGAGCAAGAGGGCAGAGGTGAATGACTGAGGGGTTACTAATAAGGGTTACAAATGGTAAGAGTCTAAGAGACAAATTAACTATCAAATATTTCTGATGGATTCCCCCAAAGGAGTGAGGAACCTTTGCCAGTATTTACTTTCAATCTGTCAATTTTAGACTATAAGTTAATTAATTTCAACACAGTTTACTTTGGCAATTATACCTTGGTGTGTTTACTTATGTGCCAGAGTTCTGCAGGCAAAAGAATGGTCCAATTCAAGGGACAGCTTTTTAGCTTTAAGATGTTTTAAACAAAATGCTAATACTTTTACCTCAGAATAAATAACTCAGTTCCCTTCTTTTGAGTAGACTCAGAATTAGAAAACATTCTGGCTAAATAAAATTGGATCTAGGTCAGCTCTCTCACTTGACAGAGGAGGAAACTGAGGCAGAGAAAGGCGAAGTGACTTTTTCCTAAATCTCATGGTTGGTTATGGGCAGAACCTGGACCAGAACTCAAGTTTCTTGATTCTCAGTTCGTTGCTTTTCTCCTCTCAAAGTCTGTTTTCCTCAAACATGGCTTTTTACTTCATCATATTTTCATTTTCTCAGTCCTACATCTCAGCTCATCCTCACGGGTCCGTCCTTTTCTGGTTCCTTTCTACAGGCTACCTTTCTGGCAAGCTCTTTCTGGAGTACAGTGGCATGATCTCAGCTCACTGAGACCTCTATCTCCTGGGTTCAAATGACTCCTGCCTCAGCCTCCTTAGTAGCTGATATTACAAGAGTGCACCACCATGCCCAGCTAATTTTTGTATTTTTAGTAGAGACGGGGTTTCAACCATGTTGGCCAGGCTGGTCTCGAACTCCTGACCTCAAGTGATCCACCCATCTCTGCCTTCCAAAGTGCTGGGATTACAGGCGTGAACCACCGTGCCCGGCCCTGGTAAGCTCTTTCTGAAGAGTAGGCTGCTCCTCCCACCCTCTCACTCGCTGTTCAGTCCACTGGCTTGGGCTTCTTCGCCTTGAACTTGCTCTCTCCAAAGTGTCCAGTGACTCTGCATTGCCAGTGAAAATGTCCACCCTCATCCTTAGTTTATCTGACTTCTCTGCAACATTAAACTCTACTGTTCACTCACTCCTTCCTAAAACCACGCATTTTTTTCTTCTTGGCTTCTAGGATACAATCTCCTGGTTTTCTTCTCTCTCTGGCTTCTCCTTCATGGATTCCTTGGTGGGGTCTGGGTTCCCACTTCTTAAATGCTCGTATGGCCCAGTTACTCTTTTCATGTATATGTTTTTAGATGTGCTCTCGGGCACATCGTTCCTCCTCCATTACCTCTGTGAGGATGACTCTTATGCCCACATATCTGGCTCAGACCTCTCTCGCTCTCTCTCACCGCCCCCACCTTTTTTTTTTTTTTTTTTTTTGAGACAGGGTCTCACTGTTACCCAGGCTGCAGTGCAGTGGCACAATCAATCGCACAACTCACTGCAGTCTCTCAAACTCCTGCGATCATGCAATCCTCCCACCTCAGCCTCCCAAGTAGCTGGAACTACAGGTGCACACACCAGGCCTGGTTAATTTTTTATGTTTGTATTTTTTGTAGAGTTGAGATCTCCCTATGTTTCCCAGGCTGGTCTCCAACTCCTGGCCTCCAGCAATTCTCCCACCTGGGCCTCCCAAAGCACTAGGATTACAGATGTGAGCCACCATGCCCAGCCTCAGACATCTCTTTTCAGTTTCAGCCACATATATCTGCCATGAACGTCACCTCAAATTCACCACATTCAAAACCTGTGCCACTTCCTCTGTCTTCTGTATCTTGGTGTCTGTACAAATCAGAAAACAAAGTAACTTAGACTCCCCATTCTCCCTCAATTCACACTTAACAAGCTACCAAGTAGTATAGAAACTATTGCTTTATCATCTCTCTTGTCTTCCTTCATCATCTCCCTCATCTCTACCTTTGATCAAACACTGTTTTGTCTTGTCTGGACTGTAACAGTAGCGTCTTAGCTGCCCTTTCGGCCTCTAGTCTGCCCACCCCTACATATTGCTGGACCCCCAAATACTGCTGGAAGTATGACCCTTCTATTTATTTATTTTTTTTGAGACAAAGTCATACTCTGTCACCCAGGCTGGAGTGCAGTGGCGTGATCTCGGCTCACTGCATCCTCTGTCTCCTGGCTTCAAGCAATTCTCCTGTCTCAGCCTCCCAAGTAGCTGGGATTACAGGCGTGCGCCACCAGGTCCAGCTAATTGTTTTTGTATTTTTTGTTTGTTTGTTTTGAGACAGAGTCTCGCTTGTCACCCACGCTGGAGTGCAGTGGTGCGATCTCGGCTTACTGTAAGCTCTGCCTCCTGGGTTCACGCCATTCTCCTGCCTCAGCTTCCCAAGTAGCTGGGAGTACAGGTGCCCGCCACCACGCCCAGCTAATTTTTTTTTCTATTTTTAGTAGAGACGGGGTTTCACCATGTTAGCCAGGCTGGTCTCGAACTCCTGACCTCAGGTGATCCACGTGCCTCGGCCTCCCAAAGTGCTGGGATTACAGGCGTGAGCCACCGCGCCCAGCCTGTTTTTGTATTTTTAGTAGAGACAGGGTTTCACCATGTTGGCCAGGTTGGTCTCGAACTCCTGACCTCAAGTGATCCACGTGCCTCGGCCTCCCAAAGTGCTGGGATTACAGGCGTGAACCACCGCGCCCAGCCTGTTTTTGTATTTTTAGTAGAGACAGGGTTTCACCATGTTGGCCAGGTTGGTCTCGAACTCCTGACCTCAAGTGATCCACGTGCCTCGGCCTCCCAAAGTGCTGGGATTACAGGCATGAGCCACCGCGCCCAGCCTGTATGACCCTTCGAAACTGCAAATATGATTAGAACCCTTTGGCGTGCATGCCAGATCTTGCATTCGCTGGCTATGGCATTCCTCTCCAGCCTCACCTCCCTTCACCCCGCACATCCAGCCTCCATCTCAGCCTCTCCAAAACACGTGAAAGCTCTACGATGCACTGCGCCGCTTCTTACCTCCAGTTCTCTTCACGTGCTGTTCTTGAAATGCTCCTCCCTTTTTTCTCATTCGCTCACGCTCGTCCTTTAAGTGCAGTTTAAGTGCCACCTCCTCAGAGGGCCTGCTTGCATTCTTCCATCTGACTTAGATGCCTCCTCTCCTCCCTGACTCTCTCTCAGCACCCATTCCATACCCTATTATAATTGTTTCTAAACTGTAAACTCCTCAGAGACCGAGTGCACTTTTAGCCTGGTGTATTAATAGCGCATTTACAGATTTCACTTGAGTTTTTCCAGTAATGTAGCATATGCATTACAGCACAAGGAGATTATGCCTCCCCAACTTTCTCTGCTTTCCGGAGCTCCCAGGTGTGGGGTGTGGAGGCATGGGCAAGACCATCTACTGCTCGGAGCCGGGAGCTGCAGGTGCCACCTCCTTCCCCTAACCACGCCCCCCTCCCCCCGCCCCCCTCCCCCTGCCCCCCTCCCCCCCCCCCCGCTTCTCCCTACTCTTGCGGGTGAGCCCCATGGCCAAGCTGCTGCGGAGCCAGGAAATGAGACGTCTGGATGCCCTGCTGCTGGACTGCCACAGCTTCCCATGCCAGCTTCTTGGCCCCTCCCTACCCCCACCCCAACGAGACTGGGCGAGAGGGGAGGTGTCCATGCTCGTTCTGCTGACTGGCCCCTTTGAGGGGAGATGGCTGGCCCCAAGACAGGAGATGGTGGTTCTCTAAGCATAGAAGGTGGGAAACTTAGCATCTTTTCTTTCCTCAGTCAATCCCAGAGGTAACAGTAAAATCTAAATTCTTCTTGTTGGCCAAGAGCAATTTTGAGGGCTTTACATTTAATCCTTATGGTTAACCCTATGATGAATGAATTAGCCTTATTATTCTCAATTGACATATGAGGAAATTGAGTGAAAGAAAGGTTAAGTAACTTAACAAAGTCACCAGCTAGTAACAAGCGCAGATTCAAACCAAAGCAGGCTGGCGCCAGAGCCCCTCTGTGTGCCCACGGGGCTCCACTGCCTCTCTCCTCAACCAGTTGTTACAGGGAGGTTCACTGACACCCACGGCAATTGTCCAGAGCAGCGTCCAGCAGCCAGGCGTTCCTCCCTGAGCCTCAGTGACCACATGGGATCATGTGCTTCTCTTTGCCCCTCATTTAATTTTACCTGCTGGGTATGGTTTTCAAGTTACAACATCTCTTGGCTGGTTCCCCATGGCTTTTCAAAAATGTTTCTCTTAGAGTTTAATTATTAGTCATCTGCCCACTATTTATTTATACTTTTCATGACCTTTACTTTCATTTGCTTTTACTGCTTTTTTTAAATTGAGAAAGTAATATGCACTCATGAGAAGCTATGCTGATTGCAAAAAGTGGACAGTATGTAGAACAAAGGCATACATTTTGTTCACGACTTAAATGTGGTGATAAAATGTATGCTTTTTTTGTCTGTGACTAACCTAGCCTTCCTTCTAACTCCATCCTCACCTCGCCTCTCAGCCACCCCCACCCACAGACTAGTGGCAAAAAATCAAAAAATAATAATAACTCGTGGCTCATGCCTGTAATCCCAGCACTTTGGGAGGCCGAGGTGGGCAGATCACAAGGTCAGGAGATCAAAACCATTTTGGCTAAGATGATGAAACCCCGTCTCTACTAAAAGTAGAAAAATTAGCCGGGTGTGGTGGGGGGGGCCTGGTGGCTGAGGCAGGAGAATGGCGGGAACCCGGGAGGCGGAGCTGGCAGTGAGCAGAGATCGCGCCACTGCACTCCAGCCTGGGCGATAGAGTGAGACTCTGCCTCAAAAAAAAAAAATTAATAATAATAATAACTCAGTGTCTGATTTTGGTTAAACCTCAGTCTGCCTGGTCGTTTCAGCTGTGCTTTAGTGGGGGTTTCAGCCTGTCTTGGAAGAAAGGGCCCATCTTCCAGAGAGCTTGTCCTTTATCCTGCTCCTCTCAATGAGGAGAGGGAGGGACGCGGTGCAGCTGTATGGCCTGGAAGCCAGCATTCTTGCGTCTGCTGGGTGTCTGTCTGCTATTCCCCGGCTCCCCCGGCCCCTGGGCAATGCTCTCTACCCATCAAAGAGACCCTGCAGATCCCTGGTGCTGAAGTTGAGTGTGGAAGGTCGGGGTCTTGTGTGGGGGCAATGCTCCTGGTGGGCCTTCCTGGCTGCCCTGACCTCAGCCAGACTCCTGACAACCCTGCCACGCTTCTGGGTCTGGGGAAGCGTCCATCAACCCTACTCAGGTGGTCTTCCTGCAGCCCTCCACAAAGCCAGTTTACCCTGGCCACGGCAGCTGCCTCTGCTCAGCTTCCCAGCCAGGGCCAGTCAGCACAGGAACCCAAGAGCAGCTCGGGAAAGCTAGCGTGGGTCCTTCTTCCTCTTGATCACAGTGCACAACTACAGCGTGTCTCACACTGGCTGTGCTGGGTTGGAATGGGATACCTCCCGAGGCAGTCCTCCCCGGAGCCCCAGGCAGAGCGCTTTGGGAGGGTGCAACTTCTCTCTCTGCCCTTACTGTTGCTTGCACTTACCTTTTTTCACCATCCCTCCTGGATGCCACATATTGAAAAACAAAACAAAGTATGGCCTGTCAGTGACTACAGTGTTATTTTCTTCACTGTGTGAGAGAATCCAGTGTGTATGAGTCCTGAGGCTTGGGGGCTCGTACACTCAAGGGGCAGATAAAGGAGTCTGAATCTTTACTTTTTTCTCAGTAAAGCTCTATTTTCAGATATCAGTGATTGAAAATTGCTTCAGTTCTTCTGCAGGCATTCCTTCCACAATGTGTAAGTCTAGTGATGCTTGGCTGCAAGTGACAACATCCAGGTAAAAGTGTCTTAAACAATGAAGACACTGATCATCTCAAATGACAACAGTGCTGGGGCTCCAGGCTCCAGGGTTGGTTTGGCAACTCCAGAAGGCCACCAAGCACCCAGCCTCCAGCTGCCCTGTGCTCCACCATCCTCAGCACGCCAGGTTCTCACGGTCAGGCTCGCCCCCGGGCCTGGGGGAAGCTGCAGCTGCTCCAGGCATCCCTTCGGCAGGCAGCGTCCTCAGCAGGCAGGGGCAAGGGGCGCCTTCGGGGTGGACAGACACCTCCTCAGGTCTCTCCTCTTCTTAGCAGTGAAAACCTTTCCAGAAGCTGTCCCAGCAGACTCCTCTATTTCACGTCATCCCTAACCTTGCCACATGCCCGGAGTTGGAAGGAACACTGGGAAGGAGGGTGCCAGGTGTTTCCACAGCCTCTGCTGTGGGAAGCGGATCGGCTGCCGTGGAGGAAGGGGGTGTAGATGGCTGTGGTGTAAGAAACAGCGGCATCCGCCGCCTGAAACAGACCCTGCTCTTTCCCCGGGCAGGGCTATGCTTTAAGAGCTCTAGGCTTGTGCTCAGAAAAGGAAAATAGAAGAATCCACTAACAATTTTAAAATATTATCTCCTCTATATGGCAGCATACACTATGGATACGTGGTAATATACACTTTTTTGTATTTTACTTTGTTCATTTGACAATGCTGACTTAATCATATACTAAATTCTATGTATACTCGAGTCTCATTTCTGGACTTTCTGCAGTGTCGAGTCCTGTGCAGTGTGACGCTTGTGTTGTACACTCTGGCAGGGCTAGGCATCTTTACTACTCTTCAAAATTTGCTTGAATATTTTTGCAAGTATGTTTTTGTAGTGTTAGCCCCATTTAGAGCTGAGCTATGCCTTAAAGGCCTGGTTATGTTCATGTTTACACACACGTATTCATGCTTAACTGGAATTATGTGCTATTAAATGACCAAGCTCCTCTTGTTAGCTATCCCAGGGGGTCACACTTCAAATTTCTACCTGAGCCAGGCAAGTAATGTAAATGATTGAAGCAGGCTGTAGTTCAAAGATTTAAACATGCAGCAATTTTCTTAGCTTCCTGAAAGAAATAGTCTTTCCTCCATTTTTCTAGAACCATGTGTCTCATTTAATCTCTTTTGATAGAAACATAGTAACTAGGAAATATTTTTCAACTACCACGTGACTAGTAAGTTGCATCCAATATTTGACCTTAATTATGGGGAAATAATAAAGAGTAGTGGGGATTGTGGCAAATATGCCTCATCTGAAGAGAGTAATGGCATCAGCCCTACCAGTTGCTGCTACTGGGAATTACAGATATTCACATATCTGCTGATTTTTACAGAGAGCTAGAAATACAGATTTTATATGAAATTTCCTTATTTAAAATGCTAATATTTAACACATCTTCAGGCCAGGTGCCATCCATAGGCTATTAGCATGTAAGCTCTGAATTGGACCTATATATTACTACCTTTAAAAAGTAGTTTATTTTTGCTAAATTGTAAACTATCATTTTTAACTGACTAAACCAAATACTAATCAAAATAACTAAAACCCAAAACAACTCAGAGGAAGCTGTATGTAAAATTATGTTGGATAATGTTAATATTAACCAAGGGGGCCGGGCGCGGTGGCTCAAGCCTGTAATCCCAGCACTTTGGGAGGCCGAGGCGGGTGGATCACGAGGTCAGGAGATCGAGACCATCCTGGCTAACATGGTGAAACCCCGTCTCTACTAAAAATACGAAAAACTAGCCGGGCGTGGTGGTGGCGCCTGTAGTCCCAGCTACTTGGGAGGCTGAGGCAGGAGAATGGTGTAAACCCGGGAGGCGGAGCTTGCAGTGAGCCGAGATCGTGCCACTCACTCCAGCCTGGGTGACACAGCGAGACTCCGTCTCAAAAAAAAAAAGAAAAAATTAACCAAGGGAAACCACATTGAGATCTAATGATTTCCCCAGCTTGTTTGGGCATCATCTTATTTATTCATTTTATTCAATTAATTTATTTACTGAGTACCAACTCAACTCAAAGTATGGTAGCAGACTTAAAAGGAGGGAAAAAGAAAAAAAGACATGACACCTTCTCTGGTTTGGCTTACTTTCTTAATGCCATTAATGCTGATATTAATATAATATCAACATTAGCCCAGCTTTGGACTAAGGTTGTCATACACACACACATGCACACACACGCACGCACACACACACACACACTTTATTACGATATTTAAATAAATATTGAGTTTTTTCTTTTAAGTATCACCCATAATGCAAATAAACAAAAAACCCTCCGAATTCTAGAAGAGTTCTTGTTTTCATTTAGAAGTCCAAACAATGGGAAAATGAATCAAGGTAAAGCAAATAATTTAAGTACGTGAAGTCGTAAATTAAAAAAGAGGAAAAAGCTGAGACTGGATTCCTGACGTTATAAGATGCTGTCTTCACCCAGAGACATTAAGTCATATTATTTAATGTTACATTTTAAAATAGGTTTTGTAATGAAAGAAGAATCAGCCCCACCTCTACCTTAACTGCAATTGAAGTCAAATTGGCAAATTTGTTTCAATACAATTTTCTCTAATTCTTGACCACTTTCCAGGAGGCGTTTGATCAAGGCGAATGTTCTATTTTTATGTTTGTTTCTATACTGGTTACTTCATTCTCAAGGGAATTACAAAACCAATCATTATTTTAAGTGTTTATTAAATTAGAAATATTTTGATAGAGATATGATAGAAATATACTTTAGTTGGCACTTCTATTAAAGTGATGGAGAGTTCTGAAATTATCTGTAGTTTGGTTTGTACATTATCAATAACTCTGAAGGTTGTGAAGCTGCATCTTGAGAAGATATTTTTCTTCTGCCTATTCCAAGTTGTCTATACAGTACAGTTGAAAAATGCTCATATACATTGACTCACTTATGCTAGAAATGGGACCATTTAAAAAATCTATTTTTTGTGTATAATTTGAGGGAACTGTTGAATAATTTTCAGGAAGTTAGAAATACAGCACCTGGATTTACCATGACAAGGTCCATTTTTCTTTTCCTTTTCTTTTGTGTGTGTGTGTGTGTGTTTGACAGAAAGATTAACAAATTAAAAGAACACATCATTAGTTAATAGGAATTTCAAAAATAACATACATGTAAATTCTTGAAAGCAGGTAATATGAATTTACATATACGTTACTTTTCAATAAAGTACTATATAAATAATGGAATCTTTGGTGATTTCACTTTTCTACAGTGCCCTTAAGTGAAATAAATTTTATTCTGCCTCTTCACAACAAAATGCTAAATATTTTTTCTTTGTTTGTTTTACTTACCTTTATAAAAGAAAACTGCATGAGCTATCATTTAAAAAATTTCTGAGACTGGGCATGGTGGTTCATGCTTGTAATCCAGCACTTTGGGAGGCCAACGTGGGAGGATCGTTTGAGCCCAGGAGTTCAAGAGCAGCCTAGGCTGAAATTAGGTGAGCGATTTTAGGTATTAACCTACCCAGTAAAAAACTACCAATGGTAATTTCCTGAATTTGAAATTATAATATTAAAAATTCATCATTTTATTTCCTTCTCTGTATGAATATCTCTTACAATCAAATTATCTCTGATTCTCTACATTATGAATCAGTTCATTATCATTATCATATATGGTTGGAGCGAGAGCTTTTGATTCCTGCCTGGTGACTGTGAAAATCTCTAAGCCACCAGGTGGCAGAGTGTCCTTGGTTTAGATTGAGCATTGCATTTTTTTTTTTTTTTTTTAACTGATTGCCAAATGTATTAATAGTTTACAGCTATTGTGAGCAACCTTTAAACCTTTTACTCATGTACCCCTAAAATCATTTTGAAAACATGTGCATCACCCACAAACTTTTAAGTTTACATATATTTCAACAAAAATTTAAATAACCAAGGAGATATAACTTTTGGCATACTGTAGAAACTTTAAAATAAAATGGTATATCAATCTTTACATACATCAAACATGATAGGGGTCTGATAACCACCATCATCTGTTTTTAAAAATTCTGAAACAAGCTCATCTTTCATAGTTGGATGCTTTATATTACTCCTTTTTTCCTTGAATCTCATTTTCCGTTTTATCTCCTCTACAGAATTTTATACTAATATAAAATATTTTATAATTAAAAAGCTGTGATCATCCTAGTGTACTTCTCTGCAACAAGAGTATATATAGAGATATTTTATTTTTTATTTCTCGTGACCAAAAGGTGCTGAATGTCAGAATTTTACTAATATACAGTATCCAACACCATAAACATACTACTTTTGATAAATAGTTATAACAAAAAGTGAAATTAATCGGAAATGCATTCCTGAATGAGTCAGCTTAGGGGGTTAGAAGTTTTATTGTTTGGGGCCCAGGATTCTTACACTCCCAGGCAGTGCACTGCAGGAAGATTCTGGATGGGAAGAGAGGGGGCCTTTTGTCAAGTCGGAGAAGGGGGCTTGTGAAAGAAGAGACAGGAAGAGGAAATCCAGCCTAATGAAAGCTTGTTAATTTTTTTTTTTTTTTTTTTTTTTTTTTTTGAGACGGAGTCTTGCTCTGCCGCCCAGGCTGGGGTGCAGTGGCCGGATCTCAGCTAACTGCAAGCTCCGCCTCCCAGGTTTACGCCATTCTCCTGCCTCAGCCTCCCAAAGCTTGTTAATTTTAACATAATGGGCGCAGGTTGATTTTAGGAAAGAATATGTATATGAGCTGATGATCTAGAAATTTGTTTTCTTAAAACAGTGGTTCTCACCTGGGGGAGATTTTGCCCACAGGCACATTTGGCCATGTTTGGAGACATTTCTGGCTGT
The DNA here is from genome assembly GCF_037993035.2 of Macaca fascicularis. Taxonomy (NCBI): domain Eukaryota; kingdom Metazoa; phylum Chordata; class Mammalia; order Primates; family Cercopithecidae; genus Macaca; species Macaca fascicularis. The sequence continues at coordinate 189,874,060 of NC_088379.1, read as the reverse complement.
CACGCTGGGGGGGCAGGGTGCCGGCATCTGTTAGGTAGAGGACAGGGCTACTGCTAAACTACTCTGTTCCCAAAGTGACACAGCTGAGAGCCTGAAACCTAGCAAGTCCTCAATAAACGTTTGTGGAAAGGAAAAGACAATAAAAAGGAAGGAAGGAATCACACAATTGGCTACAGAGAGAGCTACAGTAAGATGACTAGACTCTTGTAATTACATTTGCTGAAAACTTCAGAGTACTTCCTTCTCTTCTGTGTTTATACAGTTTTCTTATTCGAAAGGAGAAATTCGAGGAATAAAATTTAAAAGGTCTACATTTTCCCAGTATATGTTTTCATTAATTAGAGAAATCCTGAAAAACACAAAAAAGACCAAAACGACCCCTAATTATACCACCTAAATATCTACGGAGAATAATAAATAGCAGCCCCTGTTTTGCTGATCTCATCCCACTTTGCCTAAATAATATCTGCTAATTAGTTGATGCCCATTCTTTCATAAGTTTTTCAAGGTTCTTTTTTTTTGTTTTTTTCTTTCAGATGAGAGTCTTGCTCTTGTTACCCAGGCTGGAGCGCAATGGCGCGATCTCGGCTCACAGCAACTTCTGCCTCCCAGATTCAAGCGATTCTCCTGCCTCAGCCTCCTGGGTAGCTGGGCTTATAGGCGCCCGCCACCATGCCCAGCTAATTTTGTTGTATTTTTAGTAGAGATGGGGTTTCACCATGTTGGCCGGGCTGGTCTCGAACTCCTGACTTCAGGTGATCCACCTGCTTTGGCCTCCCAAAGTGTTGGGATTACAGGTGTGAGCCACCGGGCCTAGCCTTTTCTAAGTTTATAAAGAACAATTTATACATTTAAACTTTAGAGTATAGAATATCAAGATGGCTTCAAAATTGCCTATTTGAGAGATTCTTTCTTTGCTAGTATTAAAAGCACAGCGGTCCATTGGAGGTATATATGTATATTTACACACACGCACATGCACACACACATGTACACACATATTATTGTGTACTATGAGAAACAAATGACCGTACTTTAAAGATAATCTTTATTGAGATATCATACTGCTGAAGTTTAGAACCATCTCCTTGGGGATTTAGGCAACTGCAAAGTTAGAGGGAACACGGCCCTCTATAAGACCCACTGCACTCCTGACACCAGTCGCAGGTTCGGGGGATTGGTCCCAAAACCACCCTTGAGTTCAGTTATTCACTAGAGGGACTCACAGAGCTCGCTAAGAACTGGGATACTCACAGCTGTGGTTTATTATAGGGAAAGGTTACAGATTAAAATCAGCCAAGGGAAGAAGCACAAAGAGCAGAATCCAGGAAAAACACCCAACATAGAGCTTCTGTTGTTCTCTCCCCATGGAGCCTTAGACGTTATTTTCTCAGTATGTGTCTGTAACAATATGCATGGAATATTGCCGAGTAGGGAAGTTTTCATGGGGCTCCATTATGCAGGTGTGATCGATGGCCTGTACGGCTGATCTCAGTCTCTGGCAAGCTGCTACTGTGTGACTCAAACCCCTGCGCTACATCCCATTGTTGATCTTTCTGTCGGGGTCAGCTCCACCCTAAATACTATCTGGCATGGCTAGATCCAACCTTACATGACATTGTTAGACTACTAGCATAATCCAAGGCCCCAGGTAAACAAAGTCACTCCTATCTCTTATGACATCCAAGGGCTTAGACGTTACCACCCAGAAGCTGAGGGCAAAGGCCGGACCTCTTCGGGTATAAATTTAAATTCTTTATTACACATGTATACATGCAGCCTATATGTAGCCATTTTAAGTGTACAGTTCAGGCCGGGTGCCATGGCTCATGCCTGTAATCCAGCACTTTGGGAGGATGAGGCAGGCAGATTACCTGAGATCAGGAGTTCGAGACCAGCCTGGCCAACATGGTGAAACCCCATCTCTACTAAAAATACAAAAATTAGCTGGGCGTGGTGGCACGTGGCTGTAGTTCCATCTACTTGGAGGCTGAGGTGGGAGAATCACTTGAACCCAGAAGTGGAGGTTGCAGTGAGCCAAGATTGCTCCACTGCACTCCAGCTTAGGCAACAGAGTGACGCTCCATCAAAAAAAAAAAAAAGAGAAGAAAAAGTGTACAGTTTAATGAGTTTTGAAAAAATGTATACATCTGTGTAACCACCACCACAATCAAGAGAAAGGACATTCCCAGCACCCCAGTAAGTCCCTCTTGTTCCCTTGTGGTCAGTTCCTCTCTGCCCCCTGGCTGGTTTCCCCTTTTTAGAATTTCATGTATAAATGGAATCATACAATGTGCATGATTTGCTGTCTGGCTTCCTTCAGGCAGCATGTTTTTGGGATTCATGCATAGTGTGCCAGCCGTGTGTTAGTGCTAGGTAGTAGTTCATCTCCTATGTATGTGCCGCAATGTGTCTATATATTCACCTGTTCAACATTTGGGCTGTTTCCAGTTTTAGGCTACTTTGGACAAAGCTGCTATAAACATTCACATATATCTGTTTATATAGACATATGTTTTCATTTATTTTGGGTAAATCGCTTGGAGTGGAATTGTTGGGTTGGATGGTAATCATATGTTTAATTTATAAGAAACTGCCAAACTGTTTCTATCGTGGTTTTAACATTTTACATTCCTGCCAGTAAAGTATGAGAATCCAATTGCTTCACAGCCTTTCTAGCACCTCAGGCTTTCCAACTTTAGCCATTTTCATGGGTGTATACAGTAATTACTTATTGTGGTTTTAATTTGCATTCCCTGGTGACTTTTTACGAGTTTACTGGCAACCATACATCTTCTTTTGTGAATCTGATGAGATTCTTTGTCTATTTTCAACTGGGTTGTCTGTCTTCTCATTGATTTGTAGGAGTTCTTTATATTTTTTGGATATATCCTTTTCCAGATATGTATGTTTGTAGCTTGCTTTTTAAAATCTCTTAATGGTATCTTTTGAAAAGCAGATTTAATTTTGATGAAACTGAAGAAAACTACATTTTTAAATGGTGCTGTGAACTCCGAATACATTTATAGCTATTTCGTTGCCATCCAAAAATTCTACAAAAGTTATCTAACAGGAAACTGATGAATTTCAGGGGAGTGCCCACTTACAAAGTCTTTCTCCTAAAATTAAGCAGTGTTAATAGTAATATTACACAGTTTCTCACAGTCATCAACTAAGTCCTTCTTCGGTGGGAAAGGCAGACTTTTTACAAGAAATAGGTATTAATTTTACTTCCTGCTCTATTTTTTCTTTACATAGTAGACACAAAAACCGTTAAAGCTGGCTGGGTGTGGTAGCTCACGCATGTAATCCCAGCACTTTGAGAGGCTGAGATGGGTGGATCACCTGAGGTCAGGAGTTCAAGACCAGCCTGGGCAACATGGTGAAACCCCACCTCTACTAAAAATACAAAAGTTAGCTGGGCACGGTGGCACATGCCTGTAATCCCAGCTACTCGGGAGGCTAAGGTAGAAGAATCACTTGAGCCCGGGAGGCGGAGGTTGCAGTGAGCCAAGATTGCACCATTGCACTCCAGCCTGAGCGACAGAGTGAAACTCTGTCTCAAAATAATCATAATAAAATTTTTTAAAAAATTAAAACCATTAAAGCAACCAAATAGTACAATTTTGGCTACTACATTGTTTTGGCTGCTACATTTTAGGCACTGTGCTAAAATAAATTAATCCTCTTGGAAACTCTGTGAAGTAGATATTTTTGTCTTCATATTCAGATACTCAGATAAGGACAGTGAGTTCACAGAAATTAAATATCTGGATGAATATCACACAAAGAGGTGGCTACGCTGTGATTCCAAGCTAGGTCTAACTCCAAAGCTGGTGTTCTTCATTAATATTCTGTATCTGTTCAGGACATGTACAAACCAAATCATGGACATTTGATTTTAGATATACCGAATGTTGATTTTGGCAGGTTGTAGAGGGAGTAGAGGCTGAGGAGAGGGGATGGCGGACAAAGATTAGGTCTGGAACTTATTTTGGTTCATGCCTCCAGTTCCTAATCCCCTAGATAGGCTGGATAACTTTATGAGGGTCAGTGTAGCCAAGCCAAATTGAATCAATTTAAACACATTCAGAAGCAGAACTGCTTCAGATAATCTAACCAGTTAACAGGACATTCAGCTTATTACATGCTCTGCCGGAATTTCACGAGATCCTTCTTTTGTTAAATAATATTGAGAGTGACTTCCTCAAACTTTATGCTAAGGCTTGATCTAAATTTCACATGTAATCAATACTTTTCTTGCTACCACTTATGTCAGATCTCCTCATGAAAGTCATGTAATTATTTGGAATCTTATCCTGGTGATTAACACAATTAATGCCCAACTCTCTTTTGAAACCTTTAATGCATGTTGTTTTCCAACTTAGCAGACGTGAAATTCCTGTAGTTTACTGAAGCTGCAAGTTTGGGACTTTGGCAGTCTCATATTAGTAGTCACACATTCTACTAAGGCCCTTCCTTCTACTTGATTCCCTGAGTGGATGTCACTTGCACAGCAAACATCATATGCTCAGTGAGATCATTAAGTTATAACTGCTTTAATCAGCAATATAGTGTCCGCTATTGTATACTTCTGCTGAATTCTAACTCTGTGAATTTTCCTTTTTACAGTTACATGTTGCATATGAAAATCCAGATGATCTTGACTAGTCAGACTGAAATGAATTAAAGACTGAGCATAACCTATTAGAAGTTATGCACTTATTAATAAAAAGACAAATCTGTGTTTTCCCCCTTCTTTAAAAATCAAGCACCAAAACAATAAGTTAGTTTTAGAATGCATTGAGATGGTATTCAACTGCATTGTGGAAGGAAGAAGTAAATTAGAAAGAAAGTGATAGCTATATGTGCTTAGAAATCGGCTGCTTTCAACCAAGGGAAAAAGGAACACTTACACAAAGGCCAATGCTTTTTTTTTAATTGCAAAAGAATATTTAAAAGATAGTTAAAAGACTTTCAAGTCTTTTAAGAAATGACAGTTAAAATAGAATTTTGCAGCCTTTCCTTTTATCATAAACTATAACAGGAGGTGAAATCCACAATTTTCTGAAATTTTGTCCCATTTAAGCTTCCAAAATGTTTCTTATTTTTAAACCTGAAAAACATTAAAACACCCTTATCCTGAGAAGTTTGTGTCATGTTTATATCTGCTCTGATCCTCCCACAATCCACTATTTGATTATTAAAGGTAATTGGCACTTAGCATCAAATATTTAATACACTGATATGTAAGTATCTAATTTTCTTACTATCAGGCAGGAATTTAGACTTCTTATAAAGTTTTTATGCTTATCTGATTGCTGCTGCTTATAATTAAGGCCTCAATAATCATAAAAACATTCCAATAAATGTTTCAGATATAAAAGAAATTTAAGCAATATTTTTAAAAAATAGAGTGAAAAAATGACAATAGGCATGTCTTTCTCCCTCTCTGAAAATATCCCCTAAAAAAACTCTCCTGAAAAAAGTTTCTCATTAGAAATAATTATGAATATACTGTCTGTGCTTCACAAAAGAGTTGTAAATATAAAAAAAGGAAGTCAGATAAAATATATACACTAAAAAGGGAGAAAAGACATATAAATAATATAGTCTGTTCTTTTGGAATCCTATTTTTGAAGTGCTTTACAAATTACCATATTCTTATAGTATTTTGTGAGTTAAGTAGATAGTTAATATTCTTGGTATTTGGCAACTCAGATCATAAAGAGGTACAATACACTAAATTGTCCACATCCCTTGAGCCTACACCTGAGGCAGTAAGATAACCCATGTCCCAGGACTCAGCTTTAGTACTTTGTCCACGCTCTTTTCCTCTGTCCATGGTGCTCTGCCTAGGGGATGTAGCTAGCCATCCCACCCTATAGGGGTTAACTGGGCCAACTGAGAAGGGCCATGACAAAGAATAGCTTAGGCATCACTCGACATCAGGCATAGAAAGAGAACAACTAATGGGTAAGAAGAGTCAAGTGATATTGATCGGTGGCTCCCCAGGGTTGAATTCAGAACATGTTCTGCTGTCTCTTGGGTGCCAAGTTTTGACGGAAAGGGCAAAGGACAACTTGAACAATGTGGGGTGGGCGGGTGAAATCTCCATTTATTGTTGTTCACGTGGGAATGGAGTGCTCGGAATGAGGGAGATCTTGACAAGGCTCCCTGCCAGTAGCGGCCTCTTGTTTCTTATCAAAAACTGAATACTCAGTCCTCCTTTCTCTTCACCGCTGGGGTTGGAAAGTATTGGGAGAGCGTATCGGTACCAGAGGGCAGAGATATTGTGTGAAGAGGACCTTTGTGCTTAATGGGAAAAAAATAGGAGAATGAAAAGAGGAGAAAGAACAAGACTTAGAAGTTGAAAAATGGAAAACAGACTAAATGAAAAAGAATAAGCAAGAAAGTGGCCCTAGGTCTAGAAAACACCAATTTTTTTATTTTGCCAGAGGGTGAAAGGTCCAATGTAAAGGAAACACACACACACACACACACACACACACACACACTTCAAGAAGCTCATGTAAGGAAAGAATAGGCACAACTTATATATACATTAGTAGGGCGTGGGTCAAATACATTATGGTACAGCCATGCAATAGAATACCATATAGGCTTTTAAAACGATTTAAGTATACAAATATTGGCACAGACATCTAAGATTGATTTACTGAATAAATAAAATGGCAGAGTAATTTTTAAGATATAACTTTATTCTAAAAGTAATACAGGTATAGAATATGTATAGAATAATATGTATAGAAAATAATATGGAGGGTAAAGCATCAAGCAGCCAAAGGCAGTTATTTCTTGGGGGAGAAAGGGAGAAGGAGGAGAAATTATTGTGGAAGGTGATTGTGTTTTATATTGCACATTTTTGTGTTTATTTGAAACTTTTTTTTTTTAGACGAAGTCTTGTTCTGTTGCCCAGGCTGGAGTGCAGTGGTGTGATCTTGGCTCAGTGCAACCTCTCCTCCTGGGTTCAAGCAATTCTCCTGCTTCAGTCTCCCAAGTAGCTGGGACTACAGGTGCGCCACCATGCCCAGCTAATTTTTGTACTTTTAGTAGAGACATGGTTTCACTATGTTGGCCAGGCTGGTCTCGAACTCCTGACCTCATGATCTGCCTGCCTCGGCCTCCCTAAGTGCTGGGATTACAGGTGTGAGCTACTGCTCCTGGCCTATTTGAAACTTTTAAAAATAAAAATATCATTTCCATTGTGTATTCGAAATACATCAATAAGAAGTATAGAAATAAGTTATATTGCAAAGAAGAAACATAATACATAGGTTAAAAAAAGAAAAATTTTATAATTTGCAGTAAAACTTAACATTGAAGTAATCTATACACAGATGTCTGTATCTATGAAATGGTGATCCCAAAGTAAGAGTTTCAATTTCATTTAAAGAATGTTTGTCTTAAATTGACATGAGTGGTGAATTTTTAAAAGGTGATAATTATAGAAGTGTATTATACTTTATTAGCTCAAAACTGGATATTAGATATAATCCATAACTTACCTATTGATGTAATTGATATTTTTCAGTAATTGAGTATTTTCTTCTGATCAATTTGAATTATTCTCTTCAGCTCTTATATTTGGGTAAATCTCATAAAGTAACTCTAATTGCTTCAATTTAAAGACAGTCCTTCCAAGGAAAGACTCACAAAGCACTAAGAGGAAAGGGAGAGCAATAAAATTTTACAAATATGTATTGAAATACATGAACAGCATATTTTAAATCAAGTCTTTAGAAAACAGCAGAATTTGGAAGCCGTCTAACTTGACTGCAATAGTCAACCTGCATAGATGGGCCCAACTGCTGTAACTTTTGAAGTAAGTAGACTAGGTTACATGTGAAACATACAGTAATGACAATTTCACCTGGGATTTTGGATATTCTTCCACTTATCATTTAGGAAAAACTCTTACATGAAATCAGACCAAGAAGCTATCCAGGGCATTGTAAAATCTCAGCCGCAGCCATACCAAAAAGAAAAAGAAAAAAAAGTGTAGGCCGAGCACGGTGGCCCACGCCTGTAATCCCAGCACTTTGGCAGGCCGAAGTGGGTAGATCACCTGAGGTCGGGAGTTCGAGACCAGCCTGACCAACATGGTGAAACCCCATCTCTACTAAAAATACAAAATTAGCTGGGCGTGGTGGCGCATGCCTGTAATCCCAGCTACTCAGAAGGCTGAGGCAGGAGAATTGCTTGAACCCGGGAGGCGGAGGTTTCGGTGATCAGAGATCACGCCACTGCACTCCATCCAGCCCGGACAACAAGAGCGAAACTCTGTCTCAAAAATAAAAAGAAGTGTAAATCTTTTGTTGTGTACAAAATCACACAGAAGCTATGTTCCCGTCTGTTTGCATATGGCAGTCAGGTAGATAGAATTCTATTTAATAGGATGTCATAAACAGTCCACTCACATAGAGCTGGGGCCCTGTCCCAAATTAATGTAAGCATAAGAAGAATTTCCTAAGCTGGAAAAACTTACAAGTATTTATGATTTTGGAAACTTTTGAAGGCTTGTCTTATACATTTCAGGCTTAAGTAAAACTTCAGAGTCATTTCTCCCCATAGTATTGTAAAATTAGAGGCCAGGCAGAAAAGAATTAAAAGAGTAGGATGAGGAAAGTCAGTAGGGGCAGAGCTGGGGGTTTGTTAACACCTAGAACAGTGCGAAGAGGTGACAGGAAACGGTCCTCTTCCGACATCTGGACCAAGGTGAGGCACTGGGGAAACCCAACGGGAGACACTGCTCTCAGACGGGAAGAGCTGCTGGCTGTAAACAACTCAGGCTGTCTTGTCTTGGGAGAACAGTTAAAGAATGGACACCACGAGGGCAACGGACTTCTGAGATAACTAAACGCACCTCTACTTGGCCACTTAGCTCCTCACCAGGCCCCAGGGTCCCACCCTTCCCGGGTTGCCTTCCCAGCATGCCCCGCGCTTTTCCCGGCGTGCCCTGCGGCCGCTCCCCAAGCCGGTCTCCCGGAGGACTCCGGGCACCCCTCCGCCATCTGCAGCTCCCTGCAGACTTGCAGGCTCAGACGGGAGCTGTCCACCGCCTGCATCAGGAAACGGGCTTGCGTGCGTGCAGTAACTACCTTCGTCAACGTGAGATTCCCCCAGGTCCCGTAAATGCTTGGGAAATTTCCCTAACCCCCTCCCGTTCCATGTGACCTTAAAAATCCTGAAAAACCTATGGTCCCAAGGCTTACCCACCTGGGAACAAGTCTTGTTTCCAAAAGTCAATCAACCTTAGGTTAAGCAATCTAGGGAGAACACCTGCTCAGGATCAAAACGTTTCCTCTTCATTCCTTTGCAGAAATCTTCAGCTTTAGCCTATCTTGAGCTATTATTCATTGTCTAATTGCTTTGTTCCCTAGTAACTCAAATAAAATCAAATTCTGCAGAAACCGAGTTTCGCTGTGTCTGGAGGAACAAGGAATGCAAAGGTAGTGTGAGGAAACGAACCATTCACCTTTTTCAGTCCTAGCATAGAAGTAAATACAAACTTTACCCAGTTGTATTGTTGATACTATGAATGTGTGACATTAAGAATTTAGAGTTTATAGAGTAATCTATGTGTTCATTAACGAGCTTGAATCTAGAAATAATCTTGTTGGTTGGTAGCCTAATTGTGATTATCCTGTGCATTTTAAAAATGAAGAAACAATCTGTGAGAGCTTACGAGACTTTCTAAAGCCTCACATCTAGTAAGTAGCAGAACTAAGGACTCAAACCCAGGACTCCTCACTTTATTACCCATGTTAAGAAATTCTTTTTTAAAAAAGTCATTGAAGTTATTATTCAAAGCCCTTCACTTATGTTTATTTTGATTAATATAAATGACTGTTCTATGATGACAAATATCCTTTTCTTTGAGGATAGTCTGATAAAAAAAACCACAACACATCCATATAGAGATAGACACTGTAGATACAGAGATATTATCTATACAGAGAAAGAGAAAGAGAGAGAGATACAATATAAGTGTACAATATAGGAAAGGCAGTTGTAGGGAAAGAAAGATAAAGAAAGAGAAAAAGAGAAAGGGAGATCACAAGGTGATATGGCTCAAAAGAGAGATCTCTCAGTTGGGAGGACCTCTGGAGATTTGGGATGACGCTGGGCCACTTGTGGTTCATAATACCAGGATCACACTAATAATTCTTATATCTCAGGCTCAGCCCCACCTGGCCCTTCTGGAGCCTTTCAAGCCCATGGATCTCCTAGGGTAATTTCAGCCTGACTTTGGAGTACAAGGTGGAGAAAAGACAAGACATATTACTCAGGATGGGTAACGAGTATGTCATATACCAAGAGATCTGGCATATATGATCAGGATTAATGGTTTTTATCATCACCCTGGGTTTGATCAAATTTTTTTTTTTGTGCTTTTAATGTCTAATGTTAGAAAAGTAAATTCCTGGAAAATTAGTTAAAGGCTGGATTATTTCTCCATTTTGAAGTATAGGCTAAGGATACTTTTACCAGAGTTTGAGAACTTATTTTATAATAATACCCAGATATTTTCTGAGGGAATATGATATTAAAGATTTTGACAGTAATGAAGGGAACAGAGGTGATGAAAAATACTGTTTTTCCTGCACTATATATCCTGGTCTGTATTTTAAAGATAAAGTAATCTATTTATATCCTGGTCTGTATTTTAAAGATAAAGTAATCTATTGGAAAAGATGCTGATGTAAGAAATTAAAGTCTTTAAAAACAAGCTCTAAACATTGTACTTTTTAAAAAGAGGATAAGAATATCATCCTGAAATACTTTTTGAATATTGCATGTGATTTCATTGCATACTAAAATAATTTAAGTATCCAATTAAACACAGATTTGTGAAGAAAGTAGATGGTTCTGTTTAGGGATTTGGTTGAAAAATTAATGCTAAAATGCAATGAAACAAACCCAGATTTATAACAGTAGACATAGTATTATTTCTAAAACACATAATTACAAAAATATATTTAGCCAATATAGATTTTTTTTTGTTTTTGAAGAATACATCATTTAGTAAAAATTACAAAGTCCTGAACAAAGAGGTCTAAAGTCATTAATACATAGACACTTCGATTGTAAGCCTTCCCATTGTAGTTACCTGTAGGAGTAAATAAAGGAGCTTTATTAAATGTAAGGCCGCATCTTTTCTACCTAAGTCTTTTAGACTTTTAGGTTCCTTGGAAATTTCACCCACTAAAATCAACATGTGATTGCTAAATCAGTATTAAGATAGTAAGAATCCAACTGTGGGTTTTTTTCTAGATTATTTATTTTTAATTTCTTCTTGGATTCTATATACAAATACTATGCTTTGATATTTTGAAACTTAAATAACAGAAAAGGAGAATTTCTATAATGGGATTCCTACTTATTTTATGTCTATGAAAGCTATTTTGCTTGTTTATTTGCTATATACAGACAGAAAAATGTATGGAACTAATTTTAAAAACCCAATATATTTTCTGTTATGGAATTTAAAATAAGCCTGACAGTAACTTATTTTTTTGTCCTTGGGGAGAAATATCAGAAGCTAATTTCCTCTCTGAGGGCAGATCAAATTTATTGTGTGACAGATAATTTCTTAAACACACTGGATCTGTCCTAAAATACTATCTTTGGGACATAGGCCTTAAGACTACCTTCTAAGTGAAGGAGGTCTTTGGGATACTTAAGAATGTAAGCTGTCTTGGATAAAGTCTGAGATGAACTATCCTGATTTCAAAATCCACTTACGGAGTACTGTCTAAAGGTTAGCTTTGAGTGTATTGACTTTGTCATAATCTTATCGTACATTAATATTTAAGTTTCTGTGGAAGGATTGTGGAGAAATCTGCTAGAGAAAGTGTGCAACATGGTAAAGAGAATTGTAGGAAGAGAAATGGCAGCCCTGCTCAAGCAGTGAGAATAATAAAATGGTCATCTGGAGGTTTCCAGAGACAGTTGGCAAGGTTCAAATCCAAGCTCTACCAGGTAAGAACTATGTAAGGTTTCACTGTACAACGGAGATAATATATAGTACATTTACCTCATAGTGTTGTTGTAAGGATTATAGAAATACAGGTAATGTGTATGGCATGTAGTAAGCAGTCAATAAATGTTTGCTATTATCATTATAGCTGAAAACTTAAGCTACTTACCTCTACCTGTAGAGACGGTGAGTGATGAGCTAAAAATATGGCCTAGATAGTTATGTTTGAGGTTTCTTTTATAATCTTAATCCATCTGGCCTCATACTAATTTTCCTTATTATACTACCTGTAATGTAACCTCCACCCCCAGTTGTCTAGCCTATATACCCTTTCAGAATTCTCTTACCCTAATGTTCATCTGGGTTTCTTGTTCACTCCTCCAAACTCTTACGCTTCCCCTTGTTGTAAAATCCTCCAACTGTACCCTCCAGAATTCCCAACCCAGAGGCACAAACTCTTCTCCATCCTCCACCATTTTAAATACTATGATCTAGTTTAATCACAAACTGGCTTTTTGTCCAGGACATTACTTCCTTTTTCAGGAGGAAGCTGCTCATTTGCCTCACTCTTTAGTGCGATTTCCAGACTATTTCCCTTTAACTTTCTTCGCCCGCAGTCACCTCAGAGATCTCACTGACACTATTAGAACAGTGTTGGGAATGATAATAATTGATATTGGTAGGGTTAAATGGGGACAATGCATGTAAAATGTCTGGCATAGTGCTAAGAACATATGAAGTTCCCAGTAAATTTTAGTTTTTGCTATTATATTTACCTTCTAAGTGAAGGAGGTCTTTGGGGGTTACTTAGAATGTAAACTCTCTTGGGAGTCTGAGATGAACTGTGATATCCAAAATAACTACACCTAAGAAATCATGAATTGAGCCCATTCCTATTATCTCCTATCTGTTCTAGTCCACTGACCTTCCTGCTGTTTCCCAGTTCTATCCCTGCACACATGTTCTCTCTTCCCTCTCTAAGCTGGAGCACAGTTTAGATTCTGTTTTTCTATGAGTCATTTTTTGGTCAATATCCTAGACTCCCTTGCTTTGTTGTCTTTTGACACATTCTCAAACCTAGATGTGCCCAACTGCTCATCTTGTCTTCACCTGCACCCAGGCTGCTTAGTGCTGCTGGGGAATATCATACTACTGAGTAGGCTTACATTACTGTAAATTCATTGTCACCAGCTTCACCTGGATTCCTAGTAGTTCCTGTCAATTTCTTGTCAATCCCCACTATGTTTTATTAGTCAACTCTATATTCCATTCTCCACTGTGCTTATTTCAAACCTTTTTCAATCTCTTCAAAGCACACATTCTCTACTGGTATGTTTATGGCAGCACTATTCACAATAATAAAGATATGGAATCAACCTAAGTGTCTATCAACAGAGGATTAGATAAAGAAAATATGGTATATATACACAGTGGAATACTATTCAGCTTTTAAAAAAAGAATGAAATCATGTCTTTTGCAGCAACATGAATGAACCTGGAGGCCATTAGCTTAAGTCAAACAACTCAGACACAGAAAGACAAATACCACACGTTTTCACTAATAAGTGGAAGCTAAAAAAATGTGTCCACATGGATGTAGCATGTGGAATGATGGACAGTGGAGACTCAGAGGGTGGGGACTGAGGGGGTGGGAGGCAGGGTGGAGGATCGGGGGCTACTTGGTGGATACAGCGTGTGTTGTTCCAGTGATGCACTGAAGGCCCTGACGTCACCACAACACAATATATCCATGTAGCAAAATTGCACTTGTACCCCAGGAATATATACAAATAAATACATAAAAGCTCCTCTTTATGTTGTTATTATTTCTTTATTCTTTTTTAAGTTGACATAAAATTGTATATATTTATCATATATAACATGTTTTGAAATATGTACATATTGTGTAATGGCTTAAACTAATTAACATATGCCTTATTTCACATAATAAAACTTCCTCTTTTCTCAAGTACATACACCCTTACGATAGAAATGAGTTGGCCGGGCGCGGTGGCTCAAGCCTGTAATCCCAGCACTTTGGGAGGCCGAGGCGGGTGGATCACGAGGTCAGGAGATCGAGACTATCCTGGCTAACACGGTGAAACCCCGTCTCTACTAAAAATACAAAAAAAAAAAAAAATTAGCCGGGCGTGGTGGCGGGCGCCTGTAGTCCCAGCTACTTGGGAGGCTGAGTCGGGAGAATGGCGTGAACCCAGGGGGCGGAGCTTGCAGTGAGCTGAGATCGCGCCACTGCACTCCAGCCTGGGCGACACAGCGAGACTCCGTCTCAAAAAAAAAAAAAAAAAAAAGAAATGAGTTAGTCATTTGTTCATTGACTAAATATATATTGAGTACCTTCTGGTTGTCGTTACAGATTCTAGGGGTACAATGGTGAACAGGCGAATGGAATGGTGAAGTCAAGTCCTGGAGATGACTGGTGTTAGTCCCCAGTTGTACTAAACCTGTTTTCATGGAGTTTACACAAGAAGTGGAGACAAAAGACAGACAATAACCAAGTAGTCAGTAAACCAATAAAATAATTTCAGACAGTGGTAAGAGAGATAAGATAATAATAGCAGTGTGATAAGATAGAGACCGGACACTGAGGTGGGAGACTAATTTTAGTGGTTAGGGAAAGCCTCATTTTATCCAATACAGTGAAGGTAGTTTCACTGTTAAAAAAAATACATTTTACATTAAAGAGAGTATATGCATATTTATTTACTTAATCGATTTTTAAAATAGCCTTTCTTATTATACAGATGAAAACCGAGGCTCAGGGAATTAAGGAAATTGCCCAAGGCCACACATAGCTACTAAATGACAGAGCTGGGATTCAAACGTTGGTCCAATTAACCCAAAGCCCGTGCCGTCTCCACTATACCATATTGCCACTCACCAAGATAGGCTCTTGAGAAAAAGGGCTTGTGTTACTGTTAGGTTTGAACAATCTTTTTTAGTATGTTTGAGACCTTTTTTAACCTGTTTTCTACATCAAAAATAGTAATACACAATATTTATGTGATATTTTTCCAGGCACTTTTGTTATCATTATCTCACTATCACATAACCACTCAGTAAGATACAGAGCACTCACAGACCTTTGAGACCACTTTTATAACTGAAATGTAAAAGTTGAGTGATTTTCCATGATTTCATAGCTGTGGAATGGTGGATATAAACTAGATTCGGATTTCTTGACTTTTAATCTTTTTTTTTTTTTCTCCAATATGCCTATACAAAATGTTCGTTTCCTTTTAAAGTACTGAGTTTAAGGGTTTAAATCCAAATAAAACCTAAGAATTAATTTTCATTTCTGATGCAGAATACCAAGGATTTCTCCATTAGTCCTGGTAACTTCATTGCGAAGAAATGATAAAGAGAATAAAAGGGAGTAAGATAAACACTGTACAGGTATAACATTAAATTACTCTTTCTTTTTCTAATTTTATACAAATGAAAAAAAGGATACCCAACTGCAAAGTCCCTGAGATACTGTTTAAATTCAAGTACTTCTGAAATACAAATATGTGATAACTTATTTGCAGCTTAGGAAAAAAAGCCATTTTTGTTTGTCGTGTGGTTGTTGATGATGTCTATGTGTTGTTTGATAATTACTAAGAAAGTATACTCTGGTTTCTCTGCAGACCATATAAATATTTTGCCTTTTTATAATTATTAAGGAAGTAATAATGAAAATGGAAAAAGAGCCTTTTTGATGTTATTCTGTCATTGCATTGTCAAAAGAAAATATATTCCCCTCTTTTCCAAAAGTCAGCTGGGTTTTATCAGCTTTGCAAAATGATGAATGAATGCCTTGTTCATTATTATTGCTTAAGTCATTCTTATTTATGCCAGTGATTCACGGATTATGTTTTGATTGTTCTTGAGAGATGAAAACACTTTCTTGCTGATGAATAAACACTGCCACCTTTAAAATATTTGTATGCAAAATGTCTTTAAAGCCATTATGAAATGCTTTGCAAGAGTATTAGGGAGCTGTTTTTCGAAAGGCATTTTTTTCTCCACCTTTTCTTTCATGCTAAGCAGCCCAGTTGAAAGGCTTTTCAGAGTTAACTTGTTTAAGCAATACCAGTGTTTTAGTGTAATGAATAACTTTTTATAGAGGACAATCGCACACAATTCCGCATGCCGGTGTTTCTGTTTCTGTGCTCCACCGATGCAGGGGTTCTGTGGTAGAATCTCTTTCTTTGAGAAAAGCTGAAGCGATGAAAGCCCTGATTAACCTCTGATATTCACGTGGTGCTCTTGATCTTGAGGACTGCAGCAGTCACAAAGCTTTAATGGCAGCCATATGCTTAGGGTATTGTGGATATGGGTGACCCAAATGTGAACTTGGGGGGTGACTGATGCTAACTGCTATTTGTTTCAGGTTTGGTGTGGAGATTACTGATGAAGAGTTTGACTTACTACTTGACAGAATCCCCTTGATGAAGATGGAAATGTCAGAAACCCCCAGTTCATGGCCATGTTGGATTCTTAGCACTCCTTTTCCACATTTTCTCATGTCTTCGTAATTTTTTTATTCTTGTTTTTAATACAGAGAATGTACCCCTAAAAGTACTAGGATTATTTAAATTTTCTCTTTACTGCCTGGTATCTTACTTATTAATATTTTCTAAGTGACGAGGGATTTTTGAAAAAACATTGTTAACAAAAGGGTAGAATTTTTACATGATGAACTACGGCAATGCATTTGAAACTATTTAATGTCTTAGAACCTGAATAGTGGACATGGGAGGATAATGTGTGACTGAGGTGACAAACGAGGCATGTGAACTGTGTTTGCAGAGTTGGGAAGAAAATTGCAGTAAGTGACAAAAGTCAAGTCCTGGAGATGACCAGTATTTAGTCCCCAGTTGCACTAAACATTCCCCCACACACTGACCTTTTACCCCCTCACTCACCTCCCAAGGGACTCCCATTACGAGACATCTTTCTACTTTCTTTCCAGAGGAGTCTGCCTGGACAGTAGAGTACACACCCATTGCCAATGGTTGTGTTAAAGGCAGAGTAAGAATGCTTTCTGAAATACTCTCAATCTGTATTTTTCTATCTGGGAACCCAAATTTTTACTCTTTTCTAAAATCTTTTCATGGATTTTATAGGGTAGTTCAAGGCTTAAGCATTTAAAATTCTGATCAGTATTGACCATTTTGTTCCTCGAGTACTTTAAGGCATGTTGCAGTCCCAGGCATCTGATGAGTTGGGCTGAAGCCATTAAAAGATGGGCTGCTTCTTCCTAAAGATACTTTTTTTCCCAGAGCAGTTTCAGAATATAACTATCTTCATCCCATATGCCTCCTGGACCATCCTCCAAATCTCATGATTATCTCTTTAGCCACGAAACCCACCTATGTTTTCTGTTAGTTCTTGATAGCAGGGTGGAAGTTAGCAACCTGGTTTGGCCTAAAGGGCATGAGAAGAGCATGCTGCAAGTCAGAGAATGTCCTCAGACAGAGTCGCAGGTGCTGGCAGTAGAAAGCCCTCGAAGTGAAAAAGAACCAGGAGTGCTGAGGAGATACCAGTAGGCCTTACCTAAAGGTGAGCATCTCCCACCGTGCAATTATTCCGTAGCATTTCCCAAGCTTACTTGACCTTCTCTCATGGAGCATCTTAGAGGCTAGCATTCCACAGAGCATGGGAATGCTACCTTAGTTGAATACGTTATTCATCTAAGTATTAGCCTTTATTTTAGGAGGTCAAGATCAGGTGCCTGAGAGAATGAAATGAAGCAGGGGCAGGGGTTGTTTGCTTTGTTTGGTTTTGTTTATTTGTTTGTTTTTTGAGACAGAGTCTTGCTCTGTCGCCCAGGCTGGACTGCAGTGGCACGATCTCGGCTTACTGTAACCTCTGCCTTCCAGGTTCAAGCAATTCTCCTGCCTTAGCCTCCCGAGTAGCTGGGATTACAGGCACGAGCCACGATGCCCAGGTAAGTTTTTTATATTTTTAGTAGAGACGGAATTTCACCATGTTGCCCAGTCTGGTCTTGAACTCTTGACGTCGGGTGATCTGCCTACCTCGGCCTCCTAAAGTGCTGGGATTACCGCGCCTGGCCTGTTTATTTGTTTATATATGGGGCTTGTAGGGAAAGAGAAATGCAAGCAAGTTGTTCTGAAGGGAGTTTCCTGAACTTCCAGAAGGCAGCAGGGTGGAGGCACTGAGGCCCAAGTGTCAGTGCCAAAGGAAAGTGGCAGGGTGGAAAGAGAGAGGTGGGGCACTAACCATAGAGCCGACATGAGCCTGGCCTATTCCCCTCAGTTTCAGGTGGATACATGTAAATGACAGGTCACATCTCTTTGAATTCTTTATGTTATTGACTCAACACATAAAATGACAGATTGTAATTTCGTTGTTAACATTAACAAATGCCTCTACTTATCTGATATTTTACATACCCAAACTCATTATTATTCCATTTTTGCCTGTGAGAAAACAGATACATAGGAAGATTAAGTGAGTTGCGCAGGTTACAGAAGTCAGTGAGTGCACACTGCCAGCTAAACCTAGGTCCATCTGATTTGAAAGTCTCCAAGAGTTTCCACTATTTCACATTGCATTTCTGAATTATACAACAACAGAAATAATTGTTCCCTTTAATAAGCGTTTATTATGTGCCCCATGCCCTGCTAAGAGCTTGACATGCGTTATTTAATTTAATGGTAGAGACCGTTTTCCTCAATTCCGCTTAAGTTCACTGATGGATTGCCATCTGTCCCTCTCGTCTGCCAGAGAGAAGGATGGTACTCATTGCTTGGTGGTGTGGTGTAAAGGCCCCTGAACTGGGTGTTCGGAGACTTGGATGACAAGAGTTATAGCTTGGCTTTTCATTTCATAATGACACGCCCCTCGTCAAATCCTTAATATCCCCTTGCTCAGGTTTTCTCATCTGTAAAATGAAAAGTTTAGCTCAAAAGATCTCCAAGGTTCTCTCTAAGTGTAAAATTCTGCTTGAAGCAGTTTTTATTCTTATCAATATTAATGGAGATTTGAGGCAGCCACTTAGTATGACTTAAGAAGATGCTGTAACAGAAGCATGTGTCTTCCTGGTAAATAAGAAGAATTAACAAGCAATAACATTAAAGTAATAAATTCATTTTTAGAGTCTACTTTATAATCATCAAATTAAAATCAATACAATAAACATTTATGAGTACTTGTGTTTACAGTCAAGCATTCCTGAATTGTGAAAATAAATGTTTCTTTTAGAGAATTTTTTTGTAATTTTGTCACAAAATCTGCATATATGATTGAGAACTTCATTTCTTATATATATAAATGGAAATGGAAAAGAAACATAACTGTCAAGTTGAGGAGAAAGAAGAACTATAGAAAAGAGTATATAGAATGGTTAACAGTTCCAGGAGTATTAACAATATAAAAATCCATATCACTTTAGACTATTTTTATTTTACTTCTTTGTAAGTCCTACCTTTAGTGCCCCAGTTTTTAAGGATACACATAAATACTAAAACTTTTTAAAAACTGAATTAAACTCAGGAGGCTGAGGCAGGAGGATCACTTGAGCCCCGCAGTTTGAGGCTGCGGTGAGCTATGACTGTGCTACTGCACTCTGGCCGGAGTGACCACATGAGACCCCGTCTCTAAAACAAAGAAACAAATAAAAAACTGAATGAAAATTAATGTTTTGACCATAATAAGATGTTTGAAAAAACTGTGGCAAAAGATGACAAAGTCCGTTAAGAACAAATGGTAGACTTTGTGACATGCTCACACTAGTTTCATCACCAAGAAACCAATGGAATTATTTCGCTGGGTTTGTGACTTACCTCGTTCATTTTATAGGCAGCTGTCCCACCAGGAATACCACATCCAAGAGCAGGATTCTCCTTCCAAAGTGTGTGTGTGGACTGGAGAAGCAGCCTTTGGAAGATGGGGCTACCCAGACTTTATAGAGCCTGCTTTAATTCCTTGGAGGTCTGCAATCTCCAGGTTGTCAGCCATCCAGGACCGTGGCTGTTGGTGAGACAGAGTGCTTCCTTCTGGGTGAAGAACTCTGTATTACTTTCCGAGGGCTACCATCATGGGGCACCACAAACTGGGTGGCTTAAAATGACAGGAATGTATTCTCTCACAGTTCCAGAGGCTGGAAGTTCAAAATCAAGGTGTGAGCTGGGGCACGCTCCCTCTGAGACTCAGGACAATCCTTCCCTGCCCTTTCTTTACTTCTCAGGGTGACTGGTAATCCCTGTGAGCCTTGTTCTGTGGCTGTGCCACTCTCATCTTTGCCTCTGCTGTCATATGGCACACCGCGCGTCTCTGTCTCTGTGTCCGAATTTCCTTGCTCTCATAAAGACACCAGTCTTCTCAGATTGAGGGCTCAACCTACTCCAGTATGACTGTGTCTTAACTAGTAACATCTCCAACTACCCTATTTTCAAATGAAGGCATATTCTGAGGTGCTGGGGATAAGGACTTTGACGTATCATTTGGGGACACAGTTTAACACACGACAAACCCTGTTATAGATCTAGCATGTCTAGTTTCTTACAAATTTTCATTGGGGGGAGGGTACAAATAATAATTAGCTCTTGTGCACTCTTGTGCATTCTCTGACAACAGCAGTACCAATAGCTAACATGTAATGCCTACTACTTGTCAGGCACTAAATACTAACTCATTTCATTCTTAGGACAGCCCTGCTTCACATATGAGAAAGCTGGGACACAGAAAGCAACTTGCCCATTGTCCTCCAGTTAGCAGTGGCGGAGCCAGGGTGCAAATCCAGACTGCACCTGCCCGGAGCCCACGTACTCAATACCACCCTGCCTTCTGGACAGTCAGGACAAGCAGTTGTGCCTCTGCTACCATTACTGTGCCAACAAGTAAGGTTACACTTGAAATGTGGCTTGCAATGCAAGGTTTAGCTTTTATAGGCAACTCACTTATGTTTTCTGGTTACTTACTATTTTTTTAAGTCTGAATTCAATTTAGACTTAGTATTAAAAAAAGAATATTAAAATCAGTGATTTTTATATTGATTACATATTGAAATGATTATATTTTAGATATATTGGGCCACATAAAATATATCATTAAAATTAATTCCACTTAAAAGCATCTTTTTTAGTGTGCTATTAGCAAATTTAAAATTGTGAATGTAGTTTTTAGTGTATTCCTATGGGACAGCTTTGAATTAGACAGCAAATTTTTAAAATTAGAGTAGGCAGCATGATGGAAGAAAGAAATTGATTCAGTCTTTTGTCCCAAGTAAATCAGTTCCTCAGGTCTCTGTGCCTTTGTTTCTCTATTTATACAATGTGATAGAAAACTTGAATTTTCCTCGCAAGTTTAATTTAACTAATAAATTGAAGACAGTCGATTATGAATCATTTTGCCTAATGTTTGCGGGAGGCTAGACAATTACCCAGCGAAGCAAGAATATTGTAATAAAATAGCTCATCCAGATTAAATATGAATTTTAAGTGTTTATTTATTACTTTCTTTAAGCAAATAGTTGTGTATCTTTGAACTACATAGAATCCAGAACAAATTTTTTTTTTTTTTTTTTGAGACAGAGTCTCGCTGTGTTCCCCAGGCTGGAATGCAGTGGTGTGATCTCGGCTCACTGCAACCTCTGCATCCTCGGTTCAAGTTATTCTCCTGCCTCAGCCTCCCGAGTAGCTGGGACTACAGGCGTGCGCCACCATGCCTGGCTAATTTTTGTATTGTCTAGGCTGGTCTGAAACTGCTGACCTCAGGTGATTTGCCTGCCTTGGCCTCCCCAAGTGCTGGGATTACAGGTGTGAGCCACTGTGCTTGGCCAGAACAAAACATTTCTGTGGCGAGGCCTGGCTTGCTTGGCTCTAAAGCCAATACTTTTCTCATTATACGTTCCAGGTAATGAAAATTATGATAAAAATACAAAAAATTAGGTGGGTGTGGTGGCAGGCACTTGTAGTCTCAGATACTTGGGAGGCTGAGGCAGGAGAATGGCGTGAACCCGGGAGGCGGAGCTCGCAGTGAGCCGAGATTGCACCACTGCACTCTAGTCGGGGCCACAGAGTGAGACTCCGTCAAAAAGAAAAGAAAATTATGCTTAATAATTTTTAGGTGAGGTGATGATCAGCTGTGCTTCCCCTCAGCAGTGGAAGATGTATGTAGATAAATGAGATGAGGTTAAAGCTTCTATGCTTTTATTTGACGTGATATATTAATTTGTGTAGCCAATTTTTACATAAACCAGAATCTCAAAACTTTTACTCTGTACTTTGCTGGGACTGTGAAGTTGCCACAGTGGCACTTTCATATGAATAAATTCAGAAAATAAAACCACTTAGAGACGATAAGATATTCAGACGTTTCAAGCATTTCATGTGTTTTTGTCACTTATTATCTTTTTTGTTGTTGTTGTTGTTTTTTGAGACGGAGTCTCGTTCTGTCTCCCAGGCTGGAGTGAGTGGCGCGATCTCGGCTCACTGCAAGCTCCGCCTCCCGGGTTCACACCATTCTCCCGCCTCAGCCTCCCGAGTAGCTGGGACTACAGGCGCCGCCACCACGCCCGGCTAGTTTTTCGTATTTTTAGTAGAGACGGGATTTCACCGTGTTAGCCAGGATGGTCTCGATCTCCTGACCTCGTGATCCGCCCGCCTTGGCCTCCCAAAGTGCTGGAATTACAGGCGTGAGCCACTGCGCCCGGCTTTATTATCTTTTAAGTTAGAAAGCAATAAAGGGTTATCGTAAATATCCAAATATAAAGTGTATGTAAAATGAAGAGGGAAAGTTTCTGCACTTACCGTCTTTGCCCAAATCCGGCCTTCAAACAGAAACCAGTTAATTATTAATTTTAACATAGAAGTCAGTACATTAGTTTCGTGGCTCTAAAATGTTTGATAAATTATCCCAGTGTTCAATATGAACCTGTTTATGGCTGTGGCCTCTACTAATGTTATATGTATACAATTATTGTTTGTTCTTTATAGTCATATTGGATAAAATGTATACATCTCACATTCATTAAAGATGGCAGTTCTGCTAAAAATATGTGTATTTTCCAACAGTTTTTTTTTTTGTTGTTGTTGTTGTTGTTTTAGCAAAGAATAATGAAAAGCTGATTTAGAACAATGATCTCCTCTAGAGATGTTTGTTAGAAAAAGCAGACTTTTTCCACATCCCAATTTCATTGTGTGTTGGCATGGCTTATTGTGGGGTTTACAAAGATCATCTATGTGGTCTCATGAATATGGGAGAGTATCCATAAAATTATATGAGTTATAGGTTTTGTTTAGGTTTGTTTTGAATGGCAGAGAAATGGCATTATTTAAAAATATGAATGAGCTATGAAAGAGAATAATTAGGTCAGGGTAGTAGTTAGGGTCTAGTTTCTTTAGCTTCATGAGTACATTTACCACAAGTCATTTGAACATGTTTATCCCACACATACAATTACATAAAAATCATAGATATATTCCGTCTTTATGAAGGTCACTTTCCTTATGTTAAGGGGACTCATCTATGAGTACATTAAGTTTGGCCTTTTGGAGAGTCCCACAGAATGGTGAGCCCCACAGTATGGTGAGCCATAAGATTTTCCCTGCTGGATTGTAATTGAGTCTTGCAAATGGCAAACCCCTTGTATCTCAGTATCATAATTAAGGAGTTTCGGGAAATTTATTGACAAATGGTCTAATTCTGAACATGTTATCTGAGAGCAAGAGGACAGTATTTGCAAGTCAAATGATGGAAGAATCTATTGTCGGACAATTAAAACATCTTCGCCGAGACCCACCGAACTAACCTTTGTGTGGTCTTGTTCTCAGATGGAAATGATTCCTGGAGACAGTTGACAGCGTGAATTTTGAGACGACACTAAATGTGTGTGGGAACTTGCAAAAACAAATCTAAAAACAGATTTAGGATCAGGGTTTTCTTCGCTACTTCTTTGCTATGATGGGGTGGGAGTGGGAGCTGGGGCCGGGGGTTGTGGGGAGGCATCAAGGGAAAGGTGACGTTAGAGATGCTGGTAGAAGTTAGTCCTGGTCGAGCCCAGGGTGAACAATGACACAGTGTTGTTGTGGGCTGCCTCCACGACTTAGATATTCTTCCCATGTCAGTATAATCACTACTGGGAGGTAGCTCGATTAAGGATTACCATATCATTAATAGTATCCATGACTTTTGTTCAAAGGCTACTTGTGCAATGTTGCCTTGTGGATGAAGCGCCGTAATCCTCTGAGCCGCAGCTGTAGAGAGGGGGGCTCCTCAGAGCCGCCCACACTGACTTCCCTGTCCTCTCGGATCAGTTCTGAAAAACAGACAGAAACAACAGTCAACTCAAAGCCAAAAAAAAGAAACATCCATTCTACATTTCCACATTCATCCCCAAGCTTCAATCCCTGCCAGTGTCTCCCATTCATCTCTTCTCTAACATCCAGATCACCACTCGGATGGTGGCCAGATTAAAGGGGAACAATGCAGTTTTAAATGTAAAGTTTGCATCTAATTTTTTTCTTTGCATGAGAAAAAGCACATTGATTCTATCTATGTGTCTGTCTAATGCTTAGCCAGTAGTTTGTCAGGTCTTTCTTATTTTCTTTGGCAACATGAGGCATGCTTGTGTCTTCCCACTGTCTAGGGTTTCTCAGTTTATTCGGTGAAGACACTTAACTTTGAAATTTGTACTTGGGTAGGAAATTATATATGCAGTTATTAAACAGTGGAATTTTGCTGTATTTAATTAATATTATTGCTGCTAAGCAACTTCTACTTCCAGTGGGTGGGAGCACTGAAAGAAATTGAAAAATTTAGCAGTAGCTTGAAACCTAAGCAAACACACCCGGGTACTGGGATTGGGCAGAAGAAAATAACTGAGTGAGCCACATTTGTTAAAACTCCTTGTGTTAGAAGACGGGAAAGAATGGAGGTAAGCTTTAGAGGACATTTCATTTCATAAAGATCACCCCTCAAAAGGGGAAAGGAAAGGGAAGAGGGAAAAAAATAACCTTTATTTATTTGGCAGAGGAAAATGTTTAAAAGTAGTATGAAACCTAGAGTTCAATTTCTTGGATTTTAGCTTCATAATCATTTTTATTCCAAATTGAAATGAAGCTTTGCCTTGGTTTACTCATAAATCATTATTCTAAAGAGTATTAGTCTTTTATTTTCATCTTATTGCTTCATTTAAAAATCACTGTAACTTTATTTTTTACAAAAAACACTGACAACTCTTATCTATCCTAAGTTGTTTTTCTGAGGAATCTATAAAAAGATTTGGACTATGGCCTTTGGATCAGCATGTCTTAAGTTCTTTCTGGTTGCCCAAAGATTGACGTTTGTCTAAAGTACATGGGAAATTTTACTTTTTAAAACCTTGCTCAGTGATGACACCTTCTTTTCCCATCTTTTCTCTTTCCTGTGGCGTTGACATCCAAGCTGTGCTGTAATTTAATGTCACTGGCATCTCTTCCCTTTAAGATATATTTATTGGGATGGAAATTACATAAGTCTTGCTATCTGAAACACTGTAAGTGTGAGACAGCTGGGAAAACTCAGGAATAGTTTAGCACTTCTCTAGGCCAAGAGTATCTATTCAACAAAATCATTCTCTTTGGCAAGAAAGACTTCACAATACTCATCAGACACTTTAATTTAGTGTCTCTCTATGTCATGAATGTATATGCTCAAGGGATATGGTTTACGTGTAATGCTGCTTAATCTTGTATGTAGTATTTGAGGAACAGAAAACTTGGGAGAATGTGCTCTTGACTATGAAAAACAACCTAATTCTGACCTTTACTGTGCTCATATTGGTTAAAGAAGTACCCAGTTCTAGTAGAGGTACTGGTAGTTTGCTAAGATATGAGCCATCATTTCCATCCCCATTCCAGGATTTGTCTTTGTTGAGTTGATGCCTATAAGTAGAAGTTCTTTAACCTGGAGTTACTTTAAGAAGACACATTATTCCTAACATAGATGACAAGTATCTGAGATTTTTAAGAAAATTATTTAACATGTTAGCATAGCACTTGCAGGTGAAGGCAAGAATGAACCAGGAGAAGAAAGGTGAACAGTGGTCCAAGCAGACATTCACATATGGGAATGTTACCGTATTAAAATGTGATACCAATTTCTGTGAGTGTAAATAATACCTCAATGTATCGTGTATTCACTCTTACAAAGAGGTTCACAAATTATGCAGGGTTTTCTTTTTTGGGGCAGGAAAATTTCATAAAATTGGTACTCTGCTAAAATATGTAATTTTAGGTAACACAACAGACTTGCTGCTCAGTGCCATATGGGGTAATAGTGATTATCCATACTTTTTTTTTTTTTTTTGATGCGGAGTCTTGCTCTGTCACCCAGGCTGGAGTGCAGTGGTGTGATCTCGGCTTACTGCAACCTCTGCCTCCCAGGCTCAAGCGATTCTCCTGCTACAACCTCTCAAGTAGCTGGGACTACGGGTGCCTGTCACTACGCCCGGCTAATTTTTGTATTTTTAGTAGAGATGGGGTTTCACCATGTTGCCCAGCCCTGACCTCAAGTGATACCCCCGCCTTGGCCTCCCAAAGTGCTGGGATTACAGGCGTGAGCCATGGCGCCTAGCTTGTTATTATCCATTCCTGATGTTCTTTTCCTTGTCGAGGGAGCCCCGCTAGCGTAGCATTCTTCGCTTCTGTCTTCTGCCTCCTTATTTTCTCCTCCCAGGAGTAGAAGAGTGACATTTCTGATTTGCACTGTGGGAGAGCATAGCCCAGCCCCTTTCTCTGCCCTGGGAGCCACTGCCCACAGGGTGCTTGCGTTCCAGACTGCCCTTCTGGCTCGAAAGTTTCACAGGAGCCTGCCTCTAGGGGGAGAGCTGCAGTTTTTAGCACCGTGACTAGATGATAAGTTTGAGGGACAATATTCAGAAGATCATTATTACCATGCAATTATGCCATATTATCCAAGAGCTCTGTCAATAATAAAGCTGACTCACATAATACTTATCTCTCAGTTCCAGACCCAGGTGATAAAAGCAGAGGTCTTTTTTTATAGACACTGCCCCTTAAGCAGCAGTGTCTATAGCTTAAATGCTCGGAATCAGTGGTTCTCAAAGTTTGATCTGAGGACTTTTTGGAGTCCTTGAGACCCTTTCAGGGACCTGTGGGGTCAAAACTATTTTGTAATACTACTAAGATGTTATTTGCACTCTCGTTCTGATGAGCATGGAGTGGAGTGTGCAGAAGTGACGTGTGATGACACTACTGAAAAGTGCGCTGTGTAATTTTACGTTTTAAATTACACAGTTTTTATATTGCTAAACATTGATAGTCAGAATGAATGTATATGTTCTGGATTTCTCAGTAAATAATTATATATAAATAACTTTCTCCTACATACATCAGTGCTGATTGGGGTCCTGATTAATTTTAAGAGTGTAAAAGAATTCTTAGATTAAAAAATTTGAAAATTGCTGCTCTAAACCATAATGGGGAGAGAAGCGCTCTGGCCTAAAGTGAGACACCTCTGGGTGGCTCTGCTACTGAAAAGTGTGGGCGTTCCCTCAGGAGACAGCCAGATTTCGTAATCTTGGACATCTCAATCTACCCCGATGAAAACTGGAAGAGATGAGTTACTCATTAAGCTGTTGTTCATTGAAGGTCTGCTCTATGCTGGGCACTGTCTCCTAGGCAGGGAGGACCCATGGATGAGCAGCTCCATCACTGTCCTCTAGAGTCTCACTGTCAAGAGGAGGCAACAAACCGGTGAAGAGATTGACATAGAGTGTCAGGTATATCAGAGGTGCTGTGGGAACACAGAGGGGTGCTAATCCAGGGAGCAGGAGATGGATAGACACTCTAAACTGGATCTTGACAGACAGGTAAGAGTTGGCCAGGAGAGGAAAAAAGTGAACGATATTCCAAGCAGAGACACTAACATATGCAAAGGCCTAAAGCAGTGCTTTTTGAATAGTGGGCTGGAATCCATTAGTAGGTCATAAAATCAATTTAATGTGTCATCACCAGCATTTAAGAAAAAAGCAAAATAGAACAGAATGTCGGAGTGCACCTCATATAGTAAGGATATTTTTTTAATGAAACCTTTTTTCTCTGTGTGTGTGTGTGTGTGTCTATACTGGGTTAAGATGTAAAATGCATTTCTTAGTGTAAGAAAAGAATTTTAGATATTATCTAGGAAAATAATTTTAGATATTTGATTTTAGTAATAAAAGTTGTCTTTTCAGTATAAGGAATGAAATGCTACAATCGTATGCTAATTCTTTTAGAGCATGTTATATCCTATGAATGCTGAGACCTGTTAATACATTTAGCCAGTCAGTGAGTTCAGATTTGTAAGTTTGGCAGTGCTGGCATCGAAAAGCTTGGAGGAAAATCTACAGAGGCAGACTGAAATTTCTGAAGTATTATACATAGAAAAAATTATTAGTGATTGATCATAATTCAATTAAGAAAATGCTATTGAGGCATTCATCAAAGTGCCTAAAGAAATAAACAAGCATTTTATTCATGCATCCTGAGAGTTGTGACAGAATTTTAGGGTAATAAATGTTAGAGTTTTGGAGACTAAGCTAATTCCACATTAGAGTCCCAGATAACTCTGATCTAGTGTTCTGGCCTAATTTCTTATGTGACCCACTGCTGAATATACTCCATGTAGTGGATGGTAAAATATTGTTTTATCTAAGTGAGACTTCATGAGAGCACTGGTTGCAAATGTTAGGCGTCATTTGTCTGGTGTCCTTCTGGTCTAATACTGATGTCAGCAGCCGAGATGCTGATTCTAGCCAGGGTTTTTTTGTGTGTATGGGGTATTTAAAATACCCAGAGAATTGGATCAAAGATGATCATCTGGTTTGTGTTTTTTGACATATGATTTAAAAAAAATTGAACTCAGGTGTATGGAGGTATAATTTACATACAATAAAATTCGTCCCTTTTAGGTACACAGTTGAATGGATTTGATAAATGTAAACTACTTTCAAAATCAAGAAGCAGAACGCCTCCCCAGCCTTTATAGTCAATCCCCTACCCCAGCCACCGGCCAGTGATTTTGTCTCTGTTCCTAGAGATTCGCCATTTCAGAATTTGCCTGGATGACTTCAGCAATAAAAAAATTGACATACAAATTAATATGGGATAATTTAATGTGCAAGGAACAATGTTACTTACTAGGAAAATCACAGCCTATTTGGTGTGAGTCATAGTAAACCTTTTCCACTTCTTACTATGTAACCTTTGTCATGACTGCCCAGTTAGTTCTTGATGAACCGAATGGATTTCAGAAAGGTTTAGGAGTCCAGGAACTTACAATGTACCTTGTGAGAGGACTCTGGGCTCTCAGAATGTCAAAGTAAACCACTCCTTTGGCCTGTCGGCCCAGGGGCTTGCAGTCACACTTTCTAATTTCTAATCCATGTTGGGTTGTTTCCATCTGGGCAGGTTAGGCTTACTATCCAGGATGACCACATACTGTGCATTAAACTGTAGGGAGGAAGTTTAGACAAGCCACAAGCAGAAGGACTTTGTGACCACTTTATTTCCCACAGGATTGCATTTAGTCACCCAGTAGGATAAGCTTGGAGTGTGGCTGTCTCAGCCAGGGCAGATAGCCAAGGGTATCTGTACCAAGAAGGTCCATTAAAAGTATTAAGATTGGACAACTACTTACATGCCAAGTCCCCCTTTGATTTCCACAGTAACTTGTATTTTTAGTTTTAACATAGTACTTTCAACTTCAAAGGTCTAAAATAACTAGCGACTTGAAATCTTAAGGGAAAGGTCATTTGTCTCAGTAGCCAAATCGTTTACTTACTACATACATCCTGAAGGATGTTGGTTTATTCCCAGAACATTTCCATTTCTGCCTATCTGAAGACACTGTGTTTACTTAGTGTATATGCACTATTTTAATTTATATTTTTATTTTTTGGTTACTTCCAGAAGAGAATTCATATCCTCAGCAAGCTAGCACTAAAGGGGACGGCAGAAGTCATATTGTCCATCTTCTTTCTGGAACAGGGAAGAAATTTGAGACTCAAGAAAGGTGAGGCTTCTAAGGAAGATTAATTTTAGGTATTAATTTTTTAAAGAGTACAATGTTTTTATTCATCAATAAACTGAAAGTCAGTTACTAGATATTTCTTTCTCATGTATGCTCGATTTGTTGTATTGGTAGTCAAAGCCCCGGGAAGGAAGCTTTACCTGCTCCTCAGACTCACCCATCTTCACTGTGACTGATGGGGACTCAGTGAGACCCGTGAGCCTCCTTGCAGGATGCAGCCACTCAAGGCCAATCACGAAGATTGTTCTCCCTAAGGTATTTCTTGGTGAGGCATTTAAAGGACCTTTTGGAAAATTGTGTCTCAGAAACAACTGTGATTTCATTTTTGAAGCATTCACTGTTAACGTCTGTGAGATTTTCAGTTTTTCCATTGATTTTAACCTTTTAGTAACGTTCAAAATTTCCAGAATCTAAAGTTCCATCTTCTATTGAATGAGTAAGGTCCAAATTAAATGTCCATGTTGACCACGTACACTTCTTGTCTTTCTCTGGCATCATCTTGAGAGCTGGCCGTATGATATGAGGGCAGGAATTAATGTTTGTGTGCATCTAAGTACTTTTGTTAGATCTCTAAGCCTAAAATTGGCAATACATCTGCACTGGAGCCCAAACTACCAATCCACACCGTGTTCCACCAGCGAACTATCAATCCACGCCGTGTTCCACCAGCGAGCTACCAATCCACGCCGTGTTCCACCAGCGAGCTACCAATCCACGCCGTGTTCCACCAGCGAGCTACCAATCCACGCCGTGTTCCACCAGCGAGCTACCAATCCACGCCGTGTTCCACCAGCGAGCTACCAATCCACGCCGTGTTCCACCAGCGAGCTACCAATCCACGCCGTGTTCCACCAGTGAGCTACCAATCCACGCCGTGTTCCACCAGTGAACTAATCTATGCTTTGCAGCAATTCCTCACTGACGATACTGGCATAGACATTATCTGCCCTGTGCTACCACCAGCAAACCATTATCATAGGTCTGAAAGTCATCACATTTAGGCTGGACATGGTGGCTCATGCCTATAATCCCAGCCCTTGGGGAGGCCAAGGCAGGAGAATAACTTGAGGCCAAGAGTTGAAGACCAGCCTGGACAACATAGTGAGACCCTATCTCTACAAAATTCAAATAAAATAAATTAGCCAGGTGTGGTGGCACAAGCCTGTAGTCCCAGCTACCCAGGAAGCTGTGGGAGGATCACTTGAGCCCAGGAGGTTGAGGCTGCAGTGAGCTGAGATGACAGCACTGCACTACAGCCTGGGTGACAGAGCGAGGTCCTGCCTCAAAAAAAAAAAAAAAAAATTACATTTTTCTCACACAAAAAAATCATGAAACATTTATCTGCACACAGCACTAACATAGCTACTATATTATGTTCATTAACTAACACTTGAGAGGCCTAGTACACATAGGTCTTGGTGAGTCTAAGTCTGAGTGGTACATAATTTAGAGAAAAGACAGAGAAGCTAGATAATATATTCATCTTATATATGGTCAACAAGTACTGTATTTTTAAGAATTTTAAGAAACTGCAGAGTTTGAGAATTTTAAGAAGCTTCTGATTAAGTCAGCATTTCAGGAACTCCTTGATAGACTTAGCTTTCACCTTACAATAATTCTCCAATCTTTATGTTGGAAGAAATAAATCAGATTTAGGATGTGAACATCTGATGTGTGTATATTTACCTTTTGCTACATCACTAGGGAGCAGTTATTAAGTATAGTTCTATGAATCTCATTATTGAGGTGGTTTCCAGCATAGCAGGTGTAGTCGTTAACCGTGGCTACTGAGTGACCGGACCTCTGTGCTGAGGCCTCACAGACATACTACTGTAGAACTTCACTTCCGGCCAGGCGCAGTGGCTCATGCCTGTAATCCCAGCACTTTGGGAGGCTGAGGCAGGTGGATCACCTGAAGTCAGGAGTTAGAGACCAGCCTGACCAACATGGTGAAACCCCGTCTCTACTAAATACAAAAAAATTAGCCAGATGTGGTGGTGCATGCCTGTAATCCCAGCTACTTGGGAGGCTAGAAGGCTGAGGCAGGAGAATCATTTGAACCCAGGAGGTGGAGGTTACAGTGAACCGAGATTGTGCCATTGCATTCCAGCCTGGGCGACAAGAGCAAAAACTCTGTCTCAAAAAAAAAAAAAAAAAAGAAACAAAGAAATAAATTCACTGCCTTGCTCTCCTCTCTCTGCTCGTTTCTTAGAGAAAGGATTCCATTGGATCTTTTTCTGTTAGACCTTGTGTCACGTAGAATGAGGCTCTGTGTGAGTAAAAGAAACTTGGCTCCAATGTCTTAAACAGGACAGAAGCATGTTTTTCTGTTCCCTGAGAGAAGAATGGAGGCAGCAACCCATGCTGACGTGGTGGCTCCAGGGTATTATCCAGGCTCTCTACCTTCCAAAGCTAAGTTTCCTGCCTTCAGGGTCACATTGTGGTTCTAACAGCTGCTGGAGCTCTGGCCTTCACGTTCTTGTGGCAGGCCTGAAGAAGGGGAAAAGGTGGAAGGGTGGAAAGGGGTTCCTTCTACCTGAGTCTGTTCCCTTTAAGCATGATTCTCAGGGCACTTGCAAACACTTCTGCATA
Organism: Macaca fascicularis; assembly: GCF_037993035.2. Classification (NCBI taxonomy): domain Eukaryota; kingdom Metazoa; phylum Chordata; class Mammalia; order Primates; family Cercopithecidae; genus Macaca; species Macaca fascicularis. The sequence continues at coordinate 189,841,422 of NC_088379.1, read as the reverse complement.
GGCCAGACACGGTGGCTCACGCCTGTAATCCCAGCACTTTGGGAGACTGAGGCGGGTGGATCACCTGAGGTCTGGAGTTCGAGACCAGCCTGACCAATATGGAGAAACCCCATCTCTACTAAAAATACAAAATTAGCTGGGCGTGGCGGCACATGCCTGTAAACTCAGCTACTCGGGAGGCTGAGGCAGGAGAATCACTTGAACCCAGGAGGCAGAGGCTGCGGTGAGCCAAGTTTGTGCCATTGCACTCCAGCCTAGGCAACAAGAACGAAACTCCGTCTCAAAAAACAAAAAACAAACAATAAAAAAAAAAAAACCCACACTTCTACTTCTGCTTTTATCTTACTGGTGGAATTTACTCAGGCGGATAAACCTAGCTTCAAAGATGACTGGGAAATGTAGTCTTTATTCTGAGGAGCTTTTCTGACCAGCTAGGAAGGGATGGAGGCAGGGAAGGTGGATGTTGTGGTAGAAAACTAAGCTTCTGCCAGGTCACTTAAGTGGAATAGTCTGTCTATATCCATGAAGCCTTAATGCCTCCTAACTAGCAACCACTATTTCATAGAAAGAAGCTGTATGAATACATGACTGATGCAGTTGGCATGGTCACCAGTCATCTGGACATCCTCACAGAAGCTCAGAGATTGTTCTTGTGTCATATGAGCGTATTCGCAGTAATGGTTTATTCTATACTTGAATGTTTTCAACTGTAAGAATTCATACAAAGCAAATTTAAACTAAGATCACAAAAAAACATCCACTGTATATATTTAACAAAGTCTTCAGGGAATCTAATAGACTGAAGTAAAACTGTGAAAATTCTAAAACACAGTAAAAGGCTATAAAATAACTAATGGCTTTTAATGAAATAATTAATTAAAGTATGATTGCTTAATACAACCCCCCAAATAAGCTTCTTGTTAATTTTTAGGGAGGTTGAGGAACTCCAGCGACAACTTATATATTCTACATCCTACATCTTTGAGTAGGTTTACTAATCATAGGTCTTTGTAGATAACTTTTCTTTACAACTTGTGCTACCATTTATCAGTTGTGTAATTTCACAAGGAGGTGTATTGAAGTATAATTTACATATGATAAAATTCACCCATTGTAAGTGATTTGAGTAAATTTGTTGAGTTGTGGAACCACCACCACAAACCAGTTTTAGAACATTTCCATCCGCTTTCTGCTTCTGTAAATTTGTTTTTACTAGGTATTTCCTATAAATGGAATCAATTATGCAGTATGTATTTAGTGTCTAACTTCTTTTGCTTAATGGTTTTAAAGTTCATCCATGTTGTAGCATGTGAAGAAATCCATTCCTTTTCATTGCTGAATAGTATTCCATTGTAGGAATGTACCATATTTTGCATATTCATTCATCAGTGGATAGCTATTTAGACTGTTTCCAGTTTTTGACTAGCATGAATAATGGTGCTATAAACTTTTGTGTGCATGTCTTCGTGTGGACATGGATTTTCATTTTTCTGATAGATTCTTAGAAATAGAATTGCTGGATTGTATTATTAGTTTGTTTTAAGTTTTTAAGAAACTGCCAAACTGCATTCCAAAGCGTCTGTGGCATTTTACAATCCGACTAGCAATGCATAAGGGTTTCAATTTCCCTGTTTCCTTAACAGCACTTGTTATTGTCCGTCTTTTTCATTATAGCCATCCTAGTGGGTGTCTAGAGGTATCGTCTTCTGGTTTTAATTTGCATTTCCCTAATGAATAATAATTTTGTGCATCTTGTCTTTGTATATTAGACATCAATATTTTACCTTTGGGAAAATGTCTATTCAAATCTTTTGCTCATTAAAAAAATTTGGCAAACACTTTCTAAGTGTTGGTCATTGTAAATGCTCTCTATATATTCTAGATTTAAGTCTTTTATCACATATACGACTTGCACACGTCTTATCCCAGCCTGTGACTTGTCTTTTTATGTTCTCAATGGTGTCTTTTTTTTTTTTTTGAGACAGGGTGTCTCACTGTGTCACCCAGGCTGGAGTGCAATGGCACAATCACAATCACAGCTCACTACAGCTTGACCTTCTAGGCTCAAGTAATTCTCCCACCTCAGCCCCCGGAGTAGCTGGGACTACAAATGTGCACCACCACGTCCAGCTATTTTTGTATTTTTGGTAGAGATGGGAGTCTCACCATGTTGCCCAGGCTGGTCTTGAACCGCTGGGCTGAAGGGATCCACCTGTCTTGGCCTCCCAAAGTGTTGGGGATTACAGTCATGAGCCACTGCGCCCAGCCCGTTGGTGTCTTTTAAGCGCAAACGTTTTAAATTTTGATCTAGTCCAGCTTATCAATGTTTTCTTTTATGGTTTGTGCTTTTGGTGTTGAGTTATGGGATTCTGAACAAGTTGTCTAACCTCTTCAAACTTCAGTTCCTTTGTCTATAAAATCGTAATAAGAATTCTTACCTCAAAGGTAATTGCAATTTAAATCTGATTTCTTTGTATGTGTTTGGAAAAGAGGGAGTATAAGCAGTGACTGCAAGTTTAATTTTCAACTTCATCTTAAGTTTCATAAGTTCTTCCTACTTATGACTGGCTTGCTGGGAGCAGGGAATTTGGTATGTGTAAAAGTTACTGAATGTATCTGCTAATACATTTTGCCCTCATCTTGGATCCAAGCGATCAAGCTTCACAGATGGAAGGAAATGAGCATATGAGGTAAGGGGAACTGAAGTACATAGGGGATTAATAATTGGTTGAAGTTGCCTGGGAAAGGGAGTGGTGAGGAGTAGGAGGGAGAGATTATGAAGGGGCTTGAGGAAACTTCTGGGGTAATAGAAATGGTAGTAATAATCTTGATTCTGATGATGGTTTCATGGGCATATACATATGTCAAAACGTATCAAATTATACACATTAAATATTACTGTTTTATTGTATGTCAGTTACCCCAGTAAACCTTTTTAAAAAAATTTTAAAGGGAATGTCACACCTATTAGGATGGCTACTATTTTTTAAAAAATGCAAGTGTTGGGCCAGGCCTAGTGGGTCACGCCTGTAATTCCAGCACTCTGGGAGGCCAAGGTAGGCAGATCCCTTGAGCTCAGGAGTTTGAGACCAGCCTAGGAAACATGAGGAAACCCTGTATCCACCAAAACTAAAAAAAAATTAGCTGGGCATGGACGCGTGCACCTGTGATCCCAGCTATTTGGGAGGCTGAGGTGGGAGAATCGCTTAAGCCCAGGAGGCAGAGGCTGCAGTGAACCAAGATGGCTCCAGTGCACTCCAGCCTGGGTGACAGAGTGAGACCTTATCTCAATTAAAAACAGAACAAAACAAAAAAACAAGTATTGGCTGAGGATATGGAAAGATTGAAACCCTCGCACATTGGTGGTAGGAATGAGAAATGGTATTGACAGACACTGTGGAAAACAAGTTGGCAGCTTCTCAAAAAAGTTAAACATAGAATTACCATATGATCTGGCAATTTCACTTCTGGGTACGTATCCAAAAGAATTGAAAGCAAGGACTTGAGCAGATATTTGTTCACAGCAGCATTATTCACAAGAGTTAAAAAGATGAAAACAACCCAAGTGTGTGTCAACAGATGAATAGATCAACAAAACTGGTATATACATACAGCGAAATATTATTCAGACTTAAAAATGGAAGAAATTCTAGTACGTACTGCAACATGGATGAACCCTGAACTCATTATGCTAGATGAAATAAGCCAGACACAAAGGGACAAATATTGTATGATTCTGTTTATGAGAATAGGCAACTCCTAGAGACAGACCTAGAACAGAGATTACCAGGGACCGAGGGAGGAGGGGATGGGAATTTGTTGTTTAATGGGCACAGAGTTTCTGCTTGGGATGATATAAAAGGTCTGGAAATGAATAATGTTGATGGTTGCATAATATTTTGAATGTATTTAATGCCATTGAACTGTACATGTAAAAATGGTTAAAATGGTAACTTTTATGTTATTCTATTTTCACAACAAAAATTGCAAAAAAGAGAATGGATGAAGTGATACGAGTTTAAGCGGTAATAACAATGAAAGACGTATAATGGGAAGCTGACGAGTCAGCCTCAGGGATAAGTCCAGAAATCGGGAGATTCGGCTTCCTTCCTGGTTTCTTGATCCTACCACTCACACCTATCCATTATTATAAATTTATTCTCCCATTTCCTTACTCCCTCATTTTCATGAGGGAGTAAAAACATGAGGGTGCTTAAATGGGAGCATGGAGAAATGTAAAGTGGAAAATAAGTGGAATGCATTGAGCCTGGAGGGAAGACTTGGGGGAGGTCATGACAGCTTTGTGGAAAGATTTACAGGGCTGTCAGGTAGAGGAAAGAGGAGGCTTATTCCGTGTGCTTCAGATGACAGAAATAGGATTTCATGGGAAGCAGATCTTTTTTGCCTCCAAAAAAGGGATAACATTTTTGCCTCCAAAAAAGGAATAACATTTTAATAGCAGGAATAACATTTTAATAATAGGACAGTCTATGGATGGAGTAGATGCCTTGGCATGCTGGAAATGGGTAAATAGAGGCTGGGGATGTTGCAGAGGGGATTGCTGCATTGGATGGGAATTTGGACCAGGTGGTCTCTATATTAACAACCCAACAGGAAGAAGGACATTTCAGCTGGGATTTTGAAGCATATCTAATGAAAGAGCTATTTACAGAGATGTGAGCAGGATTGAGGAAGCCTACAAAGGATATTGAGGTACCCAAGAATGAGCAACAGTGGGAAGACCCCACCATCAGGCCTGAAGGAGCAAAGCTGAGCAGTGCTGTTCAAGGAGACCAAGGGAGCTGTGGGAGAGCGGTCAGCAACAGTTGGAAGGGGGACCCCCCCAGCAGGAACTGGTAGTCACAGATGGAGCAGCCTCTGGCAGAACTGTGGTGCCAAGGCAGGGAAGCAGCCGGGCTAGAACTCCCTGGCCTCCATTTCCTGCTGTTTCTCGTTGCCAAATCCAGCTTGAAGCCTGAGACACAGGAGCTCAGGGGATGCAGTTTGCAGGGAGGGATGACCTTTGTAAGGCCTGAGCAGGGCGGAGAAACGTGTCTCTAAGGTTTCTTCCATCTCAGAGACCTTTGAGTCCCCTCACTGCCCCTAACTTCAAACTTGGGAGAGCAAAAGACCTGAAGATTACACTACTCTATGAATGACCAGTTCATCCTGTGAAAGTAAAGATGGGATTGGGTTATCGCAGTTTCGATAAGGATCAGGGAAACGCCCTTGGTAAGCCAAGATGGGAGAGAAGCTGTCAGTCATTCAACATGTATTTACTGGGACCTACTGCATGCTAGGCATTCTTCTAAAGGCTGTAGATCCACTGGGGAGCAACACGGAAACTCCTCCCGTGTTACACACTAAAAATAGGCAGACGATAAGCACACAAACACATTGCTCAAGGTGCCATCACACGACACAACACATTGGCTGAGATCATGACCTGTATCATTTCGTAGTTGTGTGACCTTCATTAAGTGACTCAATCTGTGTCTCCGTTCCATATGTGTACATGAGGATCAGTGACTGTACCTCCGCAGTGGAGTTGTCATGAGGCTATAGTTACTTAGTACGTGTAAATCCTTTAGAACAGTGCTGAGCACATCTAGCAATGTTTGTTATTATTATTAGCAGGCAGCATTAAGTACTAGGTGAGAGAAGAGCTAATACAGCAGAAAAAGGCAGAGAAAAGAAAATGGTGGGTCTGGGCATGATGGGAGCCATGAGAGAGGAAGCTGGGGGCTGGTGAGCAGACTTGCCATTAGGAAAGGGCCAGAGCTTCTAGAGGAAAGGGGGAAGTAGCCACCCAAACCCTCACAGAATCCTGTCAGCATCTCTAGGGACAAATCCAGCCACCCCACAGAAAGTACACTTGCATGGCCTGTTAATGCTGAGGTCGAATTCATTAGAAGAAATTGTGCGATATAGAATCGAATCATTTTTAAGCATGTAAAAGCAAGAAGCAGAAGTGAACCATGCTTAAAAGAGGCAGGCACATAGTATCTAAGAGCTTGGGCTCTGCAATTAGACTGGCACAAGTTCAAATCCCAGCTCTGCCATTCACTATTATCTGACCTGGGAAGGGTTACTTCACCTTGTTGATGACTAGTTTCCTCTTGTGGAAAATGGAAATAATCATAGCTATCTGCAGGCTATTTTGAGTCTGAAAGGAAATAGTCTATGGTAATTGCTTTGCACAATGCCTAGAATATTCTAAGGCACCAATACATGTCGCTGTTGCTTACTGCTCTCATTATAAAGAGAGAATGAACACCTGTTCATGACTTGGAAAGGGTGAGCATGGTAAAATACGGATGCATTTTGCTTTAGTTGCTTTTTGTGATGTTCGGGCTTATAAAAGATAACTTTTGAATTTCTTTGCCAGCTCCGACTCTCCCACCACTAAGGAGCAGCATCCTATCTATGATGCCCTCACAGAACCAGAACATCTGCTCCTGTTCCGCATGAGCAGTTGTCAACATAAAGATCTCCCAACACTCAATGGAAAACAAAGTATTTTAATGATAAAATTCAGTACTTGAGCTATGTTTATTTTTGATTCTTTTGACATTTTTCAAGCTCAGAAACAGCATTTGTGAAATGCGTATTGCTGGTGAAAATTAAATGGAAAATTGGCACTTAAAGATTTTACATTTTTCCCAGCTAATTCCTTTCTAAATACAATCTATTCCTTAAAGAGTCTTGCTGTGATGATTTCTGCTAATTTCTTTCTCGGTAGTTTCCAATAAATCAGACTTCACAGATAACAAGAGAATAACAAAATGATAAAGGTGCTTCTTTCTTTCCCTTCAGAAAATACTCATGTGCGGGTTTTTACAGAGTACAGATGAACGCCTGAATGTCCAAGTTTTATTTTTGTTTTTAAATGGCAAGTTGTTCTGGGGTACATATACTTTGACTTTCAGGCATTCATTCGTACTCTGTAAAAAAATTTGCAAGTGAGTAGGAACTTAAAATGAAAGCTGAGGAAATAACAAAGAAACACTAGAAAAGAAAAAAAGAAAAAACTCAGTATCTGTGAAGCTCAATAAAATGAAGCACAACAGAAAGGGGAAAAAAATGCCAAGTGTGTCACCAGGAATCATAAACCACAGTGTTTCTAAGTAGCTGTCTTTATAAAACACATTGGAGTAGATCTTTACTTTTCTTCCTTTTTTTCACTCTGTCACAGTATTAAAACAAAATGCTCATTAATTTGGATTAATGGGAAAGAAGGCTTATCTATTCATTATGGGGGAAAACTTAAACATGGAGTGTTACTACTTCAAGCAGTGCTATCCATATTACAAATAAAAAGCTAACTAGGAATAAGTGATTTTAAAATTCCTATTCAGAGCAGGCATATATCACTACATTGTAATGTGCCACAAACAAAATAAAACTTTAACACAGGAAAAGTAACTATGGGATTTAAAAGTTGAAAACACACCTAAGGAATTCATAATTTTATGGAGCTTTGGCGTATAACTGTTATTGACTTTAGACTGACTCTCCCTTTCCTCTTAGGTCAGTCCAAGGTGATTTATGAGGGGAGAAATTCTTTTGAAGGTTTTATTCTTTAGGTAGTTTGGTATTTAGTGTCAAAATACCCACTTTCAAAATAGTGGAGACTAAATGAATGATGTTCGGCAGTATAGAAGAGTCCTCTACGTTTTCCCTTTTCACCTTTAAAACTTAATCATTTATTTAGCACTTGGGTGCTAAATATTTTAAGGATCAAGAACAACTGAATATGTGAAAGAAGATCTTGCTGTTCTATTTGAAGGAGTTTCCCTTGGTTTTTCTTTTCTTTTTTCATTCTTTCATTTTCTCCCCTTTTGGAGAAAGCTTATGTCTTTGTAATTCAAGAGAGGTCTCGAATTCACCTTGAGAGGCAGCCATATATTAGGAAACGCAGTTTCCTGAGTCACATCATTTGCTTAGCATCCCTTACCAATTTAGTAGAAAGATTCTCCTCCGGGGATTGTCAGCTGTCATATATCTCTTTTGCAGAGTAAGTGGGTCTTTCTCCTCCAGGAGAATTCACTGGCTTGGTGTTACTGGCTTCAATACGTGTGACTTCTTTTCTGAATCCCCCACGCTGAGTTCTTGTGTTCCCTTCCCCCAAAGGTCATGTCCTACACAGGGTTCCCACTGCGCTGGGTCAGCAGGAACACAGAATGACCATTTTTGTTCATCATTATTTGCCTAAACCTAGAGAAAATAAGATCATTATGGATTTCACCCTCAGGTTCCCTCTACAAACTACATTGTCATACATACAGAGTAATTATTGGTTTTTCACTCCTTAGGCGTGTATAAGAGGTGAAGATGGGTGCTCTGCTTTTCAGTTTGGGCAGGGCACTATTGAATAGTGAACAAGATACAGAGAATGGCTGATTCAATCTCCTTATTTCTTCCAGTGGTCGCATTGAGACTATTTCAAGCATGTACAAGATCAAGGATCCATTAAACCTTTTTATTTTGTGTAACTTTTGTGGGTTTCCATAGAATGCTGGAAGTGCTGTACCTCCTTTTAAAAATTAAATTAAATTAACTAAAAAGAGAAAGAAAAAGAGCCTGCATTTTCCCCGGAGGCTTTTTTTTAATCTGTTTAAACTAACCAGGGATTTTTCACATATTGACATAAGCATTCTTTTGCTAATTTGTTGGACATTAAACTGCGTGGAGTCTTCCCCAGAATCTTGAATGAAGCTGAAATACTTGGGTCCTTAGGGCTGCTTGAGTCCTGCATCGTTTCCTGAACACATATGGTTTTCCCTCCTCTATCTCCTTAGATAAAAGTCAGTGCTGATCGCCTTAAGGAAAGAATGAGTTAAATGGACCCATATTCTAGGCCTGGATCTAAAACTCCCGGCCTTTTCAGACGCCCCTTAGCATCTGCAGCAGCAAAGCCATTTGCACATACATAAATAAATAAATTAACAATGAATAAATAATCTAATCCCAGTCACACAATGCCACCTTGCAGATTTGATCCTTTGCAGCTCCCAGCGAATTTGTCCATTTCTAATTCTTTTTGATAAAGTCCTCAGATGCTTGCTGACTGTCAGGCTCATTTTCTTATTGTTTTCGCTTGATTAGTTCTGTATGACCTAAGGTCGCCCTTAAAATCCACATCTCTCGTGAAGACTCCGAAAGGCCTTCTTTTTAGAACCCACCCCCCAGAAAAGGATGGAAAGTGCCTGCCGTTTCTCCACACAAAAGCCAGGCAGGTTTTTCGTCACCAGCCTCCTGAAGCAGCCCTTCGTTCACCCAAGCGCAAAAATAACTCATTAGGGGCTACCGTGTTTTGATAGCCTCTTTCTCCAGCGCACTTGGGTGTGCCTGTGTCAGGTCTCCCGGGTCCTGGAGGAGCTGGGCCACCTCCCCTTTAACCCTGCTGGGCTGCCCGTCAGTGACAGCACCAGGCCCGGCACCTGCCCACCCATACTGAGTGCCTGAGGCTGTTTTTTCCTGGTCTTCTGAAAAGATGCTGGCCTTCATGGGGGCTGGAGAGGAGTGGAGAAGGATTGCTTTTTTTTCCTTTTTGAAAGCTGGCTGGGGCCGGGCACGGTGGCTCATGCCTGTACTCCCAACACTTTGGGAGACCAAGACGGGCAGATCATGAGGTCAAGAGATCGAGACCATCCTGGCCAACACGGTGAAACCTCGTCTCTACGAAAAACACAAAAAATTAGCTGGGTGTGATGGTGGGCGCCTGTAATCCCAGCTACTCAGGGGGCTGAGGCAGGAGAATTGCTTGAACCCAGGAGGCAGAGGTTGCAGTGAGCTGAGGTTGCGCCACGGCACTCCAGCCTGGTGACAGAGCAAGACTCTGTCTAAAAACAACAACAACAACAACAAGCAAACACAAAAACTTTCAACCTTCAAAAGATTAATCATCTCAGGATAGTAACGGGAAAGAGAAAATGTCACTTCAAGCACCTGCCTTACCGTTTTGGGTCCAATGCTTGCTCTTCTCCCACAGTTATGCTGGGTGCTCTTTGAGGCTGTGGCACTCAGGACAATCAACGTTTTATGTTACTAAGGAAGGAAGAGGGGTTGTTGAAATGATTCTACCTTTCTTTTCAGGAGAGGGTTACCCAGTCTTTGTGATGAGAAATCTCTATTGGACGTTCTTGAGCTTTGCAAAGAGAAATCTGTGAAAAAGCAGAAACCTCTGCATTCCCAGAGAGCCTGCCGCAGACAGAGAGCCCAGAAGTGGTAAAAGTGCCGTGAGTGCAGCATGTGCTGTCAGAACGGCAGTCCAAGCCTTTCCTTATTTTGGAAGTTATAAAATACTTCAAATGCACAGGAAAATATACAGAATGATACAACAGGCGCTCATCCACCTACTGCCTAGATTCCATGACGATAACATTTTGCCGGATTTGCTTTAGCTGTTTTCTTTCTTTTGTTTTTAAGTGGAGTCTCGCTCTGTCACCAGACTGGAGTGCAGTGATGTGATCTCAGCTCACTGCAACCTCTGCCTCCTGGGTTCAAGCGAATCTCCTGCCTCAGCCTCCCGAGTAGCTGGGACTATAGGTGCCCATCACCACAGTTGTATAATTTTTGTATTTTTGGTAGAGAAGGGGTTTCACCATGTTGGCCAGGATGGTCTTGAACTCCTGATCTCAAGTGATCCACCCGCCTCAGCCTCCCAAAGTGCTGGAATTACAGGCACGAGCCACCATGCCTGGTCTAGCTCTTTTTTTTTCCTAAGAAATCAAACTTTACAGATGCTGTTGAAGCCCCTTTGCATCCTACCTGGTCACACACCCAAGATCACTCCCAAGATCACTATCGTTCTTAAGGAACCTTTATTTCCACTCTCCTTGTCTCTATAGTTGGCCTACTAGGATGAAAATACAATCCATATTATACATTCACGCACACACGTGTACACACAGAGAGCAGAGTGAAAATGGTACATGAAAAGCTTCACAGTTGATTTTCACAAAATTTGGGAATTTTTTTTCTTTGCACTTGTATGTATTTTCTACATGTTCTCACTGGTCATATGTTTAAGTAATGATGAGTAATGATAAAGTAACAAGTAAAGATTAGTGACAAAAATGTGGTTAAATAAAAACATCTTTTACTATTTGCAAAAATAAGTGTCATGTGGCACGTGTGAAAAAGTATGTCAAGGTTCTTCAAATTCCCATCATAGTGGATCCTGGATGAATCATGCTGTGCCAATCCGTGAGGTCCTACTCTTAACTTCCTGGTAGCTTCCTCAGCCAGAAGGCAAAAATCAGGAAGAAAACAATCAGGCATAGATAAACTAACAGTTGGATATCTAATGAACTTTTAGAAGATGATTACCATTGACTTTGACATTCTGTAAAGCTATTATTAGATCAGCAAACACCAGGAGTAGCAAACCATGCATCTAATAATAAGGAGCAGCAGCCAGCCCCTCGCGTCCCTTAGTCCTGGTTCATTGGTGTGGTGCCCGTGTGCACAACCACACACAGCAATTCTGCAGCCCGGCCTCTTTCATGGTTCTCCTGTTCCCACTTTTCTCTGGTTCTTCAGAAATGGCCCCATGCGCTCTGGCCTCTCACATTGGAATAGACTTGGGGCCTGGGACTGAGCTTGGGGAAAACAGGCTGAACTATTCTCCTGATCCGCTTTGGTTCCACTGTTCACACTGCCCAAACTTAGTGAAAGGAGATTCCATCAGTCCGGTGTAGCTTGCACAAGCTCTGCTTTGGTAGTTAGGGTTGAATCTTCCGCTCGTTAGAAGTGTTTACTTGCTGTGTTTCATCATCTTGTCCATGTGTCCTTCAGAATGTCTTGAAAATAGGTGGTCTAAAGGGTTAGGGTATTCCTATTTGTCATATCGTTTCTTAGCATGCCCAACATCTCAACATTTGTCATCATCAGTGAGCACCCAGTCAGACATAACTTACTTCAACTCCTTTTAACTCAACAGAATAAATATTTCATCCACTCTTATAATGAATGATAAAATGCCTTGGGGGCCAGAGTGAAAGGCAATGTCCTGATCTACCCTCCCAAAGGGAAGGGTTGAGTGGAGAAAGACCCCTGTGCTCTTCCAGAGGCCAACAACTTTGAACTTATGAGTCCTTGTCTGAACCTCATTTCCATAGTGGCAAGGGAACGGTAAGCACATCCTTGGATCCAAATCCTGACCACGGGAGAATCATTCTGCATAGCCCTCCTACCTGTGTATGGGGAGACCCAACAGTCCGGGAATGAAGAGCTGGGATTACCATTGTGTTTGTTATTCAACTGGTGGTTGGTATGGTCAATAATAAGGACTTCTAGCACGTGAGAAGAGCCTAACAGAGGCCATCTTTGTCAGATACTGTATATGTTACTGAGCTATATGTTAAGAGGAGATAGCCATCAACCCAGCAAGTGCCGGACTTATTAGACTTATAAATTTTAGGGCTACTCTTCCTTCCTGTGAATTTACTACTTGTTTTATTAAGTCTTTGTTTATGTTGCTGTCAAGTGAGTTTCTATCACCAAGGGACATTTCAGATTCCATCAGCTCTCCCCTCACTACCATAGTTTCTTTGAAGGACTTAGCTGTATACTTCTATGACCCATCTAGTTCTAAAATCAGGCAGCAATCTAGGCCCCTTAAGCATGGAGATCCTTTATGTTTCATGTGGTTTAATAGAACTACTGGGAGTGGATGCTTGTGTTGCCAGAGTACTTTTTTCTTTCTTTGTTTCTTTCTTTTTTTTTTTGAGACAAGATCTCACTCTGTCGCCCAGGCTGGAGTGCAGTGGTGCCATCATTGCTCACTGTAGCCTCGACATCCTGGGCGCAAGTCACCCTCCTGCCTCAGCCTTCCAAATAGCTGGGACTACAGGCACAAGCCACCATACCCCGCTACGTTTTGTGGGTTTTGTAGAGATGGGGTTTCGCCACATTACCCAGGCTGGTCTTGAACTCCTGGGCTCAAGCGATCTGCCTACCTCTGCCTCCCAAAGTGTTGGGATTACAGGCTTGAGCCACTGCACCTGGCCACAGTTCTAACTGTTAGCTCTTGGGAGAAGACTAAGAATCATCTAATTGAAACCCCTCATTTTACTGAAGAGGAAATCAAGTCCCAGCAAATTGGCATGACTTAGCTCTACTTAACTCATTGTGACGCTTAGTTGGATCAACATTACAGAAAAAGGAACACATAATATCTCGTTTTTGCTCAGTATATTGATATGAAATGCATCCTACAGCTATGCTGACTTCTTGGATTGTTCTAAATTCTTCAAGATCACTGTGATTTGGAGTTTATGGTAATTTTAATATTTTATGAAATTCACATAAAAATTGGAACCTAATACTCAGATTCCTCCTATTAAAACTGAATTAAATCAGTATTTAGAAAATAAGTAAAGCTTCCTTTATTCTTTTTTTTCTTCAAAAGTTACTTCAGCTGAATCAAAATTTGATTTCCAAACACTATCAGGCAGTAGAAAAAGAATTTGAAGATTTAGATGAAAGGAACTTCTGATGCCTCCTCCAGGAAAATATGTACTTCATTTTAAAGAGGTGAGAAAGCTTACATTGTTTTAAAGAGTTTTTTTTTTAAGGTAATGCTGTTGTACTGTCCGTCTTTACTATAATTTTTCTTTGAAAATATATGCTTTTCTAAAGAATAAATTATCATATAGTTTGGGAGTACAAATAGACAATCTTTTAAGGAAAATTAAATGTCATAATTTATAATTATGCATAATTTGTGCATGCATTCATTTGATGGAGTTTATTGAAAACACTTTATTAGTTTGCAATTTGCTTTTCTATAAAGCCCTTGAAAAAATGTCCAGACATAGAAAAGTCAATGGCATAAAACAGAGCTGGTAGCTTATTTCTACATAGTCACATATTTATCCTAGTTCCTTTCACAATTCCACTGTTCCATTACAATTAGGACTCACAATATTTGAAAGGTTTGATATTCATCCTGAAAGGACATGAGGAGAGAGCTGTATTCTTTGGAAAACACTGACCACAAACCAAAACAAGGCCCTGAACTTCAGGGAGATTGTGAGACATTGTGGCCACTCACCAAAATCTGTTTTCCCAATGCCAGAAATGAGCCCCTCTAGGAGAGGTGACAGCTGTTTCAAGATGCGTTCTCAGATGCTCATCTGTGATTCAGACATACTTGTAGATAGAGGAGGGGCAACGGTAAGACCTCACATCCCACCCTGGCCCTGGCAAGCCCCATCAGCCACCCGAGGCCCTGTGTGTGCTTATCCACGGCTTCACAGCTTAGCTTTCTGGTAGGCCTCAGAATGACAGCTGTTGATGACTCATTAATGCTAACCATTGATTCTTGTGTCCCAGGTTAAGACTCAAAGGACAACATGGCAAGCAATAGCAGTGTCACTTGTGATTTCTCCCCACAGGAAATACTCTTCTGTTCCTCTCTGGCCACACTGTCCTCACAGGAAGTGACTTCTTACCCTGTCCCTAAAAATCAGGATATAGACCCTCAACCCCTCATTCTTTCTCCTCAGTGACAAAGGTCTATAGTTCATACATTTTATAACCTAATTTTTTAAATATTATTTAAGTTGTTCTCCAAAACAATTTCACTGAATATTTAAGACCACGTTTAGAAAACTTAAGCACTATAGTTTTAAGCCAGCTGTCTAGGAACTTAGTTTGGACACATGAGAAAGATGGTCAAGAATCAAGAGCAGTGATGGGGTCTTGGGTACCCAGGGGTACACTGGACTGTTAGGGTAGTAAGGAGAGTCTGAGAGGTGGCTTCAGAGGTCTGGATTAAGTGTTGGTTTGTCTGTCCTTTATTAAACAATGGATCGTGTCCATTTTCACCTCTCATTAGAAGGCGCGCGCGCGTGTGTGTGTGTTTGTGTGTGTGCACGCGCTCACTCGCACTTCCTTTTCCCTTTGAATTTCTCCTTGGTACTGTTAAGTGTGTACTTAATGCAATGTTTTTGGAGGGGGTGGGCGGCTAGTAATAGCTGCCTTAAAAACCTCATGAGCTCCCCCTGCTGTTTTGCAGCTGACAATACAAGTCCCTTCTATTTTCATTTCCAGAAGCACAGAAGAATGAAAGAGAATCCCTCGTGGGTCTGTTTGATCTACGAGGCAGATGAATACTTGTCAGCTTTCTCCTGAAGGTTTACGAAATCACAGAGGAAAGGGAGAGTTAGCATTTGATCTGGGCTATCACTTAACCTAGGGCACCGGAGTTGTCCCCCTCTTTTGATCTAAGAAGCGGGTCTATACCACTTTTGAATACCTGCCAATGAAGAATGAAGAAACATATTATGAAGTTACATCAGATCTGAAATGAAATGGCTAAAAGCTGGAAGATGTGTTTCTAGTCATTTCATTTTTTAGTCTGTAAAGATTTGGAAAAAAGCTAATATGTTTTTAAAATATGCCATTGATACAGTTTCTGTTGCGTTTAATTTTTTCTCCAACACTTCTTGAAACTTTATATGTGGCTTGGTTTAAATTAACTTAATTTAATTTAAATTAATTTAGTGTGAATTTTCAGTGAGAATTAAATATCACATAGAAATCACCTTTGTTAATCAATATTTTTTCATATAAGTGTATAAGTTATCAAGTATCATTTAACACAAATTAAAAGTATCAGAAGATATGCATTTACTAGATTACAAATATATATGATGAAACACTAGTCACCAGGCACGGGGTAGGTCCTGGGATATGATGGTGACCAAAACAGAGGTTTCAGTCTTTGTATATCTTATAGACTATGAAAGGAGGCATTTCTGTAATAAAACATTCAAATAAATATATAACTTAACATTATGAGTTACTTTTGAATATGACACCAAAAGAACAAGCAATAGAAGAAAAAAACGGATAAATTGGATTTCAAACTTAAAAACTTTTATGCATCAAAGTACACTCTCAACAGAGTGAAAAGCCACCCCATGGAATAGAAGACAGTATTTGCAAATCATATATGTGATGAGGAACTAATGTTCAGAATATACGAAGAACTCTTACAACCCAACAACAAAAAAGCATAGGCAAAGAACGCGAATGTCTGCTTTTAATTCTTTTGTGTATATACCCAGAAGTGGAATTGCTGGATCATACAATAATTCAACGTCAATTGAATAGCCATTTCTCCAACAATATTCCAATGGCCTATAAGCACATGAAAAGATGTTTAACATTAATGGAATGTTTGATTTGCATCAGAGAACTACAAGTCAAAACTATGAGACTCTACTTCACACCCATTACAATAGCTATTATTAAAAAAAAAAAAAAAAACAGAAAATAACAAGTGTTGGTGAGGATATGGAGAAACTGGAACCCTTTGCATTGATGGTGGGAATATAAAATGGTGCAGCCATTGTGGGAAACAGTATGGGGTTCCTCAAAAAATTAAACATGGAATTATTGTATGATCCAGCAATTCCACTTCTGGGTATATACACAAAAGAATTAAAAGCAGAGATTCAAGCAGATACTTGTATATCCATGTTTATAACAACATTATTCACAATAACAAAAAGATGGAAACCTCCTAAGTGTCCATTAATGGATAAATGGATAAACAAAATGTGGTATAGAAATACAATGGAATATTATTCAGCCTTGAAAAGGAAGGAAATTCGGATACATACTACAACCTGGATGATATTAAAGAAATTATGCTAAATGAAATAAGCCAGTTACAAATGAGCACATTTTGTTTTGTTTTGTTTTGTTTTTTGAGACAGAGTCTCACTCTGTTGCCCAGGCTAGAGTACAGTGGCATGATCTTGCTCACTACAACCTCCACCTCCCAGGCTCAAGCAGTCTTCCCACTTCAATATCCCGAGTAGCTGGGACCACAGGTGCACACCATCATGTTCAGGTAATTTGTATGTTTTGTAGAGATGGGGTTTCGCCATGTTGTCCAGGCTGGTCTCAAACTCCTGACCTCAAGCGATCCACCTGCCTTGGCGTCACAGAGTGCTGGGATTATAGTTGTGAGCTACTGCACCCGGTTCAAATGAACAACTATCATATGCTTCCTCTTACATAAGGTTCCTAGAGTAGTTGCATCCATAGAGACAGGAAGTAGAATGGTGGTTACCTGGGGTTTGGGCTAAGCGGGAATAGGGAGTTCGTGTTTAATAGGTACAATTTCAGTTAGAGAAGATGAAAAAGCTCTGGAGATGGATGGAGGTGATGATTGCGTTACCAAATGCCAGGGGTTTGGTCTAGGTCCTGCTGCTCACCACACAGGAAGCCAACCACTGAGACAGCGAGTACTGCCAGGAGGAAGCTCTGACTGGGTGCTACAGCTGAGGAGATGGGGGCTCAGTCTCAAATCCATCTCCCTGATCAACTAAAACTAGGGCTTTATATAGCAGGGAAGAAATGTAGCCATGTACGGGAAAACAGGAACTTGGAAAGGGGAAGGAACCAGTCCTGGCGAATGAGGGGCCTGGGTCTCATTGTCTGGATGTAGTGATTTGGTGAGTTTCAGTTCTTTGATACTTTTTGAGAGGGCTGGGAGTCCTTTCCTGAGGAGGACACTCAGATTAAACAAATGTAAGTTTTAAGCTTTAAGACCACAAAGGTCTATTTCTATGTTTATCAAAAACAACCAACCAACAAAACAAACAAAAAAACTGTCTATGGAACTACTGGGTCTGTTTCAGCTGCACAGCAATGTAATGCCACAGAACCATTCACTTAAAAGTGATTAAAATGGCAAATTTTATATTATGCATATTTTGAGACAGTTTAAAATAATTACGGTAAGTAATTTGAAGGAGAGAAAAGCAACAGGTTTCTACCACCAGATATTTGGGTGGGTAAGGGGAGGTGGTACAGGACAGCCTTGCTGACACCTGCTGTTGAGCGTGGTGAGGGGAGTGGGAAGGGCGTTGTAAGGCCTGTGCTGATAAGGCCTGTAGTGCTCTGAGGCACCGGGGGAGACCAAGGTAGCAGGTGCAGAGGCAGCAACGTGGGGAGCAGAAAGCCATGAGGGTAGGGAGGAGGGCAAGAGTGGAGCACAGTCCTGTCGCTGGGGGGAGGAGCTTGGGTTTTACCTGCAGCAATGAGAGGTTAAACACTGTCTAAACTCCACCTAAATAGGCCACTCAGACTGCTATGTGGGAAACAGATTCTGAGAAGCCAAAAATGTAGCCCAGGAGGCCGGTTAGGAGGCTGTGGCAAAGATGAGAAATAGTGGCTTGAACTACGAGAATGTCACAGGATATGGAGACAAGTGGAAAGACTGAAGGTTTTGGTGATGGACTGCAAGGGGGAGGGGGGAGGGAGGTGCCCAGGCCGGTGGAGTGTCAGTGCTATGGTAGGCAGAACTGGCTGCCTGGCTCGGTCTGCTCTGAGAATTAGGATCTGTTATTTCACCTCCAGAAAAATGAATTGACAAGGTACTTTTAATTCCTCAAAAAATAATGCTCCATAAATCTAAATTATTAGGATGGCAGTTCAAAGCTATCCACTACCCTGATCAAACTTCATTTCTCATCAGCTGGATCATAGGATACGACAATGACAGTAATGGGTAATAATTGTGATGTTTTAAATGTCTCTGGGCCAAAAGTGCATTCAGAAGTTAAAAGGTGATCTCAAGCTGCTTGTCAGAATTGTAAATGAGGTCATTGGAGCAGTTTTAAACTTTCAAATCAATTTTTTTCCTTCAATGTGACTGAAAGTAATATTTGGGAAATGAATGGGGAAGAGGTTGGGGTATTTGAGTGAAAAAGAGAATCGCTCTCTATTCACTTGGTAGGCGAAGTGTCAGTGAATAGACTGCACTGGAACCTCCTAGCTCAATAAGCCAGTGAGCTTCTGCCTAAGGAAGTGAGACAAGGTAGCCACTCTTGTGCAAGTCAGAGGAACCGATTAGCGTTGCGACTCTTAGAGCCAATAGGAGTGTGAGGGGGCACAGAGAGCATGTCCGTGACTGGCAGCCCAGGACAGGATACAACGGGAACGTGGGAGGCGGGCGGACAGGCGAGGCTGGGAACAGCTCTGAAGGGGCCAAAGTGAAATGAAGACTTATTAACACTTCATTCCAGTTGTTTAGAAACAAAGCACTTAGTTTAGCAGAACGGATGAAACCTGAGTCGGATCCAGCCTCTGGATCCAGCTGCAGGAATAGAGAACACAGAGGAACATATGCAGCTCACTACAGCTCCACCAGCTCTGTGACTGTCCTGGCCAAGTAGCCAATGTATTGATCCAACAGATGGATTGTAAGGAAATGACAAAAATGGAAGGGGAATGTGTGGATTAGAAGAGATCTGAAAAACATGCCAAATGTTTTCAAATGAGCAAGACAAAAACTGGACTGTCCAGGGATGCATTTGGGTGTTAAAACTATGTTTTAAAAACATCCATGGAAATGATTACTATAAAAATCAGGATAGTGGTTAGCTAGTTGGAGAGAAAGAGGTTGTGGTTGGGATGAGGTCACAGGGAAGGGGCAAAGTTCTATCTTGACCTGGGTGGTGGTTTCAAGGCTGTTCACCTGAAGATAAATCATGAAGCCCCTATTTGCTTTGTGTGGTTTCCTGGATCTTTGTTTTATTTTCTAATAAAAAGATGTTTTAAAGTGTTCAGTTTTTATGAGGCATTACATTATCTTTATTCTGTTCACTAACACTCAAAATCCTATCCCCATAACTTAGCAGTGCAATTTGGCCGTGTTTACATCAGGCCTGTTTTGTTTTATTTTATTATTTTATTAATTTATGTATTCATTTAAAAATAGAGACAGGATCTTGCTGTGTGGCCCAAACTGGTCTTGAACTTGTTTCTTCAAGTGATCTTCCCATGTCAACCTCCCAAAGTGTTGGGAATACAGACATGATCCACCATGCCTGGCCTATTCTTTTGTTTTTGTTTTTGTTTTGTTTTTTGAGACAGAGTCCCTCTGTCGCCCAGGCTGGAGTGCAGTGGCACAGTCTTGGCTCACTGCAACTTCGGCCTCCTGGGTTCAAGTGATTATCCCACCTTAGCTTCCTGAGTAGCTAGGATTCCAGATGGCCACCACCACACCTGGCTAATTTTTGTATTTTTAGGAGAGACAGAATTCCACCATGTTGGCCAAGCTGGTATCGAACTCCTGACCTCAAGTGATCTCTCCGCCTCAGCCTTCCAAAGTGTTGGGATTACAGGCGTGGGCCACCACACCCGACCCCTATTCTTATAGATGTGTATTTTTTATTATTGAAGTCGTTGTTATCATTTCCATGTCAAGCACACTCTTCCTCAGGATCAGTTTCAGTGGCTACCGGAAACCAGTCACCTGCGGTTGGATCTTCGGGTCGCTTCCACTACTATGGAAAATACTTGTCATTGTTTTCAAGTTTGGAAATTGGCATTTGTGTAATAAAGATGCTATTGTTTTAATTATACACACACACACACACACATATATATATACACACATATATATATTTCTTTTTGGGGGATAGAGTCTTGCTATGTTGCCCTGACTGGTCTCAAACTCCTGGACTCAAGCAATCCTCCCACTTTGGCCTCCCAAAGTGCTGGGATGACAGGCATGAACCACGGTGCCCGGCCTTAAATGTACATTTTATCAGAAATAGTAAGAGACTCCATTTTGTGTTGCATTCTTGCTCTACTCAGTTTAACAAAAAAAGAGCCTCATCTCAGAGCTTCAGCTACCATAAGGAATTGTTACATTGGTCTTTTATAGACAGTTCTCGAGCCCATACTCTGTGCCAGACTCTGTGCTAAGTTCTGGGGTTGAAAACATGAGTATGATCTAGTGCCCTATTAAAAAGCTCGGAGATGAGCAGCCGTCAAAAATAGTGCAGAATTATGAGACTGAACTAAGTGGATATTGGGCTTCAGCTCTTTCTAGAGGAATCCCACATAAATGCTACAAATACGGGTCCCTATCTCGGGTCTTGCTCCTCTCTAGTTCTTTCTCTACACGGAAACCAGAGATTGAAAGGCATATCTAATCAAGTCTTCCAACAACTCACAGGCCGTGCTAGACAACCACCAGCTCCTCAAAAGGGCCTCTTGCATGCCTCGGGGCCCTCACAACGATGTTCTCTCTACCTGAAACCTCTTTCTTCCTTTTCTTTCTCATCTCACCTGGTTAATTCCTACATTTTCTTCTGGTATCAGCTGAAATGCAACTTTCTCTGCCTCAACTCAACCAGTTGAGAGTCTCTGAGGTGGATCCCCTCTGCCCATGCCCCAGAGTTCCTCTTTTGGACTTGTCACACTTTAATAATTACTTACTGTATCTAATACCTTCCTCAATAGCCTCTATCTGCTGTCAGCACATTGCTTGCCTTGCTTCCAGGTCTCTCAGTCGTGGCACGCACAGGCATTTAACAGGCATTTGTTAAATGAACGGCAGGGGTCGTGCACACGTTATGAAGAGCAACAGAGAGCAGTTCCTCATGGGGATCGGGACGTGAGCAGATGGAGCATCAGAGGAAGCTTCCCAAAAGAGACGGAGACTACCCCCTAAAGAGGAGGCTGGAGTTCGCCATGTAAAGAAGGGAGGTGAGGCTGCTGGGGTGGTGTTGGGATGACTCTTGAGGCAGAGGAGTCTCTGCAAAGGCCAGGGAGAGCTCCGCAAGTTCAGGCAACTGCAGGTACTCTAGGCGACAGAATTGTCAGGGAGTGGAATGGGCCAGTGACCCTCGCCACGTAGAAAGACCTGGTTTGCTGGAAGGATGCTGCACACAGAGCTGTGATCCAGCGCCTCACACCCCAGTACACGTGCAGCCCTGCTGGGGACAGACGCAGCGTTGTGTCATTTCAGATCCCTTGTCTCTCTCAGGTGGGATGTTTATGGGGAAAAGCCTTCACCAGATTGATTGCTCTCACGCTGGACTGACCAGCAAGGACTACTTCAAGGTGATTCTGACTGGCTGTGCGACATCTTGGACAAATCTGAGTGTGAAATGCCGGGAAAGCGGCGAGACGGAAGGTGAGTCACTTCTAGGGGAGAAGGAAAATTAGATATGCGTTTGTATTTATTCATAAAATAACACACTGTTTTTAAAAAACAAGAATTTTAAAATTACTCAGTTTATGTGTCTGTGCGGACTATCTGTTAAAGGATACAGAAAAAGCTGATGCTGGTGACTGCTTCCTAGGATGGGCAGTGGATGGCTGGGGACGGACACGAGAGGAAGATTTACTTGTCACCACATACGCGTTAGTATAGTTGACATTTTGTCCCATATAAGTGTATTAGCTATTGAAGATGTATTTTAAAATTAATGTGTGCATAAAAAAACTGTAAGGAAGCATATCAAAAAAGCTAACAGTGCTTATATCTGGATGGTGGGACAGGTGTTTTTGTGTCTGCTTTATCCTTTCTATGTGAGCATGCATTGCTTTGGTAAACAGTTTAAAAGGGATGTCGGCTGGGTGTGGTAGCTCATGCCTGTAATCCCAGAACTTTGGGAGGCCAAAGCAGGAGGATTTCTTGAGCCCAAGAGTTTGAGACCAGCCTGGGACACAGAGCAAGACTCCATCTCTACAAAACCAAAAAACTTAGCCAGGCATGTTCCGGGAGTCCCAGCTATTCGGGAGACTGAGGTGGGAGGATCACTTAAGCCCGAGAGGTCGAGACTGCAGTGAGCTATGATTACATGACTGCACTCCACTGTCTCTAAAAAAAAAAAAAAAAAAAAAAAAAAAAATTGTTAATGGAAAGGGATGTGATTTTTTTAAAAAGCTGAATTTTAAAGACTGTACATTGGGACACTCAACTGCTCAGTTTTGAAGTCACGGAGGACGACAACTTTACACCGGGAGAGAAGAGTGTTTCTAAACTTAGCCTTAGACCTTGCTATAGGGAGTATGAAAATGTTGCTGATTTGGCAGCTGCTGTGTAGAAGAAAGCACACTGGGCCGGGCGCGGTGGCTCAAGCCTGTAATCCCAGCACTTTGGGAGGCCGAGACGGGCGGATCACGAGGTCAGGAGATCGAGACCATCCTGGCTAACACAGTGAAACCCCGTCTCTACTAAAAAATACAAAAAACTAGCCGGGCGAGGTGGCGGGCGCCTGTAGTCCCAGCTACTCAGGAGGCTGAGGCAGGAGAATGGCCCGAACCCGGGAGGCGGAGCTTGCAGTGAGCCGAGATCCGGCCACTCACTCCAGCCTGGGCGACAGAGCGAGACTCCGTCTCAAAAAAGAAAAAAAAAAAAAGAAGAAAGCACACTGGACTGGGGAGCACACGTATTATAGTTACAATTCTGATGCTGCCGTGAAGTAGTTACATGGCTTTGGACAAGCTGTGTTGGCCCTCAGCTGCAGGCTGTGTGTGATGAGGCGTACTGCAGAGGGTACTGTGGGGACGAAATGCAGTGACTGCGTGGGAAAGCACCTACCACCGTGGCGGGCCCTGGGAGGCGTCAAAGAGGCTCTTTTGGGCAAGGTGGCCCCCTCTTCATTTCTCCCAGCTCCACGGAGGCCTCTCCAAACAATGTGTTTGTTGTATGAATGCAGCGTTAAGACAAATCCTCTGCCCTGTTCCAGTGGCTGCTCTGCACTCTTAACACCTGGTCCTTCTGGAGCCATCTTCGTACCTTATACTTAGCAAGTTCTAAAAAAGATCTCTGGGCCAGGCGTGTTGGCTCACGCCTGTAATACCACAAACAGTATCTCTGTCTTCCTTCCTTTTTAAAATTTTTTAGAGATGGGTTCTCTGTACATTGCCCAAGCTGGTCTAGAACTCCTGGGCTCAGGTGATCCTCCCGCCTTGGTCTCCCAAGCAGCTGGGATTATAGGCTCACACTGCCACACAGCCTCCTTTCTTCCATTCTTAATATTTTCCCTGATGCAAAGAGGGAGATGCTTTAAAGACAATCACCCAGGAAAACAAAAAAAGAAAAGAAAAAAGAGACAAATGCTAAAATTAAGACTGCTTCAAAGAAAAAAAAAAGGCAGTGAATTGGCAATATCAACAATTTTTCAAAAATTCAATATTGTAAGTAGGTAACCAATTTTAAGGGATACAGTTTTCATCCATGTCGAAATCTCACGCAGATTTCATTTCTTTCTTTTTTTTTTTCTAGATGGAGTTTCACTCTGTCGCCCAGGCTGGAGTGCAGTGGCACAATCTTGAGTCACTGCAACCACCTCCTGGGTTCAAACGATTCTCCTGCCTCAGCCTCCTGAGTAGCTGGGATTACAGGTACATGCCACCATGCCTGGCTAATTTTTGTATTTTTAGTAGAGACAGGGTTTCACTGTGTTGGCCAGGCTGGTCTCGAACTCCTGACCTCAGGTGGTCTGTCCACCTTGGTCTCCCAAAGTGCTGGGATTACAGGCGTGAGCCACCGTGCTCAGCCAGATTTCAGTTCTAATAGCTAACAGCTATGGAGTTGAAACTATTATCCAGCCACTGCTCTGTTAACTTCTTGAATCCTCCCACCCACCAGTGGGATAGGCACACCGGTCCCATTCACCTGGTGCAAACTGAAGCTCAGAGCTGTGAAACTGGGCGCTGGAGGTCATACAACTAGAAAACAGCTGTGCCTGGACTGGACTCCAACCCAAGCAGTCTAGCTCCAGGACCATGTTCTTAATCACCATGCTTCTCAGTGATGCTATAATTAATGCCTCTAGCAATGGTGCTATTTAACTATAAGAATTAACGAAAGTCCAGAGAAAACATAGAACACACATTCCATATAATTTTGTCAGCATTTCATACCTAGGGTTTCTGAAGCCATTCCAGAAACAGGTTTGTATGAATGGGACAATGTTGCAACAATTATGCGTTTCCCTTCACCTGGGGAGGATAAGGACCAACCTTTCACTGGTTGAAAGAGTCAGCAGGGCTGTGTGTGCTGACCAATCGCCTAAGGGAAAAGGTACTGGGACTTTTCTTTGCTTCACGTTCCCAGTCCTCATGGGGTCCTTCTTCCTCTCACTCTCTCTATAGTCCAGCCCAGAGTTCCTACTCCATTCAATTTCCCACCCCCATTTAGTAGCATTTCAATAACTTCCCCCCATCTCCCATGCCCCTATTCAGCATAATGCTGCTTGCTGCCACTCTTCTGTTTTGCTTCAGCTCTACTTGCTATAGAGGGAGTTGGTCAAAAAGTATAATCGCACAGATCTGCAGACTTTCTTTATTATTATTATTATTCTACTTTAAGTTCTGGGATACATGTGCAGAATGTGCAGGTTTGTTACACAGGTATGTGTGTGCCATGGTGGTTTGCTGCACCTATTGACCAATCCTTTAAGTTCCTTCCCCTTGCTTCCCACTCCCTTAACAGGCCCTGATATGTGTTGCACCCCTCCTGTGTCCATGTGTTCTCATTATTCGACTCCCACTTATGAGTGAGAACATGTGGTTTTTGGTTTTCTGTTCCTGTGTTAGTTTGCAGAGGATGATGGCTTCTAGCTTCATCCATGTCCCTGCAAAGGACACGATCTCACTCCTTTTTGTGGCTACATAGTATTTCGTGATGTATATGTACCACATTTTCTTTATAGAGGCTGTCATTGATGGGCATTTGGGTTGGTTCCATGACTTTGCTATTGTAAATAGTGCTGCAATAAACATACGTGTGCATGTGTCTTTATAGTTGAATGACTTCTATTCCTTTGGGTATATACCCAGTAATGGGATTGCTGGGTAAAATGGTATTTCTGGTTCTAGATCCTTGAGGAATCACCACACTGTCTTCCACAATGATTAAACTAATTTACATTCCCAGCAACAGTGTAAAAGCGTTCCTATTTCTCCACATCCTCGCCAGCATCTATTGTTTCTTGGCTTTTTAATAATCACCATTCTGACTGGCATGAGATGGTATCTCATTGTTGTTTTGATTTGCATTTCTGTAATGATCAGTGATGATGAGCTTTTTTCATATGTTTGTTGGCTGCATAAATATCTTCTTTTGAGAAGTGTCTGTTCACATCCTTTGCCCACTTTTTGATGGGTTTTTTTTTTCATGTAAATTTGCTTAAGTTCCTTGTAAATTCTAGACATTAGCCCTTTGTCAGATGGGTAGACTGCAAAAATTTTCTCCCGTTCTGTAGGTTGCCTGTTCACTCTGATGACAGTTTCTTTTGCTGTGCCTAAGCTCTTTAGTTTAATTAGATCCTGTTTGTCAATTTTGGCTTTTGTTGTCATTGCTTTTGGTGTTTTTGTCATGAAGTCTTTGCCCATGCCTATGTCCTGAATGGTATTGCCTAGGTGTTCTTCTAGGGTTTTTATGGTTTAGGGTTTTATAGTTAAGTCTTTAATCCATCTTGAGATAATTTTTATATACAGTGTAAGGAAGGGATCCAGTTTCTGTTTTCTGCATATGGCTAGCCAGTTTTCCCAGCACCATTTATTGAATAGGAGATCCTTTCCCCATTGCTTTTTTTGTCAGGTTTGTTGAAGATCATATGGTTGTAGATGTGTGGTGTTATTTCTGAGGTATCTGTTCTGTTCCATTGGTCTATGTATCTGTTTTGGTACCAGTACCCAGACTTTCATAATGATAGTTTCTTATCTCCCACGTGAGCCAGAAGTAAGTTGGGTCCATTGAGCTCTAACCTAGCAATTCTATTCACTGGGGAGCTCTTTCCTCTGGCCCTAGGTTTCCTTCATGCACACCCTTGTGTACATAAGCATACACCCTGCACACACGTATGTGGCACTCCTGGGCCTGCACCGCTCATGCACACAGGCATGTATGTATATCTCCATTCCTAGCTGCACGCAGGTAAGCACCCACGTTCTGGGCTTTTAGGATAGCCAGTAACGATTTTTTCTTCCTACTGTTCTCAGAACCCTTTGATATATAAATGTAGGTGTCAGGCAGAGATTAAAATGTCTCTTTTGCAACTGACAGGAGGATGTGACATCAGTTTACAGGGACAGTGGGCTTGCAACGTTTCACCTTAGAATTAAGCTTATCCAGACCGGGCACGGTGGCTCACGCCTGTAATCCCAGAACTTTAGGAGGCCGAGGCAGGCGGATCACGAGGTCAGGAGAGCGAGACCATCCTGGCTAACATGGTGAGAAACCCTGTCTCTACTAAAAATACAAAAAATTAGCCGGGCGTGGTGGTGGGTGCCTGTAGTCCCAGCTACTCGGGAGGCTGAGGCAGGAGAATGGCCTGAACCCAGGAGGCAGAGCTTGCAGTGAGCTAAGATCGCGCCACTGCACTCCAGCCTGGGCGACAGAGCGAGACTCCATCTCAAGAAAAAAAAAAAAAAAAAAGAATTAAGCTTGTCCATCACAAGCACAGGAAGAGCTAGACATCTTCCAACCAGCCTGTCGGGCATGCTTGCTTGCCTTCTGTGGGCAGGCTGACACCAGAGAGAAAGGGGCTGAGTGGAGCATGCCTGGGTCCTGCTTCCAAACACTCCAGTCAGATCCCTGAGGAATATGAAAGGCATGCGGAGAGGTGCTGACTGTCACTCCAGTAATATCCCTCCCCATGGAGCCAGGAGCAGTGGGAATAAAAGTCCCTCTCAACGTAGACGCACATGTAAGTATCGGGCACACATGTACATGGATCAATCCTCTGGCCAGGCCGTGGGTGTTGGGGAGTCAGACCTCAGGAACCAGAAAACCAGGGAGAAGGAGAGCTGAAGGCCAAGCAGGAAAGGGAGGGGAGTTGGGGGACAGAGTCCAGGGAGCTGGGGGGCTGCAGCAGGGCTGGAACCTGCATCTCGGGTTGACTCCTCAGGGAGTGGAGCGGTAGGTGATAAATACCATAGGCAAAAGGGAAAAATGGAATGGAAAACTTAAACAGAAAGTGAGGGGGAGGCTGAGAAGAGCATTGAGGTGCTACCAAAAGTGTGTTTAAGGAACATTGAATTAGTTTGTGTCCCTCTTGGGCCAAAAAAAATTTGCAATGGCCAAGATTTGTACATGAATAGGCATTACACTGTAGGGAGTGTGTGGCTGCAGGTACAAGAGCTCTCATACAACAACATGAGGCCAAATTTCTGTACCTAAAAGCTTGTACAGGATAGCATTCCAAATTTAGTAGAGGGGATCTGACAACCAATCATAGCTTGAAGCAGGGCGCAGGACTCCAAGGCTAATGGTGGGATGAAGTTAGAAACCCCTATCCTGACTTCTCCTAAATGAAGACAGCTGTCTGTTCCAGAGCAAGCCTTGGGGGTTTAAAAAGCCCTGGGATTAAAGACTTTTCTCATGATTTGCCTGGGCATTTTGTTTTGTAGCTTGAACTGGCCCTAAATATCTAACTCCTTGGAAGGCAGAGTAGATTAAAAATAACTTATTATAATAGCTAACATATACTGAACATTCCGTACGGGCCAGGCACTGTTGGGAGTGCTTTGATGTCCCAACTCAGTGAATCCTCATAGCAACCCTAGGGAGTATGCACTTGTGATAGCTTTTGTTATCGATGATGAAAGAGACTCTGAGAGGCCGAACAACTTGTCCAAAGTCACACAGCTAGTAGACAGCAGAGCTGGAATGCAAATCCAGGCTGTCCAACTCCAGAAGCTATACTCTGAATCATAAATGAAGCAGAAAGGAGGGTGGAAGCTGACTTGGCCCCACCTGGAGCTTTTCCATGTGAAAGGAGCAGAACTCCATCAAGCTAGTTCTGAACCCAAATTCTGCAGTTGTGTTCTGCATTTAGCTGGACCTGTGGGAAGAGTTCACTGCCCTACCCAAGCAGGCCAGGCATGGTCTCCTGCTGCCAGACCACAAGGTAGAATGTCCAGGAAAAGGCAAGACTGTTGCTCCTTCTGACAATCCTCAGAACGTGTGTGGAGTGCTCCATGGATTTCTGGGTGGATGTACAATTACTTGCTAGTCTCTGATGACACAGGGTGGCAACTGAGGATAGGGAGGACCTGATACAGAACTCCAAGAGCTCAGCACTGTTAGGCAGTTCATTCAGCCATTCCTCAGGTATTTATGGAATTCTTCCTCACACCCATGAGGCCTTTCATTTCTTGTTGTTTCTCTTTGCAGACACCCACTACGAGGTTTCCAGAAGTCCATGCGTCTGTGGGCTCAGGCACTTCCCATGGCAGCTCCTCCACCTTCCTTTCCTGATATCCAGCAGCTTGGACTGGAGAGGTTCTCACTGACACACGGGGCTGTCTTTGTTCAACAACGCTTGGAAGAACAAGTGAGCTCTGTATTACCGCCCTTTCGGCAGGGGCGGCTGGAGTGCCTGGAAGCGACTAGTTCCAGCCCTGCTGGGCCACAGGGACCCACCCCAAGCACCAGCCATCAGCTTTGTTCTTCGAGCTTCTGGAGAAAACCTTTGATTTCATGGGGATGATTATTTTTATTCTTGCCCACTCAAGGATGAAGCCCAAGAAAAAAGAGGTTGCCCCTTTCAGAAGCATCACAATGGGTTACCTCCACCCAAACCCACTGTTTTTTGTTATTTCTAGGTTTGGTTGGGCCTCTCTTGGAAACCATTACTATACAACTTACTTAAAGAAAGTGGAGGGATTGGGCATAAGAGACTCAGACAGAGGGAGACAGGAGCGGGGGCTATAGCTGGGAAGCCGGAGGTAATGTATTGTCAGAGACACTGCAAGAAGAACACATTCACGTCACAATCAGATTTGAATCCATTCCATTTTGTAGTGACATTTTTAATCTTTTGCAAAGTCAAACTATTCCAAGATTGACTTTTAGCCAAGCCTGGAGAATTGGGACTTTGGGTGAAGGTTTCAGAAAAAGACACAAAACATACACATGTACACACACACAGAGGGGGAGAGAGAGAGAGAGAGAAAGGGGGAAAGAGAGAAAGGGGAGGGAGACTTTTATCCTAAAGTCATTGTAAATCCAAAGCAGGGTTTTATCCTCTACAGTTAAATGAGAAAGGAAAAAAATCAAGAATACCAACATTTGAGGTACAAAGACTGTCATGGACCAGTGGAAGTTTGCAAAATTATATGTAAATGACGGCAGTTTTTACTGCGGTGGCCCTGTGCATTCCCAAAGCTAATCCCAAAGAGAAAATCTACTTAGCAAAAGAAAGTTTTGTCTAATTTGGTTAACAGTTGAGAAGTGACAAAAATGCTGAATATATTAATAATTTATATTTCCAGGGTAACACTATATCTTTAATGCTTCACTGCCGAAGGGAATTCAGACTGGCTTAATGCTCAGAGAAGAAAACCCTGAAAGGCCTTCTTCATATTCTGTATCCAGCGTGATGAAAATGGGTGTAAGACATGTGTTCCAATAATAGGTACCATCCTTTCTCCCCATTTCTGCATAATTTGTTTTTATCCCATATTGCTCAATGTATATTTGTTATCCGGAAGGGCCGCCTGGTCTCACTCTCACTTCCATGCTCCAGCTCTATCACTTCATAGAAAGGAGAGAGCTCACATTTTATAGACAAGTTATTTCAAGAACCTCTCACAAGCAAGACCGTTTCTAAAGTTTAAGATTTTCTCCTGGCAAAACATATACGTGTAATTTTCACTTTACGAGCAATGTAATGAGGGCTTCTTCTTCTTTTTTTTTTTTTTTTCCTGTGTGTGCATAATGAAGTTTGATGGTTTACAAATTGCAGGTCATCCCATTCCATGACCTCAGCAAACAGTCTAGGTCAGAGCTTTCTTAAACCCTGTCCAGAGAAAATAGAATAAGTTAATTTATAGTCTTCCAGCGGATCTGGGAGAAGACAAATCACCACAGTTCAGCGGAATGGCCTCTGAAAACAAAGAGGAAAACGTGCTACCTAATTTCGAATTATTTATTTAAAAGGCATTAAAATTAATGAGGCACAAAAGTTCAAAGAAAAATTTAAATACCCACAAACGCAAATTTAGCCAGTTGGATACATTGTTTATTTTACCTATTTACATAAAACGACGGGGAGCCCTGTTTTGCCCTTTGAGTCTTAGAGAAACAGGATTTTAGCTTGCCGTTTTAGATGTATCGCTATTTTGTGGGTAGGGCACAGATGCCCTGGAACTGAAAATCACAATCCCCTTAAAAGATCACTAGCCAAGTCTTTCCTGGATTCCAAACTTTCCTCACCACGTTCGGGGTGGAGCGAGATTAAAAAAAAAAAAAAAAAAAAATCACACTGGGGAAAGGATAAGGAGGACTTTTCTCTCCAAGCCTGAGAACTTAAACGGAGAGCCCAGGGTCTCCATCCTGCACCAGTGGCCGAAAGGTGGAGGATGGCGGGTAGGGAACAATCCCCTACGGGGTGGGGAAGGGGCGTCTCCCAACCCGGCCTGTGTGGATCTCTCGCCTAGACGCCCAGCGCCTCCGAAGCTGGCCTGCTCTGTGCGCAAAAGGCAACACCAGCTTCTTGGAAGCCTCTGGCGCTGAGTAGTTGTCAGCAGTGATGCTTCCAATCCTCAACTCAGAACTGTACTTGGTTCCGGTATTTTTTTAGAGGTTTTTTAAGACTGTAAACTCAGCCACGCGCCCCGGCTTTGGCCCGGGTGTCGCCGCATTCCAGACCCGCGGGCGTGCGGTGCGCGCGTCGGGCACTTGCCTCCGGGTAGGAAGCGCGCCGGGTCGCAGCTGGCAACAGTCCGCCTAAGTCAGTTTGGGGCAGGTCCTTCAATTTGCATTTTCTTGAGAGCCAAGGGCAGTGTTCTTCGCCTCCCCTGTTTCTCTGAGGCTAATGCTCAAGATGCGCGCTGGACAGGTGCAGGGAGCCGTGAATCCCGCCCTTCAGCGACGCCTGGAATATCTGTCTGAACCTGCATTTGACGTCCGCCTCCCTCAGACTCCGCAGCGGGCCGCTTACCAAATTACTGAGGGCTGTTACCTTGAGCCCTGTCAGCCTTGCGCCCTTGGCACCGCGGAGGGGATGGGTTGGGGATGAGCAGAAGATAATAAATAAATCCCTCTCTTTGGGTCTTTATCAGAAAACGTTTATTACCAGGGGGAGATCCTTCAGAAGACTCATTCGCTCTTTGCCTCCCCCGCCCCGTTTTTTTTGGGTACAATATTTACACAATATATGTACAATATATACAGCATTTCTCCTAAGCAGCGCCCAAAGCGCAGAGAAATCTGGCGGGCGAGTGGGCGTCAGAGTACCGGGGGGTGCTGGGGCGTGTGCAGGTTAAGGGCGTTGGGGTGCGCGTGGCCGATCAGGTTGAGGTAATGCCGGTCCAGGCCCTGCACCGGCGTCAGGAAGGGGCTGTGTTGCTGCGCTGGGCTCGCGAGCTGCACTGACGCGCTGGGCAGGTAGGGCAGTGCGGGGCTGCGGGCCGCGCCAGGCGGCCAGGGGAAAGGCCCGGCACCAGAGCCCTGCGGCAACACAGCGGCCTCGCCCGGGCTGTGGCCAGCGAACTCCGGCCCCGCAGGGTGCAGCTGGTAGGAAAAATCCGGCTCCGGGAGCGAACCCAGCGGCGGAAAGGCGGGCTCCGCGCCCAGGCGGGCCTTGGACTGCAAGAAGGCAAGGATGCGCGCGTACTTGGTGTCCTTGGTCTCCATCCGCTCCACCGTGGTGAGGTAATGCACCAGGTTCTTCATGCACTCGTGGTAGCCATAGTGGAAGTAGTTGGCAAACTCCGCTAGAAGTTCTGCTGGAGGAACGAGAAAGCCCACAGGACGGACACACCCTGAGCGCCCCTTTGCCACGGGAGCCCAGAGCGGGTGCAGGGCACCTCCCACCACATTTTCTGGCCAAAGTTCCCATTTGAGGCCCGCCCTCTCCTCTGCGCAGTCTTAGAGACTGGCAAGGAACGCGCAAACGCCCCCTTTCCCTGAGAGCCTGACCCCACCCACCCACCCCACCCGGGAAGAGGCGATGGAACCAGCCTCTCTGGAAACCAGTTCTCCCTCGCCGCCTTGCTGTCGCCGGGCCGGGAGAGGCGCCTTCGCAAGACCCCTGCCCTCCGGGAGAGTGGAGCTCCAGTAGAGCTCTCGGGAACGCTCAGTCACTCCCCTCCCAGCCCCAGGGTCTCTGGGTGGCGCAGGCGCCTGACCCAGGCGTCCCATTCCCTAACCCGTGCCCACCTTTTTCCCTTCCCCGGGGAAAATCAGCGGAGTGCAGTGCTCTCAGGTACTGAACGGTCATCTCGAGGATCTCCGCCTTCTCCAGCTTCCCGGAACTCTGCAAAAGGAGGAAGGGCCCCTCGCAGCGGCCCGGCGCCTGCTGGGCGGGCACTGTGGCTCTGGAGAGGACCAGCCAGCGGGCGCGGCAGCGGATCTGCGCCAGAGCCTCCTGAGGCTCGCCCTGCGCTCAGGCTCCCTGAGAGGGGCCCGCAAGTGAGGCCCTCTGTGTCTGCAGGCTCGGGCGTCTCCGCAGAGTGGCCGCAGAGGCCTCCCAAAGCCTGGCACCCGGCTCCGGGCCGCCAACGTTACCTGCTTCGCCAGGGCCATGGGCACCGTCTTGCCCAGCTCGTTCAAGCAGCGGTTGATCCTGTCCCTCCTCCGCTTTTCTATCACTTTATGCGAAACGGGGGTTCTCTGCGAACAGAGGGTTGTACGTTTAGGATGGCTTTGCCCGGGAAGTCGTCTAGGGCGCGGCTATAGCAGCTGCGTGCTAACCGCCTCTCCAGCCGCGCACACTGCTCAGATTCGCCCTAGGAAGGGACTCCTGGCCCGCCACGCTCGGGCCGTTTGAGCTCTGCCCTCTCACGACCGCGCTGGCGCGCTCCCCTTCCAGCCACCCTACCCAGGCCTTTGGGGAGGTGGCCACCAGCCTCTGGGCACGGACGTCTCCCTGGTTCAGCACCCTCCTCTCTGTATCCCACCCCCTTCCCAAACCACTCGAGATTCCTCCACACTCAAAGTCCCGTGTAGGCACTTCCCTGCCATCGGTCCACACAAGTGGCGGGTCGCTGAGTCAGACGCCTCCACCACCAGGGCGCAAGTGCCATTTGGGCTCAGCCGACTCACTTTGCGTTCCTTGAGCTTGTCTGACATCCTGGTTAGTACGCGCCCTCGGGAGAGGCGGTGGCGCGGGGCACCCGTCCACTTTTCCGCCTCGTGTGCCTCTTCGAGTGTCCCAGGTAGACTGCAGCCTCCCAGCTCCGAGGGTTGCCTTATAAAGCGGCCATCTAGGGCTCCAAGTGCATTCACGAGTTGAATTATTCCATAGGATTAGGGGAGCTGCGTTTGGAGGATGTATGCATTCAAGATCAGTTTTAAAGAAGTTCAGAAAAAAAATTTAGCAGCCGAGGGGGGCGAGCTGGGGGCAGATCAGCTTTGTTAATCCACGTGGCCCTTCAAAGGACACGTGATCGGCCCGGGAATAACATTTGCATGGCAACAGCCCCGGCGGGAAAAGGAGGCGGTAAACGGGCCGGCGGGCGAGCGAGCGCCTGTAGCAGTCGCGGGCGCGGAGCGCAGGGGCGCAGTGGCCGCGGGCACCGGGGGGCGAGGACCCTCACAAAACAGTGTCGCCTCTTTTAGTTCCACCGCTGAGTCTCACACGATCGCCTGTTTACAAATCCCAGCAAGCCCGCGGTCCCAGCGCCGAGTGCGTTTTAAAGCCTGTCCAGAGTCATTAAAGTAATTAAGTAAGCCTTTAATAGGCTGTTCCGCCGGGTTCAAGGGAGAGCTCTTGGAGACGGAGGCGCCCCGTTTGTTCCCAGGCTTTTCTCACACGACTTGCTGACACGTCCTTCTCCCCCCTTTTTGTTTACACCGCTTTATTTGTCCGGACATCCCGGCAGGTGTGGGGCTGCGGCTGGCACACGAGGCTCCCGCCTCGCCTCGCCTCGCCTCGCCCCTCCCGCCGCTGTTTGGCACGCGACGCTCCCCCCTACCCCCTGACCACGTCGCTGGCTTTCTTTTCTCCCCCCCCCCCTCCGGCTCCCTCTTCGCAGGGGGAAGAGGCTCAATTTGTAGCCTATTATCCTATACGAAAATGTCCATTGAAAAGTATGAATAGTTTCATTGGGTTAAATTTTAATAATGCCAGAGGGTGGGGGAGGAGAGACTGGCGGGCGTCCGTGTGTGTTTGTGTGTGAAGGGGCGGGTGGGAGGATTGGGGGGCAACACGGAGAAGAGTGGGCCGAGAAGAAAAGGGGGAATGCAGCTGGCCCAGGCGAGCATTATGCGACGTCACCTGCGAGAGGGGGCGCCTACAGACCCCTATTCATTTGCCTAATTTTGGTCAATTTAACAAACTTCAGGAGAAATTATTGTGGCTTTGTCAGGGAGGGTGAAGCCTTCTGATCGAATTAACAGCATGTTTTGATCCGGTAAATGTCATTAGAAAGGGAGAAACAATCGCGCTTAGAGGGCTCTGAGTAATGCGCCCAAGTGGAGACGCCAAAGCGCACGGCTCACAAAGGGAGCAAGTAGCTGCCACAGGGAACTTTTGTACCCGCCCATCGCCCAAGTTTTGACACAAAAAGGCATTATTTCATACTTGAATACGTTTAATCCAACGATTGTCTATTTTCTGCAAACATATTTTCACAGCATTGTTAACTTTTTATGTCTCCCTTTCGCGGCCCTCTTTTCTTAACGTTTGGGGGCGGGAGAGCGCAGACACTTTGGGCATCAATATTTGTCACTGAAAAGGGCCCCGTGAAGTTTGGGAAGTTGATCTCTTTTTTATGGTTTTAGAAAGCGAAAATATCGGGGGGAGGAGGAGGGAGGGAAGGCACGAACAGAAACGAGGGAGGAAATTTGCT
Source organism: Macaca fascicularis (assembly GCF_037993035.2). Lineage (NCBI taxonomy): Eukaryota > Metazoa > Chordata > Mammalia > Primates > Cercopithecidae > Macaca > Macaca fascicularis. Next base: position 189,805,842 of record NC_088379.1, on the reverse strand, counting down.
GGACGGGCCCAAGGGGAAGGAGGGGGGCGGCGGCGGCTGGGAACTCTCTTGGACGCCTGCGCCTCTGCGGGCAGCCTGGCCCCGCGGCCAGAGGCCTCCTCCCCCAGGACTGGCCTCGCTCACAATTGCTGCCTCGGATCCCATACTCTGGGGGCTCTGAGCTTGCGGGGTGTGGGTGTGGGGTGAGCTTTCCTGCAGATGATTTTTGTTTTGTGGCCCTTTCTAGAGCCACCGAACTCTCACCTCTCTAATCTTCTCCATCTGGGAACAGCTGAGACCGCTTCTCACATCTTCTTCTTTTCTGCCTGCCCCCGACCCTGTCTATATTCTCTCTACTCTGCAGGGCAATGGCAGGGCCCAGCGCCCCCAATGGGGTCGTTAGACCTTGGCAGAGGTGGGTAGGCGGCTCTCCTCTCGTTGGTGGGACCTGGAAGCCTCAGGGCGCAGAGCCAGGCCTGGGGTGCCAGACCTCCGGGAAGCCATCGGCTCACCTGCTTCGGCCTGGGAGGTGTGAGGGCGCGGTCTGCACCTCGCGCCCCTAGGGTGTCCCTCTTGATCCTGCCTCCAGTCTCCTCACGACGTTTCTTTTCTGCTTCACGCCAGATTGGACACGATCCACACCCTCCCAGGTTACTCTGCCAGCGGAGAGTGCCCTCTCAGGGGTTGTCAATTTCAGGATATTCACTCGCACACAAAGGGATTAAACACGAACCCTTATCATCCAAATTAACTAACGTGAATGGGTAAAAGGGAGCGCGCACACTTCGCACTCCCACCCCCATTTTTAAGCCAGCGGCCCGGGCGTTGATCCTCTTACTGCCAGTGTTAACCGCCAGCTGCAGGCACCTTCCACCGGCCACATTTTATTCCATGCACAGTTTAATTTCCCGGGCTTGGTCTCGGCGCTGGGCTCAAGGCTTGCCCAGGGCCAAAAGTACCCGCGTGCAGGTGAGGAGGCAAGGGAAGGCGGGTGAGTGGAGACTTGGGCGCAGGTGCGCAGCCTCGCCCGGTCCTTCCGCTGCTGCAGCACTACCTGCGAAACCTGGAACGCCCCCCGCTTCAGGATAGGGAAGGAAATACTTCCTTTCTCCCTTCTCGGCCCGGGTCTGGGTCACACACGCTGCCCCAGAGTGGGGCGCCTCACAGCTGTCTTCTCTTTGCTCCTCCTCAGGGGGGTGATCAGGAGTTCCCTGATCCTGACCTAGTTACCGCACGAAATAAGAGCAGAGTAGGGAAGAGCCGAGGTTTGCTGGAGCCAGCCAGCCTGTTCAGATCCCGGCCCCACCGCCCACCAACTGGGCGAGACTTGAGGCATCTCCTGAATCTACTGTCCCTCAGTTTCCTCATCTGTAAAATGGAAATAATGTGTCTACCATGTTACCGGCTGGTCACTCCAGTGGAATAGGTAAATACAGACGAGGCACCTAAAAGAAGACTGGAGGGTGCAGTTAGGGTTTTATTTTGCCTGCAAATCTTTCCTGTGGTGGCTTTTCTGTGTTTTATAGGGTAGTGTGGAGTTTGCACTGTTTCATGGTTTTTCCACTCATTTCATTTTTTTGCCCTCATCCCGGAGAAATCTCTAGCCCCCCTGAAAAAGTCACAGTAATTCCTCCTGAAGTTTGTTTAATTGACCTAAATCAGGCAAATGAATGGGGGCCTTTGGGCACCCAGGTGACATCACATAGTGCTACTGGCCAGCTGTGTACTCCCAGTGTGTGTGAGGCTGAAAGGGGCTCTAATCACAGGACCCTCTCAGCATCCTGAGATGCAAATATTAGCATCAAAATCAAAAGAAAGCTAGGAAGCAAGACTGCCTGGAAATTAGACAGTGCTTACTAAATATTACTCTGAGTTTAGCCTCCTGGCATCTAAAGACCTCTACTGGAGAATACAGCAATCACAAGCCGACTGTGATTATCATTATCATTATTTTTAATATTAGTTCTTTGGCCCCATAGGTTTGACATGTAGATTGCAAACACTGAAAGATGGTTTCTTTTGTGTTTCCTTCCAATTTTTAGAAACTGAGGATTTGTGGGCTTGGGGGAAGTGGATGGATGGAAAGAAAATAATACGGTAACTTTAGACAAATTGCACTAAGACAAAGAGTTCTGGGTAATTTCAAATCCCTCCCTCCACCCTGCCTGCAATACACAAGTTGACTTTCTAGACACATTAACAGTACTGGAGATTTCATCAAATGTGAGGAGCCCTGGCTGAGAGCAGGAGAACACCAGCATGGCTGGCCCTACTGACTTCTGAGGTGCTGGGAAGATGAGGCCTGGAGGGAGCCCAACTCCCGGGCTCTGTTATGAAGTGAGCAGGATGTCAGGCTGCTCCCTCTGGAAGGGCCCACAGGAGCATGGCTCCAGCACCCCACTTCACGCTCGAGGGTCCTGGGGTACCACGAGGAGCGGCTGCCTGAAGTCTCCCATTTAGCATTTGTTGATTCTCTGTGTGAACTCCTCCAGGGCTGAGGAGGAAGGCTGGCTTCCTCCTGTCACTGTGAAGGAGGACTGGTCAGATTCCTGTGATTAGGGCTGGCAGCCGTTCTGTGGGACACCTGCTGCACGTGGCGTGTGTGTGTGTGTGTGTGTGTCATCATTGCCAGGAGGCATCGGCTGCGTCTATGCCCCCGTTACTCCTTTTTCTACCTTTCATGAGTCCCGTGGTAATGGCACATGGTGAGCACCCACAGTGAGTCCAAGCTGGCAATTCCAAGCAGAAAGGGACTTGGTCCTGCCTATTACAAATGTGCGCTTGAAGAAGGAAAAAGTATTCATACTGATGGTCCCAGGACAGCAGTCTCCACACAACAGTCACTCCCAATGTCTGTGGCAGCAGCCGTGGGTGGCACTGGCTACCCCGTTGGGCTGGCAGCTTCTCTGGACTTTCCTTGCTCAGCACCTCTAATTCCTCTGCACTCTGGTCACCAGTAGTATTCTCAACCCAACAGCGATGCCACCAGGAAGAGCCTGCCAGGAGGTGCTTGTTGGTGCAGTCAGGTGGCCGTGAGAGGGCTCCTGGGGAGCACTTCGATCTCTCTAACCATGAGGACACACACTGAAGGTGTGTGCTGCTATCTGAAGCCCAGGCCTGAAAGGAGCCCAGAGACATGAGAAACATGAATCCAATGCGAGGGGATTTCCCAGGGCTTTCATTTCTAGCCCCTCTGTTCTTGTCTCTGAGCAGCTTAGTTCTTTGCTTTCCAGTGCTCTTTTTAGGTTTAGTACCTGGCAGTGAAGGTAGCAGCAGTGACCACAGTCGCTCATCAACACCACAACCTATCAGATGATTCAAGTGCTTTCACCTTCTCCAGCCTTTGGAAGAAGCATTGGGAGCGTTACACACACTCCACTAGAATCTCATGCCTCCAGAAGTTGGGTTTGTTTTAAGTAAAAACTAAGCGCTCTGATTCTTTGCTACTGGAAATGTGGTCCTCAGAACAGCAGAATCTCACCACCCAGGAGCTCGTTAAAAATGCAGAATCATAGGCCTCTCCCCTGACCTCACTGAATCAGAACCTGCATTTGAACGACACTCCCAGTTGGGGTGTGCATTGCAGAGTTTGAGAAGCACTGCTGCAGCTGAAGCTGGAAGGCACCCTGGCTACCCGACGAGCAAATCCCAGGGGGGGATTGGCCACCCCAGAAGGATAGTGGGGAGCAAAGGTGAAGGAACTTTCAGGTTGACCTAACTGGCATGAATTAACTGCACAGACGAAAAATCTTCCTATGCACAAGATGGGTTTTGCAGCACTCCTTGTTCAAACACTCCAGAGGATATTTCCAGGACTTCCGCCTACTCCTGAATGCAACAGTTTATTTCTTGCATGTCGCTCCAGACTTTGCAAGTAGGAGATGCTCAAAATGGTTGTTGCGTTGTTTTTTTTGTTGTTGTTTTTGAGACAGGGTCTTGCTCTGTCGCCCAGGCTGGAGTGCAGTGGTGAGATCATAGCTTACTGTAGCCTTGAACCCTTGAGCTTAAGCCATCCTCCTTCCTCAGCCTCCTGAGTAGCTAGGATTATAAGTGCATGCCACTGTGCTGGCTAATTTTTATTTTTTGTTTTGTTTTTTGTATGGACAGGGTCTCATCTCAAACTCCTGGCCTCAAGCAATCCTCCCACCTCAGGCTCCCAAAGTGCTGGGATTATAGTCCTGAACCATCTTGCCTGGCCTCAATATAGTTTTGTTGAATGAAGAAAAACTGGGATGGGGACTTCAAGAATTATTTTGGCATCAATTTTGCAACAAATTCTGTAGGCAGTCTCTCACTTGGTCACATTTTACAATTTATTTTTGGACTTTTTTTTTTTGAGACAGAGTTTTATTATTGCCCAGGCTGGAGTACATTGGCATGATCTTGGCTCACTGCAACCTCAGAATCCTGGGTCCTGGGTTTAAGCGATTCTCCTGCCTCAGCCTCCTGAGTAGCTGGGATTACAGGCACACACCACCACGCCCAGCTAATTTTTGTATTTTTAGTAGAGACGGGGTTTCACCATGTTGGCCAGGATGGTCTCAAACTTCTGACCTCAGGTGATCCACCCAACTCGGCCTCCCAAAATGCTGGGATTACAGATGTGAGCCACCGCATCTGGCCTATTTTTGGACTTTAAAAGGCACTCAGGGCCAAGCAGTGGCCTGCACCTGTAATCCTAGCTCTTTGGGAGGCTGAGGCAGGAGGAGGGCTTGAGCCCAGAAGCTTGAGACCAGCCTGGGCCACATAATGAGATCCTGTTTGTATAAAAAATTTAAAAATTAGCCAGGCATGGCAGTGGTGCATGCCTATAGTCCTAGCTACTCAGGAGGCTGAGGTGAGGGGATCAGTTGAGCCTAGGAATTAGAGGCTGCAATCAGCCATGATTGCACCACTGCACCGTGAGACTCTGTCTCTAGAAAAATAAAAGCAGTAAGTGGAGGGAGCATACATATAAGGATTGAGAAAGAATACTTCGAGGGAGGCAGCAGAATAGCTGGAGGTGTTTCTTTCCATATTTTGATGTTAACATCACTTAGAAAGCGTGTTGCAGGTGCCATTAATTGTGTTCATTATGGGCTCTGGTTATTCTCGGCCACTGCCTTTTTCCTTTGGGCTGATAGTTACAACTTCTTGCACTGTGTTAACTGGAGCAACCATCCAGCAGTCATTGCCCTGCAGAGCTTTGGCTTACTGTGTTGAGGGGCATTTTTTTATGGCTCTCAGGGAGGTGAAGTCAGCACTTCACAGAAAGATTTCATCTGTTTTCTGGGGCTCATAATTTGAACTCCTCAAATTTCTCCTCTTTTTCTAATTGCCACTGGACTTTTGAACATGTCGTGCTCATGCTGGCCAGGACCTGGGATGGAGAGATCTGGATATATATCCTGCCTCTGCTCACTGAATGGTCTCGGGCAAGTTGCTGAGTCTGTTTCTGCAACCGTAAAGCAGTGATGATGGCATCCACCTCCTAGGCTTGCTGAGATGACTCAATGCAGCGGTATCTGTGAGGTACCTGGCATCACACCTGGACCAAGAGGGGCACAGGGGCTGAGATGCTCATGCGTTGATCTGGGCGAGTGCCTGCTAAATCCTGGATCGGTGCTGGATCCCATATTACCATGGGGGCAGGATGTAGTCACTGCTCTCGGGGAGTTTCTGGAGTGAGGCAGACACAGGAAGGGAACTTAGTATAAGCCGGCAAGAGGTGGGTGATGACGGAAAGATCAAGGGAAGGCTTCCTGGAGTAGGTGTTTCATGAACTGAGTCCTGAAGAATTAGAATATTAGTTTTCTAGAGCTGTTGTAACAAATCACCACGAACCTGGAGAATGAAAACAATGCAGACGTGTCCCATCGCAGTTTTGGAGGTCACAAGTCAAAAGCTGAGGCAGTGGCACGCCATGCTTCCTCTGAGGGCTTTAGGGGAGGTTTTGCTGCTTGTCTCCTCCAGCTTCTGGTGGCTGCAGGGGCTCTCCAGTTTGCAGCAGCATCACTCCCATTCCACCTCCATCCTCACTCGCCTTCTCCCTTTTGCATGCCCATGTTCTCTTTTCCTATCAGCCCTTGCCATTGGATTTATACTGCCTGGATAAGCCAGGATGATCTCATCTTGAGATCCATAATTTAATCACACCTGTAAAGACCCTTTTCCCAAATCAACTCACATTCTCAGGTTCCAGGTGGACATATATGTGCAGCGGGGGAAGGCGGGAAACCATCCGACCCACTGCAGTGCGTAAGAGGGCACCACACAAAGACAGGTGGGAAGGGTGCTTTCAGGACAGGGTTCGGCATGAGGAAGGGCACAGGGGCATGAATGAGCTCTTTGATCTTGGGAAACCACACGCAGTCTTACTAGAACTGTGAGGGAGAGTGTGGTAGAAAGTGAATGAAGGGTCAGGTCAGGGTGCAAAGATGAGGGGTGGTGGACTTGGCACCAAAGATTTTAACTTCTTTGTGCCACAGTGGTTCAGGTAAAGACCATGAGGTTCTGAATTGGGGTTAGGGATGGGCTGAGCATGTTGGAGAGATAAAATCGGAAGAACTGGTTGGAGGATTAAACATGGTGGGAGAAGAATAGGAAAGATGATTGCTGGCTTTCCTGTCTGGGAATGGACTAGGTGATGACTCTGTTGATTAATATCGGCAATAAGGAGGAAGACAAAGTCATTTTCAAGAGGTGGGTATGTATATGTGGACAGTAAGAGAAAATGATTCCTTTAATTTTGGATATATTTATTCTAAAGTTCAAATGGACACCCCATTAATGGATGCCTGGAAGACAGTTGAGATGTAAAACTGAAGGTCAGGGATAACAGTGTCAGCTGCAGGACAGGGAGCATGACATTGGATGAAATCACTTAAAAAGAGCTCAAAGGAGCCAGGTGTGGTGGCTCATGCCTGTAATCCCAGCACTTTGGGAGGCCAAGGCAGGAGGATCGCTTGAGCCCAGGCATTTGAGACAAGTGTGGGCAACATAGCAAGATCCCATCTTTACAAAAAAAAGTTTAAGAATTAGCTGATCCCAGCCACCTGAAGGCTGCGCTGTGAGAATCGCTTGAGCCTGGAAGGTCAAGGCTGCAGTGAGCTGTGACTGCACCACTGCACTCAAGCCTGGGCAACAGAGTGGAATCCTGTCTCAAAACAACAGCAATAACAACTGCAACAATAAAAACAAAACAAAAAGCAAGAGCTCAAAGGACAAGGTCAGGGTGCCCAGGAGAGAATCGTGGGGGACCCTGATGGACAAGGAGAGTAGGTGAAGGACTTCCACCAGGAAGATGGATAGGAAGGAAAGAGAAGGAGAGCTCAGAAGGCTGCTAGGATACCTAGGAGCAAAGGCGCAGGTGGCTTAAAGGAGGAGGAGATGGTCAGTAGCATCTGGAAGGAGAGGTACAGAAAGGGCTTATAGGATTCTAAAGACCCATTGGATTGAACACGGAGGTCATCATTAAAGTCTGTTTTTGGCTGGGCACAGTGACTCACACCTGTAATCTCAGCACTTTGGGAGGCCGAGGCAGGCGGATCACTTGAGGTCAAGAGTTCAAGAGCAGCCTGACTGACATGGTGAAATCCTGTCTCTACTAAAAATACAAAATTAGCTGGACGTGGTGGCACGTGCCTGTAGTCCCAGCTACTCAGGAGGCTGAGGCAGGAGAATTGCTTGAACCTGGCAGGCAGAGGTTGAAGTGAGCCAAGATCGGGCCGCTGCCCTCCAGCCTGGGCAACAGAGCAAGACTCTATCTGGTCATATGCCAGCTGGAGCTGAATGTGAAATATGTTGTAATAGATCCGAGACAGCCAAGGGTACTGGCGCCCTGCAGGGGGTGGTGTGGTGCCATCCTGCTCTTCTTTCTCATAGGCTGATCATGATAATGGTCAGGTGCAGAGCAGCAGATACTCCTCTGGGCACTAAGCTGCTCTTCACTCATTTAATCCCCACAATGGTGGGATGGGCAATGTGTTTATTTTACATAAGGAAACTGAGGCTTGGGGAACTCAAGGACGCCTGACTCAAGGGCACATAACTGTTAGGTGGTAGAGCAGGATACCAGTTGAAGCTGATCTGACTCCAAAACCAGTGTCCCTTCCAGCAGTGTGCTGGGCCTTGCTGTCGCCTCAATCCCACTGAGATTAGAAGTCATAGGAGGGATTTCTCAGCCAAGAGACTTATAATCACCTTCCAAAGGCCAAGTGTAGCTGCTGCGTAGTAAAGCAGGGGAGCATGGTCTCAGTATGTCTGGGGACCTTGGAGATTTGTTGTCCTTCTTATCATTCCCAAAGGTACAAATCACCAAAAAGTCATCAAATATTCATATTCAGTCTGCTCTCCCCATTTCTGATACCGTTTTATACACCAGAAACCTTTTGACAACACACATTTCTAGAGCCCATCACAGACCTAAGGCTATTAAAAAGAATCTCTGTGGATGTCACCCTGGAATCTGTTTCTTAAAAAGAAAGAAAGAAAGAAAGAAAAACCCCTCAGGTGATTCTGATGCACACTGGGATGCACTGGTCCAAGGTCCTGCATTTATTTGATACCATTGCTATACAGCGGCTTGTCAATAATGTGAGGCTATGTATGGCTATGTATTGACATTAGACATTAGCAGTTAGTTAGGATAATGAGCAAAGATTTTAAAAAATCTTTTACATATTTTTCTGGTAATTTATTAATAAGGCAACCTTTGGTCTCTTTTCTCTGTATTACGACAGCTTGACTCCCTCATCCCGTAACTTACTGACTCAAGTGTAAAGTCTGTTCATGAATGGATAAAGAAAATGTGGTTCTTGGGCTGAGTGGGGTGGCTAACGCCTGTAATCCCAGCACTTTGGGAGGCTGAGGTGGGCGGATCACCTGAGGTCAGGAGTTTGAGACCAGCCTGGTCAACATGGCGAAACACCGTCTCTACCAAAAATACAAAAATTAGCTGGGCGTGGTGGTGCACACCTGTAATCCCAGCTACTCGGGAGGAGGCTGAGGCACAAGAATCTCTTGAACTGGGAGGTGGAGGTTGCAGTGAGCTGAGATCACACCACTGCACTCCAGCCTGGGCAACAGAGGGACACTCTGTCAAAAAAAAAAAAAAAAAAAAAAAAAAAAAAAAAAAAGAGAAACAGAAAGAAAATGTGGTTCTTATACACAATAGAGCGACATTCAGCCACAACAAAGAAAGAGATCCTGTCATTTGCAACAACATGGATGGAACTGGATGTCATTACGTTAAGTGAGATAAGCCAGGCACAGAAAGAGAAACTTTGCATGTTCTGTGGGATCTAAAAATCAGAACAATTGGCCGGGTGCAGTGGCTCCCGCCTGTAATCCCAGCACTTTGGGAGGCCGAGGCAGGCGGATCACCTGAAGTTAGGAGGTTGAGACCAGCCTGGCCAACATGGCGAAACCCCGTCTCTACTAAAAATACAAAAATTAGCCAGGCATGGTGGCGGGCGCCTGTAATCCCAGCTACTAGGGAGGCTGAGGCAGGAGAACTGCTTGAACCTGGGAGGCGGAGGTTGCAGTGAGCTAAGATCGGGCCACTGTACTCCAGCCTGGGCGACAGAGGGAGACTATGTCTCAAAAAAAAAAAAAAAAAAAAAAAAAGATCTCGTGGACATAGAGAGTAGATAGATGGTTGCCAGAGGCTGGGAAGGGTAGTGGGATGGGGGATTGGGAGGTGGGGAGGGTTAATAGGTACAAAAGTATAGTTAGAATGAATAAGATGTAATATTTGACAGCATGACAGGGTGACTATAGTCAATGATAATTTATTGTATACTTAAAAATAACTGAAGGAGTATAATTAGATTGTTTGTCACACAGAGAAAGAATGAATCCTTGAAGGGATGGATACCCCATTTACCCTGATGTGATTATTATGAGTTATATGCCTGTATCAAGATATCTCATACCCCCATAAATACATACGTCTGCTATGTACTCACAAAAAAAACACTTAAAAGAGTAAAGTCTGTGCAGCCAATGTAAAGCTTGCCTCAGCTGCAGGGCTCATTTTGAGAAAAGATAAAGGGTATTCGTATTCTGTGATCAGGAGTCGCAACCCGGTGCTGAGGCTCCCTCGCGATGTGGGCACATTTGGATCCCTCGAGGGTTGGCTGGTGCCCTCTAGTGGTTGAAGCTGTTCAGCCGCTTCTAAGGAGAGGCTGGCTTGAGAGGAAGCTGATTTGGCCGCTGGAGACCGGGCTGTGCCTTGGCGGGACACCGCGCCTCTCTGGCTGCAGTGTTTTAATGTGTGAATAGGAAGGTTGGATGACGGCGTCGGTGAACAGCGGCCTCTCTGGGTGCAGTGTTTTAATGTGTAAGCAGGAAGGTTGGATGACGGTGTCGGTGAACAGGGGCCTCTCTGGCTGCAGTGTTTTAATGTGTAAGCAGGAAGGTTGGATGACGGTGTCGGTGAACAGCGGCCTCTCTGGCTGCAGTGTTTTAATGTGTAAGCAGGAAGGTTGGATGACGGTGTCGGTGAACAGGGGCCTCTCTGGCTGCAGTGTTTTAATGTGTAAGTAGGAAGGTTGGATGATGGAGTCGGTGAACAGGGGCCTCTCTGGGTGCAGTGTTTTAATGTGTGAATAGGAAGGTTGGATGACGGCGTCGGTGAACAGCGGCCTCTCTGGGTGCAGTGTTTTAATGTGTGAATAGGAAGGTTGGATGACGGCGTCGGTGAACAGCGGCCTCTCTGGGTGCAGTGTTTTAATGTGTAAGCAGGAAGGTTGGATGACGGCGTCGGTGAGCAGGGGCCTCTCTGGCTGCAGTGTTTTAATGTGTAAGTAGGAAGGTTGGATGACGGCGTCGGTGAGCAGGGGCCTCTCTGGGTGCAGTGTTTTAATGTGTGAATAGGAAGGTTGGATGACGGTGTCGGTGAACAGGGGCCTCTCTGGGTGCAGTGTTTTAATGTGTAAGCAGGAAGGTTGGATGACGGCGTCAGTGAGCAGCGGCCTCTCTGGCTGCAGTGTTTTAATGTGTAAGCAGGAAGGTTGGATGACGGCGTCGGTGAACAGCGGCCTCTCTGGCTGCAGTGTTTTAATGTGTGAATAGGAAGGTTGGATGACGGCGTCAGTGAACGGGGCCTCTCTGGCTGCAGTGTTTTAATGTGTAAGTAGGAAGGTTGGATGACGGTGTCGGTGAGCAGGGACCTCTCTGGCTGCAGTGTTTTAATGTGTGAATAGGAAGGTTGGATGACGGCATCGGTGAGCAGGGAGCCACTACGTCCGCAGGGCTGCCCAGACCAGTCCTGGGTGGAGCCTGGGCTGGGGGTGGGGTGTGCCCTGCTGGGCCACGCTGGGCTGCCCCCTCCACTGGCGTGTGAGTGCTCTGAGCCTGGGGCCTTGGCTTGCTCATGGTACCCTCGCACCTGGCACAGTGCCTGGCATGGAGGGAGTGCTAATAAGTGTTTGCTGGAAGGTAGATTGGGCTTGACTGCGTCTGCTCAGGAGGTGGCGGGGCAGGAGTGAGTCTTGGGAAGTGGAGCTCGGCACTGCAGCCCCTCACACACTTGAGAGCGGGCCGCACGCTGTCGCCGAGGAGCAAACACGCTGGATTCTGACGCCTGACCTGACGCTTGGTGTCCCCGGGATCCTTCGGCTCCCAGCGTTCCGCCTGCAGGAGTAGAGCCGGCTCCGTGGAGCAGGATCTCTGGGAAGTGCAGGCTGCAGGAGGTCGGCTCTCCTCTAAGGGCCTTTGTTCCTGCTCAGCCTTCCCCTGGTGAGAGTTGGCACAGTTAGTGGAAAGGGCACAGGCTGCCTCGAGCCCTGGGGGCTGGCGCTGACTTGCCACTGGTGCAGTCTCACCTTGAAAAGTCCCTTCCCTTGTAATTTCCTTTCCTGCCGAGAGAGAGGCTCTTCTGGCATGAGTGTGGTCACGGCGGGGCCTTTCTGTTTCACTCCACCTCTCCCGTGTCCTGCAGCTGACGGGACCCCGGCAGGTCTGGAAGAAACCACAGGGAGAGAGAGACACACACAGGAAGGAAAGAAAGGGGGAAAATGGGAGGAAAAGGGAGAGGCATGAAAGAGAAGCAGACAAAGGAGGGAGGAAAAGGTAGAGAATGGAGAACATAAACACATCATAGGCAGGTTTCATGACCCACACACCATCACCAAGGGCTGTTTTTACTTGGGGCGATGGTTAATTTTTTGTGTTAACTTGGCTGCACCATGGTACCCAGATATTTGGTAAAACACCAGCCCAGGTGTTGCTGTGAAGGTATTTTTAAGATGAGATTAACATTTAAATCAGTAGGCTTTGAGTAAAGTAGGTTATCCTCTGAATGTGGGTGGGCCTTGTCCATTCAGGTGAGGGCTTGAAGACGAAAAAACTGAGGTTCCCAGAGGAGGGGTAATTCTGCCTCCACACTCACTTTCTTAGGACTCAAGTTGCAACAGCAGCTGCGCCCTAGGTCTCCGGCCTGCCCACCTGCAGATTTGGAGCTTTCCAAACCTTCACAATCGTGTGAGTCCATCCCCGGAGATAAACCTCTGTCTGGTGTTGCATTTGCTGCTGGATAGAAGGGTAAGCAGACACACCTGTGAGGAGCATGCTGTCCAGTGGGAGAGACTCAGCCACCTTGGGGTCTTGCACTGGGTCAGAGGTTTGGTGATAGACCCGGTGGAGACACAGGGGAGGGATGACTGGGGAGCAGGTGTGGTCAGAAGGGACCTCGAGAGGGACGGCGCTGAAGGGAGCCTTGGCTGAGGGGTGGTGCCTGCTCTAAGCACTACTTGCTTGCTGTAGGTACGTCAGGTGGAGGGAGTTGTGCAAAGAAGGGCCTGGCGACGTAGAATAGCTGACGGGTGAGGCTTGTGAGGCCTGAGGAGTCTCCGCAGCCCCTCCCCACCTGTGTCTGCACTGACTTCTCAGTTTGGCTGTCACTTCCTCAGAGGAGCCTTTCTGGCCTATTTGATTGAAGCCCCCTAAGGTATGGTCCCATAGCATCAGGTACCTCAGTTGTCACACAGAGTCACAGTTAACGTTTATTTGAGGGATTATGTGATAAGCAATCTGTATCTGATGCCAGAGTGGGTTGGAAGAACTTGCTACTGGCGACAGGTGAAAGAATTAGGAGGCTCTTGCCAAGACCGTGAGAGAAATGATGGAGGTAGAAATAGTGGGGGCTGCTTTGATGCTGAAAAGGGAACGGACTAGACAGGTGTCGAGGACATGGGTCTGTCCCCATCAGAGGTGCAGACCATCTCTTTCCTGCCTATTATTCTCCCCCCAGAACCTAGTGTGGTGGCTGGCAGAGAGCGAGGACTGAAAAATGTTCGTTGAAAGGATGAAGGAACGACTGATAGCTGCGTTTCCTGGCACACACGGTGCTTCCTAAGTCATGGTTTAGGGCTACATGGGTGAACGGCTCCGCTGCATCCCAGCGTTGTGTCTCTACGAGAGCCATGGCTGCTGGAGCGTTGCCGTCAGGGCTGAGGCATCACGATGCTTCTGCGTCCTGCGCCGCATTCTAAAGGCTGCTGTGTGAGGGTCAGAGCCACCCGGACGGTATGCATACAGAGAGGCGTCCTATGGATAATAGGTTTGGGAGATTCCTTATTTCCCTTTCTGTTAAACAGAAAGCCTGGTTCCATTCTGGGACTGCAGGCTGAGAGTGTGGCCTTCCTCGGACTTGCTCTGGGAGTGAATCCTGACACACATCTGGTTTGCAGTATGTGCCAGGAATGGGCTTAGGCACTTCACACACGTCATCTTATGTAATATTCGTAATTCTCTGAAGAGGTACAATCTCAATTTTCCATCACAGGAAACCAAGACAGTCAGGCTAATGACTTCCCCAGGGTCACTTGGCTGGTAAATCCTAGAGTGGGGAGGGGCATCCCGCAGGCTTGAAACCCCTCTCTTTATGCCAGTGGGTCTCAACCCAGGCTGCCCACTCCAGTTCCCTGGGGAGCTTTCTTCCAGGCCCAGGCCTGTGACATTAGACCCTCTGGGGTGGGGCCCAGAATGAGAGGCTGTCAAAGCTTCAGGGGTTTCCAGTGGGCAGCCAGGGTTGAAAAGCACCAACCCACAGCCTCAGCCACCATCTGTGTCTCTTAAAAATCCAGATTCCTGCCAGGTCATTCCACCTGGATGTCCCAAATTTGGGACATCCTAAACAGCACTCCCTCTCCAACAGCCTCGATTTAGAATTCCTTCACTAAAACACTCCACACAGAAATGCTTGAGTTGTTCTTGACTTCCGCTTTGCTCTGACCACATCCCACAGGCATAAAGTTCTGTTGATTCCTTCTTGACACCCCTTCAGTCCGACGCCCCCTCCCCAGCCACCACATTGCCACCCCACAATTTCTCTCATGGGTTTTTGCAAGAGTCGCTTTATTTTTTGCCCATCACCAGAAAGCTTCTGCGTACTGGTATTAGGGTGATCTGTCTAAAATGCTTGACAACCTTCGGTTGCTTCTGTTGACTTTAGGAAAAGTATCCCAACTCCTCTCGTGTCGTGCCTTGCCCTGAGAGACCAGTCCTCTCCTGCTGTGTTATTTCGGGCGGCCTGCAGTGTTAAAGTACTCGTAGTTTTCCCTCCAAGCACTCAATGCCCTGGGCCTGTCTGCCTCTGCACAGGCAGTTTCTCACGCTTACAATGCCCTTTCCTGGGTAAATCCAATTCATCCTTCAACACCCTATTCAGAGGCACCCTCTTCCAGGGGTCCCCTTAGATAACCTCTGCCCAACAGGCTGGTTTAGGTATCTTTCTGCCCTTTCTTTTTTTTTCTTTTTGAGATGGAGTTTCGCTCTTGTTGCCCAGACTGGAGTGCAAAGGTACAATCTCGGCTCACCGCAAACTCCGCCTCCCGGGTTCAAGCGATTCTCCAGCCTCAGCCTCCTGAGTAGCTGGGATTGCAGGCATGCACCACCACACCTGGCTAATTTTATATTTTTAGTAGAGACACGGTTTCTCCTTATTGGTCAGGCTGGTCTCGAACTCCCAAACTCAGGTGATCTGCCAGCCTCGGCCTCCCAAAGTGCTGGGATGAGAGGTGTGAGCCACCGTGCCCAACTTCTTTCTACCCTTTCTATGTGCCACAATTGTAGTGCTTTAAATTAGGTTGTATTTTCCTATCTGGTTGTCTGTCTTCTCCACTGGATTGAGAGCCTCTTGATATTGGGCTTTACCTTACTCATATTTGCATTCCCTGACCCAACATTGCCCAGCATCACATGGCCACACGGCATGCATTTGCCAAATCAAGAAGAGCTAAAAGATGACATAAAGCATGGACTCTGACCCCAGACTGCAAAAACATAATGCCAGAGGGCTGGGTGCGGTGGCCCACACCTGTAATCCCAGCACTTTGGGAGGCCGAGGCGGGTGGATCACCTGAGGTCAGGAGTTTGAGACCAGCCTGGCCAACATGGTGAAACCCCATCTCTACTAAAAATACAATAATTAGCCAGGTGTGGTAGTACATGCCTATAATCCCAGCTACTCAGAAGGCTCAGGCATGAGAATTGTTTGAACCCCAAAGGAGGAGGTTGCAGTGAGCCGAGATCATGCCGCTGCACTCTAGGCTGGGTGACAGAGTGAGACTCAGTCTAAAAACAAAACATAATGCCAGAGAATTCGGTAGGATGGCTTGGAGAAAGCAGAAGAAAGGTGGGAGTCGTCGGAAAAGATTCTAGTATCCTGGGTAAGAAGTTGTAAGCTTAGAATGAAAGTTTAGGCTGTAAGGCCAGGCGCGGTGGCTCACACCTGTAACCCCAGCACTTGGGGAGAACGAGGTGGAGTGTTGCTTGAGGCCAGCAGCTTAAGACCAGGCAGGCGACATAGGACGACCCTGTTTCTAAAACATAAAAGTTAAGATATTTAAAAAAAAGAGAGCTCAGGACATAGAAACGGGGAGGAAGACATGATCCTAAAAGCAGCAAGAAAGGCAAAACTTATGATCACAGATTATTTTCTGATAAAGGTAGGGACATTTTTAGACAACCTCCTGCATGCATCCAAATACATTTTTTTTTTTTTTGACACGGAGTCTCGCTCTGTCGCCCAGGCTGGAGTGCAGTGGCGCGATCTCACTGCAAGCTCTGCCTCCCAGGTTTACGCCATTCTCCTGCCTCAGCCTCCCGAGTAGCTGGGACTACAGGCGCCTGCCACCTCGCCCGGCTAGTTTTTTGTATTTTTTAGTAGAGACGGGGTTTAATCATGTTAGCCAGGATGGTCTCGATCTCCTGACCTCGTGATCCGCCCGTCTTGGCCTCCCAAAGTGCTGGGATTACAGGCTTGAGCCACCGCGCCCGGCCCCAAATACATTTTTTAAAAACCCAACTACCTACAAAGTTATATCAGGGGAATACCTGGTTATAGGTTCTTGAACTGTTTTTAGCGAGAAGCTAAGTATCTATATCTGAAACTACAGTAACACTAACATAAAGGTATTTATCATATTTGTGACAAATATGGTCTTCTATGTCCTGGAGAAATCCCCATATTATGAATTCTCCTCTTGAAGGTAGAAGCTACAATTCAGTACCCAGCCTCCCTAGAAGCTAGAGCAAAGGAATTGACCTAGGCTCTGTCAGTCAGACTTTTATTTGGAAGAAGACGGTATAAGAAAGGAGAGCTGTGTGGAATCTTTTCCTCGAAGGAGTGGTGTGTTGTGGTGGAGAGAAATCCAGCTTTCAGAAGAGCAGTGGCAGAGATTCTCATCCAGTCCTCCACTGCTCAGTGTTAGGGGTGTGAATGCAGGGTCAGCACCCAGGTGTGATGGGCCATGCCTGAGAGAAGTCCTGTGGGGTGAATGGATATTGCCCTGGCTTCATAGCCTCCGGGACGAATTCTTTGGCTCTCCCTGAAATACTGTGAGCTATCAAGTACCCTTTAGTAAACTTCTTTTCTTTTCTCTTTTTTTTTTTTTTTTTTTGAGACAAAGTTTTGCTCTTGACTCCCAGGCTGGAGTGCAATGGCGTGATCTCGGCTCGCCATAACCTCCGCCTCCCGGGTTCAAGCGATTCTCCTGTCTCAGCCTCCTGAGTAGCTGGGATCACAGGCATGTGCCACCACGCCCAGCTAATTTTGTATTTTTAGTAGAGATGGGTTTTTCCATATTGGTCAGGCTGGCCTTGAACTCCCGACCTCAGGTGATCCGCCCGCCTCGGCCTTCCAAAGGGCTGGGATTACAGGCGTGAGCCACCGCGCCTGGCCAGTAAAATTATTTTCTAAATAAATTTCTGACAGAATCACTAAAGTGGATTCTGTTGCTTGCAACCAAAAACCCTGACTGATATGATTGCTTATATATAAAAGTGTTCAGAAGAATGATGTGATCAAAATAGAAAACAAAAGACAGACTACAGTATAACAAGCAAATACAAATAAAAAGAAAGTAGAGGTCTCAATGCTAGTATCAGACAAGATGGAATTCAGGTCGAAAAAACCATTAAATAAGTGCACTTTATAATGCAAATAAGTGTAATTATCAAGAATATATAATTGTATATATGGCTGTTTATGCACCAATAACATAGCAACTTGGTTAATAAAGTAGAAATTACAAGAGATAAAGGGAGAAAGTACAAACTACATTAGTAGACTACTTCTTCTAGTTTGTAACATTAAGTAAGGTAAATCTAACTGATATATATTAAATAAACTGTACCCTGGAAATAGAAAATGTACCTTCTTTTTAAGTGCCCATGTTACATTTGTGAATGACAGATATCCCAAGAGTATAAATAGTACAGGAGATATTCTCTGATCATCATGTAATAAAATTAATCATAAAGCCAGAAAAAAATTCTCCCTTGTACTCAGAAACTAAAAAATCTTTATTTTCATATTGAAATGTTTATAATAAGATGATAAGATATCTGGGATTTGGAGTAAGATGAACCAAGATTCATCATATATTGGTAATCATTGAGCTGTGTAATGGGTATATAAAATCCTTTATCCTATTTCTATACTTTTCTTTATGTTTAGAATTTTCAATTAAAAAAATTTAAAACCATTTTATCAAATACTCTTTTTTTAACAGGGAGTCTCACTTTGCCACCCAGGCTGGAGTACAGTGGTGAGATCGCAGCTCACTGCAACCTCTGCCTCCCAGGTTCAGGCAATTCTCCTGTCTCAGCCTCCCAAGAAGATGGGATTACAGGTGCCCGCCACCACACTCAGCTAATTTTTGTGTTTTTAGTAGAGACAGGGTTTTGCCAGACTGGTCTCAAACTCCTGACCTCCAGTGATCCACCCACCTTGGCCTCCCAAAGTGTTGGGATTACAGGCGTGCGCCACGGCACCCAGCCCAAATACTCTTGATATAAAGAAGATATAGATATCAAAATTGTAAAATTTCTAGAAAACAGCAGTTATGAAACCTATAAAAAATAAAGCAGAGCTCATGGGAGATTTTAGTCTTAAGTATTTAAGTATTTAAATCAATCCAGAAAGAAATGGAAAAAAAAGTGAATTAGTATCCAACTCAAAAAATTAAGAAAAAGGTACAATAAAATAAACCAAGAAAAGAGGGGACACAATAAACACAGATAAAAGCAGAAATTACTGAATTAGAAAATAGAAAAAGGTAGTGCCAAATCTTAAAGCTGCTTCTTTAGTACAAAATAAATCGCTAAATGACTAGAACTAACTGGATCACAGGCTTATTAAAATAATGCTAGAATGTATGGCTTTTTACCCAGAAATGTTTGCAGCGATTGCCCAGTTAGACCATAAACTTGATTATACAGTTGTTAATAGCAGAGGCAGACCCGACTCAGTACTCACGCAGGAGGGAAAGTATTTTGAAAAAGAAATTTGGAAAAGATAAAATGAAGCTGTTGCACCATAACTAATTTTCACAGTTAATTTCTGCCTAAAATTGAGATGTGCCCATAGGCAGAATATTTTTCTTTCTGCTTATTATTTGGGCCTGGATGACCTCTCTTAGTTCTTGCTTCTTGCTTCTACATACCAGAACCAGGTACAAGTAGCACGTACAGCCTCCTGCAAGCCATGGCTTACCTCAATTTCAGCACTAAAGTATTAGGTTGGTGCAAAAGTAATTGTGATTGTTGCCATTGAGGATTAGAAATCATTCTACTATAAAGACACATGCACACTGTTTATTGCAGCACTGTTCACAATAGCAAAAACTTGGAACCAACCCAAATGCTCATCAATGATAGACTGAAAAAGAAAAGTGGCACATATACACCATGGAATACTTTGCAGCCATAAAAAAGGATGAGTTCATGTCCTTTGCAGGGATATGAATGAAGTTGGAAACCATCATTCTCAGCAAACTAACACAAGAACAGAAAACCAAACATTGCATGTTCTCACTCATAAGTGGGAGTTGAACAATGAGAACACATGGGCACAGGGAGGGGAACATCACACACGGGGGCCTGTCAGGGGGTGGGAGACAAGGGGAGGGACAGCATTAGGAGAAATGCCTACTGTAGATGACGGGTTGATGGGTGCAGCAAACCACCATGGCACATGTGTACCTATGTAACAAACCTGCACGTTCTGCATATGTATTCCAGAACTTAAAGTATAATAATAATAAAAAAACCACGATTACTTTTGCACCAAACTAATACTTTTTTTCATAAATTTCTAGCTAGCAACTGGCATCGCATCCCCACTGTCTCCAGCCCCTCGACTGCTGTTCCCTCTCTTTCTGCCTGTGCTTCCTCTCCCCAGCTCAACGTGGCTCTGTTGAGGTCACCTTGCTGCATCTCGCCTCTCTCCCTCCACGGCTTGGATCTATTATCCCTGGGAAGTACTCCACCTGTGGGAGTCTATCTGCCTCTCTGCCATGATCCAGTGTCTCCCAGACCTTTCAGCTCCCTCATTAAATATTGAACAAAAAATTAATGGGCACCTGGTGTGTAGGAGGGACTGTGCAATCGACTGCGAAACAGTGAAGAGTCACACAGACATGGCCCCTTCTCACGGAGACCTGCACCTGGGGCAGAGCACAGCGATCCAATAATAACTTACCTAAAGGCTTAGTTACAACCAAGGCAAGTGCCGTGAAGAAAGCACCGCTTCACATCCCCCACATCTTCCAGGTCTGGTGAGTCACTTCCTATGTTTGCTTTTGTGCTTTCTAGCCCAGACCCCACAGAACAGCAATTCCAACACTCTCTTACCAGCTCCCTCCACTCCATTGCTCCTTGTTCTTTGGCAAACCACCAAGCATGGAGTAAATTCATTTATTATTGTGTATTTTGAGATAGGATCTCCCTATGTTGCCCAGGCTGGATTTGAACTCCTGGGCTCAAGCAATCCTCCTGCCTTGGCCTCCTGAGTAGCTGGGACTACAGGTGTGAGCCACCATACTCAGCAACATGGAGTAAATTCAGATTGACACCTTCCTTCTTTACACCAGGAACCTGAACGATGCTGATGAACCACACTTCAGCGGGAATGGGAGCTCCAGTGCTTTGATGCATCCAACCCCAACTGCACTGCACACTTCTTTTTTTTTTTTTTGAGACAGAGTCTCACTCTGTCACCCAGGCTAGAGTGCCGTGGTGTGATCTCCGCTCACTGCAGCCTCTGCCTCCCGGGTTCAAGTTCTCCTGCTACAATCTCTCGAGTAGCTGGGATTACAGACACACGTCACCACGCCCAGCTAATTTTTGTATTTTTAGTGGAGACGAGGTTTCACCATATTGGTCAGGCTAGTCTCGAACTCCTGACCTCAGGTGATCTTCCCACCTCGGCCTCCCAAAGTGCTGGGATTACAGGCGTGGGCCACCGCGCCCGGCCTGCACTGCCCACTTCTTAGCAATGTTCACACACACACTCCTCGTCTCCACAGTGGCTGCTCCACACTGCTCAGTACTGTCTCCAGATGATCTCACCCTCATTTCACAGGGTGCCTTTGTGACTTACTTCGCAAAGAAAAGAATCACCGCCATCAGGAACTCTCCTCTCTTGCTCCACCCACTCACCTGCTTACATGATATTCCTTCTCACCTCCTTCTCCCATCGCTCTGATAAGGGCCCCTTCTGTCTTTAAGGTGAATTTCTCCTTCCGCTGCCTCCTGCCCTGACCCTGTGCCCTGGGTCCCATTTAATTTCCGCTGCTAAGAATTGGTTCCGTTAGTCACGCGTCTTTTTCCATGTCATCCTTCTCTATCCCTCGTCGGTCCCTTCCCCTTAGCATACAAACACACCCAGCATTTTCACATCCTGAAACAGACAACAATAAAATTCCCTTTCTCTTGCCTCTGTTTTTCCTTCTAGCTCTCTATTTCCCTCTGATTACTTAGCCAAGCACCTGGCAAGAATGCGCTCCAGGGATTCTGAATGTTCCCAACACAATGACAAGTGTTTGAGGTGACGGATCTGCTAATTGCCCTATTTGATCATTGCACATATGTACATGTACCAAACTATCACACTGTACCCCATAAATATGTATAATTATCATGTGTCAATTAAAAATAATAGTAAAAGAAAAAAAGGCCAGGCACAGTGGTGCACACCTGTAATCCTAGCACTCTGGGAGTCCGAGGACGGTGGATCATGAGGTCAGGAGTTCTACACCATCCTGGCCAACATGGTGAATCCCCATCTCTACTAAAAATACAAAACTTAGCCGGGCATGGTGGCAGGTGCCTGTAGTCGCAGCTACTTAGGAGGCCGAGGCAGGAGAATCACTTGAACCTGGAAGGCAGAGGTTGCAATGAGCCGAGATCGTGCCACTGCACTCCAGCCTGGTGACAGAGCGAGACTCCATCTAAAAAACAAAAACAAAAACAAAAAAAAAAAGAAGGGTTCCATTCTCTGTCTCCACTCACTGTGCCCACCTCTCTTCTGCTTACAACCCCTGCTGAAATCGTTGGTTTCCATTTTCACCAAACCAGTAAAAGTATCCCGTACATCTCTGTGGTCACATCCAGGGGCTTTCTGACTTCTTTTGGCACTTGGTACAGGTGAGCCCCTCCTTGCTGGAACTCCTTACTCTTGGTGTTCATAACACCACTTCCCTGGTCTTTATAGTATTTCTGGCCTCTTCTCAACCTCTTTTGTGAATTTTTGGTTTTACCTCTGCTGTCTTTTACGTCTGTATCCCCGGGATTCTGACCTTGCTATCAAGGTTCTTTGTCTACTCTTTCTACTCAGCTTGAGTGATTTTGCTCACAACCAGGTTTTCAGCTGTCACCCCCCTGCTCTTTGTGCCAAGTTCTCTCGCCCATTCTTTCTCTGGAGAGCTTCCTCCTGACCTCCAGACATGCTCCCCGACTTGGCTATACCCTTGGCAGATCCGTCACACTCAGCACTTCGGGCCTGCATCTGTCTTCTTCCTCTCCACACCTCGGGACACGCCAGGATTTCTGTCCTGCGCTTCACATCTCAGTGGATTGCAACACTGCAGGCAACTGCCCAGAGAGCAAAGCGTTATCGCAGGGGCCTTCTGTCCCCAACTTGCCAACACCGCTGACACTTTCTCTGAAATATATTCACCCCTGCCCTCTAAGCAGCCTCTCTCCCCACCCCAGTCGTGCTGCCAAAACCTAGGTTCAGATGCAGAGAGGCCGTGGGTAAATTTCCAGCCTCCTGCTTCCATCCTCTCCCCATCTACGCTGGCTTTCAAAAAAATCTGAACAGATCTTTGTGTCCCACAGATAGGATCATGCTTTCCTCAGCAGAACTTGTCCTGAGCTCCCCGTGGGCTATAGGACAAAGCCTAGTGTCTTTTCCCTGAAGCCAAGGCCCTTCATTGAGGTTCCCACTGCGGTGTCCTCGATCCTGCGATCTATGCTCCTGTAGCTCGGACTTGCTTGCCACACTCTCTACTGAAGGCACCCCTCTTCCATTTGTCCTTCTAGCAGATGCTTCCTCTTCCAAAGGACGCAGCTCCGATGTGCCTTCTGGGAGGCACCACAGAGATGCTTGGCACGCGTCTCCCACTGCCCTTCCTTCTCGACTTCACTGCAGGAATCGCCCTGCAGTGGCACCACTTCTTCTCAAGTCTGACAGTAAGCCCCTGCAGACCAGATGCCACATCTTCCTACAGGTACGTCCCAAGTTTCTAAAGCAGTGCCTAGGACCTTGCTAATGCCCAGTAGATGTTCGCTGGGATGATCTTATGCCCCCAAACTCCTTGTTAGTTGCTGCCTCTTTCTCTGTTGCAAACACAGCTTCCATGTCGGGATTGCTGAGGGGCTGCCCCACCTCACAGACGTGCTTTCTCTTCCTTCTCCTTTCTTCACCATGGAGGTGTCCCTTCTCCAGTCTCTCTGTGGGGAGAAAATGCTCTCTCGTGTCATTCTGAAATTTATCTTCCTTCTATGTCCTCTTGACACCTGGCTTGTTCTGTGAAAATGTCCTCTGAAGTCCCCAGCCCAGCCCAGCTCTGTGGTGGGGCAAAAGGGGAGCCTGGTACCAGGGTCGTGGGAGCTCTGTGCCCTGGTGTGCCGCCTTGCTGGGTTCATCTCAACTAATGAGCTTTTTGTATCCCTGTGCCAACCTTTGGGCTATTTCCTTTTCTAGTCTTGGTTTTGAGTTTCTTCTTCTGACATTTAATTACCAGGAAGAAAAGTGGGAGGGATGTATTTTCTCAGAGAACTCCATGATTGTAAAATCATGGTGCCTGGTGTCAGGGGTGTGACACCCACAGGGACACGGCTGGGTGCTTCTGTAGCTCATTCTTGCTTCCCCGTCACACTGGCCTTCTCTGCAGAGGTCAACGCCCTCCTACAGACCCCCTGCCCAACTCTCCCAGCCTCTTGCTTTTTCTCTCAATCAGGCTAGAGAAAAATATTCCAATCTCCAAATTGGGACCCTCAACAAAGGAGGTTTTATTCTTTGTGAAATTTGTTTGCATAATAAGCCTTAATAAGCCTTACAATTATGTGGCATTTAAGTGAGATCTATAATAATTTTATAGAAAAAGCATAAATGATACTAAATTGGAACTGTTTGAGAGAATATGGACTGTAAGTGTGCTGAGGCAAGTAAAACCACTGCAGAAAAAGGATTTAAAAGCAGGGAGAAATAAAACACTCTTAGCCATATTTTCCAGTAAGAGACATTCCAAAGCCTACTTCAATCAAAACTGCTTTTGTGTTAGTCAAGAGTGTTGGCATGTAAAATCTATCATTTAAAATAGTTTCCAAATACATTAGAAAGTGAGAAATGACAAGGTCCATGAGAGGATTCCTGTGCTGTCACTAAGTATCCTTGCCTGGGAAGTCCAGGCAAGGGCATGTTATAGGTGAATTGTGTCCTTCGGAAGGATACATCGACATCCTGTCCCCGAGAACTAACCTTGAAAGTACAGTCATTGCAGATGTGATTTGTTAGGACAAGGTCATGCTGGACAGGGTGGACCCCTCATCCAATATGACCAGAGTCCTCACAAGAAGGCGGTGTGAGGACACAGAGGACACCATGTGACAGCAAAGGCAGAGGCTGAGTTTTGCCATCGCCAGCCGAGATCACCAAGGGCTGCAGCCACACAGAAGCTGAACGACGGGGACTGGTGAGAGCCTGGCCCTGCCGCACCTCGATTTTGGACCTGCAGCGTCCAGCACTGTCAGTGAACACATGTCTGTAGTCTGAGCCAGTTTGTGGCAATATGCTACAGCAGTCCTGAGAAACTAACAGGCAGGAGATGAATGTCCAAGGCTGTGCGTTTCTTCGAAGGGTGAAACCTGGCTGCTGTGTGGCCTCGTTCACCATACCATCCGGGTTAACACTCCGGTAGTTTGGCTTGCCATATGAAGGAAGCATTAGTAAAAACGAATGCGGGATGGCTCCGCGCTGAGATGGGACAAATTGTTTGTACATTGTGGTGAATTCATACATAAAATTATTGGTCTTTTGCCAGCAACACTACCCTGTAATTAGGTGTCTTTCATTTGTGAAAGGGTGTGGCGAATGTTGGTTTAATGTTGGTCAGTTTAATAAAAACCGATTTGCCAAGATTTAATTCTGCAGAAATAAAATTTGCCTGATGATAAATTCATCAAATTTACCGCATTTGTTGACTTACTAAATTTATCATTCATGTTGAGTCACTTTACCGGCAAACAGAGCTCTGGAAAGAGTTAATTCATTTCCAGTTTTGTCGGTGTTATCTGGCAGTATTTAAGTAAGGTTCAATTTCTCGAAGGCTGGCACTTGAGGGTAATATAGTCCTCTATGAATGAATGTATGTAGAATCCAATAATGCATATTTTACCGTCAGAAACCCCAGTTTCAGGATTTTATACGAACATTTTTTTCTGTTAGAATATCAATTTTTGCTTGACAAGCTTTTCTGCAGATAGTGGTTATAAGATTCTTTTTCCAACTTCTCAAATACTCCATCAACCTTCGCTGGTGATTTCTGGCCATTAGTAGCCCAAATATTAGCACATGTTAGAGTCATTCCTGTCACTTCCTAGTTTGTTTCTTACTCTATCCATATTTTAACTTTTAAAGCACTATTTTACTATCTTTTATTCTTCACATTTTTGTCGTTATGGTATAGGCATATTACATTACTACAGTCTTTTGTAGTAATACCTTAGGTCATCGCCACCTCGAAAGGTTTTCTCTCTTCACATTGAATCTTTCTCCAAACTGCCACCAAGGCTGTGCATCCTTAATGCTTTCTGTTAGAGCTCACAATGTGAGCACTTCTTTAAATCTAAGTGTTTATAAAATGCTGAATAGGCCCAGTGTGGTGGCTCACACCTGTAACCCCAGCACTTTGGGAGGGTGAGGCAGGAAAGATTACTTGAGGTCAGGGGTTGGATACCAGCCTGGCCAACATGGGCAAACCTGACTCTACCGAAAAATACAAAAATTAGCTAGGTGTGGTGTGTGTGCCTGTGGTACCAGCTACTCAGGAGGCTCAAGTGGGAGAGTCACTTGAACCTGGGAGGCAGAAGTTGCTGTGAGCCAACATCGCGCCAGAGTGAGACCCTGTCTCAAAAAGAAAAACAAAACGCAAAACAGTTAATAAACAAATATAGCAGTTGATAAATTTAACAATGCCTTGTGCTGCTTTCGATGGTTTCAACAGCCTGAGTCTATTTTATAGTTTTAGTTATAATTTAGTAATTTAGTTCTAATTTAGAAGTGACGGTTTCGCAGCAGCCTCTGTGTAGCCTGCTCATTGAATGTCAGTTTCCTGTGTTTCACATTTCAGATTCTGTGAGTTCTCTTTTGCATAAAACATAAGGAAAATATTCATCCAATAGAATAGCTTAACAAATCTGTGGATCGGGGGAAATAAAAAGGCAATTGACTAAGTTGCAAATATGTCATTGGAAGAAAAAAATGCAACTTGTCATTTATGACGTCATTGTCACTTCCACATAGCCTGCCCTGACACTTCATAATCTAACCCCTAATAGTTCACTGTCAAATCTGAGGCGCAGATAGTGATTTCATCTGAAATGTTAAAGTACATCTCAAGTCAGAATGAATTCCTTACAGGCCAAGGCATCTGAAGATGGTGTCTCTGGCTTAGTTGCTCTTTTGTTTGTTGAAGATAGGATATTGGGTGACATTTGATTCAGATAATCGGGTCAGAATTCAGCTCTGTGATGTCCTGTGCGGCTCCGGTCTCCTGTGACTTCCCAACGCAGGTGCTGGAGAGGAGGGCGTAGCCTCCATGTAGCCCTCAGTGAACGACAGACCCGAGGCATCCACCAATGCTCATTAAAGTGGTTTCCAAGCGTTCCAGAATATGTGGGAGAAAATATACCCTTGGAAATGTTGAAATGTTTTATAAGCAAGCACATCCAGTTCCTGGGCAGCTCCAACTTGCTTGGCTCTCATTTGCCCGACGGCTCAGCTGCAATGCTGCCAAGGAAAACAGTCATTGAAAGTCACACAGGTAAGGTGTGGTGTCACAAATCAGTCACACCCTGCTTCTTGCCACAGGGACAAATTGATGACATTGCAGGAGACACAGATATCCTCATCTCTGAGTGGAAGACTGATGTGGCTCCACTCCCTCCATAAGAAGCAGTAAGCGAGGACAATGCTCAGAGCCGACCTCTGGGTGGTTCCCAGAATGTGGGGTGACCCAGCTGCATACACGAACCTGTCACACCACCACAGGCTCCCTGTCACCAGCACTCATCTGGGCGGCACAACCTTCTCAGAGTGGACTGGGATGTTCTCATCATACTGCATGCATTCATTTTCTTTTGCTGCTGTAGCAAATTACGCAGACTTGGTGGCTTCAAATGACACAAATTTATTCAGAAGTCCAAAATCAGTTTCATGAAGCGAAAGTAGAAGTGTTGGCAGGGCTGGCCTCCTCTGAAGGCCCCAGGGGAGAATCGCTTTGCCCTTTCAGCTTCTAGCAGTCACCCGGATTCCTGGACTTGTGACCCCTTCCTCTGCCTTCACACTGTCCCTCCAGTTTCTGTTACCATCATCACAGTCCCTACTCCTGTTCTGCGGTCAGATCTCCCCCGCCTCCTCACAAGGACACTTGTGAGGACATTGGGCCCACCTGGGTAATCAGGAGCATCTCCGCATCTCAAAACCCTCAACTTCATCACATCTGCAAAGTCTCTTTGGCCATATAAGGTGACATGTACAGATTCTGGGGATGAGGACATGGATATCTTTAGGGGCTATACTCAGCCTTGCATGCTGGGCCAGGGTGTGCAGTCACCATTGATGAAAGCTCAGTTTATCACTCGCCATTCCGAAAACACGTAAAGCCAGGGGAGGGCTGGGGGAGATCCTCCTTCACTGGGGCTTGTAGGGACCATGCAACCATCTTGGGTGGAAATAGGTCTTTCAAGGCTGTTGCTGCTACTCTTGCAAAACACACACACGCATGCACACATGCATGCACACATGCATGCACACTCACACATGCACGCACACACACATGCACACATGCTCATACACACACTCATGGACACACACACTCACATGCACACTCACACTCACACACGTGCCACACTCACACTCAAATGCAAATGCACTAACACACACATGCACACTCCACATGCTCACACACTCAAATGCACTCACATTCACATGCACATACACTCACACACTCATGCACACACACTTTCACACACATTCATGCACTCACACTCACACACATTCACATGCACACATACAGACATCAATGCACACACTTACATGCACACACATGCACTCACACACATGCACACACTCACACACGCACACACACAGACACACCCTCTCACACACACATGCACACACTCACATGCACGCACACACACTCACGCACACACACACACGCACACACTCACACACACGCACACACTCACACACTCACATGGACACACACCCTCTCACACACACATGGACACACTCACATGCACTCACACACACACGCACACACTCACACACGCACACACACACTCACATGGACACACACCCTCTCACACACACTTACATGCACACACATGCACTCACACACACACACACACACGCACACACACACTCACATGGACACACACCCTCTCACACACACTTACATGCACACACACATGCACACTTTCTTATCTCTAGTAAGTCTGTCTCGCTGGTTACATTTCATGCCAGTTTATTTTCTCCAGTAAAAACCCCAGGCTCTGTCACTAGGGCTGGTCTGATTCGAAGGCCTTCACCAACCTCAGTGCCATGTAGAAGGGAGAGCACTGGGAATGACAGCAGGCACTGGATTGTAGCCCTGTTTCTGCCATTCATAGTTTAACCTTGGCTAAGCCACTTCATTTCTCCAGGCTCAGATTCAATGCCCCAGTATGAGGTGGTCTAGAGCTGGATT
Source organism: Macaca fascicularis (assembly GCF_037993035.2). Lineage (NCBI taxonomy): Eukaryota > Metazoa > Chordata > Mammalia > Primates > Cercopithecidae > Macaca > Macaca fascicularis. Next base: position 189,777,121 of record NC_088379.1, on the reverse strand, counting down.
TCCCCAGAATGTGGGGTATAGCATAACAGCTGCTCCTTGGAAAGAAAGGGTATCTTGACCAAATACACTGGGACACTGTTTCAGCGTGTATATACCTCCATCCCTCTTGGAGAGTCATAATGCACATAAACTTGACAAAGGCTCTGAGAAGTCCTACGTAAATGCAGTTGGGTAACTCTTTAACCTAGTATTTTGTAAACGTTTAAAAATCACAGAACACCCTCACTTGTTTTTTTCTTTTTAAATACTGAAGAGCAGACTTTGAGAAATGCTCATCATGGTGGTCTCTAAGGAAATCAGGATTCCTGCCCCATTACCTTGAGGGTGACTTTTGAAATTGAGATGTTTTGCCAACAAGCTGACCCCTGAGAAAGGCAGAAAATGTCCCATGTTGCCTTACCTGGCCTCTTGGAGGCCTTGTTCATCATCATTAATCTTAAGGGGTGCCAGGCTTGCCAGCTGGAATCCATGAGCCAGCCCTGATAGTGAGCCAACCCACATTATAGAGGCCCTTCTCCCTGCCATCCTCCCTTAAAAACTCATTTTCATTCCCCAAGGATTTCTTCATTGTCTTCTAGGAGTTTAGGCCTGGGGATGGGGACAACAGAAAGACCTTGAGAAACTTAATGTTTCTGTTGAGGAAATGACCATCTCCCCACAAGCCAGGGAAAGGAAAAGGAACAAGCAGGCACTGAGCCTTGGCCAGGAGAGGGCTGTGCTCCCTTCATTTTAGTTGAGCCTTGTGAACATCTTCTAAGGTAAAGGTTACTCTTCCCTTTAGAAGACAGAAGCCCAAGGCAGAGAGAAGTTAAGTCACTTGTCCAAGGCCACTTGCTTAACTTGTGGCAGAATCAGGATTCAGCATTACTCAGGTGAGGTATAAGAAGGCATGGCACATACAAGTAGAGAGGGCCAGACCCAGGGGAAGAAGGAAGGTGCACACCAGGCTGGAGGAATCTGGGGTTGTGGGGAGAGCCATGGCTGGGAGACAAGATAACATCCAAGTTCAAGTCCTGGGTCTGTGCTGTTAGCCTTTCTGGTTTTCTCAAGTGAGGAGACTGGAAACGACTCTCTTCTAGCTGTGACGTTAATGAATTCACTTCTAGTTAGGGGGTGAGACTTGAGCAGGTCTGGGAAAGAGATTAGAAGGCAGAGGCAAGCAGTGACAAAAACCAGAACGTGAAGAAAAGCTTGTGTGCACCCAGAAAAATATTCATTCAGTGCTATCTGGCAGACACCATGCTTGGACCTGTGGGTATCACAGTGAACAAAACAGAGCCAAGCCCTGATCTTCATGAAGGTTACACACTTGAGGGGAGACACACGAAAAAATGAAAATTTTAGAAGGTGATGAGTGTCAAGGAAAAAAATAATGCAAAGGAAAAGGAACCAGGAGTGGGGTTCTATCCTAGATAGGATGGTCAGGGAAGGCCTCCAGTGAAGGTGATATGTGAGCAGAAACTTAAAGATGACTGAGAAGTGGATGGGGTAGATTCTGGAGTATTCTGAGCAGAGGAGTAGCCTGTGTGTAGGTGCTGAGGTGCGTAGATGCTGTGGCTGCCATCTTCAGGGAGGGACAAGGAGGAGAGTGAAGAGATGAGGCTAGGAATGTTGACCTCTTTCAGGTGAGGGAGGAGGAGAGTGAAGAGATGAGGCTGGGGATGTTGACCTCTTTCAGGTGAGGGAGGAGGAGAGTGAAGAGATGAGGCTGGGGATGTTGACCTCTTTCAGGTGAGGGAGGAGGAGAGTGAAGAGATGAGGCTGGGGATGTTGACCTCTTTCAGGTGAGGGAGGAGGAGAGTGAAGAGATGAGGCTGGGAACGTTGAGCTCTTTCAGGTGAGGGAGGAGGAGAGTGAAGAGATGAGGCTGGGGATGTTGACCTCTTTCAGGTGAGGGAGGAGGAGAGTGAAGAGATGAGGCTGGGAACGTTGAGCTCTTTCAGGTGAGGGAGGAGGAGAGCGAAGCGATGAGGCTGGGAATGTTGACCTCTTTCAGTATGCAAAAACTTGGGGAGAAAAGTTCAGTGGTACAGGCATTCTATTTGTTGGATAAAAATATTAGAAATTTTAAAATAAAATGTTTTGTGACTTAGTCCAAAATTCTAGAGGACACGGGCCTTTGTCCTTGGTTAGACTCTGTGTCCAAGAAACAAATAGCATCCCAAGAATCAACTCTCCCTCTCCCTGGGGACCTAGGTACCACATCTCTGTTCTGCTCTCTCAAGGATATCCAAGGCTCTGCTCACGACTGAAGCATGCACAGACAATGGTTGGTAACATTTGTCACATTTTTACGTTGCTTTACATGACTTTTGTCAACATGAAAGTGGAAACCAGACTCTCTACCATCGCATGAGTTGGGTTGTAAAAGTCATGGGTTTCTTGTTCTTTAGAATGGCTTTTCCTAGCAGTGGACTCCTCTGACTTTACAACCAATGGTGTGCTCCTGATTCAATCACTTAAATCACTCTGGGTGTTGGATTATTGGTCTGTCCGGTGGGTGGGTGTAGACTAGATGATTAGTAAAGTTCCTTTATTAAATAGATCTGAAAACCCCTGTTGTACCCTCTCTAGCAAACAACATTCCTTCATTCAGTGTCTGTCTTCTCAGAGGTCAAACTAGTAATTATCCATCCCTTTTGCCTGTGTGTACGACATGCATAATTCATAGGTAGCCTTGCAAAATGGAAACGGAATGTCCATTCCCCAGTCCCCACATGACTAGTGCTCATGCACCAGAAAGTTTACCAGGGACAAATTCTGTTTTTCTTCCACCACCAGCCCCTCTCATTTCTACCAGCCCCCAAGGTGTCTATATAATAATCAATTGCAAGACTATTTATCACCTGTTTATACAATGTTAGCTCTTGTAGTTCCATAGCCTCATGTGACAGCTAAGGAAACTGAGGCTCAGAGAGGTCGCTGACTTTCCCAAAGCCACACAGACATGCCATGGGGCGGGAACGAAACTGCAGTTTCTGAACACGAGCTGAGATTCCTTCCCCAACCTCTTGTTGCCTCTATTTTGCCAAGTGCTAACTGTGCCCTGCAAATTATAAGATGTCTAAAAATACGTTTTGAGGATGATGATGGAGAACTCTGAAGTTTTTTTGTTTTGTTTTTAAATACGCCCTCATAGATCCAATGCAGTTGAAACAGCGATCAAAGCCAATTTCCCTAGAAACACCAGATCGAAAACACGTGGTGAGGCTCTGATCTGTAGTGCTTCATCGTAAACAATACATTTTACAATCCCTGAAAAATAAAGAAAAAGGAAAGACTCAAAAGAACATTCTGGGCCTGTCACGGTTGTTTTTCATCCCTTTCATCACTAGATGTCCCCTTGGTTAGCAAACCCCATCTGGAGGGCTGTGTCCCTGCACATCCTTCCTGGAGGGCAGGTGCGGGGAAGAGTCCTCCGCAGTGGGAAGCTTCCTGCCCAGTGGGCCGGGCAGGGGCGGGGCTTCCTGAAGGGGCGGGGCTTGTGTGCTGGCAGAGCCGCTAGTCTCACACAGAGGAAGAGCCATCCTTGAGCTAAGAGGACTGGCTGTAATTAGCATGGAGAGATTAAATATGAAAGGAACACTGTCAAAAACCCATTTCCACCACAGGAAATGAGCGTGGCCTAGAATAGATGCAGAGCATGATTAAACTGCAGGACGGGCTCGGGAGGGAGGGTGAGCCGGCACACATCTCCCGGGGGCCGCCCCAGACCTATGCTTGGGACCACTGCTGAGTCAGATCCATGGAGGCGGTTCTCTGCAGATGATGCGGAGAAACAGGATGCTAGGCGTCTTTGTGAGTAGGCTCCTACTGTAACGATCCAAAGCCATTTTCAATACTTAATGTCTGGTTTCTAGGGCCCCATGGGAGCCACAGCTCTGGGTACCCCCACTACTAGGCCACACTTAATCATCAGTCTGTTGTCTGGATTCCTGCCCTTTAGGAACTCAGGGTCTAGTGGGAGGCACTCACACTCGTGGAGAAATAAAAACCTGTGCAAGGGCTTTCAGAGCTGTGGCTGCTGGGGGAAAGAGATGTGGCTGTGTTGGGGAAACTTTCCTGGAGGGCCTCGAAGGATGAGTGAGCCTGCCAGCTGGATAAAGGGAGGCATGCTAGCATCGGGCACAGAGTGCGAAGGGTGCCGCATGCACGCCTCGGAGAGCGGCTGGAGGGCTGGCAGCCGGGAGGCTGGTGGGAGAAGAGCTGCACAGTTAGCCTGCAGGTCAGACACTGAGGGCTGCAGGGTTTGAATGGATCCTTTGATAGCCTTAAACAGACTGGTCTCAGGAAGGCAACCCTGGGGCAGAGTGAAGGGCAGGAGAGGTGGAGGCTGGAGGCAAGGAGGCCTGTTGGTGGAGGGCTGCAGTAAGCTCAGGGAGGAGGTGGAAGCCTCAGAGACAGTCGGGCAGGACGCCCAAGTGGTATTTCTGACCCAGTGTCTATGGGTTTTGGGACCAGCTGGCTGGGGATGGAGGAGGACAGGGAGGAGTGATGACTCTCAGCTCGCCAGTTTGGAAGACTGCACGGGTGCTTCTGAGGAAGCTGAGAGTTCCGTGTTGAGGCTTGTGGCCTGGAGGCACACGTGGAAAATTTAGTAGGGATGTCCAGGTTGCTGGAAATGGAGGGGTGGAGCTCAGTCCAACTTGGCGAGAGATTTGTGGATTTTTGGAGGCCGGGGAGTGGCTGAAGCTCTCGAGACAGGTGAAGGTGGCCAGATCACTCAGAGCTTTTAAAGGCTGTGTGAGCTATTTAAAGTCTGAGCTGCCCACCAGATCCTCACACCTCTTTGCAAGTGTAATGAGTGACAGTGACAAGGGTTGAGGTCCAGCTTCTTTTCCCCGCCATAAAGATCCTGCTTCCAGTGCTGACTGAGCCATCCAGGGTCCCACAGAGGCCAAGTCCTGGCAGTAAAGAATGTGGAGACCCATACGGGCAGCGGGCAGACAGCCCGAGAAGGCCAGAGGCGGATGCCAGGTGTGTGCAGATGTTACCTGGAGCACTGACATCAAACCTGCAAAGGGGTCCAAGGTCAGGATTCCTGTTCTCGGGGAGGGTGTAGGGAGCAGGGCAGGAGCTCGGGAGCAGGGGAGGAGGACTGAGGCAGATACTCCAGCATGGGGAGCAAAACAGGACTCTGTTTCCTGGTGCTGGGGTATGAGGCAGAAGGCCCAGTGTTCAGAGTAAGGTTAGGGAGAGTCAGAGTAGCCCTGCAGCTGGCTCACTGGATGCTGGCTGCCAAGTTACTTATTGGTCCTTCCATTTCTCCTGCAGTGGGAGGCTAGATTTAGAGTTTTAGACTTGCACTGTCCAATATGATAGCTACTAGCCCCATCTGGATATTTATTTATTCATTTTTTTAGAGACAGGGTCTCGCTCTGTTGCCCAGGTTGGAGTGTAGTAGTATGGTCATAACTCACTGCTGTCTCAACATTTCAGGCTGAAGTGATCCTCCTGCCTCGGCCTCCTGAGTAGCTGGGACTACAGCATGTACCACCACACCCAGTTAATTTTTAAATTATTTTTTAGAGATGGGGCTATTGTTATGTTCCCCAGGTTGGTCTCACATTCTTGGCCTCAAGCAATCCTCCTGCCTCAGCCTTTTAAAGTGCTGGGATTACAGGCTATGAACCACTGTGCCCTATTTCATGTGGCTATTTAACTTTATTTATTTACTTATTTAGAGACTGTGTCTCACTCTGTCACCCAAGCTGGAGTGCAGTGGCACGATCTCGGCTCACTGCAACTTCTGCTTCCCAGGTTCAAGCGATTCTCCTGTCTCAACCTCCTGAGTAGCTGGGATTACAGGTGTATGCCACCATGACTGGCTAATTTTTGTAATTTTACTAGAGATGGGGTTTCACCATGTTGGCCAGGCTGGTCTCTAGCTCCTGACCTCAAGTGATCTCCCCGCCTCAGCCTCCCAAAGTGCTGGCATTACAGGCATAAGTCACTGCGCTTGCCCTTAAATTTAATTTTTAATTAACAAAACTTAAAAGAAATTAAATTCAGGTTCTCATTTGTACTAACTACATTTCCAGTACTCAGTAGCGACTTGTGGCTAGTGTATGGGACAGCGCAGATGCAGAACAGTTCCCGCCATGGCAGGAAGTTCAGTTGTATCGCGCTGGGCAGTGCTGAGCTCTGGCCTTCGGGGTGGAGTGATGGGAGTCACTGGGGCAGGATATTCCTGACACTTCAGAGGTCAGGAAGCAGAGAGGTCCTATAGTCAGCTGTGTTTTGTGGTGGGATGTAAGAGGCAGCAACAGTACTGCCGTCCCTCGCTTCTGCATAACACTCGTGGTTGCTCTCTTCCATGTGCCAGGATTCCTGAAAGCCTCATGGACACTCCTTTAAAGCACTTCCTCCAAAGAAGGCCTTGTAAAAATACACACGTGATTTTAAAATGTTCATGCACTTGGATCCGATGATTCTACTTCTGGAAATGTATCCAAAGGATATACTCATAGATATTCAAATAGAGATCCGTAAAAGGGATATTCTACATTACATTATGATTTTTCTCGGGTCAGATTTAGGTGGGGTATGCTTTACATACAATAAAATGGATCCTTATACGGTAGACAGCTGGATGAATTTTGCCAAACGTATATAGTCGTATAACCACCCCCATAATAGAAAAACTTCCCATCATTCCAAAAAGTTCACCCATGCTACCCTTTGTGGTCAGTCCCCTCCTGCAATCCCTAGCCCCTGGCAGCACTGATCCACTTTGCAGCTTGTAGTTTTGTCTTTTGCGAACGTCACACAGATGGAATTACAGATGTGGCCATCTGCACCTGGCTTCTGCCACTTAGCAAATGTTTTTCGATGCATCCATGGTATTGCATTCACAGGTGGTTTGTTCCTTTTTTGGTGAGTAGTATTCCAGTGTGTTGTCATGGGTTTGTTGACCCGTTGTCCTATCGGTGGGCCTTTGGGATGTTTCTGGTGTCTGGCAATCAGGAATAAAGCAGCTAAAACATTCATGGGCAGGTCTGTGTGGACCACGGGGTGCAGACCTGCAAATGAATGTTGCTCTGCACATGAATGGTTCCAGGAGTCGAATCATTTATATACAGAAGTGAGGGAGGGCAGTACTGTTGCTGCCTCTTACATCCCACCACAAAGCATGAGTGACTGTGGAACCACCCTGGTCAATCCAGCAGGCAAGGGCAGGGGCAGAGCCACCAGACACACAACTCAGTAGACTGTGGGTAAGGAAGCCGCTCAGGACAGCTGGGAATGGAGCGGGCCCCAGAACACAACAGACGTCCCAATATAATACAGAAATGTATAAACGCTCGTTGATCAATGGGTGCAAATATGTAGTCAGATAGAAGAAATGAGACATAGCACTCGATAGATCCGTAGAGTGACCATACTTGACAATAATCTATTGCACAACTTGAAATAGCTAGAAGAGAATAATTCAAATGTTCCCAGCATAAAGGAAAGATAAATATTTAAGGTGACAGATACCCCAATTCCCTGACTTGACCTTTATACAATATAGCAATGTATCAAAATATCACATATGCCCTGAAAATATGTACGGCTCTTATGTAACACTAAAAAAGATTAAAAGAAGATTTAAAAAATGTTTTAAACTGGGAGCTTTTTATAATGGGCACCTGCTACTTTTCAAATGGGAGACAGGAGCAGTAGAACATTACATTGCACAAGAAAAAACCCATTTTCTGAGAAAGATAAGAACATTCTGGCGAGTCCTGGCTGAAGATATAAGCACTCGTGACTCCATTCATGTTGGCTGTCTCCCAGGACCAGAGGGCAAGGCTACGAGAAGGGCCCAGGGACCTCGGTCTGTGGAAGGTTAGAGACAGAAAGAGGCCGAGAACACTGGGACCTCGGGGAGGGCGGAGCTTGGGGAGGGCTGAGAGCATGAATTCACTTCTTATGTTCTTTCTTGTTGTTTTTTGCATTATAAATATGTTTTGCTATCCATGAATATAGCACTTGACATTTACTAAATATTTATAATTCTTCTCATTTTTACTTCCTGAGGCAATTTTAATTGAAAAAAATGTTTCCAGCTTTACTGAGGTATGATTAACAAATACAAATCATGTATATTTAGTGTATACAATGTGATCTTTTGATATATATATATACACACACACATTGTGAATATATACACAATCAAACTAATTAACATATCCATTACCTCCCATAGTTACCGTGTGTGTGTGTGTGTGTGTGTGTGTGTGTGTGTGTGTATGTGTGCTGAGAACACTTCAGCTGGTGACTGTAGCTAATAATAATGCATGTGTACTTTAAATTTGCCAAGAGAGCAGATCAAAAGCGTTCCTCTGTTGCCCAGGACAGCCCTGAAGGAGGTTTGAAAGCACGGCCATGCTGCTCCTAACAGAGCCCACATCCATTAGATTTGCTGTTTTAAAACTTTTGTTTCCATAGAGATTTATACCTCACACCTCCCCTAAACACACAGAATTCTTTCAGCTGAAAACTTGAACGATTTACCTAACTCTACTGTTTTCATTCTTATCATTGTATAGACATAATTTTCTCCAGTTGTAATCAACAAGTATGTGTCTTTGTTCTTTTTATTCATACACACTTTTCCACATATTGACAGAGTCCACATATGTATTATTTTATTTTATTTTATTTTATTTTATTTTAATTTGTTTTGGAGACAGAGTCTCAATGTCACCCAGCCTGGAGTACAGTGGTGCGATCTCAGCCCACTGCAACCTCCACCTCCCAAGCTCAGGTGATCCTCCTGCCTCAGCCTCCCTCCCAAGTAGCTGGGACCACAGGTATGTGCCACCACGCTCGGCTAATTTTTTGTATTTTTGGTAGAGATAGGGTTTCCTCATGTTGGCCAGGCTGGTCTCAAACTCCTGAGCTCAAGGGATCTTCCTGCCTCGGCCTCCCAAAGTACTAGGATTACAGGAGTAAGCCACCACACCTGGCCTACATATTATTTCAATGACTTTATATTCTTTTGCAGGTATGTCTGGGCATTTGAATTGTTTACAGATATTTTTGCTATTTTGAAAAACATAACTTCAAACTATGCATCTGACAAAGGTCTAAATTAGCATCTATAAGGAACTTAAATTCACACACACAAAAAACAACCCCATTAAAAAGTGGGCAAAGGATATGAACAGACACTTCTCAAAAGAAGACATACATGCAGGCCACAAGCATATGAAAGAAAGCTCAACATCACTGACCATTAGAGAAATGCAAATCAAAACCACAATTAGATACCATCTCACACCAGTCAGGATGGCTATTATTAAAAAGTCAAAAAATAACAGATGCTGGTGATGTTGCGGAGAAAAGAGAACACTTATACACTGTTGGTGGAAGTGTAAATTAGTTCAATCATTGTGGAAAGCAGTATGGCGAGTCCTCAAAAAGCTAAAAGCAGAACTACCATTCCACACAGCAGTCCCGTTACTGGGTATATACCTAGAGCAATAGAAATCACTCTACCATAAAAACACATGCATGCAAATGTTCATTGCAGCACTATTCACAATAGCAAAGACATGGAATCAACCTAAATGCCCATCAATGACAGATTGGATAAAGAAAATATGGTACATATACATCACGGAATATTATGCAGCCATAAGAAAGAATGAGATCATGTCTTTTGCGGGAGCGTGGAAGGAGCTGGAGGCTATCATCCTTAGCAAACTAACACAGGAACAGAATATGAAATACCACATGTTCTCACTTATAAGTGGGAGCTAAATGATAAGAACTTGTGAACACACAGAAGGAAACAACAGACAATGGGATCTACTCGAAGGGGGAGGGTGGGAAGAGGGAGAGGAGAAGAAAAGATCACTACTGGGTCCTGGACTTAATACCTGGGTGATGAAATGATCTGTACAATAAACCCCCATGACATGTGTTTACCTGTGTAACAAACCTTCACATGTACCCCCAAATCTAAAATAAAAATTAAAGAAAAAAGAAAAGCATAACTTGAAATAATTTAAAAATAGGGCTTGTTCCCATTTTGGTCAATAATAACTATACTCTTTTAAAAACCACTTTAATATGTTTTGTTTCCTATTACAAAACTAAAATATGTTTATTGTAGACGTTTTAGAAAATACAAGCTACTTGGCATGTTTACTTACAGTCTACTTGGGGCACAATTACAGATTCATTTTTTATTTTTTGGTTAACTGTCTGAGACTTGGCTCATTGCAGTTGGGGTCTCCTTTTCCCTCAATTGCATGATAATCCCAGGGCTCGAGAAGCGTGGGTTCTTATTCCAAATGCAAGACACAGAGGATGCCGGGGAGCCTAAGCAGCCCTCTGGGGCCCGGCTGACCTGCTGTCCTGCCCTCTTACTAGCTACAGTGTTGTTGTAGAAAATTGGTGTGGATCAGCCAGGCACGGTGGCTCACTCCTGTAATCCCAGCACTTTGGGAGGCCAAGGCAGGTGGATTATGAGGTCAGGAGTTCGAGACCAGCCTGGCTAACACAGTGAAACCCTGTCTCTACTAAAAATGTAAAAAGTTAGCTGGGCATAGTGGTAGGCACCTGTAGTCCCAGCTACTTGGGAGGCTGAGGCAGGAGAACCATTTGAACCTGGGAGGAGGATGTTGCAGTAAGCTGAGATCACGGCACTGCACTCCAGCCTGGGCAACAGAGCGATACTCTGTCTCAAAAAAAAAAAAAAGAAAGAAAGAAAAAAAGAAAAGAAAATTGGTGTGGATCCTAGCGCAGAAGTTTCCCACACAAGTCACGGTGATGCCAGCAATCAGGCTTCCAAAGCTACTAGTGTTTTGTTTTTGTTTTTAAGCCTACACTCATAACTTAGCCACCGCTTCCAAAAGAGGGTGCCAAGTCTAGCAGGGAGCCCTGGCTGAGCCACGCCCTGGGTGAGTGTCAGCCATGCCCTGTGGAACTACTGGATCCATTTGCTGAGCTCTCATCACCTGTCTTGACTTCTTCCCCAATGAATTGGAACCATCGCAATTTGTCTAGAATGTTTTAATAAGGTCGATCTTTAAAAGGGAGCCTCAGTGATTCCCTATACAGATTTTCCTTTCCTCCCACCCCACACCCCAGAGCTTTATACACCTGAAAACTCACTACTTCCCAGTTATTCAGCTACAGTTGGATAAGAGACCCAATTCTAACCCATGAGACATCGGATAAAGTTTTCTGTGATTTCTGGGGAAGTTTTTCTTTCTTGATAAAGAGACAGAAGATGCCATCATTCTTTCTTTTTCCCTTTTCCTCTTTAAAGGTAGACGTGGTGTCTGGAGCTACGGTAGCCATTACATGATCACGAGGTGACAGACACGAGCCAACAGGGAGAGATTTTCACAGAGCCACTGGACCAATATCAATAACCACCTACACCTGACTATGTGTTAGGCTGAAGCCACTCTGAGTTGGGGTTTCTGTTAATTGCGGCTGAACCCATTCTTAACTAATATTTTAATTATTAGAAACAAATTTGCAATAAAAAACTTGTGGTTAAATCTTTGTACATAGTTTTATAGAATATATTCACGTAAGAAAAAGTGGGGGATGTTCTGGGCTGAATTGTGTTCCCTCTGACACACAAATTTATCTGTGGAAGTCCCAACCCCCAGTACTTCAGAATGTAGCCATATTTGGAGATAAATTCTTTAAAGAGTTTATTTAGCTAAGTTAAAATGAGGCCTTTAGGGTGGCCCTAATCTAATATGGCTGGTGTCCTTTTAAGAAGAGGAAATTTAGACACAAATGTGCAACCACACACAGAGGAAAGACTACGTAAAGACACAGCAAGAAGGTGGGCTGGGTGCAGTGGCTCATGCCTGTAATCCTAGCACTTTGAGAGGCCAAGTTGGGTGGATCATTTGAGGTCAGAAGTTCAAGACCAGCCTAGACAACATGGTGAAACCCTGCCTCTACTAAAAATACAAAAATTAGCCAGGCGCAGTGGCACATGCCTGTAATCCCAGCTACTCGGGAGGCTGAGGCAGGAGAATCGCTTGAACCCAGGAGGTGGAGGTTGCAGTGATCAGAGATTATACCACTGCACTCTAGCCTGGGTGACAGAGGGCAATTCCGTTTCAAAAAACAAAAAAGAAGAAGAAGAAGGTGGCCATCCACAAGCCAAGGAAAAGGGCCTTAGAGGAAATCAACATCACAGATGCCTTTTTTTTTCCCTTTTTAAAAGACAGGTTCTGCCATCATACCTGACTGCAACCTTGAACTCCTGGGCTCAAGTGATCCTCCCACCTCAGCCTCCACACCTGGCTAATTTATTTATTTTTATTTTCAAGGTGGGGGTCTCACTATGTTGCCCAAGCTGGTCTCAAACTCTTGGCCTCAAGTAATCCTTCTGCCTCAGCCTCCCAAAGTACTGGGATTACAGACATGGGCCATCGCACCTGACTGCTGATACCTTGATCTCAGACTTCTTGCCTCCAGAACTGTGAGAAAATATCTGTTGTTTAAGCCACCCAACCTGTGGTACTGTGTGTGTGTGGCAGCCCTAGCAAACTAATACATGAGACCAAAAATATTTTTCTTATCTGTAAAATAAGAATAATCATATTATAAAGTACTTAGGTGGATTAAATGAAATAATGTATTAAAACATACAGATTGATATGTGATATACAGTAAACATTTAGTAAATGATGGCTATTACTACCAGGAAACCTGAAGACAAAATTTTCTGGACAGCTCTTTCCTGTCAACTCTTCCAAAAATTAACTGAGGACCTTACTGGCCTCAAAAAGGACCACACTGGCCTCAAAAAGGACCACTGAGTTCAAGAGAGCGGTGACGTTATTGCAGCAGAGTGGGTGCTGTGTGGTAATCAGACCATTTTCTTCTCCTGTGGAGGTGCAGGAAGGATGCCTTTCCCAGCTTCTCCCTCACGCCTCTCGGTGGTACCACGTGGGTCACTCTTGCTGTGGAAGGTGAGCAGGAGTGCCACGCCACTTCCAGTTTGTGGCTGTGTAGATCAGGCGCCTTCTCTGTCTTCTCTCTCTTTTCCACTCACATGACTAGAGGGAAGGAACTCCAAGATGGTGAAATACCAAGAAGGAAGGAGACCCTGAATGATTTTGGAGGAGGACCAGGCAGGAAAGCCACCTGACCCACAAGAGCAAGACAGAATCCTAGGCTGAGTGAAGCCATTGAGATTTCAGGATTTATCCTTAGGGCAGTTGCCTTTGCTTACTCTGACTAATACATTCAATGTTCTCCTCTATGAACTCCTGACAATACAACACTATTTCCAGTGAGTGAAGTGTTCAGAGAGAAGGGTGTGTGCAAATTCATGGCTAAGTTTCAATCAATCCGCTATAAATTGATATGGTTTGGGGCAAATGGGAAGAAGAGGATATTCAGTTGTTGTTATTTATATTGTCATGTATAGGATGCTGTTATTTCCTTGATTCTCTCTTCTTTGGGCAAAGAGCAGACTCATACTCAGAGGATAAGTCTGAGAGCAGATAGGAAATGAATTCCACAGTCATCTTTATATATTGGTCTCTTTTCAGGCCCAGCCCGGTGGGATTGGATCTGATTGTTTGTTGGTGTCATTTATGTCTGCAATAGATGTCTAAGAATACAGCATAAAGATGCCCAGGTGCTCAGCCCTGCACTGAGCTGGAGAGAGGGCCGAAGGCTTACCTTTCATGCATTGCCATGGACCTCGCAGCCACGGAGCAGGGAGGGGTTGACAACACCAGGAGCTCAGCCTGACACCTTCCACTCATGTCTCCTTGGACCCTTCCTGTGCTAATTATGATCCTTCTTGGAAATAAAAAACCAAACATTTGATGGCAGATACAGACAATGAAATCCTATCCAGCTTTAAAAAGGAAGAGTATTCTCACACATGCTACAGTGTGGATGAGCCTTGAGGACATCATGCTGAGTGAAATCAGCCAGCTACAAAGGACAAACACTGTGGGATTCCACTCATATGAGGTTCCTAGAAGAGCTGAATTCATAAATACCAAAAACAGAAAGGTGGTTGCCAGGGGCTGGAGGGAGGGAGGGAGGGAGGGAGGGAGGGAGGAATGGGGAGTGAATGGGACAGAGTTTCAGTTGAGAAGATGAGAAAGCTCTGGAGATGGGTGGTGGTGATGGTAGCACAACAATGTGAACATACTTAACACCACCAAACTGCTCATTTAATAATGGTTAAAATGGTAAAATTTGTGTTAAGTATTGTTTACCATAATAAAACTTAAAAAAAAAAAACAAACCAGAAACCATTTGCACAGCCTCTCTTACATGGAGGAAGGTGACCTGGAGGGGTAGAGAAACATGGTTAGTGTCATGGGAACACAAAGGAATGTGACAATCCTGTCTTTGAGGAGCTTGCAGGTTGTGGGGGGAGAGATGGATTTGACAACAATAATTGGGAAAACGCAGATGCAGAAGGAGGGAAAGAGGGAGGCTGAATCAGAACTCAGAGGAAGGAGCTGTTGGAGTCTGAGGGCTCAGGGCAGGAATTCTGGAAGAAGAAATGCTTGCCTGGGGCTCCCAAGGTGTATTAGTCTGTTTTTAAACTGCTGATAAAGACATACCTGAAGCTGGGAAATTTACAAAAGAAAGAGGTTTATTGGACATACAGTTCCATGTGGCCTGGGAGGCCTCACAATCATGGTGGAAGGTGAAAGGCACGTCTCACATGGTGGCAGACAAGAGAAGAGAACTTGTGCAGGGAAACTCTCCTTTTAAAAATCATCATATCCTGTGAGAGTTATTCACTATCATGAGAACAGCACAGGAAAGACCAGTCCCTATGATTCAATTACCTCCCACTGGGTGCCTCGCACAACACGTGTGAATCCACAATTAGATTTTGGTGAGGACACAGCCAAACCATATCACATGGTCTGGTGGGATCTTGCATTTTGAAGAGTGGGAGTGAGGCTGAGCTCAGCGAGGTGGGGACCAGAGCAAAACACTTGCTGGGGGCTGGTGCTGAGGCCCTGGAGGAGCAACCTAGGCAGAAGAGTGGGTTCCTAAGGAGAGCGGAGGGAGGTTGTGGTGGCTACAGACCATGGGAGTCCTGACTTTTTTTTTTTTTTTAATGAACTTTCTAATTTTGGAATAAATTCAGAATTACCAAAAAGTTGCAAAGATAATACAGAGAGGTCCCATATACCCCTCAGCCAGTTTCCCCTAGGGTTAAGATCTTACATTACTGTGGTACATTTGTACAACTAATGAGCCAATATTGATATATTCTTAACTAAAGTCCTCACGTTATTAAGATTTCATTAGTTTTCCCTACTGTCCTTTTGCAGGATTCCATCCAGAATACCCAACTTGCACCCATCCAAAGTCGCAAAGCTATCCCAGTACACTCCACAATCAGTTTCCCTTATTATTATGAATATCTCATATTAGGGTGGTACATTTGTTACAATTAATGAACCAGTATTGATACATTATCATTAATAAAAGTCCATGCTGGATTCAGATCTCATGAAATTTGTACCTAACACCCCTTTTCTGTTCCAGGACCCCACACTGCATTTAGTTGTCACGCCTCCCTCGACTCCCCTTGATGTGACAGCTTGTCAGACTTCCCTTGATTTTGATGACCCAGACAATTTGAGGAGTCCTGATCAGGGATTTTGTAGTACAATCCTTAATTTGGGTTGATTTGATATTTTTCTCATATTTTTCCATTCAACTCTCACAGGGGTTCTGAGTTTTTGAAGAAAGCATTGAGGTCCAGTACCCCACTCCTCACACTGCACATCAGTACCCCGCTCCTCACACCGTACATCGGTTTGCCTTCTAGCTTCTGCATTATCTTCATCACCTGGCCAGAGGATTGGTTCTCCACTGTAAAGTTATTTTTTCCATTTCCTGCACTCTAGTCTTTGGAGGTAGGCATTGGACGGTTTTGAGTAAAGAACATGACTTGATGAAAGTGGCATTATGGGATGAAAAGTCCCTCCATGGCTGATGTGCTGGGCGGGAACATCTCGACCTGCAATAGCACTGATGCTGGACTACATGCTGCATGCCACAGACTTCACACATATGGCAGCATTTGATCGTCCTGTTGACTCCCAGTTGAAAGATGAGGAAGTGGAGGCACTGGGAGGTTAAATAACCTGTTAAAGGTCATGCAACCAGTGAGTGATCACCCTGGGATCTGAACCTGAGGAGTGTGGCTCCAAATCCATGTTCTCACCATGTCCCTTGGTGACGGATTAGCACAATGAATTCAGACTGTGTGGAGCATCGGGATTTACATTCGAAGTCAGATTTTCCAGTCTCACCTCCAAGATTTGGTGTCAGCAGGTGTATGGCAAGACCCAGCCCTTTGTACCTTAGCCAGTTCCCAGGAGACTCATGAGGCCCAGTCTGTACCCAGCAGATTCAAGAACGAGGCTGGAGGTTGAGAGACCCTTTGGAACCTGCTAGTGACCATTTGGGTCATCACCCAGGGAGGCCTGACCCAAGGGACAGTGTGAAAGGTGAGGACGACTGGAGAGGTGCTGCAGGAGGCTGCATGGCCTGGTCATGACTGGCTTTCAGGCAGTGAGGGGCAGACAACATTCAGCCTGGCCACGGAGGGATCGCAGTACCCAAAACAGAGATGCGGGACTCTGAAGGACCATGGAGGACCCACGATGAATGAGGCTTTGAACTTGTAGGAGGCATGGGAGGAAATACTCAGCAAGATGAGGGCAGCACCTGCAGGGTCTCCAGAGACCCAGGGGTGCCAACAATGTCCCAAGTATATGAGCTTTCTATGTGACAACACCACTGTAAAGGGCAGAACATTGGAAAATGCCCCCTATTTAGAGAAGGGGTCATAAAAAGGGGGGCTGCAGGAATGCGGAGCTCAGTTTGCCTCTCCCTCAAAATAAACCCAATTGAACCCCTGAACTTTTTACCTTATAGGCAGAACCCCACTGTCAGTGAAAGACAAGATGGGAGCACCAGCTTTGAATGGTGCTCACAGGGACAAGGGGAATTTCCAGAGTCCCATAAAGGATGTCCCTCCACGGCGGTGACATCTAGTGCCTTGAAGGGTCTTGAATCCAGGAGGCTCCACCCTGCCTTGAGTCACTGATGTAGAGAAGCAATGCAGGTAGTTAAGTAGAAGGCAGCCTTGACGCCTGTGGTCTGAAGCCACTTCACAGCCCTGGACTCTGGAATGGGATTTGCAGCAGCCCTGGAAGGGAAGGCCAGGTTCCCAGTTATGGAGTCAGCTCAGTTGAGGGGTCCTCGTGACCCAGAGTCCCAAGTGGCTTTGCTCTAGGGATCATCTCCCTCAGCCTGCACATACCCTGCCCCTGCCAGGCCAAGCCAGTGCCAGGACTTGTTTCTCAGCTGCCTCCTCACCGACCTGGAATAACCTTTCCCCTGTTCCCAGGGCCTGCCCTGCCCAGGAGTGTGGCCACTCCTTGCTTAGGAGGGGGGCACCTCCTCCAGCCCGTGGTTCTGAAAGAGGCCAGCTTGGGTGAGTCCAGGCAGCCTTTGCTTCTGGCAAATTTTGTCATTGACGAAGAGAAAGAAAACCCAACCCATACATTTCGTCTTCTTTTGCTGTAACTGATTTAGGCCAGTTGTAGAACTAAGAGTTTGACAGCCTAGTAGAGGGATGCAGAAAAAGCTTGAATAGATTGTCAGTTGATTTCCTCTAATATTCAGTTTCCACACTGTTAATATCAGCTCCTGTTTTTGGTGGGGAGAGGGGTCATTCTTTCCTTTTACTATCGAGTATCTCAAAAATGCAGAAAATTATGGAGTAATATGGAGAACAGGACTCATGATAAGCAACTGAGTTAAAATTGCTCATTCTGACATATTCGATTCAGATGTTTGAGAAAAGAAATATTACAGGTACCCTTTTGTGCCGCTGTGTTTCCGTCATTCTTCCCCAAAGCCAACTGGTATTTGGAATTCTATTACATCATTTCTGAAATAATTCGTAAGCTTTTAAAAAATACTATTATATTAATGTCCCACCACAACTGTTAACAAGGCCAATATAGCAAATGAATTCCTCCTTCCTTCCTTCCTTCTTTCCTTCCTTTCTTCTTTTCCTTCCTTCCCTTCCTTCCTTCCCTTCCTTCCTGTTTTTCCTTCCTTCCTTCCTGTTTTTCCTTCCTTCCTTTCTTTTTTCCTTCCTTCCTTCCTTTATTCCTTCCTCCTTCCTTCCTTCTTTTCCTTCCTTCCCTTCCTTTCTTTTCCTCTTTCCTTCTTTTCTTTGTTTCTTTTAGAGTGAGAATATTTAAAATCTACTCTCTTAGCAAATTTCAGGTACACAATGCAGTATCATTACCTCTAGTCACCATACTGTACATTAGACTGCCAGAACTCATTCATCTTAGAACTAGTAGTATCAACACTGTGATTCAACTTCAGTGTAAATTTGAAGCCATTAGATTCAAAGGCAGAGAGCAGCAGAAAATTGGTTCTTGTGAACAAACAAGTACGTTTTGAGGATGTGCCCTGAAGCAGAGATGAGCGCCCTGGCACTCATCCTGGCACTCCATCCCGGCACTCCATCCTGGCCAGCATACACTGGCTGCACTCCTGCGGTGTGCTGGACATACAAAGGCAACAAATACAGGCCTGATCTCGGATCTCTTAGTGCTTTGTACCCAGAGGAGATGGCTGTTACTCAAATACATACATCAATGCATGTAATTATATTCCATTACAGATTGAGACGTGGCACAGCTCTACAAAAACAAAGCCCTAGCTTAGACTAGAGGCAAAAAAAGAGTTTAGATTTCTTACCCTTTGGTTGCGACCCAGGACACGTGGCAAACAGAAAACTCAACAGCAGGACATTTTTAGAATTCGTGAAGCTCCATATTGTAAAGATACTTAACTTTAAAATATCAACATCAATTCAGATTCTTGTCATTTCTCTATCTACAGATAGCATAGGACCTCACACGGGGAATGGAAGCAAATCCTATTTAAGCAACTCACAAACACAGACTTTGAAATAACCCACTATTCTCCAAGCACAGATTCATTCTCCATTTAGGGTCCTGCAACAAGAAGTCACCCGTAACTATTTCTGAAAAGGAAGCAGGCGGCACGTGCCCTGTGGACCAAGAGTTAGTGACTGACAGTGGGAGCGCTGACTGCTATCCAGGTAAAAGCCTACAGCGACGTCCTCTCCTTAAGGTTTTCTGAAAGAATGTAGGTCGCTAGCTGCCATCACAGTTCACTGTTCACAGTGGCTGAAAGAGATCATGCCGTTTTTTGGTGGGTTTTGTTGTTGTTGTTGTTTTTTGTTTTGTTTTGTTTTTTACGGAGTCTCGCTCTGTGGCCCAGGCTGGAGTGAGTGGCGCCATCTTGGCTCACTGCAAGCTCCGCCTCCCAGGTTCCCGCCATTCTCCTGCCTCAGCCTCCCCAGTAGCTGGGACCACAGGCGCTGCCACCTCGCCCGGCTAATTTTTTGTATTTTTAGTAGAGACAGGGCTTCACCATGTTGGTCAGGCTGCTCTCCATCTCCTGACCTTGTGATCCGCCCGCCTCGGCCTCCCAAAGTGCTGGTTTCACAGGCGCGAGCCACTGCGCCCGGCCGCCATTTTTACTGTCATCCATTCATGGTGCGTAGCAGAGAGCAATCCATTCAATTCAACCTGCAAACACCTAGTTTCATTGCCTGAGTATTAAACTTAGTATTTAATGTTAAATTAAATCTGACTCTCAACTATTTCGCTACACTCCAGGTACTCCTCAGCTAAATCCATTGACACAAGTAGAAGGGAATTTAGACTTTAGTTAATCTAGTAGTTACCAAAGTTTTAGATCTCACAGGCTGATAAAATTTTACAAAGAAGAGTTGGGGCCGGGTGAGGTAGCTCACGCCTGTAATCCCAGTACTTTGGGAGGCCAAGGCGGGTGGATCACCCGAGATCAGGAGTTCAAGACCAGCCTGGCCAACATGGTTAAATCCTGTCTCTACAAAAATACAAAAATTAGCTGGGCATGATGGTGGGTTCCTGTAATCCCAGCTACTCAGGAGGCTGAGGCAGGAGAATCGTTTGAACCCAGGAAGCGGACGTTGCAGTGAGCTGAGATCGTGCCACTGCACTCCAGCCTGGGTGACAGAGCGAGACTTCGTCTCAAAAAAAAAAAAAAAAAAAAAGATTTGGAAGAACTGTATTGAGTTGCTAACTTTTTATTCACTCAGATGGAGTAATTAGAACACATATCACCCACTTTGCCACCGTGATAGAATTCACATGCAAAGTGAATTATAACAAAACAGAACTACTCAGCATTTTAATAGAAATAAATTAGCTTCAGGACACAATTATTCCTTTTTTTGGTTATTGTGGTTTTCTCTTTTCTCCATCAACCTGTGAAAATGAAATCTTTTTCAGTCTAGCACCAGTTCTTGCACTAGAATTTGAGAACCCCTGACTTAAATCAGTGATTTAAATCCCTCTTGTCCTTATTTACAAAGGAGGCTGGCCCTGAGGGACCGCACGTGCTGTGCCATCAAAGTTTCCAGCTCACAGCTGAGGAATAGCCCTGGTTCAGGCCAGGGCTTCTGAACCCACGTTCAATGTGTCTGCCCTCTGCCTTATTGCCACGAGTCTCTGCAGGGCCCAGCAGGGGGCCCCGACCCTCTGATCATGTGATCGGCACCATACTGTCCAGGGAACACTGAAGGAGGATGGCTGAGGGACACAGAAGGAGAAGCAGAGGCCCTGTGCCTCTCTCTGCAGCCCACATGCCCTGGGCTGGATTCTGAGACGGGCTCTTTCTCCTGCCAGCACGCCTTGATCTTCAGGTATCCTTTAGTTGGGCCCATTGATTCTTTCAGACCATTGGGAAATATTTTGTGCACTACTAATGCCTGTAGTGTCCATTCCTCTGCCTCCCTCTCCTCCATAAAGAAGGGGCTCCAGGCGTTGTGGACTTCACTGCCTGTATTTTCAAAGAATTAAATATGACTTCAAAAGTATCCCAGGATGTTCAAGGTTTTGTTGCCAAGTCAGGGTTTAACCTAAAACAAAATAGAGTCACTTGGGAACAGAAAATCAAATACCACATGTTCTCACTTATAAATGGGAGTTAAGCTATGGGTACGCAAAGGCATAGAGAGTGGGTACGATGGACACTGGGTACTTGCAACAGGGGAGGGAGGGATGAAAAATCACCTGTCGGGTACAGTGTACACTATTCCAGGGACGGGTACAGTGTACACTATTCCAGGGACGGGTACAGTGTACACTATTCCAGGGACGGGTACAGTGTACACTATTCCAGGGACGGGTACAGTGTACACTATTCCAGGGACGGGTACAGTGTACACTATTCCAGGGACGGGTACAATGTACACTATTCCAGGGATGGGTGCACTAAAAGCCCAGACTTCACTACTACTCAATTCATCCATGTAACGAAAAACAACTGGTACCCTTAAAGCCCTTGAAATAATAAATTTTAAAAATAAAAGAAAATGAGAGATTCTGTGGTACACAGTGCTAGTGGCATACCACATTTGGGAATTTTGGATTTAAGCAATAGAAAAAGACTCTGGTTTATTCAAGTGGAAAGGGGCTGTATTGGAAAGGGTATTGGGTGTCCTGGTGGAATCGCTGGAGAATGAGGCCACTAGGAGCAGCCATAGCCCAGAACCTCTGTGGCTGCTGCTGGGACCAGCAGCTATTTACAGTGAGGTCCCCAGAGCTTCCAGAACCTCTGCAGCTGCCACACCCATCCTCAGCGCAGAGCCGGCCTCACCCCTGCTACCTCACATCAGCCACTTACAGTCCACAGCCTGGGCTAGGGCTGGGGAGCAGGCGGAGCCTGGGCCACTGCTCACTGTGGGGGTCCAGGCAGGTGGTCTCCAGCACTTTCATCCTGTGCTATACAAGGTAGGCTTTTCCTCCACAGGGCAGGGGGTTCCTGAAATGGACAAATTGAGATTCTGAGCAGCCAAAAAGAACAGCGGATTTAGGGTTTTCTTTCAAATTAACTTCTCTGAAAGTTGAGGAGGTGGAAAATCTCTTTCAGAGTAGTCAACACACTCCTCAGACTTGGGTCCAGATTTGATCGTTGTTCGAACATCTTTTTCTTGCTTTAGAGAATCCTCTCCTAAAAGAGGCTCGGTGCCTATGGATGCCCACCTCAGGGTCACCCACAGGGACTTGCTGGAGTCCCCTTTTCTTGGTGACTGTGTGAATCCCAGAGCTCTGCTGGGGCTGCTGAGATCTAACAGGGGGTCTGGCGTGCCCAGCAGGGTCTGTTCAGGGCTCGTGAACCATCTCAGAGAATTCTCTTGGTGGGATTTCACTGCGGCACATGAAACTGTTCTTTTTCTTTTCTTGTATTTCTTTTTTTTTTTTTGGAGACGGAGTCTCCCTCTGTCGCCCAGGCTGGAGTGCAGTGGCTGGATCTCAACTCACTGCAAGCTCTGCCTCTCGGGTTTATGCCATTCTCCTGCCTCAGCCTCCCGAGTAGCTGGGACTACAGGCGCCCGCCACCTCGCCCGGCTAGTTTTTTGTATTTTTTTTTTTTTAGTAGAGACGGGGTTTCACCGTGTTAGCCAGGATGGTCTCGATCTCCTGACCTCGTGATCCGCCCGTCTCGGCCTCCCAAAGTGCTGGGATTACAGGCTTGAGCCACCGCGCCTGGCCCTTTTCTTGTATTTCAACTCCCTTCAGGCTCGCTATAGTCAAAGTCTTTAAAGTGGAGAATATTAAGCTGTTCAACAGCGTGGGCTTCTCAGGTTTCTGGGCGGGGCCTCCAGCCAGGAAAACTGCCACCTGCGCCTTTCCTAAGGCGGGCAACTCCAGAGAGAGTTGACCCTGGCTCAGACTCCCCAAACTTTCCAGTCAACTGCTCCTGCAGGCTGAAGGCGAGAGAGCAAAGAACCCAAAAGGGCAGGGTGTCTAGCCAGAAGGGAGACAACATTTCTTTGAAGGCAAGTTTCATCTTGCAAATCCGTGCAGATTTTGAGAGTGGACAATGTCTATGTGTAACCGCGACCTGAAGAGCCTGGAGATTTTCTCTGTGGCGGGAGGGCTGCCATTTCAAAGTCGCCAGCAGTTTCTGCACTGGAGGGCGAAGCTCTTAACGCCCTAGAAAGACTTCTTTTGTTTCGAGAAATTGAACCAGGAGGGGTCTTTGGGGACCGTGAATGCGAGGCATACTCATTGTTCTCCTGGGGCCCCCGCACACCCTGAGTGCATTGGAGAGTGCCCGCTGAACTGCATCCTGCAGTTAGGAGACACGTTTTGTTCTTCTCCCCACATGTGGCTTTGGCCTGAGCAGGAAAACGTTGTGCTCTTGGGAAATGTTTGTGTGCCTTTTGGTCTAAGCTTGCTCACAGGAGGCCTGCAGCCAATGCTGGACTCTGCCCCCAGATCTGGCCTCTATCTCACTTCACACCGGAGGGAGATGGTGACAAGAACAGTCCAGATGCAGCATGGTGCAACCTGGACTGATTTGTTAAAATTGTGATAAAACGTGCATAAGATAAAAGTCCCCATTTTATTCATTTTTAAATGTACAGTCCTGTGGCCTGATGCACATTCACATTGCTGCACAGCCATCACCACGCCCTATCTCTGAAACGTTTTCATCCTCCTGAATGGAGCTTCCTCTGTACCTGCTAAACCCTAATTTCCCCTCCCCCTCCCCCAGGCCCTGACAGCCACCAATCTATGTCTCTATGAATCTGACAGCCCCACGCACCTCCTAGAAGTGGAGTTGACCGTGTTTGTCCTCCTGGATGGATTCCTGTTTCTTTTTGTAGAGACTGGGTCTTCCTACATTGCCCAGGCGGGCCTCGAATTACTGGGCTCCAGTGATCCTCCCACTTTGGTCTCCCAATGTGCTGGGATGACAGGTGCCAGCCACTGCACCTGGCCTGGACGGATTCTCAATGGCATCTGAGGCAGAATGGACTGGGCTTTGTGAAATGCATCATCAGTTGCTCTATTGACTGACACCGGCCGGCAGAGACCAGATCCCGTGGGTCGGAGTGGCTGTTTCCCTCTGAACAAATAGATGTTTCCACTGTTAGTCATCCTGAAAAGAGTTTAATCCCAGAGTAGAAAAAGAAGGGACTGAGACTGGGGAAAGTAAGGCTTTTCTCTCTGCAGCTTACTTGGCCTTCATTCCTAGGGGTGGAGCTACCTGGAGATTCTCCCTGGTGGGGTGTGGGTGGTGGCGCCTGTGCCCATGGAAGAAAGCCTGCTGCGGGCAGTAGCAATTGTGATGGCAGCCAAGCCCTTTTAGTGCAGGCATCCCTCACTCTGCGTGGTCCTCCAGCTGCCCCAGGGCGCAGCACCACATGCTTGCAAGAGCTCATCATCTCAGCCGAGCTGTGGGGATGGGAGAGGAGGGGGTCCTGGCCACCAGGCTGCAGGTGGGAGGTAGTGGTGGGCATCAGTTGGACCCCCCGGCAGACTGTCATGCAGGTACAGAGGCCGGAGGCAACACAGATAAAAAAGTGAAGCCAAGTGAGATGTCCCGGAGTCCTGTGGGCAGCGTGCTGTTGCGTTCACAGAAGTTCCAGCAAGCAGCCTGGTGTGAGCTCACGACATCATCATTTCCATCTGGAAAGAGAAGATAATTTACTTTTTAGACACAGATTTCTGCCTAAAGAGGCCAGAGACACTGAATTAAACACATCTGACTTAATATCGTAATCTTTCAAATTATTTTCCATGAACTAAAGTGACACTCAAGGAAGCCCCTCCCCGCAACCTGCCTCCGCTCACCCCTGCCCCAGCACCCTGGCTGGAGACACAGAGCCCTGGGACCCGCCTCCGCTCACCCCCGCCCCAGCACCCTGGCTGGAGACACAGAGCCCTGGGTTATTTACAACACGCAGTGACAATTTGCTTTCATGCTCAAAACACGGGAAAGACTTTAGAGTGTGCGGCTGTTCCCGTTTCTGTGTAGCTCACACCAGGGCAGGTATCTCGGGGCCTTATTCAGCATTGTGCCCAAACAACCCCAGGCAGTGTTCAGGAGCCGCTGGGAAGGAGCTACCAGGGTTTAAGCAGTTAAAGAATATGAAAATCAAATAAAACCTGGAAAACAGGGTTTTCGTATCTATGGAATCTGATGGGTTTGAAGGTAAAGTGCCCACAGAGAGTTCACAGCTTCGAGATTCTTCATGGTGCAGTTATTCAGGGAGCTTGCCAATTGTGAGCTGCAAAATCATAACACAAATACCTAATAATAGGCGTATTCCTGTTACTCTTTATTATCCCGGTCATGCTCCCAGCTATTCTCTCCTTTCTCCTCTTAAACCATCCCTGGGGAGAGGCTGACATAAATTATTATCCCTCCTTTATGGGTGAAGGCATTAAAGCACAGAGACATTAAATGACGTGCCTGAGGCTCTAAAATTAGCATGCAGCACAGGCGGGGTGAGAGCCCTTGTCTCTGTTTCCCCCAACGTTCTGCTGCTTCTATGGCTAACTGTGGGTATCCAACCTCTCTAGGTCCAAACGTCTCTGCCACCCTCATAAACAGCCATGAAGTCTTGGGAAAGCCTGCTGCTCTGCACCTGGGCCTGTTTCCACCTCACATTAACGCACCTTGAGAGCAATGTCTAGGAGCCACCTCTTCTCAGAAGCTTCCCTTCCCACCTCCAGCCGAGATGGTCGCCACCTCTGGCAACCTTCCGCCACACCTGGGATCAGCCTCACACCAACGCCGCCGGGCATGTAATTATACACTTTCTGGAACTATGTGCTCACGGCTTGCCAACTAACGGGTGAATGTTCTGAGGGTTGGCCTCCAGCTGCATCCCATGAGTCTTCTTTGGTGTCCTTCAAGGCCTCTGGAAGCAAGTTGGGCA
This sequence comes from Macaca fascicularis, assembly GCF_037993035.2. Classification (NCBI taxonomy): domain Eukaryota; kingdom Metazoa; phylum Chordata; class Mammalia; order Primates; family Cercopithecidae; genus Macaca; species Macaca fascicularis. Next base: position 189,751,308 of record NC_088379.1, on the reverse strand, counting down.
GCACAGGGGCCTAATAAACTTGCTCAGTGATGTGTTGGATGCTGTAGGACGTGAGTGATGGGCAGGATGGATTCTCTCTGAAAGCTCCGCTGCTTGTTCCAGTCCCTCTCCGTCCTCTGCTCCATTTCACTCCGCACACGTAGCTATCACTACTACTGTGCTACGTGTCTGTCTGTCTGCATGTTTACGGCTGTCTCCCACGGCAGTGTCAGCTCCAGGGGAGCAAGGCCCTACTTGCTTCTCCAGATCCTCGCACACATAGTAGCTGCTTGTTCCATTGGGATGTGTATCCCTCCAAGTCTCACGTTGACGTGATCCCCAGTGTTGGAGGTGGGACCTAGTGGGAGGTGTTTGGCTGATGGGGGGCAGATCTCTCTTGAATGGCTTGGTGCTGTCCTGGCAAGAGCGAGTGAATTCTTGTGAGATCTGGTTGTTTAAAGAGTGTGGCACCTGCAGCTTCTCTCTCACTCTGCTTTCACCATGGGATGCACCTGCTCCCCCTTCCCCTTCTACCTCAATTGCTTGTAAGCTTCCTGAGGCCCTCAGGTGGCACAGATGTCGGCGCCAGGCTTCCTGTATGGCCTGTAGGATCGTGAGCCAATTCAAACTTTTTTCTTTACAACTTGCCTAGCCGCAGGTGTTCCTTTGTGGCAGGGGTCTCCAACTCCCGGAACCAGGAGGTTAGGAACCAGGCCACAGAGCAGGAGGTGAGCAGCAGGCAAGCGAGTGAGTGAAGCCTCCTCTGTAGTCACAGCCGCTGCCCATCACTCACATACTGCCTGAGCTCTGCCTTCTGTCAGATCAGGGGCAGCGTTAGATTCTCCAAGAAGGGTGACCCCTTCTGTGGATGGCGCATGCGAGGGATCTAGGGTGTGCTCCTTAAGAGAATCTAGTGCCTGACGATCTGTCACTGTCTCCCAACACCCCCAGATGGGACCATCTAGTTGCAAGCTCAGGGCTCCCACTGATTCTATACTATCATGAGTTGTATAATTATTTAATTATATATTACAATGTAATAATAATGGAAATAAAATGCACAATAAATGAATCATCCTGAAACCACCTCCTGCTTCCATGGCCTGTGGCAAACTCACCTTCTGTGAAACCGGTCCTTGGTGCCAAAGCGGTTGGGGACTACTGCTTTTTTTTTTTTTTTTGAGACGGAGTTTTTGCTCTTGTTGCCCAGGCTGGAGTGCAATGGCACAATCTCAGCTCACTGCAACCTCCACTTCCCAGGTTCAAGCGATTCTCTTGCCTCAGCTCCTGAGCAGCTGGGATTACAGGCATGCACCACCATGCCCAGCTAAGTTTTTGTATTTAATAGAGACAGGGTTTTGCCATGTTGGTCGAGCTGGTCTTGAACTCCTGACCTCAGGTGATCCACCTGCCTCGGCCTCCCAAAGTGCTGGGGTGACATGCGTGGGCCCCTGCGCCTGGCCAGGGACTGCTGTTTTATAGTAACAACCAGACTAACACACAGCGCTCAGACACTTCTTTTTTTTTTTTGAGACAGAGTCTCACTCTGTGGCCCGGGCTAGAATGAAGTGGCATGATCTGGGCTCACTGCAAGCTCCGCCTCCCGGGTTCACGCCGTTCTCCTGCCTCAGCCTCCCAAGTAGCTGGGACTACAGGCACCCGCCACCATGCTGGGCTAATTTTTGTATTTTTAGTAGAGACGGGGTTTCACCATGTTAGCCAGGATGGTCTCGATCTCCTGACCTCGTGATCCGCCTGCCTTGGCCTCCCAAAGTGCTGGGACTACAGGCGTGAGCCACCGCGCCCAGCCTCCAACACTTCTTGAATGAGTGAATGAAGATCCAGACCTGTACCCCACTTGGCAGGCTCACCAGCCCACTTGCATACCAGTCACCTAAGATGCTTGTTTAAAACGCAGATTCTTGGGCCTCATCTCACAACCACCAAATTAGAATTTCTGGAGGTGGGACCCAGGGTGTAGCCATGGTGATTTTGATATATGTTAAAGCTGAGACGTGGTGCCCGTTTTATAGATGAGAAAAGTGAACTTCAGAAAGAGACTTGCTCAAGGTCGCCAGACAGGTTATGGCCAAGTCGTTATCAAAGCCCAGATTTCAAACTCTCCATCTGGAGCTCTGTTCCACCAGGCTGCCTCATCTGTGTGATGGTAACATTTTCAGAAGGATCGAGTCCATAGTCTGTGTCAGGTCATTTAATGTTCAAAACAACCCGGTGTAGTAGATATTATCGTGACCTGCAGCGTAAAGACCAGAACTGAGAGCAGTGGCTGGCACTGAGGCGTGACCACCCAGCCTCCCATGGGGTAGGGCTGCTGCCCGGCTCTTGCAAATACAAAGCCCTTGCTTGCTCCAGACACAGCACTGCTTTCAGTGATGGAAATTTTTTTTTTTTTAAGATAAAGACAACTAAAAAATAGCTTGGGTAGGTAAGCTGTAGATGATGTTCAAATTCTGTATACGCAAAGGAATGCATGTCTTCAGTTGGGCACCTCCATACAAGAAAAAACATATGTAATTAAAAAGATTTAGACTCTGGGATATTCTTCCCCAGTTATCTACCAGTTATTCCAGGGGAACCCCTCCCTAAAGTTGGAAAAAGAATCAGGATACAAAGGATAAGGCCTCTTCTTCCCGCCAGGAAGTGTGTGTTCTTCAAGCTCAGAGGGCAGGAGGGCTCAACGTGTGCCCAGGGCCAAGGCTGAGCTCCCCAGAATTCCTCAGGGGGTCTGGGACCAGTGAACTTGCCCTTCTCCGTGCCCTCCTCCCTCCACACTCAGAGGTCTGGGACCGGTGAACCTGCCCGACTGCCCTTCTCCGTGCCCTCCTCCCTCCACACTCACATGTGCCCTGCCCACCTGTGCATTTCAGCATCTGCGGGAAGACTTCTGAGTACATTCAAAGAGGAAGTCAGAGGGCATGTTCCAAATCCATGCCCGGGGTTGGCCTTTCCCACTCAAGGCCCTTTCCCAGGCAGGAATTCTTCCTCGCCTGCTGGTCGGAGGGTCACACGAAGAAGGACTCTTCCATGTGCTCACCGGTCTGCTGACACAAGCCGCCTCTGTATCTGGCAACAAGAGCTGGGAGAAAGGAACCCATGGGTGAGGGTGGCACTATTTCTGGGCACACAGGTGTCTTCCTGGCTTCCCGGGCAGGATGCAGAGCACCCTGGGGACCAGTCCCGGCTTTGAGAGGTGCGGCGGTGTCCCTAAGCGCCTGCCTGCACTCCCAGGATGTAGCCACTCCTGCGGTAGAGGAGGAGGAGCTCATCAACCTTGGATATTGTTAAGGGCCGAATCGTGTCCCCCGAAATTCCTGTGTTGAAGCTCTAAACCCCAATACCCCAGACTGGGATTGCATTTGGAGACAGGCCTTTTAAGAGGTGATGGTAAAGATGAGGTCATCAGGGCGGGCCCTAATCCAGTGTGACTGGTGTTCTTCTAAGAGGAAACATAGACGCACAGAGACAACAGAAATGTGCGCACATAGAGGAAAGGCCCTGTGAGGACACAGGGGAGATGGCGATTCCCGGCAAGCCAAGGAGGGACCTCCGGGGAAGCCAGCCCCACTGACACCCTGGCCTGAGCCTTGGAGCCTCCAGGACTCTGAGAAGTCACTTTCTGTCGTGTGAGCCACCCCGCCTGTGTTTTCTTGCTAAGGCCGCTCTAGCGAATGAATACAAATACCGGACCAAGAAGTCCTGATGGCTGTGAGTCTGTTCTGTCTTTTCACACGTGTGGGATGTCTTAGGTCTTCCCTGGGCTGAGGTCTGCTGATGGGTGGGTTCACGCTGCAGGCATTCCTCCCGGGAGCTTTCCTGGGCCTTCTCTCTCGAGTCCCAACCTCAACCATCCCTCCATGCTGACAACGCCCAACTGCCCAACTCTGACTTCTCCAGCCTGTATTTCAGCTTCCTCCTCCCATTGTCACGCACGAGTCCCAACAGGAATTTATTATCCGAACCCCCAAACCCGCTCCTCCTTCCAGTGAATGGCATCAGCATTCTGCCCTGCAGGTTTGAAAAGGCAAGTATCGTGGGGTGCCTTGAGGGTGGTGCCCGGAGCCACTGTCTTTCTGGAAGTTACTGAGCTATTTTCAAACTGTGCATTGAAGATCTGTTTGTAGCACAGCGATTTCTACTGTGTGATACTGAAGTTGAGTCGTTGTCTCCAGTTTAGGGGATTACATCCAAAACATGATCATCAAGCCCTCCCACCTCAGGGGCAACTTGTCTGGAATCACAGTCCCTGTCTTGATTTCTGGTACCCCTTCCTTGTTTCAGTTCTTCATCTCCATGTCACCAGACTGTTGAAAGGCTTTCTAAGAGGCTGGGTGTCCCTGGTTTCAACTCTAGATATTCACGCCCCTGCCAGAATAATCTTCTGAATTTACTTTGAAGGCTTTTGATTATACGCAGGGTAAAATCTAAATCTCTTTCGATGGCATTCAAAGCCCTCCAGCTCTGATCCTAACCGGCCCTCCCAAGGTTGTTTTCCATTCTTCCTCTTCTCACACTGTATCCTCTCACTCAACAGAAGCAGCCAGGCTTGAAGCCGGACAGCCTGGGTTCAAATCCTGGCTTCGCCACTTACTTGCTGTGTGACCTGGTGAGGGTTTCTTAGGTGCTGGGTGTTAATATCAATAGGTAACTCTCACTCAGCACTTAGCTTGTATCAGGCCCCATGACGAGGCTCTCAAGGATTATTTTACTGAATTCTCCTGCCAGCCTGATTCTGTAGGGAGCCCTAGGTCTTACTATTGTCTCCCTTCTATGTAGAAGTCATTTAGGTGACTTGCCCAAGGCTTGAATCTTCAGTTTTTGCATCTGTAAAATGAAGATAATCATTATTTCTCCCCATGTTAGTCAAGACCTTACCCAGTTGCAAGCAACAGAAACCAACTCTAAGGAGCTTAAGTAAAACAAAGGAGGCGCCCCTTCCAGGGCCAAGGGACGTCCTCGGTCCACTCCAGCTCTGCCCTCGCCTGATCCAGCCTCCCACAGATGGACGTGCTTAGGATGCAGAAATCCAGCCTCACATGCTCCCTGATGCCTGTGATCTCAGAAGGCAGGATGCTCTCTCCCCCAGCACCCAGACAACCCAGGTCAAGGGGCCAGCCCTGCCTGCGGGAAGTGAGCCATGTTTAGAGGCTCCACTGGGCAGTTCCCCAAAGGGAAAGATTCTGGGGCAGCTCAAAACTAACAAGTGTTTGCTAACTTGGTAAATTTATTCAACTCAATAGTTTTGGAGTGCCTGCCCTGTGTGGGTGTGGGGAACCTGTATGGAGCCCACATGGAGGGAACTCTGTGAAGGCACCACATCTGGTGGCTTCTCCAGGGGACGTGCCACACATTGAACAGGGGTGGGCTCAGACTTCTCCTGCCAACACCAGGAAACACCTCCAACCCTGGGCCTGTGGTTTATGATGCGGTGCCCACGTCACTCCTCCCCTCCTCCCCGGTGACACAGGACAGGTGTGTGTGTGTCTCAGCGCACACAGCAGAACTTGTGCTGTGCATCCCTAAGCAGTCTCAGATAAGGGCTGTGCTTACTAGACGCACTGATGAAAGGATGGAGAGGGGCACTGGGCTTTTTTTTGCCTCGAAACTGGCACAGAAGATTCAGGTTGTATCACTGTTCAAGTGCAGAAACATGAAGCTGTTTTGTATCAATATGCTTTTCTTTGATTTTGCTTCATCCGCTTTACAGAACATCAGAGTGTCTCAGTGCAGAGGTCCCTGTGGGTCAACGTGTCCCCAGAACCTGCATCTGCACAACAATCCTCTCCCAGGGTCTACTGCATGCATCCCCCACCCCATACGCACCAGACGCCAATATGCATGGCCACGCGTCCCCCCACCCCATACGCACCAGGCGCCAACACGCATGGTCACATGTCCCCTACCCCATACGCACCAGGTGCCAACACGCATGGGCACATGTCCCCCCACCCCATACGCACCAGGCGCCAACACACATGGCCGCACGTCCCCCACCCCATACGCACCAGGCGCCAACATGCATGGCCACGCATCCCCCTACCCCATACACACCAGGTGCCAACACGCATGGGCACATGTCCCCCCATCCCATACGCACCAGGCGCCAACACGCATGGGTATGTGTTCCCCACCCCATACACACCAGGCGTCAACTCGCACGGTCACACTGCACCCCGTTCAGTGGTGTCATTCAAGGCCCTTTGGTGGCTGTTTATTTTTTAGATATAATTCACATGCCATAACATGGGCCAATGAAAGATACAGTTCAGTGGTTTTTAATCCTCACAACATTGCACAACCATCACAGGACCCAATTCCAGCACATTCTCTCCATCCTAAAAGGAAACCAATATCCACTGAGACAGCCACCCTCCATTCCCTCTCCTCCCCATCCCCTTCACTAATCTGCTTTCTGTTTCTATGCATTTGCCCCTTCTGGACATTTCACACAAAGGGAATGGTTCGTTCAACACATGGCATTAGTGACGGGCTTTTTCACTCGGCATCGTGTTTCAAGGCCCATCCGTGTTCCATGTGAGTCAGTACCTCATGCGTTTTCATGTCCGAATAACAGTTCACTGTCTGGATAGACCACATCTTGCCTCACCATGGACATTTGGGCTGCGTCTACGTTTTGGCTCTTGTGAATAATGCTGCTGCCAACATTTGGGTACAGGTTCTTTTGTGGACATGTGCTCTGAGTTTCCTTGAGTGTATGTCTCGGAGGGGAGTGGCTGGGCCATATGGCGACTCGATGTTTGACTCCTGGAGGAAGCACATTTCACATTCCTACCAACAACGCCTGAGACTCCCATTTTCCCACATCCCCACCAACAGTTGTTAGCGTACACGTTTGGTGGTAGCCATCCTAGCAGGTGCGCCCACAGCTCTGGCTTCCTCACACAGTGGTGAACAGCTCCTCGTGCACCGTGCCAGTCCCGCCTCTCCCCAGCAGTTCAGGCTGGCTTCAGCTTCGTCTCCTCCGGGAGGCTCTCCGTCGCCACTCCGGCCCTCTGCATCTTGTTCGTGACTTTTTCCAAAAGGGCTTGAAAGGGCACACCACCTGTCTGTGTTGAGGCTTTGATTTTATTCTGCATGCAGTTCCTGTTCTGGCTTTTTGGAAGAATCTCTCCTCCTGCTCTGTCACTTTTCTGACCAAATATTCCTTCTCCTTTGAGATCTAGCTTCTCCTCTGCCTCAGAGCCTGGAATCTTCGCCCCAGGCTGGGTGCTTACTCTGTCCTGTGAGCCTGCTCCACAATGGTAACCAGCATTTTATTTGTTTATTTTCTGAGACAGGATCTCACTCTGTCACCCAGGCTGGAGCACAGTGGTGCAATCATGGCTCACTGTAGCCTTGACCTTCCAGGTTCAAGCAGTCCTCCCACTCAGCCTCCTGAGTAGCTGGGACTACAGTCACGTGCCACCATGCCTGGCTAATTGTTGTATTTTTTCTAGAGACGGCATTTTGCCAAGTTGTCCAGTCTGGTCTCAAACTCCTGGGTTCAAGCAATTCACTCATCTTGGCTTCCCAAAGTGCTGGGATTACAGGCATGAGCCACTGCGCCCGGCCTGCAACTAGCATTTTATACTGCCATTGTTTTGCTTTCTAGTCTGTCTCCTCTGCAAGAATGTAAGTTCTTCAAGGGGAGGGTTAATGTCTTGATTTTATTTGTATCCTAGAATACAGGACAGAAATTGGCACTCGGCAGGCACTGAATAAATGTTTTTTGAAGGAAGGACAGAAGGAAAAGTATTTTCTGAGTGGTTTGTTCATTGTGTTTTCCCAGCTAGTCTGTAAGCCTCTCATGGACAAGGATAGTGTCTTTTAACCTTGTGAATATTTTCAGTTCCCCCAACTGTCTTGTGATGCTACCATATCCGTAGCTTCTTCCTCCACCAAGTTTCCGAGGGAAGGGGTCCAGATCTGCTCCATAAGCTGTCATGGCCAATGTCACATGTGTGGCAGGAGACAAAGCTGCCCCTCCAACCATAGCTGCTTGGACCAGGGGTTGGTGACTGAGCCAAAGGCACCCATGTGATGAGGTGGACCCAGAGAGCCTGGCTGCCTCCAGAAAACTTGAGCTGTTCCATATTTCACGTGGAAAGGTGGTACATGAACCCAATGACATGTTCACTTTTGAGCTACACAAATGACAGGTGAACAAAGATCAAGCAAACCACTTGAGCTGAAATTTTGGTTCCAAGAGATACCGAACTTATAAAATATATTAGCAGCCAATATCTTCTGTGCACTTACTCTGTGCTGCTTTTACTAAGCACTTTACAGTGGTGATGATAGAGTCTCATACTCTCAACAGTGACAGAGCTAATGTTCAGAGAGGTTAACAATCTGCCCCTACCTCAGCATAGGGACAAGGTCCCGACCATTGTGCCACCCAGGGGCTCTATGGAGCTTGGTAGCTGCCCCATGCTTGGAAACCCTGTCACTCACAGCACCTGTGAACTTATCTCCCAGTTCCACAGTCCTGAAGATCTCAGCAATCAGCCTTCACCCCTTGCAGGGGATCGTGACCTATAACCTGCCCAATCCAACGCTCTTCCCAGGAACAGCCTTGCCCATGGGTGGACCAGGCGGCTGCCCATCTGGTCTTCTCTGGGGGCCCCTGGAAGGGTCCTCAGGCAAAACAACCCCCCACCCCACAAGCCTGCCAGGAATGCCTGCTTTGCCAGCAGGATTTTGCTTCCTTGAGTCAAGGATGAAGGAGCAAGAGTCACAGCACCTTGAGGTGGTCTTAATCTGCTCTACAGCCTCACACTCCTCTCGTGTCTTCCCTTGCCTCCGTGGAGAGATTTCCCCTCAATTCTCTTTCTTCTTCATTCTATGATGCATTTCCTCACTCCTGGACTTTGAATAGAGAAAACAGACAGTTGCTGCTATGTAGCATAATATTATTTGGGAATCATGATCTAATCCAAAATCTCACCAAATATGTGAAAACTGCCTCCAGAAAATAGGAACGATCCTTCTGCGTCTGCTCTTACATCACAGAAGATGGAAAGGGCACCCATTTAGTGGTTTCTATTAACCACAAATAACCCTGGGAGGGTAACACATTAAAATGCTGTCATTCGAATATAAACATGTGCGTGGAGCCCTTTTCAGAAGACCTTTAGCCAAGAGCATGGGTTCAGAATGAGTTAGGGATAAGAGACACAGTGGGAAAGCTAATGTTTGGGGAAAGCCTAAATTTATGCACAATTCTGCATCATTTGACAGAGTAAGTAACTCTGAGTCTGACCCTGTGGGGACAGTGGAAAGCCACGGAGGAAGAACAGAAGCTTGGCAGAGGGTGGGATGGGGCAGTTGGAAGGATAGGGACGATGTGGAGATGGAGTCCACCTACTCAGTGCCAAAACTGTGGCCAGGTGCAAGGCAGGACACTCTACAGAGTGCCACCAGAATCTGCTCTCCTCTTTCTACCCATCATCCCATCATCATTTCTGCTAGAGCAAGAATAGATGGGTAGGAGGAGAGGAAGGAAATCCTCAAGGCCAGCAACACTCGCAGGAGCAAAACAAGCTTTAACTTAACAAATTACCTACACGTGGCCTGAGGGGTGTTTCCAGGCGGATGCCATTCATTGCAGAGCTGTTGACAGCCAACCATGTTCAAATACATCTGGGGCACATCTCTCTGCTGTGTACGCTCTGAGCAGTATTTGGGGAAATCCTAGTGCAGCCTGTGCCTGAAGTTAAAAATTGATGCCAATGGAATGGCATTGAACAAAAGCAAGGGCTTCGCTCAAGCAGCTACTCAAACAGCCTGCTGTTTGCTTCCTTTCCTTTCTCCCTTCCTTCCTTCCCCCTTCCTTTTCCTTCTTTTCTTACTTTCTCTCTTTTTTACTTTTCATTTTGAAATAACTTTAAACTCGTCAAAAAGTTGCACAAAAAACTCCTGTATGCCCTTTATTCACTACATTTAACATTGTGCTACGTCTGTCTTACCATTTTCTCTCTCTTTACAGCTATTTTTTTCTGAGCCATTTTTTTCTGAGAGTAGTAGGCACTACATACGTCATCCCTTAATTATTCTGTGTATTTTCTAAGGAAAAAGGACATTTCCGTAACCACAGTACCATTATCACATTCAGGACATTTAACATTGACATTGACACAATACATTTATCTAATCTAGAGCCCATTGTCTCCTTCATCAACTATCCAAATAGTGTAATTTCTTATGATTTTTTTTCTTCTGGAACAAGATCCAATGCAGGGTCATATTACATTCAGCTGTTTTCTCTTTATAGTTTCCTTTAATTTGAAACAATTCCTTGATCTAAATATATCCTGATAATATAAGATACATGACATTAGCATAACTGAAGGATACAGGATAGTTATTTCATGGAATGGTCTTCAATTTAGGTTTGTCTGAGTTTCATTATGACTACATTCGGATTTTTCATTTTGACTTAAATACTACAGAGGATCACATCCAGACGCTCATTATGTCCATTTGTTTCTCACTGCTGTTATGTCTCCCTTTCTTTTATCCTTAAATTAACTGTTTTGGAATACCTGTATGTGTGTAATAGAAGAAAATTAAAAGCTTCTTTCCATTTCAAAAATGTTACTTTTCTTTATCAAAATAATCTCTTCCTTCTGTATTCTGTATCCATAGGAGAATATGTGATTGTCTGTTATCTCGGAAAAAAATGACTTATCTCTACTAAAATTTATAATTATAGATGGAGTTTTCAATATCCTTCTTACTTCAATTGATAGGAGTAAGGAGACAAGGAGACAATTGGTAAAGCTACACAAAATTTGGGCAACACTGTTGTATTAGTCCGTTTTCACACTGCTATAAAGATACTACCTGATACTAGGTAATTTACAAACAAAAGATGTTTAATTGACTCACAGTTCCACATGGCTGGGGAGGCCTCAGAAAACTTAAAATCATAACAAAAGGCAAAGGGGAGGCAAGGCACATCTTCACAAGGCAACAGGAGAGAGAGAGAGAGGAACAGTAAGAGGGAAACCGCTCCCATGATCCAGTCACCTCCCACCAGGTCTCTCCCTTGACATGTGGGGTAACAATTTGAGATGAGATTTGGGTGGGGACACAGAGCCAAACCATATCAGTTATCAATCAACTTGACTTAAGTGACATTTATAAAACCTTCCACCCAACAATAGCAGAATACACTTTCTTGAGAGCACACGGAATATTTACCAAAACAAACCATATTCTGGGCTATAAAACATAGTTCACACCTCAATAAACTTAAAAGGATTAAAATCAGACAAAGTATGTTCTCTGGTCACATAGTATTAAATAATAAATCAATTACCAAAAAAATCTCTTTAAAAATCCTCAAATATTTGGAAGCTAAATAGTACACAACTAAATAACTCTTGGATCAAAGAAGAAATCAAAAGATAAATCAGAAAGTAGTTTGAAATGAAAGAAAATGAAAACATAACATATCAAAATTTGTGGAATGTGCCATTAAAGTAGTACCTAGAGGGAAACTTAGAGCAATAAACACTCATATTAGTAAGGAAGAACTGTTTTCAATCAATGACCTCAGCTCTAATTAGGAAATTAGAAAAAGGAGAGCAAATTGAACTCCACATAAGTGGAAGAAAGTCCATTAAAGCTAGTACCATTAAAGATCAGAGCAGAAATCAATGAAGTAAAAAAAGAGAAAAATCAATGAAACCAAAATTGGTTCTTTGAGATCAATACAACTTATAAATCTCTAGACAGATTGATCAAGAAGAAAAAGAGAGAAGATACAAATGACCAATATCAGGATTGAGAGATATGCCATCACTATGGATTCTGCAGAGATTAAAACAATGGCTCTCAACTGGGGGCTATTCCCCCCACAAAGGGTATTTGGCAATGTCTGGAAACTGGGAAGCTGAGGAGAGGCCATCACTATGACATCCATCCAGTGGGTGGAGATCAGAAATGTCATTAAACACCTTACAATGTGTAGGACATGCTGCCTCGGTAAAGAATTATCCAGTCCAAAATGTTAGTCATTCCCTGTTGAGAAATCCTGCTTTAAAAGGATTTAAGAGAAGCCAGGCATGGTGGCTCACGCCTATAATCCCAGCACTTTAAGAGGCTGAGGCAGGCAGATCACTTGAGGTCAGGAGTTAGAGACCAGCCTGGCCAACGTGATGAAACCCCATTAAAAAACAACAACGACAACAACAACAAACAAGCAAACAACAAAAAGATTTAAGAGACAATATTATATATAACTTTATGCTACTAAATTCAACAACTTAGTTGAAATGGACAAATTCCTTGAAAGACACAAATTATTAATCTCATACAAAAAGAAATGGATAGCCCAATATTTATAAAGAAAACTACAGATCAGTCAAATTCAACTACAGATGTGGGTGTGTATATGATAATACATTATGTATGCATATGTGTGTACATATAAGATAATATATTATGACCAAGTAGGGTTTATTCTAGGAGTTCAAATTTAGTTTAATGTTTGAAAAATAATGAATATCATTCATTAAGTTAGTAGAAAAAGAAAAACCATATGATCATCTCAATAGATGTGAGGAAAGGATTTGACAAAAATCCATCATCCTTTCCTGATAAAAACTCTCAGCACACTAAAAGTAGGTGGAAACTTTCTCAACCTGATAAAGGACATCTATGAAAATCCTATAGCTAATGTCCTACTTAATAATCATAAAAGACTGAATGCTTTTCTTCTAACTTCATGAACAAGTCAAGTATATCTGCTCTTACCACTTCTACTCATCATTGTACTACAGGTTTTTAGTTCAATAGGCAAGAAAAAATAAAACCAAAGGCGTCCAGATCGAAAAGGAAAGGTGTCTTTATTCACAGACATGATCATCCATGTAGAAAATCTGATGGAATCTACACAGAAGCTAGTAGAACTAACAAATGAGTTTTGCGGAACATATGACCAATATACCAAAATTAGTTGTATTTCTATATATTAGCATTAAACAATTAGAAATTTAAATAAAAGTACCATTTGCAATAGCATTAAAATATGAAATATTTAGGAATAAATCTGACAAAAGTTGTGAAAGACCTGTACGCTGAAAACTAAGAATCATTGCCGAGAGAAATTAGAGTTGCCCCTACTCCAACTCACAGACTATTAGACATTTATTCTCTGTAGAGAAAAACAGGTCTCCTGACTAGGGGACAGTAGGCATAGGTAGAGGTGGCTGCTATCCCAGAAATAGGGAGACTAGGTAAGTAGATTCTCATTGGATTCTGAGACCTGCAGTCCTCTCCATCTTCCTCAGCTCTCAGAATGCTGTCAACCCCGCCAGGCAATTATCCTCCAGGCAGGAGGCTAAAAAAGTCTGTGGGGATCTGACCAGCCCAAGAAGATCTTAAAGATACTGGTTATGAGTTTCCCGGTGAAACAGTTTGGCCAGCTCTCCCCAGGGTGAAGTTCACTGTTAACAACCCACATATTCAGTTTCCTCTCACTCTACTAAAAATACAAAAATTAGCTGGGCGTGGTGGCAGGCACCTGTAATCCCAGCTACTCAGGAGGCTGAGGCAGGAGAATCACTTGAACCTGGGAAGCAGAGGTTGCAATGAGCCAAAATCACACCACTGCACTCCAGCCTGGGCGACAGAACGAGATTCTGTTAAAAACACAACAAAACAACAAAAAAAACCTTCTAGATGAAAATATAGGATACAACTTTTGTGAGCTTGGTTTAAGTAAGGTTTCCTAGATTTTATACCAAAAATACAATCCATAAAAGACAAGTTGATAAATTGGACTTCATCAAAATTAAAAATGTCTGCTCCGTTAGGAGAATGAAAAGATAAGCTGTCTCAGGTTTGCCCCGGCACTTGTCTTGGCTCTGCATGGCGCTGTCTGTCGGTGCCATTCTGTGCTGGGCATTGTGTCGGCTGGCACGCAGAGTGCTGGCAGGTCACCCCCATCTTTGGTTAAGGGGGAGGTTGGTTATTGTTGTAAGTACAAATCTTTGTTATAGCAGACTCCTGACAGTTGAGTATTTCAGGTTTGTGGTTCTCAATGCTAAAGAACAACATTCATTTTATGAATGCAGTGACTCAGCTGACAAACTTGAATTGGGGGCATTATGGGATCAATGTAGGGGAGTGAGTCCCGTCATCCCAGCCAGGTTAAACCGCCGCCCGGCTCCCACATCTCAACATGGTCGGTCTGGACTCCTCCTTTACGTTTCACAGGGAAAACCGTGTTCATGTCGGTGTTTGCAACCTGGGGAATACTGAAAGTTCTTGGGCTCTGTGTCAAGGAAACTTGACTCCTACTGTGTGCATCACTTCTGTGGGAGGCTTCCCCCTTTCAATATGTATGCAACATGTCCAGCCTGGCCTCGTGTTCTAACGTGAAAGCTCTCTCCAGTGCTTGTGTTCTTTTCTCTGTGCTGGGCTGCTCTAGAAAGAGTGTTCATTCACATTCCTTTTCCCTGGAAGAGCAAGAGCTTCTGGAACCTTCCTGTGTGTGCCCTTCGAGCATCTCCTGGACCGCAGCTACTGGGGGCAGGCTGTGTTCCTGAGTCATTTTCTGCCAACTAACAGGGCTGACCCCACAGAGAGGCCCATACAAAAGGCTTCGCTCTCTTGCTCTTGTGAACTCTGCCACCTCCTGCTTCAGCCAGATGTTAATGAGAATTTCCCTCTGTACAGGCCTCTGCTGGCCTTGAAAGCATATAGGTGCCCTGGTGCCGTACATGGGGGAAGCAGCAGTAATTCGAACTACAGTTTATCTTCCCCCTGCCAGCAGTGGCTGAGTCTGGTTTCCTTCTGAATCCATCTAAGGGAAAGCACGTTTTATCCACAGATGCAAGAACTTTCTTCCAAATATCAACATTCTAGTCTTAGGCAAAGAATTCATGTTCTTTCTGTTATAACTTTGACTCTGCTTCTTGCAAAATAAAACTCCTGGCATCATGGTGCTGATGGGCAGTCGCCTCCTTCCTGGGCTGTTTCACTGCAAACGGTTCCTGCATGGGTGAGAATGCCTCCATGATGTGGTTTGGATATTTGTCCCCCAAAATCTCATGTTGAAATGTGGCCCCCCAATGTTGAAGGTAGGGCCTAGTGGGAGGTGTTGGGTGATGGGGGCGGATCCCTCATGAATGGCCAGGTGCCCTCTCCATGTTAATGAGTTCTTGCTCTTCTTAATTCAGGCAAGATCTGGTTGTTCAAAAGAGTATGGCATCCCTTCCCCACCCTTGCTCCCTCTCTTGCCCTATGACATGTCAGCTCCCCTGCTCCTTCCGTCACGTTTGGAAGCTTCCTGAGGCCCTCACCAGAAGCAGACGCTGGGGCCTGCTTCTTGTACAGCCTGCAGAACCGTAAGCCAAATAAACCTCTTAGCCTTGGTTCTCCTTTATAGCAATGCAAATGGACTAACACTCTCTGCTGAGCTGTCCAGTTTGGGTGGGTGCTGGAGGAGGCCACAGCTCATTCCAGCTATCCTGTAAGACCTGATGCTCTTTATGTCTGAGAAATCCTTGGCTGCTGAATGTAACAGGCCCCAGAGCAAAGGGAACTAAGAAGGTGCCAGGTGAGGGCTCTGGTCTAAGTTTAAGAGGAGATATCTTCAGTGCTTTGCACTGTGTGCCCAGCCCATATCTGGAAAAGCAGATGTGTTTAGAAGGAGCCACCAGTGAGTGCAGGAGATGGATGACTTACCATTGGGGAGGATTATAAGGAAGAACCTCCACATCTGGGAACTCTGTAGCACATATGATAAGAGTCATAAACTATATACCAAGACGCTTCATGCTTTATTTTTATTACTATCTTGGATTTGCTCCTCAGGTGCAAAAAAAGTTTCACTGGTTCAAGGTCAGAAAGTTTTTTTTAAGTTTTTAATAGAATTCAGCTTACATTCCAAAGTAAACACATTTCTTTCCTACATCAGGATTCTGTATTATTTTGTTATTTCTGTGTGAGTGTTTTTTCTTAAGCAGCTCACATTAGTTGCACAGCTGTAGGCAAAGCCTGCAACCTCTCTGCATCTCGGTTGTCTTCTCTGTACAGTGGAGGCAGTGGGAGCAGGTGTGATGGGAAGGACACAGATGTGAGGCTCTCATCCAATTCTGTCATTAATTTTGCTGTGTGGTTTTGGGTTATGGATACTTTTAGAGCAAAATAAATTGTCTTTGGGTCCCTCCTGGGAATATGCCTCCAGCACGTCATGACCCTGCTCCGGTCTTCATTTCTTCTTTGTAATATCAGGGGTCACAAATAGTGTTGAAGGTTTTCTCAGCTGTTTCATCACCTCATGCACAACTTTCTCTTACTTCCTTTAAGCAAGCATTGCTTACATAAACACACATGCACAGGCAAGCACACAGAGACACGTCCACACCCTCACTGCCCCCCAAGCAAGGGAAGGCAAGCAGGTACTTAGAGAAGCAGGGTCCCATGTCCCACATGGCGAGCTCTCAGACCCTACCTGCTGGTATCCTGATAGTCTTAGGTGCATTCGAGAAACAGCTCTGACCTCGACTGGTAGCACCTTCTGTGAAGGCCAGGAGGGCTTCATATAGATGCCAGGTCACATGCATTATCAAAAGTACATGGTATCTTCCAGATAAGGATACCAGGTTGAACATACCTCTCTCCTGATATCTCAGGGAACTACGGTAAAGGAGATTTCTAATGGCATGGGGGAATGGGAGAGGAGAAAACGACAATAAATTTTGGAATCCAGAAAGCATATACGTGACTGCTAACTGACTTAGCAGACACAAAGAAGCTGAATCTGAAATCAGCAGTGAAGAAAGCTAATTTGTACCAGAGTCTCTAAACAGCTGTGAATCGGTAGCACTGAGGGTCCAGACCTAAATGAATTGTTGAACGTTTTTAGGAAGCAATTTGGACCAGGCACCATGGCTCATGTCTGTAATCCCAATGCTTTGGGAGGCTGAGGCAGGAGGATCACTTGAGGTCAGGAGTTTGAGACCAGCCTGGGCAACATAGCAAGACCACCATTTCTACAAAAACATTTGTTTTTAAATTAGCTGGCCACAGGGGCACATGCCTGTAGTCATAGCGCCTCGGGAAGCTGAAGCAGGAGGATGGCTTGAGCCCTGGAGGTCGTGGCTGCAGTGAGCTGTGATTGAGCCCCTACTCCAGCCTGGGAGACAGAGAGAGACCTGCCTCAAAAACAAGAAGCAGTTTCACCTCCACATCACCTCATCCAATTTGTGCAGTCAGACAGTTGCCCCTCCCCCAACTCACAGACTATTAGACATTTATTCTCTGTAGAGAAAAACAGGTCTTCTGAGTAGGGGACAGTAGGCATAGGTGGAGGTGGCTGCTATCCCAGAAATAGGGAGACTAGGTAAGTAGATTCTCATTGGATTCTGAGACCTGCAGTCCTCTCCATCTTCCTTAGCTCTCAGAATGCTGTCAACCCCGCCAGGCAATTATCCTCCAGGCAGAAGACTGAAAAAAGTCCTGTGGGGATCTGACCAGCCCAAGAAGATCTTAAAGATACTGGTTATGAGTTTCCCAGTGAAACAATTTGGCCAGCTCTCCCCAGGGTGAAGTTCACATATTCAGCTTCCTCATGCTCTTAGGAGCACATGATTATGGATTTGAGCCACGTGAGGAAAATTCTAAGTGAAAGATCCAGACCAAGACAAACCAATGTAAAAAACAATGTGGACAAAACAGAGCAGCTCTGTTAAAAACCTACCAGTACTAGCCTAAGAGACATACGAAGAGATATTTCACCCTTGGAACAGCAATAGAATGACATAAAAATGGAACTTTTGAAGAAAGAGGAGCTTTAAACATTTAGAACCATTCTAGAAAATGTTTGAAGCTTAACAAATTGAAAGATAAAATTGAAGAACTCTACCAAAAAGCAGAGCAAAAAAACAAAAAAGAACAAATTTAAAAATTAGAAGACTAGTCCAGGAGGTCCAATATCTAAATAACAGGAGATTCAGAAAAAGAGAACAGAAAAGAAATGGAAAGGAAGAAATCATTTTTAATATTTTGGTAAGTAATTTGAACAATTTCCCAGACAAGAATGATGGAAGCTTTCAGAATGACGCATGGTAGATAAAAACAGACACAAATCAAGGCATGTCACTGTGAAACTTTAGAACTGCTGGGATAAAGAAAAGATCTGAGAAGATTAAAGGATACAAAGGATCAAATCAGAATGTCATCAGGCTTCTCAACAGTAATGGCAGAGGCTAGGAAACACTACAGCAAGGTCTTCAAACATTTGAAGAAAGATAACTACTATCTTAGAATTCTGTACGTAGTCAAAATAGCAATTGAGGGCTGGGTGCGGTAGCTCACACCTGTAATCCTAGCACTTTGGGGGGCCGAGGTGGGCGGATCACCTGAGATCAGGAGTTCGAGACCAGCCTGACCAACATGGTGAAACCCCGTCTCTACTAAAAATACAAAAAAATTAGCCGGGCGTGGTGGCGGCGCCTGTAGTCCCAGCTACGTGGGAGCCTGAGGCACAAGAATCACTTGAACCTGGGGGGCAGAGGTTGTAGTGAGCAGAGAGAGACTGCACTCCTGCCTGGGTGACAGAGTGAGACTCCATCTCAAAAGAAAAAAAAAAAGTCAATTGAGTATGAGGATTGAATAAAGACATCTTAGAAAGGCAATGTTCCAGATATTGTATTTCCCATGCACCTTTATTCCTTTATAGTAGGAAGCTGCTAAAAGATATGCCTCACCAAGACAAAGGAGTAAATCAGGAAAGAAGACGTACAGGAAACAGGAGATCCAACACGAGAGAAGTGAAGGGATCCCAGGAAGATGGAGAAGTCCCAGGATATCAGTTCTGCCCCAGTTGTTGAGAACAGTCTAGACCAGCAGTCCCCAACCCCCGGGGCCATGGACTTGTAGTGGTCTGTGGCCTGTTAGGAACCGGGCCACACAGCAGGAGGTAGACAGCAAGTGAGTGAGCATTACTGCCTGAGCTCAGCCTCCTGTCGGATCAGTGGTGGCGTTAGATTCTCACGGGGCATGAACCCTACTGTGAACTGCACACGTGAGGGATCTAGGTTGCATTCATGCTCCTATGAGAATCTAATGCCTGATGATCTGGGGTGGAATGGTTTCATTCCAAAACCATCCCCCATTGTCTGTGGAAAAATTGTCTTCCATGAAACTGGTCCCTGGTGCCAAAAAGGTTGGGGACCACTGGTCTAGACTGAAGTATGTTGGAGAATCTGGGAGAGATTTTGTGAAGATTGGATTGATAAGATATGTGATGCTCTGACTGTCTTAAGAGGATGCTTGTATAATTAAGTGAGTTTGTGTTTGAATTAGTGATAAGAATCAATAATAGTAATAATAAAATTTTAATCCAGAGAAGCAAAGAGTGGCTAGGATAGGAAAAGTCATTATAGTTTGATGCATGGCTTAGTTTAGAGTAGTATTTTCATGGTTGTAATAACATAAATGCTCAACAAAGAGCTAACAAAAATTATGATATAACCAGATTAGAAAGATAAGCAGATGAGAAGGGTATATGTGTTTTTCCTGAGAATAAGGGAAGGAAGGACAGCCAAATTCTTCATTTGTAAAGGGATAAGTCAATAGATAAATGCCTAAAGATGAAAAATCAAGGAAAGCAATATAAGCATTTTATTTAGAGATGTAGAGGTTAATGCCAATAGCATTAGCTAAGATCATTGAAAGTGGCGTTTCTGGAGAAGAGGCAGGGGGCAACTACTATTTGTATTAATGAACATTGTACAATTGTTTGGCTCTATAAAATTCATGCTTGTATCACTTTAATAAAAGTTAAAGTAAAAATATAAATTAACAGCAAAAAGCTCACATAGCATGCCTCTCTGAACTAATAAAGGAAACTAAGTGATGAATATTTTACAGCATCTGATTTCAATCAGCATCATTTGAAGCGCTTTGGGCTCAGAGTCAGAAAGCTCAGCGTCTACCCCAGAAGAGAAACTCCGCCCTGGTGCTGAGAGACACAGAGAGGAAGTGGAGAGCAGCACCCCCGCGGAGTGGGAGAGGGCATGGCTGGATATGAACATCTGTCTGCATTCATCATCAGATGCCAGATGTAACCTGGAATTTCACCATTAAATGCTTATATGAAATGATGCTGAGGAGGAAATTTTGCCTTATAAAGTAGCTTATCTTGAGAAGAAAGAGTACTATAAAAAGATGAATAAACGATTTAATCGAGATCCAGACATGAGCTGATTTTTCTTAAAAGCAGTATCTTTACAACTTCGGAGTTTAAACTCTCTGATGTGGAACCAAGCCAAAAATAACATAAAGAAAATATTGACCATGAGAGTGGTGACCTGGCAAGCTCAACGCTGTCCACCTGTTAGTCACTTGTCCCTGTTGATTTCAGCTTATGATTACATACTTTCTAGCCTAATCCTACTGTTGGTATACTCAGGTGCAAAAGCATTCAATAGAAGTTAAAGAGTGAATAAATAAACCTACTAAAAGAGATTCACAGGCATGGGGTGGGGTGGAGAACAAACATATTACATTCCAAAAGTCCTGTGGTTCAAAGAATCAACTACTAAACAAAGCATGTACACCTGAGCCACTGTGGGAGCCAGTGCAAAACACTTTCAAGGAATGAATTCAAGGAACGCAATTAATTCCCAAGCTCTTTTCCCCCAAAACCCTATTTTGGTTTCAAGCTAGAGTTCCCATACTCTGTTCAGACTTTAATTCCATGCTGTAATCTGTCCATCTTTGGTAACTGCCCAGCTGTAATTTGAACTGGCTGGTCAACAAACCAAACACCATCAAAGATTCTCATTTGTCTTGCTAAAGTCAAAAACACTGAAGTTATTTAAATGTAAATATAACCTTTTACTGATCATACAATCTCAGGGAATTTTTTCCCCCTTTGGATAGTGTCACCATTGGGGTTCAAATTGTGAAGACCAAATGTGTAACTCATGCAAAAGCAATCACAATAGTTTGTTGCCATAGAAGTGAGCTGTTCTGTGCATTGCTGACAAGCCACTTTTTAAAGTTTACTTTTAAATGCATGTATAGTAAAATTCGCTCTTTTTGGTGCACAGTTTCTCAAGTTTTAACACATGCGTAGATTCAAGTAATTACCACCACAGAGAGGATACAGGACAGCTCTAACATCCTATACTCCCTTGCGCTGCCCCACCTGGAATCCCTGGGGACTACTGATCTGTTCCCTGTCCCTAGTCTGGCCTTTTCCAGAATGTCATACAAATGAGGTAATTTGGGAAGCAGCCTCTTGTGCCTAGCTTCTTTCACTTAGCATAATTATATTTGAGATTCATCCATATTATTGTGTCATATTGATACATCTCTGATGAGTGGAGGAATACCAGGTTCTTCCTCTGGAGTCGAATTGGAAAATAAGACACGAACACACGTGGTGTGATTTTAAGGAGCAGGAGAGTTTAGTAGGCAAGAAAGACAGGAGAAGGCAGAAGGAAGAAGCTCCTCCCTACAGAGATGGAGGGGGCTCCAAAGCTGAAAGAGGAGACCCCACGTGCCACAGATAGCAGCCAGGTATATGAAGAGACTGGAGGAGACGGTGTTTGATTTGCATAGGGCTCAGGGGATTGGTTTGACCAGGTATGTCATTCATGTAGCCCTGGAAAAAATTGACCCTCCCACTCTAGTCTTTTAATATGCAAATGAAGGGCCCCATGATGTTCTACACACGTGGGGATCTGTGGGGGCAGCCATGTTGCCAGGAACGTGTGGGGCAAGGGCAAGAAGACGATGATGGGAATCGCCATGTCCGGTGGACCCGGTTTCTAATGGCTGGCATTTGCTTAATAAAGGTTACCAGCTCGGCTAGAGCTGGAGCTTTTCTACTAGACAGGAAACGGTTTTGGAGCTGCCTTAAAAGAAATGAAAACTTCCCAAGGACCCCTTCTCCTCTCTATCTGCCTAAAATAATTACTTAATAACTCCTACAGCAATATGTTTATGCATGCATGTGTGTATATGCATGCATGTGTGTATATACATGCAGGTTCGTGTGTGCTTATATGTATATGTAATATATACATTATATATAACATTATTATCGTATATATAAGCTTTTAATTTTGAAGTAATTATAGAGTCAGAGGAACTGCAAAGATAGGAAATGATCTCTTGTACCCTCCAGCCAGTTTCTGCCAATGGTTAAATCTTATATAATTACAGCACGCCATCAGGAGCAGGACATTGACACTGATATTGTAGAAGCGGAGGGAAAACTGCCCCTTCGCCTTCTGAATGTTTGCTGAAAATCAACTGACAGAAGGGAGATTAATAGCAGAAAAGGGATTATGGTGGCTCGCACCTGTAATCCCAGCACTTTGGGAAGCCGAGGCAGGTGGATCGCTTGAGCCCAGGAGTTTGAGACCAGCCTGGCCAACTATGGCGTAATCCTGTCTCCACTAAAAATACAAAAATTAGCCAGGCGAGGTGGCGCGTATCTGTCATCCCAGCTACTGGAGAGGCTAACGCAGGAGAATCGCTTGAGCTCCGGAGGCGGAGGTTGCAGTGAGCCAAGATCGGGCCACTGCACTCCAGCCTGGGCAACAGAGTGGGACTTGTCTCAAAAAAAAAAAAGGAGAACAGGTATGCACATTTATTTGATCCGAGTTTTATGTGATGTAAGAGCCCAAAGATACAGGGGAAATCATCCATTTTTATGCTTGGGTTCAACTAAGTATGGGCAGCCGTGTAGAGATACTATCGGACAAAAAGGGTAAGATCTAATGCTGAGAGACTGAGTGGGGAAACCCAGCTAGGCCTGTGTGTCCAGATTCTTCTTGGCCTCTCTGAGCAACATTCTTTCTTTCTGGGTAGGGGGCAGGGCCCTCTCTGGAATGGGTTTCTCATGACCTAAAGTCAAACAAGGTGGGTCTGATAATTTCCTTATGTCCGGTTTTTACACAGAAAGGCCACTTGGCTAGGAGGGATTCTAGTTTCCATGACTAGCTTCATGGGAGAATGAGGGGCCAGAGACAGGAAGACAGGAGAAGGTCAGAGGGAGCTGCCTCTGAGGTCTCCCTTTGGGGTGCCGTTTTCTGAGCCCCAACAATATCATGTTTGCCATTTTATCACATGTGCGGGTTCCCGTAACCCCACCTCAACCAGTATCAGGACCTCTTCCACCACCACCAAGATCTACCCCATCAGCACCTCTGCAGTCTCTCTACTCCTTCCTTCCCCACCACTTACAGTCCCTGGGAATCACTCATCTGTTCTCCAATTCAAAAATGTTACCTAAGTGGAATCCCACAGTATGCGACCTTTGAGATTTGTTGATTTCACTTAGCGTAATACCCTTGAGAAGTTGCTGTATGTATTCCTAGTTCATCCCTCTTTATTACTGGGTGTATCTCAGTGTATGTATTTTCCAGTTCGATTTCACATTCACCTGTTAATGGACAGTTGGATTGCTTCCAATGTTTGGCAATTATGAATAAAGCTGCTATAAATATTTGCATACAGATTTTTATGGGAACATACATTTTCATTTCTCTTGGGTAATACCTAGGAGAGGAATGGCTGAGTCACATGAAAAGTGAATGTTTATCTTTAAAAGAAACTGCTAAGCTGTTTTCCAAACTGGTTGCACTATTTGCATTCCCCAGCAATGTGTGAGGGTTTTACTTAGCTGCTTCCCATCTATACCAGCACTTGTAACGTCAGGGGTTTTGTTTTTGTTTTTAGATGTTCTACTAGGTGTAAAGAGTAATCTCCTTGTTTTAATTTGCATTTATCAGGATACATTTGAAATAAGAAAAAAGAAAACTCAATTTGAAGAGATGTTACCTGAATTTCCCTACTTCATATCTGTATTATTACTTAGCAGAGAATCTAATAAAGATTTGGAGGAGTTGCCACTCCCCCCAGTTGCCCCCAACCCAGCCTCAGAAACCTGAAAATGGAAGTTATCAAGATAGTTGTCTGCTGTTTTGAACCATGAATAATCACTGCTGTCAACTAGTTTGTAGGCTGAGTGGAAAAAAAAAAAAAAAAAAAAAAAAAAGCTGATCTAGTTCATTATAATTTACTTTAAATAAAAAAGCAATTTTTCTTCTTACTTCACACAAAATGTGTATTCTAGAAGCATTGTGTGAATATAATTTATATTCCTTGAATTTCATTCCAAGAGCACTGGAAATGCTTGATGTTTTGAGGAATTTGCAGAGGAATTCGTCTGTTAAAAACGGAAACTGCCAGGCGTGGTGGCATGCACCTGTGGTCCCAGCTACTCAGGAAGCTGAGGTGGAAGGATTGCTTGAGCCTGGGAGATCCAGGCTGCAGCGAGCTGTGATCTCACCACTGCACTCCAGCCTGAGCAGCATAGCAAGACCCTGTCTCTAAAAAACACAAAACAGAGAATCAGCAGGGGTTCTTCTGAATCTGGGTCCAGGGGGCTGTCGGCCTTTCCCTGCCCTTATCCCCATGTGAGAACTGCTCCACATGGTACCACTTCCAGGCTGGTCCCTGAGGAGGCTGGTAGAGCTCACAGCATCACAAGGAGAAACCTCAGTTAGGATGGAGCTACGAGGAACCAGAACCCAGAGAGAGTCTGAAGTCAGGCAGCCACATATCCTGCAGGCAGGACAGATCAGGGCCTGCATCAAGAACTCAAAACTATGGCCGGGTGCCTTGGCTCACACCTGTAATCCCAGCACTTTGGGAGGCTGAGGTGGGTGGATCACGAGGTCAGGAGTTCAAGACCAGCCTGACCAATATGGTGAAACGCTGTCTCTACTAAAAATACAAAAATTAGCCGGGTGTAGTGGCACACACCGGTAGTCCCAGCTACTCGGGAGGCTGAGGCAGGAGAATCACTTGAACCCGGGAGGCGGAGGTTGCGGTGAACCAAGATGGTGCCACTGCACTCCAGCCTGGGCGACAGAGCCAGATTCTGTCACAAAAAATAAATAAAAAAAAAAAGTCAAAACTAAGGGGCCTGGGGTCTGGGCTGGATACCAGACACAAACAGAAAGTTCTGTGGGGTGAGATTAAACAGAGACAATTTGCCCTCACTCCTCATCTCCTCACGCGGATAAGTGACTTAGGGTGGGGGCTATCTCTCTAGATGGCTCAGACAAGCATTCTCCCATAATTGGACAGAGAGGAGTGTCTTTTGAAATTAAAATGGGTGGGTAGGCAAAAGTCACCTTTCTTATGGGAGACTAAACAATTTGGTTTTTGGAAGGTAGTATTTGTGGTAATGAGGTGAGGATAAGTTTATTAGGTAAATTCCAGAGGCTACCAGCAGCTGGTTGTGAGCAGGGAGATGGTGTGGAGAAAAAGCCTCCACAGGCTCGCCCTCTCCCCTCTTCTCTTACAGAACCTGGGCTCCTCCCAGCCTTCTCGAAGGCAGCAGAAGCCAGACAGCCACAGCGCAGCCAATAGGCAGTGAAAGCCCCAGCTGCAGTCAGCGGACTCCAGGGGAAGGCATAAGAAACAGGGCATTAGAGAATTCTTTGGCATTAGACAAGGGGCTACATTTCCCCAGGAAAGGCTCTGCGGCTGGGCTGGATGGGCTGTAGCTGGGCGGCACAGGGCAGGGTGGCACTGCGGGTAGAGATTCCTTTAGGTGAAGCCGGAGTTTCTTATAATTGCTGATATTGAACACTATGGTGGTTTCCTCTGGGGGCCAGTGGCCTTTCCAGGGGGAGGGAGACCCCTTCTCCCAAGGCAGCAGAGGCTACAACAGTCCCATCCCATCCTTGTCAAAGACGATGAAGGGGTACACTGGAGTGATCACATGGGGACCCTGGTTTTCCTGCCCTAATTCTAGTTGACTTCATGTATCGGTATTTTTGTCTAAGGTAAAAAGCAACTAGCAATTCAACAGCTTATTTAAACACAGTTGTCTGTGTGAATAGTCCCTCATGGGTCTCTTCTACTTTCTTGCCCCACAGTGCTTGGTGTCTCACTCTGTGAAGGTGATTGACTCTATTATTGAACACATATTAAGTCCCAGCTTATAACAAAATAACTTTCCTGCAAGTGACTGTGAATTCCTTATTGAGGGAGCCTGAAAAGTAGCTGGATCGGGGCCTCCAGATGTACTCCTTAACTTTCAGGTAATGCACTCGGGAAACAGGCATTCTCCGAATTGTCTTCTGATTTATCTTGTTTTGTCCAAGCTCAGAAAAAGAGACACTCCACCCAGCAAAGGTCTCCTCCAAGGCACCTTTGAAATGTTCTGCTAAAGGAGGTAAAAGATCTCTACAAGGAAAACTGCAAAACACTGGTGAAAGACATTGTAGATGACACACAAACGGAAAACCATCCCATGCTCATGGATCAGAAGAATTAATATTGTTAAAATGACCATACGGCCCAAAGCAGTCTACAGCTTCAATGCAATCCCCATCAAAATGCCAATGTCATTTTTCACAGAATTAGGAGAAACAATCCTAAAATTCATATGGAACCAAAAGAGAGCCTGAATGGCCAAAGCAATCCTAAGAAAAAAGAACAAAGCTGGAGGCCTCACATTACCTGACCTCAAATTATACTGCAAAGTCTACAGTAATCAAAACACCGTGGTACTGGCCAGGTGCAGTGGCTCACACCTATAATCCCAGCATTTTGGGAGGCTGAGGCAGGTGGATCGTCTGAGGTCAGGAGTTCAAGACTAGCCTGGCCAACATGGTGAAACCCCATCTCTACTGAAAATACAAAAATTAGCTGGGTGTGGTGGCAAGCGCCTGTAATCCCAGCTACTCAAGTGGTTGAGGCAAGAGAATCACTTGAACCTGGGAGGCAGAGGCTTCAGTGAGCCAAAATTGCACCACTGCACTGCAGCCTGGGTGACAGAGAGAGACTCCATCTCAAACAAAACAAACCAGCATGGTACTGTTTTAAAAATAGATAGATACTCAGTTCTATAAATGGATGGAACAGAATAGGGAACCAGAAGTAAAGCCACATATCTACAGCCAATTGATCTTTGACAAAGCCAACAAAGGCATACACTGAGGAAAGGATACCCTTTTCCATCAATGGTGCTGGGAAAATTGAATTGCCATAAGCAGAAGAATGAAACTGGACCTCTGTCCCTAATCATATACAAAAATCAACTCAAGATGGATTAGGCCGGGCACAGTGGCTCATGTCTGTAATCCCAGCACTTTGGGAGGCCGAGGTAGGCAGATCACAAGGTCAGGAGTTTGAGACCAGCCTGGCCAACATGGTGAAACCCCATCTCTACTAAAAATACAAAAAAGTAGCCAGGCGTGGTGATGGGCACCTATAGTCCCAGCTACTTGGGAGGCTGAGGCAGGAGAATTGCTTGAACCCGGGAGGCAAAGGTTGCAGTGAGCCGAGATCGCGCCACTGCACTCCAGCCTGGGCGACAGAGCAAGACTCCATCTAAAAAAAAAAAAAAAAAAAAAAAAAAAAAAAAAAAAAAGATGTATTAAAGACTTAAATGTAAGACCTGAAACTATTAAAATACTAGGAGAAAACCTAGGGAAAACTCGTTTGGACATTGATTTAGGCAAAGATTTCATAACTAAGACCTCGAAAGCACAAGCAGCAACAACAACAACAAAATAGACAAATGGGACTTAACTAAAAACCTTCTGCACTGCAAATAATAGTAATAATAATGATAAACAACAGGCTGAACAGACAGCCTGCAGAATGGGACAAAATACCTGCAAACTGTATATCCAACAAAGAACTACTATCTGGAATTTACAAGGAACTCAAAAACAAATAATCCCATTAAAAAGTGAGCAAAGGGCATAAATAAACATTTTTCAAAAGAAGACATGCAAAAATGGCCAACAAGCACATGAAAACCTGCCCAAGTTCACTAATCATCAGAGAAGTGCAAATTAAAACCATAATGAAATACCATCTTACACCAGTCAGAAGGGGTGTTAGAAAATCAAAAAATAACAGACGTTGGTGAGGATGAGGAGAAAGAGAATGCTTATACGTTTGCTGGGAATATAAATTAGTGCAACTTTTATGAAAAACAGTACGGAGATATATCAAAGGACTAAAAATAGATCTACCATTCCATCTGCAATCTCACTACTGGGTATCAACTCAAAGACAGATAAATTATTATGTAAAAAAAGACACTTGCATTCGTACATTTATGATTTACAGCGCTATTCACAGTCGCAAAGATATGGAACCTACCTTGGTGTCCATCATCGCAAGATTGGATAAAGAAAATGTAGTCTGTATATATGCAATGGAATCCTCTTCAGTCATAAAAAAGAATAAAATTGGCCAGGTGTGGTGGCTCACGCCTCCTGTAATCCCAGCACTTTGGGAGGCCGAGGTGGGTGGATCACCTGAGGCCAGGAGTTCGAGACTGTCCTGGCCAACACAAAGAGACCCTGTTTCTACAAAAACACAAAAATCAGCAGGGCATGATGGCGCATGCCTGTAATCCCAGCTACTCGGGAGACTGAGGCAGGAGCATAGCTTGAACCTGGGAGGCAGAGGTTGCAGTGAGCCAAGATTGTGCCATTGCATTCTACCCTGAGTGACAGAATGAGACTCCATCTCAAATAAATAAATAAATAAAAATAAAATTCCATCCTTTTGTAGCAACATGGATGGAACTGGAGGCCATTATCTAAAGTGAAACAACTCAGAAAGTCGAAAACTGTATATTCTCACCTATAAGTAGGAGCTAAATAATGTGTACATGTGGACAGAGAGTGTGAAATGATAGACACTGAAGACTTGGGTAGGGGCACAAGGGGGAGCTTGATGAGAAATTACTTAATGGGTGCAGTGTACATTATTCCCATGATGGATACGCTAAAAACCAAGACTTCACCACTATACAATATATACACGCAACAAAATTGCACTGTAATTCCAGTACTTTGGGAGGCCTAAGTGGGAGGATTGCTTGAGCCTGGGAGTTCAAGACCAGCCTGGGCAACATAAGTCTAGATGTTGCACGGCTCACAGGCAGTTCCTTTACATGGAGCCCTTCCAGGTACAAGGAGTCCCCAGGGAGACCATCCCCAACCTGAGTCATCCTGAGAGCCACACCAGCTTCCTAGGGAAGCCCTCCAACCAGGGCCTGCTTGACCACTATGGGCTTATTCAGGACAGGGTCCTGCAGCCAACCCCTTGCCCTAGTAATCATAGATTCTAGCATCTTGGAAAAGTGCCTGCTGAGCCCCCAGCTCATGCACTGTAAAGTGAAGCCAGTGTTCCAAGAAGCCCAGTCTTCAAGATAGATGAAAGCTGATGCTGTTTTAAGGAACTGAGATGTGTCTTTCTGTCAACAGAATACGATACAAATGACCCTTCTGTGGCAAGATCACTAAGAATAAGCAGTTAGGGAGAAATTTTCAGCTCTTGAAAGACTAATGGATGTAGAAGTGAAAAAATAGACTAACGCCTCCCATCTGCCCACTGGTGATGTGTGTGGGCAGACACGGTTACTTCTCGCCACCTCCACAGAGTGCCACTGAGGTGTGGAATCACAGCATTTCGAGATTAGCTTTTTGTCGGGCATGGTGCTGTATGCCTGTAATCCTAGCCCTTTGGGAGGCTGAGGCAGGAGGATCGCTTGAGCACAGGAGTTCAAGAGATTAACTTCTCCCCCAGAGTGAGGTTGCTGTGTCTTTGTATGCTACTGAGGGTCTGGCTTCCCCACCCAGATCTAGGTGTGTTTCAGTCTTTGGGTTCAGTGGCTGGATTTTTGTGTGAGCAGCAAGGGGTCACTGAATTATCTCTTCAGCATGCCCCTCTACATCAAGAGTCAACAAATTCTGTAAAGCACCAGTTAGTAGGCCGAGCGCAGTGGCTCACACCAGTCATCCTAGCACTATCGGAGGCCAAGGCAGGTGGATCGCCTGAGCCCAGGAGTTTGAGACCAGCCTGGGCAACATGGTGGAACCCTCTCTCTACAAAAAAAGTGAAATAAAATAAATTAACCGGGCATGGTGGCGCACACCACCATGTCCCAGCTACTTACTCAGGAGGCTGAGGCGGTAGGATTGCTTGAGCCTAGGAGGTCAAGGCTGCAGTGAGCCAAGATGACACCATTGCATTCCAGCTTGGGTGATAGAGTGAGACCCCTGTTTCAAATTTAAAAATAGAAAAAAAAAGTGGGGGAGGAAGAGGTAGCTCTCTGTATTTTGTCCTGCAGGGTATAGTTTGCTCACCTCTGCTCCAGAGTCAAAGAGATGAAAAAATTTATCCCTTTTCACTATTTTTGGGTGATGCCTGGTCATTTTCATTCAACAAGTACTTATTGAGCAGTCTACTATTATGCCAGGCTCCATTATGTGAGTTTGGGATACAACAGAGAACAAGATATACAAAGATCTCTGCCTCACGGAACTTAGCAAGGCAAGACGTGTTCAAGGAACTGTAAGGAAACCAGTGTGACTAGAGGGAAGGATATGAGGGTCAGGGAAGAAGTGTCAAAAATGTGTCCTTTAGTAGATGAGAAAGACAGAATTTGGCACACAAAAGGAGGTTTTAGCTTTAGATAGCTTTAGATAGTTGCTTAGAGGAGGGCCATATCTGGACTTGCCCTCTTGCTCTAAACAATTAGAAAATTAGGAAAGAATGTAATACCTGAGAGAAGAGAAATAAATGAGTGAACCCTGCAGTCATCCAGAGGTTCTGCCTGGAGGCGGAAGACAAGGAGGAAGAACTCAGGCAGAGCAAGGCAGACTTACTGAGTAGCGACAGAGCAGAGTTAGAAGAGGCCGAGGCACCTGGAATTTGCAGGGTGGAGTGCCAGCAAGGGGTACTGTGAAGACAGAGTCTTCGTAAATCTCTTGGGTTGGGGTCCTCATGAATTTAGCTGAATAGTAAATTGTGGATGCCCAGAGTCGGCCTCCACAATGCTGGACGAGGAGCTATCACAAGCTATGATCTGAACAATTCTCAGGACTCACATGTGGGTAGGAGAGGTTTGAGTTATGATCAGCTAGGTTGGAAAGACTTCTTTGCACTCTCATAGCGTTTAACAGAGACCTCAGAAGGGTCACACCTTAGTAGTAGAGGTTAACTATTAATCCTCAGTTATTCACCAAAGTAAAAGCTACTCTAGACTTGCCCAAACAAATCTTAAATGCATGATGCGAAAGGACCAAGAAAGTGACTTTACCTATCAAAATAAACACTCTTCAAAGAAAAACAACAAAATCTAGGCTTTCAACAAAACTAACATTTAATCAAAAACTACTAGACATGTGAGGAAGCAGGAAAACGTAGCCAATACCAGGAGAAGAATTAGTCAATGTAATCATACTCAGAAATGACAGAAGTGATGGAGTCTACCAACCAAGACAGTAAAAGAACTCTTATAACAGCTCAAGCATCAAAGAAAAACATGAATATGATAAGGAGAGAGACAGAAGATACAAAAAAGAACTAAACATAACTTCTAGAATTAAAAAATATGATATTGTAAATAAAAAATTTACCAGATGGGCTTAATAGCAGATTAAAATGTGTATTTAAAACAGATCAGTTAACATGAAGACATAGCAATAGAAACTATACAAACAGGAGCACAGAGAGAGAAACACATGCTTGGGGAAGAAAACTAACTTAGCATTGGTGACCTTATCGCAATATAAAGAAGTCTAATGTATTTATAATTACAGTCTCAGAGAGGAAGGGAGGTAAAAAATATTTGAAGAAATCGTGGCAGAAATGTTTCCATATTCAATATAAACTCTAAACCCACATATTTAAGGAGCTCCACTAAGCAGGATAAATTTTTAGAAATCAGGCTAAGGCACATCATAATCAAATGTTGAAAACATAAGGAGAAAAGGTATTAAAATAGCCAAATTAAAAGATGTCAGATTTCTCATCAAAAACAATGCAAGTCAGAAGACAATGGAATGGAATCCCTAAGATGCTGAAAGAAAAAAATCTGTCACCTCTCTATTCTATATTCCAAGAAAATATCATTAAAAAGGAAGCAAAGGCTGGGCGTGGTGGCTCACGCCTGTAATCCCAGCACTTTAGGAGGCCGAGGTGGGCGGATCACGAGGTCAGGAGATTGAGACCCTCCTGGCTAACACGGTGAAACTGCATCTCTACTAAAAATACAAAAAATTAGCTGGGCGTGGTGGTGGTACCTGTAGTCCCAGCTACTCGGGAGGCTGAGGCAGGAGAATGGCGTGAACCCGGGAGGCGGAGCTTGCAGTGAGCCGAGATCGCACCACTGCACTCCAGCCTGGGCGACAGAGTGAGACTCCGTCTCAAATAAAAATAAAAATAAAAAGAAGACGCAAAATACTTTCAGACATGCAAAAGCTGAGAGAATTTGTTGACAGAAGAGTTGTAATGCAAGAAATATTAAAAGATTCTTTTTAAGGCTAAAAAAAAAATGATGCCAGATGATAACTTGGATCCGTAGAAAAGAGAAAAGAGCGCCAGAAATGGTAAACATATAGGTGATCACAAAAAACTTTTTCCTGGTTTTCAAAATGTTATTAACATATATTTGCTTAAAACAAAATAATAACAATGTGTTGTTAGTTTTATAAGATATATAGAAATAAAATGCATAACAGTAACAATCCAAAGGACAAGAAAGAGAAAATGAAAGTATATTATTGTAAGTTTCTTACCTTTTACAGGAAGTGACATAATATTATGATAAACCCTAGAACAACCACTGAAAAACCCCAAAGAGATATAAGTAATAACCAATGGATAATATATTAAAAATATGTTAATTAAGAAGAAGGAAAAAAGAAACACAAATAATGGATAGACGAGATATTAAGATGGTAGACCTAAACTCAACCATACTGACAATGACATTAGATGTAAAGGGCCTTAGCTCTCCCCAGTCAAATGACAAAGACCAAAAAGCAATATCCAGATATATGCTGTTTATAAGAAATGGACTTTAAAAATAAAGATATTTGAGGTGATAGATATGCTGATTAGCCTGGTCTGATCATTTCATAATGTATACACATATCAAAATATCACATTGTACCCCATAAATATGTACAACTATTATTTGTCAACTGAAAATTAAACTATAAAAATAAATTCATACATATAAAGATATAGAGAGGTTAAAAGTAAAAGGATGAAAAAGGACATACCAAGCGAATGCTAATCATATAAAATCTGAAGTGACCACATGAATTGATACAAAGTAGACTTCAGGATAAGGAATGTTTCCAGGGATAAAGAGAAATATCTCACAATGATAAACAAGTCAATTCTTCAAAAAGATAATAAATAGCCCTAATTGTATAGACATCTAATAGCAGAGCTTCAAACTAGATGAGGCAAAAATGGGTGGAACTGAAAGGATGAAAAAGCAAGTCCTCAATTACAGCCAGAGACTTAACACTCCTCTTGATAACCTTAGATCAAGTAGACAGAAAATCATATGGCCATAGGAGACTTGAACAACTCTATCAACCAACCACCTTGTCTTGTGTGTGTGTGTTTTTTGTTTTGTTTTTTTGTTTTGTTTTGTTTTGTTTTTAGATGGAGTCTCGCTCTGCCACCCAGGCTGGAGTTCAGTGGCCCAACCTAGGCTCACTCTAGTCTCTCCCTTCCAGGTTGAAGCAATTCTCCTGCCTCAGCCTCTCGAGCAGCTGGGACTACAGGTGCATGCCACCACGCCCAGCTAATTTTTTTTTTATTTTTAGTACAGACGGAATTTCACCATATTGGCTAGGCTGGTCTCAAACTCCTGACCTCGTGATCTGCCCACCTCGGCCTCCCAAAGTGCTGGGATTACAGGTGTAAGCCACTGGGCCCAGCCCCAACCACCTTGTCTTAATTGACATTTATAGATCGCCCCACCTCACAACAGCAGAAAATATATTCTTTTTGAATGTACATTGAATATTCACTAAGTAGAGCATATATTGGGTCATAAATCAAGTCTCAATAAATTTAAAATAACCAAAATTATACAACATATATTCTCTGACCAAATATCTGAATTTAAATTAGAAATTAACAATTAGGAGATATATGGGAAATCCCTCAATATTTAGAAATCAAGCAACTCACTCCTAAATAACCCAAGGGCCAAAGAAGGAATCACCAGGAAAATTTTCAAAATACTTTGAACTGAATGATCATAAAAGCATCACATATTAAAATCTGTAAGAAGCAGCTAAAGTAATGCATAGAAGAAACATATAATGCTTTAGTGCTCAAGTAGAAAAGCAGAATGATCTAAAAATTACTTAATTTTCCACCTTAAGAAGCTGGACAAAGAAGAACAAATAAATCCAAGTTACAGATTAGAGCAGTAATCAAAATAGAAAATTGAAAAACAATGGGGAAAAACCCCCAGTGAAACTAGAAACTTGTTCTAAATAAGCGCATCCAGATAACAGAGTGTGTGGGTTCAGATACTGGGGTGGCCGGAGTGGGTGCCTCTGTGGAAGCTCTTTTCTGACTGCCTCAATAGTCTCAGTGAAATTGGAAGCAAGGGCAGCCACAAGGTAAAGAAAGGAGAGAAGGTGCTGGAGCTTTGAGGGGGAAGGGGAAGTTGCAAAACAGGCCTCTGAAGAGCGTGGAATGGTGATCGTAAAAGGTCTCTTGTATGATGACCTGGTAGCAACTAGGCTCCCGCGACAGCCAGTGCACCTTCATACTAGTGTTCAATTATATTTAATAACACCTTGTAAAATACAGGTAGGGTAGGTATGATTGCCCCATTGTATGGATGAAGAAACTGAAATACCAAAAGGCTGCCTGGCTGGCCCCAGGTCATGAAATCTCTTACTGGTAAATGAAGGTCTAGAATCCAGGCTCTGGAGTCAGCCCTTGGCCAGCCCCTTGCAAGCATCTCTGCAGAATGAGCAGTCAGAGAATTGGCAGAATCATCATTCGCATTTGGGCAGTTGGTAATTCATCCTCCTATATTTGATAGTTGCTGTTTTAAAGTTTGTTTTTAAATAGGCTTTTAAAATAAAATTCCAATCTCCACTTCAAATTTTTAAGCCTTCCTCCTGGAGTAAACTGTCAGTTCTGTAGGCTTGAGAGATGGTGAGGTCAGTTGGCTAGAAACGTGACATGCAGAGACAGGTAACGCTGGGCTGTATTACTGCGAAACTCACTCTGACCTTGATAATTACACTTGCTGTTGACAAATGTCAAACAGCACATCTCACCTGTCTCTTGGGAAATTTTTTTTTTTTAACTTAAGGTCCTCGAATAAAAACGATATTAAACCACCATCTTTAATTTTCACCTTAACTTCAGACATAATTACTTCAAAAAATTTTAGTAAGCAGTTTAAAATTTGTTTTATTATATTTCCTTAGAGTCTAATTCGCATAAAAGGGAAAAAAACACTGGATCAGGTGTCACAGATCTGAGGGTTTCTAATCTCAGGCCTTCAAGCCCTGCTGAATGTGAGACCTCAGCAGGATCTTGTCCCCTGGTGTTTGGGTTTCTTGTCTAAAGCAGGCTGGAGTCCAAGGGCACGAAGGCCTCTTTCATCTCTCCCATCCCACCATTCTTAACAGCAGCCACACGTTCGAAACACAAATTCTACCCAATTTACTTGTAGAAGCAATATTTTATCAGTTGCTGAAATCTAATTCATGATGATTCATAAGAATGGATAGACACTTAAAAGTAGGAAAGAAAATTACATTCTTTGGAAGGAAGTGACAAAGTAGGAAATGAATATTACTGTTGATTAATTCAACATATATTTATTATGTGTCTCCTATGTGCTGGGCATGGCTCTGGGCACTAAAGATATAGCAGCAAATAACACAAATAGAAATTCTTTCCCTGAGGGCCTTTTAGTGGGAGCAGGTAGATGATAAGGGAATAAGTAAAATGTAGATGGTAAGTTCTAAAAAGAAAAACAAAACGTGGAAAGGAAATAGGGAATAATTTTGGTATAAGGCCTAAAATTAAGGCTCAATATTAAGTGCTGCCTTGACATCTGGTGGAACTAAGAGGACCTTGAATGACTGTTAGAAATGCTTGTTCTCCGGTGCCATAAAGAAATAGCACATTTAATTTCCTCAGCAAGGCCATTTTTACTTTCCGCAGAAAGGGTACACTCGCCAGCAGTTTTGCCATGTGAATACACCGAACAAAGGAGACAGGGTCATTTATAACCTGATGTGTCCACCCTACTGCTGTGTCCGGTTTCAATTGGCTGGAACGGGACCTCACATTCTGTATTTGTCCCAATTGGCTAGCAACTTAGAACTTTTTAAAAGAGGCAAAGGCAGAGGAGAACAAAGAAAGGAGGAAGTAACTTGTGGAATGCTGAGAAAGGTAAAAACACCTTCGAATAAGGAAGAGGAACAGGCTATGACCTAATGCTCACTTGGACCAGTATAAATAAGCATGCCAGGGCAAATATTTAGGCTAAATTGTGGGAGCTAAGAACATGAAGTACATTGATTTCTTTATTACACCTAGCAGATATTTAAGAATGTTAGCACAGGTCTTTGAATAAATTTTGCTTCTAAGAGAAGTTACTGTTTATTCCTAATTAGATGGGGAGGAAAGTCTTTGAAGAAGAACTTCTACTTTACCTTTTACAATGACCTAACTTCAAGGTCCCCTTCCCACTCTGCTTCCCTGGGTAAGGCCTCCTACCCAAAGAACCCTCCTTATCAAGGGGTCAGGTGCAGCTCCTGCTCATCCCTGAAGGGGGCTTCAGTTCCTCACCAGCCCATGGAATTATTCAAACAAGCCAATCACACCTTCCTTTGGGAACAGGGGTCACTCACCCCCTTGATACTACAAAACCTGCCTCCGCCAGCCCCTCGATCTTCACTCCGTTACAGAGTGCAGTCCCGTGTGGTGTGTGGAATCCTTTTCCTCCAGGCTGTGACTACATGTGACTAATGAATTGCTGCTGATCTCACCTTTCATATGTCAAGTGCTTGGCCATCCGGTAACCCCAGGGCGGGAATCCCTCCCTCACCAATAGCGTGAGTAAGAGGCCGTGGACATGGCCATGAAGTGAAGTTCCAGTTTGGGATGATGAACACATGGCCAGTTAGCTGGTCTCAGCAAACTCATCCAGAAATGGTCCTGGACATATGTTAAAGGTAGAACTGACAGAATTTGAAAGCAAATTGGATATCTTGTAGGATGGAAATGGATAGAGACGATACAATGTTGTGAGTGTACTTAGTGCCACAACTTGTACACTTAGAAATGGTTAAAATGGTCAATTCTATATTACATATATTTTTCCACAATAAGAATACTATTAAAAAGACAATGATGAAGGGAAAGAGTAACATTTTCAATAGGATGATAAGGAAAGACCTTTCAGAGGAGTTGACATTTGGACAAAGATCAGAAGAGGGAGCAAGTCATCTGCGTATCTGTGGGGCAAGTAAGAGCAGGTGCAAACCTGAAGCCAAGCACATAACTGGACGTTCAAGGAAAAAGCAGGACCCGTGAGGAGCAAG
This sequence comes from Macaca fascicularis, assembly GCF_037993035.2. NCBI lineage: Eukaryota > Metazoa > Chordata > Mammalia > Primates > Cercopithecidae > Macaca > Macaca fascicularis. Next base: position 189,713,896 of record NC_088379.1, on the reverse strand, counting down.
CAAGAGGAGAGGATGAAATGAGCTCAAAGACGTGCCTGGGAATGGAATGGGGTCACCACAACGCCTAGCAGGCCTTTATAAGAGCCTTGGCTTCGCTTGCCTGAGGCATAAGAACAGATGTAGCGTAACCTGACTCAAATGCTACAGGATCACTCTGACTGCTCTGTTGGGTACAGACTGCAGGGGCAAGGGTAGAAGTAAGACCAGTTAGGTGTTGTTGCAAAATCCAGCTGAGAGTGGAAGCTGGCTGGGACTAGGGTGGTAGCACAGGTGATGATGAGAAATGGTTCTGGATGTATTTTAAAGATAGAACTGACAAGATGTGAAGGCAAGTTGGATATCATGTATGAGAGACAGCAGGAAGAGGATAAGTTGCCCTTAATACAAATGGGGACAACAACAGGGGGAACAATTAGCAGAGGAGGAGAACAGGATCTCTGCTGCATTCTAACAGCTAGAAGTGAATCACTAAGTCCAGTCCACAATAGTGGGGTCGGGGGAATTAAGCTCTGCCTCTTAAAGGAAGGGTCATTAAACCACCACAACATAGGAGGTAAGATAACACAAGGCACACCAGCATGTTTTTATAATAAACTTGAAGAATGAGCCAGGCATGGTGGCTCACGCCTGAAATCCCAGCACTTTGGGAGGCCGAAGTGAGAGGATCACTTGAGCCTGGGAGGTCGAAGCTGCAGTGAGCTGTGATCCTGCCACTACACTTTAGCCTTGGCAACAGAGCAAGACCCTGTCTCAAAAAAACCCAAAAAACCAAAAAACAACTTGAATAATAGATACCTTGAATGAGTTTGCTGAGACCACCTGACTGACCACAGGTGGAGCAAACCGTTGTCTGCATGGGACACCTCTGGACTCATCACTGTGTCTGCATGGGACACCTCTGGACTCATCACTGTGTCTTCATGGGACACCTCTGGACTCATCACTGTGTCTTCATGGGACAGACACCTCTGGACTCATCACTGTGTCTGCATGGGACACCTCTGGACTCACCACTGTGGACACAGTCTTTCCTCCAACAGGGAATATGGCAAGACACACATAAAAGGAGAGCCTGTAAAAACAGAACTGAAAACGTGTTTCCTGGAAAACACACTTCATGGTGAGAAGCCATTTTAAAACCACACACATTTAGAACTCACTAACACATTAAATAACAGAATAATCTCTCTGGCTTTGCAAGAGGAAAAGTAAAGTACTGTGAGAGGAAGCCTACTTACTGTTCGTTAATCAAGTTCAGCATGGATTGGAAGTTGGATTTCAAGTTTTTTCTTTTCCTTTTTTTTTGAGATGGAGTCTCACTCTGTTGCCCAGGCTGGAGTGCAGTGGCATGATGATCATGGCTCACTGCAGCCTCAAACTTTCTGGGCTCTGGTGATCCTCGCAACTCAGCCTCCTGGGTACCTGGGACTGCAGGTGTGCTTCACCACACCCAGCTAATTTTTGTTTTGTTTTTAAAGACAGTGTTTTGCCACATTGCCCAGGCTGGTCTGCAACTCCTGGGCTCAAGTGATCCACTCTCTTCAGCCTTCCAAAGTATTGGGATTATAGATGTAAGCCACTGCACTTGGCCTCAAGGTTTTTTTTTTTTTTTTTTTTGTCTCCATTTCCTTTCTGTTTAGCTTCTACCTGGTATCTTCTCAGTCTTTTAGAAACATAAGTATGATTGATATACATAGCGTTCCAAAGAAGATAAGTAGGAGAAAAATCATGATTTTTAATTCAAGTAAGACGGAGCCAAATTATATTGATCTCTCTGGTTAGAGAGTTAGATGATATCTCCTCTTACCATAATATCAATCATCACTATCAGCACTTTTTATTGAATCCTAACTCATGTTCCAGACTATACTATTTGTCTTAATCCATTTGGGTTATTTAACAAAATACTGTAAACCAAGTGGCTTATAAAAAATAGAAACATATTTCTCCCAGTTCTGGAGGCTGGGAAGTCCAAGATCAAGATGCTGGCAGATTCAGTGTCTGGTGAGGACCTCCTTCCTGGTTCACAGATGGCAGCTTCCAGCTGTGTCCTCACACGGCGAAAGGGACAAGGAGTCTCTTTAAGGCCTCTTTTATAAGGGAACTAATCCCATTTATAAGATCTGCTACCATGACCAAGTTACCTCCCAGAGTCTTCACCTCCAGATGTGGTAGCGTGGAGGGTTATGATTTCAACATACGAATTGGAGTTGGGGGGGACATAGATATTCAGTCCATAGCACTATCCTACTCTTTTCTATTCTCATCTATTCTATGCACCTTACATACTTTCATTCTTCATCATAATACTTGAGATGGATCATTTTATCCATTTACAAATGGGGAATCTGAAGCTTAGAGAAGTGAAGTGACTTGCCCAAGGTCACACAACTAATAGTAGCAAATTATCATGAAGAAGGCACTGGAATAGGAATTCAGAGACCCTGGCTTAGTCCTGGTTCTGCCAATAATGAGCAGTGTCATTTGAGCTAATTTAACTAAAACCTAAGATTCATCCCAGCTCTAAAATTCTAAGAATTTTGTGTATTTGCCCCTGGTGCCAACCATCTTGTAAGACTAACCTAGACATGTGGATGCCTGAGGCAGACTAATAACTTGATGTCCCTTCAAATTCATATTCTCTAAGTAGTTGTTCAGCTCTGCCACTGAACACTGGACTCTGACCAGGAGAAGGGGAAGGGAAGGGAGAGCAAGGCCGGGCCAGTGTTCAGTCTCTTTCTTTGTTCCATTCATACCCAAACTTGCATAACAGAAGCCACTTCCGAGTTTACAGAACCCATCTTCAATGAAAGACACTTTGTTAATAATAAGATATTGGGAGGCTGAGGCGGGAGGATCGTTTGAGGCCAGGAGTTTGAGACCAGCCTAGCCAACATGGCAAAACCCCATCTCTACTAAAAGTACAAAAGTTAGCCACTGCGGTGGTGCACATCTGTGATCCCAGATACTTGGGATACTGAGGCACGAGAATTGCTTGAACCTGGGAAGTGCAGGTTGCAGTGAGCAGAGATTGTGCCATTATACTCCAGCCTGCATGGCAGAGTCTCAGTCTTAGAGACTTATAAAAAATAGAAACATAGAACTTATAAAAAAAAACAAACAAAAAAGATAACAATAAGATTAATTAATAAGATTGCTGATTATAAGTTAATAAGTTAAAAGAATTTTGTAATGCCAGAGATATTATCAGTGACTGCATTACTGACTGAACATCCTCATTTGAGAGCCCTGAGTGGAAAGAAGAAAGATAAAATTGAATGTTTTTCCCTACAACCATCAGATCTTCAACAAAGCTGATGAAAACAAGCAATGGGGAAAGGACTTTGTATTCTATTTCTAATGGTGCTGGGAAAACTGGCTAGCCATATGCAGAAGACTGAAACTGGACCCCTTCCTTATACCATATACAAAAATCAACTCAAAATGGATTAAAGACTTAAATGTAAAACCCAAAACTATAAAAATCCTGAAAGACAACCCAGGAAATACCATTCTGGACATAGGAACGGGCAAAGATTTCATGAGAAAAACACCAAAAGCAATTGCAATGAAAGCAAAAATTTACAAATGGGATCTAATTAAACTTAAGTGCTTCTGCACAGCAAAATAAACTCAGCAAAGTAAACAGACAACCTACAGAATGGGAGGAAGTATTTGCAAATATTTTCTCATGTCATGTCATGCATTTGACAAAGGTTGAATATCCCACATCTATAAGGAACTTAAACAAATTTACAAGCAAAAAACAAACAACCCCATTAAAAAGTGGGCAAAGGACATGAACAGATATTTTTCAAAAGAAGTCATACATGCAGCCAACAAGCATATGAAAGAAAGCTCAACATCACTGATCATTAGAGAAATGCAAAACAAAACCACAATGAGACACCATCTCACACAAATCAGAATGGCTGTTATTAAAAATTTGAAAAATAACAGATGCTGGCAAGGTTGTGGAGAAAAAGGAATGCTTATACACTGTTGGTGGGAGTAAAAATTGTTCAACCATTGTGGAAAGCAGTGTGGCGATTCCTCAAAAAATTGCTAAAAACAGAACTACCATTTGACACAGCAATCCCATTACTGGGTATATACCCAGAAGAATATAAATCATTCTACCATAAAGACACATGCACATGGATGTTCATCACAGCACTTTTCACAATAGCAAAGACATGGAATCAACCTAAATGCCCATCAATGACAGATTGGATAAAGAACATGGAGTACATATACACCATGGGATACTATGCAGCCCTGTTGTAGGAGTTATTAGAAATTATTTTAGGCACATAGAGAGGAAAAGGGGTCCTTGGAAAGTTTTCGTTTTTAAATTTCTTGTCATTTCTTGTCTAGCTGGAAAGGCCCAGCTCTTGGAGTCAGTTGGTAACTTTTTTTTTTTTTTTTTGAGACAGAGTCTCGCTCTGTGGCCCAGGCTGGAGTGCAGTGGCTGGATCTCTGCTCACTGCAAGCTCCACCTCCCAGGTTTACGCCATTCTCCTGCCTCAGCCTCCCAAGTAGCTGGGACTACAGGCGCCCGCCACCACGCCCAGCTAGTTTTTTGTATTTTTTTAGTAGAGATGGGGTTTCACCATGTTAGCCAGGATGGTCTCGATCTCCTGACCTCGTGATCCGCCCGTCTTGGCCTCCCAAAATGCTGGGATTACAGGCTTGAGCCACCACGCCTGGCCAGTTGGCAACCTTTGATATGCAAATGCAGGTCATTAGAAACTGGGTCCACCCAAACATGGTGATTCCCATGGCCTTCTTGCCCTTACCCCCATATGTGCCTGGCAACATGGCCGCTCCCACATATCCCCATGTTGTAGAACATCAGGGCACCCTGTATTTGCATATTAAAAGGCTAGGGTGGGAGGGCCAGCTTTTCTGCTGGCTACATGAATGACATGCCTGGTCAAACCAATCCCCGTGCCCTATGCAAATCAGACACCACCTCCTCCAGCCTCTACATATATACCTGGCTGGTTTCTGCCCCCCGGGGGTTCCCTCTCTTGGCTTTGGAGGCCCCTCCCTTTGTCTCTATACAGGGGTGCTTCTTCCTTCTTTCCTTCCCCTTCTATCTTGCCTATTAAACTCTCCACTCCTTAAAACCACTCCACGTGTGTCCATGTCATTTTATCTAAACTGGCATGAGGACCAAGAACCCTGGTGTTCCTCTATTCATCGGAGCCATATCACAGCCATAAAGAAAAACAAGATTGTGTCTTTTGTGAGAACATGGATGGAGCTGGAGGCCATTATCCTTAGCAAACTAACTTAGGAACAGAAAACCAAATACCACATGTTCTCACGTATAAGTGGGAGCTAAATGATGAGAAATCATGGACACAAAAAGAGGGGAAAAATAGATACTGGGGTTCACTTGAGGGTGGAGATTGGGAAGAGGGAGACAATCAAAAAAATAACTATTGGGTACTAAGCCTAGTGAGAGGTGAAGCTGGCTGGACTTCTGGGTTGAGTGGGGACTTGGAGAACTTTTCTGTCTAACTAAAGGATTGTAAACACACTAATCAGCGCTCTGTGTCTAGCTAAAGGTTTGTAAACACATCAGTCAGAACTCTGTAAAAATGTATCAATCAGCACTCTGTGTCTAGCTAAAGGTTTGTAAACACACCAGTCAGCACTCCGTAAAAACAGACCTTTCAGTGCTCTGTAAATGGACCAATCAGCGCTCTGTAAAAGGGACCAATCAGCAGGATGGGGGTGGGGCCAAATAAGGGAATAAAAGCTGGCCACCAGAGCCAGCAGCGGCAACCTGCTCGGGTCCCCTTACATGCTGTGGAAGCTTTGTTCTTTAGCTTTTCACAATAAATCTTGCTGCAGCTCACTCTTTGGGTCTGCACTACCTTTATGAGCTGTAACACTCACTGCAGAGGTCCGCGACTTCACTCCTGAAGTCAGCAAGACCACGAACCCATCAGAAGGAGGAAACTCTAGACACATCTGAACATCTGAAGGAACAAACTCCAGACATACCATCTTTAAGAACGTAATACTCACCACAAGGGTCTGCAGCTTCCTTCTTGAAGTCAGCGAGACCAAGAACCCACATGAAGGAAGAAACTCTGGACACAGCTCAACATCTGAAGGAACAAACTCTGGACACACCATCTTTAAGAACTATAACACTCACTGCGAGGGTCTATGGCTTCATTCTTGAAATCAGTGAGACCAAGAACCCACAGGAAAGAACCAATTCCAGACATACTAATAAGTACATGGGTGATGAAATAATCTGTACAATAAACTCCTGTGACATGAGTTTACCTATACAACAAATCTGCATGTGACCCCTGAACCTAAAATAAAAGTAACAACAAAAAAAAAGAAAGAAAGAAAAAAGAAAATGAGTGTTTCTCACTCTACATCACAGAAGACTTTAAAACAAGAGGTATCTGTAAAATAAAAACACAGCTTTCTCTTAACTGCAAACTTTCTCTGTCACTGCCTTGTTAAGCAGAAAAAGAAATGCTATCCATTTCAGACAAATTTTGATTTTAAAAGACAATAGTTGAGGGGGCATGCCCAAGATGGCCAAATAGGAACAGCTCCAGCTTCCAGCTCTCAGCGTGAGCAACACAGAAGACGGGTGATTTCTGTATTTTCAACTGAGGTACTGGGCTCATCTCATTGGGGTGTGTCGGACAGTTGGTGCTGGTCCGTGGGTACAGCCTGATCAGCGAGAGCTGAAGCAGGGCGAGGCATTGCCTCACCTGGGAAGCACATGGGGGAAGGGAATTCCTTTTTCTAGCCAAAGGAAATTGAGACACACAACACCTGGAAAATCGGGTAACTCCCACTCTAATACTACACTTTACCAAGGGTCTTAGCAAACGGCACACCAGGAAATTATATCCCACACCTGGCCCAGAGGGTCCCACACCCACAGAGCCTCCCTCATTGCTAGCACAACAGTCTGAGATCTAACTGCAAGGCAGCAGTGAGGCTGGGGGAGGGGTGCCCACCATTGCTGAGGCTTAAGTAGGTAAACAAAGCTGCTGGGAAGCTCGAATTGGGTGGAGCCCATCATAGCTCAAGGAGGCCTGCCTGCCTCTATAGACTTCACCTCTGGGGACAGGGCATAGCTAAACAAAAAGCAGCAGAAACCTCGGCAGAGGTAAATGTCCCTGTCTGACAGCTTTGAAGAGAGCAATGGATCTCCCAGCACGGAGGTTGAGGTCTGAGAATGGACAGAGTGCCTGCTCAAGTGGGTTCCTGACCCCTGAGTAGCCTAACTGGGAGACATCCCCCACTAGGTGCAGACCAACACCTCACACCTCACATGGCTGGGTACACCCCTGAGACGAAGCTTCCAGAGCAAGAATCAGACAGCAACACTCGCTGTTCAGCAATATTCTATCTTCTGCAGCCTCCGCTGCTGATACCCAGGCAAACAGGGTCTGGAGTGGACCTCAAGCAAACTCCAACAGACCTGAAGCTGAGGGTCCTGACTGATAGAAGGAAAACTAACAAACAGAAAGGACACACACACCAAAACCCCATCAGTACGTCACCATCATCAAAGACCAAAGGCAGATAAAATCACAAAGATGGGGAAAAAGCAGTGCATAAAAGCTGGAAATTCAAAAAATCAGAGCACATCTCCCCCTCCAAAGGAACGCAGCCCATCGCCAGCAACGGAACAAAGGTGGACGGAGAATGACTTTGACGAGTTGAGAGAAGAAGGCTTCAGTCAATCAAACTTCTCAGAGATAAAGGAGGAACTATCTAACCAGTGCAAAGAAACTAAAAACCTTATAAAAAGATTTGACGAATGGCTAACTAGAATAACCAATGTAGAGAAGTCCTTAAAAGAACTGATAGAGATGCAAACCATAACACAAGAACTCCGTGACAAATGCACAAGCTTCAATAACTGACTTGATCAACTGGAAGAAAGAGTATCAGCGCTTGAAGATCAAATGAATGACATGTAGCGAGAAGAGAAGTGTGGAGAAAAAAGAATAAAAAGAAATGAACAAAGCCTCCAAGAAATATGGGATTATGTGAAAAGACCAAATCTACGTCTGATTGTTGTGCCTGAAAGTGACGGGGAAAATGGAACCAAGTTGAAAACACTCTGCAGGATATCATCCAGGAGAACTTCCCCAAACTAGTGAGGCAGGCCAACATTCAAATTCAGGAAATACAGAGAACACCACAAAGATACTCCTCGAGAAGAGCAACTCCAAGACACATAATTGTCAGATTCACCAAAGTTGAAATGAAGGAAAAAATGTTAAGGGCAGCCAGAGAGAAAGGTCGGGTTACCCACAAAGGGAAGCCCATCAGACTAACAGCAGATCTCTCAGCAGAAACTCTACAAGCCAGAAGAGAGTGGGGGCCAATATTTAACATTCTTAAAGTAAAGAATTTTCAACCCAGAATTTCATATGTAGCCAAATTAAGTTTCATAAGTGAAGGAGAAATAAAATCCTTTACAGACAAGCAAATGCTTAGAGATTTTATCACCACCAGGCCTGCCCTATGAGAGATCCTGAAGGAAGCACTAAACATGAAAAGGAACAACTGGTACCAGACATTGCAAAAGCATGCCAAAATGTAAAGTCCATTGATGCTAGGAAGAAACTGCATCAACTAATGAGCAAAATAACCAACTAATATAATAATGACAGGATCAAGTTCACACATAACGATATTAACCTTAAATGTAAATGGACTAAATAGTCCAATTAAAAGACACATACTGGCAAATTGGATAAAGAGTCAAGACCCATCAGTGTGCTGCATTCAGGAGACCCATCTCACATGCAGAGACACACATAGGCTCAAAATAAAGGGATGGAGGAAGATCTACCAAGCAAATGGAAAACAAAAAAAAGCAGGGGTTGCAATCTTAGTCTCTGATAAAACAGACTTTAAACCATCAAAGATCAAAAGAGACAAAGAAGGCCATTACATAATGGTAAAGGGATCAATTCATCAGGAAGAGCTAACTATCCTAAATATATATGCGCCCAATATAGGAGCACCCAGATTCATAAAGCATGTCCTTAGAGACTTACAAAGAGACTTAGACTCCCATACAATAATAATGGGAGACTTTAACACCCCACTGTCAACATTAGACAGATCAACGAGACAGAAAGTTAAAAGGATATCCAGGAATTGAACTCAACTCTGCACCAAACGGGCCTAATAGACATCTACAGAACTCTCCACCCCAAAGCAACAGAATATACATTCTTCTCAGCACCACATCACACTTATTCCAAAATTGACCACATAGTTGGAAGTAAAGAACTCTTCAGCAAATGTAAAAGAACAGAAATTGTAACAAACTGTCTTTCAGACCACAGTGCAATCAAACTAGAACTCAGGACTAAGAAACTCAATCAAAACCGCTCAACTATATGGAAACTGAACAACCTGCTCCTGAATGACTACTGGGTACATAATGAAATGAAGGCAGAAATGAAGATGTTCTTTAAAACCAATGAAAACAAAGATACAACACACCAGAATCTCTGGGACACATTTAAAGCAGTGTGTAGAGGGAAATTTATAGTACTAAATGCCCACAAGAGAAAGCAGGAAAGATCTAAAATTAACACCCTAACATCACAATTAAAAGAACTAGAGAAGCAAGAGCAAACACATTCAAAAGCTAGCAGAAGGCAAGAGATAACTAAGATCAGAGCAGAACTGAAGGAGATAGAGACACAAAAAACCCTCCAAAAAATCAATGAATCCAGGAGTTGGTTTTTTGAAAAGATCAACAAAATTGACAGACCGCTAGCAAGACTAATAAAGAAGAAAAGAGAGAAGAATCAAATAGACACAATAAAAAATGATAAAGGGGATATCACCACCGACCCCACAGAAATACAAACTACCATCAGATAATACTATAAACACCTCTACACAAATAAACTAGAAAACCTAGAAGAAATGGATAATTTCCTGGACACTTACACTCTCCCAAGACTAAACCAGGAAGAAGTTGAATCCCTGAATAGACCAATAGCAGGCTCTGAAATTGAGGCAATAATTAATAGCCTACCAACCAAAAAAAGTCCAGGACCAGACGGATTCACAGCCGAATTCTACCAGAGGTACAAGGAGGAGGTGGTAACATTCCTTCTGAAACTATTCCAATCAATAGAAAAAGAAGGAATCCTCCCTAACTCATTTTACAAGGCCAACATCATCCTGATACCAAAACCTGGCAGAGACACAACAAAAAAAGAGAATTTTAGACCAATATCCCTGATGAACACTGATGCAAAAATCCTCAATAAAATACTGGCAAACCGAATCCAGCAGCACATCAAAAAGTTTATCCACCATGATCAAGTGGACTTCATTCCTGGGATGCAAGGCCGGTTCAACATATGCAAATCAATAAACGTAATCCAGCATATAAACAGAACCAAAGACAAAAACCACATGATTATCTCAATAGATGCAGAAAAGGCCTTTGACAAAATTCAACAGCCCTTCATGGTAAAAACTTTCAATAAATTCGGCATTGATGGAATGTATCTCAAAATAATAAGAGCTATTCATGACAAACCCACAGCCAATATCATACTGAATGGGCAAAAACTGGAAGCATTCCCTTTGAAAACTGGCACAAGACAGGGATGCCCTCTCTCACCACTCCTATTCAACATAGTGTTGGAAGTTCTGGCTAGGGCAATCAGGCAAGAGAAAGAAATCAAGGGTATTCAGTTAGGAAAAGAAGAAGTCAAACTGTCCCTGTTTGCAGATGACATGATTGTATATTTAGAAAACCCCATTTCCTCAGCCCAAAATCTCCTTAAGCTGATAAGCAACTTCAGCAAAGTCTCAGGACACAAAATCAATGTGCAAAAATCACAAGCATTCTTATACACCAGTATCAGACGAACAGAGAGCAAAATCATGAATGAACTCCCATTCACAATAGCTTCAAAGAGAATAATATACCTAGGAATCCAACTTACAAGGGATGTGAACAACCTCTTCAGGGAGAACTACAAACCACTGCTCAGTGAAATAAAAGAGGAGACAAACAAATGAAAGAACATATCATGCTCATGGATAGGAAGAATCAATATTGTGAAAATGGCCATAATGCCCAAGGTAATTTATAGATTCAATGCCATCCCCATTAAGCTACCAATGACTTTCTTCACAGAATTGGAAAAAACTACTTTAATGTTCATATGGAACCAAAAAAGACCCCACATTGCCAAGACAATCCTAAGCCAAAAGAACAAAGCTGGAGGCATCACACTACCTGACTTCAAACTATACTATAAGACTACAGTAACCAAAACAGCATGGTACTGGTACCAAAACAGAGATATAGACCAATGGAACAGAACAGAGTCCTCAGAAATAATACCACACATCTACAGCCATCTGATCTTTGACAAACCTGAGAAAAACAAGAAATGGGGAAAGGATTCCCTATTTAATAAATGGTGCTGGGAAAATTGGCTAGCCATAAGTAGAAAGCTGAAACTGGATCCTTTCCTTACTCCTTATACGAAAATTAATTCAAGATGGATTAGAGACTTAAATGTTAGACCTAAAACTATAAAAACCCTAGAAGAAAACCTAGGTAATACCATTCAGGACATAGGCATGGGCAAGGACTTCATGTCTAAAACACCAAAAGCAATGGCAACAAAAGCCAAAATTGACAAATGGGATCTAATTAAACTAAAGAGCTTCTGCACGGCAAAAGAAACTACCATCAGAGTGAACAGGCAACCTACAGAATGGGAGAAAATTTTTGCAATCTACTCATCTGACAAAGGGCTAATATCAAGAACCTACAAAGAACTCAATCAAATTTACAAGAAAAAAACAAACAATCCCATCAAAAAGTGGGCAAAGGATATGAACAGACACTTCTCAAAAGAAGACATTCATACAGCCAACAGACACATGACAAAATGCTCATCATCACTTGCCATCAGAGAAATGCAAATCAAAACTCCAATGAGATACCATCTCACACCAGTTAGAATGGCAATCATTAAAAAATCAGGAAACAACAGGTGCTGGAGAGGATGTGGAGAAATAGGAACACTTTTACACTGTTGGTGGGACTGTAAACTAGTTCAACCATTGTGGAAAACAGTGTGGCGATTCCTCAAGGATCTAGAACTAGAAATACTATTTGACCCAGCCATCCCATTACTGGGTATATACCCAAAGGATTATAAGTCATGCTGCTATAAAGACACATGCACACATATGTTTATTGTGGCGCTATTCACAATAGCAAAGACTTTGAATCAACCCAAATGTCCATCAGTGACAGACTGGATTAAGAAAATGTGGCACATATACACCATGGAATACTATGCAGCCATAAAAAAGGATGAGTTCGTGTCCTTTGTAGGGACATGGATGCACCTGGAAACCATCATTCTCAGCAAACTATCGCAAGAACAGAAAACCAAATACCGCATGTTCTCACTCATAGGTGGGAATTGAACAATGAGAACACTTGGACACAAGAAGGAGAACATCACACAGCGGGTCCTATTGTGGGGAGGGGGGAGGGAGGAGGGATAGCATTAGGAGATATACCTAATGTAAATGATGAGTTAATGGGTGCAGCACACCAACATGGCACATGTATACATATGTAACAAACCTGCACGTTGTGCACATGTACCCTAGAACTTAAAGTTTAATTTAAAAACAAAAAGACAATAATTTACATTGTTAGGCCAGGCGCGGTGGCTCAAGCCTGTAATCCCAGCACTTTGGGAGGCCGAGACGGGCGGATCACAAGGTCAGGAGATCGAGACCATCCTGGCTAACATGGTGGAACCCCGTCTCTACTAAAAATACAAAAAACTAGCCGGGCGAGGTGGCGGTCGCCTGTAGTCCCAGCTACTCAGGAGGCTGAGGCAGGAGAATGGCATAAACCCGGGAGGCAGAGCTTGCAGTGAGCTGAGATCCGGCCACTGCACTCCAGCCTGGGCGACAGAGCGAGACTCCGTCTCAAAAAAAAAAAAAAAAAAAAAAAAAAAAATAATAATAATTTACATTGTTGAGTGCTTTACAATTTGCAAAGGACATTTCAGGCATATTATCTCTTGTAATCTTCACAAAATCCTCTGGTGGGTGGGAGAGACTAAATTAACATTTCAATCTCTGTGTCTAAATGCCAGGAGAGCTCTATGCTAAGGACATTCATTGCCCAGGGCAGGCTTCATGGGCAAGGGACCAATGGGGGCCCACTGGGGAGGGGAGCTTGGCACCTCTATTCACTGGGTCCTGCCTTCCACCTCCCTGGGCTGGTCCTTGGCTGCACTCCCCTGTTCTCTGGGTATGGGGAGAGTGCTAGGGTCTTCACTTACCTGCCCGATGATGAATCTATCTGTGCCTAAGGGAGATTGTCACCAAAATACCCAGACAGGTGAAGACAGTGACCACTGAAGAAGGAGAAAGCTGTTTTCCCGCTTTTTGAAAAAGGGGCCCTGCATTTTTATACTGCACTGGGCTGGACAAAATATGTAGTCGGCTCTGACCTTAACAAATGCCATTTCATTTAACCACTTCACAATTAAAGCTGTTTTATAGGCATCGGAGGATGTAAAGCTCTAAAAAGTTAAATCATTTGCCAAAGTACACACACCTGATCACTGCTGGAACTAAAACTTGAACTCAAGTCTAAGTTCAAATGAACTTTTCACCTCACCTTACCTGCCAGGAAAAATATACGTTAAGAACATTGCATAATAAGTGAATTTAATTTTAAATGTTTTTTTAAATTTAATCTTTCATTTTATATTCAAAGAAGAAGATGATCGTTCTAACTTAAGAAAGTGTTTGTATTTCTCAAGTGGATTCAAGTAGGCTGGTTTTATTCATATTATTATGCAGGTTTTTTAAATTAAAAAATGGTTTGCTTAATATCTTCTAACCCATGTCAAAGATTCACCTGACTCAAACGGACTTACCAGATTGTTTGTCCAGTTTACTAGGCACATAGTCTATGTCTCTGCTTGTGCTTTCTGTCCAATTCTCAAGGCAGCTTTGTGTACTTATTGCAGGATAACATCTGAGCCAGACCCCAGGTTGCTCTACATAATACATAAATCTCAGATACTGCTAATTCTGGCCAGGCATGCATGGTAGCTCATCCCTACAATCCCAGCAGTTTGGGAGGCCAAGCCAAGAGGATTGCTTAAGTCCAGGAATTTGAGACCAGGCTGGGCAATATTATGAGACCACTACAAAAAAATTGAAAAATGAGCTGGGTATAGTGACATATGGAGGCTGAGGTGGGAGGATCTCTTGAGCCCGGGAAGCAGAGGTTGCAGTGAGCTGAGATCGTGCCACTGCACTCCAGCCTGGGTGACCTAGTGAGAACTTGCCTCAAAAAAAAAAAAAAAAAAAAAAATCCTTATGAATTAGCCTCTGTACTTAAAATTTTTAGAGAGAAACATGCTGATTCTGATATTCAGAGGTTATTAGATGTTGGGAAAAAGCTGAGTGTTGGGAAGGAAACAGAGGCAGGGCTTGCATAATGTCCTCCAGAATGTGTCTAGACTTGCTATCTCCTTGCTTCTAGCCCTCCTGGCCTCCTAGATTGATTGTATTCCCATTATCTCAAGTAGCAGAACATGTTCCTTATAAATGCTAAACCATCACAGCTGTAGATCATGCACCTGCCCTTTTGACCTCCACGTTCTCACCACCTGTTTCTTTGTTGGATTACCAGTAAATACCATGGGCTCCCAGAGCTCGGGGACTTCACAGACTCCATACACTAGTGATGGTCCCCTAGTCCCACCTTTCTCTCTCAAACTGTCTTTTTCTCAATCCTTTGACTCCGCCGAACTTTGTCACCCACACGACCTGGTGTTGGGTCTGATCACCCCAACATTCCTGGCGCCCAATGTGGGGCAACAAAGACCGTGGTGAAGGAACACCAGAGCGTGTGAAAGCAGAGGATGCATCGTCAAAGGACACCTGAGGACATCTAAAAGAAGCTCGGTGGGAAAGCTGAGTGCTCAGAAGAACCAGAGTAACAAAGGGACAAAGTGAAAGCAGACATTCTGCTTATTTAAATTTCTTAAGGCATTTATTACAAAGAGGGGGAGGGAAAGTTAGTACTCAGAATTTGTTATCACTCACTCTTTAGTGCAGTAAGACAGTTTTGCCCCTGGTTCTCAGAAGAAGGGACTATAGAGTGGACGAATGGGAGAGAATTGGCAGGGATTTTTAAAAAGTGTATAAAGATGGAGCAAAAATTCCAGTCTCAGTTTGGTCAATGTGGGCACTAAGAAAAGCAGCTCTTGAGCCATTTCAAACAGATGATGAGGCAGATTCAGATGAGGAAGAGGAGGTTGAGTGTAAAAAACAAACTTCAGATTCTGAACATGAGGAACAGGAAACGGAGGAAATTAAAGAAAAGAAAGGGCATCTAAAAAAAGTATGTTTTACTAGCCCGTTGGTTCCACCTACTGAATTAAGTGAATGGCCACCTCCTCTCTCTCCCCTTAATGAGAGAGAAGATGAATTAGCTACAAAACTTACCTTTCCTGTAGTTGCAACATTAAAACCTAGAGCAATTGGTAGTACTAAGACACAGTGGAATCTGAGGCGTGTTTATTCAGAGAGCCCCTCAATAAACCGAGGCATATCCGGCACAGCCAGTGCCCTTACAAACGGCAACAATTGTTTCCCGTTGCAGTGGGCAGTGCTGCCATGAGCCTTTGAAGGGCAGTTCCCATTTCCCTGCTTCCTGGGCAGCCGCCAGAGAGGGTCCCCACAGGAGTTGGGGGACCCTTGCCCTCCGGAACAGTCAATTACTTGAAAGATCTAGAGGTGTCACTCTGCATACGGGAATGGTTGGTTCTGATTATACCGGAGAAATTCAATTAGTTATTAGTTCCTCAACTCTGTGGTCTGCTTCCCTAGGAGAAAGAATTGCTCTGTTGTTGACATAAAGCTGGGAAGCAGCACAGTGAAAAAGAAGAGGAGGCTTTGGTAGTACTAATCCAACAGGAAAGGCTGTATATTGGGTTAATCAAGTGTCTGACAAAAGACCTATTTGTACAGTAGACCTGCTGTTGGATGCTTACAGATTGACACACAGGCCTGGTGGGCAGTAGTCCCCAGAAAAAATAAATCACAGGCTGCTTTGCATAGGGCAAATAAAGTCATCCTGAAGCTTCAGTTTCATGGTTAACCTGCCTCTGCTGGAGAAAAACAGATTTAATGAGCACACAGGCATGATATGGTCTGAATGTGTTCATTGCGGTGTTTGTGGCCTTTGTGATGGGAATGTTCAACCTCTACGCCTACTACGTTGGTGCAAAACAAAATGAAGCCTTCACGACAGAGTTTTAAGACACTGTTCTGGGCTATAGTTGGGCTTTCTGAAGTGAAATCAGTGGTCATAAACTATAACCACAAATTCATTGAAAACATTGGTTATGTTCTTTATGGAGTCTATAATGTTACAATAGTCATTGTTTTTGCTAAATGTGTTAATTGCCATGATCAACAATTCATTCCAAGAAATTGAGGATGACTGCTGATGTGGAGTGCAAATTTGCAAGGGCCAAACTCTGGTTTTCCTGCTTTGGGGAAGGGAGAGCACTTCCTGTTCCCTTCAATCTGGTGCTGGGTCTGGGGTCCCTGTTTAGTCTCTTGCTGAAATTTAAAGGGTGGATTTCTGAGCTCTACCCGGGGTCACAAAAGAGGTTTCCAGGAAAGATGTAGAGGTAAGTAAGTAAGTAGAGCTAAATAAGTAAGTAGATCTAAGTAAGTAAGTAGAGCTAAGTTAGTAGAGATAAGGGAGATAAATATAGAGATAGAGATAAATAGAGAGATAGAGATAGAGAGATAGAGATAAATAGAGAGATAGAGATAAGTAGAGAGATAGAGATAGAGAGAGAGAGATAAGTAGAGAGATAGAGATAAATAGAGAGATAGAGATAAATAGAGAGATAGAGATAAGTAGAGAGATAGAGATAAGTAGAGAGATAGAGATAAATAGAGAGATAGAGATAAGTAGAGAGATAGAGATAAATAGAGAGATAGAGATAAGTAGAGAGAGAGAGATAAATAGAGAGATAGAGATAAGTAGAGAGATAGAGATAAATAGAGAGATAGAGATAAGTAGAGAGATAGAGATAAGCAGAGAGATAGAGATAAGTAGAGAGATAGAGATAAATAGAGAGATAGAGATAAGTAGAGAGATAGAGATAAGTAGAGAGATAGAGATAAGTAGAGAGAGAGAGATAAGTAGAGAGAGAGAGATAAGTAGAGAGAGAGGTAAGTAGAGAGAGAGATAAGTAGAGAGAGAGATAAGTAGAGAGATAGAGATAAGTAGAGAGAGAGAGATAAGTAGAGAGAGAGAGATAAGTAGAGAGAGAGGTAAGTAGAGAGAGAGATAAGTAGAGAGAGAGATAAGTAGAGAGATAGAGATAAGCAGAGAGATAGAGGTAAGTAGAGAGATAGAGATAAGTAGAGAGATAGAGATAAGTAGAGAGATAGAGATAAGTAGAGAGATAGAGATAAGTAGAGAGATAGAGATAAGTAGAGAGATAGAGATAAGTAGAGAGAGAGAGATAAGTAGAGAGAGAGAGATAAGCAGAGAGATAGAGGTAAGTAGAGAGATAGAGATAAGTAGAGAGATAGAGATAAGTAGAGAGAGAGAGATAAGTAGAGAGATAGAGATAAGTAGAGAGATAGAGATAAGTAGAGAGATAGAGATAAGTAGAGAGAGAGAGATAAATAGAGAGATAGAGATAAGTAGAGAGATAGAGATAAGTAGAGAGATAGAGATAAGTAGAGAGATAGAGATAAGTAGAGAGAGAGAGATAAGTAGAGAGAGAGAGATAAGCAGAGAGATAGAGGTAAGTAGAGAGATAGAGATAAGTAGAGAGATAGAGATAAGTAGAGAGAGAGAGATAAGTAGAGAGATAGAGATAAGTAGAGAGATAGAGATAAGTAGAGAGATAGAGATAAGTAGAGAGAGAGGTAAGTAGAGAGATAGAGATAAGTAGAGAGATAGAGATAAGTAGAGAGATAGAGATAAGCAGAGAGATAGAGGTAAGTAGAGAGATAGATGAAGACTAGCAACATAAGGTCAGTGCCCTAAAGAGGTACAAAAGTAGAGACCAGCAAAGACTAGCAGAGATTCGCAGGGACAGACAAGAACATTGTGAATTATGGAAATTAGCTACGGCTCAAAGTCCAATCAAAAGCTGAGAGGGCAAATATAAAAGGAATAGAGGGGAGGGAGGTAAGGACAAAAATGCTCTTTCTTTTCTCTCCAACAGGACCTTTTGGTCCTTTAAACTTAACCAAAGGGTGGATGCATTGGTCTGTGCACTCTTTGCTGATGCACAAGCATCCCATTCTTAAACTCATCTTAATGCGTCAGGCCTTAGAGAAAGATACGGTCACATACAAACAGCTGGGAAAAAGGAAAGACAATGATACGGCGAAGAGGATTTGCTTGAGTCTCTCCAGGTGACAATCAGGTGCCTGTGTGGGTGCCCACCAGACATCCGAAGATCTACCATGAGCCACAGTATCTAGTGCACCCACCTGTACAATGCGAATGGAAGGTTTGAAAAGCCTCGATTTGCTTTCCCTGTGCCTTCTGTTAGAAGGGGCCTGTTTCTCATTATCAGTGGCCTCCCGGCTACAGCCACAAAAGTTTGCTTCTGTTTCGGTACATTTACTAACGTGGAGGGTATGCTTGTGTTTTTGCAGGAGATGAATAAACCGTGTGGATGCCCTCAAGATGTGTACGACCATGGAATGGGAGACTGGAGGGACCCACGGATCCCAACCATGGACTGGGTTCCCTGACTACGAGTCATGAGCCAGTTGAATCTGAATGTGAAAAAGGAATGAGGACAGACAGGAGTCACGATGCTTAACGGACCAATGCTTTCTGACTCAGCTCCTCTCTACCCTGAATACAAGAGACCCTAATAGCTAGGCAGGAATATCCACCTCTATTTAGCATGAAGAAGTTACAGAAGACAGAGCTTCATCCTTCTACAACCCCTAGGATGAAGGGTCCTCTTGTAAAAGGGAAAAGGGAGATATGTGGGAGGTATTCAAACCAGAACGACTACAGTTTGAATAAGGGCTAAGAAAAGTGGGCCGGGCG
Organism: Macaca fascicularis; assembly: GCF_037993035.2. NCBI lineage: Eukaryota > Metazoa > Chordata > Mammalia > Primates > Cercopithecidae > Macaca > Macaca fascicularis. Next base: position 189,694,737 of record NC_088379.1, on the reverse strand, counting down.
CGGTGGCTCAAGCCTGTAATCCCAGCACTTTGGGAGGCCGAGACGGGCGGATCACGAGGTCAGGAGATTGAGACCATCCTGGCTAATATGGTGAAACCCCGTCTCTACTAGAAATACAAAAAATTAGCCAGGCGAGGTGGCGGGCGCCTGTAGTCCCAGCTACTCGGGAGGCTGAGGCAGGAGAATGGCGTAAACCCGGGAGGCGGAGCTTGCAGTGAGCTGAGATCCGGCCACTGCACTCCAGCCTGGGCCACAGAGCGAGACTCCGTCTCAAAAAAAAAAAAAAAAAAAAGAAAAGAAAAGTGAAGCTGGGTCACCAACTGGCAATTAAGAGCTGCACAGCCTACAATCGCCTTGCTTAGTTAAAAGAGGTCACCTTTTATGCTAGTAATAATGATAGCTAGTAATAATGATAGTAATAATGTTACCTTCTCATTTACAAAAAAAGAGAAGGGGGGCATGTTGGGGAAAAGCTGAGTGTTGGGAAAAAAACTGAGGCAGGGCTTGCGTGACAGACATAATGTCCTCTGGAATGTGTCTAGACTTGCTGGTTCCTTGCTTCTAGCCCTCCTAGTCTCTTATTCCCATTATCTCAAGTAGCAGAACAAGTTCCTTATAAATGCTAAACCATCACAGCTGTGGATTATGCACCTGCCCTTTCAGTCTCCACATTCTCACCACCTGTTTCTTTGTTGGATTTCTGGTTCCATTCCTATATGGCAAGGGTTAGCTGGTGTAGAATGGCAACTGCCCCCTTCAGGTAGGGCACATGAGCTTGAGTTTGCCACAGTCTCCATCATTCCCTGTTGCAGCCCTCTCACTGAGGTCAAGTGTTCATTGTAGTTTATCATCTATACTTGCAAATCCATTCTGTTCTTTTAAATTGCCTGTCCTAGGAGTTTCTCGAGTCTTGCTTGGTTTCCTTGTCTGTATCGCCACTGATCATAATGAATGCCCTCGTCTTATCCCTGGAAAATTGCATAAATGGTCTTGATCTTTTTGTCTCATCTCTTTCTTCTCCAGCCCACTACTTTACTGGAACCAAAGTGAATCTTCCTGGGTTCCAGTAAAATATAATCCGCTCTCTCCTTCATTTATAAACCCCTAATCATCCCTAAAGAATGGAGTCCAAGGTCCCTATGAAAGACCGTCCTCCATCTAACCCTAAACCACTGCTCTGTCCCATCTTCCACATACCCTGGCTTCCTCCCAGTTCTCCGCATACACCATGGGGGGCAGCCTGCACCATCCAGCACCGTGGCCTAGAGTGTGCTATGGTAGCCCTCAGACCTTTGCATTTCAAAGGTCAGTACCTTTTTTAAAAAATGTGGGAAACGTGATGTTTTTATTAGGCTAAGTAAGAGAGAATGTAAATGATAATATAGATGGTATCATCTATTTTCAGCTTGATTTCATAGGAGAAAGAAAAATAGCAACATTCCAAAAGTAGAAGGTACATCGTCCCAAACCTAAGTTCCTTTCAATCAAATAAATTTAGCTTTTTGAAAAGCTTCCTACCTGGCCTTTATTTTTCTCATGTTCCTTCAGACCACTGGGAATGGAACCACCAGCATCTATCCTGGGCTTGCTTTTGAGACACACTAACCTATCCATCTTTTTCATTCTAGAAAATTCTCACCCATCCTTCAAGATCAGTTCTTGAGTGAAGTCTTTGCTGACTCCCGAGGCAGAGGTTGTCGCTATCGCTTTGTGTATCTCCTTGTTACGACAAAACATATATCGATTTCTGATGGTGATTTCTTGGGCACATGAAACAGGGAATCGCTAAAGCCCCTTCAAAATCCTCTTAAGTGGGCCGGGCGCAGGGGCTCACACCTGGAATCCCAGCGCTTTGGGAGGCTGAGGCTGCAGATCACTGGAGGTCAGGAGTTCGAGACCATCCTGACCAACACGGTGAAACCCCGTCTCTACTAAACATACAAAAATTAGCCAGGTGTGATAGGAGGCGCCTGTAATCCCAGCTATTTGGGAGGCTGAGGCAGGAAAATCACTTGACTCCAGGAGGTGAAAGTTGCAGTGAGCTGAGATCGCACCACTGTACTTCAGCCTGGGTGACAGAGCCAGACGCTGTCTCAAAAAAAAAAAAAAAAAAAAAAAAAATCCTCGGGCTGGGGGCAGTGGCTCACGTCTGTAATCCCAGCACTTTGGGAGGCCAAGGCGGGCAAATCATCTGAGGTCAGGAGTTCAAGACCAGCCTGACCAACATGGTAAAACCCCGTCTCTACTAAAAATACACAAATTAGCCAGGCGTGGTGGCAGGCGCCTGTAATCCCAGCTACTCAGAAGGCTGAGGCAGGGGAATCGCTTGAACCCAGGAGGCAGAGGCTGCAGTGAGCTGAGATTGCACCACTGCACTCCAGCCTGGGCGACAGAGTGAAAATCTGTCTCAAAAAAAAAAAAAAAAATCCTCTTAAATAGCCTCTCTTCTCCCACATTTCCATTCCCTATGGCAGCTGCTCTTCCCTCTGTTTCTCTTTAAAAAACCTCTTTGGGCCAGGTACAGTGGCTCACGCCTGTAATCCCAGCACTTTGGGAGGCTGAGGTAGGTGGAGCACTTGACCCCAGGAGGACAAGGGTGTAGTGAGCCGAGACTGCACCACTACACTCCAGTCTGGGCGACAGAGCAAGATCTATCTCAAAAACAAAAACAAAAAAACCACGTCTTCAGCCTTTCTGGGCACACTTCTATGTCCTCCCTACCCAAAACTGCACTGGAAGACAGTTCACCGAAAGCTACATTTGTCTTCAGCCCAAACAATAAGCCACCGTGCCTCAGCTATGCCCTAACGCAGCATGACAGTGAGCTGTCTACCTGAAGTCTGTGGTCCCAGGTCAACGATGAGGGACTCATAGCAGAAAGATATAAGGCCTTGCATAGACACACGTTTTAAAAACAATGAAACAATGAATAAAAGTTCTGTAGTGACGGCCAGTAGTGACAGTCCACGAGGGGACATCCTGGTACTTTCCCGTGTTTCATACTTTTCCTGTTACTATAACCACGGTCTCTACCTTCTCTAGAAAGGCGATTAAAACATGTTTAGGACATCTGGGCGGCTGTACTGAGATCCCAGCATGTAGCAGTCCAGCCATTACGGGAGCTGCACTGCTGAAGCACAGGTGCGTCCTCCCGGCTCTTAAGCCCAATTAGGAGGCAGGGTTATTTGATGGTGGAACAGAGCGGACCCTGCTGTGCATGATGTACCCAGGCTGTGTCAGCTGCATTTGTGGCTTGTCCCATGACCCTTTGGCCCATCCTGCTGCAAGTGTGGCTGTCAGTCAGGGTTGAGAGTTTAGAGAGAAGTGGGCAGGCAGCTTCAGGCCCCACGTTGGTGTTGGCCTGGGCACCTGTTGGATCAACACAATAACTGCAGCCTGGAGTTCCTGGAAGCTGCCTTCCACTCAGCTAGGCCTGCTGTGGACGGAGCCCGTGCCAGCTACATGTGCCAGGGAAGCCACAGCTTGGCTGGTGAGCAATGCAATTCTGGGAAAGTGCAGGCTCTCTGTGTTCTTTCCTCTCTTGCAAACCATGGGCACCCTTGGGTCCCTTGGGGGTCACTGTGTTACACCTGCTTTTTATCTCTCTAGGCAGGAGCTGCTCCAGCCACATCGTACGACACTGAGGTAAGAGCAGAAGGTTGTGGAGTGCGCGGACCGGGGTGTGTGCTAAGGCCCTGTGTGCTGGATTACTCCTTGTGTGTCTCATTGCTTATAGGAATTTTTTGTTTGTTTGTTTGTTTTTTGAGACAGGGTCTTACTGTGCCACCCAGGCTGGAGTGCAGTGGTGTGAACATAGCTCACTGCAACCTCGGACTCCTGACCTCAAGCAATCCTCCCGCCTCAGCCTTCCAGGTGCTTGAGATGAGAAATAGACTTTTTCTCCTTTAATAATTCATTATTTATCCCCTTGGGCTGTTTGTTCAAACCCACACAGGAGCAGGAACATTGCTTTCGATTGCCAAAGAAATGACATAATGATGCCAATGATCAAAATGTCAAGAACACGGTGTCTTGGGCTGAGATGGTGAAGGCAGCATTCAGGCAGTGGTGATCTGGGGTGATAGGAGTGGCTAGGCGGAGACTGAGGCCTCCCTTCTTGTAGGATTTGATGATGGAACAGAGCGGACCCTGCTGTGCATGATGTACCCAGGCTGTGTCAACTGCATTTGTGGCTTGTCCCATGACCCAGTGCTCATTGCTATTATTGTCTTGTTTTATTTCTGCTTTTGTTTGTTTGGGTAGGTGAAAAGGCAGGTAGGGTGATGAAGAGCAGAATGTTTCATTTTTATCAAGCATCACTTGATTCAAAACGTAGCCACTGAAAAGAAGCAATCGTTTTTGGCCTGCGTCTCTGAGGATAAGACAGTGTGTGGTGATGGCTGCAGCCCATGTGGGAGCTGTCTGCAAAGAACCCAGCTGCTTCCTGCGGCTCTGGTCATCCTGCTGCCCTCAGCTGCTCCCACGGAGGCCACCCGCCTCCCTGACACTGAGCTGCTCACCTAGTCCAGCCACCAGTGACGGCCCCTGGCTTTTGAGGTGTCTGTTCTCTCCTCTCTCACTCCACTGCCACTGGCTTCCAGGGATCTCCAGCCTGTACAGAAACTTCTCACTACTCTGCCCTCACCCTTTTAGCAGGCTCCTGATGCTACTGACTCCACCTCCCAGGCAAATCATTCTAATTTAATTCTTTACAAGTATTCTCCCTCCTGGAGTGCTGGGCTCCACCATGGGGACGAGCCAGGGCACATCAACCACAGCTTTCCAGACACCCGGGGCCCGGGGCCCGTCCTGCTGTGAGTGTGGCTCCTTCAGCCTTCTTCCTTCTTCGCCTGTGGGGAGTTAGACATTCGCGAACCTCGTACTCAATCCCTGCCTCTGTCACGGCCTGCTAAGTCAATAAGACATATCTGCATGTGTCAGAATATGTGCAAGCTTTTGACAGGATTCCAGTTTTTCCCCATGGAGCTTTTGGCAGATGAAGCGTGTGGCTCAACAGCTGGTCTGATGTCCCTTAACCTCCCCCACACCAGGACTGTCTCTGTCTCCACATTCCAGCATATCCGGGTCTCAGCTTTGACACAACCAGACACTGTTGCTGAAGTTTTTATGTTTATATGACAGAAGAAACTGTCACCGCCCCCCCACCACACCCTCCCACCTGTTGTAGGAAAGGGCTCCAAGGTCTTGAGACCACATGCAGGGGATGGGAAAGCTGGCATTAAAGGGGAATGAAGTCCTGTGATTCCAGCAGCCACAGGAGGAGAACATCAGAAACCGAAAATTCCTGTGCCCAGGGATGGGGACCCGCTGACTTCAAGAGCAGAGCAGGTGTCTGGCTGGTGGAGGAAGTCCCAGTGTGGATTAACACTCTAGTGTCTCCAGAGAACATAACCGACATTTGTCTTTGGGAGATGTGTTTGAGTAGATCAGCTAGTGAAAAACCCAGCCGGCCTGCAGCCCTCCCGGCAGAGAGTGAAAAGGAAACCCGACTGGGGGATACCGCCCACCCTGGTCCCCAGAGAGCTGCGTTGTTTCCTCCCGCCCAGGCCTTTGGATCAGGCCACAGCAAGCGTCCCTGGGCATCTGGCCGAAGCTGGAAACCCGGGATGAGAGTGGAGGCCCTGGAAGGGAAGAAGAACTGAGGAGTGAGCTTGCCCTGTGAGAAGGGGTGGAGCTCTTCAGAGGATGGGGGTGAACTTACCAGACACCTGCGGAAATGGAGGCTGTGCTGGAGTGGGGGAGCCTGGATGAAAATCAGAGAACGAGAAGGCCGGGTTCAGAAGGGTGGGAAGGTCCCCGAGCGTCCCCCTCGAGGGGGATGAGGTCATCCGGGGCCACTAGGAGGACCAAGCCTTTAGCCAGAACCTCAGTATTTACCCTCCTGTGTTGTAATCCTGCCTTATTTTGGGTTTCTAAAAATTGCGGTAAGATGTACATAAGAGTTACCATTTTAACCATTTTCAAGTGTACAATTCAGTGGCAGTAAGCACATTCACGACATTGTGTAACCATCGCCCCACTGATTTCCAGAACTTTTTCATCATTCCAAACACAAACTCTGTACCCATTAAGCAATATTCCCCTTTCCCCTTAACCCCCGCAGCCCCTGGCGACCTCTGCTCTACTTTCTATGTCTTTGAATTTGACTAGGTATCTCAGAGAAAGGGAATCATATAATGGTTTTCCTTTTGCATTCGGCTTATTTCACTTAGCATGTTTTCAAGTTTCATTCACAGTGTAGAATATATCCAAATGGCATTCCTTTTAAAGGTTGAATAGTATTCCATTATACATAGACGCTACCTGACAGGCAATGAATGGGCTCGCTGCCATATGTGCATAGAAACCCATACTATGGCACTGGCTTTTTTTTTTTTTTTTTTTGGAGTAAGGATCTTGCTCTGTTGCTCAGGCTGGAGTGCAGTGGCATGATCTCGGCTCACTGCAACCTCCACCTCACAGGGTTTAAGCAATTCTCATGCCTCAGCCTCTCGAGTAGCTGGGACTACAGAGGCACTCCATTGTGCCTGGGTAATTTATATATTTTTAGTAGAGACGGGTTTCGCCATGTTGGCCAGGCTGGTCTCAAACTCCTGACCTCAGGTGATCCACCAGCCTCAGCCTCCCAAAGTGTTGGGATTACAGGCGTGAGCCACCGCGCCTGGCCTGATTTACAGTATTTGAAATCAAATCCATCCTCAGCGTTTCCCCAAGGGGATCAGAGCAGCGCACCTGGGAACATGCTTCCTTCAGGTGTGTTGCAGAAGCTTAGCTACTGACACGCTCTCTCCTACTGCACTTAACACTGGAAACGACTGAAATGGTGAGCAACGTGCGATGGCTGGGAAATCACGGCCCATTTATACCAGCTTTCACCGGTAATGTCCTTCCAGATTTTTCAGTGAGATGGGCAAGAATTTCATGATATAAAATTGAATACAAACAAAGCAGATGACAAAAGTCATATATAATGTTATACATTTGTAATACGTCTTAATACATCTCAGTAATACATAGTGCATCATGGTGAGATAGATGTATATATATAAAAGCAGGAAAGAGATGTGTTAAGTATAGTTTGTCTCTGGAAGACGGGGTGAGGAATAGTTTTTGTCTTTTCTAAATTTTTCATAATTTTTTTACAGTAAGTGTACATTATTTGCATGATCAGAAAAAAAGCACTATACATGTAGAAGCCAGTAGGCATGCATGCGTATATCCAGCACTTTCCATCTGACCAGAGAATCCTGTGTCATCTCCTTACATTCATCTCTGGGTGGTCACCCATGTCAGGACTATGAGAGGCCCGTGAAAGAGCCAAAAAGAATCCTCAAAAAATATCTGCCCGCTAAATTCTCTGCATGACTAGTCTCAGGAGGGAAAGGGTGGAATCTTGTTACCATATTAGCAAGAATGGCTGTGCACACGCTGGCAGGGAAGAACTTCCCTATTATGACACTATTTTTCAAAACAGGCTTTTCCGTGCTTAATCTGTTTTGTGAATGATCCTCTCTCTGCCCCTCCCCATCCTACAAAAAAGAAGACATTCGTTTTTATGAGTGTTAATGGTAATTCTGTTGGTAAGGCTAGGTCCTATTGCCTGGCCACAAACGGGAACCCATTTAAGACCTCTGTCCCTTGTGGTTCCATGGCCTGGGGATGCATAGGAAGGCAGTCGCCACACAGTACGGGAACAGAACCTGACGTGCTCACTCAGCTACTGGTTTACTTGGGTTAAAAAACATCATGGGCAGACAGGCTGGCCAAGTTGCTGTGTTCTCTTTGGATTCAATAGCAATATCACTTATTTTATCTTTTTACTTATGCATATTGTATTTCACAAGAACAGGCTTCAAGATGGTTTACTAGCATTTGTTTGCTTTTATTTATCACATTTATAAGTATTGGTTTATCAAATTTTACACTGTAATAAGATGCTAAAAACAAACCAGAAGAAAAGAAAAGTAGAAGAAAAGGAGGCCAGGGGAAATTCGTGTGCAGAACCCCTGCTGTGAGACTTTGCAGAGTTACCAAGGTTGGATGGGAAACAGCTGGGAGCTTCCTGGTGGTTAAGGGGGATCCCAAACAGAGGGTCACCTTAGAGCTGATTCAGCGAGGAGAGGACCATGAACCAAACACTCTTGCTTGATGGACTCTAACCATCTTAAAACACTGTCAACCAATAATTGAAAACTCACCCAGAGTCCAACAACAGCCACGTGCAGACACAATCTCCTGGGGTGGCTAGAGAGGACAGAGACATGTTCCAGCTGCCAGATTCATTGCTGCTATCTTCTGAGAAGCTGGGAGTCAACACCAGGAACTGAACAGTGCCCAGAGAACAGCAAACTAGGGTTGGGTCTTAAAAAGCCCTTGCCTAACTTTATAAAGTCTAAATGAGTTTTGGTTTTATCCTAAAATGTTGGTAAAACTCCTTAGCCTGGTATTCAAGGCCACCACAAGCCAACACCAACAAGTATCTATAGCCTTGGTCCCACTTCTCCACATTACCTGGCATTCCAGTTGAACACTGGCCTCAGGCTCGCTGTGCCTACTATTTGACACCCCTTCCTCTTCTTTGCACAATTCTTTCCTTTAACCTAGAATGATCTCCACAGTGATTTCCGTTCGCCCGCAATGATCTCCAGATGGGGTCGTCTGGTGCCCAAGGGAAGCCCCACCTAGAAGAGAATGTTAGAGCATTCACAAGGATCTCTTCTTCTGATAAGAACACCAAAGTTCCTTGTGGGGTAACTAGTTTCTCTTCTATTTCCGTTTTCTCTTCTAGGAGGACAGCACATTGCACTCTCACCTCCTTTGCAGTTAAGTGTGAAATAGTGCCAATAGAGTGTGAAAGAAAAGAAAGAAGATGATTCACCTCCCAAAGAAGGCGATTCCCCACTGCTGTGTCCCTTCTATCAACTTGATTCAAAAAACCAAAATGGACCCGGGAACCATGTGTTGAAGATAGGAGAGCTCCAAAAGAGACTGGAGCCCTGAGTCACCACCTGGAGGAAAACTACCCACCCATCAGGAATTTATACTATACAATTGGAAGTTTTTGGGTTACAGCAGCTACTTTAATTAAAACACCCAGAGACAAGAGTCATTATTGCACAAATTGGTTGCCTTTTTGTATGTTTGGGTCCTCTCTGTTCGATGAGACTGCACGTTCCTTTGAAACACATCTATTTAAAATTCTTATATCCCCAGAGAGGTTGGCAGAGAGTATGCACAGAGTGAGCCTTCAGTAAATGTTGAGTAAATAAGCTCCTAAAGGATGAAACTGGGTCTTTGAAGTTTGTTCTGACCAGTGCTTAGTATAGGATTTTGTGCTATTGGTCACTTTTCACAAAGGTTCTTGCTATTAAGGAACTTGATATCCAATGTACTCACAGAGAGTAGAAATTCAGGAGAAACAAATAGAAGATATATGTCCAAAAATCCATTTAACATTTCATTGACAGATATTTATCTCTTTAATCCTGGAAGTTGTTGCATGTAAGGGAAGGTTCAGTAGAACGAAAACAGGACTGCAAGCTGGGAGGAGATTTGGGGTCTCTTGGCCAACTCTGCCACAAATTGTGTTACCTTCAATTTCCCTGCTGGTAAAATGAAGTCAGTGGTCCCCAAAATGAAATTTGGACTAATGACAAATTAGCTAGCATTTGATTATACATCGATAGGTTCCCCATGTGATTTTAATGCACAAATCAGATTTGGGAACCATTAGGTAGGTGATCTTATCCTATGAGTCTATCTTTTTCAACATGGAAAAATTAATTTGTTTTGCTGACCGAAGGCTGTGTAACTTAGAACTGGAAAGAGACATAGAATCGAATAACCCATCTCTATGGGGCAAAAAAATTAAACACCTTTAGTTCGTCCAAAGATGAAATGGAAAAATAAACATGTTTTAAGATGATTTGGTAGAGAAAATATTTTCTTTGCCAGGATATTAGAGAATTTGTCAAGAGTTATTAAACAGGAGAGTCAAAGGTTTCATTGCAGGAACTTAATAAATATTTGTTTATTAGCTGATTAATGTGCTGATCCAAGCAGAGAAGGAATTCTGTCTTTGTTTTAAAGCCAGGATTTCTAACTGCCCTTTCGGGATAAAAATGTGCTCTGTGTTCAGCTCAGCAACCTGAACTGTCTATTCCATTATTCAGATAAACACCAAAAGGGATTTAATGTATCCTCTGGCAACCGAAGATAATACTCTCAGGTCAAGCTTCCTTCAGGCAGATATTAATGGTTACTTTTAGTTAGTGAAAAATGTTGCATAATTCATGCGCTGTGCTTGACAAAGTTGATCCAAACTCTGGGACCCTCAGGAATTTCAGGCAGAATTCCTTACTCTTTGAGGGTGTCTTCGTTCCCCACCCTGGGTGTTTATCATGCCTCTGAGTGAAACACAATGATGACAATGGCATAGCTTTTCAAAAAAGAAATGATCCAGAGTCCTTTCTAAAGTGCAGCAATCAGAACTATTGATTCTGAAATTGGACCATTTCCAGTGGTACCAAAGAAGTGGTATATTATAGAATTAGAATGTCTTCTATTCAGCACACTCCAAATCACTCTCTATACAAACGTATTCAAATGTATTTTTATTCAACATATTCAGAATGTTCATCCTTCAAAAAGTGCTTCCCCCATTAGCCAGCCTCATGCAAGTCGGTTGTTCCCACCTTTATTCCACTGATATGGAGGTCATTTGAATGCTGTTTTCTCTGTTAAGATGCTGTCGTTTGAACAATACACTCACGTTTCATGCAAATTTGAATTATGCAAGTTTTAAAAAATGCTATGTAAAACAGCAATAAAATACTACTGGAGATTGCTCAATTTCAGAATGGGCAACATTTGAAATAGTCCAAATTCCTCCAAATTTGCATGATTTATCCAGAATGGCATAACAAATCCAGAGCATAGCCAGTGAAACTTACACCGTGTTTGGACCCTGGTCTGTTGGCTGTGCCACAGTTGTGGTAAACAGAAACCTCCACAGGGAAACCTCCATAGGCTTTGGTCAGTATGACGGGGAGTCGTACAATGAATCAAAGCAGATGTTTTCCTGAGGGATTTTTGTGGCTCTAGTGCAGTTTAAAAAAATTCATTGTGTTAATAATTTAATATTTTTGATATCCTATGAAAGTATCACATAAGCTTTTATAATATAGTGGCACGGAAAAAAAAATGCTGTAAATTATTATACTCCATTCAGTATGACAGGGGAATGGTTCCAGGACCCCCAGCACCTTCTACCCCAGGATACCAACATCTGCGATGCTCAACTAACTGATAGAAAATGGTCTAAGATTTGCATAGAACCTACTTACATCTTCCTGTATACTTTTTTTTTTTTTTTTTTTTTTTTTGAGACAGAGTCTAGCTCTGTCTCCCAGGCTGGAGTGCAATGGCAAAGTCTCAGTTCACTGTAGCCTTTGCCTGCTAGGTTCAAGCAATTTTCCTGTCTCAGCCTCCCGAGTAGCTGGGATTACAGGCACACGCCACCATGCCCAGCTATTTTTTTTTGTATTTTTAGTAGAGACGGGTTTCACCGTGTTGACCAGACTCATCTCAAACTCCTGACCTCAAATGACCCACCCACCCCTGCTGGGGTTACAGGCGTAAGCCACCATACCCAGCCCCTTCCCATATACTTTAAATCAACTCTAAATTACTTACAATATCTAATTCTATATTGAGTTACTTAGGATTTATATTAATCCTAAGTAAATAGTCGTTATACTCTTTGGCGTAGGGAATAATGGCAAGAAAAAGCCTGTACGTGTTCAGTACAGACACAACCATCTTTTTTGTTTGTTTTTTGAATACTTTCCATCCATGGTTAGTTGAATCTGAGAATGTTGAACCCATGGATACTGAGGGCCAACTGTAGTATGAAGTGACATTAGATGTGATAGATGAAGAAGGCCTGTCACTGGCCATGATCCACCTTGCCATTAATTTGGGAGAAAGACTCTGCAAAATAAAAGAGATTGTGCTAGGATGCATTTTGAAGCATCTTTAAAGCAAGTATACCATGAATATAGATGTGGGCACTCTGGTAACATATTCCCTTCCTGTCTTGTGATTATCTATAGGAAAATTAGACTTAGATTAAGCACATCTTGGATGATGCCATTCTTCAGGAATGTGGCTGCCTTTAAACTATTTTTATGTGAATATAGTGCATGTGCTTCCTAGATTGCAATCTCAGAAGGAAGCGGAAACCATCTGCTGTTTTTATATCCCACACTCCAGTTAGCTAATGACAATAATGGTGACATTGTGACATAGTTTGCTGTTCACAAAGTGCTTCTGTCTCAGTTCACCCATGTGACGACACTGCAAGGTGAGTTCTCTTGGTTTCTAAGTTTGACAGGCCAGGACCCAGAAGTATAGAGAGAGTCATTGATTTGTCTGGGTCACTCAGCAACAACTGGTGGGTAAGAAACTGGAGAATGGGAAACTACAGGCATCCGAATGGGAAGCTACAGGCATGAAATGAGAAGCTACAAGCATCCAAATGGGAAGCTAAAGGCATGGGATGGGAAGCTACATACAGGCATCTGAATGGGAAGCTACAGGCACGGAATGGAAGCTACAGGCATCTGAATGGGAAGCTACAGGCATGAAATGAGAAGCTACAAGCATCCAAATGGGAAGCTAAAGGCATGGGATGGGGAGCTACATACAGGCATCTGAATGGGAAGCTACAGGCATCTGAATGGGAAGCTACAGGCATGGGATGGGAAGCTACATACAGGCATCTGAATGGGAAGCTACAGGCACGGAATGGAAGCTACAGGCATCTGAATGGGAAGCTACAGGCATGGGATGGGAAGCTACATACAGGCATCTGAATGGGAAGCTACAGGCACGGAATGGAAGCTACAGGCATCTGAATGGGAAGCTACAGGCATGGGATGGAAGCTACAGGCATCTGAATGGGAAGCTACAGGCACGGAATGGAAGCTACAGGCATCTGAATGGGAAGCTACAGGCATGGGATGGAAGCTACAGGCATCTGAATGGGAAGCTACAGGCATGGGATGGAAGCTACAGGCATCTGAATGGGAAGCTACAGGCACGGAATGGAAGCTACAGGCATCTGAATGGACTCCTTGCATCTGTCTCCCTTTGAAGCCCTGCATCTGATTCTGTCTCTTCTGGGCACAGGCATGTCTGGCAACGTGGAGGATGAACACCTCTCACGCTGCCTCCCTGCTACATGATCTTTGACTGTGGTCCCACACTGGTTCCTCAGAGCATCAGTTCATTAGGGCGACTTATCTGGGGCTGGCTGGTGAGGAAGAAGGGTCCCTGGTGTGCATTGATGTTCACCGCATGGAAATATGTCCCTTGGGATGCAGAGAAGTGGAGGGGCACATTCCATATCAGAGCAGAACTGTCATAGCTACCAGTCCCTGAGGAAGCAGCAGGAAAAGCCAGGGGACCACGTTCTGTTTCCAGCCATAAGGAGTCATGAGATCATGGAAAGATCCTTTAACCTCTCCAGCCTTAATTTCCTCATTTGTAAAATAAGAACAGCGCTTGTCCAAGCCACCTCACAAGACGGTTATGAATGACGGGAATTCTTTCTTTCTAACACATGCCACGCTTGGGCAGGGCTGCCCTGGGACCTCCGGTGAGCCTGCAGGAGAGAAGCCTCCCCCCATCATGCCCACAGACCCTCCCCCCCAGCCCCCACACTCCCTGGCTGGCACACGTGGGACTTTGTTATTATTGTTGTTTTAAAAAATGGATTCGGCGTTTTGCATTTGAAGAATAAATAACAAATATTCCAACTGGTCAAAGAAACTGAAATACATATTTATAAGCCAACCTATTTTGTTAGTTTTTACAAATATAAAATTATGTCCCCTTTTGGTCTGTAAACTAAAATCTATACAATTATCTGAGTGTGAGGAATGAAATCAGTTTTAAGAAATTTACTTTTAGAGGCTGGGCACAGTGGCTCACTCCTGTAATCCCAGCACTTTTGGAGGCTGAGGCGGGTGGATCATTTGAGGTCAGGAGTTTGAGACCAGCCTGACCAACATGGCGAAACCCTGTCTCTACTAAAAATACAAAAATTAGCCAGGTGTGGTGGTGCCCACCTGTAATCCCAGCTACTTGGGAGTCTGAATGAGGAGAACCAATTGAGCCTGGGAGGCGGAGGCTGCAGTGAGCCAAGATCGTGCCACTGCACTCCAGCCTGGACAACAGAGTGAGACTCTGTCTCACACCAAAAAAACAAACAAACAAAAAAGAAAGAAAGAAAGAAAGAAATTTACTTTGGAAATGTCCAGAACAGGCAATTTAGATGAATTTATGAGGAATCTCTTTTACTTGACCCAAAGGTACCTAGGGTATAGCTTTACCAAACCAAGGAGATTTGGCAGGGCGTGTGTCCTTGTCCTCTGGAAAACAAAGAGTGGGTCTGTAAGCAACATGGGAGAGAAGGAGGCTGACTCGTACACACACACACGTACAACTCCAGGAAGGAGACAGGTGGGAAACAGGCAAACAGTGGGAAACCCCCTTCTCCTCTTCTCAAACCTCCACCAGTACCCATTGTCCTTTGGTACCAGCCCTGCCCCTCCCTGGCTGCCTCTGGGGTGCATCTAATTTTGCCTGAGTTAATGTCTGTCAATGGTTCTACGCAGTGGGCTTTGCTCTGGGGAAAGACAGAAATAAGTTTTGTGTTGTGGTCTTTTGATTCTGACTGCTGGGAGTGCCATGCTGAAGGTGAGTCTCAGGCGAGTCGTGGCTCCGGGAGAGTAGTGAGCACCCATTCCACAGAGCTGCTTTCCCTTCTCCTGGGCCTGAAGTTCCCCTGGGAGGCTCTTGGCTGGCAGCCCATGGCAGCCAAGCTTCTTTGTTCATGTTAGACACACCAGAATTCGACACAAGTCAAGAGTGTACAAGTGTATGTTTAGAGTCAGAGGGCTTTCCCTCTTACCCATTGCATAAATTAGTTTAAAAGAATCTTCGAACTGCAGATGTTCTAGTGTGTTTCTATGTCCATCCACCACCCCTACTTACCCCCTTTGGTATATAGACCTGTTCTGAGGTTGGGCAAGGAGGCTTCAGAAGGCCCTGTGACTTGCCCTAGGCCACTCAGACAATTGGTAGAAGAGCCAGGCCTGGAACCGGTTTTCTGCACCCTCCCATCTTGGGACATGGCTAGCATGACCTGGTTCCCTGGTTATCCCTCGGGTGGGTCAGACTGTGCAGGTCAGAACTCAGATAAGGCACCTGGGGAACACACGGAGAGGCCTTTGCCAAGAGCAGTGCAGCCTGAGAAACAGAATGAAATCTTTGAATGTTGTGGCTGCAGAAAGAGGCGATGTAATTGACTGCTGTTGGAACCCAGGAAAGGAAGCTGGGAGCAGGCGATGTCGGAGATTGAGATGTTTGGTACCCAGGCCGCAGGCACTGGGCCCCATTTTTGGGAACAGGCCTCTTGCCCCTGGGAGGGCATCCAGCACTAAAATGTCAGAAGCTCAGTCCTACAGGGACTAAAGTGGTTGGCAAGAGACATAAATGGATATTCAAGTTTACGAAATAGGGCTGGAACCTCATGATTACGTCAAAGATGGGGCTCGTGATGGGAGAGGGGGCAAAGCAAAACCACAGCGTCCAGAAAAAGGTGTCTGAGTGTCGGGCCAATCCCACTAGGGCCACAGATAGGGGCGGTCCCAGAGGCGAGACGGGGGTTGAGCTTGCAGATTTGGGATAGTTAAGGGATTGGTGCAGGGACAAAGGTGAAGGCTGCTGACTAGGCAGAACTTTGCACTGACTTTTAGCCCAGCGCTCTTTCCTGTTAAATATTTATCTATTAGAAGTTCTGCAAGGCTAAGACTTTTCACCCTTGTACCCTATTAAAAAAGGAGGGTAAAGAGATGTGAGGTTCTGACTCGCTTCTGCCAGTTTGGGGAAAGCAGTTGTATTTACCCAGATTGGGCAATCCCATATTGGATAACTCAAGCAAAGGAAAGTCATAGCCCATGGCCAAGCTCCCAGTTCTTCATAAATACCAGGAAAATGGGCTTTGAAAAGGTGTTACATAAGTCATCCTATTGAAAAGTCAGGTAGGAAGCACAATGTGCAATTCAGTCAGTAAGGCAGTTGCCACTAGACTCGTGGAGGAAAGAGGGAGATTGAGACTCCTATCGGAGGCAGGATAGAGAGGGGAGGAATACTAGTCTTACAGTCTGAAAACCTGGTTGATTCTGCCATCCCACTGCTCTGGGCAATGTCCTCATCTATAACATGGGGAGTACACATCCCAGAGAGGAATGAGAAGTAAATGAAATTGCATCTTTGCAAGAGCATTGAAAGAATTGCAGAGAATTATTCTCCTATAATGTATACCCACCACCCCTTTCCTCTTTCTTGGCTATTCAGATATTCTTGGCTGAGTCAAGGAATGAATACCCAGCTTGATTAGGCAGGTGTGGGCTGAGGCTGGTGACCAACCCCATGGTCCCTCAGGAGCTTGGTGGCGAGTTCTTCTAGCAATAACTCACCTGTGTCTAATCCCACATTCACTCTCTGAGAGCAACAGAGAGAGGCTAGCGTTCTGCTGACTGTCCAGGCACTGAAATGATCATGGTCAAGTCATATCCAACTAACTCCTCTTTTTCTGTAGAAAATACTGTATTATAGAGTCGCACGTGCTCTTGTTGTAGAAGGGCGGTGAAAAGCTGATGAAGAACATAGCTTTGCTGAATGAATATTTCCTCAGAGTTGATTAATGTCAGCGTGATAGCCAGAGCGAGATCATTAGGTCTCTGTTTTTGGCCATGGTCAAACTGACAACTTAGTGAGTAATGCAGAGAAAGCGCGCTGATCAGATCTATAAATGTGGGAAGAATACTTACAACCAAATAACAAATGCTAACTAAATAGATGATAAACAAAACCAAATAAATGCCCACAAGATTCTACTAATGATTTTCACACCTGGTTGCGCACTAGAATCAACAGGGAAACATATTTTTAAAATATTCATGCTTTCTAATTTAGTTTCATTTCCCTGGGAATTAAAAAAACAAAAAGAGAGACAGAAAAATCACATTACTAGGATCCTTTCCCAGAGATTCTGAGTATGGGGCCAATCTATGTGAAAATCATTTTAGAAGGGAGTAAAGGCAAAACAAAACCAAGATGCAAAGTGGTATACACTTTAGGATACTAAGTATATGAAAATACATATGCAGAACAAAGATGGTAAGAAAATATAAGAAACTGTTAACTGATTAACTCAGGATTAGCACACAGACTGATAATAAGTGACCTTACTTTCACTGTATTTTCCACATAAGCCTTCAATAGTCATAATGTATTGCTTTTTAATCAAGGGAGAGAAGTTGATTTAAAAAAAAAAAAAGATGTTGGAGTTGACTGACTACTCCGGTGAGCCAACTGTATAATGCTGGTTACTAAGAAAACCATCAGAATCATAGGCTGCCTGTCCATGAACATGGTAGCTACTTAAGGTCACGAATGACTCCATGGGCTTTGTGCTGAGCAGAACTCTCTGGAGTTGTGTTTGACTCTGAGGGTCACGTATGGACAGAGATATCATCCACCAGGAAACGAAGGGTCCGCAACACATCATGAGTCAAGAGCAAGAGGCTGGTTTGGAAAAGAGGAGACAGGGGCTGCAGCAACTGTCTGTCTATATCGGAAGTGCTTTACTGTAGAAGAAGGGGCAGGCATCCTCAGAAGCCATTCATCAGCAAGAACATGCTGGCCCAACCTAAGAAAGAGACTGAAAGAATAAACTGGTGCAGCAGCAGGGTAGGCTGCTTCCAAATGTATGAGGTTCCCCATTATGCAACGTGTAGTGCATGCTCTGAAACTTCATGTATTTGGTAGGAAAAACTTCTGTGTCCTATGTATTCATAAATGTATTGAGATGTTCATTTATTCAATAAATATTAATTGAGAAGATTGTGTGTTGCAAGAAAGTTGGAGTAAGTGCCTTTCCAAAGTTCTTTCTGATCAAATCATGCTTCTGCTTAGTTCAAAAGAAGTGTTGGGGCTCTGATATGATATTGACTGAAGGAAAGAACATCAAGCTTTTAAAGAATTAAAGTTAGTTTTATTCAGAAGTCTGACTCAGGACTATGGACTGAGGACCAGAGCCTAGGAGGAATCTTTCAGGGAGGTCAGACTCCTCCAAAGCAGTGTTTTAGTTCATAGTTTCACATCAAACTTGTTCAGAAGTTACAGTCAAGCAGAAACACATCAAGGTTTGGATGGAAGAGTACATCCGATTCCAGGTCACAGAGGCATAATCGTTAACCACACCAGATGTTGTCTTGTATCTAGGAAAGGGCAAAGACCAGGGTCACTTAACTTTTCTGGGATACAGTGACCCAGGCAAGAGATGTAGGAGCCGTGTGCTCTACCCTGCTGTGTCTTCAAAGCGTCCCTCTGGAAAGCTACACTCGCCGCAGGGTCAGGGGCTTTGTGAAATGATGCTGGCCGGCATATTGAGAAAACGCAGCTTCTTACATTTGCTACTCTGTCTCACAACTATGTTTGTTCAAGAAAGTTTTATTAGGTGCTAATTGCCCAAGGGATAATTATTAGCATGTACCATGAATAGGTACAAGATTAAGGTTAAGATGCACGGATTCCAAGCCTGCAAGGCTAAGGTCGTTGGTAGCAGTTACAGGAAACTCCGAGCAGTCCTGGGAATCCAGGCCCAATTCCAGACAGAGTCATTCAGCTTGACTGATCAGGCCAGGGGGCAAGACGGACCCAAGCAGGAGGTGAGCAGCCTTGAGAGGACCAATGAGAGGGGCTAAGGCCAGGAGATGGGGGTAAAGGCACTGAGAAAACCAACTGAACGAGGCCAGAAGAGAGCTGGACTCTTAAATTGGAGTGAGTGGAAACAGAGACAATGAAAAGGCTGGGAAAACGATCAGATTTTCTCACAGAGCACCCCTCCCCATCCGCGCCTCCCCTCACTCCCCATATCTGGCCGGCACTGCAGCCCCAACCCCCACTCCTCCACTCCTCCACTTCAAAGACCTGATCAGCAGTGAGCTTCCTGGCACGTCTCGCATTGTTCCACGGTCAGTATAGAAACGGCATCTTCATCTTTTTCACTAACACTTCCCCAAGCTCTTATTTCTTGATTGAAACACACACAAACACACACACACACACACACACACACATACACACACACACACACAGCTTTTTTGAAACTCAAGATCCAAGAAAAGATGTTCTCATGTTGATCAGCCCATTAAACCAAGGCCAAGAGTTTAGAATGAGGCTCCACATGGAATTCCCGTAGCTCCTTTGTGACTCCCCCATAGAAACTCTCTCATCCCTAACTGACCCTGGGACATATCAATTACTCCCCACCGTGGGGCAGGTATCTCAAGCTGGACACGATCCTGTGGCATTGGCCAAAGCCTGGAGCCAAGGAACTGACCATGCTCAAATTACCATGGTCCAGCACAGGAACCAGAGAAGATTCCAGTGGACCTTTTCTGGGAAGGTGACATTTTTTCCCTGGCATGGTTGCTATGTCTGGCACTATGCTGTCTGTTATATATATATGTACTAATTCTTACAAAACCCTTGAAGAGTATGCCATTTTAGAGATCAGTGAGATGAGACTGATAGAAGTGAAATGAGTTACTTTGTATTGCCAGGTAGTGGAGTCAGCATTCAAGCCCAAATCTGCTCGAGAGCAAAGCTCATGCTGCTTATACAACACCACACAACCTTCCTCAGAGCAATGCTATTCATCAGCTGCATCTGGAGAACAGGGCCATGAGTCAGAGCAGAAGAACCAAAGGCCCACAGCCCATTAGATCAAGGCCGAGAGTGGAGTACGGACAACTTACACCCTTTCTTCCCTCCTTTCCCTCCCCTCCTCCCTCCTGTTCCTTTACCGGTGCAGGAGGGATGAGACCCCTGGGAGGTGAGAGAAGCTTGGGCTGGGTCTGGAGGTGCACCTGGAAAGCAAGGCTCTGTAGATCAAAAAAGCAAACAAGAGCTGCGACTTCACAAGGAGTCACTGAACATGGACCAAGTACTCAGTGCAGACAGCTTACATCTTCATTAGAGAATCACAGAGTTGCCCCAAATTGTTAAGTAACACTCAGGGCTGTTTGCAACCAAGCCCTGAAGGAGGCTCCAGACAGCCAGTATTCAGTCAGGGCTGAGGTCAGAGGAGAGCAGTGTGGGTAAAGGCAGCTGAGAAAGGCCCCGAGGGACCCACAGTCACCCACAGTCACCCACTGGACTTCTGCGTCTGCAGTCTCTGGATCAGAGTGTTTGTTGAATGACAAATAGAAAATCGAGGTGGTTTGAATTCAGATGGAAAGAAATGAATTGAGATGACATTCTTAGAAAGAGAAAAAATATCAGATAAGTCATAGGGGCGCAAATAAGTGGGGAGAGGGAGGAAAACTGCCATGGCTCATAGTGGGAAGAAGTGGGGGATCACATGGGGTAGCTGCGTGGGACTGATGAACGCAGGGCCATGAGGGCCTAACAAGCAGCTGTTTTGTCCTATAGGCACAATCTACTCACAGGCACTCTGGCGTCTCCATATGAGTGTCTAATAAGCATCCTGAACTTCACTGGTTCTAAACTGAGCCCCAAATCCCAGGTTTTTACATCTTGGGATGCATCGATGGCTGCTACATCCTCCCACTTGCCAGGCCAAAAATCTTGGAGTCAGTCTTGACCCCTCCCTTTCTTTCATAAACTGAGTTTAATCTGTTAGGGAAAAAGATTAGCTCTACCTTCCCAATATGCCTAGATTCTAAAATGCATCCCCTTTTCCCCACGCCCACTCTCCACCCTGGTGCAGTCTCCACTCCTCCTGCCCAGCTCACCACTGTGGTCTCCGCTCCTCCTGCCCAACTCACCACTGTGGTTCTTGGGTTGACTGCCCTGCTTGCATCCTTGTGCCCTGGAGTCTGCTCTCCATGCAGTTGCCAAAGGCATTATTTTTAAAATGCAAGTCAGATCATATCACTCTGTCTTAGTCCATTTTGTGTTGCTACAAAGAAATACCTGAGATTGGGTAATTTATAAAGAAAAGAGGTTTATTTGGCTAACAGTTCTGCAGGCTGCACAGGAAGCATGTCACTGACATCTGCTTCTGGGAAGGGTCTCAGGAAACTTCCATTCGTGGTGGGAGGAGAAGAGGGGCCAGCATCTCACATGGTGAGAGAGCAGAAATAGACAGGAGGGGTGCCATGCCCTTTTTAACAACCAGCTCTTGCATGAACTAATAGAGTGAGAATTCACTCACTACTTTGAGAATAGCACCAAGATATTCATGAGCGATCCACCCACCACAAACCAAACACCTCCCACCAGGCCCCACCGCCAACACTGGGGATCACATTTTAACATGAGACTTGGTGGGCCAAACTAATCGTATCCAAACCATGGCATGCTCCCTCACTCAAAGCCCATCCTTGCTGCCATTTCTCTCAGAGTGAAAGGCCAACATCCTTCTGATGTCCTGCAAGGCCCATGGTCTGTGCACCTACCTCCACGCTGCACCTCCCCAGCCTTCCTCCTGCCGCCCTCGCCCCACTTGCTCCCTCTGTCCAGCAATACTGGCCTCCTTGCTGGTCCTCAGCTGCTCCGGGCATGCGCCAACCTCAGGGCCTTCATGATTGCTGTTCCTCTGCTGGGAATACACTTCCCCAGGTACTCCCAACGGCTTCCTCACCCGTCCTCCAGGTCTTTACTCCAATGCCATGTCTTTGGTCAGCTCTTCTCTCACCCCCTGGCCTAACACTGGGTTACTCTTCTCCCTTGGCACTCTTATGCTTCCTTCCTTGCTTTTTCTTCGTAGTATGTATTATAATCTGACATAAATACATATTTAACATACGTCGATCTTCCACAACTAGTATGCAGCTCCATGAGGATCGGATCTTTTGTCTGCTTTGCTTGTTGATGTATCTGGCTCCTAGAATAGTGCCTAACATATAGTAGGCATGCAATCAATCTGCAATGAATTAATAAGCGAATGAGAGAGAACTTGGTTCAGGGAATATTGAAAGTAAATAAAAAGAACAACAATAATAACAATCATACTACTTTTAAATTTAAGTTACTATCTGCTCAGTTTTTTTTTTTTTTGAGATGGGGTTTTTTGCTCTTGTTGCCCAGGTTGGAGTGCAATGGTGCGATCTCGGCTCACTGCAACCTCTGCCTCCTGGTTTCAAGCAATTCTCCTGCCTCAGCCTTTTGAGTAGCTGGGATTACAGGCATGCATCTCCATGCCCGGCTAATTTTTGTATTTGTAGTAGAGACGGGGTTTCTCCGTGTTGGTCAGGCTGGTCTCGAACTCCCAATCTCAGGTGATCTGCCCGCCTCGGCCTCCCAAATTGCTGGGATGACAGGTGTGAGCCACCGCGCCCAGCCACTATCTGCTCAGTTCTTTAAACTCCACTCTGGTTGAGGAAGCCTCCCCTTGGCTGCATTTCATTATTGATCTTCTCCCTGTCAGGTGGGGGTTTTGTGGATTGGTTGACAGAGAAGGGGTTTCAGATGATATTATGGGTTACATTATGTTCACTCCAAAGGATGCAAAGTCCTAGCCCCCAGTACCTCAGAATATGACCTTATTTGGAAATGGACTCTTTACAGAGGTCATCAAGTTAAAACGAGGTCATGAGGGTGAGCCCTAATCCAATGTGATTGGTGTCTTCATGAAAAGGGGCAACGTGGGCACAGGCAGACATGCACAGAGGGAAGCTGAGGTGAAGACACGCACAGGGAGGAGGCGACTGGGGAAGGTGCAGGCAGAGGCTGGAGCTCTGTGACTGCAGCCACGGAATTCCTGGGGCCACTGGATGCTGCAAGCAGCATGGAGCAGGCTCCCCCTCACAGCTCTGGGGAGGAATCAACCCCCCCTGCCCACACCTGAACTATCCTGGACTTCCAACCTCCAGGAACGAGAGACACAAATTTTCCATTATTTAAGCCTCCCAGTTTGTGGTTCTTGGTTACAGTGACCCTAGGAAACTAACACAGTTGGGAAGCTTCCTCTTCACCAGGTAGTCAGCCTGACTTGGGTAAAAAAGAGAAACCCAGACCTCACGTTGCACTGATGCCAATGGATGGGATGTGGAGGTGAACTGGGGTACATATGGCAGGACATGGGCCCGCTGGGGAAGGGTGGAGGAGCTAAGGATGGCTGGCAGGGCGGACAAGGATTTCTGACTTCCGCCTTGGTCATGGCCGTGCCCTGTTGTGTTGGCAAATCACTCCACCGTTGGTACCTCTCTGCCGTCACTTGCAAAGTGAGTTTTTGAGTGGGTGTTGTTCCATGGTTCAGTGGCATGCTAAGAGGTCTGGACATCTGCAAAAGGCAAGAGGAAACAATATCTGATGAACAGTGACCATGAAAACATTTTCCAAATTATGATTAATTTGCAGAGCCCAATTCCACAGTTTACAAACTTTTCATGTTCCCCTTGACTGGTGTTTCCTCATTTATTTCTAGCCTGGGTGGATGTCATTGATAAAGTGAGTGTAAGATGACGTCAGTGCTTCAGGAGGGTGAGAGGCCCTGAGTGGCAACTATAAAATTAAGCTAGCTGCAGCCTGTTAATGTCCAATTCAAAAGCAGACGTGGAAAAAAAAAATCACAAAAAGGAGGAGGCCCAAAGAAAGATATTTTTGATCTCTTAGAGAATAGGTCTGCGCAGACGGGCCCCAAATCATATACAATTGGCAAGCTTCTTGTCAACTCTGCCACTTCAGTCCTGGTGGAATTATTTGTCAGTTGCATAAACTGCTGTAATTATTGGGTTGGCAAAAATTATACCCAGAGAGAAACTCTAGTGTCCTGTGGGAGTTATATCTCTGAAATACTCTGATTTGGAAACAATTAACTGCCTCCAACATCTGTCCTCGCAGTCTGCAGTCACCTCGGCATTGTAGCAGCCCAAAGGGGAGTGCTCCCCTCCCTGCAAAGTAGGGGTGACGGGATTCAAGGAGATGGTGCCAGCTTAACCTGGGCAAGATACAGCTATGGTTTAAGGGAAGCAGGGACCTTTGAGGTTATCTATGCAACCTTCCAGTCCATTCAGGAAATTAGAATATGAGCAAATGGAAGGATTTTTCATTGATTCATTCGACAAATCATTATGGGAACTTACCGTTTTCCAGGTGCTCGACACTGGACATTTGCTTCACTAAACTTGCTTTACTAAGTTTATAATTTCAGACGAAAAGCTGGAAAATACAATAAGAACTGTGAAGGAAACAGAAAATCACAAGGGCACTGAACTCTGATAGAGCGACCAGCTTTGATAGAGACTTCTGTGAAAGGCGAGGCTGAGACATGCAAAGTGAGGAGGAGCTGGCCACGGGAAGATGGAGAGCAAGGCCAGTCCACGTGGAGGGAATGGTATGTGCCAAGGCCCTGAGATGGAAAATTAAATGTCTGCTTCCAAAGGAGAGGGAGATACTGGGAAAACAAATCCACAAGTAGAACAAAGAAGTAGGCATCTAGGAGGAGCCATAGACAACAACTTGCCAAACACCATTAGTTTATATTTTCGAAAGTATAGACTGGGCATAGTGGCTCACGCCTGTAATCCCAGCACTCTGGGAGGCCAAGGCAGGAGGATCACTTGAGCCCAGGAGTTTGAGACCAGCCTGGGCAACATAGTAAGACCCTGTCTCTACAAAAAAATTTAAAAATTAGCCAGGAGTGGTGGTGCATGCCTGTAATCCCAGGTACTTGGGAGACTGAGGCGGGAGGATCGCTTGAGCCTAGGAGGTCAAAGCTGCAGTAATTCATGATAGCACCACTGAACTCCAACCTGGGTGACAGAGCAAGACCCCCATCTCAAAAATTAAAAAAAAAAAAAGTTTAGAGAGGCTCATTTTCGTCCCTAAAGTCTCACAGCAAGCCAGTGGAAGAGGGTGACTGGAACGTAGAGCTCTGGACTACTCCATATCATTACCTCCTTACCTTCTCTCTCTTCTTACTATATTCATCATGTTGTACAATAGACCTCTTGAATTATTCCTCCTGTATAACTGAAAATTTATATCATCAAAGTATTTTCCTAAATGGTACTTCTGTTCTTAACAGGACTTCTGCTATTGGATTAATTTTTGCCCCTGCTGGCCAGGGGCAGTGGCTCACCACTGCCTATAATTCCAGCACTTTGGGAGGCTGAGGCAGATGGATCACTTGGGGTCAGGAGTTCGAGACCAGCCTGGCCAACATGCTGAAGCTCTGTCTCTACTAAAAATGCAAAAACTAACTAGGTGTGGCGGCATGCACCTGTAGTCCCAGCTACTCAGGAGGCTGAGGCAGAAGAATTGCTTGAACCCAGCTGGCGGAGGTTGCAGTGAGCCGAGATCTCACCACTGCACTCCAGCCTGGGCAACAGAGAGGGACACAGTCTTAAAAAAAAAAAAAAAAAAAATTCCCTGCCTTACAAACTATGAAGACTTTTTCAAAGGAAATATGCTGATTTTTTTTTTCTATTAGGCCCCATCTGTCTTCATGATGCCATGCCTGCCTCACACCTCCACCTTCTCCTAGAGAAAATGTGCTTTACACATGCAACATGCTGAACCAAGCCCTCTCTGTAACCAAGCAGAACAATTTGAGTTTAATCCTATTATTGTTTATCCAAAATATTGGAAACCCTGTATGTTACACAAGTGAACTACAGATTTGGAAGGAATGTAAGCGGTCATTTCATTTTATTTTATTGCATTCATTCATTCATTCATTTGTTTGCTCATTCAACTGGCCGGTGATCCGTGAGGGAAGTGCAGTGCCCAGAGCACGGCTACTTCCCTGGTGACTGCACTTTTCCACTCTGTGCTGGTATCCTGTGAGCTTGTCTGTACCCTTCGTGAGACCAAGAGCTCCATGGGAGGCACTCATGTATCCTGAGCACCAGAGGGTCCCCAGTGCTTAGCGGAGTACTCCATTAATATTTGCCGAAAGTCAAATGAATGGCTGAATGGATGGATGAATAAGTAAAGGTTGAATATCCTCGGCTCCTAATTAGAAAATTTGCCTGTGAGAAGGTAGATGTGTAGTGATGCACGCTCCAGTTTTGTCTTCAAGCACTGTCAGTAGGGAGTTTGGATACCATTAAATGCTCATCCACCGTGAGGGGCTATTAAAATCCAGCAACAAATTTTACGTTGACCGTGGTCCTCCCAACACTTTCTAAATGTCCTATTGTTCCCAATAGGTAATACATGTGCATTATTCCAAAGTCAAAGCAATACAACAAGATGCACTTTGGGAAGTCCCCAGCTACTCTATCCCCCAAGCCCTATCCCTCACCCCCTCTACATAGAGTGACTATGGGAACTTGTTTGTCTGGAATGGTTCCAAGCTACATCTGTTGTCTTGGGATAAATATTAATAATTTGATTGGGCGCGGTGGCTCATTCCTGTAATCCCAGCACTTTGGGAGGCCGAGGCAGGTGGGTTACCTGAGGTTGGGAGTTCGAGACCAGCCTGGCCAACATGGTGAAATGTTGTCTCTACTAAAAACGCAAAAAATTAGTCAGGTAGTCAGGTGTGGTGGTGGGCGCCTGTAATCCCAGCTACTTGGGAGGCTGAGGCAGGAGAATCGATTGAACCCAGGAGGCAGAGGTTGCAGTGAGCCAAGATCACACCACTGCACTCCAGCCTGGGCAACAGAGTAAGACTCTGTCTAAAAAAAAATTAACACTGACCCTCTCGCTCTCAAAACTATTCCATTTAGGCAAAAATAATATGTTTACCCTATCTATAGTTAACCACTTTCACCACTTCCTTCAAGCTTTTCTTGATGCAGAATCAAGCAAAGAGGAATATAGATTTCTATTTCCCCTCTTATGTATTTTTTTAAAAAAATTTTTTTATTATACTTTAATCTTATGTATTCTTTTCAGCACCTGGCTTTTCTTCCTAACAACAGGGAACCCTTTTTATAGAGATGATCCTCATCTTTTCTTTCTTGTGTCCTTTCTTTTTTTCTTGCAGCTGCATGGCACGTAGATGACTATGGCTTTTTAACCAGTCTCCTATTGATGGACAATTTGGTTATTTCCAATTGTTTTTTATTACAAGTACTATATCAATGCCATTCGTTTACATGTGTGGAGTTGTACCTATAGAAAAATACTCAGAAGTAGGATTGCTGGGTCAAATACAAGTGTGTCTGTAATTTTGAAAGATATTGCCAAATCTCTCTTCATTGAAGTCGTGAGGTTCTGCAGTCCTAAAACAAGATATGAGACAGCATGTTTTCCTATAACTTTGCTCTTTTTTTTTTTTTTTTCTTTTGAGATGGAGTCTCATTCAGTCACCCAGGCTGGAGTACAGTGGCACTATCTTGGCTCACTGCAACCTCTGCCTCCCGGGTTCAAGTGATTCTCCTGCCTCAGCCTCCCGAGTAACTGGGACTATAGGCACCCGCCACCATGCCAGGCTGATTTTTGTTTGTTTGTTGTTTTTTTTAGTAGAGATGGGGTTTCGCCATGTTGACCAGGCTGGTCTTTAACTCCTGACCTCAGGTGATCCGCCTACCTCGGCCTCCCATAACTCTGCTCTTAAATGTCTCACAGACTGCATGACTTCTTCCAAAATGTGAAACTATATCCCAGAGGTGAACACCGTTGGCTTGTTCTTTTCCCCAAACTAGACTTGGCTCCCTAAACCTGGCAAAGACATGGTAGTACATTGTTTATTCCAATAGTGATATAATTTTATGATTTTTTTCAAAAATGTTCTTTATATCAGACACTTTCATCAACTTTCAGTAAAAAAAGTTCAGTAAAATAAGAACTTTCAGTATTTTCCTATCTTTTTTTTTTTTTTAATGATTAACGGTTTTTCTATGAAGCCACCTAACAACCTGGTTGCTGACTGGTGGTGGTTCTTTAGTTTGATGCATAAAAAGGATCGTTAGGAGCTATGGAAGACTGTCTTGTCAATAGATCTGTTGTAATTCGGCAGGTAGCATTTGGTAAGTACTCACCTGTTGTTATACTTTTCAGACTCTTCAGGCTAATGAGGTAAGTTGGGTGAATTGCCCACATACTGCTGTGCTACAAATGAAGCTACATCATTTAACTCATTACTGAAGCATTTCTCGAACTGTGGTCCGTAGGCCACCTGTATCTAAGTCATCTGAAGTGCTTGTTAAGAGGGTAGGTTCCTGGACTGCACTTCATATCTACTCAGTTTCTCTCTGCCAGTCTCTTCACATGTTATTGTTCTGATCATTCCCACTGGTAATCATAGAACGGAAAGTCATGTGCAGGACAGCAGACTGGTGATCTGTAGGGCACTCCTAGCTCTTCTCACGGATTTTTAGAGAGCATTGTTTTCTTTCTTTCTTCCTTTCTTCCTTCCTTTCTTTTTCTTTCCTTCTTTCTTTTTTTCTTTCTCTTTCTTTCTTTCTTTCCTTCATTCATTCTTTCTTTCTTTTCTTTTTCTTTTGTTTCTGTCTCACAGTTTGTAAAGAATGTTTTATGGGCTGGGTACAGTGGCTCACACCTGTACTGCTGGTGCTTTGAGAGGCCAAGGCAGGAGGATCACTTGAGGCCAGGGGTTCGAGACCAGCCTGGTCAACATAACCAGACCCCATCTCTACAAAAGAATTAAAAATTAGCAGGGTGTGGTGGTACATGTCTGTAGTCCCAGTTACTTGGGAGGATTGCTTGTGCCCAAGAATTCAAGGCTGCAGTGAGTTACGATCACACACCACTGCATTCCAGCCTGGGTGACAGAGCAAGACCCTTCTCTTAAAATTTTTTTTAATGTTTTATTACAAAAATTTTCAAACATATGTGAAAGTAGAAAGAATAGTACAATAACCTCCATGTATCCATTATCAACTTTTTCTTTTCTTTTTTTTTTTTTTTTTGAGACAGAGTCTTGCTCTGTCACCCAGGCTGGAGTGCAGTGGTACGATCTCGGCTCACTGCAACCTCTGCCTCCTGGGTTCAAGCAATTCTTTCAACCTTAGCCTCTTGAGTAGCTGGAACTACAAGCATGCGCCACCACACCTGGCTAATTTTTTTGTGTGTTTTTTTAGAGAGGGGGGTTTCACCATATTGACCAGGCTGGTCTCGAACTCCTCACCTCGTGATCCACCCGCCTCGGCCTCCCAAAGTGCTGGGATTACAGGTGTGAGCCACCGCACCTGGCCCCATTATTAACTTTAATAATTATCAACTCATGACTAATTTCGTTTCATCTATATCCCCACCAATGTCCCCCAACTGCCTGGAAATGCCAGACATCATTTTTTCCATCTGAAATCTATTGTAGTATGTATCTAGAATTCTTCCTGCTCCAAAAGAGGAGCAGCTGAGAGGGGGATGAGGCCCCCCCGGGCAGGTGGAGAGAGCTTATCTTGGAAGAAGGATGGCCCAGCTGGGTGTGTCCTCTGGGCTGTGTTATTCTGCCGTGAGGGGCTGCGCCAGGCACATTCTGAGGTCCTACCTGCCTCTAAAATGCAGGTTCTGTCCTGTCCCCTGAAGGGACCGTCCCTGCTTAGTTGTTATAGTTTGAATACTTGCCAGACTTTCCTCACACATTAGTAGGTATAGCTTCTGAATTTCACCAGCATTTTGCCCTCATTCCCTATGTAAGCACTTAAATTCCTAAAAGCACCCTCAGAATGACACAGTCCCACAGTCCCCCTCCAAATCCTGCTGAATCGGAAGTAGATATTTTCTTCCCTTTTTAAAGAAACACATGGCCGTATGCAATATAATAATTTCTGTTTTTATAGAGAAAACCCAAGCACATTATTAACTGTGACACCAAATATTATTTTTGATTTTATAGCCATGATAAACTACCATCTGTAATTCCCGAAAAACCTGAAAAGCTTTCTGACCTAGCTGAGCCAGGGGGCAGAATAGAGTGTGGTGAAACTGAAAAGTTTGAAAGCACTGAAAGTACTTCGAACAGATGCTCAGATATTCACATAGATAACAGAGAAAATAAGGAGATAGCAAGAATAAAGCACACCAAAACTGCAGGCACGACAAAAGAACTCTTTCAATCATTTCGGAGTCACATTTCATACTACATTGTCAGAGGTGATGTTGGAAGATTAGGCTCTTGACTGCTCTTTGGCCCATGTATCCAAGGGTTTCTTGCTCTTGGAACTGCTTTTCATGAAATTGGCAACCTCACATTTTGATTTCTACAGATTCTTTTTACTGCAACAAATTTCCCTTAGCCAAGATCTTTCATCACAAGGTGAACTCTGCCTAAAGGAGATCTATTTCCTCAGGCTTAAGACACCACTGATGTCTTGTGAAAGATCACATTTTCAGAGCAAGAAGCAGAGTTGGACATAAAGCTCAGGCTTCTCAGCCTGGCCAGTGCCTTGCTGTGTGACCACCCAGGCTCCTGGCTTTAAGACCGCTTGGTGGAGGCCAGTTGAACAAAATCAATCACTGTTATCAGGCATCCTGGAAAAAAGAGGAGGCACTGGGTTCCATTTTGTTGTTGTTATAACGTTCTTGATCAGCCTAGAGTTCAAAACCATCCACAAAAGATGTGTATAACATGAGAAAATTAAATGTCCAAGAATGCAGATTGGACTGGGTTGTTATAAAGTTATAAAATAGAAACCTCTGAAGTCATAAAAAATCACAAGTTAGAGCTACATTTATTGGCATTAAAATATTCCATAGTACATTTTATTTTCTTTGGTGTGTATTTTTATCTGTTTTTTCCCTCTCTTTGCAATGACAGATGCTACCACCAACTATCGCGAACATCAGAACAGTCACATACTCTATTGCACTGCGATCTAAATAGACACTAGGATTCTGAGAAGGTGAGTGTTCCTGCTAACAGTTTCAGTAAAACGGTACAAGGAAAACTGATGACTCCTTTAATGATATCAAACTCAGAGGTCATGATGGAGATCAAATCTCCCTTAGGGAAAAGGTAGCTGGCCTGTGCAGTTGCAAATCTGACCCTTGGATAGTCACTGTCATCCTTGGAGGAGTCCATGGAGGGAATATTTCCTTATTCTCACTAAACAGTCTTGATGGAAAAGTGAAATCAGTGCAGCTGGAAAGTTAGAAAGAAGATGATAAAATGCCCATTAAGTATTGAGGCAGGTGAAAAGGAAGGATGTTCCTTACAGTTTAAAGACCTTTGAATCTGAGGGCAGCTTCCAGGCATTAAGCACAAAGGGAGCAAAATGTAGAGCAAACATCCGAGACGGGTCAAGATGGTGCTTCTCTACAATCAGAAGTTTTGTCTGAATTCTCCTCTGACAGGGGAAAGTTTATAAATGTATATGTTTGCTCCTGAAATAAACATTTATCAAGCACCTAGTGTATGGCAGCTTGGAGATATAAACATAAGCAAATACCATCTCTTGGCTTCAACACAATTGCAGTCAATTCAGAGTCAGCAAAAGCTGTTTCTGCGACATAGATGGGGCGATGTGGGAATGAAAAAGGGGAGGTGGCCTCTGGCGGCAGGGACGCAATTCTGAAGGACAGTGATGAACACCACGGTGGAGAGGGGTAAAGAGGGTAACCTGTTTGAAAACAGTGAGCCACTTGTCTTGGCTGGAGGCCAGGAGAAGGCCAGTGAAGGAGAGAGTGACCAAGAAGACAAGAGGGTAAGGCGATGACTGGCTTATTAGGCCTCTATTAGACCAAGGACTTTAGACTTTATCTTACAGGAAACAACCATA
Organism: Macaca fascicularis; assembly: GCF_037993035.2. NCBI lineage: Eukaryota > Metazoa > Chordata > Mammalia > Primates > Cercopithecidae > Macaca > Macaca fascicularis. The sequence continues at coordinate 189,662,977 of NC_088379.1, read as the reverse complement.
GAGTTATTTTCAGTAGGGTTTATTATTATTACACATAACAATATAATTTCTGTCAGTAACATCAACCTTGGGACCAAAGCATTATCCTGCCTATACCCAGAGTTAGAAGCTTTTCAGAGGGACTAAGACATGGCTTCATTTATTTCTTTTTGTGAGTAGGGGCTGAGAACACGATGCAGCCATCACAAAAAGTCACTGATTTGACCAATGGCATTAGTAAGAAATCATTAGGACTATACTAAGCCTCAGTTGTGTAAGACTAGATTTATTATTCATTCATTCATTCATTCATTCATTCATTTCTCCAAAATAATACTTGTTGACACTCACCATGTATTAGTAATTGTGCTAGGGCTTGGGAATACAACAGGTATGACCCCTACCCGTTCTTGGCCTACAATCTAATGGGAGAAATAGAAGAATAGAACAAACAATGGAAATATAGGGGGATAGCATTGGTCTCTAAGGAGCCCTTTTCTCAACTCAGCATGAACCCTTCCCCACAGCTCTGGGTTGAAACTATTGTCTAATGTAGGCCAAGGACCCTGCTATCAAAATACTGACACTGGCTCCTGCTGTCCCAGAATGGTTGTTTTATTCTCTTGTGTTCCGAAAGGTGTTTGATCTTCAACAGTTCCCTGATTGGTGTGATAGACACTAAATGGAAGCAAAACTCTGGGTAGGTTATAGTTATATGGCTAAATAGATAATAACTGGTTCTTTTTCCAATATAGATTTAAAAATCATTATGATTAATAAAATACAAGTTTATTTGAAAATGTTACTGAATTCATTGCAACTTTTGATTGCTTTTGCTTTTTTTCCCCAATCACTAGGTACCAAAAGTACAATTACTAACATGTGGGAGAAATCCTCAAGGTTAGTTTCATGTTAAGCAGCAAACTTCATTCATCTAAATGCTGTGAATTACAGACATGAAGAATAAATTCTTAGTGGAGTGGAGAGGTGTATTAGTCAGTTTTCTCATAAATGAAATATTTCATCCAGAAATGATCGGACATAGATGGATGGATAGATGATAATTGATAGGTAGATAGATGGATAGATAGATAGATGATAGATAATTGATAGATAGGTAGATAGATGATAGAGAGATGATAGATAATAGGTAGATAGATAGATAGACAGACAGAGACAGATAGATAGATAGATAGATAGATAGATAGATAGATAGATAGATAGGTAGATAAAAGAGATTTAGTATGAGGGATTCGCTCCTGTGATTATGGGGGCCAAGAAGGCTTATGATCTGCAGTCTGCAAGCTCAAGGCCCAGGAAAGCCAGTGGTGTGGTTCTGTTTCAGTGATAGAAGCCCCAGTCCAAGTCCAAAGGCTTAAGGACAAGCAGTGCTGATGTCCCAGGATAAGAGAAGATGGATGTTCCAGCTGAAGCAGGGAGCAAATTTGCCTTTCCTCCACTTTTGCATTCGATTTGGGCCTGCAATGGAATGGCGATGCCCACCCACAGTGCTGAGGGCATCTTCTTTACTCAGTCCACTGATTCAAATGCGAATCTCTTCCAGAAACACTGTCACAGACACTCTCAGAAAAATAAATGTTTTGCCAGCTATCTGGGCATCCCTTAGCCCAGTCAAGTGGACACCTAAAATTAACTGTCACAGGAGGAGAAAAGGGAGAGGGTGTGTGGGAAAGCAGGATTCCTGGGAAGGAGGAACCAGGCATTGAGGGGACGCCATTCAAAGTGTGTGTATTTAATTCACATACGCCAGACTCCTGGAGTTGCTAGGTGGGCTAGCATGTGTTTTAGTTATGTTCTAGGTGGGCAGGCCCCATTCTATAGAGCCTTTAATGACTCATTCAATTAATCTGTTTTACTAAATCGATTAAACTAATTTGGTTGCTCGGCTGCTTTAGTGTCACGTAGATATAACCTGGCCATCAAATGTTAGGGTTCCCTGAGGGCAAAGATCAAGCAGGCCCGTTATAACTCAAGTTTTCTAAATTCAGAATTCTCCTCCAGTAATGCTATTCACTGCATGTCCGCTTGTCACCTGCCTCTCTTTGTGCTGCCCTGTCGGCACCGGAGCTCCAGGAATTGGCATAAAAACGGTACTCAGCCTACTGCTTTCGCTATGAGTAATGAAGTCCTGAGTCTCTGGTATCTTCACATATGACATATGTCATAGGTTCCACCAGCACCCACAAAACTGTGGCAAGGTAACTTGCAAGTAGGATAAATTCCCAGCATCTTTACAGTTGTTGACACCGTCCACTGTACTTAACCAAAGACACAGGCCCAGCCATTTAGGTCCTTGACATGGCCGCAATATACCAACGAACCACAATACTCAAGGAAATGCAGAAAATGTGATTTCAGCGTATGAAGTGTTCACCCACATTGAAAAGAAAGCCGGGTACGTGACTGCGGAATTTACCTCTAAGAGCACATCGGTTCAGAGCGTTGCCACGTAGTCCTCTTTACCATGAGCTGGAGGCTTCACTAGGATGATTCTGAGCCATCTTCTTCCAGTCGCAACAAAAGAACTATTGCTAAGTCTGTGTGCTACGCTTTGCACAATGTACCGCAATCAGAACCTCCTAAAAAGCACAGCCCCTCTCTTTTGTTATTAGTGGAATCTGTCTGCTACCAGTGCTCCTCTGCCTCTGTAAAAAAAAAAAAAAAAAAAATTACAGAAATCAGAGTAAATAATACAGTTGTCCCCCTTATTCACAGTTTTGTTTTCCTTGGCTTCAGTTACCTATGGTCAACTGCAGTCTAAAAATATTACAGTATTCTGAGAGAGAGAGAAGAGAGAGAAACCACATTCACATAACTTTAATTATAGCATATTGTTATAATTTATCTATTTTTTATTATTGTTATAATCTCCTACTGTGCCTAATTTATAAATTAAACTTTATTATAGGTGTGTATATATAAGAAAAAAATATATATCTAGGGCTTGGTACTATCCATGGTTTCAGGCGTCCACGGGGGGACTTGGATGGTATCCCCCATGGATAAGGAGGACCTATTGTACATCCATTTGTGCAACTGCCTTGGGAACAGACGTGAAAATTCCTGCTCTAGCAACCCTTTTGTGGATACATTTGTTCATTACTGCCTTGGAAGATGCCCCTGGACAATGAACTCTGCCTACTAAACACCATGATGGCAGCCTGCTTCTGTTTCATTGAGGGTTTCCTAAATGTTGGATTCAGCTTGACCACCTGAATCACCACACACAGTTACAACTTCATACATTCACTAAATTCCTGGACCTTGCACTAGACTCTAAATCCCAGCCTTCCTGGGCTTTCTGCCTTCGTGCCCAGATAAATAACATTCACTCATTTTGTCATTAACCAGACTCCCAGCTCCAGCTGGTCCAGGCCGCCCTGCCTGGCTTCCCACACAAGGCCCGTCGTCAGTGCCACGGATCTTACATCAGTGCTTCCTGATCACCATGACAACTTTCCAACCTGATATTTAAGTGCCCTTTGTTTTCATTTCTAATTTAGTGCATATATTTTAATTTTATATTCTACAAGGTAAAAGGACAATTTTTACAAATAGGAAAACTGCTTTTAAAAAATTCAGTGCTGGTCAGATACAGCGGCTCATGCCTGTAATCCTAGCACTTTGGGAGGCCGAGGTGGCTGGATCACCTGAGGTCAGGAGTTCGAGACTAGCCTGGCCAACATGGTGAAACCTTGTCTCTACTAAAAACACAAAAATTAGCCAGGCGTGGTGGTCGTCTATAATCCCAGCTACTCAGGAGGCTGAGGCAGGAGAATCGCTTGAACCCAGGAGGCAGAGGTTGCAGTGAGCTGAGATCACACCACTGCACTCCAGCCTGGGTGACAGAGCAAAACTCCGTCTCAAGCAAACAAACAAACAAAAATTCAACGCTAAGTATGTCCTTGCAAACTACTGTTAACCTTGGAAAATATAATTGAAACCTGAGAATTCAAATTAAATAAATAACTGAGCAGTACTTGATCTTTTAATAATATAGAATTAGGCCAGGTGCAGTGGCTCATGCCTGAAATCCTAACACTTTGGGAGGCCAAGGTGGGAGGATTGCTTGAGGCCAGGAGTTCCAGATCAGCCTGGGCAACACAGTGAGACCCCATCTGTACAAAAAATAAAAATAAAATTAGCCCTGCATCATGGCCCGCACCTGTAGTGCCAGCTACCTGGGGAGGCTGATGTGGGAGGGTCGCTTGAGCCTAGAAATTCGAGGGTGCAGGGAGTGATGATGGTGCTACAGTTAGGGTCAAGTCAGGAGAACAAACTGCGGCAGTTAATCCAACAGGGAGAATTTGATCTAAAGTGTTATTAACTGGGTGAATGGCAGGTCCCTCTTGCTGCTGTAACAATTACCACTAATTTAGTGACTTAAGACAACACAAATCTATTACCTTACAGTTCCAGAGGTTAGATATCTGAAATCGTTTCACTGGGTTAAATCGAGGTGCTGGCAGAACTGTCTTCCTTCTGGAGGCCCTAGGGGACAGTCTGTTTCCTTCCCTTTCCCAGCTTCTAGAGGCCATCTGCACTTCCTGTGGCATGGCCCCCATTGCTCCAGCCTGCTTCCCTTGCTGCATCTCCTTCTCTGACTCTGGCCCTGCTGTTGTCCTCCCATAAGGACCCTTGTGATTACACTGGGCCCAAGCAGATAATTCTGGGTAATCTTCCCATCTCTCAGTGCTTAACTTAATCACACCTGCAGAGTCCCTCTTGTCATATAACATAACCTATTCCCAGGGTTGAGGGATTAGGGTGTAGGCCTCTTTAGAGGACCATTATTCTGAAAGAGTAACTAACAAGCAAAAACAGAACGCTAAGGTATCATAATTTATGGACTGAATCAGCAACTGCAGGAAGCCGCAACCTCCCCTAGGGTTGAAGTCATGAAGAGAAGAGGTTGGAATGTTTAAAACTTGGAGCCTTCAACATGGGACCCCGCAGGGCAGAAACACAGACCTCGGAGGATGAGATGCGGATGGCTAGTGCTGGTGTCTCTGGAGGGGCCCAATGAGGCAGATTCTCTGAAGGTGGGGAGAACCGCAAACTACTGCATCCACAGTAAAGTGCGGCGGCGGGGGCGAGGGGTGAGGGCTGGGCAGTGGGGTGGAGAGCAATGCTGGCCAGGCAGGAAACAGACAGGAAGCTCACAAGGAGCTCCAAGAAGGGGCAGATCCCTCTCACCCTTCTTCCTGCCTGCTGGTCTTCCTCTAGTGCTCCTCGTCGGCAGAGTCCAAAAGGCAGCCAGCAGGCAAAGGATGTGTGCAGACACCACAAACAGAGCACAGAAGGGAAGCACGAAGCTGAGAGAAGGAGCTTTCCAGGCACCACAGGACTCAACTTGATGGAAGGCAAAACGCATGATCAACCAATTGTTCCTGAGCAGGATTTCTGGATCAATACAGTGGATGCTGCATCAGATCATTTCACAATAATAAGTGAAAGGAAACCCATAGAGGAGATGTCCTGAGTCACAAAGTCAGATTTTGAAAAATCTATCCCATTTTGAGAGTGCAGTCTATGCGTGTTCACTCATATTTCGGCCTCGTTTTAATGACTTGTGTGTATACAGTTTTTCTAGACCTAATTTTCCATTTTCATACACCAGGGTGGTTGTTTTTTACAATACTACATATGTTCTTTAATGTACTCCAGATATCAAACTATTCTTGAATTATAAGAGCAAGGTTCAAAGAGTTCAACGTTCTTATGTCTGTCTAGCATTTTATGCTCCATGGTGACTTCTAGAATGCACCTGGCATAAGCACCTGCCGTGCTCTTACTTGTGCTCTTTCACTCTCGAGTAGACTAATTATGATGCTCCTGCATCTCAGCCTCAGTTGGCTACTATTGCTTTCACCATCATTCACTAAAGAATGACTCAAACTAAAATATTTATTCAACTGTTTCTAACACCCCATCCTCACTAATTCTGTTTGCTTTCCTCTCCCCTATTTATAAATTGCATCGTTTGATGATTTTATACCATAGTACCAAATTGCTGCACCTCTGACAGTTTTATTTATTTATTTATTTATTTATTTATTTATTTATTTTTGAGACAGAGTCTTGCACTGTCACCCAGGCTGGGGTACAGTGGCATGATCTTGGCTTACTACAACCTCCACTTCCCAGGTTCAAGCAATTCTCACACCTCAGCCTCCCGAGTAGCTGGAACTACAGGTGCCCACCACCACACCTGGCTAATTTTTATATTTTTAGTAGAGATGGGGTTTTATCATGTTGGCCAAGCTGGTCTCAAACTCCTGACCTCAAGTGATCGCCATGGCCACCTTGGCCTCTCAAAATGCTGGGATTACAGGCATGAGCCACGTGCCTGGTCTCTAAAAGTTTTATTTTTATTTCCAATCATTGATTAACCACTTCATTGGAATGCTTTTGTAAGTGGATTTTTTCAATGAAAAAGAATCCAATACAAGGAAAATAAAAATTACATCAGGAATTTATTCCAAGAACATTGTTCAGGATGAATTAGGTCTCTATAAACTCATCCTGCTCCCACACACATTTTATATTTCCATCTATTCAATAAAAAAGACGGTAGAAAGTGGTGAGCCTAAGTAACTGATTATAAAGTCCCAAAGCACTCAAAGCTGTTGGAATCTGTGATATTCAATGTAACTACTGAGGCAGGGAATAACAGATTACCTTATACAAAACTGATTTTTCAACAAGAATTTATATTTAAGGGAGTTTTCTGCTTAAGGACTTTACTTTCATTAATTTCTATTTTATCACTACTTCCTCTTCTATTATTTTTGTCGATGATAATGTTTAAGATTTCTTTCTTTGTTAAAAAAACACTGCTGTACTTTTGGTTTTGATAGTATTCCCTTGCTCTTAGTTTGGCTTTTTTTTTTTCCCCTCTCACAGCCACCATACAGTTATCCAAATTTTTATATTTTAGGTTTTCACTGTTCTCACATCTTTCTACGGGATGATCAATTTTTGAAGGACAATCTTTTTATCCCCTAATAATTGACCAATTGCATCTTATTTTCTTGTTTTATTACCTGAGTAACTGCAGTGTATATAATTTCCTTTTTCTCCTCTGAGTTTCTCACTAATACCTTAACAGTTTGGGTTTATATAACAAATGTCCTTACGCTTCCCAGGTAAATGTATAAAAGTAAGGACATTGTTATAGAGGGGTGTGCGTGTGTGTGTGTGTGTAATCAAAGATAAAAGAAATATTGTGAGACTATACCCATGTTTCACTTCTGTTCATCTTATGCTCTTTATATAAAACACAAACATGTTAAGTTCATGTACACATGATTTCTAAGATTTTCTTTTGTAGGTTGCCTTTTCCTTTACTCTGATTCTTTTCATTTATACCTAATCATCTTCCTTCCTGGCGGTTCCATTTCTAGTTGTGAGAGTATAAGTAATTCAGATTAATCCTCTTGTTGAGAGCTAGAAAAGCTAATAATTACCTTTTGAAAATGTTTGAAGGCATCCGCAAACTGCAAAGGTAGTGCAGAATCAAGAAGCCAAGATATTAGAAAAGAAGGAAACACAGAGGGATGAGCAGGCATTAGGATTGCTGGAGTTTTCTGAAGAGGCAGATGAGAGGCTGAGGAGCTCATGAAGCTTGGGAGAAATACCTGGAGCTCGTACAATACCAGAGAAGGAGATTCTAGTAATCCCCCTAAGCTTTGGAAAAGCCACAAGACTACACTCTAAGACCAAGAGTGAACTATAAGTGGGCTGACCTTCATAGGGACTAGAGCCAGATTCAAACCATCTCAATCTCTGATTAGACTAAGGTTATCTGGGGTTGCTAACAAGAAGAAAAAATTTCCCTCTTTATTGAAAGATAATAACATCTCAGACTTCGATTTATCTCTACAATTTTTTATATACAATACCTGGCACTCATTAAAAGATAATCAGACATTTGAAGAAACAAGTTAATGTGGTAGATAACTAAGGGAAAAATAGACAATAAAGAAATGAATTCCAAGTATCTAAGTTATCAGACACACAGACCTTAAAATAACTGCACTTTACACGTTCACTGATATAAAAGACAAGGTTTAGAATTTATGTAGAAAACTGGAAATGATTTTTAAATGAAATTTCTGGAATAGAAAAACTCTATAATGAGTTTAACGACTGAAAAGAGAATTAGTGAACTGAAAGGTCAGTAAGAAATATCCAAAATAAAAGCACAGAGAGATTTAAAAAACCTAATAACAAACGCAGGAAAGAGGCTAAGAAACAGAGGATACAGTAAAAAGTTTTAAAATATGAGTAACTTGGTGTTCAGAGCAGAAGAAAGAGAGAATTAGACAGAAGGTATATTTGCCAAGTTAACAGTTGGGAATTTTCCAGACTGGGTGGGTGATATCAAACTGGATTCAGGAAGCGCCACAAAACCAAGAAAGTAAATGTAAAGAAAATGACACCTTTGCACACTGTAGCACAAATGTTGAAAACCAAAGGCAAAAATGCCTTAGAAATAACTAAGAAAAACAAGCTCCAAATTAGCAGCAATAGGACCGACAGTTAGCATTCCAACAGAAGCAATAAGGCCAGGAGACAACAGAATGATATCTTCAAAATACCAAAAGGAAATAATTGTAATCTATGTTTCATCCAAAATGTCTTCTAAAATGTTGGTTAAATACATTTTCAGATAAACAAGAATGAAGAGAATTCAGCAGTAGCAGACCAGCACTAATGAAAATACCAAAAGATCTTCAGGCGGAAAGAAAGTGATCCCAGATGGCAGCTCAGAGATGCAGAAAAGAATGAAGAAAAAACCGAAAGCTAATCACACAAGGACTGTAAGTGAATATCGATGGTTTAAATCATCATAAAAAAATATTTGGAGGCTTAAATATATACAAAGCAAAACACATGGCAGAGTCACTTTGGAAAGCAATGTGGTAGTTTCTTAAAAAGCTAAGCATACATTACCATGTGACCCAGCACTTCCAGTGTCCCTGAAACGGTGAATGTATATACAAATCGCGGATTATCAGCACAGTAGAAAGCCACTTAGCTCGACAGAATAGTAGAAAGCAATGGCCAGGTAGTTTATCTTGATTAAGAAAAAAGCTCCATGCTGCTTGCAGAAGACACACAACACAGATAAGGATACAGAATTCAGAAGTATGGAAAGTAAGGAAAGAGAAAAAATAAATTATGCAAACATTAACCCAAAAAAGCCAAGGTTATTGTATTAAAACAAGAGAAAGTAGAAGGCCGGGCGCGGTGGCTCACGCCTGGAATCACAGCACTTCGGGAGGCCGAGGCCGGCGGATCATCTCAGGTCAGGAGCTCGAGACCAGCCTGACCAACATGGAGAAACCCCATCTCTACTAAAAACACAAAATTATCCAGGCGTGGTGGCACACGCCTGTAGTCCCAGCTACTCAGGAGGCTGAGGCGGGAGAATCGCTTGAACCCGAGAGGCAGAGGTTGCAGTGAGCCAAGATCGTGCCATCGCACTCAGCCTGGGCAATAACAACGAAACTCCATCTCAAAAAAAAAAGAAAAGAGAAAGTAGACTTTAAGGTAAAAATAATTACTAGAGGTATATAGGAATATTTCATAATAATCTATAATCAAATTTACCAGAAAGATATCATAATTACTCAAATGTGTACATCTAATAACACAGCCTCAGAATGTGTGAGACAAAAATTAACCTTACGACAGAAAGAAATGAAGAATTCTGCAATCACAGTGGGAGCTTTTAACATACTCTCTCATTAAGAAGACAAAAACAAAACAAAAACCAGGCAAGGTGGCTCACACCTTATCATCTCAGCACTTTGGGAGGCCAAGGTGGGAGGATTGCTTGAGCCCAGGAGTTTGAGACCAGCCTGGGCTATGAGATAAGACAAAAAATAAAATTAGTTTGGTGCACTGGTGTGTACCTGTAGTTTCAGCTGCTTTGGGAGGCTAGGGGAGGAGGATTGCTTGAGCCCAGGAGTTTGAGGCTGCACTGAGCTATGATCTCACCACTGTACTGCAGCCTGAGTGACAGAACAAGACCCTATCACAAATAATTAATTAATTAATTAAAAATTCAAATATATATATTTAAAGACAAAAAAGAGATTTGAACTTCACAATTAACAAACTTGATCTACCGACATATAAAGACTATTTCACCTAATGCTATAGAATTCATTTGTTTGAAACCACAGAGTATTTATAAAAATTACCACATACTGATTCTAAATGCAATCTCAACAAATATCAAAGGCTTTAAATAAAAATGGTTGTTGTCTGGCTAGGAGAATTACATTATAAATAGATTATAAGAAGATAATTTGAAGATCCCTCCATATGTGGAAATTAAGAATTATTCTTTAAATAATCCATAAATCAAAGAAGAAAAAGCAATGTATATTGGAACATATTTTAGTAGAATGAAAATGAAAATATTACAAAGAATATTGGTAATGGGTGGCTAAAGCCACAGAGG